>NC_090447.1:387249994-388483124 GCF_031143425.1 Pleurodeles waltl | reverse complement strand
GTGTGTGGGTGTTGTCTGAGATACGTGGATGTTGTGTGAGTGATGATGTGTGTCTGTGGATGCTAGTGTTGTTTCTGGTGGTGTCTCTCGCTGGCCTTCTTTCGCAATTCTGGTCGTAAGGGTTTGTGGGTGATTTGGGTGTGTGTTTTATATTGGATTGGGTGTGTGGGAGTGGTGTGTGTATCTGTATCAGGTCTGTGTATTTCGATTTGTCCAAAGTGGTTGTGTTTTTTAAATGTGTGTGTATTTTGAGTGCGGCGGTGTGTACCGCCAATGGAATACCGCGGTTGAAAGACCGCCGTGTGGATTCGTGGGTCGTGATAGTGTGGGCGTATTCCTGTTGGCGTGATGGTGTCAGTTTTGTTATCGCCAGTTTATCACTGACCTTTGGTGTGGCGGACTTGTGTGGGTGTCTGAATTTTGGCAGATTCCGAGCAGTGGGTCGTAATAGCTGTAGCGGATTTCCGCCGCCGCAGCGGTGTGTTGGCAGTCTTCTGCACGGCGGTAAGCAGGATTTACCACCAATGTTGTAATGAGGGCCTTGATGTGGATACAAAAAAGTGATGGGTGGAATGCTTGAATCAATCTCAGACACTGTCAATTTCTGTCAACACCAGGACAGTGTGCCCTCTACGGGCAACATAATGCAAAATGACAAACCTTATGCAATGTAATAATTCATGCATTGTGTGCTGATATTGCATATTAACTTTTTGCATTGCAGGTATTTATCTTGAAATTTCTTTAATACTGTTTGCAATGTATTGTTCCTTTTCAAGCCTTTCCTGCAGCCTGGCTGGGTGTGGCTGGGTGTGGCAGGTCGGCAGCGCTTGGGTCTATTTAAGGAACCCAGCCCAGCTCCAAGTGCTCACTATTCAGAGGTCCCCGTGCAGAGCAGCAGCATTTTCTAGGGCTCCTATTCCGGAGGCCTACCTGGACATTTCCTGGCCCTGTCCTCATTATCTTGCTGATCTTCAAGCAGGGCAGTAAGGCGGAGATCGGGGAAGGCCCTCAACTCCAATTTCTAGAAACATTTGACTTTTTGGCTTTGTGATTTACAGTGTGTGCGGTTTATTCTTGGCACTTAACCCTTGCAGTTCGGATCGGCAGAGTGTGCGATCATTTCGAGGCTTTTTTTTTTTATCTTGATGGTTGAATCGTCCACAGTGAGCGCGATTCATTCTTGGCAATTAACCCTTTGCAGTTCGGATCGGCAGAGTGCGGGATCATTTCGAGGCTTTTGAATCTTGATGGTTGAATCAGCTACAGTGAGCGTGATTCATTCTTGGCAATTAACCCTTGCAGTTCGGATCAGCAGAGAACGCAATCATTTCAAGGCATTTGAATCTTGATGGTTGAATAGGCAACTGTGGGTGCAATTCATTCTTGGCAATTAACCCTTGATGTTCAGATCGGCAGATTGCATGATCATTCTAGGTACTTGAGTTTTAATGCGCAGTCTGGCAACAAAGTGCTCAATAATTTCTGGGTAATTGAATCATAAAACTTAGATCAAACAGAGTGTGATCTTTCTAGATAAAACGAGTTTAGTCAGTTTGCCTATTTTACAGTATCATTCATGAATCGTATAGCAGTTAATTCTTTGAGAACAAATGTACTCATTGACTTGTTGTGACATAATTGCTATTCTAAGGATTAACTTGAGAGAGTTCTATGTTCAGAGTAGATGATTATAAAAAGGTCACGTTATTGAAAAGTTCTTGATCTCTCATGTTATTAGAGCATAAAGAATTAAAACAAAGTTCATGAAGATTAATGTGAATGATCTTGCTATTGTGTTCTTAAACTTTTGCTTCCACAGGTCTCCTTCCCCGCTGTTCCCAACCTAAACTCCATCCCCCACTTTGCCATTCTTTAACTCTGTGCTATAATAGCTAGTAGAATTTGGAGCTGCCAATAGGTGGACATATTGGGAACAGGTGCAAACCCCGAGGATCCAGTCTCGCTGACAATTACTCAGGCCGCAGCCCAATCCATCATTATTTTGCACATCATGCTCCTTTAAATTAGACCCAGCCACATGCAAGCCAGTCTTGGCCCTGCTCCATTGGGAAAAGTCCAGCCCAAACCTCCTGGCCAGGTCCTCCTTGAACTGGAATACAAGCAACCTACAAGCACCCTAGTTCGGATTCATCAGCCAGGTATATCTTGATTCCAGTGGCAAAGTGTGCACGCGACCAAGGTCTGGGAGTACTAGTCTCATATAGGGCACATTAAAGTATACAAAAAAGTGATGGATGAAATGCTTGAATTAATCTCAGTAATTACTTATGATTTCACCCAATCCATTGGTATTTTGCACATCTTGCCATCTCAGTTTGGACCCAGCCATATGCCAATCAGTCTTGACCCTGTTCCAATGACAACAGTCCAGCCTGAACACCCAGGCCAGGTACTCTCTGAACTGGAAGTCAAGCAACCCAGGACTGGTTATATCCTAGTTAAGGCTCATCAGCCATGTATCACTTGATTTCAGTGACACAGTGTGCACTGGACCCACTACTGTGCATACCCTTCCCATTTAGGGTGACATTAAAGAATACAAAAAAGAGATTTGGAAGCATTGAGAATGGAATGCAAAGAAGATCTGAAAGACAAATTGCAGAAGAAGAATGGCTAAAAGTGATCAATGTATATGCAGAGTATCCAGGAATGATTCTCTATAACATTTCACACTGCACTTACTTAAGACCTCGATATGTATACACATTATGTATAACAGTTCAAAGCACTTACCCAATATGCCAGCCCAAAAGCTCCAATTTAACGCACACTATAAGGACTTGCCCTTCATATCATCTTGCTGTTCAGAAATATTGGAGTTCACCAAATGTGTTTCAGGCAAAACAACCATAGAACCTGCTTACTAGGCCTGATGCTGAGAAGGGAAATAAAATAGATTGATGAAGTTCTGATCTCGCCAAAGCACTGGCAAAAGAGCAAATAGCCATAGTGTGGAAATCCAATGTTGCTCCCCAATTGCCACATTGAAAAATAGAACTATCTACATGGATTAAAGCTGAAGCTACAGCCGTACACAAACGCAAAAGATTAATGGGGGACACAGGCCACTGGGTGAGATAGGATATCTGTTAAACTAACTGATAGTGGGGATAATGCATCCACCTAATATGAGTCACCACTATTATTGTTCCAGGGGTTATTTCCACACAATGGGCCAGATGTTGGAAACGTTTAGCGAGTCGCAAACGGCAAAAATTGCCGTTTGCGACTCGCTAAACGCGCTTCCCTATGCAGAAATGCATATTGCGAGTCGGTACCGACTCGCAATATGCATTTCAGACTCGCAAATAGGAAGGGGTGTTCCCTTCCTATTTGCGAGTCTGAGTGGTATGCAATACCATTTGCGACCGCGTACGCGGTCGCAAATGGTATCGCAGTTACCATCCACTTCAAGTGGATGGTAACCCACTCGCAAATTGGAAGGGGTCCCCATGGGACCCCTTCCACTTTGTGAATGGACCCAAAAATATTTTTTCAGGGCAGGGAGTGGTCCAAGTGACCACTCCCTGCCCTGAAAAAATACCGAAACTAAAGGTTTCGGTTTTTTTTTTAAGTGCAGCTCGTTTTCCTTTAAGGAAAACGGGCTACACTTTAAAAAAAAAAAAACTGCTTTATTGAAAGCAGTCACGAACATGGAGGTCTGCTGACGACAGCAGGCCTCCATGTTTGCGAGTGCCTATACTCGCTATGGGGCCGCAATTTGCGACCCACCTCATGAATATTCATGAGGTGGGTCATTGCGACCCCATAGCGAGTTGCAGTCGGTGCCTGAGACACCGTACTGCATACCAATTTGCGAGGTGCAAATTGCGAGTAGCATGGACTCGCACTTTGCACCTCGCAAATTTTTAAGTTGCTACATCTGGCCCAATATTTCTATAGGCTAATAATAAGAGAAATCTCAAATTCATCATTCAATATGTGATTAAACTGACCTTTAATTGGGCAAAGAGCCGTGGGAAAAGCAGCCCATGAACCCTTAAACCCTTAAACTGCAGAATGACAACAAGAGTTTTTAGTCACTGTGCCACAGATAAGGCTCTGCTTAGTTTTCTAAAGGCATGAATTAACTGGTTCTCTGTTTACTGGGAATTATATTGAAACACTTTCTGATTGACCAGACCTTTCATTAGACAAAGAAGTAAGGGGCATATTTATCATTTTTGATGCAAAACTGCACCAACGCAGTTTTGCACCAAAAGGTTTAGCAGCGGCTTGCGCCATTGCTGAGCACCAGCCGGGCGCCATATTTATGGAATGGTGCAAGCGGTGCAAAGGGTGGGCTAGCATAAAAAAAACAATGACATTAGCGGAGTGGGGCTGGCAGTATAGGTGTAGGAGGCTGGCCTGGTTTGTAGTGGGTACCTAAGGTACTTACACCTTATGCAAAGGCTAGTTATCCTTTATTAGTGAAATGTAGGCAGTGTCTACCAGCTTAGGCTGTCTAAGGGTAGCTGTAGCAGAGCAGCCAATGCTGAACTAGGAGACATGCAAAGCTCTTGAAATACCACTATAGTCACACAGTACTTATACACAATAAAAGACACTACTCAGTGTTACCTAAAATAAAGGTACTTTATTTTAGTGACACAAAGCCAAAAATATCTTAGAGGCAATGCTCCTACTGGAAGTAAGTATTATACACAATATATACACCAGTAACCAAAATCAGGTAAGTAAACAGTGAGAGAATAGTGCAAACAGTAAAAAATACAATAGATTGCAATAGGCAACAGGGGCAATACAAACAATATACTAAAATAATGGAATGCGAATGTCTAATTTCCACTGGGCAAGTGTAATGTGTAGAGGGGCGCTGGGAGTGTAAGAAAACACCAAAGGTAAGTAAAGTACCCCACCCCAGAGCACAGGAAAGCAGGAGTAAAGTACAGCAAGTTTCCTCAGAACACACTACAAGTCGTGATGAAGAATTATGCAGGAACCAAGCAAGACTGCAAGCAACCTACGATGGATTCCTGGATCTGAAGACAGGCAGTCCTCAGAGCGTGCACACCTTGGAAATTGTTGCAGTTGCTGTCTGGAGCTGAATTTGCAGGTCCAGGAGCCTTCCTGGATAGTTTGTTGCAGTTACAGCGGTTCCTGGAGCAGTCTGCAGTTGATCCGACGGTCAGAAGCTGAAGCAGAGGATGCAGAGGAATCCTGGAGGAATCTTGCAAACCGAATCTGAGGAAACACCCAGAGGAGAGACCCTAAATAGCCCTGAGGATGATTGGCTACCTACCCAGGTATGCACCTATCAGGAGGGGTCTCTGATGTCACCTTCTGGCACTGGCCACTCAGAGGCTCCCAGAGAGTCCACACACCTTGGAATCCAAGATGGCTAACACCAGGGACACTCTGGAGAAGGTCTGGGTACCACGCCTGGGGTGGTGATGGACAGGGGAGTGGTCACTACCCTTTCCTTTGTCCAGTTTCTTGCCAGAGCAGGGACTGGGGGTCCCTGAACCGGTGTAGACTGGATTAGGCAAGGAGGGCACGTTTGTGCCCTTCAAAGCATTTCGAGAGGCTGTGGGAGGATACCCCTCCCATGCCTGTAACACCTATTTCCAATGGGAAAGGGTGTAACACCCCTCTCCTAAAGGAAATAGAACATGTAGGGGTCATTACAACATTGGCGGTAAAAGCCGCTTACCGCTGTGCATAAGACCGCCAACACACCGTCCCGCCCGCAGATTTCCGCCACAGCTATTATGACCCACATTTCGGAATCCGACAAAATTCAGACACCCACACAACTCCGCCACACCAAAGGTCAGTGATAAACTGGCGAAAACAAAACCGACACCGTCACGCCTACAGAAATACGCCTATACTATCACGACACACGAATCCACGCGGCGGTCTTTCATCCGCAGTATTCCATTGGCGGTACACACCGCCAAGCTCAAAATACACACACTTCTACAAAACACCGCCACTTTGGACAATTCCAAATACACACACCTGATACACATACACACACCACTCCCACACACCCAATACTATATAAAACACACACCCACATCACCCACAAACCCCTACAACAAAAAATTCAGAAAGAAGGCCAGATCGAGAGCACCAGCAAGAACAACAGCATCCACAGGCACACAACACCATCACCCACACAACTTCCACGCACAAAACACCACACACGACTACATATCACCACACTTATCACCACACACCCCACCCCACACATCACCCACACCACCCCATGGCACGGCAAAGACACCCCAGGTTCTCGGAGGACGAGCTCAGGGTCATGGTGGAGGAAATCGTTGGGGTAGAGCCAAAGCTATTTGGAGCACAGGTGCAGCACACCTCAATTGCAAGGAAGATGGAGCTATGGCGAAGAACAGTCGACAGGGTCAACGCAGTGGGACAACACCCAAGAAATCGGGACGACATCAGGAAGAGGTGGAACGACCTACGGGGGAAGGTGCATTCCGTGGTCTCAAGACACCACCAGGCGGTCCAGCGGACTGGCGGCGGACCCCCACCTTCTCCCCCACAACTAACAACATGGGAGGAGCAGGTCTTGGAGATTCTGCATCCTGAGGGCCTCGCAGGAGTCCGTGGAGGAATGGACTCTGGTAAGAAATATCTTAACTATTACATCCCCCACCCTACCTGCATGCCAGCACATACCCCCACCCTCACCCCCAGCACTGCTACTCCTCACAAATGTCCCACTATCACAACCCACCGATCCCAACACCAAGCCCTGCATGCAAAAACAAAGCATGGACACCCATCACTAAAGCATGCCCACTGCACATACCCATACAACCCCATAAACCATCATCACACAAGCCCCCACACAGGAATGCCAGCACTGAGGTACACGGTCACCCACCCATTGCACACCATGACACACACAGATGCAATAATCATGCTTTTCCACCCCTGCAGGACCACTACCCAACGTCACCAGACAGGAGGGTCCAGACATCTCCACCCCACCCACAGAAGAGGCCCACAGTGATGACAGCAGCTCTGTCCACCTGGATCTAGATGACCAGCCCGGGCCATCGTGGGCCTCAGGACAGTCGGTTCCCCTCACACAGGCACAGGCCACCACAGACCTTCCACCCTCTGGTAACACCAGCACAGCACCCACCCAGCGGGCCCATACCTACAGGGAACCCAGGCTAACCCACACCCCAACAACAACAGGGACCTGGGGGCAGTGGTAGTGGGCACACGGTCCAGGGGACGGAGGCCCAGGAACACAGGGGAACTGGGAGGGCTGCTGTGCGACAGGGGGCGGACAGGCCCAGGGAACCCACTCTCCACGAGGCCCTCTCCTCCATCATGGGAGCATACCACCACTCCCAGGAGACGATGGCAACGGTCCTGGCCAAGTTTCAGGAGATCCAGCGCATGCAGGAGGAACAGTATTTGGGGTTCAGGGAAGAACTCAGAACCATAAGCTCTGCCCTGGGCACCATCGTAGGGGTGCTGAAGGAAATACTCAACACCAGGAGGAACACTGTGGCATTCCAAGGGGCCCCTGACACTAGCCTGGACGATGAACTGCCCACCACCTCCGCCGGCGCTAGTGGACAGGAGGCACCGCCACAGGACCACCACACCAGCACCCCACCCCCTGCAGATGGAGAACCACCCCGCAAGCGGTCCCTGAGATCCAGGAACAAGACAGAGCACGATGCCAAGACCCCCGCCAAGAAATGAGACCACCCTGATTGTCAACCCACTGTCCCACTTTGTCACCCTGCCCATATTTGAACTGCCCCAGCTCCACTTCCTATGCCCAAATGGGCAATGCACCTGTGAGACAAATAGACTGGACTCTGCCATGGACACTCCTCCGCCATCACCCCTCACCATTTAACTTCCCCCTCCAATAATTTTTAGGTAAATAAACACACCTAAAACACCAAAAGATCTGGAGTCTGTCTGTCATTTCGAAATAGTGTATTTGCTATTACAGTGACAAAATTTCCAGGAAATACTAATGTCAACATACCGTTGTCACACAGCTCTAGTCCATGAGGAATCTAAGCAGATGACACTCAGTGGGACCCACACCTGTGAAACCGTAAGGGAAAGTGTCAACTCAGTGACCATACACTGGGTGAAATCGACAGACAGGAGAGAGGTAGAAGTGTAAAAGTACTTGTAGTAGGCAGAAATGTATTCTCACCTGTGTCTCACTGGAAATATTGCTGGATGACTGAGTCCCTGGTGTGAATGTCTTCTTCCTCCGCTTCCTCCTCATCACTGTCCACAGGTTCCACAGCTGCCACAACACCGCCATCTGGACCATCCTCATGCAGAAAAGGCACCTGTCGTCGCAAAGCCAAGTTATGAAGCATACAGCAGGCCACGATGATCTGGCACACCTTCTTTGGTGAGTAGAATAGGGATCCACCTGTCATATGGAGGCACCTAAGCCTGGCCTTCAGGAGGCCGAAGGTGCGTTCGATCACCCTCATTGTAGCGTTCCTCTGCCCTGGTCCTGGGATTCCTCACTGGGGTCAGTAGCCATGACAGGTTGGGGTAACCAGAGTCACCTAATAGCCACACCCGGTGCCTCTGCAGTTGACCCATCACATAAGGTATGCTGCTATTCCGCATGATGCAGGCGTCATGCACTGAGCCAGGGAACATGGCATTCACATGGGAGATGTACTGGTCTGCCAAACACACCATCTGTACATTCATGGAATGATAACTCTTCCGGTTCCTGTACACCTGTTCACTCCTGTTGGGGGGGACCAAAGCCACATGTGTCCCATCAATAGCACCTATGATGTTGGGGATATGTCCAAGGGCATAGAAATCACCTTTCACTGTAGGCAAGTCCAACACCTGAGGGAAAACGATATAGCTCTGCATGTGTTTCAGAAGGGCAGACAACACTCTGGACAACACGTTGGAAAACATAGGCTGGGACATCCCTGATGCCATGGCCACAGTTGTTTGAAATGACCCACTTGCAAGGAAATGGAGCACTGACAGCACCTGCACTTGAGGGGGGATTCCTGTGGGATGGTGGATTGCTGACATCAGGTCTGGCTCCAACTGGGTACACAGTTCCTGGATTGTGGCACGGTCAAACCTGTAGGTGATGATCAAATTTCTTTCCTCCATTGTTGACAGGTCCACCAGCGGTCGGTACACTGGAGGATTCCGCCATCTCCTCACATGGCCCAGCGGACGGTGCCTATGAAGGACAACAGCGAACACAGAGTCAAACAGCTCAGAGATATGTACCCACAGTCTAGACAGAACACGAATCATACACAAATTCTGGCCTGTATGTGTGTTGAGAGTAGGCCTAGGTATGTGTGACGCAGTTGGTAATTAGGCCATGTGGGCCCCTGAAAAGGCGGCTGCCTGACATCTAAAGTGGGACAATGGCAAGGGTAGGGATGGGGGCCACTCACTTTGACGGCGCAGTTGCTAATTACTTCTCTTCTTCCCCTGTACATTTCATGTAGGTCAGCGCCCACCAGAAGAAGGATATTTTGCGTGCCATCACCAAGGACGTCCGGACCCTGGGGGTCCACCACAGACGGAGAACCCACTGCTGGAAGAGATGGGAGGACATTTGCCGCTGGAGAAAGAAGACGGCGGAGGCTCAGCAGGGGATGGCCTCCCAACGTGGGAGGGGTGCCCGTCGAACCATGACCCCCCTGATGTTCCGGATCCTGGCGGTGGCCTACCCTGTGTTGGATGGGCGCTTGAGGGCATCACAGCAGACACAAGGGTGTGAGTACACTCTCATTCTGTTGACATTGCGTGCACTGGAGGTGTCTGGGTGGGGGAGGAGGGCTGTGGATTTCCCTAGGCCAGGGCGAGTTCCGTAGGCTAGGCCCCTTCGTAAGGCATGGACCTGTGGCCCCCCACCCCACCTCTCTAGAGTGCCAACTCCAGGTATTCATTCCCCTGTGTCATCTATGTGTGCAGATGTTGTACATAGCCTTGTAGGCCATTTCCCAGGAATTGCAGTGTAGAGCCCAACAGCGCGACGTAGTGCAGGGTGCTGCTGTGTCTGTCTTGTCTGCCAACGGAAGCGGTAATCTATGCACTCAACTTGTCTTTCTTCTGTTTTCCCCCCTTTTTTTTGCGGTCTCCCTGTTCTTGTGTGCATTAGCATCATCAGGCAGAGGTGCAGTGGCACCGGAGCACGAGGGAGCTGTATACCACATGGGCATGGAGGCCCACACTACGGACTCAGAATACACCAGTGGGACGGAGGGCGAGGGGAGCACCACGGCGGTCACAGCATCTGCAACCAGCGACACAGACTCGTCCTCCGATGGGAGCTCCCTTGTGGTGGCGGCAACATCTGTGCCCCCCACTTCAACAGGTACAGCTGCCACCCCCCCTACCAGCACAGCCCTCCCAGCAGCCCCTCAGCCTTCGGCCCGTGCCCGCTCACCCAGGAGGGTGGGCATCACCTTCGCCCCAGGCACCTCAGCCCCTGCCCCTGTCACCTCTGGTGCCCTCAGTGAGGAGGCCATTGACCACCTCAGGTCACTCACTGTTGGGCAGTCTACCATTTTGAATGCCATCCAGGGTGTAGAAAGGGAGTTGCAACACACAAATGCATTCATGGAGGGCATTCATTCTGGTCAGGCTGCCCTTCATCGAACCGTTCAGACTCTGGCCTCAGCACTGATGGCAGCCATTGTCCCTGTGTCAAGCCTCCCCCCTCCAACTTCCTCCTCCCAGACCCAATCCCCTGTACCTCTGCCTATCCTAAGCACACCATTAGACCAGCCTGCACACACCTCACCACACAAGGGAAGCTCAGGCAAACATAAGCACCACACATCCCACAGGCACACACGCAAGCATCACACACATACAGACACACCAAAATCCACTGCCTCCACTGTGTCCTCCTCCTCCTCGTCTCCCTCCCAGTCTCGTCTACACTCACACCTGCATGCACTACCTCTACAGCCACTACGTCCCGCACCAGCACACCCAGCAGCACACCCCGCTCACGTGCAGTCACCACCCCACTAACATTCACACGTCTCCTGTGTCCTCTCCCAGTGTGTCTGTGACGCCCCCTCCCAAGATACACAAACGCAGGCACACACCTACCCAACATACACCCACCTCACAGCAGCCTCCAGCGCATGCACCTGCACCCAAAGCCACAAAAGTTACACCTCATACAACCACCTCCTCTTCCTCCACTCCCAAACCCCCTCCAGCTACCCGTCCCAGTGTCTCGAAACAACTTTTCCTGTCCACCCTTAACCTATTTCCCACCCCCGTACAACTCAAAAGTCCCGTACTAGCATCTCAGCCACAAAATCTACGGGACCAGTGGTGCCTGTTGTCACAGGTATGTGGAGTGCACCGGCCACCAGGCCAGCCAGTCTATCACGGAGACAGAGCACAGCCAGTCCCCCCCTGTGAAGCACCAGAGGTTGGCCAGTGCCCCGCAGGAGAGGGGGAAGACTCCAGCCACTCAAGCCGATCACAGGGGTCCCGGGGGGAGTGTGGACTCTGCTGTGACTCCTCCCAAGGTGAGGAAGGGGCAGAAGAAACCCGCAAAGTCTGGGCGGAGCACCACGGCGGAGAAGACCGCTATCATCCCCGCTGGCCAGGAGGGCCCTTGCAGCCCCATCGTCGCTGCCCAGTTGGGCCCCGGCAGCCACAACCCAGCTGCCCAGGAGGGCCCCACCAGCCACAGCCCAGCTGCCCAGGAGGGCCCTGCCAGCCACAGCCCACCAGCCACAGCCCAGCTGCCCAGGAGGGCCCCACCAGCCACAGCCCAGCTGCCCAGGAGGGCCCCGCCAGTCACAGCCCAGCTGCCCAGGAGGACCCCGCCAGCCACAGCCCAGCTGGGCAATGAAGGACTGCCAGCCCCAGCCTCGCTGGGCAATGAAGGACCACCAGCCCCAGCCCCGCTGGGCAATGAAGGACTGCCAATGCAAGCACCGCTGAACAGGGCAAGCACCGCTGAACAGGGAACGGACCGCCAAGGCAAGCACCGCTGAACAGGGCAAGCACCGCTGAACAGGGCAAGGACCGCCAAGGCAAGCACCGCTGAACAGGGCAAGGACCGCCAAGGCAAGCACAGCTGAACAGGGCAAGCACGCTGAACAGGGCAAGGACCGCCAAGGCAAGCACCGCTGAACAGGGCAAGCACCGCTGAACAGGGCAAGGAATGCCAAGGCAAGCACCGCTGAACAGGGCAAGGACCGCCAACTCAAGCACCGCTAGCCCATTAGCGGCAGGGGCAGTGACGCAACAGGGAACGTCACGGGGTGAGTGAAGCACTCTGGGCACCAGTCCCCCTCCAGAACCAGTGGAGACCTGCATCCACTCCGTCTGTCCTGCACAGGATGAAGCACTCTGGGCACCAGTCCCCCTCCAGAACCAGTGGAGACATGCATCCACTACCTCAGTCCTTGGCAGGATGAAGCACTCTGGGCACCAGTCCCCCTCCAGAACCAGTGGAGACTGTTATCCACTTGAGAGACTGTGGCTTTGCACTCCCAGGATGGTACAGTGGGCAAACCACCCACTGGAGAGACTTGAGAGACTGTGGCTTTGCACTCCCCAGGATGGTACAGTGGGCAAACCACCCACTGTAGAGACTTGAGAGACTGTGGCTTTGCACTCCCCAGGATGGTACAGTGGGCAAACCACCCACTGGAGAGACTTGAGAGACTGTGGCTTTGCACTCCCCAGTATGGTACAGTGGGCAAACCACCCACTGGAGAGACTTGAGAGACTGTGGCTTTGCACTCCCCAGGATAATGCAGTGGGCAACCCACCCACTGGAGAGACTTGAGAGACTGTGGCTTTGCACTCCCCAGGATGGTACAGTGGGCAAACCACCCACTGGAGAGACTTGAGAGACTGTGGCTTTGCACTCCCCAGGATGGTACAGTGGGCAAACCACCCACTGGAGAGACTTGAGAGACTGTGGCTTTGCACTCCCCAGGATGGTACAGTGGGCAAACCACCCACTGGAGAGACTTGAGAGATTGTGGCTTTGCAGTCCCCAGGATAATGCAGTGGGCAACCCACCCACTGCAGAGACTTGAGAGACTGTGGCTTTGCACTCCACAGGATGGTACAGGGGGCAACCCACCCACTGTAGAGACTTGAGAGACTGTGGCTTTGCACTCCCCAGGATACATCAATGGGCATGGAGCCCCCTCGTGGATCTGGCGTTGTGCACTCATCCAGCTGAGGTGCCCCCCCTTCCCTTCCCCCTGAGGTGCCTGTTTATTTCTATCTGATGCCCCTGCAGTGTTCTCTCCGTCATGTTCGGGTATCTTGTGTGGGCCTCGCCCATGCATTTTGGGCCAAGTGGTCGACGGACTATGAATATTGCAATACCTGGACTACTATTCGTGGTGTATATTTTGTTAATAGTGTATATATGTAGATATTTGCTTACTCTATTTTGATATATTACAATGGTTTCACTCATTTCCTTTTGTCTTAGCATTCTTCCGGGGGGGGGGGTAGGGGGTGTTACTGTAATGTTTGGATATGAATTGGTGTGTGTGTTGTAGTGGGTGAGGGTGGGGGTGGGGGTGTTGCTTGTGTGTGTCCCTGTTTTTTGCCTCCCCCCTCCTCTGTGTCGTAGGTGCAGTACTCACCGTGGTCTTCGCTGCCGGTGTTGGTGCTTCTGGTACAGCAGCAGGAAGACTAGTGCAGGAAGAATATGGAGTTCCGGCTCCATGGTGTTGTCGTTCCTCGTGGAGTGTGTAGAGGTGAGCGTTTTCCCTTTGAAATGGCTGTTTCTGCCGTGTTTTTATCCGCGGTGAATCCGCCCCGGAAAAGGTGGCGGATTGGCTTGTCATAATAGTGAGGGCGGTACATTGTCTTCCGCCTGTCTGTTGGCGGTGACCGCCGCGCTGTTTGTTTGTACCGCCGTGGCGGTCTGAGTGTTAAAGTGGCTGTCTTTGTTGGCGGTTTCCGCCACGGTCGTAATTCCAAAATGTTTACCGCCGGCCTGTTGGCGGTCTTACCGCCGCTTTAACACCGTCCGCCAGGGTTGTAATGACCACCGTAGTCTCTAAACTATAGTGACAAATTTGGTACAGAGAGAGAGCATAAGCACTGGAGTTCTGGTTGGCAGAGCTCCAGTGACACAGTCAAGCATACTGACAACACATATAGGCCACAAACTATGAGCACTGGGGTCCTGACAAGCAGGATCCCAGTGAGAGAGTAAAAACACACTGAAAAACAGGCATAAATTGGGGGCAACATGCTGAGAAAGATGGTACTTTCCTACAATAGGAGAAGGTGGTTTTGCACTAAAAAATGATGTTAGGCTGGTTAGAGGCAAAACAATGCCTCTAACCAGCCTAGTGTCATTTTCCGATGCAAAACCATCCATACCACATGACTCCTGTCTTAGAAAAGGCAGGAGTCATTCCCACCACCCCAATGGCTGTGGGCAGGCAGAGAGGCATAAAAGTGAAGGAAAGGGAAGGACTTTCATTTCCTTTGATGTCTTTCTGACCATTTTTGTAGTCCGATCATGAAGCGATCAGGGTTCAGAAGTGCTCACAAGACACCAAGGAGTTTGTTTTTTTATGTTATTGTTGTGTGGGTACAGACCGGCCTATTTTAATTAGGCAGAAATCTCTAGACACCCTGGAACCTTTTTTTTTACACATGGGGAGTGACCCCTTAGGCAAGGGTCGCTCCCCTTGAGGCTTAATTTATTTTAGGCCATTTCTGCCCCCCTTGGTGGCAGATCAGCCTATTTTTATTAGGCCAATCTGCCCCAAAGGGGGCAGAAACCACTAGGCACCATGCCTTTTTTTTGTTTTTTTTAACAGACGGGAAGCGACCCCTTAGACAAGGGTCGCTCCTCTCGGAGGCAATTTCTGCCCCCCTTGGGGTTAGATGAGCCTATTTTAATTAGGCCAATCTGCCCCCAAGGGGGAAGAAACCACTAGGCACCATAGATCTCTTTTTTGTTTTTTTACAGACCAGGAGCGACCCCTTAGGCAAGGGTTGTGCCACTGAGGGACAATGTATTTTAGGGCATTTTTGTCCACCTTGGAGACAGATCAGCCTATTTTCCTAGGCCAATCTGCCCCCAAAGGAGGCAGAAACCACTAGACAACAGGGATTTTTTTGTACCAATTTCGCACAAGGGGAGAGACCCCTAAGGCAAGAGTTGCTCCCCTGGGGGGGCAAATTTATTTTAAGCCATTTCTGCCTCCCTTGGGGCAGATCAGTCTATTTTCATTAGGCAGATCTGCCCCCAGGAGGCAGAAACCACTAGGCACCAGGGATTTTTGGTTTTTATTATTTTCTACAGATGGGGAGCAACCCCATATGCAAGGGTCGCTCCCCTGGGGGGCGAATTTATTTTAGGCCATTTCAGCCCCCCTTGGGCGGGCAGAAACCTCTTAGGCACAAGGGATTGGTGTGTGTGTGTGTTTTATTTGGGGGAGTAGCCCCTTGGGCAAGGGTCACTCCCCATGGGGGCATACCCCCTTCCCAAATAAATGGGGACATTGTTTTTCTACCCACTGGTGGGCAGTTGGGGCAATTACTTCCGATCCACTCCCCGGGGGGCAGAAAGCATACTAGATGCCAGGGAATAAAAAAAGAATAGTGGGGTGGTGGCTACCAACCAGAATTTGCATGGTTATACCCGCACCCCAACTGAAGGGGGTAACAGTCTTTCAGCACTCCTCCCGCACCTAAAAGATCTTAACCCAACAGCAAGCAAGAGGACATTTGAATATTTTGTGTTTTGATTTCACATTTGGGCCATGGGAGCTTTGCTATCTCTCAAAATTGTCCCACTTGGAATGGTGAGGGCTGCACTTTTGGGATTTTGGGATGCTGCCATGAAGACAAATCTACAAAACCTAGACACATCTGGGTGAGTCCAGGATGGTGTACTTCACATGCACCCGCACCATTTTCTTCCCCACAATGCCGCAAAAAGGTAGTTTTGAATGAGATAATTTTGATGTGTACATGTAGTGTTTTGGGGCATTTTCTGTCAGGGCACTAGGCCTACCCACACAAATGAGGTACCATTTTTATCTGGAGACCTGGGGGAATGTTGGGTAGGAGGAAATTTGTGGCTCCTCTCAGATTCCAGAACTTTCTATCACCGAAATTTGGGGGGAAAGTGTTTTTTCTTCAAATTGTGAGGTTTGCAAAGGATTCTGGGTAACAGAACCTGGTGAGAGCCACACAAGTCACCCCATCCTTGATTGCTCTAGGTGTCTAGTTTTAAAAAATGCACAGGTTTGGTAGGTTTCCCTAAGTTTCCAGAGGAGCCGGCTGAGCTAGAGACCAAAACCCACAGCTTGGCACTTTCCAAAAATCACGTCAGTTTTCAATGTAAAATTGTGATGTGTCCATGTTGTGTTTCCTGTCGTGGGCATTAGGTCTACCCACACAAGTGAGGTACCATTTTTATTGGGTAACTTGAAGGAACACAGAATAGAAGAACAAGTGTTATTGCCCCTTGTCTTTCTCTACATTAGTTCCCTGGAAATGTAAGACAGTGTGTAAAAAAGAAGTCTATTTGAGAAATGCCTTGTAATTCACATGCTAGTATGGGGATCCCAGAATTAAGAGATGTGCAAATAACCATTGCTTCTCAACAGCTTATCTTTTGCCCATTTCAGAAATGCAAAGGTTTCTATGATACCTATTTTTCACTCTTTATATTTCACCAAATTAATTGCTGTATTACCTGATATACAATGAAAACCCGTTGCAAGGTGCAGCTCCTTTATTGGCTCTGGGTACCTAGGGTTTTTGATGAACCTAGAAGCCCTATATATACCCGCAACTAGAAGAGTCAACCAGACATAATAATATATTGCTTTAAAACATCTGCCATAGTTGGAAAAAGTTATAGAAGGAAACGTGGACAGAGATGGCTCTTTTTTTTCACCTCAATTTTAATATGTTTTTATTTGAGCTGTTACTTTCTGTAGGACAACCTTGTAATATCTACACAAATGACCACTTGCTGAATTCAGAATGTTGTCTACTTTTCAGAAATGTTTAGGTGTCCAGAATCCTGCATTGGCTTTACACCCATTTCTGGCACTAACTGGAAGGAAGCTGAAAACACAAAAAATTTCAAAAATGGGGTATGTCCCAGTTAAATGCCAAAATGTTGTTGAAAATATGGTTTTGTGATTGAAGTCTGCCTGTTCCTGAACGCAGTGAAGATGGTGATTTTAGCACCACCAACCATTTGTTGATACCATTTTCAGGAGAAAAAAACACAAACTTTCTTCTGCTGTCCTTTTTTCCCATTTTTTTTTCAACAACAAACTTTTTGTTGTATTTTGGCTAATTTCTTGGTCTCCTCCAGGGGAACCCTTAAACTCTGAGTACCTCTAGAATCTCTAGGATGTTGGAAAAAAGGACACCATTTTGGTGTGGGTAGCTCATGTGGACAAAAAGTGCAAACTCCCCCAAATAGCCCAAAAATGGCCTGGTACCTGAAGGAGAAAAGGCCTGGCAGCGAAGGGGTTAAAGTATTTCATTGTTTTACAACTTTTTGTTTTGCAATTATTTAATAAAGTTAAGTATGTTTACATTGTTTTCAGTATTTATTTTCTTTTGATTTGGTAATACATTTTACGGTCGGTTTATTTTATGACATTTTTTGGTGGGCTGTTGGCTTTGTAGGGGAATACTTTGGGAAGTTCCAAATATTTAATTGTTAATTGATTATTATGTTGTATTTAATTTTAATTTGTATATTTGATAATGGATAATTCGATAAACAATTATGTAAACTTTTGTAGTTATTTAATAGATATTTTTAACAATACAGTAATAATTTTTTTTTAATTTGTTAATTGGTTAATTATATGATTGACCCAATTATTTAATTGCTTTGAATAATTTGGCGTATTCATTAGTTATGTTATATTTACTCTTTTTTTTTTAAATGTGTATTGCTTTGCTATATTTTGACAAAATGGGTATTGTTATTTATTTTATGTCAATTTTTTTTTTTTTCATAGTTGGTAGAATTTTAGATATTAAAATCGGAAGTATTTAAAATCTATTTCTTTTTTTTATATAGAAATATTTTTTACATACATTTTTATCCCGTATTTCATATGTTAATTTCTTTTTTTTCATTTTCATTTTCAATAATTGATGTAAATACTATAATGTTAAAATATTTTTAAAATTTATCAATGGAAAATATATTTCAATTTTTATTTTATTTGTATTTTTGTACTTTTTTATTAGTTTATCATAGGGAGAATAAACCAGAGCTATCAGAACAAGCAAGCACAATCCTAATTCATGCACTGTCCAAGCGAAAGGGGAGTTGAGATAAAAAGGAAAAAATAGACGCATTACTGGGTCTGCTCTAAGCCCTTGCACCATTAAGTTGTAGGGTTTGTACTCCCTGGACCTTTTAGTGTGGATGCAGGTGGGGTGCACTAGAAACAGCATGAAGAATAGTTTGTGACATTTCTCATCAGATAGGGCCCTATTACTAGTCTGGCAGTGCAATGGCCGCCAGACTCACTGTGAAGGTCAGACCTCCACGGCTGTGGCGGTCCGACCGCCACATTATAACCCTGACAGTCAATGTGGAGCCAAGTCCAATGCCGCTGCACATTTTTTACTGGGCTGACCGGTGGAAAACTTGGTTTCCACTGGTCAGCCCAGTTGGAAACTCGTAATACAGATGGTGGGGTGACTGAAAATAGTGATGTGAGGGCCTTTTGTTCTGATGCAAATTAAAGTTCAGAATGCTGACGTGTCAAAGAGTCCAGAGTGCTAGAATATTTAGAAACGTGGAGAACAAAATAATGTCTGATTTCCAAGAATGGGTTTTCATTTTACACAAACTCAGTCTTGCCTCAATCTTAAACTTATCTAATGATTAGTGCACACTATCCTGAGGATCAAGTACCTTGCCTTGTCTTTAATTTTTCAACTGGAATCCAGAGGAAGCCTGAAGACTGTGGTGAAGAGCCCAGGAGGAGGTCAAATTGTAGGACTGGATACAAAGACCCTGGAAACATTGATGGAGTCAGGGTCACAGGATCAGCAGGAAGGCTTTGAATAACAGAGTCCTGGAAGTTTCTGGGTGACTCAAAAGGTGAGTGCAGGGAAGGAGCTTATGAAGGACTGGAATGAGGACAAGCCCCGACTCAGGTTTGGGTGTGGTATATATGCTTGATTGGAGAGACTGTTAAAGAAAGGCATGTTGCTCACGTGGAGGACCAGAAAAACCACATGTTAAAATAACAGATATAACATTTGCTGATGGTAGGTGCAAGTGACAGTTGGAACCAATTAACCATGACAGGTGAATCAAATAGCATTAGCAGTTGGAGTCATTAGGTCACAGCAGTTTGCGCCAATAACCCATAGCAGATGGAACATATAAATAATAATGATTAGAGTCAATAGGTCATTGCGGATGAAGCTAATTAACCAGGAAGCACATGACTCTTACAAGAGTGCAAACTGAGTGAACAAGGGTGCAGAAGATTAAAGTGTTCAAGAGTTGTGAAAGGGGGACTATGGGTTGCAGGAAGCCATGAGGTGCCACAAGGGAAATTGGGTATGAGTCCTGTGCCCAAACCTACAGCACAGAGGGTACAAGCTGGAGAAGCATCTTCAGCACCACTTCCAGTGGTCCACAGTGATTAAGCACCACTCTGGATGGTCAGTACTCACTCCATGGAGAGTCCAGGAGCTTGTTAAGTTCCGGCAGCTCACACAGGTGCCCGGCCAACTAGCACTTTCAGTAAAACAGGTAGACCTGGGATCCAGAATCAAGGCAGGTCAGAAGCAGCAGGGCAGCCCTCTGAGCATAAATGTAGGCTTCAAGAAGCAGGGCAGTCATCTGCTACCAGCAGGACAGTACTCTGAGTTACAAAGCATTCCTCTGTGACAAGGATAGTCCTCTGAAATACAAGGCAGTCCTTTTGAGGGTCCTCCTCAGGTCCAGAAGTGGACTGAAGAGTTGGACTGAGAGTCCAATACTTATACTTGGTGCCATCCTTTGAAACAAGGAAGACTTCTTGTCAATACCTTCATCTGGATCTGGAAATGTTCTTCCTTCCCCTGTCCAGGCTCCAAGTGGTTTAGAGTGATAAAATGCTGGTGTAAAATTCCTTTGTGAGTGTGCTAGAGGGAGCCCTTTAAAATGCAAGTGGGGCAGGGAACAGGTCCGCCCCAGCCTTCATGGCTGGGTGGCCCACCCTGCCAACTTCCATTGCCCCTTTGTATCACTATCTGGAAGGAATACACAAAAGTTAACTGCTAACTATTCACAGTCATGTGACACCGGAGACAGGCTACAGGCACCAACAAGAAAATGTCATGTTTCTAGAAGTGGCACTTTCATAGTAGTGACTTAAAATCTGACTTTACTATTTAAGAGAATTTTAAATTACAAATCCTTGGAGACCAAGCATGACATTTGTGCCTATCCCCAAATAAAAGTTATCACTTAAATGGAATAAGGTAACCTAATGTTGTCTCATGGGAGAGGTAGGTCTCCAAAAAAATGAATCACTCTCTCCACCCCTCGTGTGTGTGTAGCTGTGGCACAGTTTGATTTGTCTCAAACCCCTGTGTCTATCTTGTTACTCATGAAACACCTCAACGATGTTACCTGGAGGAGTCCTTTTACCCAGTTATCTAACTACTTTAACTAATTAAAGTGCCCGGGGACAATGGGACAGAGCTGGGGTCCCATATAGGTGTTGTCCACCAGGATCAATGACAATGTTTTCAAGGGGGGGCGGTCATCTGCTTTTGCTTCAAGAAATTCCAGGTAAGTGTCCCAACACACCAGTGGATTTGTCCCATTCCTTCTTGAGCATAGTCGTCTATGTACTGCTAATTCAGCTGGTGTCCACCTAAGCTTTTACGCCTTCCAACGCTTTAGTGGGGGTGCCGTAGTCGACTTCCAAGCTATGGTGATGCATTGGTTAGGTGAGATCAGTGCCAGATTTGGAAATCTCAGCAGACCCATGGTTTTCTTATAATATTACCTATATCAAGCAAACACCAAATTGGGTCTCGGGGAAACAGACCACTCTTCACCTCCATCACTGTTCAAGTCACCTGTTCCCAGAAGGGGTGTCTCATCGCACACAACTACACCACGTGAAGGAAATCTGCATCATTGGACCTGCTCCTTGGACAAGTGTTCAATCAATGAATACTTGTAGAGCACAGCTTATCATCCGTAGGGTCTCAAGGTGCTGTGGTGACCATGCTGATCATTCGAAGAGCCAGGTCCTGAGATCCTTCCTGAATTGCTTCAGTGATGCAGCCTGTCTGAGTTTGAAAGGGAGTATGTTCCATGTCTGGGCTGTGATGTAGGAGAAGGATCTGCCTTCAGCTGTGCTTTCCTGTTTCTGGGGATGGAGGCAAGGATGAGATGGGAGAATCCGAGTTGCCTGGCGGGGTGTAGAAAGTCAGGCGGAGGCTGAGGTAGTCTGGTCCGATGTTGTGAAGTTCCTTGTATGTGTGAGTCAGTATCTTCAAAGGTGATGTGTTTGTTGACCAATAGCCATTGGAGATCTCTGAGGTGGGCGGAGATGTGTTTGTTGCAGGGGATGTTCAGGATGAGGATGGCTGCTGCATTCTGGATTCTCTGTAGTCTTGCTTGTAGCTTCTTTGTGATGGCAACATGGAGTGTGTTGCCATATTCCAACCTGCTGCTGACCGGGGTGTGGGTGACCGTCCTTCTAGTCTCAGTTCAGATCCACTTGAAGATCTTTCGAAGGAGCCACAAGGTGTGAAACAGGCTGAATACATTGTGTTGACTTGACGGGTCATGGAAAGCGTTGAGTCCAGGATGATGTCCAGGTTGCGTGCGTGGTCAGTGGGGGTGGGGGTGGGGGCGTGTCCCAGAGTGGCTGGCCACCAGGAGTCATCACAGGGGGAGGGGGTGGAGGTGAGGATCTATGACTTGTCTGAGTAGAGCCTGAGGCAGATGCTTCCATCCAGGTGGCAACTGCTCTCATGCCATTGTGGAAAGTTCTCTTGGCTGTTGATGGGTTGTTGGTCAGGGAGAGGATCAGCTGGGTGTCATCGGCATAGGAGATTATGTTTCTTTGGGTGTGAAAGTGTATAGTTGATTTCAGACACTCTGGGTTTTTCCAGTGAGGAAGGATCTAATCCATTCCAGCGCTTTGCCATCAATGTGGGTGTCATGGGATCTTGTGAAGATGGTGGAGTGCTAGACTGTTTTGAACTCGGTGGAGAGGTCGAAGAGGATGAGGGTCCAGATGTCATCTGTGGCTGCTAGGAGGGCTGTCTAGGTTTTGTGGTTGCTCCTGAATCTGGATTGTGAGGGGTCCAGAATGTGGTTTGATTCGACATTGTGTTAGGTGCACCCAGGAACATCTTGCTAATATTTTGTGGGGTGAGGAATGCATGGTTTAGGTAACGGAACTGAATGAGGCAAAAACAATCATAGCGTGCTACCTGTTTGACCAATTGAAGACACTGGTCCCACAATTTATGTGCAATATTAGTCCCAAAGCCACATTCCACCAGTACCATAGCTTCACACATTCCCTAGCAGGTCTGACCCTCAACCCATAGTATAGATGTGTGATAGCCTTGGTTGCATTAGCACCTGACAGGGCTGCCTCCAGAGGTGCCCTCAGGTGAGGCTCCTTTCATGTAGAGGGGTAAATAGCTTATTAGAGCTACAAGCCATCTCCTTCACCCCAAATTAAGGTTGTCAGAACACCTCATAGATCTGTAAAAAGGCCTTCCGGATAGGTAATGTAAAGGCTCCAAGAAATATGAGAGCCACCATAGAACCAACATTTTGGTGATGGCGATCCTGCCCATGGGAGACAAAGATAGTCTGGTTCAAAAGTGAAGGGCATGGCGGACAGCAGTGACTGTCTTCCCTTAGTTCCCTTCCAGCAAGTCCTGTACACCATAGTACTCCTGCACTCCCAAATATTTATTGCCACGCATGGCAGTGTATCTCAGTGGTCTTCAGGAATGGTTATCAAGCAGGACTTAGCCCAATTAATTTGAAGCCCCAACATATACCCTAATGTGGTGAACATCTCTATGACTTCCGGTAACCCAGTGTGATACACCCTCAAGTAAATCAACACATTGTCTACATGAAGGGTTATCATTTTGGGGTGCCCAAGCACCACAAGACCCCAGTGTGGTGCACAGTCTTGAAGCATTCACACCAGGGGTTTCATCGCCAGGACAAACAACAATGGTGAGAGAGGGCATACTGTCATGTACCTCCAGCCACCAGCAAAGGGTCAAATAGTACGTATCCTGTGTGCACCCTGGCAATTGGATTGGTTGCTTGACGTATGAACTCATATCTCTACCATCCATTGTAATGAACCTATATTCCTGTACTGCCATGTAAAAGGTAATGTAAAATAATAGGTTAGTTCCAATTATAGGGGCCAGAGAAAAGACCCCAACACCCAGAGCCGCACACACACATTTCCAAACCCCAACAGTACTTCACACTCCCCTCCCCAGGCGGCTGCACGATGGATCAGCTATAGACCACAGACTCCACAAAGTGTGTAAAACAAACTGTGAAACAGTCCTGCGGATCGTAGGGGGTAATACGTGGCAAACATAGTTAATCTCAGCAAAGATCAACCAGCATGCGGAGTGGCACCTCAACCAATACATGTTGACCCCACCACCAGTATACATTGGGGTCATTCCTGCTGGATCAGAGACAGTCATGACAGCAGTCTTTTGCACAGTTAAGAAAACAATATGGTTAAAACAGAGTCATCAGAGGAGATCATCAGTCATCGGGGTGACCTCAGATCCCTCTCGTAGTGTCTCCAGGAGGTCGTCCAGTATGGAGACACTCATGAATTGCATCTCTGAAGCATCCCAAGTGCCAGCACTGACGCCAGAGCAAGAGGACCCCACCTGACCCTGTGCAGCTACCACTTAATCTCTCTGTTTCGCTGCCTGGTCCCTGGAAGGGTAGAAGTGGTACTAACGGGCTGACCAGAGCAGATTCCATGCCACAGTCCAACCCTCCTCTGTGTCCTGGTGATCCAACAAAGAATGCTTCCTTTGGAGTTCAACCATTCCCTGGTCTCAGGGGAGGATTAGAAAAGAAGTGCTTTATCACCATCCAAGACAAGAAGTTTAGCTGGAAGAATCAACGTACTTGTACTTGACCCCTAGCTGATGAAGTTTAAGTTTCACTGTGTAGAAGGAAGTAATACGTATTTGTAGGTCAGCCATATCATCTTGGTATATTGTAACTGTCTAGTTCTCTACCTGCCATGGGCCTTCGGTGCAAGCAATCTGTAGGATGTTATCCCTGTCTCAGTATTTGAAGATTCGAGCCACCACCGGACATGGGAGTGTTCTGGGCAGTGATGGTTGGGTCAGTGCCCAGTGTGCCTGTTCCACTGGATGTTTTTGCCCCCTAGGAAGGCTTGCGTTTGCTATTGTTCCAGGTACAGATCCACGCTCGGCCCCTCAATCTTGCTGAGGAGGCCCACCACCCAAATGTTATTCATGTTCAATCATCCCTCTGCGTTCTCAGGTTTGTGTTTCAAAAGGTGCAACTCTTGCTGCAGGGCTGCAAGTTTAGCCTGTATCTCTGATACAACAGGCTGCATCTCCCTTATAGTTCCATCATGTACACACACGCTTGGTTTCAGTTTGTTATGTTCCTCGTGCATGAGACCCCTGTCAATAATCAATGTGACCTACTGGAATGGAAATTAGGGAAGGTATGGCAGCAGTTTGTGATCATTTTGGGTCTTGTTCAGTATGATAGCTCCCTCCCCAAGGAGGGATCCAGGAGAAACATCAACAAAAGGAGTGCAGGAGGGGTAGAAAAAGTGGAACTCCTCTTTGTGGCCCGCAGGCCTTCTGTGTTAGTCCAACAGTGTGGATTGCCTCTCCCCCTTGATCAGACGGAGGTGTTGTCCTTCGTCAGTGAAGGCATCTGATGTACCAGCGAGGGGCACTCACCCTTCATAGCAGCTTCTGCGGAGTCTGGGACAGTCAATAGGAGCTCCCAGCAGCTTTCAGAAATCAGAACCAGGGCGGTGGGAACTCAGGGAACCTGGGGGTCCAGGCATGCCCTGTGAAAAGGTGGCCTACTAGGTCTCGGTCTCTGTGGCCACAGGTGAAGGAGAAGAAGGGGAGAGGGGGTTGCTTTAAAGCAACTGGCTGCAGCCCCTCTTTGCAACCATCCAGGTCCCAAGTGTTGGTGTAGTCCCCTCAAGTCCAATTGGGGTCCTTGGCTCAAGTGCATATGGTCCAATAGAATTTCCGTCCCCCATGGTGAGGGTACTGGGTTCAGGGAGAAAATAAGGTGCACAGGCAGCAGTTTTCACCTTAACAAAGGGGAAGGGGGAGGGGACAATTCATCATTGCAGGTCACAGCACCCTCCAGATAGCCGGAAATTCCTGGTCTTGGACCCTGTACCCTGGGATGCACCACCTGACTGGCCAGCACAGAGCAAAGCACCTTCAGGACACAGGGCCTCCAGGAGGTCACCCCTCATGGTCCTTGAGTCTTGTGCCACAGATCCAAATCACGTTCTCCTGTACCGCAGCAAGCATGCACTGACAAACTCAGCCTCTTTGCTGCATCCTGAGTGAGCCATTGTTCCAGGTGTTGTCTGGCAGGATGGTGGGTTCCCAAGTACCTTGTGGGACAGGATAAATGCGACGCTGGACTGAGCTCTTGATTATGCGGATGCTCCCACCGGTATCTTGGCCATGCCTCCCGCTTTAGGGTACTAGTTATGGTTTACTACGGTATCCACAACCAGTCAATTCCCAAGGATTTTATGTTTTGATTAATCACCATAAATTCACTTTTATTATTTTAGAGAATTTCAAAGGAATGTTTAATAAGCAAAATATTCCATGCTAGTACCAGATCAGATCATTCAGACATATGGAACTTCTAAGGATCTGTAGATCTCACATTGGACAATGTGAAAATAATCTTTCCTCGTTCAAATCCATTTGTTTTTTTCAAGATTATTATCTTCTTGTATCCAGATCACAAATATTCTAAAAACTAACATAAAAAGGTATAAAATATGTTAACCCTTTCAACACCTTTCTAATGCAAATGTCTCAAAATGAACTGAATGAATTTACACAAACCTAGTTTCATTTAAAATTTCGTGTAATTTCTTTCAGCATTTTTTGCCACTGCAGAAAGCAGCATTCTTATTGAAGATTGGGCAATGTACATCTTGTTCCTCATGTAACTTACACCCTGGCCACAGCTTTCCAAAAATCATTGTGGATCGGCACAAAACCTGTCCTACTTACACAAACTAAACAAGTGAAGTATCTGCCACATTTTATGTAGAAGTAACTATAGATGCTACAGTTAAATGTAAATGAATACTTTTGACTAAATAAGTGAAACATGGCTGCCAAACTTCATTTAACTAAATCAAATGGCATTAAAGAAGTAGAGAAATCGATAATACCTTTACAACTGTCAGGAGTTCTCTATTTTGCAGTCCTTTGTTATATTAATTTCTTGAAAACTACAGAATTTTCTGTGAGTAAATATCTATCTTCATGTGAAGTTAGGTGCAATTATCAAAACAAAAACATTTTTTCTCAATGGAATATTTAATCAAACATAATTATTTATGCGCATTCCTAGCATAATTAGATGTTGTCCATCATTGCCCACAAATTAAATCTGACAAACTCACATTGCAAGAATAGTCGATTCTGTTATGAATTGTTAGGGCACTGAATAAACCAACAACATATTAGAAATACAAATAATTGCAACTTCCCTTTGTTAGTGTGAGATATGATCTCCTTTTCCCATTCGCTAATCAGGTTATGCAATTTACACATTGACTGGTTTGTAAAAGGCAATGCAATTTGCGATGTATTCTATGTATGTGTCACATCACAAATTATAAATTTGCAGTGAGTCACTAAACAATCTGTGTAGTGAATATTGGTTAGGAATGTTGCAATACTTGACCCCTGTGAATGGTTACTTATGAAGTGGTGGAGGTCTCCAAAGCACATCAGACCTGCGTCGCTATATTTGCATTCTCAAGCTTTTTCTTTAAAACAAAATGGAGCCGCATCTATTGAAGTAGCAGTTGTTTTAAAATACCCTTTCATAAAGACATTGGTGGAAGCAGTCAGGTATACATTGGACAATTGCCTGCTGCCCTGAGGCTGGGACAGGATTAGCAAAGGGGAATTTGTCCCACAAAATAAAGCTTCTCATTTGGGAATTCGTTATCACCCCAACTTGGAGAGGAGGTACGTGATCAACAGTTTGCAAATGCATTTGTGGTTATTACATGTGGCCCATATTCTTCTGAACCCCCATAGGTAATTGCATACTAGTATGACTTATCCAAAAACAGAAGGGCTTCATTCAGAGTCCTATGAGACTGCCTGGTTTTGCAGCAATTTCCTTAGCTTATATGATGTCAAGTCTCTTCCTCTGTAGCTGCATTTTTGATGATCCTTTTGGCAGCAGACTCACAAATCAGATCTGGATGAGCCAAAATCCCACAAAATGTGTTCTGTGTGTAGGGCATGAGCATCAGTGTGTGCCCATGTCAAATGTGCATGGATCTAAACATGATACCCATTATGTTTGTGCCCTAGAACTGGTCAGTGTGCCTGGGGATTCCCTGCTGGTCTGGAAGGGTACTGGTAGAACAGTCTCAGACATGTGCCCAACAATAAAGATGCCCTCCTATAAAGTCTAGTAAAAATAAAAAAAAGTAGGCCTAGGAGCTGGAAACATTCAACTACAATAACAAGGTGGACTTGATTGTCATTCCAATTTTATCCACACTGTTCCAAAATAGTTGCCACCCTTGAGACTCACTAAGGCTATTTGGAAATATATTCCAGTATCTTAGGTGAATAAAGACACAAGTGCCTCACTGGGAACCCACCAACACCCCAAGCTGCCCTGAAACAACACCCCCACTTCAATCATGAAATGTGAACACCCACAAAGTCTGGATTGTGTCAAAGAGTGAGATGGACTGACAGCTCTAATGTTAGTGCAGCTTCCGCATCAGATGATTCTCATTTAGGTTTAAATGCACTATTGTCTAATTAACAAATGAAACAGCTAAACTGCTAATTATTGCAGCTTAGCTTATTTCACCTATCCAGAAATTAAGCCTTACAGAATTTGATTGTAATGGTGGCTGGCAACATTCTTTCCTAAATCCCAACAATATTATGTTTAATTTTAGTCTTTTAACTGCTTCATGGGTCCTGCATCAGGACTATCCATGATCAGTCAGTTTCAGCACTGCAGAGCCTTCATTAGAATTGTAGCTTGTAAAACACTGTTGTTCAATTCCATTCAAGACTCAGATGAGGCATTCATGGTGGCCCTATACGTTGCTACTCTCATTTAATGATGAACTGTGTTAGTATGCATTCCTAATCTGTAGGGTCACCCTAATGCTATGTTGAGAACTAGTGTCATTCTTATAGGAGTAGAACTTAATTGGTTAAATTATGAAGTAATGGGCCTCATTTACAAGAATATGATGCATTGGCTCTGATGCGTCAGATTTATTGCCTTGACCTGCGCCCCCCTAATACACCATAGATGCACTGTACTTACAATACAGAGCTCCATGGCACACTTTTTCACAGAGGCGTCAGAAATTCTGATGCATCTGTGGTGCTAAAGTCATGCTTTGCTGACCTAGAGTCAAAACAATTATGATACTCCAGCAATGCTGGGAAGGCTCACATGTTAAAAAGCCTGCATCAGTTTAATGCCTGCTCTGAGCAGGCGTTACAATTCTGGCTTAGTAAAGTCACAAAATGATGAAGTGAAATGTTGTAAATTTCACTGCGCTAGTTCTGCCTGGCTTTTTATGTGGGAACGCCTACCTTGTGATAACGCGTCCCTTTATGATATTTTATTACACATCAGGACTCGTTTTAGGCCAATGAATCTTTTGAACCAGTTGAGAGACACCTTAGGACGAGATAGCTAATCAATATGTCAATCAATACGTCAATAATGTCATCAATATTTATCACAACAATGCATTTCAGTTTAGTCAAAGTCATTAATCAAATCAAGACACTACCATGACCTTTCAGTCATGAATAATCACACCAGTTTAGTAGAATTTTATAAGCTTTATTCCCTATTAGTTACAATCTAATAGCAGGTGCGTCAATCTCAAAACCAAGAAACATAATAGCATAGTCACAATATGGCAGCTTTGGTAGGATTTCATTAAAGCGAGAATCACAAACATCAGAACATAACACAGCGTGAACATAGATCAATTTAGCAGAGTGTCAATAATGCGTCAGTTCAACAAAGCATAGATTCGGTCGTTTGTCTATTTGCGTCAATATTGATGAACACCTGTCCTAACCACTGATTAGCATTAGCATGTTGGGCTTCATGCAAAACAATTTGGAACACCAATTTGGAACACATCTTACTAAGGCCTCTGTCAAAAATAAGCAGTTGGTACCTAGAAAGGAAAAGCAAACAGACAAATCACAATTTCATTGTCATAATTACCCTCCAAAGTTTAGGTCAGCGTACAGGTTCAGTCTTCCTCCTCAGGACATCAGTCAATTCGCCATCAGTCAAAACTCAGCTCCGGGCAAAAGGGCACTTCCCTCATAAGGAGGTAAAGTGTAAACTAAGGGTGAGGATGGTTTTAAGTAAATCAACAAGTCACCAAACAGAGTTACAGAGTTTCTGGATACAATCAATAGCATTCCCTAACCCACCTAAACGACTCCCTGTGACATGGGTTTTTATCCCTTTTTCGTTGTACATTCCTCCAAAATTCTATTGGTCATCTGTTATACCCCACTATCTTTAACCTATCAGAAAATACATTAGGTAACCCAACTCTTCACCCCATATTCTTTTACAAGTCTTTGATTGGTCTTCATAATTGACGTCTTCAGAGGTGGCACGTCCGGTATGATTTCATCTTTCTGTAATTCTTTGCACATCTTTTGGTCAGCAGTTCCATTGTCTTCACCGGTTTGAATGACCTTGTACATTACATTAATCTACACTGTTTCAATTTACTTTTAACATTTATTCTTTAAAGGCTGTGTGAACAGATCTAACATGGTTACATTCGTCTTCTAGTTTGAATAAAAAAGAACACGAAGGGTCATGTCCCTTTGTGAGTCAGCATACTGAAAAATAGAAAAATGCATTTAATATGAGAGCCAAGCAGCTAAGCTTCGGCTCATGCTAACTTAAGGCCTATGAGGATTTGAGCACAGATTCAATAACGCAATCATTGGTACAAACTTATTTAAACATAACATAAACATTTTAGCCATTATTATTATTCTACGTATACATTGGTGGCCACTCCCCATGGTCACAATTCAAGTGCACGTCTTAAGCAAAATTACTATTATTATAGTTTCTATGCAGCTTTATCACACATTGATTCATAAACATTTCATGTTACTATAGATTATATAAGCTACGCTCTCTCAGTCCCTCCTCTGATGACGTTTGTCATCACACAAACCTTTCCCTTTGACCTTTCACTTTAATTTTTCACTTTACGCATAATGCGCATTTCGACATCTTGTCCCTTGTGTGAACTTTCCCAAATTTCATTAAACATTTTCTCTCTTTCACTTTCCTCATTTCTCTTGTTTCTCTTTGTCCAATTTCTTTTAATTTTATAATTAATATTGCATGCTCCCCATAATCCTAATAGACAGGCCAGAACAATTAATAGACCCCCAAATATTTTTGCAAGTACCCTATTCCAAATGTTGCTAAACCAGCTCCCTACTCTGGCAATTCCTATTCCTAATTTTTCCCACACTCCAGGTTCTTTCAAATCCTTCAAATCTGCACTATCTTTAGTTAGGTTAGTAAGCGTACCTCTAATCTTTTTACTATTGTCTGGTATACATGAGCAACAATGACGCTCGTTGAGCATCTTGCTGACTCCACCACTCTTTGCTAAAAGAATGTCTAAAGCAAGCCGATTTTGAAGAGTCATAGCTCTTTCCGCAGCAAGTAGAGTATCCTTCAGGAGTATAGCCCCTGTAAAATTTGTCAGCATGTTATCCACAATAGTAGACAACTTTTGAATCTTTATGGAGTTCAAGATAACCCCTACTGAAGGAATTATGGCTCCAAGTATGTCACCAACGACAGCAGCCGCTGTCTCTCGCTTTTGTCTAGCATGTTGTAATTCAGACGTTATAGTATTTGCTTTAAATCATCAATCTGGTAGATCTTTGGGAAGACTATTCCCAAATAACATGTCCCATAGCGTCCCTTAGGGAGACGGTAATAGGCATTAAGTCCACAGATATAATAGATCCCAGGGATCGCTGGATCCTGTCCATTTAACATGAATGTCCGTTTACTCTGAAACAAAAACACATGCCTGCATTCACTCGTTCCCACAAATAAAGTGTCATGTTCAGATTTTGGCCTATATATACACAAAGCCTTCCTACATGTAATGCATTTATAGCTAGTTTACCTTGCGTCTTTATTGCAGTATAAGCATGATCATTTGCATATGTGCGTTTTTCTAACCCCTTTTCTAATCTTTCCTTCAATGCTTGGCGTCTATCATCAGTTTGATCTAAGAAGCTTTTCTCTACAGGTGTCAATAAGCAAGTCAGATTGTTGCGGTGTGCATAAGCTGTCCCAAATGTAAGCGTTGGTTCAAAGAAACCTCTAATTAATTTTATACTATGCTCCTTAGCTAACTTGTTCAGGAACTCAATCACAGGCACAAATGAAAACACTACATCCAAATTTGAATAAAATATTGTACATGCTCTTGATTATAGAATCTTGTCAGCAACAAACTACAACTTATCCCGTAAGTTAACGGTAATCTATGGTAGGTGACCCCTTCTTGCACTGATGAAGGAATCTTTGTGCACACATAACAGTTTTTCGCATCCATGGTCTCAACATACTCATTCAGCAAGCGATAGAAGACATTAGTAGAAAGTTCCCCCTTTGAGTTAGTTCCCTCATGCAAATGTCTTGCATCCTGCTCAAACTTTTCCCACTGTGTTAGTGTTGTGGTCTCAGGTTTTGAAGCATTGTTAGTTGCCTTGTTATCTAACCATGGCATTCCCACAATTATATAATACCTAATATAAGACTTAACCAACCACACACCTTACCCTTTTTATTACTACTTTATTATAAGCCATGTCTGTAAAGAATCAGATAGCAGAACAATAATAAACTTGAGGACGATATAAAACTCTCTTTTTTTTTTTTTCTTGATGCAAAAGTCTCTTTCTTTCTGCGTGTATTTACAGCTTTTCACTCACTTCAGGACCCCTTTTGTCAATCAGGTTAGCAGCTTGTCATAATAGGGTTTTTTCAAAGTCAATTCAGGTTATCAGTGTCACATCCGGTAATTTATAAGTCTCTTTCTCAGTTTTTCAGCTTTCAATTTTCTTTTCTAAATTTCAGATTTAACACAGTCTCTTTCTTTTTACTTGATTTTCAGGTACCGTAGTATTGGCCTGGTATTTCTCGATCAAAACAGAACGCTAAGAATTCTTGCTGCCATTCAGATGTTGTTGCATGTGCCCACTCAGGACCTGCGTACCTTCTATTTGCGGTTCTCTTTCTTTTCAACCTGCATTCACCTTGTAATTCTCCTTCACTCAGATCTTCTGTTCTTGTGGTATCGGTTTCTTCTGTTATTGTTTCACCTGGTAAGACTTTTTTTTCCCAGCCTGCTTCTCTGGCCAGTTATCTCCCTTATGCGTCTTTTTCCTGCTTGTCCTTTCAGGATGCTGAACAGCACCCTCCTCTTGTGCTATGGTGTTTTCTCTTGATGGAGCTTCAACTGGCTCAGGGGATGCCGGTGTACTTTGATCTCTCTCTACTATTTCCCCTTCTTCTTCTGGATCTGTAACAGGTTCAAGCTCTAACCCGTATCCGTCTGCTTCTGGGAGAACCTCTCCTTGATTTAGTTCTCCTGCTGCCTCTACTGAGATAGGCACATTGTCACCTTTCTCGAACTCGTTTACTGTTTGAGGGACTGGGCTGTTCTCAGTGGGATCTCTTGCAGTCTCAGCTCCCTCTTGGCTATTTTCAGGCCCTGAGACTTCCCTCTCTGGAACTGTTGAGTCTGAAACTTCAAGCTCCTCATCAGTTGGACACGTTACCTTCTTTGTGTGACTGGCATGTATCCAGTTTGGAATGCCTGCACATTTCACAGCAGTGGTTGTTGTCAATATTACCTGATATGGCCCCTTCCAGCGCGGCTCAAAACACAATTTTCTCACGTGCTTCTTGACAACCACCCAGTCACCGGCTTGCAGGGTATGACCTGGATCACTGATCGGTGGCAATGTGTTAGCTTCCACTTGGTGAGAAAAAGAGCGAACCACATCAGCCAAACCTTTGCAGTAGTCCAACACCATATCATCCGTGATATTCACAAGAGCATTCGCAGGTACTGCGGGCAGCCTCATAGCTCTACCCAGAAGGATCTCGTGGGGTGATAGTCCTGTCTTCTTATCAGGGGTGTTCCTCATTGACATCAGCACTAAGGGTAATGCATCTGGCCATTTCATATTGGTAGCTGCGCACATCTTCGCCATTCTCGATTTTAAGGTACCATTCATTTGTTCTACTAGTCCTGATGCTTTAGGGCGATAGCTACAATGCAGTTTCTGTTCAATGTCTAATGCGGCACACAAGAGCTTAATGACCTCATTGTAAAAGTGTCTGCCCCTATCTGATCCTATAGAGACCGGAAACCCGAACCTGGGTATTAGTTCCCTAAGCAGCAGCTTTGCAACTGTGAGACTGTCATTTCTACGTGTGGGGTAAGCTTCGATCCAGTGGCTGAAAACACACACAATCACCAACACGTATTTCAATCCTCCACAAACAGGCATCTCAATAAAATCCATTAGCATCTTGCTAAATGGACCACCAGCTCTCCCTATGTGGCTCAAAGTTACCACAGTCCCTTTTCCGGCATTCATCTCTTGACAGATGATGCACGTGTCACAGGTAACCTCTGCGGCATGTCTGAATTTTGGGTTAAACCAGTCAATCTTGAATGACCTGATCATTGCGTCCCTCCCAAGATGTACCTGTCCATGGTAGAGCCTCGCAAATTGTGACAGAAGACTGTTTGGCGAAACCAGTTTCCCCTCCTCTGAGACCCATAAATCGTCAGCTCTTTGTACACATTGCATTCTCTGCCAGGAGCGTTTTTCCTCTTTGCTAGCACGACCCTGTAGTGTTTTCAGCTCATCTAGTGTATCAACCACCCTTAATGCAAAGTTCAAACATGTGTCATTTTCTGTTTGCGTTAACAATTCCCACTGGTCCTTGAACGATATACAGTTCAATGCGCAAAATCTTGCGACTTTATCTGCATAGCCGTTTCCCATGGACACAAAGGGGGTCATTCCAACCTCGGTGGTAAAAGGCGCTTACCGCCGTTCAGAAGACCGCCATAACACCGCTGCGGCCGCGGTAAACCGCCACGGTCATTCTGACCCACAACAGGCAAACCGCCAAAATACAGACATCCACAAAAGTCCGCCACACCAAAGGCCAGCAAGAAACTGGCGATGACCAAACCTCCACCGTCACGGCAACAGAAATACGCCCACACTATCACGACACACAAATCCACGCGGCGGTCTTTCAACCGCGGTATTCCATTGGCGGTACACATGCGCTCAAAATACACACACATCTCCAAAACACCGCCACATTGGACAATTCAAAATACACACACCTGAAACACATACACATACACACACCACTCCCACACACCCAATACAATATAAAATACACACCCACATCACCCACAAACCTCCACTCCTAGAGATTCGTGAACACTCACCGAGAAAAGACATCCGAGCACCCAGAAGCCCAATTCACTGTCACCCAGCAATATTTGCACGCACTTAACACAACAGAACAATACACATCACCACACTTAGCACCACAAAATCCACCCTACACATCACCCACACCACCCCATGGCACCGCAAAGACACCCCAGGTTCTCTGATGATGAACTCAGGGTCATGGTGGAGGAAATTGTACGAGTAGAGCCACAGCTGTTCGGGACACAGGTGCAGCACACCACCATTGCCAGGAAGATGGAGCTATGAAGCAGAATAGTGGACAGGGTCAACGCTGTGGGACAGCACCCAAGAAATAGGGACGACATCAGGAAGAGGTGGAACGACCTACGGGGGAAGGTGCGTTCCATGGTATCCAGGCACAACATCGCGGTGCAGCGGACTGGTGGCGGACCCCCACCTCCTCCCCCAGAATTTACAACATGGGAGGAGCAGGTCTTGAACATCCTGCATCCTGAGGGCCTCGCAGGAGTAGGCAGAGGAATGGACTCTGGTAAGTCTCATCTTCACTACTTCATCCCCCCAACCCCACCTGCATGCCAACTCATACCCCCACCCTCACCCCCACCCCCATCACACCTACTCCTTGCAAATGTCTCAACATCACAACCCACCCATCCCAACACCTAGCCCTGCATGCGTCCACAAAGCATGGACACCCATCACCAAAGCATGCCCACTGCACATACACATACAACCCCCCCCCCCAAACCACCGTCACAACAGCCCCCACAAAGGAATGCCAGCACTGGGGTACACGGGCACCCACCCATTGAACGCTATGACACACACAGAAGCAATAACCATACTTTTATACCTCTGCAGGACCCGAACGCCAGGTCACCACGCAGGAGGGTCCACAAATGTCCACTCCACCCCCAGAAGAGGCCCACAGTGAGGACAGCAGCTCTGTCTCCCTGGATCTAGATGACCAGCCCGGTCCATCGGGGACCTCGGGACAGTCGGTTCCCCTCAGACAGCCACAGGCCACAGCAGACCTTCCCCCCTCTGGGAACACCAGCACAGCACCCACCCAGTGGGCCCATACCTCTGTCCCCAGGACACGTCAATCAGCGGTGTGTCCACCACTACTGGGAACCCAGGCTAACCCACCACCCGAACAACAACAGGGACCTGGGGGCAGTGGTAGTGGGCACACGGTCCAGGGGACAGAGGCCCAGGGAAACAGGGGAACTGGGAGGGCTGCTGTGTGACAGGGGGGGGACAGGCCCAGGGAACCCACTCTCCATGAGGCCCTCTCCTCCATCATGGGAGCATACCACCACTCCCAGGAGACAATGGCCATGGTCCTGGCCAGGTTTCAGGAGATCCAGCTTCTGCAGGAGCAACAGTATATGGGGTTCAGGGAGGAGCTAAGAAACATCAGTTCCGCCATGGGTACCATCGTAGTGGCCCTGAATCAGGTAGTCACCACATTGCGGGACACTGTGGCACCTCAAAGGGCCCCTGACACTAGCATGGACCAAGAACTGCCTACCACCTCCACCAGCGCTAGTGGACAGGAGGCCCCGACACAAGACCAACAGGCCACCAGAACCCCACCCCCTGCAGAAGGAGAACCACCCCGCAAGCGGGCCCTGAGATCCAGGAAGAAGACAGAGTAAAATGTCAAGACCCCCGCCAGCAAAGGATACCGCCCTGATTGTCATCCCACTGTCCCACATTGTCACCCTGTCCAACCTTAAACTGCCCCTGCTCCACTTTCCACAGGCATTTGGACAATGCACCTGTGATACTGATAGTCTGGACTCTGCCATGGACAATCCTCCACCATCACTCCTCACCGATTTGCAACCACCCATCCAATTTAGAGCACTTGAATAAACACACTTATTGCAGAAAACAATCTGGAGTCTGGCTGTGATTTTGAACAAATGTATTAGACATGACCGTGCCAAAATGTTCATTCACATTGTGATGCCAACAAACCGCTGTCACACAGCTGTAGTCCATGGGGAAACAAAGCAGATGTCACGCAGTGGGGCCCACATCTCTGAAAACAGAAGGGAAAGTCACAACACAGTTACCATACACTGGGGGAAAAAGTCAGACAGTAGAGAGGTAGGAGTCTTTAAGTAAATGTAATACGCCGGTGTGTACTCTTACCTGTGTGTCATTGAAAATACTGCTGTATTACTGTGTTCCTGTTCTCTATGTCGTCCTCTTCGCCTTCCTCCTCTTCACTCTCCACAGGCTCCACAGCTGCTACAACACCACCATCTGGACCATCCTCCTGCAGAAAAGGCACCTGGCATCGCAAAGCCAGGTTGTGAAGCATACAGCAGGCCACGATGATCTGGCACACCTTCTTTGGTGAGTACATTAGGGATCCACCCGTCATATGGAGGCACCTGAACCTGGCCTTCAGGAGGCCAAAGGTTCGCTCGATCACCTTCCTAGTTCTCCCATGGGCCTCATTGTAGCGTTCCTCTGGCCTTGTCCTGGGATTCCTCACTGGGGTCAGTAGCCATGACAGGTTGGGGTAACCAGAGTCCCCTAATAGCTACACCCGGTGCCTCTGGAGTTGACCCATCACATACAGGATGCTGCTATTCCGCAGGATGTAGGCGTCATGCACTGACCCAGGGAACTTGGCATTAACATGGGAGATGTACTGGTCAGCCAAACAGACCATCTGTACATTCATGGAATTATAACTCTTCCGGTTCCTGTACACCTGTTCACTCCTGCTGGGGGGGACCAAAGCAACATGTGTCCCATTAATGGCACCAATGATGTTTGGAATATGTCCAAGGGCATAGAAATCACCCTTCACTGTAACCAAATCCCCCACCTCAGGGAAAATGATGTAGCTTCGCATGTGTTTGAGCAGGGCAGACAACACTCTGGACAACACCTTGGAAAACATGGGCTGGGACATCCCTGATGATATGGCCACTGTTGTTTGAAAAGACCCACTTGCTAAGAAATGGAGTACTGACAGCACCTGCACTAGAGGGGGGATCCCTGTGGGTTGGCGGATGGGTGACATCAGGTCTGGCTCCAGCTGGGCACACAGTTCCTGTATAGTGGCTCGGTCAAGCCTGTATGTCAGTATGACATGTCGTTCCTCCATTGTCGACAGGTCCACCAGCGGTCTGTACACAGGAAGATTCCTCCATCTCCTCGCATATCCCAGCGGACGGTGCCTATGAAGGACAACAGCGAGCACAGAGTCAATCAACCCACAGGTACGTAACTACAGCTTGCACATAACACGATTCCCAATGCATTGAATGGCTTGTATGAGTGTTGATGCAAGGCCTAGGTATGTGTGACGCAGTAGAAATTAAGCCATGTGGGCCCTTGAAATGGCAGCTGCCTGACCTGTGAAGTGCGACAGTGGGATGTGAGGTCAATGCGCTGGCGTGGCACACCGTGGCGGTAGGCGGTCGAAGACCGCGGCGCAAAGCCGCATTGGTTAACATTGAACCCTATGGGTTTCAGGAGCCAATGACGATGTGCGCCGGCGGTCGCGGTACGCACCGCAGCGTTACGCACCGCCATGGGGCGTGACCGCCATTTTCTATCTGCTTAATCACTCGATACCTGATCTTCCACAGGAGAGGACCTACACTGCAAGTGCTGCTGTGACCTCGGTCTGGAAGAGACAATGGCTCATGCGACTGGGGAAAGGGCCCCTGCCTTCACTGCGGAGGAGTTGGAGAAACTTGTGGATGGGGTCCTCCCCCAGTATGTGCTACTCTACGGTCCTCCAGACCAACAGGTAAGTACACAGGGACCATGCTTAGTGGGCAATGCCTGGGTTGAGTCGGGTGGATGAAAGATGGTGGGGAGGGGAGCGATTGAGGCATGCATCAAACGACAGATGAGAGCATGTGCCACATGGCAAGGGTGGGGATGGGGGGCCACTCACATGGAGCATGCAGAAGGTGATGACTATTTTTCTCTCACGGTACATGTCACATAGGTCAGCGCCCACCAGAAAGTCGCTATTTGGCGTGCCAACGACGTCCGGACCCTGGGGGTCCACAACAGATGGGGCACCCACTGCGGGAAGAGGTGGGAGGACATCCGACGCTGGAGCAGGAAGACGGCGGAGGCTCAGCTGGGGATGGCCTCCCAATGTAGGAGGGGTGCCAGTCGTACTTTGACCCCCCTGATGTCCCGGATCCTGGCGGTGGCCTACCCCGATTTGCATGGGCGCATGAGGACATCACAGCAGACACAAGGGGGTGAGTACAAACACATTCTGCTGACTTTGCACGCAGTGGAGGTGTCTGGGTGGGGGAGGAGGGCTGTGGGTATCCCTAGGCCAGGGCGATTTCTGTAGGCTGGGCCCCTCCGTAAGGCATGGCCCTGTGCCCCCGCCCCCCACCTCTGTAGGGTGCCAAGTACAGGTATCAATGGCCCTGTGTCATCTATGTGTGCAGTTGTCATCCATAGGCTTGTAGGACATGTCCCACGGATTGCATAGTGGACCCCAAGTGCGCGGTGTAGTGCAGGGGGTTTCGGTGTCTGTCCTCTCCGCCAACGGTGTCGCCAATGCATGCACTCAACATGTCTTTATTTCTCCCCCCCACCCTTTATTGTGGTCTTCCTGTTCATGTGTGCATTAGCATCATCAGGCGGAGGAGAAGTGGCATCGGAGCACGAGGGAGCTGCATCCCACATGGCCCTGGAGGGCCATGCAACGGAGTCCGAATACACCAGTGAGACGGAGGGCGGGGGGAGCTCCACAGCGGGGACTCTTGCTGATGTCAGTGACAGCGACTCGTCCTCTGAAGGGAGCTCCCTTGTGGTGGCGGCAACATCCGTGCCCCCCGCAACAACAGGTACAGCCGCCACCCAGCGCACCAGCACCGCCCTCCCAGCAGCCCCTCAGCGTTTGCCCCATGCCCGCTCACCCAGGAAGGTGGGCATCTCCTTCGCCCCAGGCACCTCAGGCCCTGCCCCTGTCACCCCTGCTGCCCTCAGTGAGGAGGTCATTGATCTCCTGAGGACCATCATTGTTGGGCAGTCTACCCTTTTGAATGCCATCCCGGGTGTAGAAAGGGAGGTGCACCAGAGTAATGCATACCTGGAGGGCATTCATTCGGGTCAGGCTGCCCATCAGCGATCGTTCAACGCTCTGGCCTCAGCACTGATGGCAGCAATTGTCCCTGTCTCTAGCCTCCCCCCTCCAACTTCCTCCACCCAGACCCAATCCCCTGTACCTCTGCCTATCCCAGACACACCATCAGACCAGCCTGCACACACCTCAACACCCAAGGGAAGCTCATCCAGGCATAAGCACCACACATCACACAAGCATTCACACAAGCAACATCCAGATGCAGACATACCAACACCTACTGCCTCCACTGTGTCCCCCTCCTCCTCGTCTCCCTCCTCCCTCCCTGTGACGTCTCCACTCACACTTGCATGCACAACATCTTCAGCCACTACGTCCATCACCAGCCCACCCACCAGAACACTCCGCACACGTGCAGTCACCACCCCCACTACCATTTACACATCCCCTGTGTCCTCTCCCAGTGTGTCTGTCACCCCTCTTCCAAACTACACAAACGCAGACAGCCACCCACCCAACAGCCATCCACCTCACGACAGCCTCCAGCCCAAGCACCTGCACCCAAAGACACCAGACTTCACACTCCTACAACCACATCCTCTTCCTCCACTCCCATACCCACTACACCTACCCGTCCCTCTCTTTCGAAATAGCTTTTCTTTTCCAAACTTGACCTCTTTCCAACAACTCCCCCACCCCGTCCATCTCATAATACTCCAATCAGCACCTCAGCCAGCACAAAACCGGGACCTGTAAAGACTGTTTGCCATGGACTGTGGAGTCCCCCACCCTCAAGGGCAGCCAGTTCAGCTAGGAGCCAAGGCACGGCCAGCCCACCCCTGGAAAAGCATCCGAAGATTGCCAGTGCCCGGCGCGAGAGGCCAAAGACACCAGGGACCAAAATCCCTACCATGGCTCCGGCAGGAAGTCGGGTGCCACCTGGCACACCACCAAAGGTGGGAAAGGGCCACAGGCGAACAGGGAAGGGTGGGAAGGGCAGCACGCCCGACAAGTCCGGCAGCAGGCCAGCTGGCCAGGAGGGCCCCACCAGCCCCATCCCAGGTGCGCAGGAGGACACCCACAGGCCCGGTACTGCAGCCCAGGAGGGCCCTGCAAGCCACGTCCCAGGTGGGCAGGAGGACACCCACAGGCCCGGTACTGCAGCCCAGGAGGGCCCCGCAAGCCACGTCCCAGGTGGGCAGGAGGACACCCACAAGCCCGGTACTGCAGCCCAGGAGGGCCCCGCAAGCCACCAGACAGATGGGCAGGAAGGCCCCGCCAGCCACATGTCAGGTGGCGAGTGACATCCATGCCATGGCCGGATCCGCTGACCTGGACACTCATCTCAAGCACCGCTGAACAGGGCACTGCCGTCTCAAGCACGGCTGAACAGGGCACCGCCGCCTCAAGCACCGCTGAACAGGGCACCGCCGTCTCAAGCACCGCTGAACAGGGCACCGCCGTCTCAAGCACCGCTGAATTGGGCCCTTCATCTCAAGCACCGCTGAACTGCGCACCGCCGTCTCAAGCACCGCTGAACTGGGCCCTTCATCTCAAGCACCGCTGAACTGGGCACCGCCGTCTCAAGCACCGTTGAACAGGGCACCGCCGTCTCAAGCACCGCTGAACTGGGCCCTTCATCTCAAGCACCCCTGAACTGGGCACCGCCGTCTCAAGCACCGCTGAACAGGGCACCGCCATCTCAAGCACCGCTGAACAGGGCACCGCCGTCTCAAGCACCGCTGAACTGGGCACTGCCGTCTCAAGCACCGCTGAACAGGGCACCGCCGTCTCAAGCACCGCTGAACTGGGCCCTTCATCTCAAGCACCGCTGAACTGGGCACAGCCGTCTCAAGCACCGCTGAACAGGGCACCGCCGTCTCAAGCACCGCTGAACAGGGCATCGCCGTCTCAAGCACCGCTGGCCCATTGGCAGATGGGGCAGGCCCTCATCTGTGTCGGGCAGGGCTGCACAAAGCACTCCGGGCACCAAGCCCCCTCCAGAACCAGTGGAGACTGTCATCCACTTGTGAGACTGTGGCTTTGCACTCCCCAGGATGTAACAGTGGGCAAACCACCCACTGTAGAGACTTAAGAGACTGTGGCTTTGCACTCCCCAGGATGGTAAAGTGGGCAAGCCACCCACTGTAGAGACTTGAGAGACTGTGGCTTTGCACTCCCCAGGATTGAACAGTGGGCAAACCACCCACTGAAAAGACTTGAGAGACTGTGGCTTTGCACTCTCCAGGATGGAACAGTGGGCTAACCGCCCACTGAAAAGACTTGAGAGACTGTGGCTTTGCACTCCCCCGGATGGAACAGTGGGCAAACCGCCCACTGTAGAGACTTGAGATACTGTGGCTTTGCACTCCCCAGGATTGAACAGTGGGCAAACCACCCACTGAAAAGACTTGAGAGACTGTGGCTTTGCACTCCCCAGGATGGAACAGTGGGCAAACCACCCACTGAAAAGACTTGAGAGACTGTGGTTTTGCACTCCCCAGGATGGAACAGTGGGCAAACCACCCACTGTAGAGAATTGAGAGACTGTGGCTTTGCACTCCCCAGGATTGAACAGTGGGCAAACCACCCACTGAAAAGACTTGAGAGACTGTGGCTTTGCACTCCTCAGGATTGAACAGTGGGCAAACCACCCACTGTAGAGACTTGGGAGACTGTGGCTTTGCACTCCCCAGGATGGTAAAGTGGGCAAGCCACCCACTGTAGAGACTTGAGATACTGTGGCTTTGCACTCCCCAGGATGGAACAGTGGCCATGGAGGCCCCTTGTGGATCTGGCGTCGTGGACTCATCTGGCTGAGGTGCCCCCCCTTCCCTTCCCCCTGAGGTGCCTGTAGTTTTGCTATCTGATGCCCCTGCAGTGTTCTTTCCGTTGATGTCAGGTATCCTGTGTGGGCTTTGCCCATGTAATTTGGGCCCTGTGGTCCACGGACAATGCCTGCAAAAATTATCGGACTTTTAATATTTATGTATATAATAGTTTTAGATGTGTGATATATTTATAAGCCAGTGATACAATATATTCGACTGTTTATGATCATTTCCTTTTGTCTTTGCATTCTTCAGGGGGGTTTGGGGGGTGTAACTGTGATGTATTGCTATGCATTGATGTGTGTGTTGTAGTGGGTGAGGGTGGGGGTGGGTGTGTCGCGTATGTGTGTGCCCGTAATATTTTCTCCTCCCCCCTCCCCTGTGTCGTAGGTGCAGTACTCACCGTTGTCTTCTGCGCCGGCGTTCGTGCTCCTGGTAGAGGAGCAGGAAGACAATAGCTGGGAGGATGTGGAGTTCGGGTTCCATGCTGTCCAGATTCCTCGTGAGGTGTATGGAGGTGAGCGTTTCCCGTTTGAAATGTCTGTTTCCGCTGTGTTTTTAACGGCGGGGCTACCGCCCCGGAAAACGTGGCGGATTGGTGGGTTGTGATAGGTGGGCGGTACATTGTGTCCCGACTGTCTGTTGGCGGTGACCGCCGCGCTGTTTGTTTGTCCCGCCGTGGCGGTCGGAGTGTTGAAGTGGCGGTCTCTGTTGGCGGTTTCCGCCAGGGTCGGAATTTAATTTTTTAAATCGCCAGCCTGTTGGCGGGTTAGCCGTTGCTTTAACACCGACCGCCAGGGTTGGAATGACCCCCAAAGTCTTGCGACTTAACATGAGCATTGCATTTCACCACTGCAATTTCAAGAGGTAACTGAATCGCATGTAACAAATCCCTAATTCGTTCACCATTTTTCACAGGAGAACCAGAAGAGGTCATGAAACCTCTCTGTGACCACAATTGGCCAAAATCATGTACAATTCCAAATCCGTATCTGCTGTCAGTATAGATAGTGACTCTCAAATTTTCAGCTGCATGACATGCATGACATGTAAGGGCAATTAATTCTGCCACTTGTGCGGAATACACTCTCTCGAGCCAGGAAGCTTCAATGATACCAGCTATGGTACATACAGCGTAACCAGCTCTCAGCATTCCGACTGAGTCTCTCAAACAGGATCCATCAACAAACATAATGCAGTCATTTTCTTTTAACTGTGTATCTTGAATGTCAGGTCGGGGCTTGGTACATAGTTCTGTTACCTCAAGACAGTCATGCTCCACTTCCTCTTCATTATTAATCTCAGTATTCTCAACAGGAAGCAGAGTTGCCGGGTTTAATACAGTACATCGCTTCAGTGAAACATTAGGTGACCCCAATATAATTGTCTCATATCTGGTAAGTCGGGCATTTGTCATGTGCTGAGTTTTGGTTCGAGTTAGCAAAATTTCAACTGAATGAGGAACCATTACTGTCAAAGGATGTCCCATCACTATGCCTTCACACTGCGTGAGGCTTTGACCAACTGCTGCAACTGCGCGCAAACAGCCCAGTAAGGCTGCTGCGACGGGGTCCAAGGTAGCTGAAAAATATGCTACAGGCCGATTTGCACCTCCATGGACCTGTGTTAAGACAGACAAAGAACAAGCATCATGACAAAACAGTAGAAAAGGTTTCGTGTAATCAGGCATACCCAAAGCTGGTGCCCTGCACATGCACTCTCTCAATTCCATGAATGACTCAAGCTCTTCTTTGGACAGGGTTATGGTGTACGGTTCATCCTTAATCTCTTTGCCTGTTAGCATTATCAATGGTTTTGAGATAATTGAGAAGTTGGGTATCCACTGGCGACAGTAACCCACCATTCCCAAAAACATCCTGACATCTCTCTTTGTTGTCGGGGGGTTCATCTGCAAAATAGCTGTCACCCTTTCCTTCGATATTCTCCTGGACCCTCTCTCAATCAAGTGTCCTAAGTACTTCACCTCTTTCTGACAGTACTGCAGCTTCTTTGGCGACACTTTATGTCCGTTCTTACCCAAATGATTCAGTAAGGCAATTGTGTCATATTTACAGTCATCTTTTGTCCTGGATGCAATCAGCAAGTCGTCAATGTACTGTACTAGTGTCGAATTGAAAGGCAGTACTAAGGATTCTAAGTCCTTTTTCAATATCTGGTTGATGATGGATGGTGATTCAGAAAACCCTTGAGGAATTCTGCACCAACTGTACACCTTGTCCAGGAATTTGAAACTGAATAAAAACTGGCTGTCCTCATGAAGAGGTATCGAAAAGAAAGCTTGTGACAGGTCTACAACGGTGAACCATTCAGCATCGCACAGAACCTGAAACATGATCACTGCTGGATTGGGCACTATGGGGCAACACTTCACCACAATCTCGTTTATTTTTCTCAAGTCCTGCACAATTCGAACCTTCCCACAAGGCTTTTTCAAACCCATTATCGGTGAATTACATGGGCTGCTCAATACTTCCTTCAAGACTCCCTGTTTCACAAAGTCTGCAATTATTTGCGCCACCTAGATAAGAACATCTTGTGCCATATGGTACTGCGGCACCTGGGGAAACACTGCGTTTGGTTTCACTTAAACTTTAACTGGTTCCACTCCTTTTATCAGTCCCACTTCCTTTCCTGTCAAATCCCACACTTTCTCTGTCACTGTTCCTTGTAATTCAGCCGGTAAGTTAGTCACTGTAAGCATCGGGAATAATGTTATCAAAGGGTAATCTTCATTTGCGGTTTCTGTCTCTAACTCTGAGAACTGACCATCATCCCCTTCATCATCACTGTTTGTCTGCACCTCAATTCCATCATTGGAACAGGTAATTGAGCATTTCGTCTTGCACAGTAAGTCTCTTCCCAGTAGGGATACCGGACTTGAATCACAGACTACAAACTTATGCAGTCCCTGAAAGTTGCCAATCTCAACTTACACTGGATCTGTAATTGGATTTGTCAAGTACCGATTTGCTACTCCAACCACTCTTACGGTACGCCCTGAAAGTGGCAATTTCGGAAGTTCTGCACTTCTGACCACCATAGAGCGTGTAGCTCCGGTATCAACCAAGAATGAAACCTTATGACCCATCACCTTTCCCTCTACATAGGGTCCCATTTGATCTACCTCTAGGGATGCTGCAAGCCTGCACTCTTCACTGTCTGAACTGTCATCCGACCATTCCTCATTCATTCCATCTTCACCACGCAATGGGAATTGCTGTACTGTATTATTTTGGCTCATCACTTGACCTGTGACCTGTTGAGGAAGCATCACCTGCTGCTGTCCCATTGGAGCCATTGGTAGTTGCATTTGCTGTCTAGGTACCATGGGGACCTGCTGTTGTACTTGCTGTATTTGCGCTGGTTGAACACGCGCCATTTGCATTTGCTGCATGGGCTGCAACCCTTGCATCTGGACTATGTTATTTTGAAAGTTCGGGTTTTGATTTCTCAATTTTGGACCTCTCATATTTTGCAATGTACCGACATTAGTGCTTTGTTGAATGACACCATCCTGCACCACATTTGGGCAATCCCGCTTCCAATGCCCCACGCCCCCGCGCGCGTGACATGGTGACATCCTTTTCATCCCTTGTGCATCATTTTGAATCACAACAGTATTCAAGTCTGGACCGCGATTCACAAAACCTCAACCTCTTGGTTGTGCCTGAAACACACCATTCCCTTGCGGTTGCTGCTGTATCATCTGCTGAACCCCATTTCCCTGCATTCCTGCTTGTGCAGCCCTTATCTGCATCACCATCACTTTCTCCTTCAACTTTTTCTGCTTCAGCTCAATCTCATCACTACGGTATTTCGCAAATTGCAGCACCTCATCAATCGGCTTCGCTTGCCAACAGATCAAATGATTCTTAATCATCTGGCTAACCTCCAGTCTCAACCCTTCAACAAATCTGAACACGAGATGGTTCATGTCTTTCGGCTCAATGGTCTCAGTACCACTGTAATGTTTAAATGCCTTCAACAACCTCTCATAGTAAGCATGTATTGATTCTTTAACCTCCTGTGAGGTCCGGTCTATTTTCTGCCAATCAGTCACTTTCGGTGACACTTTCTGCTTCAAAAACTCAATCACTTTATGATAGTACTTCATCACCTCCTCAGAGGGTGCTCCGGTCACCTTATCCCTTGCCGGCTCCTGCGTCGGCCAGTCTACCCCTCGCTTGCACTCAAGTCATAAGTCGAGCGGAACAATGATCTCAAACAAGGTATTCAGGTCTTTCCAGAGACACTTCGCAAGCTTCACAAACCTATCTGTTTGTTGGTACCACTCGATCGGTTTCTCCCTCAATCTGGGATAATCATTAGTGAAGGATAAGATATCTCCCCTGGACCACGGTACATGAATTAGAACCCCACCACCGGTTTCTCTCATTGGTAGCATCTTTACTAATTCCGTACCTGGTGTAATTTTAGCTTTACTCGATCCTGGGCTGTCATCTTTCTCCTTGTCTCTTTTCTTAGCCCATCTGCCTTCCCATTTTTCTAACGCTCCCCAGATTTGCGCACTTTGCAATATTTCCTTTAAATGCGCTTTCATTCCGGCAGACCTCATATGCTCGAAGTCTTTTGAGTCAAAATCTAACCTGTGACTTCTTTTCAAATGTTTAGCATTCTCAATATCAATATTGTATTTGTCTGCCAGGTTCGCTAATTTCTGATGTACCTTGCCTACTTCTTTAGTAATCTTAGGGCACAGATATCTCAATTCTGCTTCTGTGTATGACTCTAATCTGTTTACCCCCATTGTTCCGTCCACTAATTCAGCAGCTTCCACGCCCAGTCTCGCAAAGTTCAGGTACTCATCTCTCCCCAACCTTTCCGGTTCCACTGCAGTTACTGTAGTCTTTTGCATAGTAAAGGTCTTCTCTAACTACTCATTCAACTGTTGTACCGTAAAACATTGTAAGGAAATGTTCCCAGCATGCATCATCGGCGACTGTGAAGCATTTGTACTTATTGTTTGTGGGGCTAACACCCCTAGCCCTGCCTGTCTCATTGCTTCCAACGGTGCTTCAACTGGGCTAAGGTCTATCAAAGACCTTGGTTTTTCAACCGCTTGCTCTCCTGGGGCCATTAGCTGAGGGGTTCGTATGGACCCTTCTCTTATTACATCTTGGGTCATTACTCCCTGATCACATACACCAGGCTTACCTTGTGCATACAATGGCACCGGTGGACCAACAGTAATTGGCAATGATATTGCAGCTGGTGTCTGACCTGGTCCCAGACCTTGCGGAGCAGCAACTCCAAAGGTCTGATTTTCTGAAGCCGGGCAGGTATTAATGGAGGACCTGCTGCTGGATTATACCCTGGTATCAGTTGTGGCTGCGGCTGGGGCAGCAAATGCAGAGTTGACTCAATCTGCAATAACCTTGATTTTGTATCTATTGGGTCTGGCGGCACTATCAGATTTGTAGTAGTCTCTAGTACTGGGACGTCTGGATAGATTCTCTGTATCTGCAGTGGAGGTTGCAACTGTATTTGCATGTCTGGCGTAGTGGGTACACTGACACCATTCTGTATCAAACCCATAACACTAGTCTGTACTGTATCAGTAACTCCCTTCTCTTGCGTCTGGTTCCCAGGACCCGCGCTAGTGCTCGGGACATTGTCGCTTACCGCATTAGGTGGCGGGTGATCATGCAATAGCTGATTTAAAAATTCTTTGTTATCTGAATCATCTTCTTCTTCCCAAGATCTCTTAGTTTCTTTAGGCTTACTAGAGTCTTTGTCTGTTTTACAGGTGGCTTTCTTTCCCTGCGTCTCATCTCCCTGTGTTATTGCTGGGAATAATTTTAATCCATCAATTATTCCCCGTCTCCACATTTTGCTTTCATTATCCCACCTAGCTTCTGCCAGAGTCTTTTCTGCCCTTTTCAGTCTTCTCTGGAACTTTTCTTGTCTCTGTTTAAGAGCCATTAAATCCCAAATTGCTAAAGCCTCATACTGAGCTGGCCTCGGAGGTGGCTTTTGAACACTTAGCATCCACCTTAAATTCTCTAGAACTCTCGTATTGAACGTCCCGTGTTCTGGGAACGCCAAACATCCCTCCTTTTCTGTTAATTTGCGCCACTATTTCATCCATAAACAAGGCGCGACACCTTTTTCCTCCATGACAATGTAAGCTGGAGTTCCCTCAGGCGGTGTAGGCTCCCCTTCACTCGTCATAATGTATGTGTCTCCTTTCAGAGCACTCTTAAAAGCTTTGACAAACTTCATCTTTGTGTCTTTTCTTTTGTTTGTATTTAATCAAGAAGTGACTTTAGTTCCCAGGACACTCTTCACCCACCTTTCTCAACCTATTGCCTCTCACGGACGGCAGCCAATCCGTTCGCAACCCCTCTCTACAACTGACCTATCTCAGCGCGGCAGCACTGATGTCACACTTTCACACTGCAGCTGACAAAGTCTTGCGGCTCGTCCGCCCCTCACTGGATTCACACCAAACTAATGCAAAATTACTGAGAGCACCTTTAACAACAACACAAATTTGCCAGTTTACTACAGGAAGGGTAACACATTAGCTTCAGAACTTTACAGAGATTTCACTTGAAGCCTCGGGCGCTACTCTCTCCTTCTCAATTCCCGCATATGCAAGCAGAATTCAACCCGCAAATCCTACTCTCAACTTGTCAATGGTTCGTCCTAGTGTACTTTAGAACTTGCCAAATCTCCATCGAAGGTTTCATACATACAATTTGACTCAAACTCGACTTGTCAACCACGCCCGATTGACCTACTTAAACCGCGCAAATTACAACATAAACCCAAGTGTCTCCTACACTTGTCAATATACTCCGGAGTCTTAGACCACGACGGGTCCGTACATGAACAGCCAACCACGTGGATAATTTTGAGCACAAAGCGCCACACTCATATGAAGTACGCCGACTTCCCTACTCTCATACTGCGGAGTACGCCCACTCCTACTAAAACAACATTACCTGGCCTAGATACACACAAACTTCACAATTCACCTGCGAAATGCATAAGCTGAGCAAGTGCAAATTCTACACCATACATGCTATGACGCCGAGAACATTCCCAACTCACTTAGGCAGGCTCCGAGATCCCAGGAAAGTCATGGTGAATTTAGAAACACATCATACCTCCAATTTGGATTATCTCAGAAAAACAGTCTAAACAAAAATTCTCCGTCCTAGGGCCCCAAAGGGCCAAACCATCGCTCTTCTACCAGAACTGATAATGCGTCCCTTTATGATATTTTATTGCACATCAGGACTCGTTTTAGGCCAATGAATCTTTTGACCCAGTTGAGAGACACCTTAGGACGAGATAGCTAATCAATATGTCAATCAATACGTCAATAATGTCATCAATATTTATCACAACAATGCAATTCACTTTAGTCAAAGTCATTAATCAAATCAAGACACTACCATGACCTTTCAGTCATGAATATTCACACCAGTTTAGTAGAATTTTATAAGTTTTATTCCCTATTAGTTACAATCTAATAGCAGGTGCGTCAATCTCAAAACCAAGGAACATAATAGCATAGTCAGAATATGGCAACTTTGGTAAGATTTCATTAAAGCGAGAATCACAAACATCAGAACATAACACAGCGTGAACATAGATCAATTTAGCAGAGTGTCAATAATGCGTCAGTTCAACAAAGCATAGATTCGGTCGTTTGTCTATTTGCGTCAATATTGATGACCACCTGTCCTAACCACTGATTAGCATTAGCATGTTGGGCTTCATACAAAACAATTTGGAACACCAATTTTGAACACATCTAACTAAGGCCTCTGTCAAAAGTAAGCAGTTGGTACCTAGAAAGGAAAAGCAAACAGACAAATCACACTTTCATTGTCATAATTACCCTCCAAAGTTTAGGTCAGCGCACAGGTTCAGTCTTCGTCCTCAGGACATCAGTCAATACGCCATCAGTCAAAACTCAGCTCCGGGCAAAAGGGCACTTCCCTCATAAGGAGGTAAAGTGTAAACTAAGGGCGAGGATGGTTTTTAGTAAAGCAACAAGTCACCAAACAGAGTGACAGAGTTTCTGGATAAAATCAATAGCATTCCCTAACCCACCTAAATGACTCCCCGTGACATGGGTTTTTATCCCTTTTTCGTTGTACATTCCTCCAAAATTCTATTGGTCATCTGTTATACCCCACTATCTTTAACCTATCAGAAAATACATTAGATAACCCAACTCTTCACCCCATATTATTTTACAAGTCTTTGATTGGTCTTCATAATTGACGTCTTCAGAGGTGGCACGTCCGGTATGATTTCATCTTTCTGTAATTCTTTGCACATCTTTTGGTCAGCAGTTCCATTGTCTTCACCGGTTTGAATGACTTTGTACATTACAATAATCTACACTGTTTCACTTTACTTTGAACATTTATTCTGCAAAGGCTGTGTGAACGGATCTAACATGGTTGCATTCGTCTTCTAGTTTGAAGAAAAAAGAACACGCAGGGTCATGTCCCTTTGTGAGTCAGCATACTGAAAAATAGGAAAATGCATTTAATATGAGAGCCAAGCAGCCAAGCTTCGGCTCATGCTAACTTAAGGCCTATGAGGATTTCAGCACAGATTCAATAACGCAATCATTGGTACAAACTTATTTAAACATAACATAAATATTTTAGTCATTATTATTATTCTACGTACACATTGGTGGCCACTCCCCGTGGTCACAATTCAAGTGCACGTCTTAAGCAAAATTACTATTATTATAGTTTCTATGCAGCATTATCACACATTGATTCATAAACATTTCATGTTACTATAGATTATATAAACTATGCTCTCTCACTTGCATACATTATACCTTACATTGGTATAATGTGGTGCAAGGCTTTACAAACTGGAGCAATGGTCCCATTGTGCCAGTTTGTAAATGTGGTGCACTGCAGGGGATCGCTTAGTGCCACCGATGTGTAAAACAAATGATGCAACGGTGGTGCCAGGGGCTTGTAAATAAGCTCCATAAATTTATAAGAACACATCTTATGCGTGTAGTTTTCATGATGGGCCACCCATAGGTCCCCAACCTTTCTGCTGCATGGCACACTTTAAAATGTCAAAAAGGACAACACCACATTACTCAGTTGAAGAATTTATTTGTTATTAATACCAGAGGATGATCTTACCTACTTTTCTTATTATGAGAGAAACCACCCCAAGCCCAAGTTATGTAGTGTCAGGCTGTGTTTTCATATGGTTCATAGTGATCTACTGAAACTTCAGACTAAAATTCATAGTGTAGCTGCTTTCTTGAAATTTGGTTTGAGATATTGTACATTTTCATGTACTTTTTGAACAAAAGGCACAAGACTCTTTCTTTCTCTGGCAAAATTGGCCTTTGTAATCAGGTCTGTTTCTCCGAAGTCAGAAGCACTTTCTGAAGGTGCACAAGGCATTACTCATTATCAAGCGTACTTCCAGTACATCCAGGTAAATGACACTGATATCTTCAAAAACAGTGTGAGTCTTTTTCCAAAGCCTCTGAGTTATGACAGCAGTATTTTACAAACCAGGAAGCATTATATTGAACTGAACATGATCTTCCACAGGCAACTAAAAGTGCAAAACTATTCTTGACACCCCCAGTTAAGATACACTGGAACCTGAAGCAAATAATAAATCATCAAGTTATTCAGCTAAAGATGTAGGTATGACAACTGTTATTGGTGATCAAATTGATACCTCCATTATTCATTCTCAACAAATATTTTGGGAGACACAACTTAGGGGTAGTTCTTTGCACAGAATCACATGACTTAGCTCAAAAACAGCTACAGGGCTCAAAAATATTCAGTACAACATCTTGTCCTCTTCCACCTTGTTGCAATCCTCATCTTTTCATTACAAATGTTTTCATCACTATGCTTTCATCGTTATGAGTTCTAATGACACAACAGCAGGTGTGTCCGGGTTGTAGGGAAAATAGCTTAGAGAATTGATTTACCAATAGCATCATTTGTTGTTCATCTCTATATCTGGAACAGAGACTCAATCCACTAATGATTGATTTGACTCTTTGCAGTGTAATAAGTCCAGAAAACCCATTCTTTTTTACCCTCATCTGTCACAAACAACACAGCCATGCCTGCCCAGTTTTAAAGTCACTGTGCAAGGTTATACATTAACATAGCAGGCACTACAAAATGTTCAGTCTACGCCTTCTGGGGAATTAACTTCAGCCTTCTGTCTAGGGTGACATTTAACCAGGCTTTCTAATCATATCTCCATCTAGTGAGATCATGATTGGCCTTCAAATTCATATAAAAAATTATGACAGACAAGACCAAATTAGACACTACCACATTCTCCCTCAAACTCAGCAGGTCAAAACTTGCACCACTTGGTCTCGATTCCCCAACTCACATTCTCAGTTCAGTTTACAAATGCGTATTTAGAGCTTTGACACAGTAGCACTACTCAAGGACCACTTTCATTCACTTAACAACAAACATTCAAATTGATTTGTTTTACCGCTTACCAAGTTCGTGAAGACAAACCATCACACACATAATACTGGTGCTCCTACTAATTCATTCAAGACAGACTACATTTCCTCTAGTGACACTGACACTATTTGTTTGCAATCCACAAATGCTAATAGCACGATTCACAAAGGGCCCGATTCACAAAGGTATATGTTAGATTAGAAGCCTACATTTAGACCTAAAGACTAACTTAGACCAAAAGTCTATCTTTGCTACTTTTCAGTATTCACAAAGGTAAGTTACCATTAGTACTATTTCTACTAGTAAATACTACTAGTAGTAAAGTTACTACTAGTTTCAGGGCACTAGATGTGTTACTACTAGTATGATTATTACTAGTAAAAACTACTACTAGTAAAAATTACAAGTAGTATAGTTACTACTAGTTTCAGGGCACTGGATGTTTTTGTTTTGTTCCCTCCTGTTCCAGGTGATGTGATCATGGGGCAGGCAGTGTGGTGGCAGATATCAGCTTATTTCTGCACACACCACCGTGCTGACATTCCTATTCCAAAATAGAAATCCCAAGGAATTCATTATTGGAACTGTTAACGCGTCCGTCTATGTTAATTTATACACATCGGGACTCGTTTTAGGTCGATGAATCTTTGGGCCCAGTGGTGAGTCTCCGTAAGACGAGATTACCAATCATTAAATCAATAGTATTATAAAAGTTAGCATCAGAATTTATTTCACAAAAACCATTAATGAACCTTCGGCGCATTCATTAGTTCTCAGACTCAAATAACCACACCTTGAAGGAAGATTTTGTGAATTTATTCCCTATTGATTACAATCTAATAATAAACGTATTAGTTTCAAAACCAAGAAGCATAAGAGCATAATCACAAAATGGCAACTACAACAAGCTTTCAACAATGCGATGATCAGGATCATAAGATAGATACGTTAGCAAAGAATAGATCATGGTGCATAATAATTCATAAGATATCAGTTCAGCATAGCTATATGTCTGTCACGTCACTTCCGTCAGTCAAATGAACACCTCATCTAACTTCGAATTAGCATTAGCATGTTGGGGCTTCATGCAAAACAATTTAGAATATCAATTTGGAAAACATCTAGCTATATTACCTAATCAAACATACAGCAGTTGGTACCTAGAAAGAAAGGCAAAAGATTTCGTTAGCAATATAATTACCCTCCTCGAGATAGGTCAGCATTCAGGATCAGTCTTCGTCTTCAGGACATCAGTTGAGTCACCGTCTGTCTATCTAGGTTGGAAGCAAGGAAACTTTCCCTTAAGGGGAAAGTTAATGGCCAATCTATGGACAAGGTTATTTTCTAAGTCTCAAGTCATCAAATAGAGTGACAGAGTTTCTGGATGCAATCAATATCATCCCCTGCCTAATGTGTCTCGTCTCTCGTGTCATGGGTTTTTATCCCCTTTTCCGTGATACATTCCCCCAAAATTCTATTGGTTAGTAACCATACCCCATTATTGGTAACCAATCAAATTATACATTAAGTAATGCATTTGTGATTCCGTGATATTAATTCGTCTTCTAATTGGTCTTCATAATCGGCGTTTTCGTAGGTGGCATATGTTTAGTTTAGTTTAGTTTAGTTTAAGAATTTATAAAGCGCGTAGTGACCCGAAGGCATCCCAGCGCTAACCTAACCTGACCGGTGCTGTCACTAGGAGAGTTGAGAGCGCTACCTACAGAAAAGAATAGTCTTGAGTTTTTTCCTAAAAAGTAGTTCTGAATGTTCCTGACGTAGATCGGAAGGAAGATCATTCCAAAGACGGGCGGCCTTGGTAAGGAAGGAGTTGGCCCCCCAAGTTCTCTTAGACCTCAAGATGGTCACAAGACGAGAGGAGGAGGACCTCAGACTTCGAGAAGGAACATAAAGACATAGCCGCTTTCTAAAGAACATTGGGCCCTTATGTTGAAGAGCTCTATGAACAATGCATAGGGCCTTAAAATAGGTACGTTGCTTGAAGGGGAGCCAATGAAGCGAGGAAAGAGCAGGTTTAGCGGATACATGTCTGGGAAGATTGACAAGAAGCCGGGCGGCTGCGTTCTGGACTGTTTGTAGCCTTTTTATAACATAAGCCGGGGCGCTGAGAAAAAGTGAGTTCCCATAATCCAACCGGGAGAGGATAAGAGTTTGAACGAGGATTCTTCTGGCCATAGGGGGAAGAAGAATCGAGATTTTCCTAAGAACTCTTAAGATGCCAAAGCATATAGAGGAGACTCTTTTTGCTTGATAATCCATGGTCAGACGAGAATCCACCCAGAAACCAAGGCTTTTTACCTGGTCCTTAGGGGGAGGAAGATTATTGAAAGCCTCAGAGTACAGCGGAAGCGAAAGAGCTGGGGGGGAATTGCCTAGTACGATGACTTCTGACTTTCTGTCATTGAATTTGAGCTTAGACTGGACCATCCAAGCTCCAATGTCTTTCATACAGCACGAGAGGTTAGCTGCCGACGAGTCCCCGGAGCTGGATAGGGACACCACAAGTTGAGTATCGTCGGCATAGGTGACCAAAGACAAATTGTAGGGAGCGATCACCTTAGCCAGCGGGGATAAATAGACATTAAAAAGAGTTGGGCTCAAAGAAGAGCCCTGGGGAACTCCACAAGTCAAAGGAAAAATGTCAGAGAAGTAGGCTCGATCCAGGACTTGAAAAGATCTGCCTTTGACAAAAGCGGACAGCCAGGACAATGCCAGGCCTCCTATCCCCAATTCTGAGAGCCTGCGGCAGAGAAGGTTGTGGTCCACTGTATCAAAAGCAGCGCTGAGATCAAGCAGGATCATGGCCACATGGGACCCTTGGTCCAAAAGCTGCCTGGCTGACTCAGTCACTGCAAGGAGGGCTGACTCCGTGCTATGATGGGCTCTAAAACCCATTTGGGTGGGGTGGAGGAGTTCATGGGTCTCTAAGTAGCTGGTTAATTGGTGATTAACGTGTTTCTCCAAAAATTTTTTTGAAATAGGGAGAAGAGCAATGGGTCTATAATTCTCCAGCAGAGATGGGTCCAGTTTCGGTTTTTTTAACAGAGGCTTAATAATGGCATGCTTAAAAAGAGGGGGGAGAAGACCTAACGATAGGGAACGATTCAGTATTTCTGTGAGGGGAGGTACAACAATATCTGAAACTCGCGAGAGGATGGGGGGAGGAGCGGGGTCCAGGGGGGAGCCCGATTTAATCTGAAGAAGAAGTTTAGTGGCAGCAGTATCAGTAAGAGGTGTGAAGACAGTTAATGTGGTTCCGGAGAGGGAGGGATCCATCATTTGGTGCTCTATTGTACCTGGGGGGGAGGAGAAGGGAACCCAGATTATATCTTAATGACTTTGTCATTAAAATGAGATGCCAAAAGATTACTATATTCAGTGGAGGGTTCTGTGGGAGGAGAGGGCATAGGGGTTATAGTTAATTCCTTAAAAATCTGAAACATTTCCTTTTGTGAACAGGAGGAGCTTTCTATTCTTAATCCATAGTAGGAGGACTGGGCGGCTTTGATGTTTTGATGGTAGAGTCTGACGGATTGCCTATATATTTCTCTATCAATGAGACTGTAATTCTTTCTCCAAGCTCTTTCTAGCCTTTTGCACATTTTTTTTAGTTCTAGCAGACAAGGTGAAAACCAGGGTTTGGCATTATGGGGGGGCTTGTTAGATCTCAATTTGATGGGCAGAATACTATCCAAAGAGGAAGAAATCCATTTATTAAATGAATCTGCAGAAATGGAGGGGGTGCTGGCCCCCAAGGAGGTCTGGAGAGCAGCCCGCCACTCCACAAGTGCCAGTTTTGACCAAATGTGACCAAAAGTTGGGGGGGTAGACTGCACAACTGGAGTAACATTGCAGGGGAAAAAGAAAGATAGAAGGCAATGATCCGTCCAGGTTAGAGGCTGGGATGGCAGAGTGGTGAGGTCAGGGAGATTACTGAATAAAAGGTCCAGCGTATGGCCTTTGGTATGGGTAGGTCCTATTACGTGTTGATTTAGATCAAGCGCAGAGAGAGACGCAAGTAGAGACCTTGCGTGTGGACAATTTCCATTATCAAGATGGATGTTGAAATCCCCAAGGATAGTAAAGTTAGGGGATTTACAGATAAGACTCGCTGCAACTTCTGGCAGGGAATCTAAAAAACAGGTGCAGGGTCCTGGGGGTCGGTAGAGAAGCAAACCTGAGAAAGTAAAGGTAGGGGAGAGGTGGAGGGAGAAAATTAAGCTTTCACACTCCGGGATATCACAGGGGAGGGTGGTACACCGAAGGTTATTTTTGTAGATAATGGCTAAGCCGCCACCTCTTCCATGGAGACGATCTACATGCACCATAGAGTAGGTGGAGGGTAAAGAATTGCAGATATCTGCTGCTGAGTCATTGCCCAACCAGGTTTCGGTGAGGAACAGGGCGTCAGGGGACAGATCTTCTATGAGGGTATATATGTGAAGGGAATGAGCTGGTAAAGACCGACAGTTAAGGTGCAGAAATTTACAGGTTACGAATGGGAGAGAAGCGGGGGGTGAGACAGCCTTACAGGTGCTGGGGCAGGTCGGGCAGAAAGAAGAGGCAGAGGACCCAGGGGATACTAAAGGAGGTAGTCCAGGTTGTGCCCCTCTAAGTGCGTGGAGCTGCAAGGGAGAATAAACTAACCTGTCTGTGGTAAAAGGAACAGCATTTCTGGGCTCTGGGCGCTTCAGGGCGCGGACGGGCGCAGACGGGCTTGCCTTTGGTGCGCCTTCGGCGCGCCAGCGGCGCGTCCGCTGCGCGTCCGGCGTCCTTCCGGCATTAAATGAGCCGGGGAGCCAAACGAGGCTGAAAAGCCTAAGGAAAACGACTAGACCGCTGACCCAAAATGGCGGTCTGATTTGTCCCAACCAGGAAGTGGGGAGAAGAAAAAAACGAAAAAAGAGTAAGCAATCGGGAACCACTGAACACGGGTCCCAAGGTTGCTAAAAAGCAGGGAATCAACAAAAGTCCCAAAAACACAGACACAGAAACAGGAATATGCCCCCAATACTTGTAAATCCACAAGAGGAAACAAATTTGATTAATCCCAATCCCTTTATGTATTAAACGAAATTAAAACGAAATTCCCCCTAGAATGAGAAAAGCCAGAAGACTCTTAAAAGTTAAAATGTCCCCCAAACAGTTAAAAACATTTGATTCTTAAAAATTAAAAGATGCTCACACAGTCAGGTTAGCTGCGCGTCCGGCGTCCTTCCGGCATTAAATGAGCCGGGGAGCCAAACGAGGCTGAAAAGCCTAAGGAAAACGACTAGACCACTGACCCAAAATGGCGGTCTGATTTGTCCCAACCAGGAAGTTGGGAGAAGAAAAAAACGAAAAAAGAGTAAGCAACCGGGAACCACTGAACACGGGTCCCAAGGTTGCTAAAAAGCAGGGAATCAACAAAAGTCCCAAAAACACAGACACAGAAACAGGAATATGCCCCCAATACTTATAAATCCACAAGAGGAAAAAAATTCGATTAATCCCAATCCCTTTATGTATTAAACGAAATTAAAACGAAATTCCCCCTAGAATGAGAAAAGCCAGAAGACTCTTAAAAGTTAAAATGTCCCCCAAACAGTTAAAAACATTTGATTCTTAAAAATTCCGGGGTTACTTCACCATCTTGGCACACGTCTCGGGTCAAGAGTTCTCTTCTCCTCGCTTTAATGTCCTTGGAAGTATCTATGTTTGTTTCAAATCCCACAGTTTTATATTAGAAGCTACTAACATGCGGATGAGAAAATTCCACGATGTTTCTAACAAATGCAGAAAAGAATAATAGCTGGGTCATGGTCGTTTGCAAGTCCGCACACTGGAGAAGCAGAAAAATACGCTTTTAAATGAGAGCTACACAGCTAGTTCGCGACTCATGCTAACTTAAGATATACGAGTTCTAATGAATACAGTTTAATCGTGGTAATACATATGATTAAAGATTATTTTCTGTTATTCAGCATTAGTGTTCACAAGCGAATAAATCTTCACATTTATTAATACATTTTAATTTATTAATTTGCATTGTCAAATGTAAGCATTTCACGTCTATAAAATATAATGTTTAAACTACGCTCTCTCAGTCCCCCCTCTGATGACGCTCGTCATCACACAATTTTCAATTTTTCACCTTGCGCATAATATGCATTTCAACGTCTTGCCCTTTATGTGAACTTTCCCATATTTCATTGAACATTTTCTCTCTTTCACTTTCTTCGTTCAGTCTGGCTCTTTTTGACATATTTCTTTTAATTTTGTCATTAATTTTGCATGCTCCCCATAGTCCTAAAAGACAAATCAAAATAATTAATAGACCTAACATAATTTTTGCAAGAACTCCATTCCAAATGTTGGTAAACCAGCTTCCTACTCGGGCAATTCCTTTTCCAAATTTTTCCCAAACTCCAGGTTCTTTTAAATCCTTCAAATCTGCACTATCCCTAGTAAGGTTAGTAAGCATACTTCTAATTTTCTTACTATTATCAGGTATAAATGAACAGCAGTGACGTTCATTAAGCATTTTGCACACACCTCCATTCTTTGCTAAAAGAATGTCTAAAGCAAGCCGATTTTGAAGAGTCATGGCTCTTTCTGCAGCAAGTTCAGTATCCATTAGTAATATTGCTCCTGTAAAATTTGTCAGCATGTTATCCACAATAGTAGACAACTTTTGAATTTTCATAGAATTTAAGATAACCCCAACTGATGGGATTATTGCTCCAAATATGTCACCAATGACAGCCGCCACTGATTCTCGTTTTTGTCTAGTATGTTGTATTTCAGAAGATTTAGGTATTTGCTTTAAGTCATCAATCTGGTATATCTTTGGGAAAACTATTCCCAAATAACATGTCCCATACCATCCCTTTGGGAGACGGTAATATGCATTTAACCCACAGAAGTAATAGATTCCAGGAATCGCTGGGTCTTGTCCATTTAACATGAAGGTCCATTTACTCTGAAACAAAAACACATGCCTACATTCACTCGTACCCACAAATAAATTGTCTTGATCAGATTTTGGCCTATATATACATAGCCTACCTACGTGTAATGCATCTATAGCTAATTTGCCTTGAGTTTTAATAGCTGTGTAAGCATAATCATTTGCATAAGTACGTTTTTCTAAGCCTTTCTCTAACTTCCCCTTTAATGCTTTGCGTCTATCATCTGTGTGGTCTAAAAAGCTCTTTTTTACAGAAGACAGTAAGCAAGTTAGATTATTGCGATGTGCATAAGCAGTTCCAAATGTAAGTGTCGGCTCAAAGAATCCTTTAACTATTTTAATATCATGTTCTTTAGCTACCTTATTCAAAAATTCAATCACAGGCACAAAAGAAAACACGACATCCAGATTTGAATAAAAGTATTGCACATGCTCTTGATTATAGAATCTTGTTAATAGCAAACTGCAGCTAATCCCATAAGTAAGAGGGAGGCTATGATAAGTGACTCCCTCCTGCACAGATGAAGGAATTTTAGTACACACATAACAATCTTTCGTATCCATAGTTTCCACATACTCATTTAATAAGCGATAGAAGACATTAGTAGAAAGTTCCCCTTTTGTATTAGTTCCCTCATGCAGATGCTTAGTATCTTGCTCAAATTTCTCCCACGGTGATAATTTATTAGCAATAGTAGTAGTCTCTGGTTTTGAAGTTGCATTAATAGTTTCCCTCTCTTTCCACGGCATTCCTACAATCACTCCCACAATCATTACTGCACATACAACACCTACTATAAATCCTAACCAGCCACACATCTTACTTCCTTTGTTACTATAAGCCATGTTTGTATAGAATCCGAATAGCAGATCAACAATCAACTCAAGATGGCAAACTCTTTCTGCGTATTTACAGCGTCTTCTCTCACTCCAGGACCTTTTTCTTGTCAATTCAGGTTAGCAGCTTGTCGTAATTCTGTTTCTTGATATCAGATTCAGGTTTAATGTCTCTTTCCGGTAAGTTTATAAAGTCTCTTTCTTTTCAGTTTTCACGATAGTTCAAATTTTTCTTCTCCTGTGGTTTATCCTCAGGTACCGTAGTACTGGCCTGGTACTTCTCCATCAAAACAGAATGCTAAGAATTCTTGTTGCCATTCAGAAGTTGTAGCACATGCCCATTCAGGACCTGTGTACCCTCGGTTTGCTATTCTCTTTCTTTTTAGTCTTCGTTCACCTTGCTGTTCTCCTTCACTCAGATCATCTGCCTGTGAAGTATCACTTTCCTCAATTATTGTTTCATTTGTTATTTCTCTTATTCTGAAATGTGACTTATCTGGCCATTTATCACCTCTATGTGTCTTGTTTCGGTGTCTTCCTTCTGGACGTTGGACAGCACCCTCCTCTTGTGATGTGTTGTTTTCTCTTGACGGATCTGCAATCAGTTCAGAAGACTCTGATTCGTTCTGGTTTAAATCTACAGTTTCTCTTTCTCTGCCAACCTCTGCTTCGATACTGTATTCAGACTCAGAATTGTATTTGTCTGCTTCTGGGAGAACCTCTCCTTGTCTTAGTTCTCCTGCTGCCTCAACTGAGATAGGCACTCTGTCACCCCTCTCGATCTCACTGTCAGCTTGAGTGACAAGGCTGTCCTCAGTGGGCTCGTCTGCGGTCTCAGCTCTTTCTTGGTTGATCTCTGTTTCTGTGGTCTCTTCACCTGAAGTTACTGTACCGGATTCTTCAAGTTCCTCTTCGGCAGGACACGTTACCCTCTTTGTATGACTGGCATGTATCCAGTTGGGAATTCCGGCACACTTCACAGCAGTAGTGGTAGTCAGTATTATTTGATATGGCCCCTTCCAGCGTGGTTCAAGACACGATTTCCTCACATGCTTCTTGACAACCACCCAGTCGCCAGCTTGCAAGGAATGTCCTGGTTCACCGATTGGTGGCAATGTGTTAGCTTCCACCTGGTGAGAGAAAGAGCGAATCACATCAGCCAAACCTTTGCAGTAATCCAACACCATATCATCTGTAATATTCACTAGAGCATTTGCAGGAACCGCTGGTAACCTCATCGCTCTACCCATGAGGATTTCATGGGGGGATAGTCCCGTTTTCTTATCTGGTGTGTTTCTCATGGACATCAGTACTAGTGGTAATGCATCTGGCCATTTCATGTTTGTTGCTGCACACATTTTCGCTATCCTGGACTTTAAGGTACCATTCATCTGTTCAACTAGTCCTGATACTTCAGGGCGATAGCTACAGTGTAATTTCTGCTCGATGTTAAGTGCTGCACACAGAAGCTTGATCACCTCATTGTCGAAGTGTCTTCCCCTATCTGATTCTATAGAAACCGGAAACCCGAATCTTGGTATTAACTCTCTGAGTAGTAGTTTTGCAACTGTGAGACTGTCATTTCTACGTGTAGGATATGTCTCAATCCAATGACTGAAAACACACACAATTACCAACACGTACTTCAATCCTCCACAAACAGGCATTTCAATGAAATCCATTTGTATTCTATTAAATGGACCCCCAGCTCTTCCAATGTGGCTCAAATTTACCACTGTCCCTTTTCCAGCATTCATCTGTTGACAGATGATGCACCTGTGACAAGTAATTTCTGCGGCATGTCTGAATTTTGGATTGAACCAATCAACTTTAAAAGATCTGTTCATGGCATCTCTTCCTAAATGTGCTTGCCCATGATATAATCGGGCAAATTGTGATAGAAGACTATTTGGTAAAACCAACTTTCCATCATCTGAGACCCATATATCATCTGCTCTTTGTACACATTACATTTTCTGCCAGGAGCGTTTTTCTTCTTTGCTAGCACGATTTTGTAGTGTCTTTAATTCATCTAAAGTATCAACCACTCGTAATGCTAGACTCAAAGTTGTGTCATTTTCAGGCTGTGGTAGCAATTCCCACTGTTCTTTAAATGATATACAGTTCAATGCGCAAAACCTTGCAACCTGATCTGCATAACCATTTCCCATTGACACAAAATCTTGTGATCTGGTGTGAGCACTGCACTTTACCACGGCAATTTCAAGAGGTAACTGAATTGCATGTAACAAATCTCTTATTTGTTCTCCATTTTTCACTGGTGATCCAGAGGAAGTCATAAAACCCCTCTGCGACCAGATTTGACCAAAATCATGTACAATTCCAAATCCGTATCTGCTGTCAGTGTAGATTGTAACTTTCAAATTCACAGCAGCATGGCAGGCCTTTGTAAGGGCTATTAATTCTGCCACCTGTGCAGAGAATACTTTTTCAAGCCAAGAGGCCTCAATTATGCCAGATATAGTACATACTGCATAACCAGCTCTTAATGTCCCTGTTGAATCTCTTAAACAGGACCCATCTACAAACATAATGCAGTCGTTTTCTTTTAGCTGGGTGTCCTGTATGTCTAGGCGAGGTTTGGTACAAAGGTCAGTCACCTCAAGACAATCATGCTCAAATTCTTCCCCATCTTTGATTTCTGTATTCTCATTAGGAATTAAAGTTGCCGGGTTCAGTACTGTGCATCTTTTCAGTGTAACATTTGGTGACCCCAAAATAATCGTCTCATATTTGGTAAGTCGTGCATTCGTCATGTGTTGTGTTTTCGTTCTTGTCAACAAGATTTCGACAGAATGTGGGACTAATACTGTCAAAGGGTATCCCATGACTATGCCCTCACATTGTGAAAGGCTTTGACCAACTGCTGCAACTGCTCGCAAACAACCTGGTAAGGCTGCTGCGACAGGGTCCAAAGTAGCTGAAAAATATGCTACAGGGCGATTTGCATCTCCGTGGACCTGTGTTAAAACAGACAAAGAACAAGCATCACGTTCATGACAAAACAACAGAAAAGGTTTCTCATAATCGGGCATTCCTAATGCTGGTGCCCTGCACATGCACTCTTTCAGCTCTAAGAATGACTCAAGCTCTTCTTTTGTCAAAGTGATTGTGTATGGTTCATCTTTGACATCTTTCCCTGTCAATTTTATTAGGGGTTTTGCGATGATTGAGAAGTTGGGTATCCATTGACGGCAGTAACCCACCATTCCCAAAAAAATCCTGACATCTCTCTTTGTTATCGGGGGATTCATTTGTAAGACAGCTGTTATCCTTTCCTTTGATATCCTTCGGGATCCTTTCTCAATTAGGTGCCCCAAATATTTTACTTCTTTCTGACAATATTGTAGTTTCTTGGGTGACACCTTATGCCCGTTCTTTCCCAAATGGTTCAGTAATGCAATGGTGTCATATTTACAACTGTCTCTGGTTTTGGATGCAATTAACAAGTCATCAATGTACTGCACAAGAGTTGAGGTAAATGGCAGCACAAGAGGTTCCAGATCTTTCTTCAATATCTGATTGAAGATGGATGGTGACTCAGAAAAACCTTGAGGAATTCTGCACCAACTGTATACCTTATCCAGGAATTTGAAACTGAACAAAAATTGGCTGTCTTCGTGTAGCGGTATTGAGAAAAATGCCTGTGATAGGTCTATCACAGTAAACCATTCAGCATCACAAGGAACTTGGAACATTATTACCGCCGGGTTAGGTACCACAGGGCAAGATTTTATCACAATTTCATTTATTTTTCTCAAATCCTGCACAATTCAAACCTTCCCACAGGGCTTCTTCAAACCCATGATGGGCGAGTTGCATGGACTACTCAAAACTTCTTTCAAAACTCCCTGTCTGAGAAAATCTGCAATTATCTGTGTCACTTCAATGAGTACATCTTGAGTCATGTGATATTGTGGTACTTGTGGGAATACCGCATTCGGTCTTATCTGCACCTTGACTGGTTTAACCCCTTTAATTAATCCGACCTCTTTTCCTGTAAAATCCCACACTTTCTCTGTTACAGACCCCTGTAGGTCAGCAGGTAAGTCGATCAAGGTGAACACTGGGAATAGGGTGATTAAAGGGTAATCTTCACTCGTCTCACTCCCTTCCATGAATTGACCCTCATCTCCTTCATCATCACTGTTTGTCTGGACTTCTATTCCATCATTGGAACAGGTAATTGAACATTTAGGGCCTGATTCTGACCCCGGCGGTAAGGAACCGCCGGGGCCAGGGTCGGCGGGAGCACCACCAACAGGCTGGCGGTGCCCTGCAGGGCATTCTGACCGCGGCGGTTTTGCCGCGGTCAGAATTGGAAAACCGGTGGTCTCCCGTCGGTTTTCCGCTGCCCATTAGAATCCTCCATGGCGGCGCAGCTCGCTGCGCCGCCATGGGGATTCTGACAGCCCATACCGCCATCCTGTTCCTGGCGGTTCTCCCGCCAGGAACAGGATGGCGGTATGGGTTGTCGTGGGGCCTCTGGGGGCCCCTGCAGTGCCCATGCCAATGGCATGGGCACTGCAGGGGCCCCCGTAAGAGGGCCCCACAAAGAATTTCACTGTCTGCATAGCAGACAGTGAAATTCGCGACGGGTGCAACTGCACCCGTCGCACCTTCCCACTCCGCCGGCTCAATTCTGAGCCGGCGTCCTCGTGGGAAGGGTGTTTTGCACTGGGCGGGCGGCCTTTTGGCGGTCGCCTGCCAGCCCAGTGCAAAACCCAAAATACCCTCAGCGGTCTTTCGACCGCGGAGCGGTATTTTGGAGGGGGGAACTCTGGCGGGCGGCCTCCGCCGCCCGCCAGGGTGAGAATCACCCCCTTAGTCTTACATAGTAAGTCCCTTCCCAGTAGGGATACTGGACTCGAGTCGCATACGACAAATCTATGCAGGCCTTGGAAACTTCCGATTTCAACCTGTACTGGGTCAGTAATTGGATTTGTCAGGTACTGGTTAGCCACACCAACCACTCGTATGGTGCGCCCTGATAGAGGTAGCCTCGGTACTTCTATGCAGCGGACTGTAGAGCGTGTAGCTCCAGTGTCAACCAAAAACAAAACCTTATAGCCCATCACCTTTCCTTCTACATGTGGGCCTCTCTGATCTACTTCTAATGAGGCTGCAAGCCAGCACTCCTCACTGTCTGAACTGTCATCTGACCATTCCTCATTCATTTCATTTTCACCTCGTAATGGGAATTGTTGTACAGTGTTGTTTTGACTTGTCACCTGACCTGTGACCTGCTGAGGAAGCGTCACCTGTTGCTGTCCCATCGGAGCTAAGGGTAACTGCATTTGCTGTCTAGGCACCATAGGAATCTGCTGTTGCATTGATTGTACTGGCACATTTTGAAAACGCGGCATCAACATTTGTTGCATAGGTTGTACCCCTGGCATTTGCATCTAGTTATTCTGTAAGTTTGGGTTCTGATGTCTCATTCTTGGACCTCGCGGATTCTGTTGTGTACCAACATTAATGCTCTGCTGAACTGCACCATCATGCACCATATTTGGACAATCCCGTTTACAATGTCCCATTCCCCCGCACGCATGGCATGGTGACATCCTCTTCACTACCTGTCCGTCATTTTGAACGATTCCATTATTCATGTCCAAATTACGATTCACAAAACCTCGACCTCTACCTCTCGGCTGTGCCTGAAACCCACCATTCATTTGCGGTGGCTGGTGCATCATTTGCTGAACACCATTTCCCTGAATTCCAGCTTGTGCGGCTCTTATCTGCATCACCATCACCTTCTCTTTCAGTTTTTTCTGCTTCAACTCAATTTCATCACTACAGTATTTCGCATACTGTAACAACTCATCAATCGGTTTAGCTTGCCAACAAATCAAATGATTCTTAATCATCTGACCAATCTCTGGTCTCAGCCCTTCAACAAATCTGAACACAAGATGATTCATGTCTTTCGGTTCGATCGTCTCAGTACCACTGTAATGTTTAAATGCCTTTAACAACCTCTCATAATAAGCATGTATTGATTCTTTAACTTCTTGCGAAGTCCGGTCGATTTTCTGCCAATCGGACACCTTTTGTTTCAAAAACTCAATAACCTTATGATAATATTTCATCACCTCTTCAGAAGGTGCTCCGGTCACCTTATCCCTTGCTGGTTTCTTCGTGGGCCAATCTACCCCTCTTTTGCACTCGAGCCACAAATCCGGTGGAACAATAATCTCAAACAAGGTATTTAAGTCTTCCCAAATACATTTTGAAAGCTTCACAAATCTGTCTGTCTGTCTTTTGATACCACTCGATCGGTTTTTCTCTTAACCTCGGGTAGTCATTCGTAAAGGACAAAATATCTTCCCTGGACCAAGGCACATGGACTAAAACACCACCAACCATTTCTCTCATGGGCAGGATTTTTACTGAATCTAAATTGGGTGTGGTTGTGGTTTCAGTAGACCCTGGGCTATCCTTTTTCCCTTTGTCTCTTTTCTTTGCCCATCGACCTTCCCATTTTTCTAATGCACCCCAAATCTCTGCACTCTGCAGTAATTCTTTCAGGTGTGTCTTCATGCCTGCAGATCTCATGTGATCAAAATCTTTGGTGTCAAAATCTAGTCTGTAGCTCCTTTTCAAATGCTTCGTGTTACCAATATCAATATTGTATTTGTCTGCCAGGTTTGCTAATCTCTGGTGTATCTTCCCTACTTCTTTGGTAATTTTAGGACATAAGTATCTCAGTTCTGCCTCAGTGTAGGATTCCAACCTGTTCACTCCCATTGTTCCTTCCACTAACTCAGCAGCTTCTGCCCCTAGGCGTACAAGATTCAGATATTCATCTTGTTTATCCTTTTCAGGATCAATTTCGGTTACTGTAGTTTTTCGAGAAGCAGAAGTTTTCTCTAACCACTCGTTTAATTGCTGTACTGTAAAACCTTGCAGTGAGATGTTTCCTGCATGTATCATTGGAGTATGTGAGGCATTCGTTCTCATGGTTTGGGGAGTTAAAACTCCCAACCCTGCTTGTCGCATTGCTTCTAGAGGTGCCCCTATTGGACTGAGGTCCATTAAGGGTCTCTGTTGCTCACATACCTGTCCTTCCTGGGCCATTATCTGTGGAGTTCTAATAGACCCTCCTCTTATCGCTTCGTGAGTCATAACTCCCTGTTCACAGGTTCTTGTTTTCTCTTGGGCATATAACGGTACCGGGGGACCGACAGTAATAGGTAGTGATATAGCGGCAGGTGTCTGACCTGCTCCCAGACTTCTTGGAGCTTCAACACCATAGGTCTGTTCTAATATACCTGGTACAGGTACCACCGGAGGCCCTGCTACAGGGTTATTTCCTGGTATCAGCTGTGGCGGTTGCGACACTAGCTTTGGAGTTGACTCAATCTGAATCAGTCTTGGCTTTGTGTATATCGGGTCTGGCGGCACCACCAAGTTTGTAGTAGTCTAAAGCACTGGAACATCGGGATAGATTCTTTTTATCTGTGGTGGAGGCTGCAACTGTGTCGGCACGTCTGGTGCAGTGGGTACACTGTCACCATTCTGTATCAGGGCTGTATCGCTAGTCTGTGCCGTATCAGTAACTCCCTTCTCCTGCGTCTGGTTCCCAGGATTCAAGCTAGTACTCGGAACATCATCGCTCACTGCATAAGGTGGTGGTCGATCATGCAGCAATCTATCCATAAACTCCTCATCCTCTGAATCACTCTCTTCTTCCCAGGACCTTTTTTGTTCTTTAACTTTGTCTGAATCTTTGTTAGTTTTGCCAGAAGCTTTCTTTCCCTGTGTTTCTTCTCCCTGTGTTATCGCTGGAAACAGCTTTAACCCATCTACTATTCCCCATCTCCACATTTTATTCTCATTGTCCCATCTAGCTTCTGCATAGGATTTTTCTGCCCTTGTCAATCTCCTGTGAAACCTTTCTTGCCTATGTTTAAGAGCCATCAGGTCCCAAATCGCCAAAGCCTCATATTGTGCCGGTCTCGGAGGTGGTTTCTGCGTACTTAACATCCACCTCAAATTTTCTAATACCTTTTGATTGAATGTCCCATGTTCCGGAAACACTAGACACCCTTCTTTTTCCGTCAACTTGCGCCATTGTTTTATCCATAAACAAGGTGCAACACCCTTTTCCTCCATAACCGTATAAGCTGGAGTACCCTCGGGTGGTGTAGGTTCCCCATCGGTTGCAACAATGTACACATCTCCCCTCAAAGCGCTCTTGAATGCCTTAACAAAATTCATTTTACAATTCTTTTATTCAGAAAAACTGCTTAATTCCCAGGACACTCTTCACCTATCCTTGTCTCAGCCTATCGTCTCTCACGGACGGCAGCCAATCCGTGCGCGACTCCTCTTAACATCTGACCTATCTCAGCGCGGCACCACTGACGTCACACTCACTCACTCTGCAGCTGACAAAGTCTTGCAGTTTGTCCACACCTTATTAACTCATATAATTCATACAAACTAATGCGATTTATTGCAGACACTTAAATGACAATACAAATCTGCCGGTTTTCTACAGGAAGGGTAACACATTCGCTTCAGAACTTTACAGAGATTTCACTTGAAGCCTCGGCCGCTACTCTCTCCTTCTCAGTTCCCACATGCGCAAGCAGAATTCGACCTGCAAATTCTACTCTCGACTTGTCAATGACTCCTTCTAGTGCACTTTAGAGCTCGTCAAATCTCCATCGAAGGTTTCATACATACGTTATGATTCAAACCTGACTTGTCAACCACACCCGATTGACCTATTAAACCGCACAGATTACAACATAAACCATGTTTCTCATCCTACTCCGGAGTCTTAGACCTCAACTGGTCAGTATATACTAACCAACCACGTGGATAATTTTGAACAATAAGCGCTGCATTCACATGAAGTACGCCGACTTCTCTACTCTCATACCGTGGAGTACGCCCACTCCTGCTAAACAACACTTAATTTGGCCTAAGTACACACAAATCTTCACAATCTTCTGCAAAATGCATAAGCTTTAAGCAAGTGCAAAGACCCTAACCACACATACTATGGTGCCGAGAACATTCCCAACTCATCTAGACAGGCTCCGAGATCCCGGGAAAGCCCATGGTGAACCTAGCCACTCATCGTTGTGCCAAATTTCATTATTACAGAAAACAAAATTAACAATAAAAACTCCGTCCTAGGGCCCCCAAGGGCCAAACCGTCGCTCTGCTACCAGAACTGTTAACGCGTCCGTCTATGTTAATTTATACATATCGGGACTCGTTTTAGGTCGATGAATCTTTGGGCCCAGCGGGGAGTCTCCGTAAGACGAGATTACCAATCATTAAATCAATAGTATTATAAAAGTTAGCATCAGAATCTATTTCACAAAAACCATTAATGAACCTTCGGCGCATTCATTAGTTCTCAGACTCAAATAACCACACCTTGAAGGAAGATTTTGTGAATTTATTCCCTATTGATTACAATCTAATAATAAACGTATTAGTTTCAAAACCAAGAAGCATAAGAGCATAATCACAAAATGGCAACTACAACAAGCTTTCAACAATGCGATGATCAGGATCATAAGATAGATACGTTAGCAAAGAATAGATCATGGTGCATAATAATTCATAAGATATCAGTTCAGCATAGCTATATGTCTGTCACGTCACTTCCGTCAGTCAAATGAACACCTCATCTAACTTCGAATTAGCATTAGCATGTTGGGGCTTCATGCAAAACAATTTAGAATATCAATTTGGAAAACATCTAGCTATATTACCTAATCAAACATACAGCAGTTGGTACCTAGAAAGAAAGGCAAAAGATTCTGTTAGCAATATAATTACCCTCCTCGAGATAGGTCAGCATTCAGGATTAGTCTTCGTCTTCAGGACAGCAGTTGAGTCACCATCAGTCTATCTAGGTTGGAAGCAAGGAAACTTTCCCTTAAAGGGAAAGTTAACAGACAATCTATGGACAAGGTTATTTTCTAAGTCTCAAGTCATCAAATAGAGTGACAGAGTTTCTGGATGCAATCAATATCATCCCCTGCCTAATGTGTCTCGTCTCTCGTGTCATGGGTTTTTATCCCCTTTTCCGTGATACATTCCCCCAAAATTCTATTGGTTAGTAACTATACCCCATTATTGGTAACCAATCAAATTATACATTAAGTAATGCATTTGTCATTCCGTGATATTAATTCGTCTTCTAATTGGTCTTCATAATCGGCGTTTTCGTAGGTGGCATATCCGGGGTTACTTCACCATCTTGGCACACGTCTCGGGTCAAGAGTTCTCTTCTCCTCGCTTTAATGTCCTTGGAAGTATCTATGTTTGTTTCAAATCCCACAGTTTTATATTAGAAGCTACTAACATGCGGATGAGAAAATTCCACGATGTTTCTAACAAATGCAGAAAAGAACAATAGCTGGGTCATGGTCGCTTGCAAGTCCGCACACTGGAGAAGCAGAAAAATACGCTTTTAAATGAGAGCTACACAGCTAGTTCGCGACTCATGCTAACTTAAGATATACGAGTTCTAATGAATACAGTTTAATCGTGGTAATACATATGATTAAAGATTATTTTCTGTTATTCAGCATTAGTGTTCACAAGCGAATAAATCTTCACATTTATTAATACATTTTAATTTATTAATTTGCATTGTCAAATGTAAGCATTTCACGTCTATAAAACATAGGGGGTCATTCTAACCCTGGCGGTCGTCGACCGCCAGGGCTAAAATGACGGGGGCACCGCCAACAGACTGGCGGTGCCCCGCAGGGCATTCTGACCGTGGCGGTTCGGCCGCGGTCAGAAGTGGAAAACCGGCGGTCTCCCGCCGGTTTTCCGCTGCCCTTCTGAATCCTCCATGGCGGCGCAGCTTGCTGCGCCGCCATGGGGATTCAGACACCCCATACCGCCATCCTGTTCCTGGCGGTTCGCCCGCCAGGAACAGGATGGCGGTATGGGGTGTCGTGGGGCCCCTGGGGGCTCCTGCAGTGCCCATGCCAATGGCATGGGCACTGCAGGGGCCCCCGTAAGAGGGCCCCACAATGAATTTCACTGTCTGCATTGCAGACAGTGAAATTCGCGACGGGTGCCACTGCACCCGTCGCACCTGCCCACTCCGCCGGCTCCATTCGGAGCCGGCGTCCTCGTGGGAAGGTTGTTTTACACTGGGCTGGCGGGCGGCCTTTTGGCGGTCGCCCGCCAGCCCAGTGTAAAACCTAGAATACCCGCAGCGGTCTAATGACCGCGGTGCGGTATTCTGGAGGGGTGGAACTCTGGCGGGCGGCCTCCGCCGCCCGCCAGGGTGAGAATCACCCCCCTAATGTTTAAACTACGCTCTCTCAATACCATGCACATGAAAGGAGTAAAGGGAAATCTCTTTTATACTGCACGTCTCTGCTGTTTAAGAAATGGGATCCCCGTTTCAGCAGAGGGTGTGGGCTCACCAGGTTAAATACTCTACCTTCCATTTTCTCATCAATTTTTGAGGAACACAGCTTGACTGTGAGGGGGTCGTCAGGGAATCTCTAAACCACAAGGGGGGTCTAATATCAACTCTATACTGGCACACACAAATGAGACGCTTTAAACCATGGAAGAAGGTGATATCTCTGCAGCTTGATTAGCATTCCCTAAAGATGGGCCCTTGAGGCTCAAACTATATTGGTGATAAAGTACATTTTTTCTGGAATTTATGTGCGGATTTTCAAACAAATGAATTACATATACAATAATGCAAGAAAAGAATGAAACTAAGATATGAAAAAAGCACTAAAAAATGTGTTTTTATGAAAAATAATTTGTACTGACAATATTAACAAGCATTTGCAATGCAACGGGTCTCGCATTTGCTTGAGTTAGAGCTATTAGCGTTGTGAACTCCTAACCGGACTTTTCTTGCCACACAAATTACAAGAACAAAAACAGTGTTACCGCGCTATGTAAAATGCAGCGCAATCGCGCTGAAATTGAAAACGGAAAAAACAAGCACTATTGCGCTATGTCAACCCCAGCGCGATCGCGCTGCGTGGAAAATAAAAAGATAAAGTAGTCCGAAAACCAAGCTGAAGACAACGAGCCTCAAATGGTTTCAGTTATTTACTGGTGCTGTGTAGGTGGGCTAAACACCGGAAAAGGCATGTCGTATGCATGCCTTTCACAAATGAAAGCGAGCGGATTTTAAAAGGCAAGCACACGAACCAATGAAGGTGACTGAAGTGACATGGGCGTGGTTAGAAGTCCAAAGAGAGATTACAGCATGGGATGGAGCGCTTTGCGCTCGCCCATAAAAAGTAGAAGTCTTACTCATCTAACATGCATCTGGGGGATGTGCGAAATTAAAGTAATTTGCTTTTGTGCTACTATATTAAATATGTCAAAATTATGCAGAATTATGAAAAAATCAAATCCTTCATTTTTTACAATATTTCAGCATGAAATGCATCCTCGTGTCACTTTTCTCTGGGAGGGCACATTCAAACAAAAACACTGGGAACAATAGCTGCTCACATTCTGTTCTATATGCGCATATACGTGAAATGTTTACAGTGAGTTGTGCATTCACTTAAATATTACTGCCAATGGCATGCGATTATGCAAAGTAGAGTTACGGTATAATTTTGGAACTCCCACATAACTAGTGTAACGTGAAATTCCTAAAATCATGCAAACTACTCATGTGTACTATAAATTACGCTCAAACCTACACATAATTTACACACAAACTACTAAATTAAAATCTAGCCGTGAAAGGTGGTGCCAGACTTTGACATCGTAAAAGTTTGAAGATTTGGTGCATTTTTCTCTGTTGCAGGGATGGTATAGCACCATCTGAGTTGCTGTAACCCACACCTTTTCAACTGCTGGAGGGTGGCTTAACGTAAGTAGAGTCGTACTACCGCATTGCTCCACCAAGCTTTAAAATAAGTACTCCATGCTTTGTGCAAGAATGAACGTATAATCTGTGCAGTCGTTTATGGCACGCACTTCCGTCTGTTCCACAAGCGCTCTGAATTTTGCCGAAGTCAAGTCAGAAGTAGAAAATATCTTTCTTCTTTGTACTTTTTGCCTGCATAGTCAATACGTCGGGATTGTGCTGTTTGTCTGACGTTTTTTTTCTACTTCTGTCAGGGTTCACCACTGCAAAGTTAGTGCATGCATTTTTAAGCCACTTAATTCCCATAGCGATAAACGCAAATTTAGTTTTTTGGGAGCATTTTCGCATTACAGTATATCAACACCCACAAGACCGTTTTTAGAGCATTTCTAGGGTATTTCCATAGCTATCATCTCTAGAGTTTAAATGCAACGTCTTGAAGAGCCAATTACCTTACAAGGAAGAAATTCGGTGGCATGAAATGAACCCCCAATATTTCTCTGCCGTTGGTCCACTCTTCAAACGCAAACAATTTCCTCTCCTGCTCATTGGATGTGGGTTTTGTGAAGCTATCTATTTATAGGCTTGAGGCTATCATGCGTGACACAGGCACTGGAAAAGTACACTATCAGCAGTTACTAATAAAGTTCATTCCACCGAGGCCAATTAATTATGCATGGATGCTGAGGGTACAGAGCAAGCTTTGACACGAACATGCTTATTCGTAGTACAACATCTGGTCCCAGGTAAAGGGTAGACCTTTGACAAATTCTATAGTCGGGGTGCCTTCGTGGAAAAACAGTGAAGCATGCAACATTAAAGCAAGTGTGGGAATTGAGAGCATGGGATATGTGATGGACCTAAAAAGAGTGTACAGGGCCAAGAGACGTTTGGAGAAAAAAAGACACAAAATGATCTGCATTTTAAAATCCCAGAAAGTATTTGTTGGACTTTTTGCCTTATGCAGGGTCATCCCCAGTCTTTTTGCCTCCTTCCTCCTGGTTTTTCTGACCTCTCGCTGTTGGCTCTAGGACTCTGAGCACTTTATCACTGCTGACCAGCGCTAAAGTGGGGTGCCATGTATGTAGAAAGGAAGGACATGTGCCATATTGCATGGCCTGTCCTAGTAGTGACAAACAGCCTTGTGTAAAATGCCCTGCCTTATGTGTAAAGGGTATAGTCTGCTTTATGAGGGATAGCGTAGGCATGTTTGGTATGGTTGTGACGGTGATAATAAATGCTGCTTACTGGTGTGGGTGTATTTTTTATTACTATCACAGAAATGCCACTTCTAGAAAGTGCGCATTTATCTGTGCTTATGACTCTGGTGTTTTGCAGCTTGACTCCAATCCACGTCTGGGCAGAGTGACAGTTGGGGCTTTGTGCATACTTTTCAGACAGCCTGTACACAGGGAGGGTGGAGGTGTCACAGAGGTGCATCTGCATACTGAATAGTCTTCCTGGGCTGAGAGAAGGGAGAGGCGGGGCACACCTACATTTGTAAAGGCTGTGCCCTGGTCTCACACAATAGGGTCGTTAACCCCCCACTGATGTTTGGAGCCTGTGCTGAAAGGAGAGAGGAAGCACTCCCAGAACCAGTTGTAACTGGCTGGAACTTGAAACTGGACACAGAACGCTGATGAATGGACTCACCAGGAAACCACCATGGACTGCTGCTGCTGTGCTGACCTGTGACCTGCCTGGTCACTAGGAGGAACTGCCACCATCCGCAACCCTTGTGCTGGCCTGTAACTGGGCCCACCAGCCCTGTGCTTCTTCTTGTTTTGTTATTCCCAGGGGCAGGGTGCTGTGGCCCCTGACCCCTGCCACGATCTCTACAGCTTGCCTGAAGCGCTTGGAAAAAGCACTCTCTCTGAAAAGGGCTACAAGAGATCACCACCGCAGCCCGGGCAGATTTGCCTGAGCGCTTGGGGAAAAGCGTTTATTACTGCCCAAATCACGGCCGCAACCCGGGCTGAAAAACAAGCCCTTGCACTTTCTTTAGCGCTCCCCTGCTGCCAAGATTCACCGCCTCAGCTGGGCTTTTGAATTATCCCAGAGAGCGAGGTTCGCGCTCATCTCAGTGCCCCCAGGGCACAAAGAAAACCTCCTTCCTGCTCTCGGGACCAAGCGTGCTCCTGTTGGTGCCCCCGGGGCGAGGACCGCTCCGTGGAGCACCCCCGGGGCACCGTAGGCCCTGCCTTGGGCCAGGACGTCGTCGGAGGGAGGACGCCTCTCCCTCGTCTGTAGAAGTCCCGGAGGACTTTCTTTTGTCGGGCGGGCAGGTGGTAGCCTCACCAGAGACTCGCCCGGACCGCCGGCTCCCTGGTTGGCCCCCTCGTGGGCCAATGGCATTATTGTAGGGCTCTCTCTCCGTGGAAGGGCCGACGGAGGCCCAGGGAGACCCCAGGAGTTCGCAGGTCCCTGGAGGGGCCCTTTCTCAAATCGAAGGGGGTAGAGACTTCTTCTGATTTATATGTTGCCTACCTGTTTTTGATGGCGTTTCATATGCATATGCAAATGTTCCTTTTATGGACATGACTTGCTAATATGTTTTTCTTTTTGACTTGCCATACGTGTTATAATGTTCCTACTATGGGCGTTTTATGATATTCTTATGAGAGGTGTTCTAATGTGATAACGTGTTTCCTGACTACTGCTTGTGTTGCAGAATACTGAGTAACCTGTGTGTTATGTGTGACTACTGCTAGTTTGCAGGGTAACTAATGTGTAAACGTTCTGACAACTGCTAAGGTTGCAGGATAGTACTGATATGTGATGTTTGGTCTGATAATTGAGTTGTGTACAATACAGTATATTTTCATATAATCTGGTGTTGTTTTTCTTTTTAGTGGGGATATTGCGTCACATGTGTGTGTGTGTTGTGCAAACGCTTTACACATTGCCTCCGGGTTAAGCCTGACTACTCGTGCCAAGCTACCAAGGGGGTGAGCAGGGGTTATCTTGGACGTGTAACTCCCTTGCCCTGACTAGAGTGGGTAAGTTCTGTCTGGCTGAGGTGCATACCCTAGCCAACCAGAAACCCAATTTCTAACATTGGTGGCAGTGGTGGGATAGGACTTGCGCTTGCACACTACCATTGTGACTCATTATTTCACTACAAGGATTGTGTTTAGACCATCACAAGTTTGGCTTCTCTTAACTTTCTCTCTTTGGTCATTTTTTCTGTTTTCAGTTCTCACGCTTGGGTATTGTGGTTGTCACATTGGAGTTATTTGTATCTTTTCAAGATGGGACTTACCTTTGATTTAGAGGACCTGCCGTTTTACACGCAGGAGGAATTAGAGGGGTTCTGTAGAGAGAGAGGGCTGCCTGTAGAAGGGGACCTCAGGAGATCTCTGAATTTCTTTGAAAGGTTTGTGACATATACCCAGGGAGGGAATGTGCTTAGGGGGTACCCAGAGGATCCTGAGTGTAGCGAGGGTTCCCAATGGGAGGGCTCCCAGACCTCATCCCTAGAGAGTGGTAGAGAGACTGATCAGGAGGGTGAGATTGACAGGTTGGGGATGTCAGTTGACAGGGAAGGCCCCAGTGATAGGGAGTCCCTTGCTGGGTCCAGTGTAAGAAGCAGGGCTACCTCTCATTCCTTGACGCCTGATGAGCTAAGAGATAGGCGGGAAGAGAGGGACCTGAAATTGCAGTTAGCGCGCCTAGCTGTTGAGGAGAGAAGGGCTCAGGTAGAGAAGGCCTTAGTACAGGAGAGGATGGCAGAGAGGGCCTTTGTCAGAGAAAGACTCGCTCTAGAGCGCAGTCTGAAGGTTCTGGACTCACCAGCGCTGCAGGTGGAGTCCAGTGGTGGCAGCAATGTAGAGTGCTGTAGCAAAGATGTTCCTCACATACCCATAGATCTGGTACCTAGGTTCCAAGGCGGGGGTGACATACGTCAGTGGTTAAAGGAATATGAGAGGGCTCTGGTAGAGCGCAGGATCCCTGAGAAGGACTGGGGAACTGGCCTAGGGAGCTTTATTCCCAAGGAGGGGAGGGATGCCCTACTGACTTTAGAAGAGAGTGACAGGGAGGGGTACTCCACTATGAAGAACGCACTGATTGAGAAGTATGGTTTTTCCCCTGAGGAATACAGAAAGAGGCTTAGGGGCTGTAGGAAACTGTCCCACCAGTCTTGGGAGGAGTGTGTGGAGGGTTGCTGCATTGCACTGGATGGATGGGTGAAGGGTAGTACAGTAAACAATTTTGAAGGGCTGTTTAATCTGATTGTCAGAGAGCACCTGCTTCGTTGTTGTTTTTCAGAGTTACGCCAACACTTGTCAGTGTGTGAGCTCTCTGGCCCCAGGGAGCTTTCAAAGGAGGCAGACTTCTGGTTGCGTTCCAGAGGGTCTGGTGTGGCATTAGGGGGTGTTCCTAATGAGAGTGGTCTAGGTGTTTCCCAACCAGGTGTGGTGGGAAAGGCTTGTGTCCCAGGTAGGTCCCAGTGTATTGGGGCTGGTAAGGTACCCCATGTCCAGTCTCAGAGGAGAGGGAATGGGGTTGGGCTGAGGTCCAGGGTACCCGCGCTCCAGTCCCAGATCCTGGAGGGTTCCATGAGTGAACGCCAGTAGGTGAGCCTAGCCTGTGCCGTAGGGCCAGCTGTTCAGAAGGATCCCATTTTGTCATTAGGACTTGGGCGGGTGGCTGGTGATAGCGTTACGCCGGTCCTGGTGTCTGGTAGTCTCGCTCTACAGCGGAGGAGGTGGAAATCCAGGCATAGGGTTGAGAGGGGGCTGCGGACCCCAGTGGAGAACCTGGAGGGTCAGGGGTCAGCTCTGAGAGCAGAGCCCCCCAGGAATGACCTTGGAGAGACCATTTCTGGGCTGGGGGGAATCCAGACTCTGTCAGATGGGCAGAGGTCAGGAGACCTGCACCAGCCAGACTCTTGTGTGGCCCTTGGAGAAGGTGTTTCCCTGGTGGGGGGTAGGTGTGCCCCCCAGGAAGTCCTGGTGCGCCAGGCAATGATTCAACCGCAGGGTGGTGACTCTGGGTTGGATGATCAGGTTCAGGGGGTAAACTCTGACCTGATGGGGAGTAGGTGTGCTCCCAAGGAAGTCCTGGTGCGCCAGGCAGTGGTTCAACCGCAGGGTAGTGAGTCTGGGTTGGATTGCCAGATTCAGGGGGTAAGCTCTGATCTGGTAGGGGGTAGGTGTGCTCCCAAGGAAGTCCTGGTTCGCTGGGCAATGGTCCAGTCTAAGGGTGTCGTCCCTGGACTAGATAGACAGGTTCAGGGGGTAAACTCTGACCTGGTTGGGGGGGCGGTTAGTGTGCTCACCCCCCTATGTGAAACTTCTGGTGGCTTCTCCCGAAGTAGGGAGACGCAGGACTCTGGAAGTGGGGTTCAGGGAGGGGGAAGCCCGCCCCGGACCCCGGTGCAACCCAAGGGTGTCGTCCCTAAGTTGAGTGGTCAGTCGCCAGGTAGTGATCCTGGGCTGGCGAAAGAGTTGTGCAGGGCTGTTGTACCCAGCACCCTGGCAAGTGTGGATTCTGGTGATACCCCTCCTAGGAGAGGAGGGCGGGATCCTAGAGGGAGGGGTAGAGGGAGGAGAGCCTCGCCTCTAGCCCCTGTAGAACCTATGGGTGCGGACCCTAGGTTGGTGGATCAGTGGCAGGGAAGAGCCCCTGAACTGATTAGAAATGGAGTGGAGACAGGTTGCTTTGCACCTGGGGCTACTGCCCCCCACTCGTTATGGTTTCAGAGACCAGAGGCTCCTAGATGGCCTGGGGCCTGGTTCTGGCCATTGGCAGCTAGAGAACCCCCGTGGGTTGGTCTAGGCTGCCTGGGAATCATTGAGAGAGAGATCCAAGTAGAGTCAGGAAGGCGTGGAACTGGAACATGCCCTTGCTGTTGTGGTCCTGGGTCCTTGTTCTATCGCCCCAATCAGGGAAGTACATCAAGGTATTGATTGTTCTCCCCTGGCTTTTGGCTGGTAGGGGGTTGTGTTGGACTTTTTGCCTTACGCAGGGTCATCCCAAGTCTTTTTGCCTCCTTCCTCCTGGTTTTTCTGACCTCTCTCTGTTGGCTCTAGGACTCTGAGCACTTTATCACTGCTGACCAGTGCTAAAGTGCAGGTGCTCTCCCATGTAAAGTTGGTATGATTGGCTTATACCTAATTGGCATATTTAATTTACCTATAAGTCCCTTGTACAGTGTTATCTCTATACCCAGGGCCTGTAAATTAAATACTACTAGTGGGCCTGCAGCGCTGCTTGCGCCACCCACTGAAGTGGACTTTTAAACCTGTCTCAGGCCTGCTAGCGCAGGGCCTGTGTGCACAGTTTTCTGCCACAGGGACCTGGCATCTAAAGTTACTTGCCAGGCCCAGAACTCCCCGTTTACTACATGTAAGTCACCCCTAAGGTACGCCCTAGCTTGCCCTATGGGCAGGGTGCCATGTATGTAGAAAGGCAGGACATGTGCCACATTGCATGGCCTGTCCTGGTAGTGACAAACAGCCTAACTTGGTGTCTCACTGCTGTGAGTGCTGCCTTCTCATAGGATTGCAATAGAAATGCCCTGCCTTATGTGTAAAGGGTATTGTCTGCTTTACGAGGGGTAGCGTAGGCGTGTTTGGTATGGTTGTGACGGTGATAATAAATGCTGCTTACTGGTGTGGGTGTATTTTTTATTACTATCACAGAAATGCCACTTCTAGAAAGTGCGCATTTATCTGTGCTTATGACTCTGGTGTTTTGCAGCTTGACTCCAATCCATGTCTGGGCAGAGTGACAGTTGGGGCTTTGTGCATACTTTTCAGACAGCCTGTACACAGGGAGGGTGGAGGTGTCACAGAGGTGCATCTGCATACTGAATAGTCTTCCTGGGCTGAGAGAAGGGAGAGGCGGGGCACACCTACATTTGTAAAGGCTGTGCCCTGGTCTCACACAATAGGGTCGTTAACCCCCCACTGATGTTTGGAGCCTGTGCTCAAAGGAGAGAGGGGGCACTCTCAGCACCAGTTGTAACTGGCTGGAACCTCCTCTCCCTACCATTGTAAAACACTGTAAGAACTGACTATAAGTACAGGGGAATTTTCCCCACAATTTGAACATTCTTGAAACTTGAAACTGGACACAGAACGCTGATGAATGGACTCACCAGGAAACCACCATGGACTGCTGCTGCTGTTCTGACCTGTGACCTGCCTTGTCACTAGGAGGAACTGCCACCATCCACACCCCTTGTGCTGGCCTGTAACTGGGCCCACCAGCCCTGTGCTTCTTCTTGTTTTGTTGTTCCCAGGGGCAGGGTGCTGTGGCCCCTGACCCCTGCCACGATCTCTACAGCTTGCCTGAAGCGCTTGGAAAAAGCACTCTCTCTGAAAAGTGCTGCAAGAGATCACCACCGCAGCCTGGGCTTCAGATTTGCCTGAGCGCTTGGGGAAAATCGTTTATATCTGCCCAAATCACCGCCGCAACCCGGGCTGAAAAACAAGCCCTCGCGCTTTCTTTAGCGCTCCCCTGCTGCCAAGATTCACCACCGCAGCCGGGCTTTTGAAGTATCCCAGAGCGCGAGGTTCGCGCTCATCTCAGTGCCCTCAGGGCACTAAGAAAACCTCCTTCCTGCTCTCGGGAGCAAGCGTGCTCCTGTTGGTGCCCCCGGGGCGAGGACCACTCCGTGGAGCACCCCCGGGGCACCATAGGCCCTGCCTTGGGCCAGAACGTCGTCGGAGGGTGAGGAGGACGCCTTTCCCTCGTCTGTAGAAGTCCCGGAGGACTTTCTTTTGTCGGGCGGCCAGGTGGTAGCCTCACAGGAGGCTCGCCTGGACCGCCGGCTCCCTGGTTGGCCCCCTCGTGGGCCAATGGCATTATTGTAGGGGTCTCTCTCCGTGGAAGGGCCGACGGAGGCCCAGGGAGACCCCAGGAGTTCGCGGGTCCCTGGAGGGGCCCGTTCTCAAATCAGAGGGGGTGCGTGGCGCCCCCCTCCTTACTCCAAGATTTTCCCTGACCCGGGCCCCCCTCGTGAGGGCCGGTGGAGGCCTAGGGAGGCCTCCAGTAATTCCGGTCCCCGGAGGGGCCCGTCAATAGTATAGAGGAGGTGCGTGCCGCCCTCTTCTCCTCAAAAGGATGTCAGAGGCCCCCATTTTGCACATAGGAGCTCCAGGGGCCCCATTGTTCATCTTCTAGGCACTGGAGGTGCCTTCATCAAGCCAGGTACTGTTAAAGGAACAATATATAGAACATAAGTTCTTACTAGAGACTTCTTCTGATTTATATGTTGCCTACCTGTTTTTGATGGTGTTTCATATGCATATGCAAATGTTCCTTTTATGGACATGACTTGCGAATATGTTTTTCTTTTTGACTTGCCATACGTGTTATAATGTTCCTACTATGGGCGTTTTATGATATTCTTATGACAGGTGTTCTAATGTGATAACGTGTTTCCTGACTACTGCTTATGTTGCAGAATACTGAGTAACCTGTGTGTTATATGTGACTTCTGCTAGTTTGCAGGGTAAATAATGTGTAAACGTTCTGACAACTGCTAAGGTAGCAGGATAGTACTGATATGTAATGTTTGGTCTGATAATTGAATTGTGTACAATACAGTATATTTTCATATAATCTGGTGCTGTTTTTCCTTTGTGGTGGGGATATTGCGTCACATGTGTGTGTGTGTTGTGCAAACGCTTTACACATTGCCTTCGGGTTAAGCCTGACTGCTCGTGCCAAGCTACCAAGGGGGTGAGCAGGGGTTATCTTGGACGTGTAACTCCCTTGCCCTGACTAGAGTGGGTAAGTTCTGCCTGGCTGAGGTGCATACCCTAGCCAACCAGAAACCCCATTTCTAACAGTATTATATGAAACTATTTCGGAATTTCCTTGAACTTTCTATCATTGTACCTTTACATCAAGGAATTCTAGTACAGTTGCATGCAAAAATGATATTAATGGAGAATTCTAGATCATTTGCAATTTCCTACAATATCTCAATGGCTTTGAATTGTTTTGACACTAGTGAAGTGACTTCTGTACAACACACGTGGTTTGCTAATCCTAATTCATGAGGGGACCAAGCAATATTTTACATGGGAAACTTCACATAATTATTTTTATGCAATATAGGTTTATTTGCACTGCTTTTCAGTTACATTTCTCAACTCTCAATAGAAAGACATAAAGTGGGAAATGGAAAATTCTGTAGTTTTTTAGGTCGAGCGTTAGCGTTCGGCCTGCTGTATACTAAAGTATACAATAGAGTGAGTTCCAGCATTTTGATTTGTTAGTTGCAGTGTCCTTCAAAACTCCTTGCTTGCTAGTGGTAAGTTCTGCCTCTTTGTCCTGCCTTTTTTCAGTTTAGCAGCATCACAAAGTACTGTGTAATTACGCTATGTCCTGTTTATCTCTTCTGAAGGGGACTTTTTCTTTCAGTATTGGCCTGTTTGACTTGCAGTGTGGGTGTGTGTTCAATCCCTCCTCCCCACCAGCGCCCTCTGTAAACATAAACCAACATCAGAGGGGGGCTTTTCCAGGGCCGGCTTGCTCTCGCTCTCTTCCTCTTGTTATTTTCTGTCTGTGTGGCAATAAAAGTCTAGTCAGCAATTTACAACGCTCTGAGCTCTAACTCGAGCAAACACGAAACTAATGCATTCCAAATACTTGTTCCAATAGCTGCAGCTCGTGCTTGCGGATTTCATTAGCCACTTTTTGTTATTAAAAGATCTGCTGGTTTACACAAGGGTGAATATCATTGGTTGGGTGTGTGTCTGCCTCCTCCCAGAAGCATCTGGAGCGAGGAGGCACTGTGACGTGGACGCGGTGGCCTTTACTGCTTAGTGACCCCCTATATCTGGCCTTGCCCACACATCTTTTAGCACTTCCCCCAGGTTTCTCCTGCACCCTCACCCATGAGTTCCAGCACTCCACACACACACTTTTGCAGCACTTCGCCCACAATTCCGATTCCCCACAGGAAGTCTTAAACATATCTCCCAGCAGCACCTCATTCATTCCTATGGCAAACCTGGCCGGCACATTCTAGCACCCCATAGATCTCTATGGCAGTCCTCGGCCACCGCGCATTCCGTCCAGTGGCCGGTACATTCTAGCTCCTCACAGATCTCTATGGCAGTCCTCTCTTTCTATCCCGTGGCCGGTACATTCTAGCACCTCACAGATCTCTATGGCACTCCCCGCATTCCATCCCGTGGCCGGTACATTCCCAGTGCACACGAGGTCAGCAGAGAAGTTAATTGTTAACCTCCCCCTGAGAGTGGGAATATGAGGGGGAGATGCGTCTCCTGCCCGCCCTCCCCACACCACCTGCCCTTGAGCTCAGTCGAGAGTGGCGCGTACTTCTGCCATCCTGGTCCAGCCGCAGCCTCAATGCTCTACCCACATACCAGTCTGGTGAGAAAACTGTTACACAGCAGTCCCTGCTGCCCTATTGCTAACCACATACCAGGCAGATCACACACCTGTTACACAGCAGCATCCACGGCTCTGGTGCTACCCACATACCAGGCTGGTGAGACACCTGTTACACAGCAGCATCAGTAGCTACCGACATACCAGCCTCTTACACAGCAGAACTGCATTCCAGGTGCCACCCACATGCCAGGCCGGCGAGACACTTGTTACACAGCAGCCCTGTTACTAACCACACACCATGCAGATCACAGACCTGTCATACAGCAGCAGCAGTCCTTGTGCTACCCAGATATCAGGCAGATCAGACACGTTACACAGCGGCATCCGCAGCCCCCGTGCTACCCATGTATCAGGCTGACTGCCTGACTGTTCACAGAGCACCATTCGTATCCCTATAATGCGCGACCCACATTCTCCCCCATGATAACGCTTCCTCCACAGCCCTTTTACATCAGCCCAGTTATAAATTTACAACGCTAATAGCGATAATTCGACCAAACGCGAGACCCATTGCATTGCAAATGCTTGTTTTAACTTGCCACATACAGGAAGAAACAGCAGTTCTGCTAGACACCATTGTGTGTGAACATTCAAATTTTCCTGAGCCCTTTGTAAGGCAATGTATTTCATGTTGAATCTCTCGCGAGAAACAAGTATTAACGCTCATAAATAATTAGCACAAGCCGGTTTCAGAGTGCTCTCAATTAAAATGTTAGGGCGTTGTATGCACTTGCAAAAGCAACGTTTGCATGGTACTGATACCAACTAACAGAGAAACTGATGTGAGGTGTATACAGAGTAACATTTTCAAAAACGACATGAAAAACTTTAAAATAGATTTAGTGAAAATATAAAAAATATTGTAAAAACAGGAAAGTTGGGTGCAGATTCAAAAAGGCATTTGTGAGTATGTGAAGATGTACTACAGGAGTAGTACGTCACATACTTAGAAATGTCTTTGTAATTAGAACCCTCTACGAACAGTGAGTGGGAGGGCAATAATTGGGACCTCTACAATACTCCACTTCGGCAGGCAAAATCTGTGCCTATTCCTGGATGCCAGGTACTTGTTAAAACATCCTGCACATTTTGCAGAGACCTCTAAATACACTGTACTTGAGTGACATGTTTAACACCCCTTATATATATACTTTTTTAAAAAATATATCTAAATGTTATTGCTGCTATTTGTTTTACACATTCATTTGTACGCCATACGCGAAGGTTATAACTCGCGTGTGTTCTACCCTGAGATATATATATAAACAATAAGTAATAGCAATGTAATCGAATAAATATATATAACCAGAATATAGTGTAATCTTTTTAAATAAATGGGAACGAGTTATTTCAGTTGCAGAAACATAGGAAGATTGGGGACGAAAGCATCTCTAAATGTATTCACCCTTGCTCCTAGTCTTTCATTTTTATAGCTAAGACAACATGCCAGAGATGGCAGACTCAAGTTCCCTGAGCGATGCCATTTTATTTTGAGCTCCTAGCAGGACCACTGTGATGAAAAATAAATGCAGAACATTTATCACTTGTACAGTCACATTTTTCAAAAAATTGAAACTTTCCCAAAGCTGCTCGTTCAGGGAGTTGTTACCAAGCATAATCATTTGGAATACATGTTTGTGCCAACTCTTAACTCAGGTAAATCTATAGGCTGCCACCACAAGTCTTGAATTCATGTAAAATAGAACTCAGCTCCAGAGTCTGGATTTTATACAAAAAAGAAACTTATTTTTGTTCAGGAATAGTTGCACAAGTGGTACTTTGCAAGGCGATTAGCTTTACACAGGGCTATAGGGCACATACATTGCCTGCCAAAGGGTCTTTTCACAGATGCTGCAACTTGCCTCAGATATTGTTTTTACTTACTATACATATATATATATATATACATATATATATATATATATATATTTATATATATATATATATATATATCCGTCCCAAAGGGGTCCAATTAAGGCGCGCTTCTTAATGTCGGTGCCCGCGCCAGGGAAGGACCTTTCCCTTAATTTATTTGCAAACCAGCTTGACACTTCTGTCAACGACGCAGCACTTCCAGGATTTTCACAAAATCTTCATTTAATACGAACAAATGATACCAAACAAACAAACACCAACGCGTTTCGATCCTTCACGGTCCGTGATCAAGACTGTGATGGTCGAAACGCGTTGGTGTTTGTTTGTCTGGTATCATTTGTTCGTATTAAATGAAGATTTTGTGAAAATCCTGGGAGTGCCGCGTTGTTGACAGAAGTGTCAAGCTGGTGTGCAAATATATATATATATATATATATATATATATATATATATATATATATATATATTTAGATCATGCTAGAATATTTTGAATATAGCTTTTGTGACCACCATGTGATTCTTTTCAATGTTTTTTTATTAGTAATCCAAAAAGTCTGGCCATTTTATTAGGGGGTTATCACAACTCTCATGAAAGACATTCCAGTTGGAAAATTTCAAATGGGTTCTGCTGGAAACAGTTTGCACGTGTATCTATTCAATGCAATTAACTGCAAATGTGGGCAAAACACAAGAGGAGTTCTGTTGATGAAACAATAATTTCTACTAACACCATTAGGCAGTATAACCCAATTCCAAGTACAGATAGTTTTAATGGAAATTTCCACATAACATTTATAGAAATGCTTAAAAGTCCACACACTAGCCCCTGCATCCCGAATTCACAATTTGGAAATAGTAGTGTTTCACCTGCATCATTACTTCCACAGTAATAATCCATAAACACTTTCAGCAGTGTCTTTGTGGCGAAGTTCCTGTGAAGAAGCTGTTGGCAGAAATATCGTTCTCTTCTATTACGTAAATATTTAATTGAATGATTAATTACTTGCCAGTAATTTTCATTACTCAGAGTCCTAGCCTCCCTCATCAGTCTCCAACCTAATAGGGGGTCTCTTCTCCCAAGACAGGTCTTTTAACTGCTTTCATTTCTGTGTTAGGCATGGTGATGTCACTAGCACATAGCAAAATTCATTCCGTTACCTCTTCTGCCTGACCTGGGCCCAGACCTTACAACCTGAGGATATAATAACCAGTTTCAAACATCACAGTCATATTCTTTATTGCTGAACTTTCATTTATTATAACAGAACTGAAATCAAAATTGCTTAAACAAAAATATTGAGGAAATATTACCAATTTGCAATCTGGAATGTTTAACAAATGTAAGCGGTGTAGGCCAAAATGCCACCATTATGCAGTTCGACGAGACTGCTTTAGATTCGGCCCAGCAGGCTCCAAGTCCTTCAGAAGATGTCGCCTGAACATAAAATAAATTTAAAGTACACCAGAGGCTAAATATGATTCTGAAATAGCTTACCTTAACCGCCTTCCTTCAGCTCTCATTGATGGCTTTTTACCCATAGATGAGTTGCCCAAAGAAACAAACAATGCACCACACAAACTAAAAGATGGAGGTCTCTGAACATAAATTGACAGTGCTCTATATAAGTCCAGTGAATGTAAAGCCATTTCTTCTGGAATTTAAAGTGCATGAAAAACACATACTAAAACTAAGGCCCTCATTACGACTTCAGCAGTCATTTTGTAAGACCACCAAAGCCACGGGCACCAAAAGTCTTACGACTGCCCTATTACAACTGATTTCAGAATTCCACCCGAAATCGGGTGGAATTCAGACACCAATTGTGCTGGCGGTCGGCAGTGAAGAGGTGGTTCCACCGCTGTCAGTGCCATTCCAAAAGGATGTTGTATGCCATATTCTGATACGTAATACAGCATGTCAGTGTCTTGATGGTGGGGCGCTGCCGGCAGTGGAAGTGCCGGGACAAGTCCCCTCCCAGACGACCTTCTCGACGGACAAGGTGAGTGGGTTGTCTGACAGAGGGGTGAGTGTGTGTGAGTGTGTACATGAATGCAGGGGGGGTGTTTGTGGTTGCATGTGTGAATGATTGTTTGTGGATGGGCTGATGGGCGTGTGTGAGTATTTGTGGATGGGGAGAGGGTGAGTGAATGAATGCATGTGTGCTGGTGTGAGCGATTGAGTGCGTGAGTGCGATTGAGCAGATGGAAGGGCCGAGTGCATATGTGCGTGTGCATGTGTATGAAAGTGGATGGGGAGGAGGGTGTGTTTGTGTGAGTGAACAGGAAGAGCGGGTGCGTGTGTGTCTGTGGACAGGGAGAGCGGGTGAGTGCATGTAGGCGGTGCAGGGGGTAGGGGGTATGAATGTATGTATGCGCTGGAGAGGGTGTGAATGTATGTATGTGCTGGAGGGGGAGTGAATGCGTGCGTGAGTGCTGTGTTTGTGTAAGTATGTTAGTGTGAATGGGGGTGAATGACATGAGTGCGTGGGTGAGTGTGGGTGCATGTATGCCAGTATGGTGATGTGTATGTGGGAGTATCCCAGTGACAGGAATGAAGATTCCTGTCACCGGGATACAAGACCATCAGCTTTTTCTGATGGTTCGACCTCCAGAAAAATGCTGACGATCTACTGTGTCATAATACCGCTATCGGTATTTGAGTGTCCACAGGGCCGAAGGTGCTCACCTCTAACACGGCAGATCACGGAAAAGCAGCGGGATGAGCAGAGTATCGGCCGTTTGGCTTAGGCCAAACCACCAAACTCTTAATTTGTCGGTCTTCACTGCCGGCGAGACTGCCACCGCTGGTCTGGAGGTCTTAAGACTGCCAGACTCATAATGAGGGCCTATGTCCACATTAAACTGTGAAACAACTTTTAAATGTCTGAATCTGATTTTAAAACAAACCAATCAGAAAATAAATTGTGAACATGTAGAAGTGAACAGGAGAGCCCCTCATTCACCAATTATATGATCTGACATGTGTGTCACCAGGAGAAAAATATAGAATTTTATAAGTGTCATTGGGACTGATTTTAACAGCTCAAAAGGAGCACATTGAAGGGCATACAACACTAACTTCAGATACTATAATGGTAGAAAAGAGAAAATATCTAGGTCACAATTCTCAAAACTCTTTATTAGCTTAGGTACATATAACTCCATTTGAGATGTTTGTCAATGTTTCCATGAAAGGGTTAGTGGCTGGTCATTGACCCCTCATAGAAGAGGTAGGCAAACATAGTAACAATCCATCTCCTATGAAGTGTAAAATGAGAAACTAAATTCATGATTTCTCTTGACAACTACATGAAGTATATAATTTGGAACAGTGAACTCAATGTTTCCAATAAACATTCTATGCTTTTGGCTGTAGTGTCTCCTAAATGTACAAGGCCACCTTATGAGTGTAAAGTATGCTGAATAGGAGAAACCAGCTTCCAAAACACGTTTGTAAGTGAACAAAGCGTCGTTTATTTTCTGCTTCAGTCACAGCATTAATTAAAATGTCCAAATAATCACCCCAGCACCGCGCCGCAGATCGCTCGACCTCTCCTCCACCAACTGCCGTCTTCTCGGCGTCCTCAGTCCCTCGCGCCTCCACACGCGCGTCCGGAACACCGAGAAAACGGCTCGTGCAAGCGGCTCTGCCGCACGTGTAGTTTCGTTCACACGCGCAGCAGACACTACATTTAGTTTTCCTTTTTTTCTTTAAACAAAACCAAACAAGACCAACCCTCCCATGAAAACAAACAATAAACCAATACCCCAAAAAAACTTGGAAAACAACCAAAAACAATACATCAGGTAATAATACCTATTTCTCTAGATACTTCTAAATGTAAGTAATGATACATCTTACGCTTTACATTTCCAAACATCACATTTTGCATTTCTTGAGAGAAATTAAAACTTGAGCAAACCTGGAAAACCTCGCTTAACGGTACCTCATCGGTAATTTGTGGACTCTACAACTTTTCCTAACAGGCACCAGTTCGAAGCAAGCGTCCCTTTCCTTAGGATTTAATGGTTCAACCCCACCAGGTTTATGTACAATCATGGACTCCTTCACCCTTCCATTCAGCTCACATGGGTCACTAAGCGACAAAGGAACATCTCTTGGCAAAACTTTTACCACTTTTCCCACATTCCACCAATTATGCCCACCACCCCGAACAGCATTACCACACACTTTGTCAACTCTCAAAGGTTCAGAAAACTTTGAGTCACCTTGCTTGACAAAACTAGGTAGTTTGATCCGCACCCAATCTCCAACCACAAACCGTAACTCTTTTACACTCCTTTTCTTGTCATAGTAAGTTTTTTGTTTCTCTTGAGCTTTCTTCATACCCAAACGACCCTTGACGTCCATGTGTTCTTTACACATAGAATGTTTGAACATTTTTGACAACCAAGCTGGTCTAAATAACGTGGCAGGCTTCCTCCCTCTCAGCGCTTCAAACTGAGACACCCCCGTGCTAGTGTGAGGCGTTGTTCTGTAGAACCAGAGCATACTCTTTACAGCTGCATCAACCACACACCCATTGGCTAAAGCCCACTGGACACATTTAACAACCACTCTATTAAAGCGTTCAACCAAACCATTTGTTTGTGGTTGGTAAAGAGAACTTTTCAAATGTTTGACCGCACGATCACTCAGAAAACCTTCAACTTCATTTGAAACAAATTGGACCCCATTATCAGACACAAGCTCCTTGGGAAACCCTTCTTCCAAAAATATATCTTTCAGAAATGACACAACAGATGAAGAATCAGCATGACTTACAAACTTCACATGCGGCCACTTAGAAAAGTAGTCAACTGCACCATACGCGTAACGCAATTTAGAAGGAAGTGAGTTGAACGGCCCTAACAAATCAATACCAATTTTTTCCCAGGGACCTGACGAACATTCAATAGGCTTAAGCGGAGGCGTTGATGTTTTGAGGGTCTTATCACTATTGGAGCAGACGTGACAATCCTTGACTAATGTTTCAATGTTTCTGTCCATTTGCGGCCACCAATAGTATTCTCTCACTCTTTTCTTTGTAAGAGTAGAACCCAAATGCCCTTCATGTGCTTTTTCCAGAATCATATATCTCATAGTTTCCGGAGGTACGATTTTATAATTTCTCAGTAACACGCCATCTTCAATTGACAGCTCATCAGATACCTTAAAAAATGGTTGAAAACTAAAATCCAAATTTTTCTCATGTGGCCACCCTTCCTCGACATACTTCATGACTTTAGTGAGTACAGTATCATTTGTCGAAGCTTCCTTCCAGCACTTTTCGGAAAATGACCCAGTACGTTCCAATTCGATGGCTGCAAGAAACAATTTTCATCCTGAATATCCTCTTTCCAACCAGCATCTTCCGTGATGGGATATCTAGAGAGGTAATCTGCTCTCACATTCCTTCCTCCAGAAATGTGCACAACTGAAAAATCAAATTGTAACAACCTGGCTGCAAATCTTGCAATTCTTGGTGTGCTACTCCTGACGTTAGTACCATTCAAAATAGAAACTAAGGGTTTATGGTCTGTCTGGATTAAAAAATGTCTTCCCCACAGGTAAGGTTTAAACTTCTCTATACCCCACCAACATGCTAATAATTCTTTTTCTATTACAGAATAGTGTAATTCATTTGGTCTGAGCACTCTTGACGCAAATCCAATAGTATGCTCCAGTTTTCCACAGATCTGTGTCAAAACAGCTCCAACCCCGAACTTGCTGGCATCCACAGTCAAACAACACTCCAAATTATGATCATATGATTGTAACACACCAACAGCACCCAATTTTTGTTTGATATCATCAAATGCTTCAGCACATTCAGCATTCCACACAAACTCTGTTTTTGTTTTGAGCAGATTCGAAATAGGTCTGGTTATAGTGGCAAAATTTTCAATAAACCTAGAATAGAACTCACAAAGTCCCAAAAAAGATTTTACACCAATTTTGTCCTGAGGTGCAGGTGCTTTCACAATTACTTCTACCAGACCAGGTCTGGGATAAACACCTTCTGGAGTCAAGACATGCCCCAAATACTCGACAGACGTTTGGAGAAAGTGACATTTTTCTCTTTTTAACACAATTCCAGCACAATTGAACCTTGTCAGTACTTGCATCAAAATCTCATCATGTTCACGTCGATCAGCCGCATGGATCAGCACATCATCCTGAAACACACACACCTTCATAATATCCTTGAGCAGCGTAGACATTATCCTCTGAAAAACTGAAGCCGCCGATGCCAGACCAAACGGCATGCAACAATATTGGTACGTCCCCCACGGGGAAACAAAGGCGGTGAAGTGACGAGAATCTGGTGTCAATTCTACCTGGTGATAAGCAGCAGCAAGGTCAAGTTTTGTAAAGAGTTTAGCTCCAGAAATGCAAGAGATCATTTCACTGATCTTTGTCAGAGGATGGGAATCCACCCAGATCTCTCTGTTAAGAGCCCTCAAGTCAACACATACTCTTAGTTCACCATTTATTTTCTTTGCGACAACTAAAGGTGACAACCATAACGAAGAATCAACCGGTTTAATGATTCCTTTCATTCGTAAACTCTCCAACTCTTTTTCTAATTCATCCCTGACACTAAATGGTACACCTCTCAATTTATGCTTAATTGGAACAGCATTGTCTTTTACTTTTATTTTATGTGTAAATCCTCTAATTCTTCCTAAATCACCAGAAAAAACTTTAGGAAACTGATTAAGCAGATTTTCTATATCGGCGGAATCTCTTATAACAGTTACCTGATCACCAGTACCTGGACGCAAAACCATGCCAAACAACCCTTCATGGAACCACCCCAAAATGTTCAAACCTTTTACAGCTACATAGACCTTCCCAAAAATGTGTTGTCCTTTGAAAATCAAAACATCTTCAAAGTACCCCAATAAATCAATCCTCCTACCTTCGTACGACACTGGTGACCTGTCTGGTGGAAACAATTTTCGTGTTCCCCAATTTTGTTCAAATACCTCCTGAGTTATCATAGTGATTCTAGCACCAGAATCAGCTAACAACTTTAAATGTTTGTCACCAACCTGTATTAAAATGTAAGGATCAATGCAGTGATCAGGATTTCCACTTTTTATGTCATGGTCACCCACAGCCAAAATCATTTCTTGCATTTCATTCATCAATTCACACATTTTGTCATCATCATCACCAGCGACAACATTGACCTTAGTATTGTCACTTTTGCTACTTTGACACACTTTAGCAAAATGTCCTATTTTGCCACATAATCTGCACTGAACATTTTTTGCTGGACAGATCTTCCCTCCTTTTAGATGTGATGGATAACCACACCTAAAGCATATGTTAGTTTGTTTGAAGAAACTATTGTGTTTGGCCACCTCTCCTTTGGTGGAAGACGGAATGTTCATCTTGCGTCTGTCGTCAGATCTCTGGACTGCATTAATTTGTTCAACTTGTGCCCGTTCTAATTCCTTGGCTGATTTGATCGCCGTTTCAATGCTTTTCGCAATTCTGATCGAATCCGATAAAGACGGATCCCCCAAGGACAGCAACTTTTGTTTGATAGACTTATCCGAACTGTGACAAATTAATTGGTCACGGATTAACTGATCAGTAAATGTTTCGAACTGACAATCTGAAGCAAGTTTCCTCAATGCAGATATATAGGTATTGACGTCTTCTCCATTTTTCTGTTCCCTTTTGAAAAACGTATGTCTCGCTTTGACTAAACTGGGTGGTGTATCAAATCTGGTAACAAGTTTCTTAAGAGCTTATTCAAATTCATCCAGTTCTTCGCCTTCTTCTAGCTGAAGATCAGGTAAGTGTTTAAACACAGATCTTCCCTCGAACCCTAAGGAATGCAGCAACAAGCATTTTTTCCTTTCAGGTCTGAATCTTGACGCACCAATAGCCCCTAAATACGTTTCAAAAGCATCATACCACTGTTTCCATGGTATAACCCACTCTCCAGGTGTCTCTAAAAATGGTGGTGGAGGGTTAACAGATTGCATGACAGCTGGATGGACGTTAAGACTGTGTAAAACAATATAGTAAAGTCTTTACTAACTTACTAGCTCCGCCGTAAGTTGTGAATTGAAAAAAAACATATAGAGTTCTTGGTTAAAAATTACCGTTTAAAGATGGCTGCCACATTTCCTTAGGTATGTAAACTTCCTGTAGATACACCCCTTTGACTAGAGAGTTATGGGAGACACAGCAGGAAGTTCCTGTTAAGCTTTGATCACAAGGATTAAAGTCTAGAAGAACACCAAGCACACGCGAGTTACTGATATTCTGGGGTGATTCAGTCCACAGCTCGTCGCCACATAAAGTATGCTGAATAGGAGAAACCAGCTTCCAAAACACGTTTGTAAGTGAACAAAGAGTTGTTTATTTTCTGCTTCAGTCACAGCATAAATTAAAATGTCCAAATAATCACCCCAGCACCGCGCCGCAGATCGCTCGACCTCTCCTCCACCAACTGCCGTCTTCTCGGCGTCCTCAGTCCCTCGCGCCCCCACACGCGCGTCCGGAACACTGAGAAAACGGCTCGTGCAAGCGGCTCTGCCACGCGTGTAGTTTCGTTTCACACGCGCGGCAGACACTACAGAGTGCAACCCTTTTTTCTGGAATCCTAATTGTGCAAAATCCAAGCCAGCAGAGGCAGCCAAAGAACAATCTGTAAGAGGGCTGGAAACATTAACAGCCATGGATGAAGTGGATATGTCCGAGGACTTCCCACGCTAATATGCTTCAATGGGGTTACCTGTGATATCAACGCCCATTCAGCCCTAATTTTTGTCACTACTCTGGGAAGGAGAAGAGACACAATTAATGTGTTCAGAAGGCTTTGAGGCTACTGAAAGAACAACACAATCCACCTGAAAAGCTCTCATAGTTGGATGTGCTGAGCGTAAAATTGAGAAGAAAGCATCCTTTTCATCCTCAAACAAATCTATTATAGGATAACCCCACCTCAATCAGATCTAGAGAAGTAACTGTGGATGGGGACATTACCGAAAGTAAGAGAATAACATCCTGCTCAACCTGTCTGTATGAGTAATCTCCCTCTGTATAATATATGCTGATGACATTGCTTCCAAATCTTCTTCACCCACGGGAATATCCCACTGCCAACATTGTTCAAAGTTGAGGATTGAGTCCCCTATCTATTGATATGGGGTCTCACCTCCTGATGGTCAGTTTACCCAAGGACTCAGTAACCCTGCGGTAGCTGAGAAAAAAATATAGAAATCCCTAATTAACCTATCAGCTCTCTCCTCTTGTAATACTGAAAGGCTTCCTCCGTGGTACATGCCTCCTGTACTTCTTTTTCAAGTACTATTGCCCTCAATCCCACATGACTGACATCCCTAATCATGACTGATTTTGTGGAAGGAGCTAGTCAAATCCTTTTCAAAACTTGAGAATGCTTGAACCACCAAGTACTAAAATTAGTTTTATTTATTTATACTGCCCAATACATTGAGGGGTTACATGTACTATCCTCTCTCCAATCTAAGCAACAGTAGGGAAAATGTTGGACATCAGAAGCATTAGATTAACTATTCCCACTCCAATCAAAGTGAGAGTGGTAAAAGTTTGGACATTGGAGGGGTTAGATTTAATATTCCCACTCCATTATAAGCAACAGTAGAGAAAGTATTAGACTTTGTAAAGGTTAAACGATTCCCACACCAATCTAAGCAACAGTAGGGAAAACATTTGACTGCGGAGAGGTTATATTTACTATTCTGTCTTCAGTCTAAGCAAACAAAAGGTAAGTGTAGCACTTCAGAAGGGTTAGAATTATTAACCCCACTCTATTCTGTGCAATAGTTGGGAAAGTCTTGAACTTCGGAGGGGTTAGATTTACAATGCCTTCTCCTGTCTATGCAACAAGAGGTTAAGTGGTGGGCTTCAAAATGATTATAGAAAAAACTACAAGTTCTAATAATTTCCTACAAGAAAAAGTAATATCATATTATTTACGAAAAACAGAAAAAAAACAACATTACAATAAAAAAAATTAAAAAATAACATTATTTATGCTTACATTAACTTGCTTAACCCCTTCGCTGCCAGGCCTTTTCCCCCTCCTGTGCCAGGCCTTTTTTTGCCTATTTGGGGCAGTTCGCGCTTAGGCCCTCATAACTTTTTGTCCACATAAGCTAACCAAGCCAAATTTGCGTCCTTTTTTTCCAACATCCTAGGGATTCTAGAGGTACCCAGACTTTGTGGGTTCCCCTGAAGGAGGCCAAGAAATTGGCCAAAATACAGGGAAAATTTTGTTTTTTTTTTAAAAATTGGAAAAAGTGGCTGCAGAAGAAGGCTTGTGGTTTTTCCCCTGAAAATGGCATCAACAAAGGGTGTGCGGTGCTAAACTCAGCAGCTTCCCCGCTTTCAGGAACAGGCAGACTTGAATCAGAAAACCGAAATTTTCAACACAATTTTGGCATTTTACTGGGACATACCCCATTTTTGCAATTTTTTGTGCTTTAAGCCTCCTTCCAGTCAGTGACAGAAATGGGCATGAAACCAATGCTGGATCCCAGAAACCTAAACATTTCTAAAAAGGAGACAAAATTCTGAATTCAGCAAGGGGTCATTTGTGTAGATCCTACAAGGGTTTCCTACAGAAAATAACAACTGAAAAAGAAAAATATTGAAATTGAGGTGAAAAAAACATCAATTTTTCTCTACGTTTTACTCTGTAACTTTTCCCTGCAATGTCAGCTTATCGAAAGCAATAAACCGTTACGTCTGCTGGACTCCTCTGGTTGCGGGGATATATAGGGCTTGTAGGTTCATCAAGAACCCGAGGAACCCAGAGCCAATAAATGAGCTGCACCCTGCAGTGCGTTTTCATTCTATACCGGGTATACAGCAATTCATTTGCTGAAATATAAAGAGTAAAAAATTGCTCTCAAGAAAACCTTTGTATTTCCGAAAAGGGCACAAGATAAGGTGTTGAGGAGCAGTGGTTATTTGCACATCTCTGAATTCCGGGGTGACCATACTAGCATGAGAATTACAGGGCATTTCTCAAATAGATGTCTTTTTTACACACTCTCCTATATTTGGAAGGAAAAAATGTAGAGAAAGACAATGGGCAATAACACTTGTTTTGCTAATCTATGTTCCCCCAAGTCTCCCGATAAAAATGATACCTCACTTGTGTGGGTAGGCCTAGCGCCCGCGACAGGAAACGCCCCAAAGCGCAACGTGGACACATCAACATTTTTGGAAGAAAACAGAGGTGTTTTTTGCGAAGTACCTACCTGTAGATTTTGGCCTCTAGCTCAGCCGGAACCTAGGGAAACCTACCAAACCTGTGCATTTCTGAAAACTAGAGACCGAAGGGAATCCAAGGAGGGGTGACTTGCGGGGCTCGGACCAGGTTCTGTTACCCAGAATCCTTTGCAAACCTCAAAATTTGGCTAAAAAAACACATGTTCCTCACATTTCTGTGGCAGAAACTTCTGGAATCTGAGAGGAGCCACAAATTTCCTTCCACCCAGCGTTCCCACAAGTCTCCCGATAAAAATGATACCTCACTTGTGTGGGTAGGCCTAGCGCCCGCGACAGGAAACGCCCCAAAGCGCAACGTGGACACATCCAAATTTTTGGAAGAAAACAGAGGTGTTTTTTGCGAAGTGCCTACCTATAGATTTTGGCCTCTAGCTCAGCCGGCACCTAGGGAAACCTACCAAACCTGTGCATTTCTGAAAACTAGAGACTTAGGGGAATCCAAGGAGGGGTGACTTGCGGGGCTCGGACCAGGTTCTGTTACCCAGAATCCTTTGCAAACCTCAAAATTTGGCTAAAAAAACACATGTTCCTCACATTTCTGTGGCAGAAAGTTCTGGAATCTGAGAGGAGCCACAAATTTCCTTCCACCCAGCGTTCCCCCAAGTCTCCCGATAAAAATGATACCTCACTTGTGTGGGTAGGCCTAGCACCCGCGACAGGAAACGCCCCAAAGCGCAACGTGGACACATCCAAATTTTTGGGAAGAAAACAGAGGTGTTTTTTGCGAAGTGCCTACCTGTAGATTTTGGCCTCCAGCTCAGCCGGCACCTAGGGAAACCTACCAAACCTGTACATTTCTGAAAACTAGAGACCTAGGGGAATCCAAGGAGGGGTGACTTGCGGGGCTCGGACCAGGTTCTGTTACCCAGAATCCTTTGCAAACCTCAAAATTTGGCTAAAAAAACACATGTTCCTCACATTTCTGTGGCAGAAAGTTCGGGAATCTGAGAGGAGCCACACATTTTCTTCCACCCAGCGTTCCCCCAAGTCTCCTGATAAAAATGATACCTCACTTGTGTGGGTAGGCCTAGCGCCCGCGACAGGAAACGCCCCAAAGCGCAACGTGGACACATCCAAATTTTTGGAAGAAAACAGAGGTGTTTTTTGCGAAGTGCCTACCTGTAGATTTTGGCCTCTAGCTCAGCCGGCACCTAGGGAAACTTACCAAACCTGTGCATTTCTGAAAACTAGAGACCTAGGGGAATCCAAGGAGGGGTGACTTGTGGGGCTCGGACCAGGTTCTGTTACCCAGAATCCTTTGCAAACCTCAAAATTTGGCTAAAAAAACACATGTTCCTCACATTTCTGTGGCAGAAAGTTCAGGAATCTGAGAGGAGCCACAAATTTCCTTCCACCCAGCGTTCCCCCAAGTCTCCCGATAAAAATGATACCTCACTTGTGTGGGTAGGCCTAGCGCCCACGAAAGGAAATGGCCCAAAACACAACGTGGACAGAATATATTTTTTCACAGAAAACAGAGTTGTTTTTTGCAAAGTGCCTACCTGTGGAGTTTGGCATCTAGCTCAGCCGGCCCCGAGAGGGGGGGGCAGAAATGCCCTAAAATAAATTTGACCCCCCCCCCAACTCCCCAAGTCCCCCCTGCCCGGGAACATCCCCTGCCTAGAGGTTTCTGCCCCCCCCCGGGGGCAGACCGCCCTAATATTAAACCGATCTGCCCCCGGGGGGGCAGAAAAGGCCTAAAAGAAATTTGCCCCCCCAGACCCCCACGGGAGCGACCCTTGCCTACGGGGTCGCTCCCCCTGCGTGACATTGGCGCCAAAAAACAAATCCCAGGTGCCTAGTGGTTTCTGCCCCCTTGGCGGCAGATTGACCTAAAATCGTCCAATCTGCCCCCAAGGGGGGCAGAAATGGCCTAAATACAATTTGCCCCCCAGGGGAGCGACCCTTGCCTGATGGGTCGCTCCCCATCTCGAAAAAAACAAACAAACACAAAAAAAAACACAACAAAAAAATTTGCCCTGGTGCCCTGAGGGTTCTGCCCCCCCCTGGGGGCAGTTCGGCCTAATATTAGGCCGATCTGTCCCCGGGGGGCAGAAATGGCCTACAATAAATTTGCCCCCCAACCCCCACCCCACCCCCCCCGGAGCGACCCATGCCTACGGGGTCGCTCCCCCTGCGTGACATTGGCGACAAAAAACAAATCCCCGGTGCCTGGTGGTTTCTGCCCCCTTGGGGGCAGATTGACCTAAAATCGGCCAATTAGGCCCCCAGGGGGGCAGAAATGGTCTAAATACAATTTGCCCCCCAGGGGAGCGACCCTTGCCTGATGGGTCGCTCCCCATCTCTAAAAAAACAAAAAAAAAACAACAAAAAAAAATTGCCCTGGCGCCTAGAGGTTTCTGCCCCCCCCCCCGGGGGCAGATCAGCCTAATATTAGGCCGATCTGTCCCCGGGGGGGCAGAAATGGCCTAAAATAAATTTGGCCCCCCAACCCCACCCCACCCCCCCCGGAGCGACCCTTGCCTACGGGGTCGCTCCCCCTGCGTGACATTGGCGCCAAAAACAAATCCCCGGTGCCTAGTGGTTTCTGCCCCCTTGGGGGCAGATTGACCTAAAATCGTTGGGGCAGAAATGGCCTAAATACAATTTGCCCCCCAGGGGAGCGACCCTTGCCTGATGGGTCGCTCCCCATCTCTAAAAAAAAGAAAAAAAAAAAAAAAAATTGCCCTGGCGCCTAGAGGGTTCTGCCCCCCCCCTGGGGGCAGTTCGGCCTAATAATAGGCCGATCTGCCCCCCGGGGGGGCAGAAATGGCCTAAAATAAATTTGCCCCCCCCAGCCCCCACCCCCCCGGGAGCGACCCTTGCCTACGGGGTCGCTCCCCCTGCGTGACATTGGCGCCAAAAAACAAATCCCAGGTGCCTAGTGGTTTCTGCCCCCTTGGGGGCAGATTGACCTATAATCGGCCAATCTGCCCCCAGGGGGGCAGAAATGGCCTAAATACAATTTGCCCCCAAGGGGAGCGACCCTTGCCTGATGGGTCGCTCCCCATCTCTGAAAAAACAAACAAACAAAAAAAAATTGCCCTGGCGCCTAGAGGTTTCTGCCCCCCCCCTGGGGGCAGATCAGCCTAATATTAGGCCGATCTGTCCCCGGGGGGCAGAAATGGCCTAAAATAAATTTGGCCCCCCAACCCCACCCCACCCCCCCCCGGAGCGACCCTTGCCTACGGGGTCGCTCCCCCTGCGTGACATTGGCGCCAAAAAACAAATCCCCGGTGCCTAGTGGTTTCTGCCCCCTTGGGGGCAGATTGACCTATAATCGGCCAATCTGCCCCCAGGGGGGCAGAAATGGCCTAAATACAATTTGCCCCCAAGGGGAGCGACCCTTGCCTGATGGGTCGCTCCCCATCTCTGAAAAAACAAACAAACAAAAAAAAATTGCCCTGGCGCCTAGAGGTTTCTGCCCCCCCCCCCCGGGGGCAGATCAGCCTAATATTAGGCCGATCTGTCCCCGGGGGGGCAGAAATGGCCTAAAATAAATTTGCCCCCCCAACCCCACCCCACCCCCCCCCGGGAGCGATCCTTGCCTACGGGGTCGCTCCCCCTGTGTGACATTGGCGCCAAAAAACAAATCCCCGGTGCCTGGTGGTTTCGGCCCCCTTGGGGGCAGATTGACCTAAAATCGGCCAATCTGCCCCCAGGGGGGGCAGAAATGGCCTTTAATAAATTGCCCTCCCCCCCAGGGAGCGACCGTTGCCTAAGGGGTCGCTCCCTTTGCGTGAAATTCACGCAAAGAAAAAACTCCCTGGTGTCTAGTGGTTTCTACCCCTTTGGGGGCAGATTGGCCTCATCAAAATAGGCCAATCTGCCCCCAAGGGGGGCAGAAATGGGCAAAATATAATTTTCCCCCAAGGGGAGCGACCCTTGCCTAAGGGGTCGCTCCCCACCAAAAAAAAAAACATGAAACATAAAAATAATAAAAAAAAAAAAAATGGTCCCTGGTGCCTAGAGGTTTCTGCCCCCCTTGGGGGCAGATCGGCCTAATAATAGGCCGATCTGCCCCCAGGGGGGGCAGAAAAGGCCTTCCTGAAAATATGCCCCCCCTTGGGCAAGGGTCGCTCCCTTTTGTCAATAACAATAAAAATAAAAAAAATCCCTGGTGTCTAGTGGGGTTTCAAAAGCCGGATTGCAAGCAATCCGGCTTTTGAAACCCTCAGAGAGACTTCAAAGGGAAGGAAATACTTTTCCTTCCCATTGAAGCCCCTCCGGGCCTCCCCAGTGATTGAAAGAGAAATGCTTTTGCATTTCTCTTTCAATCGCGCTGGAAGCAGAGCTTCCAGCACGACTAGGGAGGCCCCTGTGACAAATCAGCACGCGCTCGCGCGCTGACGTCACGGGGGGGTGGGGGGGCTCGGGGTGGAAGGGGAAGGTCTTCCCCTTCCATCCCCGACTTGGGAGGGGGAGGGGGGTGCAAGGGGGGCGCCCCCAAGTTCCCCTGTGCCATGGACGAGATGATCTCGTCCAAGGCACAGGGGAACTGTAGCCTTGGACGAGATCATCTCGTCCAAGGCACAGAAGAGGTTAACTAAAAAAATGCAAACTTATGAAATAAATACAAAACTATGTCATGTAATTAATACAAAAGAATTAAAATTTGAACCCAAAATCATTCCACAGAGAACATTTCCAAAATACTTACAATTCAATTATTTAAAAATGCAAATAAAACCCCATAATTAACATAAGAAGTACAGCATTAAAATTATACATAATCAATTATCAAGTAATCCATTACATACAAAATCAATTAATTCAAAAAATATTAGAACATCATTTTGTTCCCCCAAAAAAACTATAAAAGAGTATTGGAAAATAGAGGCATACAAACATGTAAAACAAAAATTACACATTAAAAAATAAAAACAACACTGCAAAAATTAAACATTTAAAACAAAGCACATAGTATTCTATAACATATATAATTAACATAAAACTAAGTTAAAATTAGTTTTCAGTACATTGTATTTCAATTAACTTTCCATCCTATTCCCCTATACACCTAACACCCCATTACTAAAATACAACTTACTATTACTAATAATAAAATATAATATGTATTAAATTGACAAATTGAAATACATTTTTTTATAAACAGTGAAACAACAAACATAATTTTTAATCAATTATATCATTACTTTCCAATAACAAACTAATTGCTATTATGTTTAAATTGTTTATCATTTAATTAACTTCACATTCTGTTCCCTTTCAAACCCAAAGCCCACTACTATACTACAAAGAACAAATTAAATTAAAAAATATATTACTAAAACATTTAAAAATACTAACTCTTTTAAAACAAATTATAATTATAACAATACTAATGTCTAAAATAAACGAACTAACTAAAACATATTACACTATTTAAACATTATTTTTTACAACTATGGTAAAGAAAATATATTAAAAACAAGGTACCTGAAAATTATATACCAAAAAATTATATTCTTGCCAACCACTAGGTTTGAAATCCTTGGTTGGTAGCTCCCCAAAATGTTTGTCTTCACTTCCCCATTTTGGCTGAAACGGTTTCTGTTGGCTTTAGGACTCTGTGCACATTACCCCTAATAAACAGCAGTAAAGTGTTTGTGTTCTCTCCTTCAAACATGACAAAATCGCCATACACGAACTGACAAATTTATTTGACCTATTAGTCCCTAATATATGGTACTACCCAGGGCCTGCAAATTAAACGATACTGGCTTGTAGTGCAGTTTTAAACTGCCATTTCAATTTTTGCAAAATAATCCTTTTGCCAGACCTAAACATTCCTTTTCAATACTCATAAGTGACCCTTAAGGTAGTCTCTTAAGGCTCACAGGACAGGGCACATGGTATTTAAAAAGTAGTCCATATGTATTTAGGTTATACGGGTCCTGACTGTGAAAAACTCCTACAGTTCTTTTCATCATAGCAAGGCTATCCACCTATACACTATTACACTTCATAAGTGATAAGTTCAGATTGGGAACATATCGAGAAATGCTTCTTCCACTCTTTTAAAATGTAATTTAAAATCCTCATTAGCAGTAAAATAGGATTTGAAGCTACTATTCTGAAAATGGCATATTTGGAAAGTTAGCATGTTTTTGTCTAACCAAAGTGTTCAGGGTCACATGACCGTGAATGATTATCCTATGCATGTTGCATATTCCTTCCAGACATGGGGACAAAAGTGCCTTGGATCTGGGGCAGGGTGTTCCTCTCCTGAGTATAATGCCCTAGGGGGATGTACTCAGCCCTTCTTGAGCTTCAAGGGAGTATCCTGAGTGATGTGCCCTCTCATCCATGACTTCTAAGGCTGCCTGCCCTGCCGTCGACAAATGTACCTCACACCTACACCTGCCTGCCTTTGTTACCCTAGACAGTTTGGGCCAGACCCAGGAAAACGGGAAGGTTAGGCAGAGGGGCCATCCCCACCCCCAGAATAGCACTGGGTATAGCATTAGCACCATCAGAACCTCTCATCAGTGCATTCCTGAACAAGTGAAGACTCACATGAGCATCCTGCTGTCCGAAGAATGAAGACTGGACCTGTTTGCCTTGAACCCAGGATCCCCAGAAGTGACACCAAGGGTGAGTTGGCTTACTGCCTGATTGAGCTTCTGGCACACAAGCTACCAGAGACCTCCCTACAACTGTGCAACTGACTAGCACTATCTGCACCTGTCGGAGCCCTGCTTGTGGCATCTACTGGAGTGAGTCTTGATCTCCAAGAGGTGCCCCTCAGTTCCTGGAGACTTGACTGGCAACAGAGTGTACTCACCCTCGCTCAAAATCAAGCTAGCTACTTGTAAAAGCCAAGATGATTTGGGCTCTTCGTGATCACAAGATGGGTCCTCACATCAGCAGTGGTCATCACATCACTTGCCTAACAGCAACCATCCACTTTTTGGCCTAAGTGAAGCTCTAACGAAGGCCACCTCTAGTGCTGAAAATGATCTCCTCATTGCCCCTGCCAATGCAAAGCACCGGGTGAAGCTCCTCTTGTGGATTTGGGATTGAGAAGGTAAGTTCTCACCAGTATAAGCCTGTATCCTACCCATACTCCATTGCAGTTGGTCTGAACTTGTCCAATATGGCCAGCTAACCATGAACTGTGCTTTATGCTCTTTGGCACTATTTTCATCTCAAAGTATGAAAATTCACAACTCTGGTTCTACTTATTAAATTTTTGTTGTTATTTAATTTTAGTTATTAAAATTCACTTTCTTTTTCTAAATTGGTTTGAGATTATTCTTGTGTTTTTCACTAGTTGCTGTTTAAATGCTGCATAAATACTTTGCACATTCCCTATAAGTTCAGCCTGACTGCTTTTGTGCCAAGGTGCCAGAAGATTATGTGCAGGTTTATGTAATTACTTTTATTGGTCATTGTTAGAAATGGGGTCTTTGGTTAACAGTCAGGTTACCCCCTGTTCAAGCAAGGACCCTCACTCTAGTCAGGGTAAAAGAGAATCACCCTCAGCTAACCCCTGCTTACCCCCTTGGTAGCTTGGCAGAGCAGTAGGCTTAACTTCAGAGCACTAGGTGTAAAGTATTTGTACCAACACACAAAGTAACTTAATGAAAACACTACAAAATGACACAACACCGGTTTAGAAAAATAGGAAATATTTATCTAAACAAAACAAGACCAAAACAACAAAAATCCGACATACACAAGTCAAGTTATGAATTTTTAGAGATTTAACTCAAAAATAGCGCTTAGAAACAAAAATGCTTTGATGAGATGTTAACACGGCGTCGTGAAGGAGTCGTTCCCAACAAGCCGACAACAGCGGCGCCGGATACGGAGTCGTGTAGACCCCCAAGTACAGTACCTTTGGTGAAGAGTGAAAACAAGCTGATGCGCGAAGTCGGGGATCGCGGCATCTGTGCGAAACGTTGAATCCGTGCACTTCGAGCCACGTCGGTCACAACGTGGTGCAGCGACTTCCACGGAGTCGCGGACTTCAGCGGGGCTGCTGCGGCATCGGGCCTGCGAAGAGCGTCGCGTTCCAGCGAAGGTCACGGCGTCGGGTGCAGGCGGCGTTACCGGATTCAGCAGCGGCGTCGGTCTGGAGTCGTCTGAAGCCGATTTCCTTGGATTTCCACCAGCTTTCCTTCCAAGGGCCCAGGGACTGGATAGGGCACCACTTGGCGGGGCAGGAGTCTCTCCGGAGACTCCAGGTGCTGGCAGAGAGAAGTCTTTGCTGTCCCTGAGACTTCAAACAACAGGAGGCAAGCTCTAACTCAAGCCCTTGGATATTTCTTCACAAGATGGAAGGCACACAAAGTCCAGTCTTTGCCCTCTTACTCTGGCAGAAACAGCACTGCAGGAAAGCTCCACAAAGCACAGTCACAGGCAGGGCAGCACTTCTTCCTCAGCTATCAGCTCTTCTCCAGGCAGAGGTTCTTCTTGGTTCCAGAAGTGTTTCTAAAGTCTGTAGATTTGGGTGCCCTTCTTATACCCATTTTAGTCTTTGAAGTCACCTTTCTTCAAAGGGGACTCACACCTACTTGTGAAATCCTGCCTTGCCCAGGCAAGGCCTCAGACACACACCAGGGGGTTGGAGTCTGCATTGTCAGAGGCAGACCACTCCACCCCTCCCTCCTAGCAGAGATGGCTAATCAGGAAATGCAGGTTACACCCCAGTTCCCTTTGTGTCACTGTCTGGTGTGAGGTGAAAAACAACCCAACTGTCAAACTGACCCAGACAGGGAATCCACAAACACAGCAGAGTCACAGAATGGTTTAAGCAAGAAAATGCTCACTTTCTAAAAGTGGCATTTTCAAACGCACAATCTTAAAATCAACTTTACTAAAAGATGTATTTTTAAATTGTGAGTTCAGGGACCCCAAACTCCACATGTCCATCTACTCTCTAGGGGAATCTACACTTTAATCATATTTAAAGGTAGCCCCATATCATCCTATGAGAGAGACAGGCCTTGCAACAGTGAAAAACGAAGTTGGCAGTATTTCACTGTCAGGACATATAAACCACATTACTATATGTCCTACCTTACCCATACACTGCACCCTGCCCTTGGGGCTACCTAGGGCCTACCTTAGGGGTGCCTTACATGTAAGAAAAGGGAAGGTTTAGGCCTGGCAAGTGGGTACACTTGCCAAGTCGAATTTACAGTGTAAAAATACACACACAGACACTGCAGTGGCAGGTCTGACACATGATTACAGGTTTACTTGTGTGGGTGGCACAATCAGTGCTGCAGGCCCACTAGTAACATTTGATTTACAGGCCCTGGGCATCTCTAGTGCACTTTACTAGGGACTTAACAGTAAAACAAATATGCCAATCATGGAAAACCAATTACGTATACATTTTAAACAGGAGCACTTGCACTTTAGCACTGGTTAGCAGTGGGAAAGTGCCCAGAGTAACAAAAACAGTAAAATCAGAGTCCAGCACACATCAACAACCTGGGGAACAGAGGCAAAAAGTTAAGGGAGACCACGCCAAGGATGAAAAGTCTAACAGTCACACTCACAAGGTTTGCGTTTATTATTTGAGTGGTGCTTCCAGCCCTCTCTGGTGCATAGCTATGTAGAGGGGGATGATATTGCTAAGTAGTTTGCAGCCTATGAGGTAGCCCTGAGTATGCATAGAGTCCCAAAGGTAGATTAGGGGTCTAGTCTATGGAAGTACATGTACGGTTGGACGGGATACCCTGCTGTCCCCGGAGGTATCTGGTCATGTGATGTATAACTAGGGGTGGGAAGAAAAACTGTGCTCCCCCAGCAAAGTTAACAGAGTTTTGCCCACTCAAGTGTGGATTTCTAACAAAACTCCACCACATGCCAGAGTTTTTTCTCATGTGCGTCATGCCAACATTAAGTGGACGAGCATCATGAGAATTTGCATCTGTTAGAGTGATTTCTAAGTGCTAGAATGCATTCCAGTGGGATTTCTCAACATGGGTGGTCGCGGCAGGTCGCGCCAGTTCGCACTGAGAAAGCTACCACTTGGGTATCAAGTGGCAGAAAGAAGTAGCACCCTCTGAAGAGCCGTGTGGTGCTGTTTGTACTGATTTTATAATGCAGAACAATCTCCCAGTGCTCAAAATCCGTGCAACATGCTTGAGTTCTGCCTGCTCATGGAGCTCCACAGCATCTCGCTGAGTTTTTATGTAACTCTGTGGAGTGAAACTGCAAATTCTGCCCAGGCCTGCCTATACCCACTGTAGTGCTGGGTGAGTTATTAATGATGGAACCCTTTTGGCTTCTGTTGGACTCCGTAGAACTGTAATATAAGGGTTACAGTGTGGTGAAGTGAATGAAGGTTTAGAATGTTGCATTTCCAGTCACACGTAGACAAAGATGTGTAAAATACAGCTTCATGTGTGTTTGTAGTGAATGGCGGGTACCCAGGCTGGGGAAAATGCTACAGCTGGTTAAGAGATAGAGGATAAATAACCTTAAAGTAAACAGTGCTCTCTCAGAGAGTTTACTCTGTCCAAGGAAACTGCTTGTGCTTGCTAGTTGTGGCTCAGTCGAAGTGTGTAATTGATGTTTGGCGTATGTGGAGTCAAAGCGCAACTCCAACCCTTGTGAAGCCCTTGAAAATAAAAATCGCTTCACTGAGGACCTAAACATTGTTGGCTAAGAACCTGCTAGCAAGGCCTTAAAGAGAGGTACTGCTCTAATAAGCAACATAAAGCTATACATCTTATGGAGTGACAACTCTAAAGGCAGACACAAAAAGAAAAGAAACCCTTAAGACTACCATAGGCAGATACAAGTAGAATACACAAAGGTGCTACCTGACAGAATGATTGATAATAAAACATACTATTGCTGCACTTACCGGAGCCTTGATAATAAGAGCTCTACAATCTCAGTAGTGGGTGCAAAGACCCAAGAAGAAGCACAGAGGTTGTGCTTACTGAGCTGTCCAATACTGAAGAGACACACCACCGAAGTAGCAAGGTGGTAGTTCAGAACTACTCCACAGGACTCCAAAGCAGTGAAGTGCTCCAATGGAGACCTATAAAGAGTGACCCAGAGGCCAGCAGATCCCAGGGCATTAGAGATGGCATAGAGGTAATGTCTCATAGTGGACAGCAGACAGCATCAGAGAGAATGCCATTCTCAGTATCAGCCAGTTCTGGAAACAGTTATAATGCTGCTGCCTTTCTGAAACCACCATTCGATGCCGCCAATGAGCAGAATATTGGCTATAGATGAACTGCTTGGATAGGGACATTTGATGATTTCATTGATGCACTAGAAGAAAAAAGATAACAAGAAGATTATCAAATACCTTAAGAATCTTGCTGGAAAGGGTGTACAAGAAGCCATAAAGAGAATTCCGTGAGCTGAGGAAATTACATACTATCAACTTAAAGAAACCTTGAATCTCAAGTTCAGTCCAATGCTGACAGTAGATTAGGAAAGGTACATTTTCAGTCAAGAATGACAGAGAGTTGGTGAAACAATAGACAAATTTGTTGAGAGACTGAATACAATCATCAATAACTTTAAGTTCAATTAATTTAATGATGTGGAAGCAATACTTCTCAGAGTTATTGACAGACACCTGTCAGATTCATTCAGACGACGAATGCTGAGAGAACCTCTAAGAGCCTCTTTATGAGTTTGGAAGTCCATGCACAGCCATGGCGGCGGTGGCGGTCCAACCGCCATTGGGCTGGCAGTCGGACTGCCGGATTACGAGTCATGCTGGCCTTTGGAGAAAAGACTGCCTCCGCCCTGCTGGCATTGCCAGGCAGAACAGACCGCCACAGTAATGAGGCTGCACAAACAGGCCAGCAGAGCCTGTGTTTCCGCTGGACACATTATGAGGTTGCACACTGCAATTGTGACAGTGGCAGTCCAACCACCACATCTCAGCTGGTGGAAATGGGGATTATAAAGCAACTCACCTGCAGGCAGCCTTATATGTCCGGTGCCACCATGGAGCCTATCACACACTTCCTGCTGCTGCTGCTCATCAAAGGTGCACAAAATCCATGCCACCATGGGTGCAAACAACTGTAAGTATACACACCTATCTGTATTATTAACCATACCAACAGATCATTTCACCATCGTCCACATGATATGGAGTCATGTAACGGGAACCAAGTACACGTGTCATAGTGTCTCTGGTCAGAATCATACACAAAGAAGGACACATGCACAGTTACCCCCTTTGGGCGGGTCTCTCAAAGTGCACCACAATGGAAGGACAATGGGATCACTATGCAAACATTACAGACACAATTGGGATGGGGCCAGCAGGACCACTTAGTGAAAGAGGCTGCACTGGGAAACATATCACCTTGCAACTGCCCATAAACAACATTTGCACATAAACTGGCCCTTCTGGTATCGCTGAGACAAATAATACTAGACTGAAATGACATGCCTATCTGCACAATGTAAAAGTGCAAGTCAACAAAGCACATACAACTGACGCTTCATGGAACATACATCTACATGAAGTACCTGCAAGGAACACATAGCAAAATGGACACTTGCACAGTCTAATGCAAATGAAGTTAGCACAAATGAACACATGTGATTTCTGCACAAATAAAACTCAAATTGACACACATCAGATGAATATGTAATCCTTATCAGGGGGACAAGTCCAATACCATACATGCTCAAATTGGACAACTCAAGATGAAATACTTATCATAACAAACAGTACACAATGCCATGACAGCACTGTTGCATTTACACCCACATTTCCATACAGCCAACATATACCCTTCTCTTGGGGGACACCAGCACTGCCCCAAAGTCAAATAACGCGAACAACAGCAAATGAATCAGCAAGCAGGCTGAAACACACACAACTATAGGCAGACAACACAAGTTACTCAGGAAAAACAGACAGGTAGGAAAGGAATTGCAGGACAAATGTATACCAAAAAAAAAAAAAAACTGATTGGGTTTATTAACTTAAAAATTTGAAAAGTCCAAGGCCATTGGCCAGTCCATGTGCATTGGCACAGGCACATCATGGTACCATCACTTTACGTCTAATAGCCAGGGAACTTCAACAGGAAACAGCATCAAGTGGGCAGGCAGGCACCCAAGGGATAATCTAAGGGGGGTTGGATTTGAAAAACTTGGGTTTGGGAGGGGTGAGCTTCTTCATAGAAGAGGAGGGCTTCTTCTTGAAGGGAGGGGTATGGGTGCTTGCATGGGGTAGGGGAGAAATTGGATGTGGAAGGGAGAGGTTGAGACGTGGGTCCAGGCCTCTTGGGTTTTAGACGTGGGTGGAGGGAACAGGGGAAAGGATAAGCTCAAACAAAAAATATAACTTTGGAACATGGGGATGGTCATCAGAAGGGGTTGGGTATTTGGAGGTTGAAGGAGTGGTTGTCTGCTGTGTTGGTGTGGATATTATGGTTGCATGCTTCTAGGAGGTATGCTTGTTTTGGGATTGTGTCTGTTGGGTAGGTGAATGAGTGCATTTGTGTGTCTTGGGGGTCTCGGAGGTGGAGGTGCAGGGGATTGGAGTGATGGATGTCTTTGTGTCTGTTGGGGTGGTGTCTGCAGGTATGATGCTTTGGGTGGATCTCTGGGTGTCTGTTGGAGTGGTGTCTTTGGGTATGCTGGGTGTGGTGGGTGTGTCACTGTCTGTTGGTGTGGTGCCTCTGGGTACGCTGGGGGTGGTGAGGGTGTGTGGGGAAGTGGTGAGTGATGTCTGTGTGGATGTCTGTGTGTGCTGCTCTTGTGTGTTGATGTGGGTGTGTGCGGACTGGTCTGTGTGCTTTGGGTAGGTAAGGGAAGGGGATTTGGATTGAGAAGAGGGAGGTGGAGGAGAGACAGAAAGTAGGGGGTGACTGGCTGCCATTAGTATGAAGGGCAGAGCCATGAAATATCTCTGTATGCCAGCCACGGCATCATGAATGCCTTCCATTAGTTTGTAGGAGGTGGGTTGTCAATCCCTGGATGGCATTCACAATGGCTGACTGACCCACAGAGATAGTTCTGAAGAGGTCAATGGCCTTGTCACTGAGGGCAGGAGGGGAATCAGATACTGGTGCGGAGGTGCCTGTGGTAAAGAAGACACCCACGTTTTTATGTAAGCAGGCATGGCCAACTGGGCAAGGAGCAACAGGGAGGGTATTGACAGAAAAGGGGGGTGGCAGACAAGGATAGGACAGGGGTGTTCCCAGATGGATCACTCACCACTAGGGAGTGTCCACTGGAGACTCCTGAATAGCCAAGTGAGGATGACAGTGGTGCAGTGGAAGCAGTTGACTTGCTGGAAGATCTCATCAACAGCTACCTTTCATGAGTGTAAGTATGCCATATGAGGTAATGACTGTGACTGTACAATGGACCGTAGGTCTTAGAATGTGTGGAGTTGAGTGTTTTGGCAACAGCTAGGGAGCTGACACTCTGCAATATTCAGCCAAAGGGTGCTTGAAGATTTAGGGGGTTATTTCAACTTTGGAGGAGGTGTTAATCCGTCCCAAAAGTGACGGTAAAGTGACGGATATACCACCAGCTGTATTACGAGTCCATTATATCCTATGGAACTCGTAATACGGCTGGTGGTATATCCGTCACTTTACCGTCACTTTTGGGACGGATTACCACCTCCTCCAAAGTTGTAATAACCCCCTTAGTCTTTGACACATCCCCACCTTGATGATGTTGCTTTTGTTTGTGTGAGTCTCATTGCAATGTAATTTCCTTTCCAGGTACTTGCTATGTGATTTGAGTAATATATATGTTTTCAATCCTATACTCCTTGTTTTGTGAGGTACCTTCACCATGACATCCTTATGTGGGCATTTCAGAGTTGTGACATTGGCAGATATCTGACACTGTTCTGGCATAAAAAATAGACATGGATTGTTCTAGGTAATGTAGGTCATACATTTGGGGTTTATGAGACCTGTGTCAAGGCACCTTAAACAGTGTTTGGGTGGAAAGTCAAAATTGACATTGGACTTATTTAGTGTGCTGCGTGGGCCAATTGCATCATTTGTGTTATCATGTGGGTATGAAATATGTAGTCATCAATTGGGAGTAAGGCGTTCACCCTTCAATTTGGCTATACCCTCTTCTTGTATGACCTTTATATAGCTGTAAATGTGTTTCATCATTACAGGCCACGGTGCCTGTGCCACAACACTGACATTTGTGCAGAAAACAAAATTGGGGCATGATGGAACAGAAAAGTGAAGGAGGCAGTCATGGTGGATTAAATCATTGGAGTAGATGCCATACCATTGGAAGTCCAAAGTCCACTGTACTTCTCCCATTGGAAATGGAAGGTGGTTGAAGGACAGTCAACAGAGTGAATATGTGGCACACAAAGGAGATCATTTTAGAAGAGGTCACTTGCTGGCAGTGGTGGGTGTCTTGCCATCCGCACCACCAGGATTCCTCACGGGACGTCCCTGCTTGCATGTGGGTGGATCTGCAGCTACAGAAGCAGGGGTGTCTGGGGCGGGGTTTTTCCCCTGACAGGGCCTCCCTTCCAGTGGCTAGCACTGATGAAGGGCCTGGTGTAGATATGCCGAAGGACAGGGTGGAGTGCTGTTGTTGACCCTGGCTCCAGGCTACGTGAATATCCATCAGTACCCCTGTTATGGAGGTCGTCTTGATATTGTAAGCCTCCCCTGTTCACACATTTCCTGATGAGAGTCCCTGTGCAGCTGCTTCCTTTCCCCGAGTTCAGAGAGTACCTGTCCCATTATGCCTTGGGATTCATGATAGACCTCCAAGATGTGGCTGATGGTGTCCTGGTCAGGAGCAACTCCTGTGGCCTCACCCAGCTGACCCACACCATCCCTCCCATGCACCCTCTCCTCAAAGGCTTGTTTCCATGCCACAAGGTGCCATCTCACACAAGATGCTGGACCATCTTTGTCAGAGGTGTTGTTCTACGACTCAGGATCCTGGACTGGGGGCACAAAGTTGTTGACACTGGGCTAGGGACACAGGTTGGGGGCTGCATGGTTGCCCATGATTTGGAGGTGATGTAGTGGCCATAGTGAGACTCACTCATGGTGTCTGACCAGGTTGGCCAGATGGGTCAGGACCGCCATCCACGTCTAGATGTTCAGCAGTATCTTCGTCACTGAGGGCTTCATCCAGGGGTGTAGTGGCAGTCTCATCAGTGGCCTCTGTATGGCCAGTTGAAGCTAGACCTGTTGATGTAAAAGACACAATGTTACTAGTTGTATTGTGACATCTCTTTACAATACACTCTTGACAAATGGAATACCTCCAGCTAAGTAAACTTCATTTCAGAGTTCACTAGCAGTTATATTAGGGTAATTGAACACTGGGTGGGTGGTTAGTTTTGGAGAAACAGGGGCTATAGGGTTTTAAAGTCATGTCACTACATCTGCTTCCCAACAGTTAGCCCATGGTATCTTCCCAGGTGAGTACACTTCAATTGGGAGTTCACAAACAAGAGTATTTGGAGAAGAGGACACTGTACTGGTGGTCGGAGTCATTAAAACAGTGCCTCCTGGGGGTTGGAGTCATGTGTTTCCCTGTACTACACACACTATGCAAATGTTATCCCCTTAGGTGAGTACACTTCATTTGGGAGTTAACAAACAAAGGTATTTGGGGAAGGAAAAACTGTGATAGTGGTTTGAGTGACAGTAAATGTGCCTTCTGGGAGTTGTAAACATCACACTCCCTCTACTTCTCAAAAAGTAGCCCATGGAATCTTCCAAGATTAGTACACTTCCATTGGGAGTTCACAAACAGGAGTATTTGAAGAAGAGGACTCTGTGATGGTGGTTCGAGTTATTAAAAAAGTGCCTCCTGGAGTTGTAGTCATGTCAGTGCCTGTACTTCACACCCTATACAAATGTGTACTCCCCCAGATGAGAACACCTCAATTGTGAGTTGCCAACAGGGGTCGTTGGACAAGTGAACATTAGGCTTGTGAGTGGAGTAACAGTAAAAGTAACAAAAGGTGAGCAGCTAGCATGCATGACAAAGCATTTATGTGACATTTTTAGTGTTGTGACTTACTGGCTCCAACTCCCCCAAGTATTCCTGTCAAGCCCTCTTAATGCAGGATGACCAAGACCTTTTCCTCCCAGGGAAAGTGATGTAATGGGGCACTGGGAGGGACGCCACTGGTCTTCTTGACATGCAGCTGGTGCCTGGAGACCAGGGAACAGACCTTGCCCCTGAAGTCATTCCACCTCTTCATGATGTCCTCCTTTGTGTGTAGGGTGGTGTCTATAGAATTCACTCTGTTGACTATCCTATCCCACATTTCCATTTTTCTACTGAGAGGTGAGTGCTGGACTTGTGCTCCAAACAATTATGGCTCTATTCATGATTTCATCCACCATGACTCTCAACTCATCTTTGGGAAAATAGGGATTTATTTAATGTGACATTGTGCAGAAAAAATAATTAAATATGAGAACGGGTGAAAGTAACTCACTTAACAGGGGTAGTGCAATAAGGTGTGAATGGAATGAAGCGTGTGCAGGGTGTTGTTCGGGATATTGAAAAAAGAGATGTCTAATTTATGGTGTGTGGATTATTACATTTTCTCTGTCGTGCTGAGTCTTGTTTTGAAAATGCAGAGGATTGTGGTATGTGAAGCGGTGTGTTTTATAATGTACTTTGCAGGTGTGTCCAGTGTGGTAATGTGTGTCGGCTGTGTAGTTTTAAAATCCATCCAATGTGACATTGTGTATTGCTTTGGTGACCACGAACTGCCATGTCATTAACTGATTGCCCGTGGTGTCCATCACCACAACTTTGTGCTTATAATATGGTCGGTGGTTGGTGGTGCTGTCGGTGTTGGTGGGCCGACTGCCTACTTCCAGGCCTCCGCACCGCTGCTGGTCTGCTTTTTTTGATTGGCGGTCAGTGGTCCTACCTGTATGACTCGTAATAGGGCCGTCTTTTTAGGACTGCCACCATGGCGGTCTGGCAGTCCGACTGGTAATGAGGCCCTTATTCTGGAGGGAGTTCTTGTGGCTGCCAGAGCTGAAGAGCATGCCAATTGACAAGCTGGAGGCTGAAGGTTCTCAAAGTCATGAATGTGAAAACCAAGCAGAAGCACAACGCTAAAGGACACAAAATTATGTCTTCATCAAAAAATAAGTTGTGTTTCAGGTGTGGATTTTCGTTTCCTCATGAAGGTTAATGTCCCACCTTTGCACAGGTATGCAAAGACTGTTGAAAGGAGAACCATTTTGTAACAGTTTGCAAGGCAAAGGAAAAAGTAAGTGCATCAAGGCAGAGAAGACAAAATGGCTGCTTGAACATTCCAGACTCGACATTCGACGCATGTGTGCAAGGTCAAGCGACAACACCATTTGAGACAAATCAACACTAATAAGTCGATCTTCATCTAAATCATTGTCAAAAATGTCTTCAGTATCAATATCAAGTGAAAATGAAGAAGATGGTTGTGCATTGTGGATGTTTACCTCATAAATTGCCAGCATGTGAAGAAAAATAATAGTCAAAGAAAAGTCGACATGAAAAAGCACAAATGTAATTCAAACACTGTAGAAAGATTACCCTGAAAGAAAATGGTTGTTCAATACCTTTCATTATTGTCAGTGGTGCATCAATAAATATGCTGCCTGAGAAGAAATATAATGAACTCTCTCCATGGCCAAGACCGGCGCTATTGAAAACTAAAGTGTATATGTGGACTGCATTAACACCATCGAAATGTCAAGGTTCATTCACAGTGACAATGAAACAAAAGAAGGCAAAAGTGCAAGCACCAATTGATGTTCTTCAAGGTACAGCGTCAAGTTCCTAATTACTCATTTTCAGCACAGCTGCTGATATGCTGATACAGGACTGATCTCAGTGAACTACAACATGAATGATCATCACAAAATAGTAAATCAATTCCCTTCTTTGTTCCATGGGTTAGGAAAACTTAAGAATATGAAAGTACAATTGCATATTAATGAGGATGTCTGTGCTGTTGCTCAAAGACACAGACAAATTGCATTTAATATACAAGAAGCTATTGAAAGGAACTCAAATCATTCATTAAACATGATATCACTGAGCGTTCTACTGTTCCAACGTCATGGGTTTCTTCCATAATGGTAGTACCCTAAAGGACGGTGAAGAAGCTGCATGGTGTTTGCGTAGATATGCGTCAAGCAAACAAGACAATGGAAAGAGAATGACATCCAGATCCACACACTACTGACATACTAACACAATTTAATGTGCAAATGTCTTCTCTCGCCTTGATTTAAGGATATCATCAGTTGGAGCTCAAGGGGAATTAAAGGTATATTACAACTTTTATACACATATTCTGATCTAATTTGACACGTTTCTGTATGTCATCAGCTGAAGAGCTTTTTCAAGATGTCATTTGACTTATCATACAGCCTGTCACAAATGCTTTCAACTATAACAATGACATATTAGTTTTCAGAGCTACACAGAAGGAGCACAACAAAGCTCTCAAGCAAGTATGTCATTTACTTGTTGACGCAGGTTTAACTTTAAATGTTGAGAAATACAAATTCCTTAAGACAAGGCTAAAGTTATTTGGTCACATATTTTCTGATAGGTATATGACACCCGATCCAGCTAAAGTGCAGGTTAATCTCCACCCTGAGTGCAGACCTAAAGATACTACTTGTAAATGCCCTTTGTGAATTCTCATAGACATAAAGTTAGATGTTTGGTCTTAGTTTAGACCACACATCCAAGTTTACCTTTGTGAATTGGGCCTGATGTTTCAATGTTACTTTCATTCCTTGACATGGCCAGTTACTGTTCCAGATACCTACAAGACTTTGCCACTGCAAGCGCTCTATTGAGTAACTTGATTAAAAAAAATGTTTCTTTTCATTGGTCACATGAATGCAAGCAGTAAGAGAATACTACTGAAAGGTATTTTAAACCAAAGCTTCATACAGACGTTGTTGTTGGGAGAGGTGCAATCCTTGCACAGCAGAGTGGACACCCAAATGCTCGAAAACATATTGTGGCATATGCAAGCTAAAGTTTGTCCCACACTGAAAGTGCTTATTCACAAACTGAGAAAGAAAGTTTAGCAGTGGCTTAGGCTTGTGAACATTCCCATGTGCTCTTATACGGAAAGCCTTTTATACTTGTGACAGATCATCAAGCATTGCTGACCATCTTTTGCAATCCAAAAGTCAAAATGCCTCCTTGCATTGAATATTGGGGTCTATGATTACAAGAATATAACCACACAATTATGCACCATCCAGGGAAAGATCAAAACCATGCTGACTACTTCTCCAGAATGTCTATACAGTGTCATGGTATCAGAAAGCTGAAGCCTACATACATTTAATTGTGAAATCAAACACACCAGCTGTCATTTTGTTGGAGCAAATTGTCACTTTGAAGAGTCAAGATAGTGACATGTCAAAACTGAATGGCACTATTACACATCTATCTTGGAACCAAGCACACTCCATCTCTTGCCAGTGACTGTGAATAACAGAAGTTTAAAAATGTCAAAGATGAGCTGTCTATGACACAACAAGACATTATCCTAAAGGGTTCAAGCATTATTATTCCAGAGAGTCTGAGACAACAGATTGAAGTGGTCCATGAAGGACATCATGCAATAGTTGCCACAAAATGATCTCTCCGCCACTGGGGCTGTTTTCCTCATCTTGATGAAAGAGTTGAAAGATAGTTAAAGGCCTGTCATCTATGCAACTATTTCTCATTAAAAACACTCAACACACCTTAAGCATGTCAGAGTTGCCAAAGTATGTATGGGAAAGAATTGCTCTTGAAATTGGACATCACCGGATAGTTTTTGTTGATAAATGCTCCTCGTTTCCATTAATAGTAGATCTCTTATCTATTATTCAAGAGAGAATCATTGAGAGATTAGACAGCATGTTTGTGACATGGGGTATTTCTGTGATCTTAAAATTTGATATTGGCCCACCTTTCAACAGTCGAGAATTCAGAGACTTTCTCAGTCATCTTAATGTGAAGCATCAGAACAGCACACCTCTTTGGCACACAGACCAATGGCCTTGTCAAAGGTTTCGTGAGTACACTGGAGAAAGCTGTTCAGTATGATGGATTGGAAAAACCTGACCTCAAAACTGTTTTGAATTCTACCCTGTGAGCTTACTGTTTGACCTATCACTTGACCACAGGTGAAAGTCTTCAACTTTGCTGTTCGGGAAAGCCATGACAACCAAGTTACCTCAATGGACCAACAAAAGAACATGTACTGAGGAAGAAGCCTGTACCAAAGACTTGAAAAGTAAAAGGAAAATGAAGTGACAACATGCAAAAGATATTGCTTTCACTAGAGGAGATCGAGTGCTTGTCCATCAGTCGGGAAAACGTAAGTTTGATGCTCCATGCAATGCTGAGCCATTCCAAGTCGTAACCAACAAAGGACACATGGTGATTGCTGAATGTGTTGTAAAGTCCATTTATGTGAGATTCCTCGCATGTCTGTGATATAGCTCACTACTCATCAGATACTGATGTCACCATCTGGTTCTGAAAGAACAATTGAAAAACCTGCATTGCCAATGCAGATCATGGACACTTCTATTGCTGGTTCTCAGTTTCCAAAGACATGATAAGGATGAGTAATCAGAGCACCATGATGGCTCCTTGAAGAACCATGATTGTGCATATGTTTGTAACAAATTGAAATTCTTTATTTAACATAGGGAGATATGTAGTGTAAGATATTATTGACCAAACCCTTTTGGCTCCTTACGGACTCTGTAGAACTGTGACGTGAGTGTGAGATCGTGGTGAAGTGAATGCAGGTATAGAATGTTGAGTTTCCGGTTACATGCAGATGAATAAAAATGTGTAATGCACAGCTCCCTGTATGGCGTAATCATTGTTGGGTACCCAGGCTGGGGAAGACACTACATACATGTGAACTCAAGCCTTATCACCAAGTTTAGACTCACTCCAGAAAAATATTGCTTGACGTTCACGGACAGTCACAAATTGTCTAACCAGTCTTGGCTGGATTTTGTGAACTACTCCAATAAGGCAGTGTGGTGGTGGGTAAAGGGCAGCAAAGTGAATAATGTTGATGTGTGATATAACCTGATTCCAAGACTGCACATGCTCAGTAATTGCTTTACAGGGTTGTGCCAACACCTGATAGATATCAAGCTCACTGTACCCAGGGAGCTTGCAAAGGAGACTGACCTCTGGATTAGAAAATAGGAGTGTTTAAGAAGGTAACTGGGGGATCACACAAAGAGTAGACAGAGTCACCAATAGAGGAGAACAGTGGGAGACAAGGAAGAATCATAAAGAGTTCCCATAAGTTTCCCAAAAGAGCTCTCAGGGGAAGCATTCCCAATTGAAACCTGAACAAAAGCAAGGTGATTTTTATGGTATGAAGCCCTCAGGACACTTTAAACGGAAGTAACAAGAGTGTTACCATTATGGATTCTTTAAGGGAGATCCCATCTGACTGCATAGGAAGCAGCCCCTACTAGAGGGCCTACCTTGGGGATGATGGATTTCTTTAATTGTCTGCTGTTCTTCACCCCTTTTTTGCTGTGTTGCTTCTTTCCCTTGTGTGACTTGCACAGTTTGTGGTGGTACAGTCACCAATGTTCTTGGTTCTAGCTCATAGAACACTACATCTTCATAGGGATGTCTTATTCTCTGGGCATAAGAGACATGCACCCAATGTGGCACTCCAGCACATTTGATAGCACTATTTGTGATTAAAATCACCTGGTAGGGGCCTTTCAACCTGGCTTCAGATATGACTTTCTCACATATTTTTTTTTTCAATGAGCAAATATACCGCGTGAAAATTCAGCAAGATGTTACATTAAAAAAAAAAAGAATGCATTTATGAACAAGGAAGAAAAAATTAAAGAAAGGACAAAGGAAAAAAGAAGCCCTGTCAGCTGAGTCATTCTAACATCGATCATTATCCTGAGTTATGTTCCTACGCCAGCTTTTCACCTTGTAATGTTACAATGATCTTTGAAAAACATCTTAGATTACCAGATCTGATTATTCTGCCTCAAAAGTTGAGCCCCACAGGCCCTTAAACTTGCAGAGTGCCCCTATTCTTTGCGCATAGACTTTTTATTTGAAACGTATAGCTTTCATTTTCATCTCCCAGGCCCTATAGATTGGGGGAGTAGGTGATTTCCATGCTTGCAGAATTAAAGATTTAGCAGTCAGTGATGCTATAAATAGAATCTGTTTGCCCCGAATAGTTAGCTTGGAGTGGCAAGATGTACCAAACAGGGTGTCCTTAGCGTCAGGGGCAAGTACCACTTGTACCTCTGCATTAATCTACTGAAAAATTCTGTCCCAAAACTGTATAAGCTTGGGGCATAAAAAGCCCATATGAAGCCAATCCCCCTGAATATTGTTGGATCTTGGGCAACCACCAGAAGCATCTGGATAAAGTTTTTTGATCTGCACTTGAGTGAGATATAGCATCCATTTTGAAAAGAAAGCCATTCTCTTGAAATTTGCCCCCCCCTTATATTTTTATACAAAATAATGTTATACTTCTTCCATGTTTGCATATCTATTTTGCACCCAGTAGTGTTTTCAATTTTTGTCAGAAAACTAGGGACTACTCGCAATGCTCCCTCGGAGCTTAAAATCCGATACCAATTGCCTATCCCCTTCTGATTCCCATAAAATCCCTAAGATATTGTGGAGGAAGATAGATCAAATAAAGGAACACAGGGGAGCAAAAAAATGCACAATTTAAAGGTAGGAAAATCTAAGAGTGTCTGGAATAGGTACTTCACCCTGACAGTGTGTCCAAGACTTAATTTCGTGCCCTATTAAAAAATCTGGTAAACCCCAGTCCTGCCCATTGCCTAGCTTAGCATGGAATCAATTGAAGCTCCATCGTCCCTGAATCAACAAGTTCAAGTTTCAAGTTTAAGTTTATTGACACGGTTAATTAAATCCATCGCAATTCCAAAATGCATAATAATATAAATACTTTGCCTACTCATTATATTAATAGACACCCAAAATAAAAACATAAAAGCTTATTTGAGTAAAACATATCATGGTAAAGAGTTGTGCATAGCTAAAATGTTCTTCACTAATTCCAACCTTGGTCTTGAACTTAACTTTTAGGACTTTCTAGCTCCCTTACGAACACTATAATAGTAGATGAGTGAAGCTGAATGAGAATCCTAAGTAGTACCTAAGGCTGTTTCCTGGCTGGAACTAAACTTTCGGAGCTTTACTCATCATAAAATGATGGCCATTGCACACTCGGCTTCAACTTTATTCACTAATTCTTTCTGAGCCTGTACCATGAATTTGGTCCCTCGACAAGTAAACGGGATCGAAAGTCCGCTAAGCCAGTTTATAATAGCTGGTCTGCATGAGAGTATGTTCAGTGTCTTAAAAATAGTTTTCAGATATAGAGGGTCATTCTGACCCTGGAGGTCCATGACCGCCAGGGCCGGGGACCGTGGAAGCACTGCCAACAGGCTGGCGGTGCTTCCTGGCCAATTCTGACCGCGGCAGTAAAGCTGCGGTCAGAAAAGGGGAACCGGCGGTTTCCCGCCGGTTTTCCCCTGGCCAAAGGAATCCTCCATGGCGGCGCTGCAAGCAGCGCCGCCATGGGGATTCCGACCCCCTTCCCGCCAGCCTGTTCCTGGCGGTTTACACCGCCAGGAAGAGGCTGGCGGGAACGGGTGTCGTGGGGCCCCTGGGGGCCCCTGCACTGCCCATGCCACTGGCATGGGCAGTGCAGGGGCCCCCTAACAGGACCTCATAAAGATTTTCAGTGTCTGCTTGGAAGACACTGAAAATCGCGACGGGTGCCACTGCACCCGTTTCACCGCAGCAAATCCGCCGGCTCCATTCGGAGCCGGCTTCATCTTTGCTGGGGCTTTCCCGCTGGGCCGGCGGGCGATCTTTTGCAGATCGCCCGCCGGCCCAGCGGGAAAGTCGGAATGTCCCCCACGGTCATCTGACCACGGGGCGGTGTTTGGGCGGTTTCTGCCCGGCGGGCGGTGCCCGCCGCCCGCCGCCCGCCGGGGTCGGAATGACCCCCATAATGTCCTGCAGCCTAGCAAGGCCGGGCACACACAAAAAATATGTTCTAATGATTCTTGTCTGTACCCACAGAGTTGACAGGAATGTGTCTAATCCTGCTGTCTCCATGAAGGGACCATATCCTTCGGTTCCATCAAACCAAAGCGGAAAAGCATGAACCGATGTTTTCAGCGACTGGTTGAAGGTTGCTGCTAGGTATTCCTGTGCCCGTAAAGTTTTGTGTGATGTTATTATGGTCCAGTCGTGCTGTCTGCTTGCCAGTTTTTGTTTGTCAGAATTTAAAGATGTCTTCTTAGTGACAGCGTTTGCCTTCCGAAAAAACTCCTTTTTGTCTGGGTTCCGGTCCCAGGCTTCTAGCAAACCTAGTATTTTAATGCAGTTATTTAAGTGATGACCCCAGGTGCTTTTATCATTGTGACGCTGTTGCTTCTCAATTGTCATCCAACATAGGTTGTTTAGAGTACCAGTCTCAGCTGCACGCATCCTCCAGCATAGTTTTATGAAGGCACATCTACTTTGATATTCATAGTTTTTCAGACCCAATTCTAAACAGACCTGAGCTGGAGATGCTGATCGTGGTATCCGAAAAACAGTTTTGAAGGCCTTGGTCTGGACTTGATTGAAAAAAAATGTCTCCTTCCCCAGCATGATTTTGGCACCATAAGTGATGGTGGGCATTAGCCGCGCTGCCATGACAGAAAGCAGATGAGTGTATGAAGGACAGCTCAGTTTTTTTTTACAACTTTAAAACCATAGGTCAACGAGAGGGCTTTTGCTTGAACGACAGCAAGCTGCGGCTTGAAAGTCAGGAGGCAGTCCATAGTGAATCCCAAGTACTTATATGTGGGTGCAACGTCCACCCGGGATCCGTTTATGAACCATGAAGCAGATTTAGACTTCCTGTCAACTAGGTGGACAACCTTAGTTTTACTCAAAGGTTACTTGTGTGGAGGAGGCCTTCCTCAGGGAGAGGCGTCTGGCAGTGCAAACCAAGGGTTTCAAACTTAATGCATGTTCTGTTAGGGTATTTTGTGCCTTTTCTCAAATCGAGATTGAAATTACCAGACAAAATGAGGATTGCGTCCTTGTTTTGTTTCTGCAGCATTTTAAGAATACTGGTCAATGTTTCAATGTTTCCACTGTTTTGAGTTTTGTTAGGGTGTACGTATACGTTGATCAATAGTAAAGTTCTGTTGTTACCTGATGGCGCCCGATGTTCCAATTTTATTGGTAGCAGCCAGTCAATTCCCAGGTCGATCTGTTTGATCACCTAGTTGATTTTTGTGGAGCAATATGTTGCGAGGCCCCCTTTGGGGTGTTCATGTTTTTGAGGTTGTTTTGCAGAGACGTCTATCTCAGAATAACCCCAAATTTGTATCGGCTCAATGCACCATGTTTCCTGCAACATGACGATTTCAAACTGCTGAAGGAAACTCAGAGCCGCCCTGTCGGTAACCAGATTTTTTAAACCGTGAGTGTGTCAGGAGCAGATGTGGATATATTCTGGGTTTTCGTCAGGACCATTTGTGATTGTTGTCATTTACATTTTGCATTCCAGACTGTTGAGGGAGTACCAATGAAGATCTGTTGGTGCATGCCAGGATGGAGCGTGCTTTGGTGCTTTACAATTGTTATGTGGTCCCAACTGCTTGGGGAGGTTGCTACTCCCACTGCTCCTTTTAGGATTGAGCCGGATGATACCCCATGCACTAAACGTATCTTGATGTGCTAGAATTTGATCAATAATAGCGGGCGTGGCCCAGGATGTCAATGTTGCCTCTTTATCTTTGTTGTTTGGATGTGGAGTGAACTCCACAGTCATCAATTCTGTTGTTGAAATGTGAGCCAGGGGCAAAATTGCATTTGTTAACTTCAGTATGGTGCCTCTATTTAGAATGTCAAAAGCCCCCTTCGAATTATAGCAAGGAATGAAAAGTAATTTATTTTCCCCTGAGGCCGTATTGTCCTGCATTATCCTGTGTCCTGGGGTTCTTTTTTGTGCCACGCTGTTTGTGCAATCATCTGACCAAGGATGGTAACCATGATCTAGACTCTGTTTATTGTTTCCTGCAGGTTGATTTGTTACGGTCATGTTGTTTGCAGAGCTTGTGCATTGAGGGTTATGTTCCCAGGGTTTGCCAGTTTCCTGCCTATCAGTAAACCGCTGAGCTTGCTGTTCTGGGCACTGCCTGATGATTGATCTATTTCCCTGGAATTCTCTTAAGGCCATCTCTCTGTGCAAAAGGCTGCTGCCCTGCTTGTTGCTGGAGCGGGGGGTATTCGGAGACTGTTGCTGTGATGTTGATTAATTGACTAAAGCACTTGGTTCGCCCGTGGAATTGTCCTCGCTGGCTGGCCATTCTGCCTTGATCTGTCTAGATTTGCAGATCTTGTTTCTGTTTTCAGTGCTTTCTGGTTCCTTGGGCTGTGTGCCATTTGATTCAGCAAACGATTTCCATATACAGTTTTGCTGGACCCCCTTTGTTTTTTTCCGTGCCTTCCTTTTTCGTTTCTTTTCCCGTTTCGTGAGGGATGATCCCTCCACTATTGAATTGTTGGGAATTGAGTCCTTCGATCCGCCTGTGGGGGGTCCCAATTCTTGTGTACTAAGGCATGATCTGCCCTCTGTGTTGTTCTGAGACATTCCCTGTCCGGATAAGTGAATATCCTTGATATTATTGCTTTCCTCATGGGATTTCCTTGCATCTTGTGGGTTATCCTTCTTCGTTAGGTTTTTGGGGATCTTCTCGCCACTACTACTAAGATGCTCTTCAGTTCTAAGGGCCTGGATTTTTACCTGTTTCAGGATGTCGTTTAGGATATCCAGGGATCTTTGTGAGTTATCGCCTGTGATGGAGCACTGACATGTCATCTGCTGAGTGTATGAGTGGGTTTGAGCCCTCTTTATCAGATCGTTCAAGGATTGTAGCTTCTTGTCGATGCTCACAATGTGAATGGCCAGAATGTTAAGTAAATCTACCTGAGTGTCTTGCTTATCTGCTTGAAATTGGATGGCTGCTGATATCGCGTCCATTGTTGCTAGCAAGGCCTTCCACTAGTCTCCAGATGTTGATGGTTCTACATTTACTTTAGCCCCCGTTGTATGGTATAGTGAATCTTCAAGTTCCTCTAGTTGCTCTGTTTGCTCCATTGCCATGATTGCTGAGGATACATGCGTGTCGAATGTTGTTGTAGTTGTTATATTACAAGATGAGAGATCTTTTCGTGGTGAGCTTGTACTACAGGTAGATCTTGTTTTTGTTTTGTTGTTTGCAATCTGAGTGCCCTGAGGTGTATCTGAGCCAGTATCTGAAAGGTCTATCAGTGGAAATTCCTCAATTATGATACAGTCTGTGTCGTTCTCTACTTGCGAGGGTTGTTTGGAAAAAGGAGTGCAGCACAGACTCTCACCCCAGTTGTTCCAGTTACTGAGGTTTAAAGTGGAAAAAGTATCATCTAGATAACATCTGTGAATTTCTGCGCTGATCGTTAAGCCGGTTTTATTTGGCTGGGGAATTGGTATGTTGATCTTTTTCTCAGGTCCGCACAGGTCCTTTCAATGTCCTGCGCAGTCTTCACGTCAGCTGCACATGTTGTCTCGGAGTCGTCGGCAGGAGCAATACCCATTAAGGCGCTGGTGGAATTTGATTCCTTTTTAGTGAGCAAGAAATCTGTGATTTTGTATCCTGCTTTTTTTCCATTGCTTGGAGATTTGCAAGGCGATTTCTTTGTTTGTGCAGGGTTTGGGGGTACCTTTCTTTCTGTAGGTTCATGTTTTAGATCGTGCTGGCCTTCCCCTGGGGAGCCTTGCCTTTGCCTCTTTACTGCTTTTTTCCTTCCACGCGTTAATGTCATCCTTACTGCCACCCCTGGGTTTACAGGCAATGTCTGAGTGCTTTCGACTGGTGATTGGTTTAGATTGTGTGAGTGCCAATCGCGATTATCTATTTCTGGCTGCTTCAACGCTGGAAGGGCGGCGTGCAGCCAAGTGGTTTAGGTGATTTCTGTAATTCTGCGATTCTGCTCCTGGCAGCAGTTTGTGGATTTCTTCTCTGGCGCAGGCTGCGCTTTGTGTCCCGCGCAGATGGATGCAGTGGAACCAGTGGGGCCCTGCGGTCCCGCTCCTCTGTGATCCTGTCCCGCGATCGGTCTCTGGGCGCTGGAAGAAGGGGCTGGATCGGCGGTCCGCTCTCGGAGCACAGTTCACATAAGGCACCGAGCAGCACTGCCAACTCTCGCGGCGAGAGGGAGCCACACGCCTCGGGAAAGAAAGAAGCCCAAAACAAGGCCAGCCTTTAAGGACAAAAAAATAAAAATAAATCCCAGGCCCCTGGCCCCTGGCTGGGGCGGGTTCGGTCTCGCAGGGCAGGAGTCAATGCGATCAGCTCCTCACCATGAAGAAAGGGGAGTACATCGGGTCTGCGTGGAGCCGGTTGTGTGGGGTCCGACGTGAGAAAGGTGGCTGCGGGGAGCGGATCCTGGTCCGTGGTGGCTCCTCTTGTGGCCGGCTCACGGCCCCCCTCCTGCCCGGCGATCTCTGGTTCTTGGTGTGTGGTTCCAGCGAGTCTGGGAGCCCGCGGTGCTTAGTGGTTGCAGCCGCGGGTCTCCTAACCGGGGTGCAGCCGCTGCTGTGGGTGTCGTGCTCGGCATGCGCGGCTTGGCTTCGCTGGAGGCTTCAACAAGTGATAATGCAGGATGAAACCCGGGGACTTGGTAATTCTGCAAAAATTGCAGAAGCCTAGCACAGATGGACGTAGGGACTTTATATCTGGTAAGTTTAGGTTGTCGCAGAAATTTAAGGAATGGTGCAAGCGTGCAATCATGTTCTGTTAGCATAGCTTTTAGGTAGAAATTGAGATTAGGAGAGGAAGCTGCTCTACTATCCCAGTCCGTAGGTGCAGCTTCATAATACATCTTGAAATGCGGTAAAGGTAGCCCTCCCTCATTGACAGAAAGAGAGAGAACTTCTAGTTTTGCCCTTGGTTTCTTATCAGCCCATATAAATTTCCAAATTATCGTATCAAGATCCTTAAAGAACTTTTGAGGAATTTTCAAAATCACACTAGAAAAAATGAATAAAAAGAGGGGAAGGATCATCATCTTAACCAATGCTACACACCTAATGATTGAGAGCGATGAAGCTTGCCATTTCTGTAATAGCGGTTGAGCTTTCTTAAAAGTAGAAACATAATTTAAATTGAAAAGATAAGAAAAGATATGTGAGACTTAGATGCCTAGATATCTAATGGGGCATGAAGGATGAAACTGGGATTTTATATCCTAAGGTAAAATGTTATCGGAGGTATTAAATACAAGTATTTCCGACTTAGCCTGGTTGATCCTATATTCCACCAGGTCTGAAAAAAATCTTTATTTTTTTCCAAAACCCTTTCAATATTTGCGGTCTCTGCTAAAAGAAATAAAATCATATCATTTGCAAACAATTTCAATTTGGGTGCAAGCGGAGCAGGAGGAAGAACAGAGTTATCTTGACATATTGCTGCAGCCAGCAGTTCAATAAAAAGCACAAATAGGACCAGAGAGAGAGGACATCCTTGGTGCGTACCACGCTGAATTTGTAAAGTTCCAGCAAGACGCATATTAACAAGAATATTGGCTTGAGCCTTGGAATATAGATTTCTGACTACTTGTATAAACTGTCTTGGAAAGTAAAATTTTGGTAAAATTCTGAAAAGCACTTCCCATTGAACTAAATCAAAGGCTCTCTCTGCATCCAGCATTATATATGTGTCAAAATCTTTTCTAAGAATTAATAGTCAGAATTGAGTAGGCTAATCGGAAGATATGAATCAGGTTGTTGGGGTAGCCTATCTTTTTTAAAAAGCTAATAACCGTGGCCCTTGTAAAGGATGCGGGTATCTCTCCCCTCTGAAGAATATTATTATAAAGAGAAACTAAGCACCCCGCTAGTTGAATAACCAGAATTTTGTAGACTTCTGCTGGGAGGCCATCTTCCCTGCATGCCTTCCCATTCGCTGAGGTCATAATTGCCTCTTAAACTTCAATGAATGTGACAGGAGAGACAAGTTTTGCCCTTGCTGTCTCATCTAGTTCCGGAAGATGCAATGCATTGGGATATTGCGAGGTCTTCTGAATATTAGTTGGAAAAAAGGACATGTAGATATTTGCGTAATGGAATTAAAACACCCTTTCAATATCTTCAGAGTGGTTGACAAGAGTGCCTTGTCCTACATCAAATATACTTTTAATAGTCTCTCAATTGGATTTTATTTTTTTCACAGAGCCAGCCAGAAATGTACCCACATGTTCACTTTCTTCATAACATCTCTGAAAACTTGTATGTTGATTGACTATTTTGGGGGATAAAAAATAGTCCTTTAGATCATTCTGAGCCTCTCGCAATTTTATGGCAGCTTCGGAGTTGTAGAAAGTCCGCAGGACTCTCTGTGCTTGATTACATGCCTGCTGAAGGTCCTCTACATTTTGCTTAACAGCCTTAGCCATATAAGCTTTATGGGATATTGTTTCTCCTCTTAGGTGAGCCTTAAGAGCTTCCCAAATGTAGAATATGGAAGCAGAATCTTTATTAGTTACTATAAAGTCAGTAACTGAGGTTTTGAGGGTCTGTACCCATCCTTCATCTATTAAAAGGGATTTGTCAAATATCAATGTGGCAGAGCACATATCTCAGCAGGCAAATTGATACTAGCCTGAGGTGCCGCATGATCTGAAAATGGGTTGGCATAAATACTGGTACCTCTCCTGGTGAACAAAAAATTAAATTAGCATAAAATCGATTCCAGAAGCTGTATTATATTTTTTTGAGAAGCAAGTGTATTCATGAGGGTGTCAACCCTCCAAATGTCTACTAATGCTAAATCAGACCTAATCTTGCCTAGCCACCAAGAGACCTTACGATTATTCTGCATTTTGTTCTTGCCAGAAGTATCCCTCTGTGTATCAGGAATAACATTGAAGTCTTGACCGATAATAAAAAGGCCAGGCAGTGAACTCAACACCTTGAAGAGACCTTGTAGGAGACTTGGATCATATTCTATTGGACCATAAAAGCTTGCAAAATGGAAAGGTTCTTTACAAATAAATGTACTGACTATCACCCATCGTGCCTGTGGGTCTCTATGGATTTGATCGATCTTCCCAGAAAATTCCAGGGACACCATTACGGCCACACCTCGGACCGAAGCACTGACCGATGCATAGTGTCAGCGAGACCGGATCCTCTGGGTTTGCGCCTGTTCCTAATATGTCCACCTCTTGGCAGCTCAAAACTCTACTAGCCATTATAGCACAGAGTTATAGAATGGCCAAGCGGGGATGGGGTTTAGGTTGGGAACAGCGGGGAAGGAGACCTGGGGAAGCAAGGGTTAACAACACAATAGCAAGGACATTCACATTAATCTTCACGAACTCTTTACGCTCTAATAACATGAGATCAATAACTTTTCAATAATGTGACCTTTTTTATAATCATATACTCTGAACATTGAACTTTCTCAAGTTAATCCTTAAAATAGCAATTACATCATAACCTGAGTCAATGAGTACATTCGTTCCCAAAGAATTAACTGCTATAGGATTCATGAATGATACTGTAGAATTGGCAAACTGACTAAACTTGTTTTGTCTAGAAAGATCACACTCTGTTTGATCTAAGTTATAAGATTCAATTGCCCAGAAGTGATTGCGTAGCTTATTGCCAGACTGCGCATCAAGACTTAAGTACCTGGAATGATGGCGTGCTCTGCCGATCTGAACTGCAAGGGTTAATAGCCAAGAATAAATCGCACACATTGTTGTCGATTCACCAATCAAGATTAAAATGCCTTGAAATGATCAAACAGTTTGCCGATCCGAACTGCAAGGGTTAATTGCCAAGAATGAATCACGCACACTGTTGCTGATTCAACCATCTAGATTCAAATGCCTTGAAATGATCGCACACTCTGCCGATCTGAACTGCAAGGGTTAATTGTCAAGAATGAATCGTGCTCACTGTTGCTGATTCAACCATCATGATTTAAATGCCTCAAAATGATCGCGCACTCTGCCGATCCGAACTGCAAGGGTTAAGTGCCATGCGTAAGTCGCACATGCGGTAAATCACAAAGCCAAAAACTCAAACGTTTCTAGAAAACGGAGTCGGGGCCTTCCTCGAACTCCGCCTGGCTGCCCTGCTTGAAGATCAGCAAGATAATGAGGACAGGGCCAGGAAATGTCCAAGTAGGCCTCCGGAACAGGAGCCCTGGAAAATGCTGCTGCTCTGCTCCGGGATCTCTGAATAGTGAGCACGTGGAGCAAGGCTGGGTTCCTTAAATAGACCCAAGCCCCACCCACCTGCCACACCCAGCCACACCCAGCCAGGCTGCAGGAAAGGCTTGAAAATGAACAATACATTGCAAACAGTATTAAAGACATTTCAAGATAAATACCTGCAATGCAAAAAGTCAATATGCAACATCAGCAAACAATGCATGAATTATTATATTGCATAAGGTCTGTCACTTTGCACTATGCTGCCCGTAGAGCGCACACTGTCCTGGTGTTGACACATAGTAAACATGTGAAATAAAACTAGGGAGTTTAAGCTGATTGTCTTGGCTTTTTAAATATGTTTCCTGCAAAAAATTCATTTGTGATTGCAAAGGCCTAAGCCAGTTAAGAATAGCAATAAACTTGACATGGTTGTTGGCCCCATTTATATTACCATATATATCCCTTAGCAGCTTCCAACCCCCCCACCAGATGACATAATCATGTAAAAAAATAATCTTCAACCCCTCAACACGCTTCTCAAAAATGTTTCTTTTTCCCCTGTCATTTGCTCTTTATTCCCCTCTTAGTAAAAAAAAAAACCCTATCAGAGGGGTGGTGCTCCCCCCTCTCCCACCAAGGGCCCCACCCATCATGGCCCCTCCAACAATGAGCCACCCCGCACCCACAATCCCCCCCCCAAAAAAGGAAGACAGCAAGACAGCAAGGCAAACATGAATGAAAAAGAAAAACATCAAGGCAGATAAGCATATTGCTCCCTACTAGAACGCTCTGTCAATACAGAGTCATTGTTTTTTAATACTGCAAGGAAGTTCTTTGCGTCCTGTACAGCCTGAAAAATATGAACCTTTCCTTTATGCAGTACCTTCAGTTTAGCCAATTGCTCAATGCCAGCGAGGGCTCCAAATCTTTTAAAATCATCTATGAAACTCACAAATTCCTGCCGCCGCTGTGCAGCTGCAAAAGACATATCAGAGAAAACATGAAAGCTAAAATGATCACCAGATTTGAAGATTCTTGTTCTTATAGCCTGAGACAGACTTTGCTCCTTAATCCTATAATCCCCAATGTTGACCAGTATGGTACGTGGAAATTTAGAGTCTGAGGTGCGCTTTGAAGGAACTCTTTGCGCCTGCATAATCGAGTGATCCTCTTTTGTAGTGGCTTCATCCGGTAGAATGCATCTATAGATGAGGTCCGTGACTATTTTAGTCACTGATGAAGATGATTCAATCTCTTCTTGGACCCCAATAAACCTCAAATTCGAATGCTGAGATCTGTTCTCTATATCATCAAGCTTAAAATGTAGTTCCTCCATCTGTGATTGGACCTGGGAGATTACGGATTCCTGCTGTTTTTTACCATCCTCCAAATCAGATACCTTCTGTTCAGTTTGCACTACCCCTGCAGAGAGAAGAGTTAGATGTGCATTAGGCTGGCTAAATTGATCCTCAGTTTCCTTGCTTGATCCTTCGTGGGATAGTGTTATTGCCCGGAGTTCTTCTAGAATCTGACTCATCATACCCTCCATTGGAGAGATAGCAATCCCCCTGCCCAATGGGATGATCGACATGTGAGTATGCAGGGGAAAGCTGAGAGTCTGTGAGACACTATTTGCCTTAGAAGGTACTAAGTCTGAAGCTGCACAGCAAGCGTCTTCTGAGATAGCGTTGGATGCCGTAGCAAGGGTTAGTTTACTCCCAGGAAGTAGTTCTTTAGAGAGATAAGCCTCTTTTAACTGCCTTTCCTCCTTTTCGGTAGTAGAGTAGAGATAGTAGAGAACAGAGGATATGCATGATGTTCTTTTAGCTGTTGAGTGCTTAGCAATGCGGTGAGGGAGAGAGTAGTAGGTGCTGCCAAACAAGCCAACGTCGTCTGTGAATTGCAGGTCTGGTTGCTCGACACAAGAATAGGAGGTTGTGGTAAAGATTCAAGGGTCTGTATGGTCTGTATTGGTGGCGATGTGACCGATTCTTGATCTTGCTCTTGCTCTTGAATCTCTAATAGGCTACATGCCAGGGATGCTGGAAGGTCTTGGATTACTGGGGGAGTAGCTAACAGTACCTGCAACCATGTAGAATCCCCTGAGTCACTTGAGTCTTTTAAGTCTCTTGGTACACCCCCTGGATCCTGTGGGCCGGAGCCATGTTTCTGTCTTCTTAATGGAGGCGTCACTGATTTAGATTTGGATCCTTTAGGAAATCTTCCAACTCTCCGTGTTTTAGACCCTGCATCACGGGCCATGTGCTTCATTGTGGGGCGAGACGAGGTGACAGGCATTTTGTGGAATCCGCAAAGCTTAGCAAAGCTTATGGAAGATGCTAGTATCAAGAAGTCACCGAAAAGAGGCCAAGGGGGCAGCAAGCGGCACCTGTGATAGCACAAACTGCTTCAGTTGCACCCTTGACTCTACAATTGCCCCACTATGCTGTCTAATGCTACCGTAATGGATTATTCTGCCTCCATTAGCAATTTATAGTCTGGCTCTATTTCCCCCTTTGCCCAATTGCACGGTGTTGTATTGTTCGCTCCTGTCCCTCAAAATAGTGGAGCTTATGTGCCAAGAGTAGCGGGGACTACCCTCTTTTCCTCCTTCTTTCGCATTTCCTCGTGCTTCTGCTTCCTCCTCATTATTGCTCTGGGTCTAGTGATTTTGATGGAGTTAGTAAGAGAAAATACTGAGTTGAGGGCAGAATACTGCTTCTAGAAAGGCGCTGGTAGAAGCTGAATAGGCAGTTTATATGAAATTCTATGTGGCTGACTGCAGCTACAAAGAAGCAATGCATATCTTTTTTTTTACTTTTAGATGGCGGAGAAGTAATAAATAGATAATAATTTTCCTCCTCCTTGTTTTTATTCATGGGCTGTTTCTGGGGTTCTTGTCCTAGTAAGTTAGCACAGTTAGTGTACTCACTAAAAAAAAAAAAAAAATCCCCGTCTGTTTCCAGCCTCTACTGAACAGCCTTTCTGTTATAGATCACTGTATTACTATAAACGGTACTTTTTGTTTCCTCTCCTCGGAAGAAATCACTCAAATTTTTCAGCCCCTTCTGCGCAGGATGTCACCTACCTCAGCATAGTGCACTGTGTATCCACCAACGTCTTTCCGTCCGCCCCTGCTAGCGCTACAGCTATAGCTGTCTTCACCCTCGGTAACGTACCGGCCGTAGCTTCTCCTCGCGCACTTGCAAGCTCTATACTTGCCATACTGCAGTGTGTGCATTCATCCTGCCCTCACGCCGGTCACAGCCTTTTGGGCTCTTCGCCTCGCCTCACTCGAAACCCACACCTCTGTCATTTTTTCCACGGACCCACATCTGCCACCACAATCCGTCTGCCAGCCATCTTGCCTGCTTCATAGGGCTCTCAGTCATTGATCATGATGGGAGCTCCACGTGACCTACAATACTCTTCTCTCATATTTCTTGATCGGCACCCAGTCACCAGAGCTGAGTTTGTGGCACTGCTTTAGAAGCGGATTTGCAGTGACAGCTTTGACCTGTCAAAAGACAAAATGCACCACATCAGCCACACCTTTGCAGAAATCGATTACCATGTCATCTGTTATGTTCACAAGTGCGTTTGCAGGTGCAGTAGGCAGTTGCATGGCTCTCACCTTGAGAATCTCGTGAGGTGATTAACCTGATTTTCTGACAGGTGTACTTCAGAAACTCATCAACACCGAAAGTAAAGCATCAGGCCGTTTCAGAGAAGAGGAGGGACAGACCTTTGCAATTGGGGCTTGATAATACAATTGAGTTGCTCTGCTATGTCAGACACCTCTGGATGATAGCTACAATGCAATTTCTATTCCACTTATAATGCTTCACACAACATCTTTGTAATCTCACTATTAAGGTGAGTTCCTCAATCTGACTTCAGAGAAACCGGTGTTCCATACCTTGGTAACAGTTCCCTTAACAGCAGTTTAGCTACAATGAGACTGTCTTTTCTTCTCATTGGGTAGGCTTCCACCCATCAAGGGAAAATGCCACTATAACCAAGATTGTTCTCAGCCCATTACAAACAGGCATCTCCATAAAGAGTTTCTGTATCCTATTGAATGGACCACCTGACATCCCTGTGTAACCCAGTATAATTGGCATCCATTTCTCTACATTCATCTGTTGAAACGCCACACAACAATGGCACAATTCTTTTGCATGAGCCCTAAATCTGGAACTGAACCAATTTTGTCTAAAGGACCCGACCATTGGGTCCCTACAAAAATATGTAGGACCATGGAAGCATTGTGTCATAGAGGATAGTAAACTGTCTGATAACATTGGTCTCCAATCAGCTGAAACCCAAATGTCACCAGCTTCCTTTCCACATCCTCTTCTTATCCAACCCTGCTGATCTGCTTCTGTGACACTTTCTTGTAACTCTTTTGATTCTTCCATTGTGTCAGCTACAGGCATCAACATTGAAAAGACAGTGTCCTTTTGAGATTCATCTGTGAGTGTTCCATTAAATGTACAGGCCACAATTTCATAATAGCGTGTCACTTCATCTAAATATCTGTTGTCTACTGTGACATAAACATTGTCGCTCCTGTGTGCTGGACATTTTACTACAGCAATTTCAGCTGGAAGTTGCAAAGCTTCCAGAAGTCTTCTCACATGCTCACCATCCCTTATGGATGAGCCATATGAAGTCATAAACTCTTTTTGTGACGATAACTGACTTAAGTCATGGACCACACCAAAGCCATTTTGTCTATCTGTAAAAATAGTCACTCTCATTTGGCAGCTGTCAAGCTGCAAGCTCTGGTAAGAGCAACAATTTCACTACTTCCATGAAGCTTCTACAATCTCATGGATTATACAGATATCATAAGCGACTCTCAGGGAACATCATTTGTCTTAAGCATGAGCCCTTAACAAATAAAAGATAATCAGGACTTATTTAGGGCTCATCTTTTATGTCAGGTCTTGACTTGGTGCATAAATCCGTGACATCAAGACAATCATGTTCAAATTCATCAGACACATCATTCTCTGGAAGTATCTGTTGTTCATACTTGGTTAGCCTTGACCTAATCAGGAATTGGGTTTTGGGTCTGGTAAGCAAAACCTCACCCAAGTCAGGGCCCATAACAGTTAATGGATGTCCCAGCCCAATGCTTTCACACCTTTTGAGGTTTGTACTCACGGCAGCCACTGATTTTAGACATCCAGACAGACTTGTGGCGAGCAAGGGTAATTGAAAAATAGGCCTTATACACTTTTGCATCTCCATGCAATTGGGAAAACACTGAGAGAGCACAGTTCTTCCTCTCACTATAAAACAAAATAAATCTCTTTGTATAATCAGGTCTTCCTAGTGCCCCAGCATGACAGAAACTTTCTCTTAGCTTTAGCAAAGCTTTCATGCATTCATTGCCTCATGGAATTGGAACAGGCACGTCTCTATGTGTCAGCTTCAGTTAAGACCTATCCACCAAGGGAAAGTTAGGTGTTCACTATCTACAATAGCCAACGATTCTAAAAAATATACTGACTTCTCTTTGTGATTTCGGAGGACCCCCCTAGAATGGCCTAAACACTTTTGCATGACATCTTTCTTGTTCCATTTTCAATAAGATGGCCCAAAATTGGACTTCTTTTTGACAATACTTCAACTTGCTAGAGGACATTTTATGTCCATTTTAAACCAAATGATTTAATAAAGCAGCGGTGTCTTGTTTGCAAACGTATCTTCTGCTTGATGCCACAAGTAGGTCATCAACGTATTGCACATAGGCCAAAATACATGGCATGTTCAACGTCTCACACTTCTTCTTTAAAATCTGAATAAAGATTAAGGGACTCTCAGTATACCTTGTGAGACTAGACACCATGCTAAGACTTCCTCTCAAAACACAAATGACAATAGAAATTGGTTAGCATCATGTATAGAAATCAAGACAAAAGCTTGACAAAGATCCACAACAGGGATCAGTTCTGGTGTGCACAAAATTTGATAAAGGATGGTGGCTGGATTTGGTGCCACAGGACAACATGGGATTACAATATTGTTCACCTTTTGTACATCTTGGCCAATCCTTAACATGCCATTAGGCTTTTGTAATCCCATAATCAGAGAGTTGCATTTGCTCCAAATCAGAAACCCTTTTTGTAATGTTCTCAATGATTGATGTTATCTCTCCTATCATTCTGGAGTCATGTTGTATGGTTGTGTTCTCATGAAAACTGCTGTAGGTTTGACTGTGATTCAGAGTGGTTCCACACCTTTCATTAGTCTGATATCTTTTCCTGTGAGATTCTGCACTTCTAGATTCATTTTTCTTTAGTTCAGGTGGCAGTTCCTCAGATGTTCTCATTGGGTGAAGCCCTATGTAATCTTGCTGAGATAATGTAAACTATACATCTTCATCATGGATCTGAAATTCGACCCCACTGGGAGTACAATAAATGGTGCAAATTAGTTTGCACAATAAGTTGCATTCTAACAGATATACAGCACTCAAATCATATACAACAAACTAGTGATTTTCTTCAAACAAACCTATTTTTGCAGGTACTTCTTTTCAAACTGGATTTGTAATCTGTTTACTTGTAACTCCTACAAATTGGATCTTCTTGCTGAGAGGGGTCGAATTGGGACGTCCTCTGTTCCAACAGTGGAGCGGGTAGCAACTGTTTCAACATAACACAATAAGGCAATGCAGTAAACCCCCCAGGAGACTGGGTGTAAATATAAACGCACAAAAGGATCTCCTAAAGAAGAAAATGTATGTTCAGTTTTTTCTTACCAAAGAGCAGTAAAGAATCTATATGTTAATCTTGTTACATGTAATAAATCCCAAAACAAAGTAGAATGTATCAGATGTGAGGCTTACTTCTGTATGTATAAGTATTGGATACAACATATTAATTGCAATAATCACAAAAAAGAAGAGCTTGTTACAAATGTAGGGCAGAACAATTAAATCAAAAAGTCACACTTTCCCTTGGCACCAATTAAATCAAATTTTAAAAATCCAAAGTGGTGATCCAAAGCACCACAGGGATCACCCAATAATGTAGTCCTCCGTGAGGCTCAAAAAAGCAAAATAATACTCTTGTCGCAGAAGTTTTTTTTTCTCCATATGATTAGATAGCAGTGGTGATCACTGCATCAATGCTTCAGTCCCAAATCATTTGAAAAGTACACAGGGCCATCCTCAGGGCTAAGCATCAGAATTTATAACTACATAGACCCTTGTCAGATTAAGAAACTTAAATAAAATTAATTAAATAAACTAACTGCATGCAAATGTAAGAAATAGTAAAGTATGCCATAAGAAAAAAGTGAATCAAGAGCTCTCAGTGCAGAAAACGGAAGCAGTGCAAAAACTCACCCAAAAGGACCAAAGAACGGGGCCCATAAAAAACTGTGACCAAATCACCAAATAAAAAGAGACAAACTGATCAGTCAGCTACTCCTAATAATTATCCAAAAAGATCATTAGATCCAAACAGAGTAAATCATTAACGTAGGCCAAATGGGAAAGAGAACTAAAGCATAACACATCTTCTGTTCCTTCTGCTGTCTCAGAAACACATTTGCATCATGAAAACTGTAACTTTTAAGACCATAACACAGGTCAGAACAAAACAAAGAAGAAAAGAAAAGAAAAAATGCATTAATTAGTGAATTAAACTAACAACTTGTGTCTATGGAAGCCCTCTGTAAAATTCTGTTTAAAAGTATTTGCTTTCACTCTATCCATCAATTAAGATAGTTTTATTCAATTAAACATCCTGACACGTTGTTTTCCAAATTATGCACTGATGGGCTTCTGGTTCTTCATGCTCCTGTGGATTTTCACACTAACCCCTGAGAGTAGCTGCTCCTTTGGTGGACACTACCGCCTTGACACATTCTAGTCATGATCATGTAAGGCCAACTTTCTCTTACACCCAGAAAATATAAGCCATAGGACCCCATTGTGCACACCAACTGGATGGGAATGAAAGTAATATAAGTTCTGAACACTGGGCATCTTTCTACCTAATGTGGCATTTCTTTTTACTTCTACTCCAGATTCGCCAACCAGTGAGCCCATGTTAGTGTTTCTGCTTTGTTTTGGGTGGGTAAAGAGCAAAACACCAATAATGATTGTTTATATATGCACATAAACAGTCATTAAATAATGACGATTTGATGCTTCTATGTGTGCTGCATTCTTCAGAACACATAGAAGTAACAAATCACCATTATTGATTGTTTATGTGCAGGAAGGGGCATCGTTTCCTGCAAAGCAGGCACCCTTGCACTATGGTGCAAGAGTTCTTGCGTTGGCGCTAGGCAGCTAATTTTAGTGCCAGTGCTAGGGAAAACACAGGGGTGTGCCATATTGTCATAAGTACGGCACATCCATGTGTTTTTGAAGTGACGTGGCGCTGCCTAATTTGCAGCAGTGCAGCGCTGCGCCACTTTGATGTAAATGAGGCCCTACATGCCAAATAACTTCTGTTATTATATATTTTGGGATTTAAAAATATCAGAGTGCTTAACATTAAAGAAGCAAATAGTTTTCTTGACAAACCAAATATTAGCAATCTTATCTTAACCAGCCTTTTCTTTTTATAGATTTTGTAGAAACGCATAACTTGAAAAACAGGCTTCTTAAGTTGTGTGATGGCTTTGGAATAGTAGAAGTGTAGTTTGTGAGTGATGACTGCTTGTTCTTGGGGCATTGTTTGGTGTGTAGCTATGCGATACATAAATTAATTTGCAGATTTTTTAAATGTATAATACAATGCCAACCGACCAAGCAGCATTAGGGCAGGTGCTGGAAGTGCCAAAGAGGTAGAGGAAGTTTTCGGGATGGTGCATAGATGCCATTATTGTGAACCACAGGGGAAAATTTGCTCTTTGCGCTGGGATGTAGCAAGCAGTAACATGGTCGAGTAATATGTGAGAGCTGCAGAATGTTTAAAGTGCAGGGGTTAGAGGACTAAAAGTTTTGTCAGTAGGACGCCATATGTTGTATTTACTTTTGATTCTATTTTATTGTATTCGGTGCAATTATGTGCATGCAATAGTCTATGGAGAGAAACTGAACATTCTGTTGAATCAGTTATTCTCCGCGGCTGTTCTGAACGGTCATGCTAGTCTTTTGTCTACAATAAATCTTCATACTTTGGACACGTTGTTTGGAAGAGTATTACTTAACAGTTTTGGTGACGAGCAGAGAAGAAACCCAAAGAAATTAAAGACCAGCAACGATTTATTTCGGATATTTAGAGTTTGCTGCTGCTTATTGTAACAACACAAGTCAACCAGATGACACAGGAGCTTACCGGGTGAAAAGTAGTATGTGATTATTCATCGCATCAGATTGCTGCTTTGTTCCGGGCATGGGCTTGGAAGTGTGGAGGTTACCTATGTGAATTTGGCAAGTCGCACACTCGCGCATGCCCGAGGCACAGGGTAACAAGCTCTACTGATTGTCAAAAGAGACGTAACCATGCAACGGCAACCATCTTGTCAGAGGAGGTGCGGTGCATCGAATATAGTGGAAACCGTAACTTTACACCTGGGTTACAGCTAATTTTTTTTAGAGGTAGACATCGAGTACAGCCATTCTTAATAAGTATATACTTGAGTATAGTTTAGCTTCACACCATTTACAGCTACATTATTCAGCAAGTAAATGGATTAGTAACATTGTTATTGTGAGTACTGTATCTCATATTTATTGTTCATTGTGCTTTCACCATCGGTGATTGGCACACCTTTCCTTTGGTTGCTATACTGTTTGGATACTAAAATGAGTGCATCTCAGACATTCTCTTTGACTCCTCTACAACCATTTCTTTCATGCAGGGGAGAACCATTGATTAGGTGGAACAAATGGAAGCAATATTTTTTAAATTACATCGATACTAATGAGGATGAAGAACTAACTCAGGAAAAGAAAAAGAAAATTATTTTACATTCATTAGGGCCGCAGGAGCTCATAGTTTACAAAGCCATGAGAATAAAAACACATAGTGCAACTGAGACTAATACCTTCGATTATGCTATAGAGGATCCTGACAAATATTATTCAACATCATTTTGTATTGCAATTGATAGATTCATTTTTTTCAACAGAAAGCAGAATAAACAGGAGTTAATAGAAGACTGTTTCAGCTTTATAAAAGCCAGCATGTTCTTGTAGATTTGGAGGGTTACATGATGAATTAATTAGAGGCCAAATAATTATGCATGTAAACAAGGAGCGAATTCAAGAGAGACTGTGGATCTATGGAGAATCGTCACTAGGAGATGTATTTACTGTAGATAAAAAAAGCAGACTTATCAAACAAGTGTGCCAATGCAGCGGAAATTAAACACACTGAGGAACAGAAGAATGTTTTCTGTAAGGTGAGGCAGAAGAAGAAGCCAGAAACATGCAATCAAGAGGAAATGAAGAAGTCAGCAAAAGAGCAAGAGAAGAGATGTTACAGATGTGGTAGCAAGGCTCATTTAGCACATAGTAGGAAAAGCCCTGCCCAGGGCAAGCAATGTGGGGAATGTAGTATAATTGAGCATTTTGCAAAAGTAAGTAGGAAAAGTAAATTTAGCAAGAAAGTTAGAATAGTTCAAGATGGACTGGATTCTGATTCTGAATATTGTTCTAACAAATCGTCAGAGGAAACTTTTTGTTTAAAAAATGAGTGTGTTCTTGGAGTAGTTGATGAACAGGAAAAGATCACCCAATAATGGTGTGAATTTTCTCTCTCAACAATCTAGATGGAAACCTCTGTGCATGGTTAAATTGGGGGGGGGGGGTAGAATTACTTATTGTTGCAGACTCAGGGTCTCTGTACACAATTATATACAAAAATGTTTGGGAGGAAAAATTTGGGTGTCCTGGGAAGAAATTTAAAACCACCAGACATTACACCAGAGAGCTTCACAGGTGAACCTATTCCCATGAGAGGTTACAGGACATTATCATTTGAGTTCAAAGGGAGGGAAACTATAGACAAATTGTATGTTGCTGATTTTGGTCCTTCTGTCCTGGGATGGATTGATCAAAGAACCCTAGGTATCATATTAGATCCCAATAGTGAGGAACAAGTCATAAGTACCCAGGACAGAGACAGAGATGAGTTCAAGAGTAAATTACCAAAAGCATTTTCAGGAAGGATTGGCACATTAAAGGGGTACTCACACAAAATAGTTTTAAAACAGACAGCAGTACCTAGAGTACATAAATTTAGAAGATTACCTTGGATAGTGAAGAAGGAGGTGGACCAAAAAAAAGTAAAGATTACTTAAAGAAAACATAACTGAGGAGTTGATGCTGCTGAATGGATTGCCGCAATTGTGGTAGCAAGGCGTGCCAATGGGAAAATCCGCTTATGTGTGGATTTGAGGAATCTCAATGAGAATGTAGTGGTAGAAAGATTCCTTTTACCAAAAATGCATGATATGCTCACACACACTAAAGAGAAGAGTTGGTTTACATCAATAGATTTATCATCAGCATACCATCAGATTAGGTTGCATGAGGATAGTAAGAATTTTAGAGCGTTTATAGCGCCATTGGGATGTTACCATTCTGTGGCGATGCCGTTTGATCTTGCTTCAGCGGCGGCTCTATTTCAAAAACTTATGAATAAAAAAAATTCAAAAATATGTTGGATGTTATATTTTTCCAAGACAATACACTAGTTATGGGAGAGAATGTAGAACAGCATGATGCCAGAGTGAATGATGTCTTGCAGATTCAAGAGGATCATGGGTTGACTGCTGAGTTTAGGATGAAGAGTCTAAGGCCCATATTTATACTGTTTGACGCAAACCTGCGCTAGCGCAGGTTTGCGTCAAAAGGTTCAGCGCCGGCAAACGCCATTCTAACGCACCAGCCAGGGGTCATATTTAATGAATGACGTTAGCCGGCGCTGCAGCCTGGTTAGCGTCAAAATAATTGATGCTAACCGGGCAATGGAGGCGTAGGGAAGACTAAGGGGTTGTGCGTCAAAGAATGGTGCAAGTCAGGTTACAGTAAAAAAATATTGACTCTAACCTGACTAGCGACATTTTTTGACGAACAACCCCCATGGAAATGACTCTTATCTTAGCAAAGACAGGAGTCATGCCCCCTGCCCAATGGCCATGCCCAGGGGACTTCTGTAACCTGGGCATGGCCATTGGGCACAGTGGCATGTATGGGGGCTCAAGTTAGGCCCCCCATGACACTTAAAAAAAAAAAATTACTTACCTCTACTTACCTGTGCTTACCGCAGATGGGTCCCCCCATCCATGGGTGTCCTCCAGTGTGGGTGAGGGTGTCCCTGGGTGCAGAGAAGGTCACCTGTGGACTACTTCCATGGTCAGAGACCATGGAAATGAGCCCACAGGTCTTCTAACGCCTGCCCTTACCCAGGCATTAAAAAATTACTCTAAACAGACTTAGAGCCATTTTTTAAGGCCTCCTCCATTGTGTAATTTTTGCACGGAAGTTTAAATAAGGGGCAAATGCTTTGGAGTCATTTTTTGCCCGGGAACGCTTACCTTGCATCTGATTGACGCAAGATAGGTTTCCACTGTAAAAAACGACTCCAACTCCATAAATTTGGAGTTAGATTTGCGCCGGATTTGTGTCACAAGAAATTATGCAAATCTGGCGCAAACAGAGTATAAATATGGGCCTAAATTACTTAGGACATGAGATCACAGCGTATGGTATTAAGACTAAAAACAACCTATTATGTGCCATTAAGGAGGCTCCATGTTCTACCAAATAGGATGAATTGAGGTTACTCTTGGGGTTAGCTGAGTTTTATGTGAAATTTGTTAGGAATTCTTCAGAAAAAACATACAATTTACATCATCTATTAAAAACAAACTGAAATTCAATTGCTCTAGAGAGCTAGAGTCAGAGTTCAAATTAATTAAAATATCTAGGACGATGCTACTTACTTTTGGTGCATAATATATTGGACGCTCTGCAGACTTATCAGGGTCTATGTCCTTTGATTGCTCCCATGCCAATCCACTGTACACCTGGTTGTACAAAGTCTTGATATCTTGGAGTCCCATTATGACTTAATCTCACTATTCTTATTCAACAAGCCTTGAAAAAGTCAAGGATGACGAAACACGTGTCGGCTGTTGTTATTCAAACTGGAAAAAAGTATTGTGTTCTTTTACCACGTTCCTAGTGCAATTTTATGACACCAGAGGATTTCAACCCTGACGTAATACCAAGGAATAAAGTTTTCTTACTTCGATCCTGTGATGTGCCGTGGTTTTCTTCTTTCATTAAAATATGTGTTTGTAATGCAGATAATATTCATGGTTTTGACCCTAATCTTAAAAACATAATTACAGCTGATGCAAGCAACAAATGGTTGGGTGCTAGACTTGAATACGTTGACCATAAAGGTAATGAATATACTGTGGCTTTTGCATCAAGAGCATTGACACCATCAAAAGAGAAATTTGTTAGTCATCGGGAGGGAGATACTAGCTATTGTATGGGGTTTAAAACACTTTAGGAATTTTGTTTGGGGCTACAGAGTTGAGGTTAGGTGTGACCATACACCTTTGATGAAACTCATGACCACAAAGGGTTTACTTAATGCCTCCCCTAGGATTACAAGAATCTCGTTAAGGTTAATGGGTTTATGGTACAAAATGTCTTATGTACCTGGTATTAAAAACAGGGTAGCTGATTGTTTGAGCATGCTTTCAGTAACTTTGGAAGAGGTCTCCAGTGGTAGTGGCGAATTGAGTGTGGCATGGATAGCGGTTAAGGATATGGTAGCTATTGAAAAGGAAGAGTGGGAAAAGGGAGTATGAGCAGGATTCGACATTGAAGACCATAAAGGATTTTGTGGTGAATGGGTGGCCTGCAAAAAAGGTTTTGGAACAAAATTGTAAATGTTTTTGGGAACTGCGTCACAAATTGACGATAATGGATGTAAGTATTTTGGGAGGTGTAAGGGTGATACCTAATGGACTAAGAAACACAATAACTAAATTGTGCCACAAGGGACATCTGGGCATAGTAAAGAGTAAAAGAAAAATGAAGAGTAGCTATTAGTGACCAGGGATGAATGTGGAGGTGGAAAGGGTTGTCAGAGAATGTAGTTTGTGTGAGAATGCAGATAAATCTCAAGTAGTAATGAGATCTCCTTTAGATCCTGAGACTTGTCGCGACATGCCATGGGAAACTGTAGGGGTTGATATTGTGGGCCCAGTGTGTAATAGTGATTGGCATGTTCTAGTGAGCATGGACTATTTTTCAAAATGGCAAAAAGTAAGGTTTGTTTGTGATATCAATGCTGATACTGTAGTAGCAATTTTGATGATATATTCTAAAGGGAAGGTCTCCCCAAAAATATTGTGTCAGACAATGGAGTGCAGTTTAAAAATGGTGTAATGAAAGGTTTGTTTAGCAAGGAATGGCATTACGCATAAATTGACTTCTCTGTATCATCCTAGTGGAGATGGGGAAGCCGAGAGGTTCAATAGAGTGATAAAGGGATCATTACAAATGGCAAGAAGTAAGAATATGAACTGGAAAGTAAATATAAGGAGAACCATCTGGATGTCCTGTATAATGCCTACTGTTACAGGGTTTAACCTGTTCACAATCATGAGAGGGAGAGTTCCTTACACGAAGGACAACCTAGGTTGATTTGGGAGATCCAGAATGTTGAATTGGTCACCAAGGAAATTATATTTGGTGCTCAAAAAATAGAAGGATTATCAGGATTGTAAGAAAGGTGCTAGGGAGGGTACGATAAAGGTAGGAAATATGGTCAGGGTAAAAATTACCATTTAAGGTAAGGAAGGGTGAAGCTAAGTTTTACACACCCTTAGAAGTTCAAGCAATTGTTAACAATTCTGTGAGATTAGAGGATGGCAAGGTTGGGTATATGAGTTAGCAAAATTTAGAGAAGGAATGGAGAAGGAAAAGAAGATGAGCAGTGTGTATTGGATGGAGGGTGGCTGTTTGAAGATGAAGGCATATTGAATGAGTTGGAAAAGTCATTAAGAGAAAGTAGTAAAGACAATAATGGAAGTAGAGCAGGTGGTGGAGAGATTGTAGGAATCAACTTACGCGAAAACACAGGGGAAAGTAGTGCGCCTAATGTTCCATTGAGCAGCAGATATGGAAGAGGAATCAAAAGATTCCGTTCCTTGATAAAGTAACTTTTCACGGTGTGTATTTCATGACCTATACTCTTGCTATATGAGAATTCTTTTAGATATCTTCACCCTTGTAGTTTACATTGTAATCAGGTATATATAGCTTTCTACAGGCTTTATAGTTTTGTATAATTTTAATTATTTTGTTTGTATTGTATTCTTTTACAGGGTAAGATGTGTTGTGTTTACTTTTGATTATATTTTATTGTATTCAGTGTGATTGTGCGCACGCAATAGTTTACAGAGAGAGAATGAACATTCTGTTGAGTCAATTACTCTCTGTGGCTGTTGTGAGCGGTTGTGCTTGTCATTTGTCTACAATAAATCTTCATACTTTGGACACATTGTTTGGAAGAGTATTACTTCACACAATAGCAACTGTTTGCTCCAGGACGGCAGAGTTAAAGAGGTGTAGCCCCTGAGACCTACAGTCCAGGACTGTCTGCCTCTGTGACTTGTAATCACAATATGTTATCAGAAAAAAGGGAACCACTGTGCCTCAATGCAACCTACCTCTTTCTATGCCTCCTATTTGCACCATGTTTTTTATTCCTTAAACTTACAGTGCTGTTGCACAGATGTACATCAGAAATAGCCGGTGTGGCTTTCAGCATACATGGGATTTCACGTGAAAGCATATTAAATCCAAGCTTATTGGCTTTGCCAATGCATGTTGGTTCTTGTTTCTGGTCAGAGCTGCTTCATTATGAAATTCCTCCATCTGTTTGGCAGAATCAGCAACTCTTGGGCCCATATTATACTTTTTTGCACTACTTTTGCGTCACAAAATGATGCAAATGTGGCGCAAAAAAATATAAATATGGGCTTGGTTGCATAACTGTTCTTTCATGATCAGTTAATGCCATTTTCCTATTACCAAGACTGTAACAGCGCTCCTCGATGGCCTTGCTGGTATAAATTCGATGCAGTGCTGAATTTTCAATATTTTCACTTTTATGTTTTTATCTGCTTCTCACAGCATTACTTTAGGAGGATGGCCTCTTCTAAAAAACCGCTAATTATTAGATACTACTCACCTCTAAATCATTAGTATTGTTGACCATTCCTTCCAAAAACGGTTTTAATTCGAAAACTAGGTTAGTGCTTTATGAGTCTATCCTCTCTTTAGCAATTACGCGCAAGTACCATTCATTGAAGATGTACGTCATCAGATACATCTTAAGTATCTGAGCTATTCAAAATTACTATTAGCAGTCATTCTATTCAAATACCCTATGATATTTTTTGATTATGGAATTAAAAAGAAAATCGTTCTATATTTGCAAACGACCTCGAGAACTAATATTGCAATTTCCTAAATATTATCTGCCACATTTGAGTTGCCTGTCCTTGTCCTAAACTGCCTTCAACTGTGAACATTACCACCTAGTTTCTAATAATGAATTTTTGACTACATAAGAAGACGAAAAAGAAAATGTAGTAAATTGCACATTATCTCTCTTTTTAATCTTGTTGTATGTTCAGATGTAAGAGGGCGATGTGTGCTTTGTCTGGATTGAACGTTCATTCTATGTCCTCCGACTGACATTGTTTTGTTTCCTACCTCTCAAAAAATAAAAAGTCACTGAGAATGATTTGCCTTCAGCCAGACATTGATCATCAGTCCATGATGGCGAGCAGACATGTGCTCTGAGGTTCAAATCATTTATTGCCCAGGAAATCAAAGGTTACTTGCAACAGTGGTATTGGCAGTAAGGACAGAGACGTCAATCTAGGAGTTATGGATTTGTAATGTCACTTTACAAGTAAACTTTCCAAAGAGCCCTGAACAAGAATTGAAAGATGGGAGCAGAGAACCTCAATAACAATTCTTTAGATTTATTAGGAAAAACAGTATCAGTGAAAAGTAATCCTCTGTAATAATCAGTGCATTTTTTATATGAAGAAGGAACTGTATATCATACGCCACGATTAATTTAAGTATGTAGTTTGAGTACTAAGGAATTAATCCATTAGAAATATATATGCACCAAAGATTGACTTTATAAATTAATTTTCCTATACCACAACCCAAGTTAAAGAACTAAGGAATACGCTTCTACTTTGATTGGCTTGTCATGGTATTGCGTACGAGGGGATTACCCACTACATGGTAGTCAGTCAAATATGTGTTTCTTTTGGATTAACACGTGTATTCAACGCATACGTACCACTTCCAAAAATACACCTAAATCACCATGGCCAGCAAGAAATAAGTGCAAGGAATTGGGCCCATAGAATGTCCTTTGTTCATGTGCTGTTTAAATATGTACCAGGGCACAATTAGGTTTGGCCTATTGAAAAGTGATGAGTTTGGGGTTGGGTTATAAATAGGTCCAAAGCCATAGAAATTTGAGGAAGGGACATCATTGTTTTCGTACCATAAACACAGCATATTATGTTACCATGTTAGTATTGAACTTACTATCTAAATTTGAGCTTTGCTATCTTAAGGCTACAGTTTTATATTTTGGGGAAAATGTGCATATTCATTTCCCATGGATCACTACATTCACTGGTGAGGGATGTCTCACCACATGGCCTTTCTCACACCCAGTGCGGGACCCCATGAATCCCTGGTGTCCCAGGGCTCATTCAACTATTGTTCTGCAAACTTGGTCAATTACAGCACTTTCCGCACTTGACTCTCAGGTTAGTGATGGTGAGGAGTCACAGACTGCTCAGGTAGGTAGTGTGGTTGTGTTCGAGTTCAGACTAACAGTCACAGTTAAGTTAATAACTAGTGCAGTGCTTATCTTAGAAACAAAGAAAGTACTTTAATCACACACTTGTCCTAAATGCTACATTCTTCATTAACATTCACAAGTCAGTGACTCTGGGTGCTATTTCTTGTTGGGGCTACACCCAGAATGCCCCCTTTGGGTCCCTCACAAATGATTTCTCTGGAGGGCCATTCTGGCCTCTTCCCTCTCCCAGTTCTCTCTCTTGGCAAGCAGGAAGGAGTTTAGACACTCAGGCCCATATTTCTACTTTTTTTAGCGCTGCATTTGCGTAATTGTTTTTAAACAATGACGCAAAAGCGGTGCTAAAATAGTATAAATATGGGCCTTAATAACAAACACATAGCTGCTTTCTCAGAGAATTCATTCTTTATGTGATATCCCCTCTCCTCTGAGTACTCTGTGAAGCACTTCCTTTCTTTGTCATAAAAAACTTGAAACAGGAACAAAGTTGGGTGGTTTGAGTGGTTTCGCTCCCACATGCATACATAATATTTAGACAGGGGATGTGGATACACTGCCTCATACTGTAGAACAGGTAAGGGTGGGTCTTCCTTCAAGTGCCCTTTCCAGGCTGTTTCCCAGAACCAAATTCTGTATGGAGTGAGAATTTTCATTGTATATATGTATGTATGTATGTATGTATGTATTATATCTATAGCACAGGAAGCAGAGTGCTGTACATTGTCAAAGGAACGTCCACGAGTAATGGAAGAGGAAGCTGGATCGTAGAAGGATAATGCATAGTGATGTAGTATTCTTTAAAGAGATGAGTCTTCAACTCTTTCCTAAATTGGAGCAGCATTGGGGCAGTCCTGGTTGATATGGGAATGTTTTCTGGATCCTGGGTGAATAGATAGGAAAGCCCTGTTGTTTTGTTTTTCTTTTTTTACACTTCTTTGTGTGCAGTCTGATGGTTTTCTGCCTGCACCATCATTGGTGTGTAAGACAGGCCTCTGCAGTGCAGGGGGCTCCCCAACAATTCAAGGAGCCCCCTCTTCAGTCAGGGGGCCCATTTCAGCCCAATGGTAATCAATATTTGTAATTTATTGAAGACTCAGGGGCCCCTCATCACATTGTGCCGGGATGCCCCATTATTTTGTGTTACGTCTATGACTACCAGAGATGGTGAGCTTGTCAGCAAGATAAATAGGTATAGTGCTCTTGTTGGCTTTGTAAGTGATACAGCTGATTTTGAAGATGGGGCACGCTGGCAAGGGGAGTCAATGAGTTCCATCATAGAGGGGGATGTCCTGATGGAACAGATAGCAGAAAGCACTGTGGCTGGGGTTTTCTCCCTTAGACACCCACAACAGAAGAACAAAAAAGGTGTGAGGTTTCTCAGCCTGGATGTCACCAGCCCAACTGAAGGAAGTGATCAGGGAATGACAAAAGGGTACACATAAACGTCCTTACTCTTCCCATCAGAGTTTGCAATCCCACCTCTCACCCCCACCAAACATCACATGGCAGTGCTGAGGAAGATTGTTCAGCAATTCCTTGGTACCAAAAAGCCTCAAAGAATATTTAAAGGTGGGCCAGCTTCCATTCTGCACTTTAGTTCCTGGGTTTCCTCCTTCCAGCTACAGGAATACAAGCAGTACACTTCCACTGTCAGAGAGACCCTTCCTCACCCACCATCTTGTGCTAAGCCCAGGGGTATCCAAAATATACCCCGCTGGCTCTGTTACTCATGCGTTACACTTGTTAGACACACAAACACAATTAACACACCCTCAAGATGTCAGTGTAAGGCTCTCAGCATGAAAATGTGAGAAGACCTTTACAGAGGTGCAAGAAATACAGAAGTCGGGTCACACTAATAATTCTAACATTTTGATAGGCTGCTGTCACTGTTCCAAAAGCTATACTGATGACAGGGACAATATTCCACTGTCAGTACTGAGGGCACACTTGGTGGTTCCCTCCAGGTCACAGGAGAAGTTCAGGACCTCTCTCAGACAGGAACAGGCCTCGGATCTGGTGGTCATGCCTTGAATAGTGTGACACCAGGGTTAAAATAATGTCAGGGTGCCAGATACACATACAGTTTGGCACTTAGTGCATGGGAACTCTTGTATCTCATGCAGGAACATTCCCATTGCAACAAACAGAAACATAGTTTTGCACCCATCAGTGATGCAAAAATGGTATCCAATTCAGATTAACATTTTGTCTCAGAAGCCGGTTTTTGAAGTCGCCTGTCGTAAAACTGCTTTTTTTGTTAAACGGAATTATGCAGAAATAAGGGATTTTAATTGGGAACTGGAAGATTTTTTTTGACACCACACATTTCCCTCAAGCTAAGCAATTAGCAAGACTACAAAGTCTATATGTTATTGCTGTAACTTTGTAACTGAAATCATTTGTGTACTAATCAATTGAATATCTGATCTATTTAAGTTATCATTTCAAAAGTCAAAGGTGAAAAATTATATTTAAACTATGCTATATTAAGCCAATTTACTCTTTAAAATCTGTCCTTTGAAATGGGCGTAAGCCAGGGAACTCAGCAGGCCACCTATTCTCTTGCACACCATTACAAGTAAGCAATTGAATAAATCTAGTTGTGAATAATGTGATCTGGGTACTTAAATACACTGACGAATTCCTGCATCATTTGGGAACTACATGAAGATCTCAAAGATGTATCCTCTTTTAGACTGGAATGTGAAGTAAAACAAATGCACTTTAATGAGCACACATTTGTATTGAAATTAGCATTTCTGCATTGTGCAAAAACTAATGGAACGAAATGTTCCACATGGAGACCATTGACATTAATGACATTAATTCAGAATAGCCGTGTCTGGCAAAAAAATACTTGCAGTTAATTTTATGACAGTGTGTGAGTAACTCAAACAAATCCAATGATTTTTTATTTTGAATTAAGGATTTAATCGAGTCATAACACTTTGTAATAGAAGTATGTCAGAGAAAAATAGTTCAAACAATGATGTGCTGTGAGCATTTTATATGTAATTAAAAAGTGGATACATTTAGCATATTGAGAGAGCCATCGGTGCAGACATATAGTTCATGGAATTCATAAATCAAAATCTGTGGACTATAAAATGCTGAAGTTTCGACCATAGATGTGGGTACTCAGACATGTCATCCTCAAAACAATGAAGGGGCCCATCTTCAAACTTGCACTTGTAATTGCACGAGGTTGGAAGGCAGAAAGTTCTGATCGTAATGAAGGCAAATCTTCTTTAGAATAAATCCAAATATCTACCGCATGGTGCTTTCTTTGCAAGTATACTCTGCTCTGCCGTTGTGCAAATGGCCAAAATATTTGTAGTACCGTATTTCCTACGCAGCGTGATGTCATCTGTAATGCTTGTTTTAAAATGCCATGCTTGCGTGATACTACAAGCAATTCCGCATTGTGCCACAGCACAAAGCTAAACTAGCAGAGTCTTGCATGTGCTTTGTGCTCTGAGCACACTCTCGAGTACAAATAGCTCAGCGCGGGTAACCACCCACCGGTACTGATTGAATTTGTATACTTTTACAGAAATTACAGTTATTGCACATAAAAAAATATCAAATGATTTAACATTCACCCATAATTTACACCAGTTATTATTTGACACTAGGGTTCCAACCAAAGGCAAGTTTTGCTATTACACATGAATTATTTTAATCTGGTAGAGTCTTTTAATGCTGTGTGGCTCGGAGGAAATGTTGTTGCTGAGCTCCTGCTCTTTCTCCAGATACTTTACATTTTGAGAATACTCCCAGGGGTTAGTTATCTCATCTGTTACCGAAACCAGCGAACTGACAGAGATAATTTTGTCTGTAGTATGGGCAAAGCAGATATTAAAAAGCGAAATAAAGTAGAAGAATTTAGGCCCAGATTTAAGTGAGCCTAGCGCAATTATCACTTCACGTTAGTGTCATTTTCTGACACATTGTGCCACTTTGTACCCCCTTGCTCCATATAATGTCTGCGCCAGACGGAACGTATTGAAGGGGGGGGCGTTCCAGCACTAAGGGAGCCATAAAAACTGGAGCGAAGAAATATATGGGATTTCTTTGCGTCACTTTTATCGATATTTTTTAACGCCTGCTAAGAGCAGGCATTAAAAAGAGGCTCCCATTTTGTTTAATGGGCCTCTGGGTGCTTTGCAGGATTAGCTTCATAATTTTTTATGTCAATCTGATGACGCTAGTCCCCTTGACTACCACCATGGTGCGCCAATGACGCTAGTCCCCGTGACTACCACCATGGTGCGCAGTATTTTAAATTCGGTGACACATGGTGACGTTAGGGGGGGCACTACAGGGTGCAAGAAAAGAGGCGCTGCATTTGGTGTGGTGGTGTTAGCATGGCGCAACAAGTAGAAATGCTTTCATTTCTCCTCATTTTTTGCTCTTTCTATGTGTGCTACATTCTGTACCATGATTTTCTGTTAAATCTGGTCCCATGTTTTTTTGTAATTTGGTTAAAAACATTTAAATGTTTTTTGAGAAATGAAGGTTAAAAAGCTATGTATATCTGGATGGTTGGGTATGAGGGAATTCTGTGGGCATGCCACTTCAAATATTAGAGTGATCAGATTGGCCAAGGAAGATTTTTTTCCCAATGGAAACCTTGCTCCCGTAAGAGCCAACAATTCCTGTGAGAGCAGCAGGAGCTTGGTTTCTGATTGGGAGGTCACACCATAAAGAGAATTGTTATAGGACTCTGGGACCTGGTTTCCATGTCCTGAAGCTTAGAAGAAAATATGGTACAAAGCAGCAGGGCAGGTATTCCCTGACCCTTTGGACTTTGTGGTAGGGTGAAGGTTCCCAGTGGGACCGACCATGGGATCAAATAAAAAAAGTTTTTGAGGTGCCTCTGCAGGAGTTCTACAGAAGTCGGCTCAGCCCTCATGCTGCCATAAGAATCCCACATGTGGTGAGGGTTTAGTGTAGTTACCTGTGATATGAAACTAAACTTTTAATAAACCCAAAGAAAAATACTAACTCAAACAAAGGTTAAATTGACGGTTAGTTAAGTGAAAATGTCAGTTTAACCGTAATATTTCCAACTAAAAAAAACACTAAAATCCACCAGTTATGTAAAGTATAACTCACACCCTTGGCATGCACTTCTTATGACCTCACATATTCCAAAACTCATGACATGACTGATAACATCACCTATAGCTGAAATCATATCATTGCTGACCACACATATACTTTAACCTTTCTTTATATATAAATACATATATATATATATATATATATATCTTTCTCTTTCTTATATATATTATTACCTACTGGCAGTTGCCAGTAGGTAGTTATAGTTAGAAACATGTTTCCATAGAAAAAGCGTTTTTTGATTTGCATATATCTTTGGTGCCGTTTGACAAATCTTTCCAAAATTTCACAGAAAGTGTGTCCCAGAATTTTGTTGAACATGACAAGTTACGGGGTGATCCGTCAAGCGGGGACAGAGAAAAAGGGGGGGGGCAAAAAAGTTTGTTTCCCATTACGATTCTCAGAGGGAGCAGCCCGAACTGCTAGATGTAATTACACCAAATTTGGCAGAAAGGTAGGTTTTTGTCTAGAAAGAAGCCTTTTTGTTGTTAGTTTTTTTGTTTTTGTTTTTGCAGAAAATCATGGTCGATTTGTGAAGCCAGCTAATTATTTTTCAAAAAGTGCGGTGTTGGAAAGTGGATTACTGGTAAGGACAGTTAAGTACTTACACTTAGCAATAGGCCACTAACCCCCATTAGGTTCAGTCAGATCTCAATAAATTAATCCCGCTCAACCCTTGGTAGCTTGGCAACAAGCGACAAGGCTTAACTTAGGATACATGTGTGTAAAGCATTTAAAAATCACAAAACAGTAAATAAGTAAAACATAAAACACAATAAAAATCCAACACCAAATTATAACAATAGTGTATTTTGTATCTTTAAAATGACACCAAAATGATTAAAATCGAATAAGGGTGACAGGAGACATTCATTTTTAAAGATTAAAAGTAATTCTTGTGCTTCAAAGCAAATAGCGCTCAAAGGGTTAAAAAAAAGGGTCACACTGGACAAGGAGAAAGTCCAAAGTTCATGCCACCCATGAGGTAACCCTGTTACATTTTCAGAAGGGTTTCTCGGTTCAGGAAAGTGGTCCACAGCACTAGCCAAGGTTTCAGAGGCTCTGGTTTTCCTTTTGGGGTAGGGAGCCACAACTCCCACAATGCACCTCTTCAACTTTAGGAGTTGCTCCAAACGTCTCCAAACTTCTGGAACTTCTTCCAGAGGTCCTTTTTGGGTCCTTGAAGTGTTCACAACTTGATCCAATTTCTAGAAGCTCTGAGTTGCTCCTTGGGAGTTGGGACTACAATTCCCAGAATGCACCTGGTCAGAATCCTCAAATGGGCACTCAACACTGGTCAGCTGGTCTCTTCTTGCAGGACTTGATGCAGGGGATTCTGGGCAGCTCCTTTGTACCTGTAGCAAACAGGGAGTCCCTTCTTGAAGCAGTAGAAGACAGACAAAGTCATTTTAATGGTGAAGCACAAGTGTGAAACTTGTGCAGTCCTTCAGAATGCAGTGTCCAGGTGCAGGTCAGGGTCCAGCTGGGCAGTCCTTCTTCTTCTTTGTCTTGTTCCTAGTAGGGATCTGAGGTGTGGGTGCAGCTCTTCCATAGTTATCCTTGCTACTCGGGTAAAAAGCAGGGGAACCTAACTGTCCAATCACAGGCAAGCCACTTCCCCCTTGGATGACCACTTCCTGGGAAGTGTGGCAAAAATCAATCCCAGCAAGCAACATTCTTCAAAAATCCAGCATGGCCGAAACTGATTTTTGGAGGTTAGATGTGGCTGAGCCCACCCACTGGTCTGGTTGAAAATCCTAAGCAGACCCCTCTCTAATCTAATCAAGATGGCACCTAGTTGTCTGGGACTGCAGGAAATGGGGGGGGGGGGTTCTGAGCTGCTCCTAATGTCCTTCCCTGCCTTTAAAGACCAGTTTGGCTGCTCTCCCCCCATTGTGTTTCACCATCTGTTGAGACAGATCTCCTCCCCCAGACACATCCTTTGTGTTCAGTCCAGGCCACTTCATACCTCATCAAGGCAGTCTAGATAGGCTGCTAGAGGCTGGCCAATCAGAGAAGGGCACTACAGAGCTGAAGTTGGCAACTTTTAGGTAGAGTTTTAAAACTCTTAACCTAAACTATGGTAAGTTGTTGGATTTATTATAACAATTAATTTTATAACAAACTCAAGGTATCTGTCTATAATGGGGATTTTGTTAATTAAAATAAAACTTCATCATTTTAGCCTCTGGAGGCCAATCATTACAGTGAGGGAAACACGAATTTGGCTATTTTACCCCACCAGGGCTCATAAAACTATCTTTATAAGGGTCCCTGCTTATAGTTACATGACACCCAACCCTAGGGACACTTAGGGCACACCCTAGGAGTGACATATATGTAAATATAAGGTAATGTAAGACTTTGGAAGTACTTTTAATTCTAAAGTCAAATTCGCATATAACTTTAATTTAAAAGAAGCCAGCAAGGCAGCCTGCCTTTAAAATGACCATGGCCACCTCAGCAGTGCACCTGTGGATGCACTACCTATGCTGGGGTCCCTAAACCTACATGGGCTACCATATACTAGGGACTTATAGTTAAGTTGATACTGGCATTTACAATTAGCCTAATTTACATATTCATTTTACACAGAGCACAGGTTCTGGGACTGGTTAGCAGTACCCAAGGCACCATCATGGTCAGGAAAACACCCAGAAAAAGTGAAAACTTGGGACAAAAATGTAGGGTGCCTCAGCAATCCGCCCAGTTTTCTCACACGCTGGCTCCAGCACTTGTTTTCAAATAGTTACTCAGTGTGGGCAAGGTCCCAGAGGCATTTCTTCAAAAGAAGAAAGGGGGTGCCTGGGGACCCCTCCTAAGGCTTATTGAGCCCTATGCACCACCACCTCCCTGGGGTGATTAAGCAAAAATATGTGGGGCCCTGCGAGGACCCCTGCAGCCAGGGGCCACCACCTCCTCAGGGGCAAAGTGCCAATTTGCAATGGGAGAGGCCCATGTAGCCTCCCCCCAACCCTAGGGACCGTCTCCTCCCCAAGGCTAAGTAGCAAATGAACGCAGGGGTCCCACATGCCCCCCACAACCCTGGGGTACACTACCTCCCTAGGGCAAAATGTCAATTTGCAATAGGTGAGGTCTGTGCAGCCTCTCTCACAGCACCAGGGACTGACACCTATCCAGGGCTAAATAGGAAATGAATGTGGGCGGCCCATGTAGCCCTACCAGCCCTGGGGACCACCGTTTCCCAGGACTGAAAAATAATAATGAAAGGGGTCAATAGCAGACCCCCAGCCCCGGGGACTACCACCTCCCCAGGGCTTAAAGAAAGGCTAGAGAGGGCCTTGTTCGCCCCCACCCCCTTGAGGAGCCAATATTGGCCCTAGAGACCATCACCCCCTCCTACGGCAGGCTCCTGCTATATTTCAGGATGCCCACCCCAGGGACATAACTGTTTGGTCTGACTTGTTTTGAACTTTGACAGCTCCCATAAGTCAGAGCAACCACTCTGCCTCCAGCGGGCCAGAGATGTCAAAGTGTTCCCACCCACTGAAAGCAGAGGTTTCACCTATGCTCTTGCACACAGGGAACTGCATGATTAGCCTTGAGGCACCCTCCGTGGTCCCATTGCACACTAGTTGCCCTCGGGGGCACCGAGGGGAGTTTTCTGGGTCCAAGAATGGGGGCATTGAAGCCAAAATCGGTCTGTGGCGCATGTCCACTCTCCTGTATTTAGTGAAGGCCGGGTCCGGGGCAGAGTATCCCTGGGGCTCCGATCCAACCGGGTAGGGGAATTGCGGAGCCCCCCCTCTTCTGTTTAGTGAAGGCCGGCCCCAGGGGATGTGGTCTCCAGGGCTGAGATCGTCCCAGGGAGGATGGGTGTGTGGCCCCATACTCCATTCAATTTATGGCTGGGCCCTGGGGGATGGGCTACCCGGAGCCAAAATCAGCCCAGGGAGGGGGGCACACCACCCCTCCTCCATTTTTCATAACTAGGTTCAGGGGATTGGGTCCCAGGGTTGAAATTGGTGTGCCCCTCTCCCCTCTTGAATGAAGGACAGGCCCCAGGGGGATGGGGTCCTTGGGGTAGATATCGACCCTCAAAAAACTGTACTCAAGCACTCATGCACACCAACAGACTAACAAACCTACTAAGACAGTTATAGTCTCACTTACAAACACTCACACACCAAATCACAGGCCAAGTCAGACACTTACACATCCACTCAGAGACTCACACACTAACTCACAGACCCACTCAGAGGTTCACACACCCAGTCACTGAACCACTCAGTGACTAATGCACCCACTCACAAGCCCACTAGGCCATTCACATACCCATTCAAAGACCCACTCAGAGACTCATGCACCCACTCGCCGACCCACTCAGACACTAATGCACCCTCTCACACACCCACTGTTAACGTATCGTAATTAAAATTACTTTACATTAAACAAAACATAGAAATTCACTGAAAAAGCAAAGGTTACTGGGACTTTAGAGTTAGGAAATAGAATTAAATAACATAGAAATTCACTCGAAAAAACAAAGGTAACAGGTACTTAATAGGTAGGTTCTGAATTTACTCATACAAAACCATAGAATTCAGCAGTTATAGTTTCAGAGTTATTTCAAGTTACTCATTCCAACTCATGCTCTAAGGTAACTAGAACTCATGCTCTTGCCATGCACTGCTAATTGCCCCAGAGACTACATCGCTCATGGCATCTTTTATAACATCATTGATAACATAACTGCAATATTTTGCAAAAAGACTATTGTTGAGAATGCAGTCCATGGCAGGGGAGTGAGGTATAGTTACCCTCAGGTACGACTCGTTGGATATATATATATAATATATAGTAATGAAAATTACTTTACGTTAAAAAAAACATCAAAATTCACTGAAAAAAACAAAGGTTACAGGGACATTATAGTTAGGTAATACAAAAAAACCCCATAGAAAATCACTCAAAAAAACACAAAGGTTACAGGGATGTTATACTTTGGCTCTGTATTTACTCGCACACAACCTTAGAAATTCACCAGTTATAGTTATAGTTATTTCAAGTAACTATAACTCGTGCCCTAAGGTTACTATAACTCGCAACCTCGCCCAGCACTGTTAATAACCCGGATATTACATCACACATGACACCTATAATTGATAATATCACTGTAACATGTTTCTAAAATTATACATAAGATACTGTGCATGGCAGGGGTGCAAGTTATAGTTAACTTAGGGATCCTCTGGATCACCCTCATGGGGCCTATAGGGTCAGGTTATCCCTATCTTGCTCCCTTGATATCTTTATTTTGTTATCACTTTAGGAAAGGGGACTAAGGCCCTCATTATGATCTCGGCGGTTAAAACCACTGTGATCTGCGCTGGCTGTCAATAGATGACCGCTAGCGCGACTACCCTCCACCGCCGTATACTGTTTTCCCCGCTGGGCCTGCGGGCGGAGGCAGTGTTTCCACCCGCCGGCCCAGCGGGGAAAAGGGCTGTAATATTGACAGTGGCTCCAAATGGAGCCGGCACCAATGCTGGTGTGCGGCAGGTACAGCTGCACCTGTCACACAGATCACTGCCCGTAAATCAGGCAGTGATTTGATCGATGGGGCACTGCACAGGGGCCCCTGCACTGCCCATGCCAAGTGCATTGCACAGAGGCCCCAGAACTGCCCCACCAGCGTTTCCTCTGGCAGTGTATTTCGATGTGGGGTTTAGGGCGGGTCATTAATTGGCAGTCTGGGCCACCATGCCGGATGGTGGTAGTTACCGCCACCGCCGGCATGGCGGCCCAGACCGCCAGGATCATAATTAGGGCCTAAATCCCGAGTCCTATACTGGCTGCCAGCAGCAACACTTTTCTCATGTTGCCATCATCCAAATTAAAAAGTCAATCTCACAGCAGACTGACTTACGCAGGAGTGAGAATGCCCAAGGGAAATAAAGCTCAATGGGCCAATCAGAACACTCCATTTTGAAACTGGTTCTCCTGCGAGAGTCTCTTGAGAATCTCCTGAGCCCAACTGTCCAGATACACAATTATTTTTGACTCTTTATTTCTCAAAAACTACCGAACAGATTTGCACCAAAATCTAGATTTCTGCGGAATTTAATGTTATTCCATTCAGCAGTTTTTGTTGTAGCCTTGTCTGAAGAACTCAATGGAAAATGCTTGGGTTTTTTGTTTTGGGACACCCTTTTTTCTCAGCCCAAGCTTCATGAATCACCATAAATATAGATAGATATAGATATATATAGATATGTATAGCTATCTATCTATCTATCTATCTATCTATCTATCTATCTATCTATCTATCTATCTATCTATCTATCTATCTAACTATGTATATATGTACACCTATATATATGTATATATATATATATATATATATATATATATATATATATATAGTCACAAGCAGACCCGTCCCTATTTATACAGACACCAAAACACTTGCACTCCACGGCTAGTACGTTTGCAGGAAAAAATGTATTCAATGGCGACTCGTTTCGCTCTCAGGGAGATCTTTTTCTCTGCCAGTACCCAGAGCACTGTGCTCCACCACCTTTAAAAACAAATTGCATACCATAACATAGAAATGATGAAAAGACTGTGATTGCGGATCCACCTTTAAAAAGGGAACACCAATTACACATAATAAGATCTGAAGACGGTAATTTTACAAAATAAAAAAAGAAATATAAAACTAAGATAATATTAAAAACGTAAAACATAAATTGTAAATTTGATTTTCCACATCCCATTTTCGAAGACCAGGCCAAGTTGCCCATACCTAAATAACTCCAATTATTCATCAACTTGTAATTAACGCAAAACTAAACAACCTACATCATACACACTCTCATAATATTTAACATAGAAAAAACACTTATTAATCAATCTTAATAAAATGCTATATAATTCCACATAAATTCCAAAATTCCTAATAATAAATCAATAGTACAGTAAGGGCCAAGTGGTCATTTATGCTGCAAGCCCATCCCCTCCCTTAAAGGATCCGCTATATAATCACCTAAAAAAAATCCAAAAGTGTAGTGTGCCACTTAACAGAAACCCGAAAAGGAAAACAAAAAAATGCAAACATCATATATCCTAAGAAAATCATCCACTATAATATTATAATATCTTGGATTCTTACATACTTCTTACACCAAACACTGACTGTTATTCATCCTATATGCACAAATAATTCCTCGTCCAAGTTAAGACCCATAGTTTCTTCTCTCTGTCACCTCCCCTGATTAACTGCTCCACCCTGTCAATACCAAAGAAAAAGAGGGAATCAGAATTTTGAGAGTGTGTTTGTTTCCAAAGTCTAGCTACTGGGTAATTGTGATCATCATTCCTGATTGCCCTCACATGTGTCCAAAATCCATTTTTTCACTGGAAAGATGGTACTTCCCACATAACGAAGTCCACATGGGCATACTAGGACATACAAACAAAAATCACTGCTGCATGTAATACATTTGTTAATGTTTTGCCTTTGGCCATTAGGAAGCAGAATGGTTTTAATGTTGCTACCGCTCTTATATGCTTTACACTTATCCTATTTATAAGAACCCTTCTGTTCTGAAAACCAACTCTAATGTATAGACTCCCTTTTAATGTTGCTATGCACTAACATGTCTTTTAAGGACCTCGATTTCCAGTAAGTGATCAAAGGATACTGCAAGACTTTGTGTCCAATTATTTAATCAGATTTTATCAAATGCCAATGTTAGAAATCATCTTTCTAATTTTATCCGATTCTGAATTATAAGTAGTAATAAGTCTCACCTTACCCTGGTCATCTACTACTGTAGGTTTCTTAGCAAAGAGGTCTTTCCTTAACACTGTATTCACTCTCTCCTTGGCCTCCCTTAGCACCTTACGGGGATAGCTTCTGTATTGAAATCTATGCAACATCCTGGCTTCTTCTTCCCTATAAGCTACAGTGCCACTGCAACTATGCCGAGCCCTGAGTAGTTCCCCATAAGGTATATTCCAGCGCAGATCACGGTGGTTATAACTATTGCCTGCCATTTCTTTACGATGAAGGGAGGTCTGTACCCTACCCTTATTTATTTCTACATATACGTCTAAAAAATCCATCTCCTTATCATGTATCAAATGTGTAATTGATAAATGTAGTTCATTGCGTGAAATCTGTAACAAGGAATCCTCTAAGAGACATCTGGGGCCATCCCATATGATAAAAATATCATCCTTATATCTTGTCCAAAGGGCTGTATTTCGTGTCCAGAATTCTTTATCCTCTGACCAAATATATTGCTGTTCCCACCAACCCATGAAGATGCCTGCAAAAATTGGAGTAAAACAACTTCCCATCGCTGTTCTGGTAACTTGTCTATACCACTTCTTATTAAAAAGGAAGAAGCTGTTACCCAAATGGTATTCTAACATATTCAATAGCATCATAGTGTGATCATACAGATAAATAGCTTTATCCCGGAAAAAAATGTCTGCAGGCTCCAACGCCCAAACCATGATCTATACAAGTGTACAATGACACTACATCATTAGTCACCAAAAGGTATGTCGGCTGCCAAGGTATCTCCTCTGTCTTAGATCTAAATTCTGCACTATCTCTGCAATATGCAGGCTAATTCAGAACATACGGTAGCAGGAAATAATCTAAATACATGGAGGTAGGCTTCAAAAGACTGCCATTAGCAGATAATATTGGTCTACCAGGGGGTTGGTTTTATCCTTATGTATTTTGGGAAGCATATAAAAACATGGTATTACTGGTTTCTGTACATAGAGAAATGGAAATTCATCAGTACTGAGGAGACCTCATTCCCTCCAATCTGTCAATTTACAATGATAACGAGACACAGATTGTTTATATGTCTCCTTCCTGGAGAGCTCATTTTGGACTTATGACGTTTGGTGGAAGGGGTTCCGCCCTGCTTGGAATTACCTTGGGTGGCGCTGGCTAGCGTTTGTTGGACTGGAGAAACTGTGGAATAAAAATTCGCAGGCAAAGGGGATTTTTAATTCTGTTATATTTGATAATTGAATTGCACAATATGGACGAGGTACGACAAAAACGTGGCCAAAGGTTGTGCGTGTGGATCGTTGTATTAACGTATGGTAATCACATATTACTTTAAATTGAGAAAAACATACAAATTCACAGAAAAAAACAAAGGTTGCACGAACATTACAGTCAGGTTCATGTTTTACCCACACAAAACCATAGAAATTCAACAGTTATATTTATACATATAATTATACATATGTTTATATTTATCTGAAGAAACCATAACTCATGGCATTAAGTAACTTTAGGTCACAAATTATAGTTTCTTACCATAAGTATTATTAAAAGTATAACTATAACTGCTGAATTTCTATGGTTCTCTGTGGCTGAAACATTAATCTAAAAATAACATCCAGGTAATATATATATAAAACTATAGAGCAAGAGATATATATTAGTTTGTGTATTTGGAACTCTCCTCCTTTCAACAGCCTTTAAAATGTATCCTAAAGTTAAATAATAGCATTATTTTATTATTTCAAAATACATTTTTTATAACTTTTTTACTATTAAATTAATTAAATAATGTAATCATGTTTATTTTCAATTAAGTTTAGCAATCACATTTCAATAACTAATTTCTAACATCACTTACATCTAAATGTATATTTAGATATATTTAAACATTCATTAATTGACCCCACTGCTATGTAAAATACTCCCAATGTAAAGAAAGGAACAGTGTGATGTAACGACGTCTGATGTAAAAACCACAATGTAATAACTTTCAATGCAAGTCTTCTAAAGTACCAGCAGCATAGCTTATCATGTACTGACTATTTGTGAAATCCACACACCTATGAAAATAGGTGCAATCAAGGGGCAAAAAGGTATATTCTCTGATACACCAACGCGTACCATTTGTAATGTACTTGAAATCATAGAACTTGCAGGTCTGATTCTTGTGCAGTTGCCTGCATGTGGGCATTTGTACTTGTGTATTTAGCAAGAGCAAAGATCAAATCGTAGACATCACTGGCTCCCATTTGTGGCATAGCAAAGGGCTGATCATTGCATAATACAGGTTTTTTTAAACCCTTCACTGATAGGCCTCCCTCCTCCCTCTAGGGCCGGGCCCGTTTTTGGCTATTTGGTGTAGTTTGCACTTAGAGCTCTATAACTTTTTATCTACATAAGCTGTCCACGCCAAACTTGTGTCCTTTTTTTGGACATCATGAGGATTCTAAAAGTACCCAGAGTTTGTGGATTCCCCTGCAGAGGAATAAGAATATAGGTAAAATATAGCAAACTCTTAAGCTGTTTGAAAAAAATAAGGAAAAAGTGCTCCAGATGAAAGTGTCTGTTTTTTCTAAAATTGGCATGTACAAAAGGTTTGCTGTACTAAAGTCATAATTTTCCCAGCATTCAGATATATGCAGACCTGAATCAAAAAACTTGCTTTTGTACCACAGGTTTGGCATTTTCCTAAGAGGTAGCCTATTTTCCCTATTTTTTGTGGTGAAAAACAGTGTGAAACCCATTGGTGATTCAGGAAATCTATACATTTTCCAAAACTATTCAAAATTGTGAATTCAGTAAGGGGTTGTATGTGTAGATCCCTCAAGGTTTCCCAAGGATAATAACTGTTGAAATAAAGAAATATTGAAAATGAGTAGGAAAAAACAGCCATTTGTGACAGCCTTTTGATGTGTAACTTTTTGTCACAATGGCAAATTGACAAAAGCAGTACAGCATTCCATCTGCTAGACCACTCTGGTTGTGGGAATATATTGGGTTTGTAGGGTTTCCAAGAATCCAAGGTACCCAGAGCAAACAATTGAGCTGCACCATACAATGGGTTTAATTGAGCAACAAGTATAGACCAATTCTTATAGCGAAATAGGCAGAGTGAAAAATGGGTATCAAGTAAACGTATCTATTCCTGAAATGGGCACAAGATGTAGAGTATAGGACTCGTGGTTATTTATACAGTGCTGAATTTGTGGGCACCCGTACTAGCGCATGACTTGGAGGATATTTTTCAAAATGTCATCCTTCAAATACACTTTTGAAAGGCAAACATGTAGCAAAATCCAATAGGTAATAACAAAAGTTCTACTATTCTATGGCCCTCAGGTCTCACATTAAATTACACTTCACAGGTGTGGGTAGACCTGGTGCCGCAACAGGAAACAGCCCAAATTGCAACATGGACACAGTCCATTATTCTAACCAAAACACCCTATTTTCCCAAACCAGGTAGCTCTAGGTTTTAGATGCTAGATCATCTGCCACCTACGGAAACCTAGCCAACGGGTACAATTTTGTAAACTAGACACCAGGGGTGTTCAGCGGTGGCTGACTATCATGGCTCTTCCCATGTTTAGATACCTCGAATCCCTTGCAAACCTCCAACTTTGACTAAAACAAATTTTCCTCACATTTCTTTGATGGATAGTTCTAGAATTAGTGGGGAGCCACAAACTTCCTTCCACCCGGCATTCCTGCAAGTCTCCTGATAAAAATAGTACCTCACTAGTGTGGCTGGAGTTAGTGCCCGTGAAAGGAAATGGCCCAGAAAGCAACATGGAGGCAGCTCAGTTTTCCACCCAAAATGACCCTCTTTTCCCAGCGTGGGAAGATATAGATGTTTGACGCTAGCTCAGCTGCCACCTAGGAAAACCTAGCCAACCTGTACATTTTTTAAAAAGACACCTAGAGTTAACTGGGGTGTGTTGATTTGCCTGCTCTTATCACATTTAGTTACCTAGAATCACTTGCAAACCTCACACTTCTAGATCTAGAATCCAAGGGCTGCAACAATTTTCCTCTATCTAGCATTACCCACAAGTCTCTCAATAAAAATGGTATCTCACTTGTGTGGCTGGAGCTAGTGCCCTCGACAGGAAACGGCACAAAATGCAACATGGACACAGCCCATTTCTCCACACCAAACTGACACTCTTTTCCCAATGTTGGTAGCTCTAGATTTTGGACCCTAGCTCAGCTGGGACCAAAGAAAACCTAGTCCACCTGTACCTTTCTGAAAACTAGACACCTAGGGGTATCCAGCATGGGGATTACTTCTATGGCTCTCTCTAGGTCTTTTTTACTCAGAATCACTTTCAAACCTCAAACTCTGACTAAAAAAACACATTTTCCTATCATTTCTGTGCTGGAAAGTTCTAAAATACACAGGGAGCCACAAACTTCCACCCACCTGGGATGTTCCCAAGTCTCCAGATAAAAATTGTACCACACTTGGGTGAGTAGACCTAATGCTCATGACAGAAAGCAGCCCAGAACGCAACATAGACGCAAACCATTTGTCCACCCAAAATACTCTCTTTACCCAAACTGGGTAGCTCTAGATTTTTTACTCTAGCTCATCTGGCATCTATGGCAAGCTAGCAAATCAGTACTGTTTTCAAAACTAGACACCTAGGGATATACAGCTGAGCTGCCTTGTGTGGCTTTCCCCACATTTAGTTACCCTGAATCCCTTGCAAACCTCAACATTTGACTAAAACAATCCATTTTCATTATATTTTAGTGATGAATAGTTCTAGAATCCATGGGGGGTCACAAGCTTCCATCGACCCAGCATTCCTGCACATTTTCTGATAAAATGGTAACAAACATGTGTAGGTAGACCTAGTGCCTATGACAGATAGTGCTCAAACATGGACGCAACCCATTTTTCCACTCAAAACTGACACTTTTTCCCCAACGTGGGTAGCTCTAGATTTTGGACCCTAGCTCAGTACTGGGGAAACCTTCTCAACCTGCACATTTCTAAAAACTAGATGCCAAGAGGTATCCAGGGTGGGCTGACTTATGTGGCTTACACCATTTTTAATTAAACAGAATAGCTTGAAAACCTCAAACTTTGACTAAAAAAAACACATTTCCATCACAATGCTATGACAGAGAGTTCTAGAATCTTTGGGGAGCCATTCACTTCCTTCAACTGCATTCCTCCAAGTCTACAGATAAAAATGGTACTTTACTATGTGAGTAGACCTAGTGCTGGTGACAGGAAACAGCCCAGAAAGCAACATGGAGGCAGTTCATTTTTCCACCCAAAACCTACCCTCTTTTCGAAAAGTGGGTAGCTCTAGATTTTGGACCCTACCTCAGCTAGCACATAGGGAACCTGATCCAAATAATATATGTTTTAAACCTAGACACCTACAGTTATCCAGGGTGGGCTGATTTTGCATGGCTCTCACCATGTTTAGTTACCCAGAATCCCTTGCAAACTTCAAAGTTTGACAAAAAAACATATTTTCCTCACATTTCTGTGATGGGAATTTCTAGAAATCCATAGAGAGACACAAACTTCCATTCACCCACCATTTCTCCAAGTCTCCAGGTAAAACTGGTACCACACTTGGGTGGCTCAGCTTGGTGTCTATGAGAGGAAATGACCCAAAACGCAACATGAACACACCCCATTTTTCCACCCTAAACTGACTTTTTCTCAAAGTGGGTAGCTCTAGATTCTGGACCGTAGCTCAGGTGGCACCTATGGCAATCTAGCCAACCTGTAAATTTCTGAAAACTAGACACCTAGGGGTTATGTTATGTTATGTTATACAGTTTGTAGAGCGCATGGATACCCTCAGGTTTCCCAGCGCTAATGGACCTTGACCAGGGAGAGAGAGTGACCCACGCAAGAGCAGTATTAGAATAGCCATGTTTTCAAAGCCTTATGGAACTCCAGTTCATGACTCAACAGCCAGATTTTAAGAGGCAGCGAATTCCATAATTTTGCTCCTAAGTAAGCCATTGTAGACCCGCCCCATTTAGTTTTCTTAATTTTAGGTATGGTGGCTAAGGCTCTTGTGGCGGATCTTAAGTCTCTGTTCGGCTTGTAAAACGAAGCCAGATTCTTAAAGAGTGGAGGTCCTCTGTCATGCAACGATCTATGTATATGACAGAGGGCCTTAAATTTGATCCGCTACTCAACCGGCAACCAGTGCAATGTGGCTAATCCGGCTTGCACTGATGACCTTCTCGGGATATCCAAAAGTAGACGGGCTGCAGCATTTTGTATTCTTTGTAATTTCTCCTTCACATAGGCTGGGGAGCCTAAAAAAAGGCAATTCCCATAGTCTAATCTTGATAAAATCACAGCCTGCCCAATAAGTCTTCTTGCCAATGCCGGGAGGATGACAAAGACCTTCCTAAGAAGTCTAAGTAGGCCAAAGCAGGTAGTAGATATGTGTCTGGCATGAACATCTAAAGTCAGGAGGGGGTCCAGAGTAATCCCCAAACGCTTTATCAATTTTTTGGGAGGCGGAAACTCACTAAGAGCCGAGGGACAGCTACAAGAGATTCCAGATCTTAGTTCTGGACCCAGTATCATAACTTCACTTCTCTCCTCATTAAGGTGCAATTTACTATGGGTCATCCAGCTTGTGACCGCTTGTATACATGTGGATAGTGCGATTTCTTCTGAGGTCTCGTTGGTGGAAAAAGAAACCACCATTTGGGTGTCGTCAGCATAGGACACCAACGCTAAACCAAAGGATTCTACCAAGGTAGCAAGCGGGGCCATAGAGATATTAAACAGTGTCGGACTCAGGGCAGAGCCCTGAGGTACACCGCACCTACACAACAGCATATCTGACAGAAACGATCGATCTAGAACCTGAAAGGATCTGTCCTGTAAGAAGGAAATGAACCAGGCCAATGCCTGGCCCTAATCCCAATATTCTTCATCCTCTGGATTAATACCTGGTGGTCTACTGTGTCAAAAGCTGCACTCAGGTCCAGCGTAATGATCACTGTAGTAAGACCCTGGTCCACCTTTTTCCTAGCTTCTTCCATCACCGCAATTAAGGCAGTTTCCGTGCTATGACCTGCTCTGAAACCCATTGAATAGGATGAAGCAACATATTCTCTTCCAGAAAAGTGGAAAGTTGGAAATTGATATATTTATCTAGAATCTTTGCTGGGCGGGCAAAAGGTAGATGGGTTTAAAATTCTTCAGTACTGTAGGGTCAAGAGTGTTTTTTTTTAATAGCGGCTTTACTATGGCGTGCTTCCATAGGCTATGCACTGATCCTCTGAGTAATGAATCATTCAGTAGTTCTGTAAGCACAGGTACTATAGCTTCTGCCTCTTAAATTAGTATGTGCGGAGGAGCCGGGTCCAGGGGAGATCCAGATTTAAGAACACTCAGGCAAGCTAATACCTGCGCTTGCGACAAAGGGGAGAAGAGGGAGAAGCAGGCTACTTTATCAGAGAAAAAATACTGCTCCTCCTCAATCTTAGAACTCTTGTTGTCAAAAGTAGCATAAATGTCTACAATTTTTTGATGAAAACATTTGTCTAACGAATTACTATATTCTAAGGAGACGTCTTTCGGGTTGTCCTCCACAGGAACTTGAAGAATATCCTTAAGAACTTGGAAACGAGCTTTAGGAGAACATGCAGCATCTTCAATTTTTTGCTGATAGAAAGCACTTCGTACCACCTTAATCTCTGAGTGGTATCTTCGAATAGCTCCTTGATATAATTCCCTATCTATTGGATCATAGGATTTCCTCCAAGTCCTTTCTAATTTTTTACATTCTTATTTTAGAAGAAGTAATTGAGGTGTAAACCATGGAGCCCTGGACTTCCTATTCGGTCCAGATTTTCTTCTCCAAGGAAGGACTTTATCCTGGCTATCAGTGATCCAGTCACTGAAAGCCTCAGCATCCAATTTCCCCTTGTCCGTAAAACAGGACTTGCGGGATTCCAAGGAGATTAGAAAACCCTTTTTATTCAGTTTGTTCCATGATCTTCCAACCTGTGCCGAAGGCTTGAACCCCTTTTCCACTGTGTCCATAGCTAATTCAATGGGGATTAGAAAATAGTCAGACCAGGCCAGTGCAGTGGGGGACAAGCAGGTTAGTGCAGGTGTATTGCTAAAAACTAAATCAATAGTGTGGCCCCTTTTCTGAGTGGAGCCCTTAACAAGTTGGGAAAACCCAGTGCCTCCAAGCCTCCCAATAGACATCTTGAGCCTGATTGTTCTACGGTCTCAGCATAAATATTAAAATCTCCTAATATGGTAAAACTAGGTCTCGAACAAATAAAATCTGCTGTGCAGTCTAAAAGAGAGTCTAAACATTTCTCTGAGGTGCCAGGGGGGCGATAAAGCAAGATCACTGAAAAGGTATAGTGAGGGTTAAGAGCAAGAGAAAAAAACATACCTTCCCCTTCCACTAACTGGAGGGGCTGATAGGTAAGGTTAAGAAAATCCTTATAAATAACAACAAATCCCCCCCATCTAGACATCCCTCTATCTAATCTAGCAATTAGATAACCTGTAGGTAGTGCCAGGTTGATGTCGGGGTCCGAACCTTCATGCAGCCAGGTTTCAGTTAGAAACAAATCTGTAGGAGAGGACTCTGCTACCAATATATTAATATCCAGTTTGTGTGCTGCCAATGATCGGCAATTGGTATAAAGGAAAGAGTAGAAGAGGTATACAGGGTGGGCTGAATTGCTTGGCTCGCTCCATGTCCAGTTACCCAAAATCCCTTGTTAACCTCAAACTTTGACTAAAAAAACACATTTTTCTCACATTTCTGTGATAGAAAGTTCTAGAATCCATCGGAAGCCACACCCTTCCTTTCACCTGGCACTCCCCCAAGACTCCCAATAAATATGTTACCTTACTTGTTTGGGTAGACCCAGCACCTGATTCATGAAACGGCCCAGAACGCAACATGGAGGCAGCACATTTTTCCACCAAAAGCTGACCCTGTTTTCCCAAAGTGGGTAGCTCTAGGTTTTGGACCCTAGCTTATCTGGCTCCTAGGGAAACCTAGCCAAACTGTATATTTTGTAAACTAGGTAGATAGAGGTACACAGGGTGGCTCTCGCCATGTTTAGTTACCCAAATTACCTTGCAAGCCTCAAAGTTTGACTAAAAAAAACAAAGTTTTGTCAAATTTCTTTGATGGAATGTTCTAAAATCCATGGGAAGTCACAAGCATCCATCCACCTAACATTCCCCCAAGTCTCCAGATAAAAATGGTACCTGACTTGTGTAGCTGGGCTTAGTGCCTGCACCAGAACAAATCAAACCAAGGTCAAAGAGGGTCCCTTTGCAAGGACTTCCATTGATGTTAGTTTGATCAGTTCCTGTCGCGGTCACTACACCTAGCCACACAAGTGGGTAGCATTTTTATGGGGACAACTGGAGAAATGCTGGATGGTAGGAATATTGTGGTATTCTTCTGATTCTGGAAGAATATGGCACACAAGCCAACATTTGTAGTTTGCAGGGCATTGTGGGTATGAAAACTTGTTGCGATCCTTTGAGAGGCATCCTTTACTCCCCTGTGTGTCTAGTTTATGAAAAGATCTAGACTTGGTAAATTTAACTTAGAGACAATGAACACCCTGGCAGAGAAAGACGTAAAAGACAAACATTACTTCACAACCATCTATTCCTCAGTTACACACTCACACTGGTTGCATTTGGCATGAGGGTGAGTGAAGGTTCAGAATGTTAAGGTATATTAGCAAGAGATTACACAAAAACTTAATGCACTGTTAATAATTGAAAGGTCAAAAAACGAGAACCAGTAACTGACAGATCATGAGCTGTAAAGCCATGACATATCTACCTTTTTACAGGCCATTCCCATACTTTTCATATGTGATACACAAAAGACCATTCACGCCACCAACCACGGGCCCAACAAACTATGACACTCACATCAACAGACAGCACCTTCAAGGGCCTATCACTTTCATACACCCAAAGGCCTGACACAGCAATCACATCAGCTGGTGGCTGATGGAGGGTGTGGACCAACAGTTGGCTAGCAGTGTGTGTAGTGACCATCAACAAGTCCCTACTCACACACCACTAGCCAAATGCCAGCTAACCAACATCACCAACCAAGTGCCCGTTCATGCACACCACTAGCCAAGTGCCATTTCACACGTACTGCCAGACAATCACCAGTCCATGCACACCGCCAACCACGCACCAATTCATGCAACCATTTTTTTAACAAAAAAGAAAACACAAACCAGTTGGAAGTACATGCAAAACTAGGACAACAAACACAACAGCTCTAACTAAATACATCACACTAGTGCCAACCGTGAAACCTGATTTTTTTTTTATAAAACCACGCAAACCACTCATTTTACTTTAACATTCACAGTTGCTCCCAATACCTCTACTGCATGTTGTACAATTTAAAATATGTGGGCACACACAGCCTAGGTTTTGAAAGACACTCAGGACAAAACATATAACTCTCCTTTTGCACACCTCTACAAATATAGACTCCACGTCTCCTACTGGGAAAGTCTTTTTTGGGCATGAGAGGAAGGTGATCAGTAAAGAGGTGATCTTTCAATCTATTTCTTTATACGTAGAGCATTGAGAAACCACCAACACTCAGTAGGTTCTCAAGCCCAATAGGGCTGGAAGGATCATTTTTGGAGGGGTTGTGTCCACTCCCAACCAGTGATACCAGGGATATACTTCCCAATTACAATAAATAAGTAACCCTGGACTAGTTTCCGGTCACAATTATGACCGCTCATCACAACGTGGTTCCCTTCCCCTTGAAGATAGAAGTGCTTTCTTTTTTGGTGAGCCTCACCCATGCTTCATCATTGGGTCCACCCTAGCTCCTAGAGGCCAGAGTGGGATCAAACAGCTGATGGTAGCACTTAGGATAGATCCTACCAGGGATTAAATAAAAAAAAAACGTACTCGTCACCATGGTGTCCGTTTATTAGTGGTGCCAGTAGGTATGTTTAAAATATAGAACAACTGTGGGGATCTCTAGGAATATTATGGTTCTAAGACCCTAGTCTAAATTGGAATATTAATAATTGTCAACATGTTTCAGCCCCTTTGAAGGCCTAAAAGGTCCTGGACTTTCATCAGGGCAGATATACAGTATAAAGTACTGTCCCCAGGAGGTGTGTACTATAGGCTACCTGCTCACATACTCGTAAATTCACATGCAAACTACGAAAAAAAAATAACATTACTCATCTATTCATGAGTCTGTGACGCTCAAGTGACGTCTTGGGAACAAAACCCTAACAGCATGTAAATCTCTCTAAACGAGGCACAGAAGAATAAAAACATGTAAAAAAAACAAAATATTTAACACAGACATCGAAAAGACTTGTTCATACACAGAAGTGGGCATAATTACAAGAATAGCCAACATACTTCTTTGTTTATCCAGTAATGCATTCGTTTGCCTCCTCCCTTTTATTCACAATGCTAGTTATACACTCACTGCACACTTTACATTGGATCTGGGCTTAAAAAAACCCTGGCAACAAAGGATGCACACAAACTGCAACACAGAGAATGTAGTATATTTGCTAACATGCCTATGCTCTGAGAAGTAGGGTGGACCTGATGATGAAGCATGCCAGTACTAGTGTGGGTGAGGGTCACTAACAAAGAAAGAACTTCTTTCTTAAGGGGAAGGTAACCATGTTGTGATGAACGATCATAATTGTGACCAGTGACTAGGTTCATGGCTACATATTTATTGTGATTGATCTTTCAACCTAGCCACATCCTCCACCACTCTAACTCTAGGAACACTTGGCTGTTCCAGTACAACAAGGCTGCCTATCACAGACTGCTGAATCTGAACAAATGTCTGTAGGAAAGTACCATCTTGCCTGGCATGTTACCCCCATATTTCACTGTATATATGTTGTTTTAGTTGTACGTGTCACTGGGACCCTGCCAGCCAGGGCCCCCGTGCTCATAAGTGTGCCCTGTATATGTTACCTGTGTTATGACTAACTGTCTCACTGAGGCTCTGCTAATCAGAACCTCAGTGGTTATGCTCTCTCATTTCTTTCCAAATTGTCACTAACAGGCTAGTGACCAATTTTAACAATTTACATTGGCATACCGGAACACCCTTATAATTCCCTAGTATATGGTACTGAGGTACCCAGGGTATTGGGGTTCCAGAAGATCCCTATGGGCTGCAGCATTTCTTTTGCCACCCATAGGGAGCTCTGACAATTCTTACACAAGCCTGCCACTGCAGCCTGAGTGAAATAACGTCCACGTTATTTCACAGCCATTTTACACTGCACTTAAGTAACTTATAAGTCACCTATATGTGTAACCTTTACCTGGTAAAGGTTGGGTGCTAAGTTACTTAGTGTGTGGGCACCCTGGCACTAGCCAAGGTGCCCCCACATTGTTCAGGGTCAATTCCCCAGACTTTGTGAGTGCAGGGACACCATTACACGTGTGCACTATACATAGGTCACTACCTATGTATAGCTTCACAATGGTAACTCCGAATATGGCCATGTAACATGTCTAAGATCATGGAATTGCCCCACCAATGCCATCCTGGTATTGGGGAGACAATCCCATGATTCCCCGGGTCTCTAGCACAGACCCGGGTACTGCCAAACTGCCTTTCCTGGGGTTTCACTGCAGCTGCTGCTGCTGCCAACCCCTTAGACAGGTTTCTGCCCTCCTGGGGTCCAGCCAGGCTTGGCCCAGGAAGGCAGAACAAAGGACTTCTTCAGAGAGAGGGTGTTACACCCTCTCCCTTTTGAATAAGGTTTCAGGGCTGGGGAGGAGTAGCCTCCCCCAGCCTCTGGAAATGCTTTGATGGGCACAGATGGTGCCCATCTCTGCATAAGCCAGTCTACACCGGTTCAGGGATCCCTCAGCCCTGCTCTGGCGCGAAACTGGACAAAGGAAAGGGGAGTGACCACTCCCCTGACCTGCACCTCCCCTGGGAGGTGCCCAGAGCTCCTCCAGTGTGCTCCAGACCTCTGCCATCTTGGAAACAGAGGTGCTGCTGGCACACTGGACTGCTCTGAGTGGCCAGGGCCAGCAGGTGACGTCATAGACTCCTTCTGATAGGCTCCTTCAGGTGTTGCTAGCCTATCCTCTCTATTAGGTAGCCAAACCTCCTTTTCTGGCTATTTAGGGTCTCTGCTTTGGGGAATTCCTTAGATAACGAATGCAAGAGCTCATCAGAGTTCCTCTGCATCTCTCTCTTTACCTTCTGCCAAGGAATTGACTGCTGACTGCGCTGGAAGCCTGCAAAACTGCAACAAAGTAGCAAAGACGACTACTGCGACCTTGTAACGCTGATCCTGCCGCCTTCTCGACTGTTTTCCTGGTGGTGCATGCTGTGGGTAAAGTCTGCCTCCTCTCTGCACTAGAAGCTCCGAAGAAATCTCCTGTGGGTCGACAGAATCTTCCCCCTGCAACCGCAGGCACCAAAGAACTGCATCACTGGTCCTCTGGGTCTCCTCTCAGCACGACGAGCGAGGTCCCTTGAACTCAGCAACTCTGTCCAAGTGACTCCCACAGTCCAGTGACTCTTCAGTCCAAGTTTGGTGGAGGTAAGTCCTTGCCCCCCCACGCCAGACTGCATTGCTGGGAACTGCGGCCCATATTTATACTTTTTGACGCTAAACTGCGCTAACGCAGTTTAGCGTCAAAAAATTTAGCGCCGTCTAACGCCATTCTGAAGCGCCATGCGGGCGCCGTATTTATGGAATGGCGTTAGCCGGCGCTAGCAGACCGGCGCTGCCTGGTGTGCGTGGAAAAAAACCACGTAGACCAGGCAGCGCCGGCGTAGGGGGAAAATGGCGTTAGGGCGTCTTAAAATGGGGCAAGTCAGGTTGAGGCAAAAAAATCGCCTCAACCCGATTTGCGCCATTATTTTCGACGCCCAGACGCCATTTAAATGACTCCTGTCTTAGTAAAGACAGGAGTCATGCCCCCTTGCCCAGGGGACTTATGTCCCCTGGGCATGGTCATTGGGCATAGTGGCATGTAGGGGGGCACAAATAAGGCCCCCCTATGCCACCAAAAAAAATTAAAAAAAATAAAAAATTATACTTACCTGAACTTACCTGAATGTCCCTGGGATGGGTCCCTCCATCCTTGGGTGTCCTCCTGGGGTGGGCAAGGGTGGCAGGGGGGGTCCCTGGGGGCATGGGAGGGCACCTGTGGGCTCATTTTGAGCCCACAGGCCCCTTAACGCCTACCCTGACCCAGGCGTTAAAAAGTGGCGCAAATGCGGGGTTTTTTGATCCGACCACTCCCGGGCGTGATTTTTGCCCGGGAGTATAAATACGACACATTTGCGTCGCCGTCATTTTTTTAGACGGGAACGCCTTCCTTGCATCTCATTAACGCAAGGAAGGCGTTCACGCAAAAAAATGACGCTATTTGCCCATACTTTGGCGCTAGACGCGTCTAACGCCAAAGTATAAACATGGCGTTAGTTTTGCGCCGAATTTGCGTCGAAAAAAACGACGCTAATTCGGCGCAAACGGAGTATAAATACGGGCCTGCGTGTTTTGCAGCTACTCCGGCTCCTGTGCACTCACCGAGGATTTCCTTCGTGCACAGCCAAGCCTGGGTCCCCGGCACTCTAACCTGCATTGCACGACCTCCTGTGTTGTCCTCCGGCAGCGTGGGACTCTCTTGTGCAACTTCGGGTGACCACTGATTCACTCCACTTGGTAGTGCCTGTTCCGGCACTTCTGCGGGTGCTGCTTGCTTCTGAGTGGGCTCCTTCTCTTGCTGGAAGCCCCCTCTGTCCCCTCACGCAATTGGTGACATCCTGGTCCCTCCTGGGCCACAGCAGCATTCAAAAACCCTAACGGCGACCCTTGCAGCTAGCAAGGCTTGTTTGTGGTCTTTCTGCGGGAAAACACTTTTGTACAACTCTTCACGACGTGGGACATCCATCCTCTAAAGGGGAAGTTTCTAGCCCTTGTCGTTCATGCAGAATCCTCAGCTTCTACCATCCGGTGGCAGCTTCTTTGCATCCACAGCTGGCATTTCCTGGGCATCTGCCCACTCCCGACTTGATCGTGACTTTTGGACTTGGTCCCCTTGTTCCACAGGTACTCTTGTCCGAAAATCCATCGTTGTTGCATTGCTGGTGTTGGTCTTTCCTGCAGAATTCCCCTATCACGACTTCTGTGCTCTTTGGGGAACTTAGGTGTACTTTGCACCCACTTTTCAGGGTCTTGGGGTGGGCTATTTTTCTAACCCTCACTGTTTTCTTACAGTCCCAGCGGCCCTCTACGAGGTCACATAGGTTTGGGGTCCATTCGTGGTTCGCATTCCACTCCTAGAGTATATGGTTTTGTTGCCCCTATCCTTATGTGCCCCCATTGCATTCTATTGTGACTATACATTGTTTGCACTGTTTTCTATTGCTATTACTGCATATTTTGGTATTGTGTACATATATCTTGTGTATATTTGCTATCCTCATCCTGAGGGTACTCACTGAGATACTTTTGGCATATTGTCATAAAAATAAAGGGGCATATTTATACTCTGTTTGCAACGGAATTGCGTGTTTTTTTTTGACGCAATTCCGACGCAAAACTAACTCCATATTTATACTTTGGCGTTAGACGCGTCTAGCGCCAAAGTCCATGGAGTTTGCGTCATTTTTTAGCGTGGACACCTACTTTGCGTTAATGATATGCAAGGTAGGCGTTCCCGTCTAAAAAATTGACTCCGAGGCATGTGCGCCGTATTTACACTCCCAGGCAAAATTCACGCCCGGGAGTGGGCGGGTCAAAAAAAATGACGTATGGCCGCTTTTGCGCCGTTTTTTAGCGCCTGGACAAGGCAGGCGTTAAGGGACCTGTGGGCTCGGAAGGAGCCCAGAGGTGCCCTCCCATGCCCCCAGGGACACCCCCTGTCACCCTTGCCCACCCCAGGAGGACACCCAAGGCTGGAGGGACCCATCCCAGGGACATTAAGGTAAGTTCCGGTAAGTATTTTTTTTTTTTTTTTTTTTTTGGCATAGGGGGGCCTGATTTGTGCCCCCCTACATGCCACTATGCCCAATGACCATGCCCAGGGGAAAGAAGTCCCCTGGGCATGGCCATTGGGCAAGGGGGCATGACTCCTGTCTTTGCTAAGACAGGAGTCATTTCTATGGGGGTTGGGAGTCGAAAAAAATGGCGCAAATCGGGTTGAGGCGAAAAATTTGCCTCAGCCTGACTTCCCCATTTTTTGGCGCCCAAGCTCCGCCGGCGCTGCCTGGTGTACGTCGTTTTTTTCCACGCACACCAGGCAGCGCCGGCGGCTAACGCCGGCTAACGTCATTGATTCAATACGGCGCCCGCATGGCGCTTCAGAATGGCGTTAGCCGGCGCTAATTTTTTTGACGCAAAACTGCGTTAGCGCAGTTTTGCGTCAAAAAGTATAAATATGGCCCAAAGTACCTTTATTTTTAGTATATCTGTGTATTTTGTTTTCTTATGATATTGTGCATATGACACTAGTGGTACTGTAGGAGCTTCACTCGTCTCCTAGTTCAGCCTAAGCTGCTCTGCTAAGCTACCTTTTCTATCAGCCTAAGCTGCTAGACACCCCTCTACACTAATAAGGGATACCTGGGCCTGGTGCAAGGTGTAGGTACCCCTTGGTACTCACTACAAGCACGTCCAGCCTCCTACAATGTCATCTTCAACTTTGGAGCAAATCCATGAATACAACAAAAGCATTGAAGGTTGCTAGATTAGACAAATAGATAGCCAACCTCTTATGCCAAATGTAGGCCTTAGGAACAACAGTGTAAGGTCCTAACCTCCGATCTACTCCACCTGTTGTGTAGCCGTTTCAAGTATAGCTCCATGCACGTTAGTTTAACATAATAGGCCGCCTATGGGCTTTGACATTGCATTAGCCATTACATTCTGTATTCTGCCTATTGGCTTTGACATGCTGTATCCAGTCTAGCCGCCTATTGGCTTTGACATTGCATTCCTATTGGCTTTGACATGATGTATTCAGTTTAGCTGCCTATTGACTTTGACATGCTATTAGATATTCTGCCTATTGGCTTTGACATGATATCATATATTACATTTTGTATTCAGCTCCGCTGCCTATTGGCTTTGACATGATATCACATATTACATTTTGTATTCAGCTCCGCTGCCTATTGGCTTTGACATGATATTATACATTGCATTTTATATTCAGCTCAGCTGCCTATGGGCTTTGACATGATATTATACATTGCATTTTGTATTCAGCTAAGCTGCCTATGGGCTTTGACATGATATAAGACATTGCATTTTGTATTCAGCTTAGATGCCTATTGGCTTTGACGTGACACTAGACATTGCATTTGATATTTAGGTTAGCTGCCTATTGCCTTTAACATGACATTGCATTTGATACTTAGGTTAGCTGCCTATTGCCTTTAACGTGGAGTTAGATCTTGCAGTTGAGAATCCAAGCTGTATTTTTCCAAGCTGTGTTTTTGCACCAGAGAACCAAGATGTTTTTCTCACAGTAGACTAGACATGATAAGAGAGAGTACATGGGTGTTGTTCTCTCTGCTTGAGCTTGGGAACAGGAGTAGTCTTGGAGACCTGGCCAGTCTCCAAAATGCTTGCTCAGTTTCCCAGGTCTGAGAGGAGGGGGCACACCTTTGTAACGAATGTAACAGGCTGCAGAGAGTCAGATTCGAATCTGCCGGACCTCGTGCTGGAGCTTGGCGCCAGCTGGCAGCAATCCCGTGTGGGTAGATGAATCTCTTCCTCGCGGCTGACAAGGGGTCATCAGCTTGCAGACCTTAGAAAGATGAAGCTGTAAATAATTCCCACACGGTGAAGTATTTGTTTTGCTTTGCATTCAATATCTTATAAATATAACCTGCTGTGTATATTGCAAACTGATATATTTTGTTTGATTAACGCGGACTTGAAAGCTACTAATTCGTCATTCATAAATATTGTGGTTGGGGAAGAATTAACAACAATAAAAGTCTTCTTTGACCTCAGAAGTGCATTTCTGTTGTGTTATGTTAGTGCTTAGAAACTAGATAAGAGGAAAGCACTACAACTGTGTATGAGGGAACCGGTTGTGACCTGAGTGACCACAACTTCCCTGAGAAGTACCGATATGTCATGCGCTCGGCTGCCCAATTGTCTCTACCATTTGGGAGAGATGAGGCACTGCTAGTTAGCCGGAGCAAAACCCGGATTTGGAGCGGCAAGCGTCATCCACCGTGGGTCAGACTCAGTCCCCCACACTGCGGACGATCTTGCTGCTCAAACTCCAGTAGTCTCATTAGGATAATGAGAGCCTACGCGACATGGTGCCGCCAACGTTTGGTCAGGCTCTAATTTTCAGGTCCACCGGAGTATCTCAGGCTCATTTTATATAATGACACCTCAGTTCCATATACAGAGACGTCCATGGTACTGAGAATTTCCACCACAGCCGTATAGGTAATCCTATTTCAGCTGGTGGTTGTTCAAGCTTGAACTTTAAAAGGAAAAAACCCATCTTGGTGTGCCTTCTCTGAACTCTTAGGGCCATATTTATACTTTTTGACGCAAAACTGCGCTAACGCAGTTTTGCGTCAAAAAAATTAGCGCCAGCTAACGCCATTCTGAAGCGCCATGCGGGTGCCGTATTTAATCAATGACGTTAGCCGGCGTTAGCCGCCGGCGCTGCCTGGTGTGCGTGGAAAAAAGCGACGTACACCAGGCAGCGCCGAAGTAGGGGGATATGGAGCTTGGGCGCCAAAAAATGGGGCAAGTCAGGCTGAGGCAAATTTTTTACGTCAACCCGATTTGCGACATTTCTTTCGACTCCCAACCCCCATAGAAATGACTCCTGTCTTAGCAAAGACAGGAGTCATGCCCCCTTGCCCAATGGCCATGCCCAGGGGACTTCTGTCCCCTGGGCATGGTCATTGGGCATAGTGGCATGTAGGGGGGCACAAATCAGGCCCCCCTATGCCACAAAAAAAATAAAATAAAAATACTTACCGGAACTTACCTTAATGTCCCTGGGATGGGTCCCTCCAGCCTTGGGTGTCCTCCTGGGGTGGCCAAGGGTGACAGGGGGTGTCCCTGGGGGCATGGGAGGGCACCTCTGGGCTCCTTCCGAGCTCACAGGTCCCTTAACGCCTGCCTTGTCCAGGTGCTAAAAAACGGCGCAAAAGCGGCCGTACGTCGGTGCATATTTATACTCTGTTTGCGACGGAATTGCGTCGTTTTTTTTTTACGCAATTCCGACGCAAAACTAACTCCATATTTATACTTTGGCGTTAGACGCGTCTAGCGCCAAAGTCCATGGAGTTTGCGTCATTTTTTAGCGTGGACACCTACTTTGCGTTAATGATATGCAAGGTAGGCGTTCCCGTCAAAAAAATTGACTCCGAGGCATGTGCGCCGTATTTACACTCCCGGGCAAAATTCACGCCCGGGAGTGGGCGGGTCAAAAAAAATGACGTACGGCCGCTTTTGCGTCATTTTTTAGCGCCTGGACAAGGCAGGCGTTAAGGGACCTGTGGGCTCGGAAGGAGCCCAGAGGTGCCCTCCCATGCCCCCAGGGACACCCCCTGTCACCCTTGCCCACCCCAGGATGACACCCAAGGCTGGAGGGACCCATCCCAGGGACATTAAGGTAAGTTCCGGTAAGTATTTTTTTTATTTTTTTTGTGGCATGGGGGGCCTGATTTGTGCCCCCCTACATGCCACTATGCCCAATGACCATGCCCAGGGGACAGAAGTCCCCTGGGCATGGCCATTGGGCAAGGGGGCATGACTCCTGTCTTTGCTACGACAGGAGTAATTTCTATGGGGGTTGGGAGTCGAAAAAAATGGCGCAAATCGGGTTGAGGCGAAAAATTTGCCTCAGCCTGACTTGCCCCATTTTTTGGCGCCCAAGCTCCATATCCCCCTACGCCGGCGCTGCCTGGTGTACGTGGTTTTTTTCACGCACACCAGGCAGCGCCGGCGGCTAACGCCGGCTAACGTCATTGATTAAATACGGCGCCCGCATGGCGCTTCAGAATGGCGTTAGCTGGCGCTAATTTTTTTGACGCAAAACTGCGTTAGCGCAGTTTTGCGTCAAAAAGTATAAATATGGCCCGTCATTTTTTTTGACCCGCCCACTCCCGGGCGTGAATTTTGCCCGGGAGTGTAAATACGGCGCACATGCCTCGGAGTCAATTTTTTAGACGGCAACGCCTACCTTGCATATCATTAACGCAAAGTAGGTGTCCATGCTAAAAAATGACGCAAACTCCATGGACTTTGGCGCTAGACGCGTCTAACGCCAAAGTATAAATATGGAGTTAGTTTTGCGTCGGAATTGCGTAAAAAAAAACTACACAATTCCGGCGCAAACAGAGTATAAATATGCCCCTTAGTGCTTCTATAATGGCAAATCCCCAGGTTGTACAAATAGCTGTTAACATGAGACAACCACTCACAGGTCACTTCCTAGCAAATGGCCTCACGGCCCAGGGAGGTCCAGTCACGTTTGTGGTGGACGCCCACGCAGCTTATAGAACAGAGCTTTTTTACTCTTGGGTCACATTCCCATCAGCTGATGGAAACACAAATAAATTTCACACATGTACAGTTGCAAATGCACCTGGATAATACAGGGCATACGCATATTTAGAGATAACTCTATCTTATCAAGAACATAATAATTGGCTTGATGGCACCTACCCCATACAATATTACCAGTTAGGTTAGGTCCACTAAGTAATGACGGTCCTACCTGGCCTTTATTGGCCACATATACACCACATCCTGCGGTTGCGAATTTAGCAGTAGCTGAGGTTCGACGCTTATACATTGAATTTATAGCAATATACAGACGATTAGTGCAATTTGTGATGCAAACCTTAAATACAAACCCAGCACATGCAGTAACACCAGGTACAAATCCGGTGACTGTACATTCAATTATGGGTAATGTCCCGGCCAAACGAGAGGAGATTCCGTTTTGGCTAGCACAAAAAATTAATACGCTGGAAGCAGTATTTCCCCATACGGGACCTCAGGATAAACATAGAATATTAACTATGTGCTTGCCCTTTGGGGTGGTCCCTACAGTTGAAAACTGTAATACATGGGGCACGGTATTTGTCGCGCTGTATACAACTGCACATGGTACACTGACACTTGCAAACCTACTGGAAGTGCTTAAACAAATTCAAGATGAATACGGGGCTGCCCTGGCCCTAGATATGGGAATGCAACTGATGGGCAATTTTGCCACAGTTTCTTCAATCATCCTAAGTAATCTTAAAGGGGAAGCAGTTGCACTCACAGTGCGCATGTAGCTCCGTGACGTTCTGCAACAAGATCAGGAACGAGAGCTGCCTAAAATAATAGCGGAAACATATTTGAGTATCGGTCAAGATAGCCTTGGGGCTAGACCACAAAAACCTCAATTTCAGGGTAAAATTAATAAAGATAATACTAAACAACAAACTGAGGGTAATAAGAAACGCTGGGATAAAAAGCAACAAACACCTAAAAAAGAAAGGGGAGAATCTCCACGTACGGAGACCCCACAGAATAGGTATAATCTCAGGAATAGAGATAATATAAAAATGCCTGATAGATATCAATATACTGATACACGCCAATCTCATTCCTTTCAGGACTCATCAGAAAAAAGAAATGAGAGAGGTGGGCGATCAGAGCGAAGAACAGAGTACGTGAAACCGAGGCAGGAATCACAACGCTCTTCTGAGGTTTCTGTTAAAAAGGAAGAGAAACCTGTACAACACAAACAACAATTTAAAAAGAAAAAGTGGCAGCAGTCTCAGTTCGACATGCCACACAGGAAGAGGGTCCTCTTGAAGAACAAGAACTGGGCTCTAGCATTGCTAGACAGCGCAGCAGAGGTCACAATAGTTTGCCGGAATCTTCTAGAGCATCTGGAGGTGAAAGCAACTGATGACTTTATACAAGTAGAAACAGCGGACATGCGTGTCTCCGAGCCTGATAGGGTATACAAAGTAACACTACAATTAGAAGGAGACATTGAATGCACAATACATGCAATCTTTTGGGACCGTATAGTCAAAGTGTCTGACATCTTGTTGGATGAACAAGATTGGCCGCCTGACTTTTTCCGCACCTGCCCATATGGAGAAGATGTCATTAAACCTTCTTTCTCGCCCCTTGTTCCAGAAGAACTCGCTGAGTCCTATTCTATAGAATGGGCTCTAGCACAGGCACCAGCGCTAGAAAAGAAATCACGTGGGGTGGGATAGGGACTCTCCCTACCATGTCATTCCCATTAAAAGTGAACCTCAGCCACAACAGCAGTATCCCATAAAACATGAAGCAAGGGCACCGGTGAAAGAGATACTCACGCAATTAGAATACCAGGGTGTGATTGAACCCTGCGTCTCACCGATGAATAACCTTTTATTTCCTGTAGCTAAGCCGGACCATTCATACAGAATAGTCTTAGACTACATACATTTAAACGGACATACACGTACATATGCTATACAAAATCACATAGCACTGCACTAATGAGCAACATAGTGCGGAAAAAATACAAAACATCCCAAGGCATCTCTATTGGGTTCTTCTGCCAGAATATAGCGCCTGAAACCAGGGACTTAACAAGCTTTAGCGCATTAGGCTCTCAGAAAAAATTCTGTTGTTTGCCTCAGGGGTATAAGAACAGCCGAGGACTGTTTGCGGCTCGTGTGACTGCCATTTTACACGAGATTGACCCTGAAGCATTGTCATATGTAGATGATATATATCTCACGGATGATGAGTTACTACAACATTTAAGACAGGTAGCCCGCATTGTTGTAGAGTTTGCCAAACTTGGCTAAAAATTTTACTTTAAAAAAAAAAAAAAAATTGCCTTCCTCAGCGTCCTGTTCCTGAGATATGAGCTGTCAAGTGAAGGGAAGAGGCTAGCGCCACAATTTTTAGAAATATGTGCACAATTACAACCACCGAATACGATAAAAAAACTCTCAATCGTTGTTGGGTTTCCTAAATTTTGGCAGAACATACATTCCTGATTATGCACGCGCATAAAACCTTTATATGACTTAATACATCCCGATTTTTCAAGTAAATTCTGGACAGTTGAACACACACGCACTCTTCAAGAATTGCAGACAGAAATGCTAGCAGCAAAACATTTACACACAAGGGACAACAAAACACATTTGGTCATCAGGGTAATAACTGGGGCCATCGGTTTCACCTATGTGACATTTAATGACGGTGAGACAGTCCCAATTGCATACAAATCACATTTGTATTCAGCAGCTGAACAACGCTTTGCACCCACAGCAAAAATTCTCACTGCTGTACAGATGGCTGTTATTAAAGAAAGACCTCTTGCCCAAGGGAAACGCATCATTGTTGTTTCTCCAATTCCAGCCCTAGAGGCTGTTACAAAAGCTAGCGTTCCGAACACAAAAGCACTACATCCACGTTGGATACAATGGGCTAAGTCTTTAATAGCCACTGATGTAGACTACATTTTCGATCCAAAATTACAAACTGAAGAATTTCTACAATATGAAGTAGAATATCCATTTCCAGCTAATACTTTGCCTATCGAACAATATCATAGAGTCATGTACACTGATGGCTCTGGGCAACCAACATTGGAACTAAACATCAATACTCTGCTGCTTGCGCAGTCGTAAGTGGCTATATGGAGGGGGAGAAATTCTGTCCCCTACATACCTATACACAGACCTTAGGGGATTGTACGGCACAATTGGCTGAGCTAAAAGCTCTGCTGATAGCACTAGAACATTCGGATCCAGCGCAGCCTACGCTGATTGTTTGTGATTCATATTACTGTGTCCAGTCCTTTAATGAATATCTGCATTATTGGCACCAGAATGGGTTCAGAGATTCCAAAGGCAACACCATAAAACACAGACTCCTGTGGGGGAAGGTAGCAGACCTGAAAGAGACGCTACCGAAAGTCAATGTTGCTGGAAATACTTTGGCTGATGAAGCCGCAAAGTCAGCAGGGGCAGTAGCCACTGTAGCTACAGTGACTCGTTCGAGTTCCAAACCAGACACAGACACTTTGGCTGCCATAAAAGCTCTGGTTGATGGTACACCCCATCCTAAAGGATTCCCTAATAAATATCAATACTATATGGGAAGTATGCTGAACGCTGAAGTTAAAATTCCAGGCGTAGGCGTACGTGACATCCCCAACAAAGATATAAGACCACAATTGATCAAAGCAGCACATGAGGGAGTGGCATCTGCACATGCTGGTGTGGCGGCTACAATTTCACTCTTACAGGCCCATTGTTGGTGGCCTGGTCTCTACAATGAGACTAAGCAGTATGTCCTTTGTTGTGACATCTGTCAACAACAGACTGTTACAGTGTGTGTACTTGGACCACTGCGGCCCACTAACACTTGATAGTGCATACAAATACATAATAGTCGCTGTTGATTCATACTCCAGATTTGTATGGGTGTGGCCACAACGCTCGGCTGACGCTAGGACTATTATTAAAGATTTGCGAGTCTTTATTGGTACATATGCAGTTGCGGCGTTCCATTCGGACCAGGGCCCTGCTTTCGCCTCAAGGGCATTCAGAGACACCATGGCTTCATTGGGGGTCCAACTGCAGTACTCGTCTCCATTTCATCCCAAGAGAAATAGTGTTGTGCAGCGATTAAACTGCAATTTAAAGCAATCATTAACAGCCAGAGTCTTAGGTACGGTTCGTAGTTGGCTAACCCACCTGTATGGAGTGCAGAGAGCACTAAATAACCTGCCTAGAAGGTCCCTGGGGGGTGTACTCCATATGAGTGCCTGTTCGGAACTCAAATGTTTGTTCCGGATCTTGATGGTCCTGGTGTGGAGGCAGCAGAAACACCTTTTGACATAAATGACCGTGTAACTGTTTTACAGGAATTACAACAGTTCCGTGAAGATAACTCTTCTAAACCTGCTGCCTCCACAGGAATTAAGGATGTGCCTGTAACATCTACCGGCTGGATTCCCAGGAGTGTGAAAAGGTCGCAGTGACAAAAGAATTTGGCCCTTCTTATCGGGCACCAGTCCCTGTACTGGGGATACACGGTACCAGAACTGTTATTCTACCACCGTTGCCAGGTGCCAAAGAAAATCATTTTGTTTCAATTGACAATGTCAAACTACAGCATGTGGCCAATTCTGACCAAGAGGAACATCCAGTAGTTCCTGAATCCCTCTCACTACTGGAGAAGAAGTTCCGCTACAAGTTGTTTATACTAACACTGATACCTCTCTGAGCTTGGGGAGGGTGGATTATGATGATCTTGCATTAGTTCCACTAACAACAAGCAATTTAGAAACATTTGATTATGTTCACCTCGACTACAAGCCAGACGGATGGTGCTGTCTACAATGTGCCACCACAGGAAACACCAACTCCACCATTGACCACGGCTACGCCATTTGCATGAACTGCCTCTGGTTACTTTGCCGACTTTAACAACGGTTTATCGGACTCGTTCGCCTCTTCGACAGATGACCTGTCAGGTGCACGTATGCTAATACATTGGCTTAAACAAACATATTTCATTTTTCCATGGAACTATGTATGGCTTTCCTTGACTGTCCTAGTTTTTCATGCTTTGGATTGGTTTTGTTTATACCTTTTTCTTGTTAATACATGGTCATTTTCTTCCCGAGAGATCAGCGGTTGACCAGGTGGAGGAGGTTTTGAAACCACATTTTTCATCACATAAGGTCCGAAGAGAGTTATCATTTGTGAATTTCTCCTCAGTACCAATTCCTGATGGGATTGTTTGGGACAAAGTAATGCTTGATATATATGGTCCCACGGAAATTATTCAAATACCGTATGTGTTAAAATTATCTATGAATGATATAGTCATACTAGGCATTGTGTATGATGATTGGGATGTGAAAACAGTTGATTCTATGATGACAAAATTGCAATATTGCACTGTCTATGAAAACAAAGATGTTTACTAATTTAAAGAAAATTATGGTGATATGTTTTGCTATAATTATTATGGGCACCACTTCATACACAGAGCAAGTAGTCCCAAAACAATATTTAATTACACGCAATGGGAACATTGCCCAACTCCACCGCAAGGGAGTTCAAAAACTTATACTGAAAAGTTTGCGTATTTTTTGGGGCATCGTCAAAAAAATGCTGAGTCATATTACTTTAAAGTAACTCCTACTAAGGATATACATATGCTATTGCCCAATACAAAATGTATGTATTCAGAATCCTTTGTTTCCCGGTTATCAATAGAAGGTTATGAATATTGGTCCAAATATATTGATTTGAAAAGTGTTTGGGGAACAAACAATTGGCTGGCCAAGGGTACAGAAACATTGTTTAGAGCATGTCTCATCCCTGTTCAAATGATCTTTTTTAATGAAACAGTGCAACAAACAAGTTGTTCAGGCTTAGCAACAATCAGAGAATTAATCATGCCCAGTATACCTGCCCCTCTAAATTTGACAACTGGCAAAAGTACACAAATTCAACGATAAATGAGCCCAATGAGTTGGTCCAGAATGGTACGTTTAATGCTTCACTGACACATCCAGGCGGGTGGTTATTGTGGCCCATAGATACCAATGGGTGTCATCAATGTTTTGTCACCTCCTCAGGGGGTTTCAGGACGAGTAGGCCAGACCCTCGTTATATATCACCAGAACATGCCGACATAATTACAACATATAGGTGGTCATTACATCCCTGGCGGACGGTGTTAACGCGGCGGTAAGACCGCCAACAGGCCGGCGGTAAAAAATTTGGAATTATGACCGTGGCAGAAACCGCCAACAAAGACAGCCACTTTAACACTCAGACAGCCACGGCGGTACAGACAAACAGCGTGGCGGTCACCGCCAACAGACAGGCGGAGGACAATGTACCGCTCACAGTATCACAACCTACCAATCCGCCACCTTTTCCGGGGCGGATTCACTGCGGATAAAAACACGGCGGAAACAGGAATTTCGAAGGAAAAACGCTCACCTCTACACACTCCACGAGGAAGGAGGGCACCATGGAGCCGGAACTCCATATTCTCCCTTCGATAGTCTTCCTGCTCCTATCCGAGGATCATCAACGCTGGCGGTGAAGACCACGGTGAGTACTGCACCTACTACATAGGGGAGGGGGGAGGCAAAAACACAGGGACACACACAACCAACATCCCAACCCCAACCCCCACCCCGACCCTCACCCACTACAACACACACACCAATGTATATCTATACATTACAGTAACACCCCCAAACCCCCCCGGAAGAATGCAAAGACAAAAAGAAATGAGTTGAACCACTGTAATATATCAAAATACAGTAAGGAAATATATACATATATATATATATATATACACAATAAACAAAATATACACCACGATTAGTAGTGCAGGTATTGCATCATTCATAGTCCGTGGACCACTGGGCCCAAAATGCATGGGCGAGGCCCACACAAGATACCCGATCAAAACGAAGAGAACACTGCAGGGGCATCAGATAGAAATACAACAGGCACCTCAGGGGGAAGGGAAGGGGGGCACCTCAGCCGGATGAGTGTACAACGCCAGATCCACGAGGGGGCTCCATGCCCATTGATGTATCCTGGGGAGTGCAAAGCCACAGTCTCTCAAGTCTCTACAGTGGGTGGTTTGCCCTCTGTACCATCCTGGGTAGTGCAAAGTCACAGTCTTTCAGGTCTCTGCAGTGGGTGGATTACCCACTGTACCATCCTGGGGAGTGCGAAGCCACAGTCAAGTCTCTACAGTGGGTGGTTTGACCACTGTACCATCCTGGGGAGTGCAAAGCCACAGTCTCTCAAGTCTCTCCAGTGGGTGGTTTGCCCACTGTACCATCCTGGGGAGTGCAGAGCCATAGTCTCTCAAGTGGATAACAGTCTCCACTGGTTCTGGAGGGGGCTTGGTGCCCAGAGTGCTTCATCCTGCCAAGGACTGAGGTAGTGGATGTATCTCTCCAGTGGTTCTGGAGGGGGCTTTGTGCCCAGAGAGCTTCATCCTGACAAGGACTGACGGAGTGGATGCAAGTCTCCACTGGTTCTGGAGGGGGACTGGTGCCCAGAGTGCAGCACACACCCCTTGACGGTGCCAGCTGCCCCTGCCGCAAATGGGCTAGCAGTGCATTCCATGGCGGTCTTTGCCCTGTTCAGCGGTCCCTGGCCTGTTCAGCGGTGCTTGAGTTGCCAGTGTCAGACCTGTTCAGCGGTGCATTCCAAGGCGGTCTTTGCCCTGTTCAGCGGTCCCTGGTCTGTTCAGTGGTCCTTGTCAAGGCGGTCCTTCATTGCCCAGCAGGGCTGTGGCTGGTGGTCCTTCATGCGTCAGCTGGGCTGTGGCTTGCGGGGCCCTCCTGGCCAGCTGGGCTGTGGCTGGCGTGGCCTCCTGGCCAGTGACGATGGAGCTGGCCTCCTGGGCAGTGACTCTGGCAGTGGCCTCCTGGCCAGTGACGATGGGGCTGGCCTCCTGGGCAGTGACTCTGGCAGTGGCCTCCTGGCCAGTGACGATGGGGCTGGCCTCCTGGCCAGTGACTCTGGTGGTGGCCTCCTGGCCAGTGACGATGGGGCTGACCTCCTTGCCAGTGACGATGGGGCTGTCCTCCTGGGCAGTGACTCTGGCGGTGGCCTCCTGGCCAGTGACGATGGGGCTGGCCTCCTGGCCAGTGACTCTGGCGGTGGCCTCCTGGCCCGTGATGATGGGGCTGGCCTCCTGGCCAGTGACGATGGGGCTGGCGGTGGCCTCCTGGGCAGCGGGATCATGGCGGTCTTCTCCGCCGTGCTGCTCCTCCCAGACTTTGGAGATTTCTTCTGCCCCTTCCCCACCTTGGGAGGAGTCACAGTGCGTGAGTTGCCAGTGTCAGACCTGTTCAGCGGTGCATTCCATGGCGGTCTTTGCCCTGTTCAGCGGTCCCTGGCCTGTTCAGCGGTGCTTGAGTTGCCAGTGTCAGACCTGTTCAGCGGTGCATTCCATGGCAGTCTTTGACCTGTTCAGCGGTCCCTGGCCTGTTCAGTGGTCCTTGCCAAGGCGGTCCTTCATTGCCCAGCAGGGCTGTGGCTGGCGGTCCTTCATGGGTCAGCTGGGCTGTGGTTGCGGGACTCTCCTGGCCAGCTGGGCTGTGGCTGGCGTGGCCTCCTGGGCAGTGACGATGGAGCTGGCCTCCTGGGCAGTGACTCTGGCAGTGGCCTCCTGGCCAGTGACGATGGGGCTGGCCTCCTGGGCAGTGACTCTGGTGGTGGCCTCCTGGCCAGTGACGATGGGGCTGACCTCCTGGCCAGTGACGATGGGGCTGTCCTCCTGGCCAGTGACAATGGGGCTGGCCTCCTGGCCAGTGACGATGGGGTTGATCTCCTGGCCAGTGACTCTGGCGGTGGCCTCCTGGCCAGTGACGATGGGGCTGGCCTCCTGGCCAGTGACGATGGGGCTGGCTGTGGCCTCCTGGCCAGCGGGGATGATGGCAGTCTTCTCCGCCGTGCTGCTCCTCCCAGACTTTGGAGATTTCTTCTGCCCCTTCCCCACCTTGGGAGGAGTCACAGCTGAGTCGACACTCCCCCTGGGACCCTTGTGAGCGGCTTTGCTGGCTGGAGTCTTCCCCCTCTCCCGCCGGGCACTGTCCAACTTCTGGTGCTCCATAGGAGGGGGGGACTGGCTGTGCTGTGGCTCCGTGCCACACTGGCTGTCCTGGTGGCCAGTGCACTCCACATACCTGTAACAACAGGCACCACTGGTCCCGGAGATTTTTTGGCAGAGGTGCTAGTACGGGACCTATGAGTTGGAAGGGGAGGGCGGTGGGAAATAGGTTAAGGGGGGACAGTAAAAGTTTTTTGGAGACCCCTGGACGGGTAGCTGGAGTGGGTTTGGGACTGGAGGAAGAGGTGGTTGTTGTAGGAGGTGTAACTTTTGTGGATTTGGGTGCAGGTGCATGGGCTGGAGGCTGTTGTGAGGTGGATGGCTGTTGGGTGGGTGTGTGCCTGCGTTTGTGTATCTTCGGAGGGGGTGTCACAGACACACTGGGAGAGGACACAGGGGACGTGGAAATGGTAGTGGGGTGGTGACTGCACGTGAGCGGGGTGTGATGGTGGGTGTGCTGGTGCGGGACGTAGTGGCTGTAGTGGTAGTGCATGCAGGTGTGAGTGTAGACGAGACTGGGAGGAAGGAGGGAGACGACGAGGAGGGGGATACAGAGGAGGCAGTGGATGTTGGTGTTTCTGTATGTGTGTGATGCTTGCGTGAGTGCCTGTGGGATGTGTGGTGCTTATGTTTGCCTGAGCTTCCCTTGTGTGGTGAGGTGTGTGCAGGCTGGTCTGATCGTGTGCTTGGAATAGGCTGGGGTATAGGGGATTGGGTCTGGGTGGAGGAAGTTGGAGGGGGGAGGCTAGATACAGGGACAATGGCTGCCGTCAGTACTGAGGCCAGAGTTTGCAGGGTTAGATGAAGGGCAGCCTGACCAAAATGAATGCCCTCCAGGAATGCATTTGTGTGTTGCAATTCCCTTTCTACACCCTGGATGGCATTCATAATGGTAGACTGCCCAACAGTGAGGGACCTGAGGAGGTCAATGGCCTCCTCACTGAGGGCAGCAGAGGTGACAGGGGCAGGGGCTGAGGTGCCTGGGGCGAAGGTGATGCCCACCCTCCTGGGTGAGCGGGCACCGGGCGAAGGCTGACTGGGCTGTTGGGAGGGCGATGCTAGTGGGGGGGTGGCGGCTGTATCTGTAGAAGTGGGGGGCACAGATTTTGCCGCCACCACAAGGGAGCTCTCATCGGAGGACGAGTCCGTGTCGCTGGTTGCAGATCCTGTGACCGCCGTGGTGCTCCCCTTGTCCTCCGTCCCACTGATGTATTCTGAGTCCGTGGTATGGCCCTCCATGGCCATGTGGGATGCAGCTCCCTCGTGCTCCGGTGCCACTGTACCTCCGCCTGATGATGCTGATGCACACAAGAACAGTGAGACCACAAAAAGTGGGGGGACGACAGAAGAAAGACAGGTTGAGTGCATGGCTTACCACTACAGTTGGCGGACAATACAGACACAGCAGCCCCCTGCACTACGTCACGCTGTTGGGCTCTACAGATGCAATTCCTGGGATATGGCCTACATGGCTATGGACGACATCTGCACACATAGATGACACAGGGGCATGAATACCTGTACTTGGCACTCTACAGAGTTGGGGTGGGGTGCCACATGGCCTGCATTACGGAGGGGCCTAGCCTACGGAACTCGCCCTGGCCTAGGGAAACCCACAGCCCTCCTCCCCACCCAGACACCTTCACTGCGCGCAAAGTCCACTGAATGATATTGTAGTCACCCCCTTGTGTCTGCTATGATGCCCTCAAGCGCCCATCCAACTCAGGGTAGGCCACCGCCAGGATCCGGAACATCAGGGGGGTCATGGTTCGGCCGGGCACCCCTCGTATGTTGGGAGGCCATCCCCAGCTGAGCCTCCGCCATCTTCTTGCTCCAGCGGCGAATGTCCTCCCATCTTTTCCGGCAGTGGGTGCTCCATCTGTGGTGGACCCCCAGGGTCCGGACGTCCTTGGCAATGGCACGCCAAATATCCTTCTTCTGGTGGGCGCTGACCCACATGACATGTACAGGGGAAGAAGAGAAGTCATTACCAACTGCACCGTCTAAGTGAGTGGCCCACATCCCTACCCTTGCCATGTGGCACATGCATTCACAGTCCTTCATGCACGGAGAACTGTGCCCCCTTCATTCTTACAACCATCCCTCTCCACACAGGCATAGCCCATACAACGTGCTCCCTGTGTACTTACCTGTTGGTCTGGAAGACCGTAGAGTAGCGTGTAATGGGGGAGGACTCCATCCAAGGGCTTCTCCAACTCCTCTGCAGTGAAGGCAGGGGCCCTTTCCCCAGATGCACGAGCCATTGTCTCTTCCAGACCGAGGTCACAGCAGCACTTGCAGTGTAGGCCTCTCCTGTCGAAGATCAGGTATCGAATGATTGAACAGATAGAAAATGGTGGTCACGTCCGCGGCGGTCACGTCCGCGGCGGTGCGTACCATCACCGCCAGCGTACATTGTCATTGGCTCCTGGGACCCATAGGGTTCAATGTTAACCAATGCAGCATTGCGCCGCGTTCCTCGACCCCCTACTGCGCCGGCGTACAGCGCCAGCGCAGTTACCTCACATCCCATTGTCCCAGTTTAGAGGTCAGGCAGCCACCATTTCAGGGGCCCACATGGCCTAATTGCCAACTGCGTCACACATACCTAGGCCTTGTTTCACAACACAAATACAGCCCACATTTTGTGTATGAATGGTGTTCTGTGTAGACTGTGGCTACATACCTCTGAGTTGCTTGACTCTGTGGTCACTGTTGTCCTTCCTAGGCACTGTCCGCTGGGACATGTGAGGAGATGGCGGAATCCTCCGGTGTACCGACCGCTGGTGGACCTGTCGACAATGGAGGAAAGAAGTTTGATCATCACCTACAGGTTTGACCGTGCCACAATCCAGGAACTGTGTGCCCAGTTGGAGCCTGACCTGATGTCAGCAATCCGCCATCCCACAGGAATCCCCCCTCAAGTGCAGGTGCTATCAGTGCTCCATTTCCTGGCAAGAGGGTCATTTCAAACAACAGTGGCCATGGCATCAGGGATGTCCCAGCCTATGTTTTCCAACATGTTGTCCAGAGTGTTGTCTGCCCTGCTTAAACACATGCGGAGCTACATCGTTTTCCCTGAGGTGGAGGATTTGCCTACAGTGGAAGGTGACTTCTATGCCCTTAGACATATCCCCAACATTATAGGTGCCATTGATGGGACCCATTTAGCTCTGGTCCCCCCCCACAGAAGTGAACAGGTGTACAGGAACCGGAAGAGTTATCATTCCATGAATGTACAGATGGTATGTTTGGCAGACCAGTACATCTCCCAGGTAAATGCTATGTTCCCTGGCTCTGTGCATGACGCCAACATCCTGCGGAATAGCAGAATCCCTTATCTGATGGGTCAACTCCAGAGGCACCGGGTGTGGCTATTAGGGGACTCTGGTTACCCCAACCTGTCATGGCTACTGACCCCAGTGAGGAATCCCAGGACCAGGGCAGAGGAACGCTACAATGAGGCCCATGGGCGGACTAGAAGGGTGATCGAACGCACCTTCGGCCTCCTGAAGGCCATGTTAAGGTGCCTCCATATGACAGGTGGTTCCCTATTCTACTCACCAAAGAAGGTGTGCCAGATCATCGTGGCCTGCTGTATGCTTCACAACTTGGCTTTGCAACGACAGGCGCCTTTTCTGCAGGAGAATGGTCAAGATGACGGTGTTGTGGCAGCTGTGGAGCCTGTGGACAGTGATGAGGAGGAAGCAGAGGAAGAAGACATTGACAACAGGGACTCAGTTTTCCAGCAATATTTCCAGTGACACACAGGTGAGAAAACATTCCTGCCTACTACAAGTACTTTCACACTTCTACCTCTATCCTGTCTGTCGATTTCAACCAGTATATGGTCACTGAGTTGTACATTTCCCTTACGATTTCACAGGTGTGGTTTCCAACGTGTGTCATCTGCTTAGATTCCTCATAGACTTGAGATGTGTGACATAGGTATGTTGACATTACATTTGAAAACGCATTTTGTCACTGTCATTGCTAATACACATTTTCGAAATCACAGACTGACTCCAGATTGTTTTGTGCTTCAAGGGTGTTTATTGAAGTGCTCAATATTGGAGGGGGGGGTTGTAAAATGGTGAGGGGTGATGGTGGAGGAATGTCCATGGCAGAGTCCAGTCTATTAGTCCCACAGGTACATTGCCCATATGGGCATAGGAAGTGGAGCTGGGGTAGTTTAAGGATGGACAGGGTGACAAAGTGGGACAGTAGGATGACAATCAGGGTGGTCTCATTTCTTGGCGGGGGTCTTGGCATCGTGCTCTGTCTTGTACCTGGATCTCAGGGACCACTTGCGGTGTGGTTCTCCGTCTGCAGGGGGTGGGGTGCTGGTGTGGTGGTCCTGTGGCGGTGCCTCCTGTCCACTAGCGCCGGCGGAGGTGGTGGGCAGTTCATCATCCATGCTAGTGTCAGGGGCCCCTTGGAGTGCCACAGTGTCCCTCCTGGTGTTAAGTATTTCCTTCAGAACCCCTACGATGGTGCCCAGGGCGGAGCTGATGGTTCTGAGTTCCTCCCTGAACCCCAAATACTGTTCCTCCTGTATGCGCTGGGTCTCCTGAAACTTGGCCAGGACCGTTGCCATTGTGTCCTGGGAGTGGTGGTATGCTCCCATTATGGAGGAGAGGGCCTCGTGGAGAGTGGGTTCCCTTGGCCTGTCCGCCCCCTGTCGCACGTTAGCCCTCCCAGTTCCCCTGTGTTCCTGTGCCTCCGTCTCCTGGACCGTGTGCCCACTGCCCCCAGGTCCCTGTTGTTGTTGGGGTGGTGGGTTATCCTGGGTTCCCTGTAGTGGTGGACACACAGCTGATTGACGTGCCCTGGGGACGGAGGTATGGGCCAGCTGGGTGGGTACTGTGCTGGTGTTACCAGAGGGTGGAAGGTCTATTGTCGGCTGTGCCTGTGTGAGGGGAACCGACTGTCCTGAGGCCCACGATGGTCCGGGCTGGTCATCTGGATCCAGTTGGACAGAGCTCCTGTCATCACTGTGGGCCTCTTCTGTCTGGTGACATTGGGTAGTGGTCCTGCAGGGGTGTAAAAGCATGATTATTGCATCTGTGTATGTCATGGTGTGCAATGGGTGGGTGACCGTGTACCCCAGTGCTAGCATTCCTGTGTGGGGGCTTGTGTGATGATGGTAGAGGGGCGTGTTATGGGTATGTGCAGTGGGCATGCTTTAGTGATGGGTGTCCATGCTTTGTTGTGTCATGCAGGGCTTGGTGTTGGGATGTGTGGTTTGTGTTATTAGTACATTTGTGAGGAGTTTTAGTGATAGGGGAGGGGGCGAGGGTGGGGCTCTGTGATAGCATGCAGGTAGGGTGTGGGATATGATAGTTAAGATTTGACTTACCAGAGTCCATTCCTCCACCGACTCCTGCGACGCCCTCAGGATGCAGAATAGCCAAGACCTGCTCCTCCCATGTTGTTAGTTGTGGGTGAGAAGGTGTGGGTCCGCCGCCAGTCCGCTGTACCGCAATGTGGTGTCTTGAAACCACGGAACGCACCTTCCCCCGTAGGTCGTTCCACCACTTCCTGATGTCGTCCCGATTTCTTGTGTGCTGTCCCACTGCGTTGACCCTGTTGACTATTCTTCGCCATAGCTCCATCTTTCTTGTAATTGAGGTGTGCTGCACCTGTGCTCCAAATATCTGTGGCTCTACCCGGACGATTTCCTCCACCATGACCCTGAGCTCCTCCTCCGAGAACCTGGGGTGTCTTTGCCGTGCCACGGGGTGGTGTAGGTGATGTGTGGGGTAGTGTGTGTGGTGATAAGTGTGGTGATATGTAGTGGTGTGTGGTGTTTTGTATGGTGTTTTGTTGTGTGGGTGATGGTGTTGAGTGCCTGTGGCTGCTAGTTTGTTGATGGTGGTGTCTCTCTCTGGCCTTCTCTCAGTAATTGTGGTCATAGGGGTTTGTGGGTGATGTGGGTGTATGTTTTATCTTGTATTGGGTGTGTGGGAGTGGTGTGTGTATGTGTATCAGGTGTGTGTATTTCAAATTGTCCAATGTGGTGGTGTTTTGGAGATGTGTGTGTGTATTTTTAGCGCGGCGGTGTGTACCGCCAATGGAATACCGCGGTTGAAAGACCGCCGCGTGGATTCGTGGGTCGTGATAGCATGGGCGTATTTCTGTTGGCGTGACAGTGGAGGTTTTGTTTTCGCCAGTTTATCACTTACCTTTTGTGTTGTGGACTTGTGTGGGTGTCTGGATTTTGTCGGATTTTGAGATGTGGGTCGTAATAGCTGTTGTGGATTACCGCAGCCGCGGCAGTGTGTTGGCGGTCTTCTGCACGGCTGTAAGCGGCTTTTACCGCCAGTATTGTAATGACCCCCATAGTGTTGGAAAATTGTGCCAACAGTGGCTAAAATCATCCTCACTAGATGCGGTTAAAGCACACCTCAATCTCTTGTCTAACAACACTGACTTACAAGATTTCTCGTCAGGCCCCAAGATACTACGTAGGAAGCGTTTCTTGTATGAAGTATACAATGAAATATGGAAAATTTCCCAACAAGAGGCTGCACCCCGGTTAAGGCAAATAGACCAGGAAAATTTTAAAAAAGGCATTAGCTGTTGTGAATAATGGGATTCATACCTTGTCCGACCGGATATATACAATTAACAACATTGTTTCTTCTGCTATAGACATTATACGATCTGATATGTCTTCTTTATACCATGGACAGAGTCAGACCAGGTCCATTATGCAGTTGGGTTGAACACTTGAAACATTTAAGGCGGGTTGCATTCCGTGGCAGCACATCAGTGCCAGGGAAATATTTTTTTCCCGTAATTTAACGCGGAAACAACAACTGATGGCTAAAAAAGAAGCAACTTATGTCATGCTTAACATTGAAGATAATGAGAGCCTACGTGACACACCTATGTGCAATTGTAGTCTAAAATGCACACAGGTTTGTGCTCTTCAGCAATCTGACCCCAAAGAGTCACAGGTGAAGTACTTTCATCCTAGATGTATTTAGCATGTAGACATCTCTCCTATCTGCAAATTTCACAGCTAGAACTTAATTTCTACTCAAGGCACTGCACTGTTCCCTCTCAAGTCTTTTACAAACAAGCTCTTTTGGGTAGTCTTAACAGTTACAGTGGATTGTGCCACAAGCAACAGTGTCCACTTTGAACAATTCCCTGAACAATAGCACACCAGTGTAGAAGTTATCTACGTATAAATGGTAACCTTTGTTAAGAAGTCCTTTACCAAGTTCCCACACAATTTTCTCACTAACTTTAAAAGTGGACGGACAATCAGTGCGGTCGATACTGGAATCTCTACCGGTGCACACCCTGAAATTATAGACATATCCAGTCCTACTCTCTGACCGCATTTACATCTTAATAATTTCATTTTGTGCCGTCTTGCTAGGAATGTACTGACTAAAAAAGAAACGGCCCTTGATATTTCTTTCCCTGGAACATAGATCTCTGAAAATCGATCTACAAAGTGATCAAGGACAGGCCAAATCCTAAAAAGACAGTCACAATCAGGGTGATCCTGTGGCAACGCTGAAGCATTATCAACAAGTGCAACATCCGAACACAAAGCAAATACCAGTCACGACTCATGGTTGCAGGAAAAATAGCCGTTGCCATCAAGGGACTATTAGACCATTATGAAGACAGGGAGGGCTTCCTTATCAAGCCCATCGAAAAAGTTAAACCCAAGAAATTCTTCTGCTGTTCCAGATTGTAAAGATCACTCTTCCACAAATCCTTTTGACATCCATTTTATTTCAGGTACATTGTATAACGACATCTTCAGCACAAGCTTCACACTTCAGTCTTCTCCACTTCTAGCCTTCTAATCAATGTCCACTGTTCCATCTGACCTCACTGCCTACATCATCACATTCCAGCCTTCTCCAGTCACATCTCTACAGGTTATCACCACACAGATTTGTGGTAATCCACTGGCTAGCTCTATTGTAGGGCTTACATATGTCACTGTTGTCCTTTAAATACTGATCAGCCTACAAATTAGTCTGGTCAGCAATCTCATCCAAAAATATATTGTCCATAAAAAACTGAAAGAAATGTAAAGGCAAAACGTTTTCAGTGTTCACTCTATACCCTGCAACACCAATAAAGGCAGGCAACACTGACTGCACCACTTTTGGGTCAACCACAAGTTCAGCACTTCCACTGGGAAGCCTTTCAGTCTCAGGCTGCAATCCCGATTCCTCTCACTGCACTATCAGCACATCAGTGTCCTCCTCTGAAACAGGCACTTCCTCCACACTGAGAGTAGCTTCATCATCAGATGATTCCTCTCGGACAGAAAAGTTGCTGCCAGAATCTTGCTCTTCCTCCTGCCAATGACCTGCTGAGCCCTTTTCCTGTGGCTGCATGTGATGATGTTGGCATGCCCATGACACGCCAAGCTGGTGAGTCTATCTGTCTCTGGCAAGTGAGTAGTATTGTTTTTGAGTATATAGGTATTTGGGACAAACTTTGTTTATTACTTTTTTACCAAGTGCAGTTCATTGTGTGACTTTTTTGACAAGTTACTTTTATTAGTAAGGATTGTGGCTAGCCACTTGATTCCAGTGGCATAGTTGTTTTTGCATTTGTTGCCCCAAGTGGGAAGGGTATGCCCAGATGTGGGTCCCGTGCTGGCTATGCCACCAGATTCAAGCTAGCTTGGCTGATGAAGGGTGATATAGTGAAACCGGTCCCCGGATGCTTGTTTCTGGTTCACGGGAGACCTGGCCTGGCAGTCCTGTGACTTTTCCCCATCTACAAAAAGGCCCCTGTTTCTTTCTCTTAGGAGTTGGTTCAACCAGGACAAGGGGCATTCTTCTTCCATGGCAGGCTCTTATCTAATTCAATGGAGAGACACCAAACAACGATTTTATGCCACAGCCAGCTGATTAATTCCCCCGTGGTAGCCTCCACAGCACCAAGACCAATTAGACCAGTGCAATCTTCCCCTTCTCCCAAACTGTCTGCCAGTCCCAAGGACAACCTCCTTTCAGCCCGGTCAATTTAATTTGACACTACCCTAATAACCCACTCCAACATGGTATCAATGCTGGTAGGCTTATGAGGGATGGCTGGACCTTCAACCACTTTACACTTACACATAATGAGATAAGTGAACAGTTTCTCACCAATTACTCCATCAATGAGGCTAAATACGGAACTTCAGCATCAGATTGGTGGCCCAGCCCAGTCTCATCCGGGGCACTGTAGGACCCAGGAAATGCCTTTATAGAGCCTCCAGGTGCGAAGAGGACACGGCAGTCCTCCTGCCACGTGTCCCACTGGAACTTGTAGTCCTGGCCCCCAACATGTGGTAAAGTGTCCCGCACTGGGGGACCCTGAAAATGCCTTTATAGTGCCCTCGGGTGCAAAGATGGCATGGCGGCCCTCCTGCGACCCTTCTACTACATGTCTCACTGGCCTTGTAGTCCTGGCCCCAAACCTGTGATAAGCGCGTCCTTGCTGTAGAAATACAGAATGACTGCTTCTTGGGACCAAGACTTGTGGTGAAAATAGGCTCACCTTTCTTCTTATGGAATACCAACCACATCTGTCATTATACTTTCCGGCTTTCCATTTGTCCCTCCCTTTGCTGAAACCATGTTTACTGAATTGTTCAATGAACTTGCTTTCTGTTAGCAGACCTTTAAACCCTGTTTTTATCTTGTCACATTCGCAGTGCATTCAAAGACTGAGGTCAAATGTCAGGCGCTGTCTTGTCAGGGTGCTTGTTTAATTTTCTTTCTCAGACCTCAGATCCCTGCTGTGGGATAACAGCAATTGCATGGATGTATCCCTTCGGGTCACAGGAGAAGCTCCACATAAAAAGCTTGTCAGTTAATGGACTCTATAGTCTCATTAATCTTTTCCATTAGTTAATTGAATCCTAGCTCTATGGGCCAAAAGGGGTGGCCCAGTCCAGACTTGAACAGGTACGAATGGAACAACTCTCGGCCCACTCTTCGCCCAAGCACTATTCCTTTATGAATGTAGTTTTTTTTCTCCAAAAATGTCTTCACTTTTAAGATACTATTGCATAAATGCTTCAAGTAAAACATTCTGAAGAAAATATAGCATAATTCTGAAAGCGAACAGTAGAGTCATCTGACATAGTCCAGGTCTTTCTGCGAAAAGATATTGGAAAGTCATTTTCACTATCTTATGACCATTAAAGTCAGGTTGTTAAGATGTCAAAGTGCAATGCCTGAAATAAAGCAAAGGCCATAGAGGAGCTCACCATCCCACATTGTGAAATTTCAAGGCTCTACAATGAGCAAGCAATTGCTAAGACAATAAGACTGGTTATATTGTAGTAAAAAGTGCAAAGGCATATAAAGGCACACCTATTGGAGTAGGTAATGCTTGTTTCTCTTACTTCAGCAGCACAAAAGGGTGATGGACGGAGCACTGAAACTTTTCAAACATCCCCAGTCACAGATCTCAGTTTAATCCATCATTCTTTTGCTCACCATGCCACTCCAGTTTGGACCCAGCCATATGCAAATCAGTCTTGACCCTGTTCCCCATGGCAGCAGTCAAGCCTGAACAGCCAGACCAGGTCCTCCATGGACTGGAAACAAGCAGTGTAGCTCTGAGACATTTTCTTTTCTTGTTCATTTATTCTGAGTACCATTGGATTGATTGTTTAGTTTTCCTTCCTTTGTCAGTGTTTTTGAGCTATTGGTTCTATGATCTGTGTATTGAGTTTTAAGACAACTGACCTTTTGACTAATTGGATGGATTGTAGGTAAGATGTGACTTTAGATTCTAGAGTGTAAAGATCAATGCTCCTAGTGCCTCTGACACTTGCTTTGGTCTTGTATTTTTGACTCAGTTTGCTGACTTAAAAACCATAAAGAGTAGTGATGTCAAACTGGTATAATTACTAAATGTGGGGTGAGAGAAAACATCCAGGGTTAACTTCTGTTCACCTACAATAGTTAGCCTAATAATTAATAATTGTGAATTCTTCATGTTAACAGTGGTTGATACAGTTCCATTTATTCTGAGTTTTGTTAGATGAGATTGTTTTAACTTTAGTAATGGGAATAGGCTGTCCCTCACAGATAATAGGAAAATTTCATCTGAGGAGTTGGAGCGAAATGCAAAGCTAACAGTAATTTCCTGTGCAGCGGGGAGAAGAAGGGTTTCCCTTTTTAAACAGAGTTCAACTACTGAGGAGCAGGAGAATGACTTTCAGCAATAGCGGTGGTTAGTGGGAGTCCTAAATGATAAAGGGCCTAGGCCCACAGCATGCACCTATTCTGTTTAGCAATCAAATTAAGATTGTCTCTTGAAACTTAGCGGGTTGTTCTAAAAGTATAGTAAACAGTTTAAAACTTGCTTCATTAAAGCAGATATATTATGTTTTCAAGAAACGTGTTATTGGTGCATAAGAGGTAAAAGATTATTTTTTCATCAATAGCCCTGTGATCGAGTCTAGGAAGGAGCAAGCAAGCGGTGGTATCGACACTCTACTGAGTATGTACTGCTCATGGTCCTACAAAGTGTTCTATCATCCCTCAAATTTACTTCATTGTATACTTTTTGGTAGGAAAACAGGGACAGAATTTTAACCGCCTCAGCTGTTGTTGGCAAATACATACTTATCGCCTGGGAAAGAGTATAATCAAATCTTAGGAGATTGTTTTTATTTTATTAAATCAGTGGCCGCCCAGGCCCAGACCAGTAATATAATTTTGATGATGTTAATATTTCTATCTCCATTCATTTGTTAGCACATTATTCTGATGAGGAACGAGAAGAGGCTTTGCATGTCCTTTCCTAGTGGGTCTATAGTAAATAAGAGAGGGTCACTACTGCTGGAGGCATGCAGGGGGTTAGAGACTATTATTGTAAATGGCAGAGTAGAGGGCGACATCCTATCCCATCAGACCCATAAAACTTTGAATGGCTGTTCGATAATTGATTTTATCATTAGTTCCTATCCCACTTTCCCTCTTATAGCTACTGCTGCTGTAGTTGATAACTATTAGAACAACCTTAGTATTTTATCCTTATAAGATAAAGATAGCAGCTATACTGCTATATGGGGTGGGAATTATTCACATTAAGTACAGGCACTTTATGCATAAAGTTGAAGGAAGAATGTTGAGATCAATCTGTAATTTAAACGCATTGGCACAAATTGAGGCATTGCACTTAGACATGGGTCTGACTAGCACCATTGAAAGAGGATTGGCATATTTAGTTAATTGGAGCTTTCATCTTATACACTGAGAAGAGAACTCCTTGAGGAAACTCATAAGCGTTGAATGTTTCCCCTCATCTAGAGATTGCACCCTCGTGTCGAGCCTTCTGCATGCACTTGAACACTTTAGCCTTAAGTTGCTCCACCTGCAAGACATGACTTGCACCACCCATAAATGCTACTTAAAAAGTTCCATTAAAGGTGGATCAATGGAAGTAGATTGTCGCCATTGCAGGACCCTAAAAACGCTGGAGAAAGTAACAAAGACTGCCAGAGCCTTATCTAAGATGGAACCTGAATCAATGGGTCCGTTGCTGTATGTTGATGTTCAGACTAAATTGTGTCCCTTTTAGTTGTGTTGGGGATGAGTGGCACCAGATAAATTGGGCTTCTAGGGGGTGTACTTTGTGCATGGGTGCAGTACAGACGATTGACCATCTTCTCTTTTTTTTGCTCTGTTTTAAAGTCAGTCAGACATTGTTTCCTAAAACAATTGTTTCTGATGCATGATTTTAAGACAACAGGAGCAACTGCTCAGTTCCTTTATAGCTCAGTTAATGAGATGATGTGTTATAAAATATTCTATTTTTTAAGAACTTTTTAAGCATGTATTAACAAACTTTTTAATCAGCAAATGCAATTGAATCTTGATTTAATGTTATGGTCCTACAGGATAATAAGCCAACCTGTTGATTTATTGCGATTCCTTTTATCAAATGTAAACTTTTTATATGTGGGATTATTGTGGAACTGACTGTTTTACTGTAGATCTCTTTGTAGATATAAAAACTTTCAGTAAAAATCTTGGATCTAGGTGAGTCAGTTCATCACAGCCTTTGGAGGATGTGGAGAGAAGTGGGTAAATATGTTATCTATTCAATCCTTAGGAATCAGCATCAGTTGAACAATGTTTCCTTTGCCATGAAGAGATCCAGAATGGAGCCTCCTAAAAGTATTAAAGATGCAAATAGTTGAATGATGCCATTAGACACACAAAATAAGAAATTACAGAAATGAAAGACTTCTTTAGATCTCACCACTGTACATCAAAATCCTCAAGGAAGACAATTTACTTGAGGTCATCACATCTTCATTGAGGACTACAAAAAAATGTTTCATGAAGATTATGTTAATAATGCGTGCATGTTAGATAGCAAGTTGTTTGACTGGGGAAACATCCTGAACAACTAGGTCTAAACCACTACTTGCCTGAACCACTACTTCTAAACAACTAAAAAGTCTCTACAACTAAGTACTGAACAACAACTGTCTAAACAACAATTGTGCCTGAATAACAATTGCTTGAACAACTAATTTTAAGGTAAGGTTTTATTTTTGTTTTTTATGGTTTATTAGTTGTTTAGAATACATATATATATTAGTTGTTCAGGCAATTGTTATTAAGGCACAATTGTTGTTTAGACAGTAGTTGTTCAGTACTTAGTTGTAGAGACTTTTTAGTTGTTTAGCAGTAGTGGTTTAGGCTATAGTTGTTTAGGACCTAGTTGTTCTGTCACATATTCGTTTGACTGGACTTGTCTGTCAGGACTCAATACCTATTTGGGAGAAGAGTGTAACCTCTCTCAGCTCGCACTTTGGTGCAGCCACCACCATGAGTCAGTTTCATATAGCAAGCTGCCTAAGATGTGGAGGACGAGACTGGGAGGAAGGGCTGCTGAGGTGCAGATCCTGTGGAAATATGACTTCATCAATCTAAGGTACTTTTTTCAGTCAGTCAAATCTTGTCTGTAATCTAAGTAAATGAACTTCTGCCTATCCAAAATAGCATTTTCTTGCAGTAGAGAAGGAGCTCAGTTTCTATTCCCAGATTAGAGAGAGGAGGGGCAGAATAGGAAACTAGATAATCTGAAATTGTTTCAAAGTTTCATTCAGAATTCCAACCACTACCTTAGATCCCGTAATTCTTTGCAAGCTACTATTACTATCACACTCCATTATGCAAAAACTCTTAATAAAGTACAGAAAACTCAGTAGTTTCAAAACAAATTCTGGCCTGCTATTGCACATGCACTCAACATAACAAGGGTTTGTTAATCCAAAATCCTAAGAAGATCTTTTATCAATTGTGTCAGCAGAACTCTTCTCTACTGTTTGAGTCATATCAAAGGTTGTTGCTTTTCTTTCAGTTACAAACTCTTACATACTTTCCGCCAAATAGGAACTCACATGTACTTGACAGCTTCTCAGAAAATCTTTTGCTTCCTTAGGAAACCAGATCAGATATTGCCATATCAGAGTGTTCCTGTTGGTCATTAAAGTCTAACACAGGTTGAAATGATTAACGCCTCCTAGTGCCAAGAATGAAAATTTGGTAGGTTATTTAGGTTATCCATCTACAGTCTTCAGGACATTAAATGGTTTGTGGTCAGCCTGAAATTATGCTTTAGGCGCTTGAGGGGGTGTTGAGTTCCTCGTGCCAAGGGGGTGTGTAGTGCTTTTTTTTCTCAGATTGAAAGGTAAGCACATTATCCATAATTGATTTTTTTTTAAATGTTTCCATTGATGGAAATACTAGAGACCCCATTGGATCTATTAATAGTAGTTTTAGATTTGTAATCCCAAAATAGGTTATCAATTTCTTGCTTTGCAAGAGGCGCACTGTTTCTTCAAATGAGAGGCTCTTTATTGCTGTATGATTTGGATCTTTTTATGAAATTTGTGGTTGCATAAACTAGAGCCCACAGTCATTAGAGCAAATAGTTCTGCTTACGATAACTACGTTATCTCATATGCTGAGTCAGAAAAAGGTGTAATGCAAACGGGTCTTACCTTTTATCCTACAATGCATTGTGATAGCAATAACAGGTGTTGCCAACTCTAACTTTATTCAAAAGATCAAGTTTTTGAAAATGTATAAATATAAGACTCCCAGCAACATAAAAAACGTTCAATAGATATTTTTCAAGGCATGTTAGCAGAGGAGCTGATAAAGCTAAGAAGGCAAATGAAACCTTAAGTGATGTTCTTTATATCACAAAGAAAACCCCAGTAATGGTCAGCAGAACAGCAAAAGAATAGCAATCAAACTTGCAAATAACATTACCATTTGGGAACAAGGAATTATTTCTATGAAATACTTTCCCAAAGGCACAAAAGTAAATGTTGTGAGGTCTTGGTACTTTATTATAGTCCTTGTTACAATTGACTTGTGAAAACTCAAAATGTCGTCTTGGAAAATTTGCATAGCTAAACCATTTTTTTTTTATTTTATCACTTTCTGTTGTTTTACTGGAACCAGTTTCAGAAAACCTTGCTCTGGTGGGTTTTCTGATACTAGTGTCAGTGTCCGGCGCACTTATTTCTTCCCCCTCCAGTGATTGTCCTTTATATATGAAAGAGCTGTCCTTGAAAACCATACCTTGCTAATTATTGCTTGAGTGTGAACAGACTACAATCAAAGGCCTTACTCATACTAGGACAATGTTTGCTAACAATAAGCTAAATATCCAGGTCTAGGCATGATCTTTGTGATGCACTCTATGATTACTGTTGTTTCCTCTCTCTGACATTCACAGCTGGTTGGTCTTCAGAAATACTCGTTAGACAGATTCCCCAAGAATACTGGTTCTAATATCTGCTGTACTGAATTATGCAAAAAGTGATGGCTGAAAAGCTTGAAATAATCTCAACCACTACTAATTACTTGGGTCCGTATCCCAATACATCATTGTTTTGCATACTAAGACACCTTGCATCCCAAGTAATTGCCAGTGGCTGAGATTAATTCAAACTTCCCACCCATCACTTTATTAATACACCAATGTTAATTGAAGCAGAATCGGACATTATCAGTTACAATACTCAGACTCAATTAAAAATGGTAATAGAGTTAGGAGCATCTCTAGAAAGTAGGAATGGTGTTAGACTCACAGTTCCACTGCAGAAATGTTTGTACATCAATGCTGCTCTGTCTCTCTGTCTTGCCCACCTTGTACCCTGGGAAGGCTAAGAAAACACTCCCAAGAACACTGGTGGAAAGAGTAACTGGGAAGGACAGTGCTTGTCACCCTCTATTAGACCTGGTGTTGATTTAACTTGTGTTTGACTACTGAAGGGAATAAATAAACAACATTTACAAAGTGGCCTTCTAAACTGCACTAACACACAATACATAAAATAATGTGTACAATACACCTTTTAGAGTTGAGTAACGTTCTGTAGCTCTGTGTGCTTGTAAATGCAAGTGGTTCACATACTAAATATAACTTGAAATGTTAGTCTTAAATTGAACTCTACTGCAGTGTGATGATATATGCATTCAAAACCTAACCTTGCAACTACCTTGAATAATGTTGAATGCAATTACAATACATGTATGAACCAAATCAAGTATATGGCTCAAAGTCTTCAGAAGGAATGGGTGATTGTTATTGGCCATGCAAAACAATACCCTTAATTCAAGAGACTCAGGGGGTCATGGACCGCCAGGGCCACGAATGACGGAAGCACCGCCAACAGGCTGGCGGTGCTTCCTAGCCCATTCTGACCGCAGCGGTAAAGCCGCGGTCAGAAAACCGGGTCCGGCGGTTTCCCGCTGTTTTTCCCCCGGCTTGGCGAATCCGCCAGGGCAGCGCTGCAAGCAGCGCTGCCCTGGGGATTCTGACCCCCTTCCCGACAGCCTGTTTCTGGCGGTTTTCACCGCCAGGAAGAGGCTGGCGGGAACGGGTGTCCTGGGGCCCCTGGGGGCCCCTGCACTGCCCATGCGACTGGCATGGGGAGTGCAGGGGCCCCCTAACAGGGCCCCAGCCAGCTTTACACTGTCTGCCTAGCAGACAGTGAAAAGCGCGACGGGTGCAACTGCACCCGTCGCACGCCTGCAACACCGCTGGCTCCATTCAGAGCCGGCTTCAGTGTTGCAGGCCTCCTTCCCGCCGGCCCAGCGGGAAGGTTGGAATGCCGGCAGCATTCGGAATGATCACCTCAATCATTAAACAATACTGATTTTAAGGAAACGCCTTTGTCCATATAGACACAGATCGTGGCACTCCAATGATAATCACTTCTGCAGAAAACATTCAATTGATTTCCACAAAGAGGATTTCCCAGAGATGACTGTAGAACAATTCAGTCTTCAAACTGAGTAAGACATGAGCAGATAAAAAATGTATCTAGTAAGCAACGTTCTCCACAGTAGGTGTCTTGATATACTACATTTTAAAGATGGCCACCAAATTCTAGTTCACATTTCTTCTTGTTTGGAAAGTGGCTATCACTATGTGGTCGCCAACTGGATTTGAAAGGATTTAACATTTTGGCTTCCATCCTACACATCTAGACTATTACTTAAATCTGCATTCTATATTAAATATATGAAGTCAATATTCAAAGCATAAATGCTCTGGATGAATAAATGTAGGAAACCATAGACATACCTAATGCCTTTGTCCATCTTCCTCGATTAACCCACTTGATATCTTCTCTCCTACTCTGACCACAGGTAATTAATTCTCTGTTGATGTTCTTGACACAGGGATTCTTCCAAGGACAACAGAGAATGTTCTTGACAAAAGACACTGCTGACCAGTTCATAAGATCCCAGATGACTAATGAGATGCTTGTAAGAATGTGGAGTATTGCATCATTTATAGGGAGCCAGTTACAACTGATTAAACAAGGACTATAGTCCCTGGGACCAGCCCTCTAAATCCACCAATATGAAACCTTTTGTGAAACTTACCCGAAGCTACCCTAGCTTTCTGCCCAAATATATGAAAGCCAACAATACTGGAAAAGTGAGACAGCTGGCAATAATTTGGTGAATAATTTTCACAGAACCCACCCAATATCTGCGAACATCCTCTCACTGGGTTTTAATGGATATTACTGGTGTGTCGCTATTCCCTTTTGGATTCCCACATTCAAAATAAGGACTATGTTTGCTTAGCCTCAACATTTTTAACAGCTAGCCAGTCTCTATAAGTTTTTTAATTATTTGACCTTTTTTGCTTTTTTTCTTAAATGTTGTGTAAACTTCACCATTATATTTATACTCACCAACATATCAAATATTGCTCGAGTCAACCTTTAAAATCTGGTTCTGCCTACAGACAAATAAGGTAAAGCTTATACCTGTTAGCCTTTTTATACCAGTCGTGGCTGAAGTTGCTAGCTTACAGACAAAACCAGATTGCATGTTCCCATTAACCTAATTTTAAATGCTACCTTCTTTGTATACTGTAAGTTTTCAGTAATATTGTGAGCAAAGATGCTGGTCAACAACTCTGAGGCTACACACAATTGAGGGGTACTTATGAACAAAGCTTGAGAGGGTGGAGTACACTTTAAGGCCATCTCCCATTCACAAGTACTTCTACACCAGGAAGGATTTTGGGCATGTCTTTTCATTGGAAATATTGTGTGGGCTGCAATGGTGGTGGGAAAACCACTTTGCAACCACAGTTGAAGATGAAGAATGGGTGGAACTGCTAAATGATCATGACAGAGGTCTCAGGGAGGCGAGGTTGAAAAGTAGTTGTTGCACCAATGTTGTTGGACTCTGATAAAATTCAGGACAGCTAAACTGAGCCCTTATTCCATCTTATGGAGATGTGGCAGGGAAGGAGAGGACACTGTGCATCACTTGTGTGCGTGTGCTATGGGGTCTCCATATTTGAAATGGGTATGGGTCACTCTGGAAGCAGAGCTACTCGCACCGCTAGAATTTCACTCAAGGACTCTACACCTACATGATTTTTCTACATTCTTCTCATTTACATTTCAAGTGAAACGCTGGTTGTCAATAATATTGGCAATGGCGAAGGTGGGGATACTGAGATTTTAGAAGTTCTCCAAAGTTCCTACATACAGGCAGTAGTTAAAAGATATATGAGGCTGCACACTTTGATGAGTAGATCTTTAGACTCTATGATAATCCACTAACATTTGACAAAATCTGAGGTCGTGTTTTGACACACAGAAAGGAGTAGAGACTCAAGGAGGCTATATTCATTAGGGTGGCACCCTGGAAAGCTGTGGATATTCTCAATGTGGATGGGCGGACTCAATGGTAATGATTTAGAATTGTTGCCAACTACTATGATATTTAAGGAAATGGCAATGGTTTTATTTGTTGTTAGCAGTTTCGAATTCTGTCTATGGATGTAACAGATTGCGGTTTTACAGAAATCAAAAACTTATCCTGCAAGTTGAGCGTTGCCTTACCACCAGGATTTAATATGCACTCTGGTACTTTACTTGTGGTAGTTACCGTTGGCTATGACTAAGAACAAATTGTTTTTTTTAGCTTTTTTCAATTTAAAGTGAAGTTATCATAAAGCAAATGGGCAAGTTTTTATTGTACATTGTATTTTAACATGACTATGTTTATGTTTTTATTGACAAATAAACACAGTATTCATTCTCATCTGCATCTCTCAAAGATTTTCAGATGTATCTCCAACACCTTTAAAATTAGCCTGTTCCTAAAAATGGCTACACAGTTGCAGAAGCGTAAAAAAAGTGATATGCTGTTCCAGACTATCTGTACACAAAAGATCTGAAACTAAAGCAACTCCTCAATCTTGTGTAAGAGCTTGATCCTGTGAGCTCCTGAGGTATCCCACTCTTTAGAATCATTATTAATTAATCTGGAGGCAAATTCAAGATATCATAATTAGACACTTTGGCCCTAATTTATACTTTTTGACTTAATACTGCACTAACGCAGTTTTGCGCCAAAAAGCATAGCGCCAGCTTGTGCCATTCCAGGACGCCAGCCGCGCCATATTAATGGAATGGCACAATCCGGCGCAAAGGGTGGGCTAGCATCAAAAAAACTGATGTTAGTTGGGTGGGGGTGGCGGTATGGAAGAACGGGATTTTGCACCAGAAAATGACGTTAGGCTGGTTTGAGTAAAAAAAGATGACTCTAACCAGCCTAGCATCATTTCTTGACGCTAAACAGACCATACCACATGACGTTTGCCTCATAAAAAACAGGAGTCATGCCCACCACCCCAATGGCCAGCACAGGGGACAAGGGTTCCCTGGGCATGGCCATTGCACCCGGTGCCAAGTATGGGGGCCCATATCAGGGCCCCAAATGGCACTTTTAAAAAAATCAAAAAATACTTACCTATACTTACCTGGGATGGGGTCCCCCATCCTCTGCTGTCCCTTTAGTGTGGGTGAGGATGTCCTTGGGGCCTGCGAAGGGCACATGTGGACTTATTCCATAGTGTTCCATAGGCCCACAGGCCCTCTAACACCTGCCCTGACCCAGGCGCTAAATAATGGTGCTAAGCAAGCTTAGCACCATTATTTAGGCCTGCCTCCCTCCCGTGCGCCATTTTTGCATGGGAGGATAAATAAGGCGCATGGGCCTTAGAGTCATTTTTTGCCCGGGAACGCCTATCTTGCATCTCATTGATGCAAAGTAGTTTTCTGCAGGCAAAAAATTACTTTAACTCTAATATTTTGATGCTAGACAGGTCTAGCGTCAAAATATAGCTATGGAGTTAAGTTTGCACTGAAATAGTGTAAAAAAAATGAACAGAGTATAAATATGCCCCTTTGTACCTGTCCAGAGACATAAATGTACCACTTAAACCTTGGAGTGTTTCTATTTGGATACCAGCGAAATTGACTTGTACGAGTTAGTCATTCCTTACAATATGAAAAATGATACAGTTCCACAATTACAATCTTAAAGTACTATTCTTTACAGGGTATAAAAAAACAAGAGGAAACCTACTAAAGAAATGGGCATTAGGGAAACACTCGGGTATGTGTATTGTTAATCCGCCAAGCACTAAAAGTAGCAACTCCTTCCAAGCCTTTCCCTTAGAAGAAACACTACACAAGAATGAAATATCAGTCCATCTCTGCTCTCAGATCCTAGACTTCCCTTAATCATTTTTACACTGAATCCATGCCCTTACCTCGCTACAGTGCTCCACTGCCTCTTGACTAGGTTGATGCTATTAAGACACGGCATCTATAAACGCATGCATACAAAAGAGAGGGAATGTGCCCTTATGGTTAGAGCTACCGACTTTGAAACTGGGAAACCAGGTTAGAATACTGGTCTTAGCTTAACATTTTATATACTGGGCAATTTTCTTAATCTCCCCATGCATTAAAAAAGTGTAACTAGTTGGTCTCTCTTGAAAAGTGCTCTGATGCCATTGGGCAGATTCGGGTAATGTAAAACTGCAAACATAATTCTTGACTCAAAATATTTGATGTATTGTTATGGTATCCTGGTAGTACTGAAAAGGCTCTCTCTATCATAGTCCTGCACATGACCCTCATCTTAGAATAGGGTGTCAGAACCTCAGACAAGCAGCAAAAGCATATGGTATTAGAAAATAGGAGCATCGTTTGACCACCAGTATGCTGTGATACTTTGTGTCAGGCTGAAAACCTAAAATCTTGTAGTAGCTCTCTAAGACCCCCTAAAATGTAAGTTTCACATGCAGGTTGACCTGATCCCAAGCACACTACTATGGAATACCAGAGTCCTGCTGTCACATCCATCACAGACAGTAAGTGAGTTTCTCCAATGTGACTGCCTATTATATGCAAGTTTGTACAGATACAATAGATGAGGGATAAACTCCTAATTTTCTAGTGGGAGAAGCAACCCTGAATTATCGAACAGGATGTAACAGCAAACAAATCGTATTGCCAAGAGCATTGTGACCTATTCATTCAATTAAGGGCTCCCATTGCCATTTGGCTCCTGCCTGGTGGTTGGCTTTTATTATGAGGGGTCTGGAGACTAACAAACATAATGCAAATGGCTGACACGTGTTTACAGTGAGAATGACTGCCAGAAGCTCAAATCAGCCATACATTTTGATGAACTTGTTGGATAAGTAGTGGCCATTTGCATATCGTCATGTTTCTTCGACACAAGTTCAGCTCCTTTCCACCATCAATCTTTTTATCCATTTTGTGATTACATTTTCCTTGCGTATACAAGGTAATCACAGAGAATAAGACATGTTGTCAGTAGTATTAACCTCGTGACTTCCACAAGATGGGGCAAAGAGTGAGCTGCCAGCTTGTAGGACTGTCGTTGATGCTTCAGGGAAAATATTTTGCAACATATTTTTCTACTTTCTCACACTATATTTGCAGAAACATTCAATATAATTAAGATGCCTTCATTACGGCACTGAGGTGATCAGTCTGACTTCGGCGGTCTTTACCAAAGACCAACTTGTAACAGGTGGCGAAAGACTGGCAGTGATGGCAGTCTGAAGCCTGCCGTTTTGCGAGTCACCAACACAACACCGCCAACAAATACCAAAAAAACAACACCGTTGGCTTGAACGACGGCGTGAAAGAGGCGTCTGCACCACCAGCACCACCCCGCCAGCAACATCCTGTCCTCCAAATCACAAATCAGCACCGCAGTCTTAGCGTGGTGACAATCCACCAGAACACTGCACCACATTGGACAATACCAATACCCCACACCTGATACACATACGCATACCACACACACCTGATGACAGCACTCCAAAACACCCCCCACACATACTTGGAACTCCTTGCACCCAGAAAGTTTGACATAGCGAGGCAAGATCACACTGACAGAAGTCACTGCACCTAGATATCTTAGGCACCATCACACTGAACGAGAATCACACAACACACAAAATCAAGAGAAACACAATATGCATATCACCACTGCACACAAACACCACAAACCACACACACATCCTATCACCCAAACTCACACAAAAAAACAGCACACCCAGCATCCCTGCACAACACAAACTCTACCACCACAACACAACTACCATGGCACCACATAAAAACCCACAATTCACAGAGAAGGAGCTGAGGGTCATGGTCGACAACATCGTCAGAGTGGAGCTGCAACTGTTTGGAGCACAGGTCCAGCAGACATCCATAGCCGCGGAAAATAGACTTATGGCAGGGGATTGTTGTCAGGGAGAACACAGTGGGAAACCATCCATGCACAAGGGACGACATTAGGAAGAGGTGGAAGGACCTATGGGGGAAGGTATAGGCTGTGGCATCACGATACCAAATCGCCATTATGAGGACTGATGGTGGGCCCCCACCATCTCACTCAGAATTATCATCATTGAGGAGAAAGACTTGCCCATCCTACACCCAGTGGGGCTGACGGGAACACCTAGTGGACTGGACACTGGTAAGTCAACTACACACCCCAGCCAACATGTACCCTTGCACAGCATGTACCCCCACCACCCTCACACTACTCTAACGTGCACAAACTCACCTTGGACCCAATTCCCACCTTTGCATGCCACTGCTTCCTTCTAACCCCATTCCTTCATGGGCTCACCTGGTGCATGGATACCCCACACTGCAGCAAGTACTACACCTACCACAATGCAACACTCACTACACTTGCATGACTGCTAAATCCACTTCACATCTGTGCACCTGCACGTAAAACCATGTCACCCTCCTTCACCAACAAGTACTTGGAATGCACACCAGTACATGGCATTGACAGTAGCAAGACCAATACCAATCATTTATCAAAATAGGACCATTGCAACATTCTAGTAATGAAAACACAAGCAGGAGTCTACTATTTGTTAATTACATTACTTCCCTGCAAATCCAGACAATTATGGCATGCAACAATGTGTATCACTTGTACAATATCATCATGTGACAAAATACCTCTCATTCCACAGGTCTCCCAAATACTGCCACACAGCAGAGGATGCCAGTGAAAGAAAGCCCAGCCCTGGAAGCAGGTCCAGTAGTGGAGGAATCGCCTGGATGTCTGGATAGGGATGACGCACCTGGCGCATCATGCATGAGCGGTCAGTCCACCACCACCAGCCTCACCCTGCACACAACTGAAACCACCTCACCTGTGGTATCCATTGCACAGCAGAGCCTACCTTCCCAAACTTGTGTCCCAAGGTCACATAAAATATCAGTGTGCCCCACAGTAAAAGGGCATGAGTCAACATTGCAAAGGCAAAGGGGGCAAGGGCCAGCGGGAGGGCCATTGTGGGCCAAAGGACAAGCAGCAACAGGACACAACTGGCCAGGAGGCCTTCTCCAGAGTCCTGGAAGCCTACCTGCAACCCCAGGACAAGATGGGCCAGATACCCACCACTTTGCAAGAGACCCAAAGGCTGCAGGTGGAATACCACCAGGAGGCCATGCAGCAGTAGCAGGCACTCAATGTCACTATGGTCTCCATGGTAGTTCAAGGAACCCAGCACCATCCTGGGTACATCCTCCACCCAACAGCAGGCCCCATCCAGTAGTCTCACAGCACCACTCCCCTCTACAAGAGTACATGCTACTGGAACGGAAGACCAGCAGGAGGACCCACAGGCCATCAGCAACTCCTACCCCTGTAGCTGAGGGACTGCCCACATAAAAGAGGTCGGCCATCCAGACATCCTGCAGGACCTGAGGCAAAGAGCAATCCCCCCACCAGGAAGTGATCCCGCTCCTGAACTGTCACCTTGTGTGACACTGTTACACCCTGTTGGCTGTCCAATGGCAAGTCTCCATCATCCCAAAGCTAATGGATACAGGACCTGTGAAACATACAGCTGGACCACCTGCTCAGATTTTCACCTAAACCAAGTCCCCACTCCTCTGGGCTGTGATGTAAAACACTCAATAAACACCAATTAGCACAAGTCATGGTACATGTTTCTTCATTGTTTAAAGTGGCCTTTCTGTTTACAAGCAACAATCAAATACACATATTGGCACAACAAGAATGTCAAAGTGACAGATCCAGTAGGAACCTCCAGCAGAAGTATAAGTACATCCATAACGTAGTAACATCCAGTGCCAAGGGTGCCAACAGGCATATCAGTAATCAGCTTGCAAACAGACATGTGACCTGAAGAGGGAAAATTACTTGGAATAAGGCTCAATGTTGTAAGGCATGTAGTCCATATCCTTGCATCCACAGCAGTAGAACACAAACACAGGATGATTGCCCCAGCAGCTATGATACTATATATGTAAGGGCCTGCATTGTCACTCACACACATGTGTAGTAAAGGTTTCACATAGGAGACAACCTCTACCTCCTTGCTTAGTCAGGAACAGGTAATTGGCACACAGCAGCTGACAATGCAGCATGATAGGCCTACACAGCAGGAGGATCCAAAACCTTTGGTGCAACCATTAGGATGCTGCTATAATGTATCCGGCATTTCACATGTCATTGGCAGCAATTAATTTCCACTTCCCCTCATGGTAAGTCAGCTACCTTTCAGGGTCAGAAACCAAGATGGAAGGCAGTAGTCTCCACTCACACCTCGATGCATGCAAAATCTGAGTACAGACTAACCAATACATAGTCCAAGTGCACATAACATCCATATCACACATACCTGTTTATCATTGAAAGTAGTGACGAATCAGGTCAGTCCTGTTGTCATGTGCCTCATTCTCGTCTGCCTCCTCCTCAGTATCAGAGTCACCAGCCTCAACCACTTCTCCAGCATCAATGCCCCTTCCTCCAACAGTGGGATGTGCCTTCTGATGGCCAGATTATGGAGCATACAGCATGCACCCATGATCTTGCAGACTTTCCTTTGTCGGTATTGTATGGCACCACCAGACACATGGAGGCAACAAAATCTAGCTTTCAAGTCCTCTCAATCACCTGCCTCGTTCGGCCATGTGCCTCATTATACCTGTTCTCTCTTCCTGTACTTGGTTGTCTAACAGGTGTCAGAAGCCAGGGCAGGTTGGGTTATCCGGAGTCACCTGTGTGGAAAAGGAGATATAATGATAGGTAACAATGCTTAGGCAAGGCATAGTGCAGACTGTGTAGGGAGGGATATTAAATGTCTGACATGGAGAGTAGTACATATACGTATTAGCCAGGCCCTTTCTCCCTGTAGCTGTAACATCAATGCAGGGACACTGCTGTTCCTCAGGACGTAGGAATCATGTACCGACCCAGGGCATTTATCTGTTACATGTCTTATGTACTCGTCTGCAAGACACACCACTTGTATATTGAGTGAATATGTACTCTTCTGGTTTCTGTAGACCTGTTCATTGGCCCTCGGAGGTAGCAAGGTGATGTGATTCCTATCAATAGCCCCTATTACATGTGGGACATGTGATATACTGTAGAAGGCTGCTTTCACAGTGGGCAATTCAGCACATTGTGGGAACCTTACGTACTTGTTCACATGCTTGAGTAGAACATCCAGCACATCCTGTGACACCTTACTGAACTTAGACTGTGACATCCCTACTGCCAATCCCACAATCACCTGAAATGAACCACTGGCCAGAAAATGCAGGACTGCCAACACCAGGACCTTTGGAGGGATGGCATGGGGATTTCTCAAAGCCAGCTGGAGGTCTGGCTCCAACTGGGCGACCAGTTCCTTGATGGACACATGGTTCAGATGATAGCTCATGATGATGTGGTGCTCTTCGATGGTTTCAAGATCTACTAGGGGCCAGTAAACTGGCGCATTCCTCATCTCTCCATTTTGGCAGTATCTAGGCAGGGAGGCAAACAACAATCTGGGCACATCTCACAATGTTGTGTTCCAAGTAGTTGTGGAAAGACATATTACTCCACCCTCATTCCTACCCAGACAATGCCTCATAATGCCATACCTATGACAACAGACGTGTATAGGTCATGTAAACATACTTTCCATGTGTTCCACCATACGGATTGTCAATACAAACATATGTAGTGACAAGTGTGGTGATGTCACCTGACACCCACTACATATGTGATTGTTCACAAAATGTAACCTACATTAATAATTTTGTGATGATATGCAGGTGATGACGCAGTGTAAACCCAGGACAGTCATGTAACATACCAAATACAGATGGAAGTGACCTCATTCCTATGTATTTTGTGTGTGCTCGTGCCTGTGTATATGTATGTGCTAGTATGGTATGTTTCTATGCGTGGGTGTGTGGCCTTCACTGCCGGTGCTCGGAGTGTGTATTATGTGTGTGTGTGTACCACTGCCATTTCTTCCACTATGTGCTAGGCGTACTTACGGTTGTCGTCTTCATCGTTGTCGCTCGCCCTGAAGATGTATGGAGAGATACAACAGTGGGAGGACTTGCAATTCATTTGCCATGGCGGCCGCCGACGCATCTGTGTATCTGGAGGTGAGTGTCTTCTTTTGTACTTTCTGTTTCCGGCAAGATTTTCAATGCGTTCAGCCTTCCCCAGATATCCTGGCATTCTGGTGACTCGTAATATGGTGAGCGGGACATTGTTCCTCGCCGCTGGCTGCTGCTCATCGGTGGTGGCGATACTGGCGGTAAGTTGTCTGGGTTGCGTTGGGTTCACCGCCTTACCCATTATATGGCGGTCTGCACCGCCACCATATTGGCGGTCTCACCACCACCGCCGGCGTGGCGGTCCAGTTACCGCCAAAATCGGAATGATCACCTCAGTCTTTTACGATCTCTAATGGATTTCACTTTTCATTTAGAAGCTTTTTTTTATGGCCTCTAATGGAGCTTACTTTTTATTTAGCACGTCAACAGCAAACCTGATCTACTGATATCTTTCGAGAATGACAGGCCTTTTAGTTTAGAAACTGGTTGTCACCCACACAAAAATTATGCTGCCATCTACATAAACATGGTGTTTTTTGGTATCTGACGGGCACATTTTCATTTTGAGTTCTGGGTGGTTAAGATGCCATCCAATTGGCTCACACTAGGCCTATACCTTACACTCGTCTTTGACACTAATGCATTTATGGGCTTAAAGAAGGGATGCAGGAAGGCACACAAGGAAAACGCCAACTCTGATATATGGTTTCACCTGTTCTCCTTAAACCATCATGCTCCGCAACATGTATGTCTGAGTGTGAAAATTTATAGAAAAATAAATTAATATATGGAGCCTCCTATGGATCTGCGTGAGTTTTTAAAACAGTATGCTAAATTGTTTTGATTTCAGTCTAACAAATTTATTCAGTTTAGGGTAACAGCATGTGGGTCCAAAAGGCAAGGGGGACTAGAGGAATATTTATTGACATGAATTATTGCCATGGGGATGAACTGTTCCGAGTACTCATAGAATCTGTTACAGAAAAAATGCCTGGACCCTCGATGAACATGTGCCAGTTTTTATTTGGAGAAAGTTTCATACAGTGAAGATAATGTGATTTTCAACAAAAAGTGTCCCTAAGTAGGACAAATTGGGGTAACTTAGAAGGGAAACCCACAGGAATACCTTATGTGGACTCACAGCTGACCCAGGCACAGAAGGTAGGTACAGAAGGTGGGCTCAGGGTCCTCCAAAAGAGCTGCATCATACAATCCCCTCACCCAAGAAATGTCTTTTCTGCCCATTGCTTGGACCATCAAATGTCGGCCAGACAAATTTCCAGTGGTTTGTTGACAGTAATTACTAACACTGGAACGAGAAAGGATATATGGTATCTGATCTCCCCCTGTGTATGAAGGGCATCTCATAGGTAACCGGCCAGTTCTCCTGAGGGGTCCCACTGGTAAGAGGCAAGTCTCTTCTGCTTGGTGCACAGAGCCATGGAAGTGCACCACACTTTTCTTCAAACACCAGTGAAGGTTACTAGTGGTATGCCTGTCACGTCAGGATGTCACTTTTTGTAATTGAAGAGTGGTAAAAAATCCGTTAGTTATTGGCAGCGGGGAGCAGATGCTTTTTTCTGTAGGCTAAATCTTGATTTCAGACAGCAAATGCAACTTTCCTTTGACCACTTATCCTTCACATTCGCCAAATAGAGAAAAACAGACTTAACTATTGCATTTCAACTATGTAAGACTTTGGATATCTTATTGTTTCGAACACTTTTTTTCCGAGATGATGTGGCTAATTACAAAAACGTCTAATTTAAGGAACCGAAATGGGTGCCAAAAACTTCACATCATGGCCTTTCATATAGATTTCTCCTTGTTCGAGCATGATTATACTATAACTTTTTTCTGATTCTCTGCATAATTTTCTTTTCGCAGCAGCTGCATCTTCCTAAAATGATAATACATAATTACTGTCACACATAGACTACAGTAGAAGGAACAATTACCAAGTTTTTATGTGACACGAGCATAAAAAAAACGGAAGTGGAGAAAAAATTACAATTTCTTTAGAATCGTATGTGAGAAACGTCAATGCCACTCCAGGAGAAAGTGGCAAACATGGCATGCGTTATGAGATGGAGTATTTGAACTGGCACTACATGCAAGCCAAAGGTAGGCGTCTACTGGCAGGCATGATCATCGCATGACAGGGTTGTTCACCAACATATGACAGCGAAATCAATTTTATGTGAGGAGTAGTTACCTGATGACGAAGATGTGCATCTGAAGTCATGAGGAGGAGTACTAGGGTTCCTGACACTCGAAATATTGTTATAATAGATGCCAACAGTGTATGTCTACTTCACATTTAACAAAAAAGTCAACACAGACAGAAGTTGAGCAAGGTTACTTTAGTTTCAGAGTAGATCCTGCCGAGGAAGCAGCGCTTCAAATAACCCTCTCTCATCTGGAGCACAGGAGATTGAAGCGCAAGTCGACTCACATTTTGAGGAGGTGCCACACAGGTAGCTATAATACAAGAGTTCAACAGCTTAGAAAAGCAATAGCATTGCTCCTCTCTCCCCACACCCATACCCACAACCATAATAGGTTCAGCATTGGATTCAGAAGAGATTCAAGCGTCCCTCAGTTTTGGAACAGGCTCAACATGGGGAGTAGTAGTGGATAGTTCACTGACCCTAAGAACTATCCAGCATGGACTATATTATTACAAATGTCCCTCAGATGTAGAACACGTTCATAAGAGCACATGCGCTGTAGTCTAATGCTCACCTTTTCAGTGGCCTGTTATATTCTAGATACTCTGGTTATATACATGTTTCCGAATATACATTTCAGCAGGTCAAACCCTCTGCAATTTATCAGGGGAAATGCCTTGTAAATAATTTGACATTAATATTTTGGCCTCATAATCTGCATGTAGTGTACCATTTTGTGGGCAAAACTGGGAATAGGTGATAAGTACTACACCTGATAAATTCTGAATAACTGTGTGTTGGATTTTATCCGATGCGAAAATTATTGCATCCAGCAATCACTCTCATTGTACATCTGACATAAAAATCGTTAGTGTTCCTTTGTTTATTTGAAAGCATTACACAGTTTATAACAATATTGAATCAAAAATGTAAACTTCGTAAACTGGCACTGTTCCAACTTTTTCAAGATAAAATCATAACATACTTGATCGATACTGCTCTTTAAATTCAAAACAGTCATTTCATTAGGACATTAAACGTCATATATAAAGTAGAAAATGTCAGTCAAATTCACAATATGGTCCCAACTTATCTGCAGACTCCACGCGCACTTATACCATCTGATTTCCGCAAAATTTCAAAAATCACTTGTAATGCAATGGCACGTAGTACTTTATGTGGATTCAAATCACAGAATAAAGCATTCAGTTTCCTCTCCATACCCACCTAAATGGAAAACAACGCATGTGATTGAATCTAAATTGAAGAAAAGGTTCTACTGTGCGACTTTGCAAGATAACATTAATATATAGACATGGCATAACATTTAGGCCCGTATTTATACTCCGTTTGTGCCGAATTTGCGTCGTTTTTTTCGACGCAAATTCGGCGCAAAACGAACGCCATATTTATACTTTGGCGTTAGACGCGTCTAGCACCAAAGTATGGGCAAATAGCGTCATTTTTTTGCGTGAACGCCTTCCTTGCGTTAATGAGATGCAAGGAAGGCGTTCCCGTCTAAAAAAATGACGGCGACGCAAATGCGTCGTATTTATACTCCCGGGCAAAAATCACGCCCGGGAGGTGGCGGGTCAAAAAACCCCGCATTTGCGCCACTATTTAACGCCTGGGTCAGGGTAGGCGTTAAGGGGCCTGTGGGCTCAAAATGAGCCCACAGGTGCCCTCCCCTGCCCCCAGGGACCCCCCCTGCCACCCCTGCCCACCCCAGGAGGACACCCAAGGATGGAGGGACCCACCCCAGGGACATTCAGGTAAGTTCAGGTAAGTATAATTTTTTATATTTTTAATTTTTTTTGGGGTGGCATAGGAGGGCCTTATTTTTGCCCCCCTACATGCCACTATGCCCAATGACCATGCCCAGGGGACACAAGTCCCCTGGGCATGGCCATTGGGCAAGGGGGCATGACTCCTGTCTTTACTAAGACAGGAGTCATGAAATGGCGTCTGGGCGTCGTAAAAAAATGGCGCAAATCGGGTTGAGGCGATTCTTTTGCCTCAACCTGACTTGCCCCATTTTAAGACGCCCTAACGTCATTTTTTCCCAACGCCGGCGCTGCCTGGTCTACGTGGTTTTTTTCCACGCACACCAGGCAGCGCCGGTCTGCTTGCGCCGGCTAACGCCATTCCATAAATACGGCGCCCGCATGGCGCTTCAGAATGGCGTTAGACGGCGCTAAATTTTTTGACGCTAAACTGCGTTAGCGCAGTTTAGCGTCAAAAAGTATAAATATGGGCCTTAATCTGCTATTTTGCCACCTTTTTATTATCAAGGGCTGAATTATCAAATTTATGTGTGGAACATTTCAGTTACATTTCAAACCCCAGGTATGGAAGGTGAACCATTTCTTCCTCCACTCCAAGGGAGAATATAACTTCCTTTTAGAAATTACTGCCACCTGTTCTCCTCTTCCATAAGATTTGTAACGAACTCTGGCCAAATGGGAGATTTCATTGTGAGTGGCTTCACTGTTCTTAACCTGTATAAGTATTGTGTAACAAGCCTTGTTAGGGTGTTTTATCCTCCCAGTAAGGATTCAAAAACGGTTTCCTCAAGGTCGATGGGATCTTTTGACCGAGTGAGGAGCATGGCCAACAGCATACAATCATTCCAATCTCAAATCAATACAACAATAAATTTAGGCACCATGACCAATGAAGCCACTGAAACAAAACTGTAATCTGTGAAAAATGTCAAAGCATAATTATAACCACAGAGCCAAAATAATGTAAATTGTGCACAAGATCAGATTATACAAATAAAGAAAAACCATAGGCAGGCCAAATCTACAAAACAAGTTAAATCTACTCAATATCAATACCATTAAGCATTCCAAAAGAATTACACATACTAACAGGGGAACAATTTGTGCCACAGAAACAGATTTCAAATCATTTGTTGATGACATTTGCCAAGCCAATTTCATAAATCAATATATCAAATTAGATGGACAAGGTGTAGGCACAACCTACTACTATCACAAATTAGGATAAGCAAGTGTGGAGGTGGGCTAACACATGCGGGCCAAAGCAAAAAGAAAATCAAGACAAAAATAATTTGGTAAAATAATCTATCTCAGCCTAGATTAGCCTAACTAAATAAAAAAGAAAGGTGTCAGCATGCTAACACCAGTTAGAAAAACAAGACAAGGGGACAATTAACATCACATTTAAATATACCTTTCCTAGGATCAGCATACAATACAGGTTCATGGAGAAAACAATGAATCTTTGGCAGGTCCAATAGAAGCACCATCAGGGGAAAGTGCAGAACACAGGCTGCATATAGTAAAGATCCAAGGGGCAAATTAACAGTTTAAGATGCAAAGGGGCTCTGCTCTGGCCGAAATCCTAGATAGGACTTCTTCGCAGAGAGGGAAACAAGTGGGATCTAAACTCTAATGTAAAATGTCTATCCCTGTTCTAAAATTCGCAAAACAATTTAATTGGTCAGTTCAATGAGTCCACATTATGCAAAAAAGTGTAATAGCAAATGAAAATTAAATCAAAAGATGAATTTGCAACAACAATGAAGATTCCCAGGACTGGGTGTAGTTATCTCACCTTCCGTGCAACACCAGTAATGAATAGCAACTCTATACTTTACTCGGTACATTCCAACATCTTCCCATGGCTCACAACAGTTCCAATGGTTCTCATGAGACCAGATAGTTTAAACAATAGGGTCTGTCTTCACTCCAAATCTCCAGCTCTCGATGTACCATAATAAAGATCTGTCGGGAAAAAACATACACATATTACAAAAGGACTCTTTACTTTTCATATGAAACATCCTAATTAAAAAATTCATGATAGAGGAAAAGGAGATGATTTGACAGTTCATGTTACTGCAATATGAAAACTTCAGGCTTTGTTACTCTATCCAAGAAATTAAATGCATTAATATTGTCATTAATAAAACACACTCAATATGCAAACTTATGAATTCATCATTAATACCATATCATAAAATATGCTAAGCATATCAATATTAATTTCAATCTTTGTCAATGCATTACATTACATATGACACAGATGTCCATTTAGGCCCATATTTATACTTTTTTAGTGCTGCATTTGCACCGCTTTTTGATGCAAAAGCGGCGCAACCTTAAAAAATACAATTGTATTTTGTAAGTTTGTGCCACTTTTGCGTCAAAAAATGAGACAAATGTGGTGCTAAAAAAGTATAAATACGGGCCTTAGTTTTCTGCACACATGTAACTTTAACCCGTTCTGTGCCTTTGACGGGGTGACCTAGTCCAAGGCTACAGTTCTCCTGTGCCTTGGACGAGGTCACCTCGTCCAAGGCACACGGGAAGTTGGGGGAGCGCTAGCGCGCCCACCCTGTGCACCCCCCTCCCCTCCAAGGTGGGGATGGAAGGGGAAGACCTTCCCCTTCCCTTTCCCCTTCCACCCCCGACCTCCCACACCCCTCCTGTGACGTCAGCGCGCGAGCGGGCGCTGATTTGTCACAGAGGCCTCCCCCATCGCACTGGAAGCTCTGCTTCCAGCGCGATTGAAAGAGAAATGCAAAGCATTTCTCTTTCAATCACGTGGGGGAGGCCCGGAGGGGCTTCAAAGGGAAGGAAATGTTTTTCTTCCCTTTGAAGTCTCTCCCAGGGTTTCAAAAGCCGGATTGCTTGCAAAAAATTTTAAATGTTTTTTTTATTTTTTAGGTGGGGAGCGACCCCTTAGGCAAGGGTCTCTCCCCTAGGGGGCAAATTATATTTAGGTCATTTCTGCCCCCCTTGGGGCAGATTGGCCTATTTTGATGATGCCAATCTGCCCCCAAAGGGGGCAGAAACCACTAAACACCAGGGAGTTTTTTTTCTGTGCGTGAATTTCACGCAAGGGGAGCGACCCCTTAGGCAAGGGTCGCTCGCTGGGGGGGGGGAATTATTTTAGGCCATTTCTGCCCCCCCCTGGGGGGGCAGAAACCTCTAGGCGGCAGGGCAATTATTATTATTATTTTTTTTTTGTGTGTTTTTTTTAGAGGTGGGGAGCGACCCATTAGGCAAGGGTCGCTCCCGGGGAAATTGTATTTAGACCATGTCTGCCCCCCTTAGGGCAGATTGGCCGATTTTAGGTCAATCTGCCCCCAAGGGGGCAGAAACCACTAGGCACCGGGGATTTGTTTTTTGACGCCAATGTCACGCAGGGGGAGCGACCCAGTAGGCAAGGGTCGCTCCCGGGGGGGGAGTGGGGATTGGGGGGGCAAATTTATTTTAGGCCATTTCTGTCACCCCTGGGGGCAGATCGGCCTATTATTAGGCCGATCTGCCCCCAGGGGGCGCAGAAACCTCTAGGCGCCAGGGCAAATTTTTTTTTTGTCTTTTTTTTTTTGTTTGTTTGTTTTTTTAGAGATGGGGAGCGACCCATCAGGCAAGGGTTGCTGCCCTGGGGGGCAAATTGTATTTAGACCATTTCTGCCCCCCTTGGGGCAGATTGGCCGATTTGAGGTCAATCTGCCCCCAAGGGGGCAGAAACCACTAGGCACCGGGAATTTGTTTTTTGGCGCCAATGTCATGCAGGGGGAGCGACCCCGTAGGCAAGGGTCGCTCCCGGGGGAGGAGTGGGGGTTGGGGGGGCAAATTTATTTTAGGCCATTTCTGCCCCCCCTGGGGGCAGATCGGCCTATTATTAGGCCGATCTGCCCCCAGGGGGCGCAGAAACCTCTAGGCACCAAGGCAAAAAAAAAATTGTGTTTTTTTTTTTGTTTGTTTGTTTTTTTAGAGATGGAGAGCGACCCATCAGGCAAGGGTCGCTGCCCTGGGGGGGCAAATTGTATTTAGACCATTTCTGCCCCCCTTGGGGGCAGATTGGCCGATTTGAGGTCAATCTGCCCCCAAGGGGGCAGAAACCACTAGGCACCGAGCATGGGGGGTTTGGGGGGGTCAAATTTGTTTTAGGGCATTTCTGCCCCCCCCGGGGCCGGCTGAGCTAGAGGTCAAAATCCACAGGTAGGCACTTTGCAAAAAACATCTCTGTTTTCTGTGAAAAAATATGTTGTGTCCACGTTGTGTTTTGGGCCATTTCCTCTTCGTGGGCGCTAGGCCTACCCACCGAAGTGAGGTACCATTTTTATCGAGAGACTTAGGGGAACGCTGGGTGGAAGGACATTTTTGGCTCCTCTCAGATTCCAGAACTTTCTGTCACCAAAATGAGAGGAAAAAGTGTTTTTTTGGCCAAATTTTGATGTTTGCAAAGGATTCTGGGTAACATAACCTAGTCAGAGCCCCGCAAGTCACCCCATCTTGGATTCCCCTGGGTTTCTAGTTTTCAAAAATGCACTGGTTTGCTAGGTTTCCCCAGGTGCCAGCTGAGCTACAGGCCAAAATCCACAAGTAGGCACTGTTTTCTATGAAAAAATGTGATGTGTCCACGTTGTGTTTTGGGCCATTTCCTTTCATGGGCGCTAGTCCTACCCACACAAGTGAGTTATCATTTTTATCGGGAGACTTGGGGGAACGCTGGGTGAAAGGAAATTTGTGGCTCCTCTCAGATTCCAGAACTTTCTGCCACAGAAATGTGAGGAACATGTGTTTTTTTAGCCAAATTTTGAGGTTTGCAAAGGATTCTGGGTAACAGAACCTGGTCAGAGCCCCACAAGTCACCCCATCTTGGATTCCCCTAGGTCTCTAGTTTTAAAAAATGCACAGATTTGGTAGGTTTCCCTAGGTGCCGGCTGAGCTAGAGGCCAAAATCTACAGGTAGGCACTTTGCAAAAAACATCTCTGTTTTCTTTCAAAAAATTGGATGTGTCCACGTTGCGCTTTGGGGCTTTTCCTGTCGTGGGCGCTAGGCCTACCCACACAAGTGAGGTATCATTTTTATCGGGAGACTTGGGGGAACGCTGGGTGGAAGGAAATTTGTGGCTCCTCTCAGATTCCAGAACTTTCTGCCACAGAAATGTGAGGAACATGTGTTTTTTTAGCCAAATTTTGAGGTTTGCAAAGGATTCTGGGTGACAGAACCTGGTCAGAGCCCCACAAGTCACCCCATCTTGGATTCCCCTAGGTCTCTAGTTTTAAGAAATGCACAGGTTTGGTAGGTTTCCCTAGGTGCCGGCTGAGCTAGAGGCCAAAAGCTACAGGTAGGCACTTCGCAAAAAACACCTCTGTTTTCTTTAAAAAAATTGGATGTGTCCACGTTGCGCTTTGGGGCATTTCCTGTCGCAGGCGCTAGGCCTACCCACACAAGTGAGGTATCATTTTTATCGGGAGACTTGGGGGAACGCTGCGTGGAAGGAAATTTGTGGCTCCTCTCAGATTCCAGAACTTTCTGCCACAGAAATGTGAGGAACATGTGTTTTTTTAGCCAAATTTTGAGGTTTGCAAAGGATTCTGCGTAACAGAACCTGGTCAGAGCCCCACAAGTCACCCCATCTTGGATTCCACTAGGTCTCTAGTTTTCAAAAATGCACAGGTTTGGTAGGTTTCCCTAGGTGCCGGCTGAGCTAGAGGCCAAAATCTACAGGGAGGCACTTTGCAAAAAACACCTCTGTTTTCTTTCAAAAAATTGGATGTGTCCACGTTGCGCTTTGGGGTATTTCCTGTCGCGGGCGCTAGGCCTACCCACACAAGTGAGGTATCATTTTTATCGGGAGACTTGGGGGAACGCTGGGTGGAAGGACATTTGTGGCTCCTCTCAGATTCCAGAACTTTCTGCCACAGAAATGTGAGGAACATGTGTTTTTTTAGCCAAATTTTGAGGTTTGCAAAGGATTCTGCGTAACAGAACCTGGTCAGAGCCCCACAAGTCACCCCATCTTGGATTCCACTAGGTCTCTAGTTTTCAAAAATGCACAGGTTTGGTAGGTTTCCCTAGGTGCCGGCTGAGCTAGAGGCCAAAATCTACAGGTAGGCACTTTGCAAAAAACCCCTCTGTTTTCTTTCAAAAAATTGGATGTGTCCACGTTGCGCTTTGGGGTATTTCCTGTCGCGGGCGCTAGGCCTACCCACACAAGTGAGGTATCATTTTTATCGGGAGACTTGGGGGAACGCTGGGTGGAAGGACATTTGTGGCTCCTCTCAGATTCCAGAACTTTCTGCCACAGAAATGTGAGGAACATGTGTTTTTTTAGCCAAATTTTGAGGTTTGCAAAGGATTCTGGGTGACAGAACCTGGTCAGAGCCCCACAAGTCACCCCATCTTGGATTCCCCTAGGTCTCTAGTTTTCATAAATGCACAGGTTTGGTAGGTTTCCCTAGGTGCCGGCTGAGCTAGAGGCCAAAATCTATAGGTAGGCACTTTGCAAAAAACATCTCTGTTTTCTTTCAAAAAATTGGATGTGTCCACGTTGCGCTTTGGGGCTTTTCCTGTCGTGGGCGCTAGGCCTACCCACACAAGTGAGGTATCATTTTTATCGGGAGACTTGGGGGAACGCTGGGTGGAAGGAAATTTGTGGCTCCTCTCAGATTCCAGAACTTTCTGCCACAGAAATGTGAGGAACATGTGTTTTTTTAGCCAAATTTTGAGGTTTGCAAAGGATTCTGGGTGACAGAACCTGGTCAGAGCCCCACAAGCCACCCCATCTTGGATTCCCCTAGGTCTCTAGTTTTCAGAAATGCACAGGTTTGGTAGGTTTCCCTAGGTGCCGGCTGAGCTAGAGGCCAAAATCTACAGGTAGGCACTTTGCAAAAAACACCTTTGTTTTCTTTCAAAAAATTGGATGTGTCCACGTTGCGCTTTGGGGCATTTCCTGTTGCAGGCGCTAGGCCTACCCACACAAGTGAGGTATCATTTTTATCGGGAGACTTGGGGGAACGCTGCGTGGAAGGAAATTTGTGGCTCCTCTCAGATTCCAGAACTTTCTGCCACAGAAATGTGAGGAACATGTGTTTGTTTAGCCAAATTTTGAGGTTTGCAAAGGATTCTGGGTAACAGAACCTGGTCAGAGCCCCACAAGTCACCCCATCTTGGATTCCCCTAGGTCTCTAGTTTTCAAAAATGCACAGGTTTGGTAGGTTTCCCTAGGTGCCGGCTGAGCCAGAGGCCAAAATCTACAGGTAGGCACTTTGCAAAAAACATCTCTGTTTTCTTTCAAAAAATTGGATGTGTCCACGTTGCGCTTTGGGGCTTTTCCTGTCGTGGGCGCTAGGCCTACCCACACAAGTGAGGTATCATTTTTATCGGGAGACTTGGGGGAACGCTTGGTGGAAGGAAATTTGTGGCTCCTCTCAGATTCCAGAACTTTCTGCCACAGAAATGTGAGGAACATGTGTTTTTTTAGCCAAATTTTGAGGTTTGCAAAGGATTCTGGGTGACAGAACCTGGTTAGAGCCCCACAAGTCACCCCATCTTGGATTCCCCTACGTCTCTAGTTTTCAGAAATGCACAGGTTTGGTAAGTTTCCCTAGGTGCCGGCTGAGCTAGAGGCCAAAATCTACAGATAGGCACTTTGCAAAAATCACCTCTGTTTTCTTTCAAAAAATTGGATGTGTCCACGTTGCGCTTTGGGGCATTTCCTGTCGCAGGCGCTAGGCCTACCCACACAAGTGAGGTATAATTTTTATCGGGAGACTTGGGGGAACGCTGCGTGGAAGGAAATGTGTGGCTCCTCTCAGATTCCAGAACTTTCTGCCACAGAAATGTGAGGAACATGTGTTTTTTTAGCCAAATTTTGAGGTTTGCAAAGGATTCTGCGTAACAGAACCTGGTCAGAGCCCCACAAGTCACCCCATCTTGGATTCCACTAGGTCTCTAGTTTTCAAAAATGCACAGGTTTGGTAGGTTTCCCTAGGTGCCAGCTGAACTAGAGGCCAAAATCTACAGGTAGTCACTTTGCAAAAAAACACCTCTGTTTTCTTTAAAAAAATTGGATGTGTCCACGTTGCGCTTTGGGGTATTTCCTGTCGGGGGCGCTAGGCCTACCCACACAAGTGAGGTATCATTTTTATCGGGAGACTTGGGGGAACGCTGGGTGGAAGGACATTTGTGGCTCCTCTCAGATTCCAGAACTTTCTGCCACAGAAATGTGAGGAACATGTGTTTTTTTAGCCAAATTTTGAGGTTTGCAAAGGATTCTGGGTAACAGAACCTGGTCAGAGCCCCACAAGTCACCCCATCTTGGATTCCCCTAGGTCTCTAGTTTTCAAAAATGCACAGGTTTGGTAGGTTTCCCTAGGTGCCGGCTGAGCTAGAGGCCAAAATCTACAGGTAGGGACTTTGCAAAAAACACCTCTGTTTTCTTTAAAAAAATGGGATGTGTCCACGTTGCGTTTTGGGGCGTTTCCTGTCGCGGGTGCTAGGCCTACCCACACAAGTGAGGTATCATTTTTATCGGGAGACTTGGGGGAACATAGATTAGAAAAACAAGTGTTATTGCCCCTTGTCTTTCTCTACATTTTTTCCTTCCAAATATAGAAGAGTGTGTAAAAAAGACATCTATTTGAGAAATGCCCTGTTATTCACATGCTAGTATGGTCACCCCGGAATTCAGAGATGTGCAAAAACCACTGCTCCTCAATACCTTATCTTGTGCCCTTTTTGGAAATACAAAGGTTTTCTTGATAGCTATTTTTTACTCTTTATATTTCAGCAAATGAATTGCTGTATAGCCGGTATAGAATGAAAACGCACTGAAGGGTGCAGCTCATTTATTGGCTCTGGGTACCTAGGGTTCTTGATGAACCTACAAGCCCTATATATCCCTGCAACCAGAGGAGTCCAGCAGACGTAACGGTATATTGCTTTCGATAATCTGACATTGTAGGGAAAAGATACAGAGTAAAACGTAGAGAAAAATTGATGTTTTTTTCACCTCAATTTCAATATTTTTCTTTTTCAGTTGTTATTTTTTGTAGGAAACCCTTGTATGATCTACACAAATGACCCCTTGCTGAATTCAGAATTTTGTCTACTTTCCAGAAATGTTTAGGTTTCTGGGATCCAGCATTGGTTTCATGCCCATTTCTGTCACTGACTGGAAGGAGGCTGAAAGCACAAAAAATTGCATAAATGGGGTATGTCCCAGTAAAATGCCAAAATTGTGTTGAAAAATTGGGTTTTCTGATTCAAGTCTGCCTGTTCCTGAAAGCTGGGAAGCTGCTGAGTTTAGCACCGCAAACCCTTTGTTGATGCCATTTTCAGGGGAAAAACCACAAGCCTTCTTCTGCAGCCACTTTTTCCCATTTTTTTGAAAAAACCCAAATATTCACTGTATTTTGGCTAATTTCTTGGCCTCCTTCAGGGGAACCCACAAAGTCTGGGTACCTCTAGAATCCCTAGGATGTTGGAAAAAAAGGACGCAAATATGGCTTGGTTAGCTTATGTGGACAAAAGGTTATGAGGGCCTAAGCACGAACTGCCCCAAATAGGCAAAAAAAGGCCTGGCACAGAAGGGGGAAAAGGCCTGGCAGCAAAGGGGTTAAACTAATAAATCATAAATAATGATGAATCATATTAATTTCCATTCATAATAATTTATTCTAATGTTTAATATATTTCAACATTTTTAAATCTTGTTAACATTTTTGTCAGTTCTAGTAGGCACAATGTCTGCCATGGTAGGCACAATGTCCACCACCACTTAAAACATGTACACTTTTAGAATACATGTTAGTACAATTGTCTTCGTTGAGCTTTTAAATGTGAACATAAAGTTGCCTAGTGCTGACTTCTGTGCCACTAAAGCATTATAACATTTACGCTCCAACAATCCCTCCTCTGATGGCAAATTATGCTGTCACAAAAAGGATATTCTCATTTAAAATGAGACTACTCAAAACTATGTTGTTTGATATTGTAAGGGCCTTGGTTTACTGCAACTCTCTATTCTCTTCAGGTTCTTTTAATAACTGTTCCTCATTTTCCTTATTTCAATCTCTTTCCTCCTCTGTTTATACTTAGCTCTTTGTATCTACCAGCAATTGTATAACTAGTAAAATCCAAATGTGATTTATAACACAAACAGTCAGAATGAACAAAGGTCTCAAGTTTATTCTCACAATTCCCTGTTCTAAATCTCCAAACCATAATCCAATGTTCAAAGATTCTTTACCTGTTCTTTTCCAGATATTTGTTCCCTTCAAGTCCTTTGGATAATTTTCCAAGTTTGTCATGTTTGATATCAATCTCCTTATCTCTTTAATGTTATCTGGAATGTACGTGCAGCAAAGTTACACCTGTAAAACTTTGCAGACTCCACCTTCCTTTACCAATAAGATGTCTAACACGTGATGATTTTGCAAAACCATTGATCTCATTGAAACAATTTCAGTGTCCACTAAAAGCATAGCAACTGCATAATCAGTTGGCATCTCATCTACAACAGTTGACAACTTTGTAATCTTGATATAATTCAATAGCACATCAAATGACGGAATAACGGCACCAAAAATGTCACCTGTAGTATCTGCTGCACTAGCTCCTCTTCTTGACCTGGGTTTGGTCTATCTTTGCAAACTGGATTGTCAACATTGTCCACATGGCAGATTTTCAGAAGAACTACCTCTGAGTAACATGTACTGTACCAGTCTTTTGGCAATTTGTGATAGCCATTTTTCCCACAAATGAAATAAACACCTGGTACAGCAGGGTCCTGTCCATTTCACATCAAAGTCCAAACACTCTTAAACAAAAATACATGGCTACATTCACTAGTTCCTACAAACTTAGGCCCAAATACAAGAAACGTGGCGCTGCATTATATGCAGCAGCACTTTTCTGTGCCACTTATCGCCCCCAACGCCACCATGTGTGTGCCATATTAAACATACGGTGCACCATGGCACAGGTTAGGGACAATAGCATCAACATTTTTCATGCTATTGTTGTACTTTGCAGGATTAGCACCAAACCTTTTGGTGCTAATGGAGAAAAGTACATGGCGGATCATTATAAATAATGGTGTGCCTCCTTTTAATGCCTGCTCTGTGCAGACATTAAAAAATGACACAAATAATGGCAGGGTGGAATGTCACAGATTCCACTGTGGCATTTTTTCAGTCCCCCTAATGGGAGAATGCCCTCTTGCATACATTATGCCTGGCACATGCAAAATGTAGTGCAAGGGGTTGCATTGTGCCACTCTGTAAATATGGCATGGTAAACTTAGCCTCATTGAGCCACATTATCATCATTATAAATAATGACACTAATGTGGTGCAAGGAGTTGCTAGGCCCCCCTAAATTTGGTCCTAATTATCCGTCTGTGGTTGTGGCCTATATATAGATAGCTTCCCTACATGTTGCCAATCAAAAGCTAAGTGTCCTTTTGTATCACCACCTGCAAGATGTGTGGCATCTTTCTGCCAATCCTGTAAAACTATTCCCTTTTCTATTTTGGTTTTCATTGCCTTTCCCCTGTCATCCACTTGATTAATGATATCCTTCTCTACATGTGTGAATGCAGGTTAAGTTATTCGTGTGTGCATAACCAGTGCCAAAAGTTAGTGTTGTTTTGCAAAAACCTCCCACTATGTCAATGATTTTAGCTTTAGCGATGCTCCTCAAATGATGGTTAAAAGGCACGAAGGAAAGGACAAATCAAAGTTAGCATAAAAATACTGAATATACTCTTGATTATATAGAACTGTTAATAACAAACTACAACTAATACCATAAGTCAAAGGCAGACTATGGTATGTGATTCCTTCCTGTAGAGATGAAGGAATCTGTGTACACACATAACAATCATGCTCATTCATAGTTTCAATGTATTCATACACTAATCTGCAGTATACATTAGAAGGTAAGCCTACTTTTCAGTTGTCCAAAAGAAGCAATTGCTCCTTCTCAAACAATTGATTTTGTTTTGCATGTTTCTCCTCATGTACTGGTGTAACGGTGTTCTTCAAATTGTTCTTCACTGACATACTCAATCCAACAATCACCAATATGCTCACAATCACACACACACTGTTACTATACCAATACACACATATTTACATTTACTTCGTTTACCCTGATCCGGATTCATGACTTGTCTAGAATCAAACCAAAAATACCTAAATAAAAAATAAAAAATAAAAACAAAATAAAAAATGTAAAATGACTTTTAAAATGTTTTTTTCATAACGTGAGTAAAGCAAAAACAAAATTGAAAAAGTACTTCAAACTCTTTTTGTACTTATTTATAACACTTCTTGATATTCTAGTTTTACCAGAAAGTTCTCAAAGTTCAAAAAAGTCTTTACTTGATTACTATTTGTTAATCCCTGATTTGAACTTCCAACATGTAATATCTCTGTTCATCAATTGGCAAGGTAATTTCAAAGATCAACACAAGTGCAATTTCAAGTTCCAGAATATTCAGCTGAATCTGCACAGTCAAAACAAACAGAAATAAATTAATTCTCCCATTCATTTGCAGCAGAATAAATCCATTCAGGTGCAGAGTACCTGCGGCTTGGCACCCTTTTTCTCTTCGATCTCCTTGGTGTACCCTTTTGACAGTCACTTTAATCAGCCTCTTCAGCTACTTTAGCAATTGCTGGAAGAACATCTTTGCCCGGGGCTAGACTTTTTGAGGGACACTGGTCTCCTCTCACAGTTTGCATTTCAGACACAACCGGTGTTGCAACGTTGGCTGAGCTAGCAGGTGTCGACTGACTTTGAGTAAACTCTCCTGCACCACCAACAGTCTTTGTCACACACAGATTCCCACCAGTTTGTGCAGGTTCCATGACAGCCACTTGTCCAGTCCTCACAGTATGGTTAGCCTGGACCCCTTCACTCACAGACTCCAACCCAAGAGGACTTGGAACTTTGTGTGTATGGCTCGCGTGAACCTAGCTTGGCAGACCAGCACACTTCACAACCGTTGCATTCACTAGTACAATCTGATACAGCCCTTTCCAATGGCGCTCTAAATATGTCTTTCTAATGTGCTTCTACATCAGAACCCATTCAAAAGGACTCAAGTCCTGACATTGTTCATGTGACGGTGGAGCTGTTACTTCTTCCACCTGTTGAGACAAAAAGTGAACCACATCAGCTAGTCCTTTGCAATAATCCATCACTAAGTTATCTGTAATGTTCATAAGTGCATTTGCAAGCACAGCTGGTAGTCATGTGGTGCGTCCCCTGAGATTCTCATGAAGGGACAGTCTTGTCTTCCTATCAGGAGTACTACGCATGCTCATTAGAAGAAGGGGCAATACATAAGGCCATTTCAATGTTGCAGAAGCACACACCTTTGCCCATCAAGACTTTAAAGTTCCATTCATTTGCTGGACCAATCTAGATGCCTCTGGTCTGTAACTGCAGTGCAATATTTGTTAAATTTGTAATGCCCCACACAACAATGTTATGATCTCATTATTAAAATGAGATCCTCAGTCTGATTCCAAAGAGGTCGGGAATCCAAACCTTGGGATCAATTCCCTTAAAAGAAGCTTCTCAACAGTGAGACTGTCATTTCTGCAAGTTGGGTAAGCTTCCATCCATTGTGAAAAGACACACACTATCACCTACACATACAATAGTCTATTACATGCAGGTATTTCAATGAAATCAAGTTGCATTCAGTTAAAAGGACCTCCTAATCTACCTATGTGGCTCAAATTAGCCACACTGCATTTCCCAACATTCATCTTCTGATATGTTACACATCTATAATACACTGCTTCTGCAACTTGTCTGCATCTGGGGTTATACCATGTCTGTTTGATTATCTGATCATAGTGTCCCTGCCAAGGTGTACCTGGCCATGGTATACCTCACCATTGAAGGCAACAAACGGTTTGGCAACACTGTCTTTCCTTCATTTGAAACCCAAACTTCATATTCATCTCTCTGAACACAATCTGCTCTATTCCAACCTCTGCGTTTCTCCTCAGTTATCTCTTAACGTCTTACCAGGTGTCAATTGCTGTCCTCAAGAAACTTTGGTTTGTCTCAGTGATGCTACATCCATCACTCTATTCCTCATTAAAGGGCATGCAATGGAGTGCACAGTATCAGGCCACTTGATCAGCATAGGCATTGACCAATGAGATATAATCATTTCACTTTTGATGTGCTGCTTATTTCACAACTGCAATTATTACTGGCATTATTACAATTATTACTGGTAATTTTAATGCTTTCAATACCTGGTAGATTTATTCACCAAGAGTGGTGCTTCTGAAGAGGTCACAAAGCCTCTCTGGGACTACAACTGTCTGAAGTCGTGAACCAAACCAAACCTGTTCTGACCATCAGCAAAAATGGTCACTTTGAGGTGTTCAGAAGCACAGCATGCTTCAGTAAGCGCCACCAATTCAGGTACCTGGGCTGAAACAACTCCTTGAAGCCAGGAAGCTTCTATTACTCCTGAGATTGTGCAAACCGCATATCCAGCAATGAAAGTTCCTTTATTATCTCTCAAACAGGAGCCATCAACAAACATGACATAGGGGGTGATTCTAACCTTGGCGGGCAATAACGCGGCCCCCATTCCAACATTCCCGCTGGGCCGGCGGGAATGAGGCCGCAACACAGGAGCCGGCTCCTAATGGAGCCGGCGGTGTTGCGGCCGTGCGACGGGTGCAGTTGCACCCGTCGCGCTTTTCACTGTCTGCCATGCAGACAGTGAAAAGCAGGCAGGGGCCCTGTTAGGGGGCCCCTGCACTGCCCATGCCAATGGCATGGGCAGTGCAGGGGCCCCCAGGGGCCCCAGGACACCCCTTACCGCCAGCCTCTTCCTGGCGGTGTAAACCACCAGAAACAGGCTGGCGGTAAGGGGGTCATAATCCCCAGGGCAGCGCTGCTTGCAGCGCTGCCCTGGCGGATTATCACCACCGGGGGGAAATCGGCGGGACACCGCCGGCCCCCGCGGTGCGACCGCGGCTTTACCACCGCGGTCAGATTGGGAAATGAAGCACCGCCAGCCTGTTGGCGGTGCTTCTGTCATTCTTGCCCTGGCGGTCCAAGACCGCCAGGGTCAGAATGACCCCCATAGTCATTTTCATCAAGGCGGTATCTTGAATATTGTGTCTAGGTTTGGTGCATAGTTCAGTCACATCAAGACAATCATGTTCTACTTCATCTTCATCATTAACATTGTCAACATTCACAGGCAAGAACGTAGCATGATTTAGAATAGTATATCTTTTGATATTAACATTTGTGGAACCAAGGATTGCTAACTCATAATGTATCAAATGGGCATTGGTCAAATATTGGGTTATAGTTTGGATCAAAAGGACCTCAAAAGAGTGGGGCACATAGACATTCAGGGGGTGATGCATGACAATGCTTTCGCACTGTCTGATGCTAAAACAAACAGAAGCCAAAGCTTTTAAACATCTGGGCAAAGCAGCAGCTACAGGGTCCATTGTAGCAGAAAAATAAGCCACTGATCTGTTGAACCCTCCATGTATCAAAACAGAAAGTGCACAACCATCACATTCATGACAAAACAATGAAAAAGATTTATTGTAATTAGGCCTTCCCAGAGGTGGGTCTCAGTACAGGCTTTTTCTCAGCTTGGAGAAGGCTTTCAATCATGTGTCATCAAATGGTACGGGATCACACAAGTCGTTGTGTGTCAACTTTTGTAATGGCTTTGAAATCAGTGATAAATGTGGAATCCACTGATGGCAGTAGTCAGATATACTTAATAATTTGAAAAATAGTAAATAGTATTTACAAAAATATACAATATGTACATAAGGCGGTACATTGTCCACTCAAAATGTCCGTGGGCCACTGGGCCAAAACTCATAGGCCAAGCCCACACTTGACTCCTGCCTCAATACGGAGAGAACACTGCACGGGCATCAGGTTGAAGACACACAGGCACCTCAGAGGGACGGGGAAGGGGGGTTCCTCAGCCAGAAGATGGAATAACGGCACTGCTCATGCAAACAGCGATGTCCTGGGGAGTGCAAGGCCACAGTCTCTCAAGTGGGTGGTTTGCCCATTGCTTTGTCATGGGGAGTGCAAAGCCACAGTCTCTCTAGTGGGTGGTTTGCCCACTGCTTGGTCCTGGGGAGTGCAAAGCCACAGTCTCTCAAGTGGGTAGTTTGCCCATTGCTTGGTCCTGGGGAGTGCAAGGCCACAGTCTCTCAAGTGGATGCCTTCTTCCACTGGTTCTGGAGGGGGCTTTGTGCCCAGTGCGCTCCATCCTGCCAAGGATAGGGTGAGTGGATGCATATCTCCACTGGTTCTGGAGGGGGCTTTGTTGCCTGTGTGCTTCATCCTGCCAGGGATAGGGTGAGTGGATGCATATTTTCACTGGTTCTGGAGGGGGCTTTGTGCCCAGTGATGCAACACTTGGGGTGTGGCAGTTCACAGCCCCTCACTTGGGTGTCTGAGGCACAAGATTTGCAGGGACCAGGTTGCATGATCGTCCATGGAGGCAGGACTAGACTCCATCCGCCAGCGGCTACGGCTGAAAAACTGATGGTAGTGCTGGTACTGGCGGGGGTGCTGCCAGTGGTGGAGGGAGGACCCAGCCCTCAGACTGGGGCTGCTTCTGCTGGTAGTGGTGCCACTGTCAGCAGTGCAGGTGGCGGTGCAGGTGGAGGTGCTTGCGGAGGTGCTAGCGGCAGTGCAGGTGGTGGTGCTGGCCGCAGAGCAGGTCCCGGTGCTGCCAGTGGTGGAGGGAGGCTCCAGCCCTTCTCCTGCAGCGTCGGACTGCTGCCCACTGGGCTGAAGTGCCTTGCCTGGTGTTTTGTGCCCCTTCCTCACCTTGGCAGATGGTGGTGTGACCTTGGGTCTGGCAGTAGGAGTCTTTGAGGTGGCCTTGCTGGGTGGTTGTGGCTCCTTCCCCTTGCTGAATTCTGTCCCCCTCTTCACCTTGCCAGGTGGTGGAATGGTTTTGGCCTTGGCAGGGGTTGGTGGCACACTGGCTGGGCTGACGGGTGCCCCCTTTGAGCCTCTGAGAGCTGCAGGAACCACAGCGGACGTGAACTTGGTGGCTGAGGTGCTGGGCTGGGTTCTGGCCACCCTGGCCCAAGGGGAAGGACGGGAGAGGGGTAGGGAACAGGTCAATGTTTGCCAGGAAAAGCTTCTTAGGGACACTGGGGCGGGAAGAGAGAGAGGGTTTGAGAGTGGAGGAAGGGGGAGTGGATGTAGGAGGTGTCTGTCTGCTGAGTTTGGGTGCAGGTGCATGGGCTGGATGCTGTTGTGAGGTGGATGGCTGTTGGGTGGGTGGGTGCTTGAGTTTCTGTACTTTGGGAGGAGGGGTCACAGACACAGTGGGAGAGGACACAGGGGACGTGTGCATGTATGTGGGGGTGGTGACTGCCAGTGAGGGGTGTGTAGTGAGGGGCGTGCTGGTGATGGAGGTAGTGGATAAGGATGTAGTGCATGCAGGTGTGAGTGGAGATGCTACTGGGAGGGAGGTGGATGACGAGGAGGAGGGGGACACAGTGGAGGCAGTGGATCTTGGTGTATCTGCATGGGGATGATGCTTGTGTGAGTGCCTCTGAGATGAAGTTTGGTGCTTGTGTTTGCTAGAGCCCTTTATGTGTGCTCATTTGGGTGAATGCTGGTCTGAAGGTGTGCTTGGGATAGGTTGCGGTTGAGGGGATTTGGTCTGGGTAGAGGAAGTTGGAGGGGAGAGGCTAGAACCAGGGACAATGGCTGCCATCAGTGCAGAGGCCAGGACCTGAAATCCTCTCTGTTGGGCCGCCACTCCAGAGTCAATGCCCTCCCGTATGTATTTGTTTGTTGCAAATGCCTCTTGACACCCTGGATGGCATTCATAATGATTGACTGCTCAACAGTGAGGGATCTCAGAAGGTCAATAGCCTCCTCACTGAGGGCAGCAGGGCTGACTGGGGCATGGCCTGAGGATCCTGGGGCAAAGGAGATGCCCACCCTCCTGGGTGAGCAGGCAAGGGAAACATGATGAGGGGCTGCTGGGAGGACAGTGCTGGTAGGGAGGATGGTGGCTATACCTGTTGTTGGGGTGGGCACAGAGGTGTCTGCCACCGCCAGGAAGATTCCATCGGAGGAGGAGTCGCTGTCTATGGTATCCCCTCCTCTCCCCGTCGTGGTGTTCCCCTCGCCCTCCGTCCCACTGGTGCCCTCACTGTTGGTGGATTCGGCCTCCAGGCCCATGTGGGATGCAGCTCCCTCCATTGCTGGTGCCTCCGCTCCTCCTTCTTCTACTGTCTCCCTAAGATTCATAAAGGCAGGATCCCTCCTCCAGGTCACCCTATAGTTTCAGGGATAGGATCAATTCTCGAACCCCTATCCACATTTTGTGATCATTTTTTACAGCCTCTTGTGCAGCAGTCAACTACTTACCTGAGGGATACTAAAGATGTCCTTAATCTTATTGAGTCCATCAATTCTACATTTGACGTTCATGCTCTTTTCACCTTAGACGTTGAAGCATTATATACTAATATTCCGCAAGAAGCTACATTAAAGGTAGTTGAGACAGCTCTCCTATCTGCTAGACTGGATTCAACGACCCCAGTCCATTTTATAATGCATTGTGCCAGCTTAGCCATGACAGAGAATTTTTTTCAATTCGAAGACCTGCTCTTCCACCAGATTCGAGGTACTTCGATGGGCAGTACTTTTGCCCCCAGTCTGGCTTGCCTCTATATGTACGACTTTGAAAAACGTTTTATCTTGCCAGATTCCAATCCATTTTTTGATAACATTAAATTATGGCGTCGGTATATAGATGACATTTTGGTTATCTGGCAAGGGTCTGTTATTGGGGTAGACGTTTTCACAACATAGGTTAATGGTTTGGATCCCTTTTTGAATTTCACCTCTTCGGTTTCAACTACCGAGATTCCATTTCTGGATTTAGTGATCAGTATTGATGGAGGCAAACTTAAGACATGCACATATCAACAAACTACAGACTGCAACAGTTTATTGTTGTATGAGAGCCATCACCCCAAAGCACTCAGAGACAATTTGCCTTACGGTCAGTTTTTACGCTTTCGTCGCAATTGTAGCAATATGCATTCATTTGACACTCAAACTTCTGATCTCCAAAGTAAATTATGTGACCGTCACTATCCCAACAGAGTGGTAAATACTGCTTATAAACGAGCTAAGTATAGTGACAGGGACTCATTACTGCAGATGACCCCCAGATCTTCAGAAACCAAACTGACCTGTGTGTCCACATTTACGCCATTGTCTAATACTATCAAGAAAGCAATTAACAAACGATGGGATATCCTCTGTAGCGGAGGTGAGAATATTCCGAAACCACTTTTCGCTTTCAAAAGGACCACCAATATCAAAGATATGTTGGTTCATACTCGGCCCAGACCCCGTATTGTCTCTACCAGACAAAGGTCCCTGTGGGATCTCCCGCCAGTTATTGGTCACTTCCCTTGTGGGAACTGCAATGTATGTTCACTTACTAAACACGTAGATTTCCTTGAATTAGAACCAATAGGGATATGGTGGCTGCTGAAACATACCAATTGCAATACCCGCAATTGTGTTTACTTGATCACCTGCCCTTGCAATTTACGGTATGTAGGGATGACCACAAGAGCAGTGAAAGTGAGGATAAATGAACACCGTAGTAACATTCGCTGTGGCCGAGCTACGACCAAATTAAGAATTCACTACACAGAAGCAAACAATAGCCCAGAAGACATGTGGTGGGTTGTACTACAAACTTGCGCACAGAAGGAGACAAGACCACTCTTTGAACTGGAGCAACGTTGGGTATATAAACTTAACACACATCTCCAAGGATTAAATGATGACATACCTTGGATTAATCTTTTGCATTGAAGCACCCTTGTAGCCTAAGGATTACCAACCTACATTGTCTACCATCTGTATGTATGGCTCTGATACAGCTTGATCCTGCACCACCTACATACATCATTGGTAATTACTATGTTCTTCAATAGGCTTTTTTATAATATTTTTTGACTGGCAGCGTTGTAAATATGAGACATGCAGTGATTGGTGTTTATCAATCATGCCGCATAACTCTGGATGGAACAATTTTTCCATTTTAGACGAGTGTTTCCATGATTATCCTTACCGTTTTACACTACTCTAAGATGGCCGCCATTTGCATTTTGCCATTAAACAGGATCTGGGACAGTATCCCCCTTTTCTATTTTTACCATTACGTGTGATGGCTCTGACTTGCCACGTCTCTCCGTGTTACCAGGCAACGAGAGCATTAGCAATGTTGCTCATGCTTCCGGTTACGGACTACTTATACTCCTTGGTTCGCGGCTCCCGTCAACATTCGGGAGCGCGGCCAGGGGTAGGTTGTATTGGCACCACCAGGTCTGCAGAAGTAAGTGCCCTGGGCCTGTTTTATATATCTTTTCATTCCTTGTTGTCAGGGAATCAATGCCACGGCCCCCACAGTTCGGGAGCCGGCATTTCTGAACGCTTACATTGCGTGCGGGTTCCCGGTACCATGAAGGGAGACACTGAGGGTTCAGACTCCGAACCGGTGCTCTCCATCTGGGATTCTAAGGGCCGTTTTTGTTAACAAAGAACCATTTTATTTTTGGACACACGCTTGTTTGCTCTGCACAGACTATGCATATTACGAACATTTTATCTCCTCAGCCTGACTGTCTATTAGTTTTCTGTAGGGCTGTAGTGAGGTCTCTTTCATTCCTTAAGTAACTAGACACAGCAACCCTGTATTTATACTGGTCTCTAGTTCGTTTTTGATTATAGCCAGTTTTATTGATAACACAAAGGGTGGGTTAGCATGGTTTTTCAGATGAATGGACCTGTTTCATATGATTATTTTACATATTGGGCACACTCTGCCATAGGGTGTATTTAGTCCCTAGCTGCACTATAACAGAGGTTTGTGCTCTCCTGTTTTTTTGTCTATTTGATGATCAGAGTCTTTGCATGCCTGGCCATAGGCCTGTGTTATCCCATGAAGCCCGTTCCCGACTTGGGAGGGTAAGCCCATCTTTATTTTATTCGACATGGGTTTGCTATCACCAATATCACCACCTTGTGTTGCACAGTTTGTCACCTGCTTGTTGCTTTATTGACGATATTTTGCACTTATTGTGACAATGATTACTTAGTGAATAAGCTATTTATTGTTAATTGTTTTTTATACATCTTCAGGGTGACTTATAGGAAAAGCAAGTCCGGGTCAGATTGGACTCCTGTAAGTGACTGGTACATTTTTTACTGTCAGCTTCAGATTGCAGGAGTCTATTTAGTTTTTTTGTTGGAGAAGTTTAAGATTCATTAGGTCCTGAAGAAGCGTCAGAGGATCCTTTTGGACCAAAAAGACGCGAAACATGTCGATCTCATTTTGAGGTCGGTCTGGTAGTTCCTGACCTCCTCTCTTCTTTCAAAAGTTGTTAGAGAGTGGTTGAGCATTATCTCTATCTCACTCCCTTATTATATTTTGTAATCTTGGCCATCACCCAACACCGTCAAATAAATTTAGTATTTAGTGAGGGTTTTTGATCCAATTTTATTCTCTCTTCTCTTTTTCTTCTGACTCACACTTGGGGTTTGTGGCATCATCGAGAAAAGATCTCCGGCAAAGAGCCCCCCCACGGGGGTGCCCATCAGACATTGCAGCGCCGGTCTGACGAGGAGCACGTCCGATGATGAAGCATGACACCCAATAGCGTGTGTGAGGACTCTTGCTCCTATTAATTAGGACTTCCTAATGTTCTCCCTGTCTCTCTTTCTCTTTGGAACAGTGTATTTCATTACATAGCAGCCTCCGCTCCTCCGCCAGATGATGCTAATGCAGACAAGGACAGGGTGACAAAACAAAAAGGGGGGAGAGACAGCGGATACACTTGGTCAATGCCAGCAACAACACTACCGTTGGCGTACACAACTCACAGGAAACAGCCCAATGCACTAGGCCATGCACTACCAGTTAGAATGCTAGTCACCAGCCCATGGGGTACAGTGCCTAACGCCATCAGCTGCACATCTGAAACAAACAGGGCCGTGACCAGTAGTAGATGCTCACTAACACTATTGGGGTTCGAGTGCTTCAGAGCCTGCCCAACAAGAGACATACCCTGCCACGATCGACATGAGCTAGGGGCACCCACAGTCCACATCCCCACACAGGTCAACCCTTAACGCGCGCAAAATAATTAATCTGAATTTGTACTCACCACCTTGTGGCTGCTGTGATGCCCTCAAGCGCTTATCCAACTCTGGATAGGCCACCGCCAAGATGCGGAACATCAGGGGGGTCAGGGTACGATGGGCACCCCTTCCTGATTGGGAGGCCAGCCCCAGCTGGGCCTCCGCCATCTTCCTTGCCCAGCGGGGCAGGTCCTCCCACCGTTTGTGGCAGTGGGTGCTCCGCCTGTTAAAGACCGCCAGGGTCTGCCCCTCCTTGGCGATGGCACGCCAAATACCCTTTTTGTGAATGGAAAAGACAGCAGAAAAGGGAATTAGTGAACCGTCCAGACCGTCACACTCATGGCCCACCAGATCATTCCCATCCCCAGACGCACATACATTGACCACCATACATACAGCACTCTCGCAAGGATGCCTCAGTCCCCCCTACATGTGGCTTACACACACATAATCCATACATTAATGGCCCACACATCATGCTTACAGTGTACTCACCTGTTTGTCTGGAGGACTATAGAGTAATGTGTACTGGGGTAGGACCCCATCAACCAGTTTCTCCAACTCCTCCGCAGTGAAGGAGGGGGCCCTTTCCCCAGACACATGAGCTGTTGTCACATCCAGACACTGGTCACAGCAGCACTTGCAGTGTAGGTCCTCTCCTGTTGAAGGTCAGGTAGCAAGTGAGTGAATAGATAGAAAATGACGGTCACGTCCAAGGAGGTGCATACCGTCACTGCCGGCGTACGTTGCCATTGGCTCCAGGAACCCATAGGGCCCAATGTAACCAATGGGAAGTTGAGCAGCGGTCATCAACCGCCTACCGCAACTGCGCACAATGCCAGCGGAATTACCTAATTTCCACTTGTCCCTCCTCACAGGTCTGGCAGCCGCCATTTCAGGGTGCACAGGGCATGGCACCTAACTGCGTCACAGCAGACATTGGCACAGCAACTGACTCTCGGATTCACATACAGGTTCTGTAAAGGAAAAGATGCATCATCATTTCAATTGATGTGTGAATATGACCCTCTCCTCACCGTTTTCCTCCATAGGCTTCAACCGCTGAGGATGAATATGAGATTGCGACATCTTCTGGTGTACAGACCCCTGGTGGACCTTGGGACAATGGAGGACAGACACATTATCCTAACATACAGACTTGATCGGGCCACAATCCAAGAACTGTGTGCCCAATTGGAGCCAGACCTAATGTCAGTTATCCACCAGCCCACAGGTAGCCCCCCTCTTGTGCAGGTCCTTTCAGTGCTCCATTTCCTGGCAAGTGGTTCCTTCCAAACAACAGTGGTCATGGCATCAGGGATGTCTCAGCCAATGTTCTCCAAAGTGTTGACCAGAGTGTTGTCAGCCCTGCTAAAACACATGCGCAGCTACATCGTATTCCCCCGGGTGGAGCATTTGGCCACAGTGAAAGATGACTTTTATGCCCTGGGTCATTGATGGTACACATGGTACACCTGTGGCATTTGTCCCTCCCGGTGAAATGAACAAGTGTTCAGGAATAGAAAAAGCTATCACTGTATGAATGTGCAGATGGTGTGTTTGTCGGACCTGTACATCTCCCATGTGAATGCCAAGTATCCTGGCTCTGTGCATGACACATTTATCTTGAAGAATAGCACCGTCCCATATGTGATGGGCCAACTCCACTGGCACAGGGTTTGGCTAATAGGTGAGCCCAAGGTCCCCACCCAGTACAAATTGGTGTCTGGGTATGGGGTTGTCCCTAAGGGTTAGTGTGTGTCTAACAGTATCCCTCGATATTTGCAGGTGACTCTGGTTGCCCCAACCTCTCATGGCTACTGACCTCAGTGAGGAATGCCAGGACAAGGGCATAGGAACGTTACAATGAGGCACACGGGCGAACAAGGAGGATAATTGAAAGAACCTTTGGCCTCCTGAAGTCCAGGTTCCGGTGCCTCCATATGACAGGTGGATCCCTGTACTACTCACCCAAGAAGGTGTGCCAGATCATCGTTGCCTGTTGCATGTTGCACAACCTGACCTTGAGACGCCAGGTGCCTTTTGTGCAGGAGGATGAGCCTCAAGATGGTCTTGTGGCAGTGGTGGAACCTGTGGAGAGTGAGTAGGAGAAGGCAGATGAAGAAGATGTGGACAACAGAAGTAATATAATACAGCAGTACTTCCAGTGACACACAGGTAAGACATCGTAACCTCACTTTACATTTCAGTTTTCTGTTGGACATTGTACATGGCAGCCTAATTTCCCTATGTCTATGGTCACTTATTGTGACCTTTGGCATCTCTATTTTCAGATCTCTGTGGCCCACTCTGGCTCCTGGTATGTTTACTGCTGCCCACTAAAGGTCATTCCAATGTAAATTTAACTGTACATATGACTTGCAATGCTTTGATAATGTTGTACTAATACATATTTGACTCATTTAACAGACTCCAGATTTGTTATTTGTTCCAAGGGTGTTTATTTAAGTGTTCATAAGTAGAGGGGTGTGTGCAATGGGCTGGGCTGATGGTGGAGGAACATCCAGTTAGAGTCCAGTCTTTTGGTATCACAGGTGCATTGTCCAATGGGGCATGGTAAGGGGAGCAAGGGCAGTTCAAGCTGGACAGGGTGACAGAGTGGGACAGAAGGGTAACAATCAGGAGAGTATTATTTCCTGGCAGGGGTCTTGGCAATGTTCTCTGGCTTCTGCCTGGATCGCAGGGACCGTTTGCGGGGTGGTTTCCTTCTGCAGGGGGTGGGGTGCTGGTGGCCTGTTGTTCCTGTGGTGGGGCCTCCTGTCCACTAGCACCGGCGGAGGTGGAGGGCTGTTCTTCAGTGTGGCGAGTGTCAGCGGCCCGTTGGTGTGCCACTGCCTCCCTCATGGTGTTGGCCATGTCAGCCAGCACCCCTGCAATGGTGACCAAGATAGTGTAGATGTGTTTGAGGTCCTCCCCGATCCCCAGGTAATGTCCATCCTGCAGCCGCTGGGTCTCCTGCAACTTGGCCAGTATCAGCCCCATTGTCTCCTGGGAATGGTGGTATGCTCCCAGGATGTTGGTGAGTGCCTCCTGGAGAGTGGGTTCCATGAGCCTGTCCTCCCCCGTCGCACTGTGCCTCTGTCCCCTGAACCGTGTGCCTACTGCCAATGACCCCAGTTCCATGATCATCCTGGATTTGTGGGATTGCCTCCCATCCCTGTAGTAGTGGACACACTGCTGATTGACGTGTCCTGGGGACAGAGGGATGGGCCCGCTGGGTGGATGCTGTGATGGCGTTTGGTGAGGGGGGTGGCTCTGTGGTGGGTTGGGACTGTGGAAGGGTAACCAACTGTCCAGAGGTCCCTGATGGGCCAGGTTGGTCATCGTGATCCAGGTGTGTAGAGCTGCTGTCGTCACTGTGGGCCTCTTCTGGGGGGGTACTGGATGTTGCTGGCACCTCCTCTCCGGGGACGTTGAGTAAGGGTCCTGTGAAGATGCAAATGCAGTGTTATTGTATCTGCATGTGGCATCTTGTCCATGGGTGTGTTGCCCTCTATGGTTGTGATTTCCCTGTCAGCTTTGCCTTGTGTGCGTGGTGATTTTGTAGGCTAGGTGACTCTCTCTACTGGGCATGTTGTGGAGATGGGTGTCCATGCAGGTCTGTGATGGGGGTCCATGGATTGTTGTGGCATGCAGGGCTTGGTATTGGGATGGGTGGGTTGTGATAGTTGGGTATATGTGAGGCGGTGGAGTGATGGGGGTGAGGGTAGGGGTAGGAATTTGTGATGCATGCAGTTAGGGTTGGGTATATATAGTATTAGAGATTTGACTTACCAGAGTCCAGTCCTCCTTCTACTCCTGCCAGGCCCTCAAGATGCATGATTGCCAAGACTTGCTCCTCCCATGTTGTTAGTTGTGGGGAGGAGGTGGGGGTCCACCGCCAGTCCTCTGTAGAGCTACCTGGTGTCTTGCAACCACGGAACGCACCTTCCGCCGTAGGTCGTTCCACCTCTTGCTGATGTCATCCTTTGTTCTGGGATGCTGTCCCATGGCGTTGACCCTGTCCACGATTCTCCGCACTAGCTCCATCTTCCTTGCAATGGACATCTGCTGCACCTGTGATCCGAATAGCTGTGGCTCTACCCGGATTATTTCCTCCACCATGACCCTTAACTCCTCCTCTGAAAACCTGGGGTGTCTTTGGGGTGCCATGGATGTTGTGTGAGTAGTATGTGTGAGGGTGTGTGGGGTGATGTGTTGGGGTGTGTGGTGTGAGGTGCGTGGAATATGTATGGGTAATGGTGTTTTGTGGCTCTGATTGAATGGGTGCTCCTGGCTTGTCTCTCTCTGTTTCCTATCTTTTCGTAGAAAGGGCTGTGGATAATGTGGGTGTATGTTTTATATTGGATTGGTTGTGTGGGTGTTGTGTGTGTATCAGGTGTGTGTAGTTTGAATTGTCCAATGTGGTGGTGTTCTGTAAGTGTGTGTGTATTTTGAGCGCAGTGGTGTGTACCGCCATTGGTTTATTGTGTTTGAAAGACCGCTGCAGTGATTCGTGGGTCATGATACTGTGGGCGTATTCCTGTTGGCGTAACGGTGTGGGTTTTGGTACCACCAATTTATCACTGACCTTAGGTCTGGCAGACTGCTGTGATTTGCTGGCTGCAACCTGAGAGAACATTTGCAGTCGCCATTTTTTAAAGTGATAGTAGAGGTGAAAGTAGAGGTAACCTGACCCCATGGGACTGATGAAGGGTTCTGTGATGGTCCCCTCTTGGTCAAGAAATTGTCCAATAAAGTTTTTTTGTTGGGCTGTGTGAGGAGCTGCGGATACATTGTGGTGCTCAGCGCTGCCCCAAGTGGAAATCTGCAATGGTTCAGTTGATCCAGAGCAGATTAAAAAAGACAGACAGCCAGTCGGAGACCCTTTCACACACTCACTTGCATACTCACACCACCACTCACACACCCACTCACAAATACATACAGCCACTCACAGACCCACTCATACATCCTTACAGTCATTGATATATCCACTCAGAGACCCAGAGAACCACTTACACCCCCACTCACTGACTCACACAGGTACTCAGACACCCACTCACACAGCCATGTACATACCTACATAGCCACTTACCCACCCACTCACAAACACAGACAGCCACTCACTCACAACCATTCACACATTCACTCACAAACCCACAAACCACTATCACATAGTCACAGACCCACACACCCACTCACACACCTATTTACTCATCCAGACACCTATACATACATCCACTTACACACCCATACAGCCACTCACACACCCTCTCACAGACCCTCAAAACCATTCACACACCCACTCACCAGCCCACACAGCCACTCATACATCTTCTCACACACCCACTCACACACTTGCAGGCCCACAAAATCACTCCCATACCCAGTCACAGACTAACACAGCAACTCACACACCCACTCACACACCCACTCAAATACTCACCCCCACACAACCACTCACTCACCACTTATGCACCCATACCATACTCACATACCCACAGATAGACCCATAAAGTCACTCATGTACCCAGTCACCCCCCCACACTCCCACTCAGACCCACAAAATCATTACTGCACCCAATCACAGACCCACTCAGCCACTCATAAACCCACTCACATACCCCCTACACACCCATACAACATTTGTGGGTTAATTTTCATGCCTAGCTTAGGTAAATCCATTTTAGCTTCAGGCCCTTGCCCGTTGCCCCATATCTTTCATTTATTCCTTTTATTATGTTTTAGCATGGCTTGCTTTTAGAGTGAATGTTTTATTTTCTCAGCAGCTGCTGTTCTGCTAAAGCATTGTTGTTACTTCTTTGCACAACATTTCATGATAGTTTACTTAGTATTGCTGGGCCAGGAGTACAGAGCCAATTTTCTACAGCTAGACACGTCAGCTTTGCTGATCTTGGCCCTGTCTGTCCAGCTAATCCAGGAGACTGCCAGCAGACTGACAAGCAGAAACCGGTTTTCAGGTATGGTGATGGTGATGGAGGCTCCTTCCATGGACTAGTACGGCCAAAAAGGGCTATCACTGCTTTTCTCTCACATTAGATGCTAGAAGTATATGAAGAATTCTTAGATTTATGATTACGCCAGGATGCTGGGACTGTTTTTCTGTTTCACTCTAATGGTCACAATCATAACCGTATTATGTTTCATTTTCATAATTATTGCAGTTCATGTTTTTTTAAATAGAATTCAGTTGCTTAAAAAAAATACAGTAAAACCAGCCCTGCATTTCTCTGTTTCTCTTCACATGTATGAGATTTGTGCAAATGAGAGAATGTTCCACCACAGCTTCCCCTAGGAGTCAGAGTGTCATCTGTCAGGCTGCTACAAATCACCTTTACTTTCTAGATTGCATGGGTGAGGTTGGGTGACATCCTGTTAACTAGCTGAAAAGTTTAGGCTGACAGTTTCGAGTCGGTGTAGAATTGACCACAAAGGTAAGAGTCCTATGACACAACACTCACGTACCCCCTCACTGACCCATAAAACCACTTATACACCCACTCACAGACCCACACAGCCACTTACATATTCACTAAAACACCCACTCATACATTCACAAACCTGATTATACACACACACAACCACATAAACCCAGTCACACACCGATACAACCACTCACACACTGACTCACAGACCCACAGCATGAGGTTGGCTGCATTCAGTGGGTTGGACATAGGGCCTGGCCACAGACAAAGCCCTGGGACCAATCCCTCACTTCATATGGCCGAAGGCCATGCACAGCGTAGGGTTGGCTCCATGAGGTGGGGTTGACCTCAGAGCCTGGCCGTGGCAGTGGTTGGATTAATGTATGGTAATGAAATATTACTTTACATAAAAAAATACTAGAAATTCACTGAAAAAACAATATGGCTACAGGATGTTATAGTTAGGAAATAGAATATAAAAACACCTTAGAAATTCACTAAAAAAAAAAGGTTACTGGGGCATCATACTTTTACACACACAAAATCATAGAAATTCTGCCGTTTTAGTTATAGTTAACTCAAGAAACTATAACAAATGCCCTAGGGGAACTATAACTATGCACAAATAAAGCAGAAAACTGTGGGTAGTTCCCAAGTTTATGTGGAGTTCAGCTTCTGTATTGAGCACCCTAAAACATCTGTGGCACTCTAAATCCTCTCACCTCAAACGTCTGTTTTTCTAGCAAAGTTTTTAACCATAAGAGTAGCACAGTGCTGTCCATGCATAGAAAGAACTTTGACAGTGTTGCCACTGAGATGCTTCAGCAGTGGACCCGAGTGCTCCTTCCAATAAGCTGACGGTGTTCCGCCAGCCGTGTATAGATGTACTGCAGTTGAGCCGATGACTGTCATGATGGAGCACTCTTCATAGCCATCTTGCTCACCATATTTAGATGTCACAGCTCTGCAGGCAGTGTCGTACCAGCAGGTTGCTGATGGAGGAAGGCCATCGCTGGACCCAATGGACCCTGTAGAATGACACATGACAAAACACAACACATACACACAATCATCCATTGCCGTTCCAACACCACACAACCCGTATATACTGGAAACACACATTGCATACATCCATGACACAACATACACACACCATTGACAGTGCACCACCACATGACACATCCAACACAACTACACACTCAACAACACAAGCACATTCACACCAAAGCACACCTACACACATCACAACAACATCGCTCACCTGAATGTGGCACACAGCAACACACAACCAAAAACATATGCACACAGACGAACACAACCACATCACCCACTCCACCTCCCTCCACCTCAACAAGCCAATCCAGTCACACACACACATACACATACTGACTCATATATACAACAGGAAGCACATCCTTACTGGTACAGGTCCCTTTGCAATGCACACAATCATGTACCCGACATATGCATGTCACAGTAATTTAAACAAATTACTGTGACATTTATGCGCCTGCAGTGGTCCTGACCTCACCTACAGTGCCCACCCAACGTACCCTGGCAATGCAGCTTCCCTACCTTTGAGTCTGGTGATGGGAGGGTTGTGTTTTCTCTGAGGGTCAGTGACAGCAGGTCTTGTCCAGTCATGTTCAGTCGAAAATAGAAGTGGAATCAGTGGAGAAAATGTGGCCCATATTTATACTTTTTTTAGCGACGCATTTGCGTCGTTTTTTGACGCAAAAGCGGTGCAAACTCGCAAAATACAATTGTATTTTGTGAGTTTGCGCCGTTTTTGCATCAAAAAACGGCGCAAACGCGGCGCTAAAAAAGTATAAATATTGGCCTGTATGTTTTTACCTTGTTCCCCCCATGCGCCAATTCAGGTCTGGAGGTCTGATCGCCACATTTGGCTTGGTAGAAAGACATATCCAAACATGCATGTCGGGAAAGGTGGCTGGAGTCCCGCCACCAGTCACTATTCCTGATGGCACCATCGACTCAGGTAGATTTTCTTGGTGGAAATGGTGGGACGAATGAGGGCTCAACAATGGAGCCACCAACATCTAAACATGGCAGATGGATATCATGATGGTAGATAGGTTTTCATTCAGAAAACTGACAACGGGACCATTACCGCCAAGATCTAAATCAGGCCCAAATTATTTTGCCATTTACAAAGCAAAGTCTTTAAGCAAAAGATTAGCAAGCCCCATGCGTGCTGAGATGTTAAATGGCAAAAGCCTTTTAACATTCCTGGCACCGTATTACAGTTTTGTGTTAGTAAAGTACCATCCAAGGCAACTGGGAATTATTTAAATCAACCCCTGACCTGTGTTTTGCTGTCATTGCACTTGCCTCACACCCCTAATGAAATATTTTGTGCTGCTTCCCCCCGGCTCTGTTCAACCTCAGGGGTATTTGTTAAAACACATTTATTTATTTTTAAATTGCAGATCCTCTGTATGTACTGTTAAATACCTCAGATATTACATCACGTACGGCATCTTCTATAACATCCTTGAAAATATCACTGTAACGCTTGCAGTAATATTAATGATAAGATACCTGTGCATAGCGCATCTGTGAAGACAGTGGTGTTAGGACATGAGTTATAGTTACCTGAAATAACACTAACTACAAAAGCTGAATTTATATGGTTTTGTGCGTGTAAAATCTGAACCTAACTATAACGTCCTTGTAATGTTTGGTTTTTTTGTGACTATACTGTATATGCGTGTGTGTGTATACACATACATTGCTCTTGAGCATGAATTGCTTATCAACTACTGGATGCATTTATACCAATTCACAAAAAGCTCTCTTTCTAGACCATGTTTTAGATTTCTGCCAAATGTGCTGTAAATCTGTCCAGAGATTTTGGCTGTAAGTGCGTCTAAAGTTGGTTAACTGAATGGGGAAATATGTTCTGTGGCCCCACTGTTTTATCAGCCCCTATTTAGCGAATTTCCTGAAACTGTCAATATGGAAACTAGACTAAAAATACTTTTTCTTAACGTTTTGAGGAGATTTGTCATACAGTGATAATGTTATTAGCAACACAAAATAGGCATTTCTCATGGAAACACAATCCTAACTGTACCTGCACATATATACATATGTTAGCTTCTAGCCCCATTGTTCTATAAATATGCAAGTGAATAGTTTTACATTTGTAAATAGCTATGAAAAAATTGTTAAAGAAAATAAATAGAAATATTTTTGTAAACGTATATGTCAGAGCCCACTGCAGCTTGCATATTACTAAACACAGAGTCCCAAGTAAGCTATCATGCAGATAGTGCCAGCCAATTTACTGTCTCATTTTACCATATTAACATTTATATATGGCGTAGGGTAGTGAAATGGTAGCTCACTCAACTAAAATTCTTTGAAGAAATTGTTACTGAAGCTGAAAGGTTTCTTTATCAGTACCTTATTTTCAGATCATAAATTAAATGTCTGCATATATTTACAACCTCATTTATAGTTTGGAGGGAGCTGAATATCCTCTAAATACGGAATGAAGTTGGATGAATTTATTTGGCATGGATACTTCTGTGGAGTAAACTCAGTGGTGGCCATATTCCATAGTCCTATTCCATTTTCAAAGTGTTCTCCAGAAACTTCAGGATTTTCAGTTCACTCCAGACTCTAAATGAGGCCCTTAGTTTCTAGCACCAAATTAATTGTTTCAAGTGTGTTTTCAGATGGTCTAACAAAGATCTTTTTGATTGCACATACATTTGGACTGGATTACACATCTTTGTATGAAGCCATGCTTTCCATGTTTTTCCTCAGCTATTGGTATATTTTTACTACATTCAGTTTAACATTGTCTAGCTACCATTGATTTCTAGAGATTTTCCTTGAGATTATAATACATACATTTGTTCCATATGTATACATATAGTCAGTTCAATACCTCTGGTGGCCAGCCATGGTGTGATGAAGAAAAGCAGTAATGTTGGTATACTTTAGTATGTGTGTGCTTCAATCCCAGTTTGGAGTAAACACGTTGTAAAATGATGTTGATACTAATTCATACTCCTTCCTGCTACACTCTGTATTTTTTGCCACTCTTTTTGATATGCAGTCTTTTTATTTACCAAAGCTAACTCTAAATCTGGTGTCACAGAAAAGTATTTAAGATGCCCAACTGAAAGTATCATCTATGTCTCCTGATTTCTTCAAACTTTTTTCATTGCGTGTAATATCGTCTATCTGGGAAGGGTAGGAGGAAGTACAGAGTGGCAAGTGTGGTGGGGAAACGAGAACTAGTTGTGAGAGTGGGATATTGTGATTTTACCTGGACTTATGCTGGGATACCATGGAATAGGCAGGCTATATAGCACGGCAGGGTGCATGCAGATGAAGACATACTCTTTGAGGGGGATGAAATGGAGATGACGTCTGAGTCTGCCTTCAGGAAAAGCAATTCCCACCTCTACTTTATAGTGGAGAGGTTGTACTTCCCCGAACACCTCGCTTCCTGACAGTTTTGTGTTGTGGTATGCCACATTACATGTGTGGCCACCATCTCAAGCATTGACATAGTTTGCCAGCACCTGCCTTGTTGCCACCTTCTCTATTTCACTGAGCTTATGGGGAGGCAGACCATGTATTTAAGTGTAATGATCAACAACAAAGGTAACTATAATGTCTGTTTCCTCTGCAGTGAAGTTCTCCTTCTTTTTGAGTAAAAATCTTGAAATCAATAGGTTTCGAGTGGCATTCTGTTAGTAGGGCAGTCCATTAGGAAGTAAAAAAAGACTATAGTATATGATGTATTTATATAATTTTGGTGATACTGTTTGCCGGGTATTTGCATTTTGGATCGTGTATGGATATCCCCTTTTCCTTCCATTCAGAGTTTTACTGTCCACTGGAGGTCTCCATAGTGGGGCACAGAAATCCCCAAAAGACATTTGCAATGAGACTGGGTTCCTGATTGACAGAGGTGTGAGCACTAATGAAGCAGGAACCACAATCCTTGTCAGTTTACAAGAAAACCCCATCTTAACCTGTGGCCATAGCCCTGATACCTTGCCTGGGAGCAGTTGGTCTTAACGTAGCTGCAGTGTGTAAAATAATTGTGCACCATTTTAAAATGTAAACAGTGTAAAAACCACATACAATGATGCCGCACAAGATTAGAAACATAGAGCAACATGTAATACAGAAATCAAGACTAAAATTACACAACTTCAATCAGTAGTACTAGAGTTCTGATTTTTTTTAAAATAAAGTGTAAAAATAGCACCTTAAACCTTAAGGTGCCAACCCACTAGTGGTGGTCAGCATGGCATGAATAACAGTTCAGTCATCGCTGACAAGCAGGCTGGAGTTTCACATTGGAGGTCCTCTACTAGTGATCGATGACTGCTGTGAGAAGAGAAGGGTTGGGGTTGGCTAGCGTAGATTGTCAATGCGAGCTGCACCGTTCTGGTATGAACGGGTCAGTTTAATTTTGCAAAGGGCCCAACAGTTGGATTTAAAGAGCCAGTGAGCCACACCAATGGTCCAGTACCTGGGAGGCACAACCTGGGGGTCAGGAATTCACTGCAGCTGTGTCTAGGAACAGTTTGGGGAGTCTTTTATGTCTCTGAGGCTCAGATCAGGAGATCAGTAGACTAGCCCTTTGAGTCACTTTGGGGTCCTGGGTGAAAGATGAAGTTGCAGGTCCAGTCCTTTTTCCACAGGCGAGACGGTAGGAGGCAGCAGGTCAGCACAGCAGTGCAGCAGTTCCTTTTAGCGCAGATGTCCAGGAGTGCCATTCTTTGTCACAATGCAGCAGTCCTTCTTCCTGGCAGAGTATCCACAGTTCTAGAAGCATACTGAAGAGTTGGTGTCTGTGGTCCAGTATTTATACACAGTTTTGCCTTTGAAGTGATGACAGAACACATCATATTGAATTGTAAGTTGGGCTGTGCCAAACTCATCCCATCCATTCCACTAGTGATGACCCATCCAGTCACACTTAAGCTCTTCATTGTGTGTGACTGTCCATGACAAATACAGAAAGCCCAGCTGTCAGCTATACGCAGTCACACAACTTAAAGACAGATTGCAGGCACTAAACATTATGGGGCATATATAAGAAACATGGTACTGCACATACTGCAGTGCTACTTTTCTTGTGCCCTTAAGCACCCCCTACTGCCACCATATGTGCACCATATTTAAAATATGGAGCACCATGACAAAGAGTAGGGGGCAATAGAGTCATTTTTTTATGCTACTGATGTACTCTGCCGGAGTAGCGCCAACATTTATATATTTAAAGGGGTGTGTTGGTGAGGGGAAAGAAAAGGGCGCTCAGGGAAAACTGGCCACAAATATAACAAAAGGTGCCTTCACAAGGGACTACACCCAGCCCTTAAGGGTTTACGTAGTAAACCAAAACTAATGAAACATATGTGTGAGGCACTCAATACACATGAGTATATAGTACAACAAATTCTCCGAAATGTATGAAAAAGTTAGACGAAAAAATTTACAATCAAAGTCAGAGCAGTTTTTAGTATTTGATCCAGTCCACGTGATTTATTGGAAAACGTCTTCAAGAACTTGAGTCCCAACAGTCCCAACATCCAATTTGCATCAAATCCTAACGCAAAAAAAATGGCAATTAACAAAAAGTTCCTTTTTCAGCATTGGAGCTGGTTATCTCTTTCCACGTGGAAATTACGCTTATAAAATATAGTAAGGGAACTCCAATGTTATGCTATGGGACAGAGAGGCCTTGCAGCAGTGAAAAATGAATTTAAGAATTCTCCACTACCAGGACATGTAAAACGTAAAAGTAAAAGTACATGTCCTAGATTTTCCAATCAATTTCACCCCATGCTCTGGCTGTCCACGGCCTACCCTAGGGTTGACTTATATGAATTACAAATGAAGGTTTAGGGATTAGCAAAGGGTTTATTTTACCAGTGAGACATGGCACTTAAAGACTGTACACACAGGCTTTGCAATGGCAGGCCTGAGACACGTTGACCAGGCTACTTTAGTGGGTGGCATAGCCATTGCTGCAGGGCCACTTGTAGCATTCAATTTACAGGCCCCGGGTCCCTGCACTACCACCTTACTAGAGATATGGGACAATGGGGGTCATTACAACCCTGGTGGTAGAAGGCCGCCAGGGCTGTTATGACGGAAGCACCGCCAACAGGCTGGCGGTGCTTCGCAGGTCATTACGACACGGCGGAAGCGCCGCGGTCGCACCGCCAGGGCCAGCGGTTTCCCGCCACAATGGCCCCGGCGGTAGGAATCCACCAGGGCAGCGCTGCTAGCAGGGATTACGAGTCCCCCTACCGCCAGCCTTTTCCTGGCGGTTTGAACCGCCAGGAAAAGGCTGGTGGTTCGTGGGAGTCGTGCTATGCTGACAGTGAAAAGCGCGACGGGTACAACTGCACCCATCGCACGGCCGCAACACCGCCGGCTCCATTTGGAGCCGGCTCCTGTGTTGTGGCCGAGATCCGCGCTGGGCCGGCGGGCAGAAACTAGGTTTCTGCCCGGTGGCCCAGCGGAGATCTCCAAATGGCCGCAGCGGGGGTGCGGCCGCATTGGCGGCCGCCCGGGGGTCCGATCTTGGCAGGCGGCTTCAGCCGCCCGCAAAGGTCGTAATGAGGGCCAGTGTGTACAATATGTCATTGTATGGCATTGCACAACACATTTCCAATCCTTGCTGCAGAACACCAGTTTAAGAACAAAAAAAATGGGCTACTGATTGGCAAGCACTTTAGCACTGGTTAATAGTGTCAAAGTGCACAAGGTCCTAATGCCAGCAAAAACGAGATCAGGAAAAGTGGAGGAGAAAGGCAAAACATCTGGGGAAGACCACCTTAAGGCTGACAGGTCTACCAACATAAAGTAGAAATCTAACTGTAAATTTACTACATGGTTGTGATTTCAATGGCAAGGGGCTTCGTCGGTTCATAAGAGAAGTAAAAGACACACAAATCCTACTATTGTGTGGACATTTTCATCCAGAACTTGAAAATACCATCTGGGCTGTGATCTCTTCCCAGTATATGTTTAGATCACTGCCCATGTAGTCCTAGGTCCCAACATGTCAAAAAGCTTACATTGTGGGATGAAATGCCTCAGACAGTCTAGTACATTCACAATAGGAGGAGCCAAATCAGACAAACATCTTCATACACAAATATGCCATATTTTTTACCTTCAAGGCTGAAAAATCCTAAGAATGACCATTTCTGTCATAAAGGAAAGAGTTCTCAGGTCACATTGCTTGGAATTTCTCTTAATCCTTAAAAACGTTTTGCATGCAGCCTCACAAAGCTCTGTGTCACTCACAGCCCTGGATTAACAATATCTTTGGTTCAAAGGGACAGTGGCATAACATTATCCCCTGCAGTCTCTGTGGTAAGAGTGGCCTTAACCTCCAGAGACCCCCTCAGCACAGTACACAGTGCTCAAGCAACAGGACCCTCACTGGGTCTGGGCAGGGAGCTGGCCCCCTCTATCTACTTTTCAGGGAGCACCTCAAGTTTAGTTACACCACTTCAGAGGGACAGGCTCATAAACCAATTGTTTTGCTAGCATACAAACTCTGAGCTTTGCTTCTTTTAATTATTCCTACGGTCTGTAATTGAAGGCAGGCAAGACAATTTATTCTCAAATCAACTGCCTTGTTTTCCTCTGAGGGAATTTCAGCGGCATTCCAGAGATGAACAATGTTTCAAGAAAGGGCTTGCTTGTGCTTCTAGCAGAATATCAACACCCCCGCCCCAGGAAACAAGATAATTTGGCATCATTCAGTAGGTGTTACTTCTGTTCAATTTTTCATTACAAGTCCCAATTTGGAAACCAATAATTTTCTTTTTCTAATTTTTTTTATACTCTATCCGGGGTTTTACCATGGTTTACTTTTTTCCTATTATTTTATATACTTCTACTACTAAAATGATGTATTTCTTACTGTTTTGTTTTCTTCTCTTTCAGGTTTCTGGTATATAAGGGGCTGTATAGATTTCTCAATGTCTTCCAACTTCACTTCCTTGGTGGTAATGATATTATGTAGGAATTTTAGGGACTGGGAGAGGTTGCCCAGCTAGAAAGTGAAACATTAGAGTATAGTCCCTTTGAAACCAATCTTTCATCTACAATATTTAGGAGAGTGGTGTGGTTGCCAGTTGTGAATGTCTTGAAGTGATCCATGAGGGTGAGCAGGAAGGAATCATCTTTTTCCAGGATAAGGAGTGCATTCTCTACAATTAGACGAATAACAGTCTATTGGCTACATCTGGTCCTGAAGATTGATTGACACTGATTAAGAAGGTTGTTTGAGACAGCTTTCAACACAGCACTCCAGGGCCTTAGCAAGAACAGGTACATTAAAAACTGCTGGCAATTTTTCAGATATTTGCAGTCTGCCCATTGTTTTTCAGGAGTGGGTGATTGTCCTGCTTTTAAACAATGTGTGATGTTTCCTTGTGAGAGAGAGGCACTGATAGATTAGTCCAGCATGGAATTAAGGAGGAGCTGATCTGTTTGATGATGGAAAAAGTATAGGTTCAGTGAATTGACCACGGTTTCAGATTAACTAAGATTTTGCATAGCTCTTGTTGGGTGATTTCTTGAAATTTTGACTAGGTGGTTAAGATCTTTTCAGCTGGGAACATATTGGCGGGAAAGGATTGGGGTCAAGAAGAGAGAAGAGTCAATTGTAATGAATTTTTCAAAGAAGAGTGGAAAGTTCTTTCAGTTTGGTCTGCAGTTACTACTGGCAGAAAGTGATGTAATTGATTTGTTGATTGTAAAATTATTTCACTTCATGTTTTTAATTATTTTTTACCTGTTTTTCACTTTTTGTACTTTTGTTTTGCCTTATGTAATTTGTCCAGGTTCTCAACTGAGTGTCGTAGGCATCATCTCCATTCCTCTGCTCTAAGTGGTTTCCTATTACCTTTGTTTTCAGGACCATTTTACAGAAACCTTTTTGGGTGGTTTAATCAATAATCCTTTTCACATTGTTTAGGCATTGTTCAGTCAGATTTCCGCAAAGGTTACTTTTCATGCAAGGGCAGAGAAATACTGTGTGAGAGGCTTGGCACACCCACGTTTTTAGATCTATGAGGCATTGTTTGGGTTGTATCAGTTGGCTATGGTCTTTAGATTTGGAGAGGTGAGGTAGAATGGATTAAGGAAATGGTCATAACAATGTCATAGGATTGTGGATCAGTTTTGACAAGTTCAGGATAAGCAATTGCAAGGTCTGAGGTCTATCCTCTTTTGTGGATAGGGAGATGGTGGATTTTATAACTTCATTGTGAAGCAGGACATCAGGTAGTTTCATCAGGCATGCAGTCTGTTGGCTCCATAGCCGAGGTTAAAATCACTGAAGAATATGTTATTTGAAGTAGAGGTATGTTTCTCTAGAAAGAGGTAGGTGATCTGCTCTATGTAGACTTGGTTATCTCCTGGCAGATGATATATTAGATTACAATTGGCAAATATTTTGTAAGAATATTTGCTTTCTATTGAGAAGAACTGAAAGGCAGTCTTTCAAAGTTAGATAGTGCTATATGCCTCTTGAGTCTAATCAGTAGGGGGTATGACAATTCAACTCAAAGTTTATTATATTATTACTTAGAAACATTACAAAATGCAAATTTCTGATTAAAGTCAAATGATTAAAGTGCAATGTACTGATAGCCAATGCTCACTTACAATGCTAGTAAAACTTTAGTGTTAGCAAAATCCAATCGATAGTAAAAACATCCAAAGTCTAGTCTGCACACAACTAATAGGTTATATGGCTGTTAGACTAGGCATCCTTGGTGTGGCCTCCACTAACTTTTTGCCTCTGCTTCCCATGTTGTTGATGTGTGCTGGACTCTGTTTCCGCTGTTTTTGAGACCAGTACTAAATGTAAGTGTTCCTATGTAAAATGTATGTATAAATTGGCTTATCCATGATTGGCATATTTGATTTACTAGTAAATCTTTAGTAAAGTGTACTAGAGGTGACCGGAGTCTGTAAATCAAATGCTGCTAGTGGGCCTGCAGCACTGGTTGTGCCACCCACATAGGTAGCCCTGTAAACACGGCTCAGACCTGTCACTGCAGTGTCTGTGTGTGCAGTTTTAAACTGCCAATTCAACTTGGCAAGTGTACCCACTTGCCAGGTCTAAACCTTCCCTTTTTATGCATGTAAGGCACCCTAAGGTAGCCCCATGGGTGTTGTGCAGTGTATGTCAAAGGTGAGACGTACTGATGTGTGTTACATGTCCTAACAGTGAAATACTGCTAAATTCAGTCTTCACTGTTGCAAGGCCTATCTCCCTCATAGGTGAACATGGGGGCTGCCTTTAAATAACTATAAAATGCAGATTTCCTTTGGGAGCAGATATAAATCTGGAGTTTAGAGTCTCTGAAGTCACAATTTTAAAATACATATTTTAGTGAAGTTGGTTTTTAGATTGTTAGTTTGAAAATGCGACTTTTAGAAAGTAGTCATTTTCTTGCTTAAACCATTCTGTGACTCTGCCTGTTTGTGGATTCCCTGTATGGGTCAGATTGACAGTTGAGCTGTTTGCACCTCTCCTCTAGACAGTGACACAAAGGGAGCTAGAGTGTAGCCTGCATATTCTGATGAGACATTTAATCAAGGAGGGGAGAGAGGAGACACCTGAAAAGGCCGTGCCTGCCCTCACACAATGCAGTCTCCAACCCGCTGGTGTGTGTCTGAGGACTGGTGTGGGAAAGGCAGGATCTTGTAAATAATAGAGGCTTTCCTTTGAAGTAGGCCTACTTCAAAGGCAGAAAGTGGTATAAGTATTGGACCCAAAACCCCTGAAAATTAGATCACTTCTGGATTCAAGAGGAACCTCTGCCAAGGAGAGGAGCTGAGGAAAAGTGCTGTCCCTGCCTGTGCTTTGTTGGGCTGTCCCTCCTGCAGTTGCTGCTTCTGCATGTGAAAGGGGACAAAGACTGGACTTTGTTGTGTATTCCTGCTTGTGAAGAATCTCAGAGGGCTTGAGTTGAGCTTGCCTCCTGTTTTGAAGTCTCAGGGCCATCAAAGACTTCCTTTGCTATCATTTGGACTCTCTGCTGAGACTCCTACCCTGCCAAGTGGTGTTCTATCCAGTTCCTGGGCCCTTGAATGGTGAAGTTGGCAGACAAGAGCTGAAATTCACTCTCGGAACGCTGTGTGGGGAAATGTACGATGCACCATCTGCAACATTTCTGATCAATGACATGCCGCTGGCCTTGCTGCTAAAATCGACACTCCACCTGCATCGTGGCTGGGAGATTGACACATCGCGGATGGGGAAATGTCGAGCAACATCCGCTAGCGGCTGCTGATAACGAAGCATGACCCACGCAGCGTGGTTTCCTTACACTGTGAAACCGTATTTTAACGTAACATCACTGGGTGTGAAAAATCAACGCAAAGCCTGCCTGGACCCAAGGTGCCCGTCAGGGAAAGAAGAAACAACACTTGCCGACCCGACTGGAGAAGGAACGATGCACGGTCTTGCTTGCGAGTGAGAAATCTACGCATCGCTGGCCTTTTTCGATATACACTCGCCCCTGCATCTTTATTTTTGACGCTAACCAGGTACTTTGTGTAACAACAGCATTCTCACTGTTTTCTAAGGATTAAGACTCTTGGGCCCATATTTATAATTTTTTTGCGCCACACTTTTTTTATATTTTGTAAGTTTGCGTCGCTTTTGCATCAAAAAATGACACAAATGCAGCGGAAAAAAAGTATAAATATGGGCCTTATTCTTTTGAAAATTAATATCTTGACTTGTGTATGTTGGATTTTTGTTGTTTTAGTCTTGTTTGATTTAGATAAATATTCCCTATTTTTTCAAAACTGGTGTGATGTCCATTTTGTAGTGTTTTCACTATATTACTGTGTGTTGGTACAAATACTTTATGCATTGCTTCTAAGTTCAGCCTGCCTGCTCGTGCCATGCTACCAACGGGGTGAGTGGGGGATAACCAGGTGTGTTACTCCTTTGCCCTGACTAGAGTGATGGTCCTTGCTTGGACAGGGGGTAACCTGACTGCCAACCAAAGACCCCATTTCTAACAATGGCCATTAATTAAAAGTTGTAAAAACTATTAAAAATAAGCTGAATCATATTGAGAGAACAGGTATAGGGCATGATTATGACGTTGGTGGATGGGATTACTCAGTCCCAAATGTGACAGATATCCGGCTCACCAAATTACAAGTTCCATTATATACTATGGAACTTGTAACATGACGGATGAGATATCCATCACATTTAGGACACAGTAATCCCCTGTGCCAAGCTTGTAATCAGCCCCATAGTCTCCTTGCTGTTGAAGGGGCAGTGAGTACTATTCTGAGCTTGACGCATCCTTCTCCTGCTCACACTGAAGTGCGTCATTGCAATTCACTGCCCCCTACAAAGTCAGATAAAATACACAATTAAAATATTCAAAAGTGTGTACCAAGTGCAAATACAATAACTGTTTCTTCTATAGTAGACTGAATAGGCATTGCAATTACCAAATCCAGTGACAGTGCTTAGCATTAGATGGGAGATCCCATCAGAAACATTGACTATTTTGTAGGGATCTCAGCTTGAATGGCATGGCTTGGAATTAGAGACTGGCCTCGATTATAGCTAAGTGCTGCACTTGATTGATGAAGCAGCTGTCTTAGGGGCATATTTATGAGCCCCTAGCACCACTGGAGCGTCACTTTACGTGACACTCCAGTGGCACTAACCTCTGCTCCATATTTACAAGAAGATGTAATGCCACTTTTTGTGGTGTTACACCTCCTTGTAAATATGGGCCCCTCCGATGCAGTTATCTGTATCAGACGGGCGTGCAATGGGTGTTGCTGTGGGCATGGCACAGCAACACCCATTGCATTTTGACACTGCCTCAGATTTACAAGATTTTGTAAAAAGGAGGCAGCGCCAAAATCTAATGCCACCCCAAGGGTGGCGTTAGCAAGGCACAGCAAAAAGGAATACTTTTATTCTTCCTCATTTTTTATTTTTCTATGTGTGCTGCATTCTGCAGCATGCATAGAAAGAGCAAAATGCCAGAAATGATTGTTTATGTGTGGGAAGGTGTCCCTTCCTGCACATAAAAAAATCATTTGTAAATGACACTTTGGCACTTCTTTGTATGCTGCACTCTGCAGCACACACAGAAGTGCCAAAGCAGCATCAGTGATTGTTTATGTGCGGGAAGGTACAAATGATGGAGCGCAGCACTGCCAATTTTGGTGCAACCTCGCACTACATCATTTGCCAATAAATATGTGCCAAAGTGTTTTAACAAATTTAACAAATTTACCACATCTCACCAGTGCCCAGGGGCCATGGTCTTAAAGCAAATAGAGGATGTATCCTGACATGTATGCACCCTACTAGCCAGAAAGACCAGTTTAAACATGGCATCCACTGCTTCATTCACTTCTATTTTATTTTGAATCACCCATTGTATACATTCAACCAGTGTGCAATTCATTTTTTTAACCAGACCAATTTCTTGAGGATGATAAAGAGCTACCCCCTTGTGTTGGATGGCATATTTTCCCCAAAATTCTTTCATTTTTCTAGAGATAAACTGTACCCCGTTTCTGAAACTAAGGGGCTCATTCTTACTTTGGCGGGCGGCGGAGGCCGCCCGCCAAAGTAACCCCGTCAGAACACCGCACCGCGGTCGAAAGACCGCTGCGGTGATTCTGAGATTTGCCCTGGGCTGGCGGGCGGCCGCCAAAAGGCCGCCCGCCAGCCCAGGGCAAATCAACCTTCCCACGAGGACGCCGGCTCAGAATTGAGCCGGCGTAGTGGGAAGGTGCGACGGGTGCAGTGGCACCCGTCGCGTATTTCAGTGTCTGCATAGCAGACACTGAAATACTTTGCGGGCCCTCTTACGGGGGCCCCTGCAGTGCCCATGCCATTGGCATGGGCACTGCAGGGGCCCCCAGGGGCCCTGCGGCACCCCCTACCGCCATCCTGTTCATGGTGGGTTTCCCGCCATGAACAGGATGGCGGTAGGGGGTGTCTGAATCCCCATGGCGGCGGAGCGCGCTCCGCCGCCATGGAGGATTCCCCCGAGCCGCGGAAAGTCGGCGGGAGACCGCCGACTTTCCGCTTCTGACCGCGGCTGAACCGCCGCGGTCAGAATGCTCGAGGGAGCACCGCCAGCCTGTCGGCAGTGCTCCCGTGGTCGGTGACCCTGGCGGTCACCGGCCGCCAGGGTCAGAATGACCCCCTAATTCTTTAGGGAATCCTTCCCTGGCAAATAATCTCTGCAAACTCTTAATAACCGCATTTGTATTGGATTCCTCCATGAACTCTACTTCCCACCATTTGCTATAACAGTCCACCACCACAAACACTAATCTAGATCTTCGTGCGAGGGTGCTAAGGGGACCAATAAAATCAATGGGCAGCTTAATCCAGGGTCCCGCAGGCACAATACTTGGTGTTAAAGGTGTTGGCTGAGTTTTCAACACTTTGTTACTGTTGCACACAGATTACACAATGTCTCACACAAGTAACTATTTCAAGATCCATACCTGCCAACCAATAACACTCTCTTATATTTCTCTTAGTAATGGTTTTTCCTAAATGTCCTTGATGTCCAATCATAATGATTTTGGGCCTGATTACAACTTTGGCGGAGGGGGTAAATTTGCCCCAAATGTGACGGATATCCCACCCACCGTATTAAGAGTTCCATAGGATATAATGGACTCGTATTACGGCGGGCGGGATATCCATCACATTTGGGACGGATTAACCCCCTCCGCCAAAGTTGTAATCAGTCCCTTTGTCTCTTAAGTCTCTGGGTAGAATTAATTTATGGTTCCTCATCAAAATACCATTATTCTCTACCGATAATTCATCTGCAACTTTAGCATAGGCTTATCAATTTATTGGCAGAGAACTTTTCATGGGCCAACCATGGGTAAAATAGTTCTTTATAAGTACCATATCAACATCTTTTAACATTTCTTCATTCCAATCAGTCTCCATAAAAGTGTTCCCAGGCACACATCTACAATCGCAATCAAATACTCTTCATCTTCTTCATCCACCAAATCTTTTTTCTTATCCGAATTGATTGGTGAACAAGACAAATAATCAGCACTGATATTTTTCCCACCTGGAATATACTCTACTTTGAAATCATACTTTAGTAGTTTTGATCTCAATCTAGCAATTCCTGGAGTGTGTTCTTTGATAACTTCTCCACTAAGGATGTTCACTTACTGTTCATGATCAGTCTTGAGTGTAAACCTTCTCTCCCAAATGTAGTTCTTGAATTGCTCAATGGCCCAACAGCAAGCCAATAACTCTTTTTCTATCACAGAAAAAAACTTTTTGTTGACTCTCAAAGAACGTGACCAAATCCTATAGTTTGTTCATGATTGTTTTTGTCTTCTTGAGATAACATTGCCCCAAACCATCGTTACTACCGTCTACAGTCATAGTGTAAGGTTCAATAGGATCAAATGGCACTGAAATTCCTTCCTCAACTATGTCCTTTTTAAGTCCTCTAAATTCTTCCTGTGATTTTGCATGCCACACAAATTCTTTATTTTTCTTGAGGGGTTCCTGTACGTTTGCTGTTTTAGTAGAAAACGTCTTGATTTTTGAATAAAATCACATAACCCCAGAAAAAATGTGACATGGTCTTTTGTTTTGTGTTCAGGTACACTGATGAGCGCTTCTACCAACCCTGGTCTTGGTTTAACCCCATCTTTTGAGATAACATGACCAAAGTACTCTATGCTGGATTTAGCAAACTCATATTTTTTTACATTTGTAACAACACCATATTTTTGTAATCTTTGTAACACTTTATTCATTGCTTCATCATGGGTACGTTCATCCTCACCAGCGATCAGTACATCATCCTAAAATTTACAGCACCTTCAGTTCCCTGAAGTATGTTTTCTAAAACCCTCTGAAAGACAGAAGAGGTGGACACCTACCCAAAAGGCATCCTTTTGAATTGAAAAGTGTCAAAAGATGACACAAAAGCGGTGTAATGCCTTAACGTTTTGTCTAACTCAACCTGATGATATGTGGTAATGGATGTGAATCGACCCATATGACTGTGTTCAAATTACGCAAATCAATACAAACTCTTAATTGTCCATTTGTTTTTGTGATGAACAATGGAAATAACCAAAGTGATGACTCTATAGGTTCAATAACTCCATCAACAACCATTTGTTTGAGAATACTCTCTAAATCCTGACGTAACTGAAGGGTACATTTCTCATTTTATGCTTTAAAGGTGTGACACCATTTTGGACTTTGGTCTTATGTTTGAAACCTGTGATCCTGCCCAAATTATTACTGAACACCTTACTGAACTTTTATAACAAAATATTCTTGGGTTGTTTGTCTTGAATTGCTAAAGATTCTTCATTTAACTCATTGGTAATTAATGAAACTTGAACACTCCTCCCTGGTCTTAATATCATAACAAATAACCCCTGGTGATACCACCCGAGTACATTCAAACCTTTTTTAGCTACATAAACTTTCCCAAGAATTACTTTGTTTTATATTTCATACGTGCTTCAAAATAACCAATTAAGTCTATTTTTTTCCATTGTACAACACAGGGATTCTGTCAGAGGGTAACAAGTTATTTTCCAAATATGATTGTAATAGCAATTCTTCAGTATTTTTGGTCATCCTTGTCCCAGACTTTATTAATATGCACAGTTTCTTCCCATCAACCTCAATGTTTTCATAAGGGTCTGTGTAATTATGTTCACCACACTGGACCACTAGTATTACATCTTTCTTTGGGTTCACTTCATCACTAGAGCTTTCATTTGGATCAAGTTCTTCAATCACATTCTCTTTCTCAGGTGTTGTTACCATGTCTAGGATTAACACAGTTGAAACATATGTTCCTTCTGCTGAAGAATTCATCTTTAGTTTTGTTCTGTGTTGGTCTCTTGGTTTGTTCTTTAGCATAGTTGCTGGAGTTCCCTTTAAATTTGACTGCACTTACTCCAACATGTTTTTTTTTGTAATAGTTTCTTGCATACTTTCTGAGAAATGTCAATACTTTTTACAATTTCTACTGTTTCTGTTAAAGAAGGATTTTTTAACGTTAACAGTTTTTCTTGACCTTTCTTATCCCAGCAGTGTACCACTATTTGATTGCAGATAAGTTGTGCTTTAAAGCTTTCAAATTCGCATTCGGAAGCTAATGTACATAAAATTGCTACATAACTGTCAATTGATTCATCTTGACGTGTGCTTGTGTGAAAACTTTATGTCTATTTACAGTCAAGCTTGGTTGAACATCAAATTGCTTATTGAGTTTTTTTACTGCAAGTTGTTACTTATCAATATCATCTGCTTCACTGTCCGGTATTTCGTATGGTAGTAAGTGTTAATAAACGGATTGGCCTTCACATCCTAAATTGTGTTCTAATTAATCTTTTCCTCTCTGGGCAATACATTTTACCACCTATAGCTTCTAAATATTTGGTGAAAGCCTTATGCCAACTTCTCCAGGTGCTGACGATATGCATAATGACTTTGATAACGTGTTGTAGTAGTATGTAAAAGTAAATTTGTTTAACACTTTTACTTCTATTTCAGTGGCTCAATAATTGCGTGTGGATCACAGTAAAATCTGCAAACTCCTGAGTATTATAAGTGCAGATCACAGTGAGTTTATTAGTAGCGGTTGCAGTAACATTCACCGGCTAGTGAGTATTGTGCATGCGGATCGCAGTGAAATCCACACATTTTTGTGAGGGGTTTATTATGCATGTGGATCGCAGTGAAGTCCATACACTTCTGTGAGGGGGTTAATCGCCATATGTGTTGCTCCGTATTATGCATGCAGACCATACATTTCCGTAATGGATTTTGCCAAAGTATGTCCGCCGTACGTATTATGCGTGTGGTTCACAGTTTCCCAAAATATGGCTGACATACGTATTTGTATGTGCCACATAGCGTGGGTGCCTCAATGTACGTAGGGCTGAATGTATTTAATGATGTAACGTGATGCTGGACGTGCTTGAATGCGCGTGATGATGGACGTGCATGAGGCTATTTAGGGCGCAGAGGAGACCTTTGAGGAGCGAAAGTAACGATCACATACAAAGTTCTAAAATTTGAGCGAAATGAACATACATGACAGGTCTCTGACACGTAGTCTGTCAAAACTTCACAATAAAAACAAGCAACTGGCCTGAAACCGTGTATTGCAGTCCGCAAGCTCTTCGCGCTTGTCACGCTCGATGAAAGAGAATCCCCAGAGTCCCCTAAAAACTGGAAGTGCGTTCCTGACTGCGCCCAGCTCGTCAACAGATTTTGTGGTGATAAAAATTAGAATGAACACTGATGATCAGTTCAAAGAAGTTGGATCCATATTGGTCACAGTCATCGACCACTCTGATTGCTCTTTTCAACTGTCTCTTCTGGAATGTCCCCCCAAGGATCTCTCATTCCACATTCCTAATAGAGCATGGAACATAGAATGTGTGAGATCACCACACAGATGCCTTTATGACCGATGATCAGAGCTTTGAAAAGAACTCCACTTCGAATTGAGAGCCAGTGCTGAAGTGGGTGTATTTAGATTGTGGTATATAGCAGCCCCACTGTATATTGTACTAGTTGCAAGCCCATATTTACTATGATTTTTCATTAGGGTTGTGTCACTTAGTGTGGCTTTGCTTGGTTTAGTAAAATATAAATTAACTCATCCCTGTGCATAGTACTGCCTTACATTACTTTTTGTCCTGTAGGCATTACATGGGAGGGCATGAACATTCCCTTGCATTCATCCATGTATTTTGATATAAACACAGATTTACAAAGACTTGTGAACCTGATTTTGCAACAAAATGGTGGTCCTAACTGACAGAGGCATAATGAGGAGAAATATCTTTATGTCTCCTTGTTACTTCCTTTTTCCATGTGTGCTACATTCTGCAGTACACATTGAAAGAGGAATATACCTCAAAGGGTTGTGTTTCCTGAACAAAAGCAATCCTACCCATAACACAGGCATCGTCTACTGTGGTGCAAGGCTGCCTGGGTTGGCATTAGGCAGCACACAGTAGGCCAGCACAATGAGAATGCAGAAATGGTCCATATCTTTGCAAATATGGATAAGAACTAGTTTATGAAAGTGTGATTCAATACAGATGAGTGTTTCTTTTTTAAGAAGCACACCAATAACCTAGCCCTAAGAAAGAGTATTTCAAGTGATTGTGTGCAGTCTGACACTTTGCAATGTATAATTGCCCTAAATCTGTCTCTTTCAAAAACATAAAATATTACCTACAATAAAACATTACTTTTTAAAACTGAAATGATGGTATTCAACAATGCATAACATTTATATTTTTCACCTTGGTTCCGTAATTTTATTTCAAAGTATTCCCATATTTGTTTCCAACTCTTCTCTTATGAAATAAAATCTGAGGACGCACTGATGTTTGATCAGATTTGTTAGACATGTCACCTCTTGGCGTGGTTTCCTTTTTTTTAGCTTCTTACCTCCTGTTCTTGACCTTGTGGTAAATTTCCATTTTTGCTGGCTTTAGAACTCTGGGCACTTTACCACTGCTGACCAGTGCTGAATCGCAAGTGGTCTCTATCTAAACGGTATTGGTTTATCCACGATTGGTATACTTAATTTACTAGTAGGTCCCTAGTACAGTGCACAGTGTGTGCCTAGGACCTGTAAATCAAATGATACTAGTGGGCTTGCAGCACTGATTGTGCCACCCACATAAGTAGCTCTGTAAACATGAGCAGCAGTGTCTGTGTGTGCAGTTTTAAGTGCAAGTTTGGCCTGGCAAATGTACCTACTTGCCAGGCCCAAACCTTCCCTTTTACAACAACGCAAATCACCCCTAAGGTAGGCCCAAGGCAGCCCCATGGGCAGGGTGTAGTGTTTTTAAAAGGTAGACCATTTACTGGTGTGTTTACATGTCCTGGTAGTGAAATACTGCTAAATTCAGTTTTCACTATTGCAAGGCCTATCCCTCCCATAGGTTAAAATGGGGATTGCCTTGAAATATCTTTCAAGTGTAATTGCCCATTGAGAGAAGTAGGAGATGTGAAGTTTGGGGTCTCTGAACTCACAAAATAAAAATACATATTTTGGTTCTGTTGGTTTTAAAATTGTAAGTTCGACAATTCTATGTTTAGAAAGTGGGCATTTTCTTGTTCAACCATTCTGTGCCTCTGCCTGTCTGTGGAATACAAGTCTGGGTTAATATGACGGTTGGGCTGTTTGTGACTTCACTCTAGACAGTCACACGAAGGAAGCTGAGGTGTGCCCTGCATATCCTGATGAGTCTTCCCGGGTTATAGTGGTGGGAAGAGGTAAAACTTGCACCTGAATAGGGCGGTGCCTGTCCTTACACAAAGCAGTCTCAAACCCCCTGGAATGTGTCTCGGGCCAGGGCAGGAAAGGCAGGGTCTTGTGCACTACAAAGTCTTTCCTTTGAAGGTTGCCTACTTCAAAGGCAGAAATGAGTATAAGTATTGGACCTCTGAGACCACAACTTCAAAATCCTTGTGCACTGAGGACGTTCTGCCAGGAAGAAGAGCTAGATGCTGTAGGAGGGACTGCCACTCTGCCTGTTGCTTAGTTGTGCTAGCCTGCTGCTTGCTGCTTCAGTCCTGGGAGTGAGAGGACAGGGCTTTGCTTTCTACATCCTGCTTACCAAAGATCTCCAAGGGCTTGGACTGAGCTTGCCTCCTGTGAGAAGTCTCAGGGATATTAAAGCCTTTACCTGCCAGCATCTGGGCTCTCTTACTGAGAGCCTTTACTTGCCAAGTGGTGCCAAATCCAGTTCTGGGGCCCTTGGGAGTCAGTTCTGTGAGTACATTGATTCCAGAGTGACTTCAGAACCGGTGTTGCTGTCTGACTTTGTGCTGCTGCCTGCTCCAGGAGCTGTGGTGCCCGCTGAGTGCAACATCTGCGACAGACGTCACAAGCCCGACACCTCTGCAGTGCCTCCAAAGTCCTGCCACAGAGTGAGTCCTGAGTGCTATGTTCTCGACATCCCCAACACTTGACTCCGACTCCGCCACAGCATCTGTGGCCCCGTGGTGTGATGACGATACAGCGAAGTCAAGGCTCACCTCCCCAGCTCCGAGGAACATCTTTGCTTCCTCATCGATTTCAAAGGTCCAGGTGTCTCCATGACCAGCCTTAAATTCCCTTGTGAGTGGCATCGGACTGTTGGGAATGTCCTTGACGTCCTGATAGCCCTAGTTGGAGCTACTGTGTTCCTAAGCGCTTTACTGAGATTTAATATTTAAACATGTGTATCTTTACTTGTGTATTTTGGATTTTTGTCATTTTAGTCATGTTTTACTCAGATAACTATTGCCTAGTTTTCTAAACTAGTGGGGAGTACTTTTGTGGTGTTTTCACTGCGTTACTGTGTGTGTGTGTGTGTGTGTGTACAAATACTTTACACATTGCCTCTGAGATAAGCCTGACTGCTTGTGCCAAACTACCAAGGGGGGGGTGAACAGAAGTTATCTTAGCTGTGTGACTAAATAGTGTGAGGGTCACTACTTGGGCAGGGTGCAAACCTCAGCCAACTAGAGAACCCATTTCTAACAAGATTCAACAGAAATACAGACATTGGGGGCCACTTAAGTGAAAGATTATTGTTTATGGCGTATATGTAAATTGATTACCTTTGAGAAGAGCTATTTAGTGTAGAATAATTGCTGAAAAAATCTAGTGGGGCCATAGAGGTTACTTTGGAGTGGACGTTTCCTGAACATCAAATCTTTATTTGTGACAGTCCGTTTTTGGGGTCAGCCTTTGGGGCATGTCATAATAATGTTTAGGAGTCTATTTCACTCCTCACACCTGTGATGCCTTCTGTTTGTCCTGCTGTCTCAAGCTTTCAGAAACAAATAGGCTGTACAATTTGTCAGACTATTTAACAGCGATATTACTCACCTGATATTATTATTATGTAATGCAATATTCCATGACTCTACAGCTTTAACGCGAACACCATTAATCGTTTATGCTCTGTGAAATGGAGTATCAATCAATCAATAATAACTTTATTTCGGCTGAAAGCCATAAAAGTAGACAATACAAAAACATAACATGATTGTGCAACATGTCAGTTATAAGAAAGAGAAAAATGACAAACAGATGACACAGTTTACTTTGGGAGTCCTGAATGATACACGGTTGTGAAAAATGGAGCAAGGCTAGCATTATTTTTAAAATCTTAACGTCCCAGAAAGTATAAAAGTATTAGGTCATTGTATTTTGACTCCAATCAATTAAAACGTATTAAACTGAATAAATATAATCTAAGACCGATATATTAAAAACACATGATTCTAACAATTCAATAGTTCTTGTCTCCCATATATTCTACAAGTACCTCACCGCTGAGGAAACAATTTTGTCATTTATCTCAGTTGTCGAGTATAAAAGGACGAAATTCCATAGTTTACTTTAAGAGCCCTAGAAAAATAATAGGGTCACAAAATTGTAAGAAACAAAGCAAACCATCATTATTCTTAAAATCAAAAAATCCAGAGATAAAAAAAAAATATAATAAAAAGAATTAGACCATTATATCTTTGACTTCAACCAATTAAGACCTGTTGTATTAAATAGGTATAATCTAAAACCAATGTGTTAAAAATGCAAGATTATAATAATTCTCTTGTTCTTATGGCCCATGCACTTCGCAAATATCTTGCAACTGAGAAAACTATTTTATCATTTGTGCCAGTTGTTAAAAGTCGTAATGCTGTATTCCATTCCCTTATCCCAACTGACCTACATAACGGAGCAATCCACTTTTTCCTAGGTGCCAGATATCTAGGGCAGAAAAACATAAAGTGCGCGAGTGACTCTTTTGTCTTTTGGCAATGATGGCAGTATATTAAATTACAGTCCTCCAATCTCCATTGCGCTGTAAATCTCTTGAGCGGGAGGGTCCCTAGTCTGAACTTAATAAATAATGTTTTAGTATAGGGAGGATTTACATTATCCATGTAGGCCTCAAATTTGGGGCTGCATTTATGGTCTAGAAACTGTAGAGTCAGACTGCCATGATTTTTTAACCAAATTTGGGCCAAAATGTTCTCCCAATAGCACCTTTTTACACGCTCCTTTGTTTCCCTGGTCAAATTATGAGGAGCACTCCACACCTCCTCCATCTTGAGGAATTTGCACGTATCTCTAATGTGTCTGAACCAAGGGATCTTTAGTACGCTATCACTTACGAGAAATTCATCTAATGCTATATGGAGGGTGGACCGATACTCTCAAGTCCAAAGACGAATCCAGTACATTAGTGGTCTTAGTGCAATTTCATTATGTATCTCATTTAGGGCTAAGTCAAATCTGAGGGGGGTGAGAGGGGTGCTCATCGGCAGCTTCAAGAAGTTTCGTATAAAGCGGTTTTCTACCATGGTCAGACACCTAGAATTAGTATGTCCCCAAAACTCAGCACCATAAATTGAGGCTGCTACTGCCACTGCTTTGTAAACAGTGATGGCAGGTGTTATCTCCCCTTTCAAAGTATTAGCTATTTTTCTCCTTATCACTGTTGACCTCTGCCTAAGTGCTGTCAGACTCTTCCCGATCTGTGCAGACCAACGTTGGTCGTCGCTTAACCTAATCCCCAAATAATCAAATTGACTGACTCTCTCCACTGGTTGGCCTGCTATCGTCATTTTCCCCCTAAATAGTTTATGCGGGTTAAAGGCCATGAACTTCGATTTTGTTGGGTTAATTTCAAGTCCTCTATTAGAGCAAAAATTATAAAAGGCGTCCAATTCATTTTGTAGGCCCATGGGTGTTCTTGAAATTAATAAAGTATCATTGGCGAACATTAAAATGGGGACGGGGGCTCCAGCTAACCTTGGGGCGTCATGATTACAGTGTAGCAAGTGGTCCGCAGCACCATTGATGTAAAGGTTAAACAGTGTTGGTGCCAAAATGCACCCCTGCCTAACCCCTCTATCGACAGGTATAGCTTCCGTTAGATCGCCGCTTTCTGACCAGCGCACGTGAGCATAAGTCCCTTCGTGTAGATATCTAATCAGTCTTAGTAGTTCACCATTGAGTTGATAACTCTCCATAACTTTCCATAATGTATCCCGAGGTACTATGTCAAAGGCAGCTTTTAAATCAATAAAAGCTACATACAAATGGCTTTTATTGAGTGACAGGTATTTCCAGCAAAGAAGGTTAAACCTAAATGCCTGGTCTATTGTACTCTACCCTCTTCTGAAACCTGCCTGAGAATCGGAGAGAATTTGAGAATCCTCTATCCATATCTGTAATCTCTTCAGTACCTGCTTAGTAAATATCTTTTGGCTAACATCAATTAGACTGATAGGCCTATAGTTGCTAGGTTGTTCCCTTGGCCCTTTCTTATAAATAGGGACTATGATTGCTACTTGCCACGTAGTAGGAAGTCCTCCCCCCCTCAATATCTCATTACTAAGCGCATTTAGATACAGAGACCAGGTTGTCGGTCGGGAGAGATATAAATCACCTGGAATACCATCAAGACCAGGGGCCTTCCCTTTACGTATTGATTGGAGAGCCGCTGTTGTTTCTTTTAGGGAGAAAAGGTCCAGGTCAAATTTGGGTGGTGTTACACTCCCACCCGTTAAGGTATTGGCAAAAAGGTCATTAGGTTTTAGGAGAGGAATAATAGTACTACTAGGTTGAGGTTTTTTGTATGCGTTTGAAAAATGCGGCACACAAGTTTCTGGCTGATATACAGGGTAGTTTTCCATACCTTGAGAACTACTTTTATCTGCCACTAGTTTCCAGAATAAATTGAAATCCTTCTCATGGAGCGCCTCAACCATCCTATTCCAATATCTAGTTGCCCACTCTTTTTTTGCGTTTTTAAGTACATCTTTGCATACAGCCCTGCATTTTCTTATCTCTCGACAGTTCCCTTCCTTAAGTGCTCCCAATAGCTGCATTTTAGCCTGACGGCAGGGGTTAGAAAACCACCTTGATGTTCTAGTCCCAATCTCTGTCCGCCTCCTTACCGTCTGGAAATGTGGTTTTAATCGGGTAATCAGGATACTGTGGAGATTGACCAAATCCACCAATATCATATTTATATGTTTCAATGGGGAAAGTGTTGTTGCAACTGTTCTATAAATTAATAGCTGAAAGTTTACATCACCTTCAACCCATTCCCATTTCACGTTTTTACAATCATTGGTCCTAGTGAGGGCACTGTTTTGAGTCCATGTTGTCAATGTCTTACAACTGAATAAGATAGTAGAAAAGGAGGTACTCAAAGCTTGATGGTCACTGTCAGTACGAGGGAAAACAATCATGTCGATAAGGGATTTCCAGAGAGCGTCATCTACTAAAACGTAGTCCAGGTGGCTAGAATATAAACCTCTCCTATATGTAGGCGACGCCGGGGTATCTGATCTGGTGTTCCCATTTACTATTCTTAATCCCTTCATTTTTATTAGATCTTCTAGTAGTTCTAATGCTCCTCCTTCTTTCTTAGATATGGCTTGCACCGGCCCAGATCTATCCCATGAATCTGCAAGCTGGATTCCTTCTTGCTGATTGCCATCTCTGCAGTTCAATTGCATATTAAAATCTCCTGCAACAATTAAACCCCGCCCGTCAGGAAGGCAGTTAAAAAAGTCTGCTAGTGTACTCATCTGAACAGTCTGGGTCCTTTGGGTGCCAGGTCTAACGTATATATTTACAATTATTATACAAACAGGACCTCTAGCAGTACTAATTTCGACCGCAACAGCTAATAAATCCCTTGTAGGGGTTACTATCTCCTTTACCTTTGGAAACAAGTCATGTTTTAGCCAAATTATCAGACCACCTGAAGCCCTGCCTGATGGTGATGGAAGTGCAGTCTTCTGGAAGGTCCAATAACCTTCTCTATTTACTGCAGATGGAGCCCATGTCTCCTGTAATAAAATAATATGGTGTTGATCTATAAATCTGCACCAATCAGGGTTGGCTGTCTTCTGGATCAGCCCTGCCACATTCCAAGATAAGATCCTGATCGGTAAATCATGATCATCACCATTTTCTGGCGGCTTCTCCCTAGTCTCGTTTAAGCAAGCTATTACTCCCTGGGCCTTCTCCTTTAGCGAGCCTCTGCAATGTGCTTTTGGCTCCGCTCCCAGGGTATCAGGTATGTGGTTTATTGGCATATAAGAATCAAGACTGAGTATGCCATCACTCCCGACTTCAATCACGGGGCTTCACGTCAGTCTATGGCTGAAGTTGGGCTGTGCTTTTGATCCCTTCTATGGGCACAAGAATGCTGGGCCATTGTGGTATTATTTCTCTCTTGGGCAAACAGGTTTATCAGTGATTGGGGAAGTTTGTGGGCAAGTGTCACTTGGGATGAGGCACCAGGTCTCACTCTTTCATCGAGTGCCAAAAGGCCCTTAGCTAGACTCTGACTGGTCAATTTTATCCCTATAAGATCTGTTGTTAATCCTATTCTTGTGAGTCTCTGTGCGATAACTATATCATCCCTTATAATGGACCTACACTTCTTTGTCCCTCTTATCCAATGGATAACTTTATTTTTGAGAGATTCCCCTTGCTCTAATTGACCATTACTTAGCTTAGGAACATTTATCATGTAAATATCGTAGTCACTATGCCTAATCTGACTTTGGGGGATATTTCCCGAGAAGCGTTTGGGGCTTTTATCTAGGGGTCCTTCTCTGTGCATCTTACAGTTAGCCCCTTTGTCCAAAAATGTATCACATTTATTAGGGGCGCACACTACAGGAAGTACACTATTGCCCCTGTGAGTGATCTGGGTAACCATTTCAGCCCTTTGACCCCTTCACCTCTTTGTCATGAGTGTCTCAGGTATTAACACTGGCTTTGCCAAGGAGTTAGGGTCAAATTTTTGTGATGACTTCCTTATGTCCCCGATTACCGCAAATATACCATCCAGCTTCTCATATATCATGTGGGTAAAAGATGTAAGATGCTCTCTAAGACTTCAAATTTCAGCTCTTATCTGTACTAACTGTGAGTCAGCCGGATGTTCCTTCTGAGTGATTGAAACTGGTGTTGGCTCCTCAGTTCCCCTTGGCATAGTTCTCTCTAATTCAGATGGCAATAGTAGAGCAAGGGGTAAGAAGCGGTTATTACAATTTGGCAGGGGGGATGCACCATCTTGCTGACTAGGCAGGTTTGATTTAGGGCTCTCTATTGGATTATTAAAAAATTCTGTCTTATTAGATTCTGAGCTAGTGCCCTGAGATATAGATATCTGTGAGTCTCTATTCACAGGAGCGAAGAAAGATTTTATATCATTAGAGGTGGCAAAAGCATCTTTCCTACGAGATTTTGAGGGCTTAGTGGCTAACAAACTCTCCACTTCCTCTATAAGATCATCAATTTGGGTAAGTGTGCAATTTTCGGCCGCATGTCGAGGTACTCTTTTGCCCTTCCCTGCTCGGTGGAATTGCTAGTAGCTTTCCTTTTCCCCATCCTGGTAAGTTATTATCCTCAGGCACGTTGTAACAGAAGGAAGAAGGGGAAAATATAGGTGCCACAACTAATATGTTCCAGAAACCAGCAAACCCTGGTTGGAATAGCGCAACAATGGTGAATTTATTTTTACTTTGTTAAACCCCAACACAGTACCTTCAGGCAGCCTTACACTTATAAGCTGCCTAGTCCAAAATGTCAGGGGGGTGGCCCTGACTGGCTCTTCCTGGCAATGACGGGCAAGGACGGGCCCGCCCTTGGCCCGGGCTTTGCCCGGGCGCCGCCCGCGCGCGTCCCGTGACGGCGGGAGCGCGAAGGAAATTTAAAGGGCTCCTGCCCCTCTGATTGGCCCAAGGGCTCCTGCCCCACTGCTTGGCTCACAAACAACGCGCTTCCCGCGACGGCGGGAGCGCAAAGGAAATTTAAAGGGCTCCTGCCCCTCTGATTTGCCCAAGGGCTCCTGCCCCTCTGCTTGGCTCACAAACAACGCGCTTCCCGCGACGGCAGGAGCGCAAAGGAAATTTAAAGGGCTCCAGCCCCTCTGATTGGCCCAAGGGCTCCTGCCCCTCTGCTTGGCTCACAAACAACGCGAAACGCGAAAAGGATTAAAATATGTCACTTCATAATCCACAGGCAGTAATAAATAAAAGTCAGAGAATTTGTTATAATTGGGATTTGAACAATTTACCAAAGAGACAGTAATGATTTTTCATATTATTTGTATGGTTAATTTGAGACAAAATACCTAATTTTAAATTATTCCTGTGCGCTAAAACAAATGTTTAATGTCTTATATTTATTGTATTAATTTAGCCTCGGGGATGTGATTACATACTATGTGTCATCGATTTTATAGGCTGCTCTAGAAATAAAATCTTATTGACTGACACAAAATTAGAATGAAATATCCACGGTGTCGTTTAAACTATTTGACATTTGACTACAGTTTACGGGCAGAAGGAGTTTGCCTTTAGTAACTGAAAGAATCCATGTAAATGCTGCGCATCAAATTATCGCAAATTATTGTCTCACGGTTTGCCTTTCCATTTCTAAACTGTCAGGACAAATATTTTGAATGTCTGAACTGGGATTCTTGTTCTTCTGTTTGTTTTAAATGGTCCCTTTCCCATTCCATTGTAATTCATCAGGTACTTGATCATTATCCCTGCTTCTGTCAGCAGCTGCTTGTGTTATGCATCGAAAATGAAGCATGATAAATTATTTTATGAATAGATGTACGAAATGAAGCGTAGCACTCCGGCACAGTTCAGAACTAATTTCATGCCGCTCTTTGTCCATTGCTATACTGAGACTCCATCTTTGCAGTTAAACTAATTGTATTTTCCTGAAACCATTTTAAGAGTTTTCTTTGCCTGTTGAACCACCTTACCAAATCATATCCATGTGCCATGGATCAATGTAATCAATTGCTTGGTTGCAACTGAACAGGAAAAAAGGCGGGCATACCTACGTGCATCTACCCATGAAGTTTGAGATTTGTTCAGGGTAATTAGAGACACATCTGTAACAGGAACAGGCGTTTCACATTTAAAGCATTTCTCTCCAGGAAAGAAAATATCCGTTTCATTGTAAGAAGTAGCAGATTGGCCTATGTAATGTTTTTTATCGAGAAAGCAGGAAAGTTAATAACAGGTGATGAAGGAATCACTGCATAAACAGAAATTGAGCAGAAACAAAATGGCCGTTTGTGGCGATTTCATTTTGTGAGTGACTTCAAAGAGGATCCGACGCTCTGAAAAATAAACGTAGAGAGTGCAATGCAAAGGAGGTGAACATAAGTCATACAGTGCAACAGTTGTGAGAGACCCAATAACGCATAATTTGCAACATCCGCAGGAAAGAAATAAAGATACCACTGTTTGAAACATGTGTCGTTGGTCAATCTGTATGATGAAGGATATGTCCCTGGATGTCAGACATTTCCGGCTGTGCAACCCCCAATATAACAATGACAGTGCCAGTAACCCAATTGACATATAATGCTTTCAGGAGCAGCTCGCATCGTGTTTAGGGGACAGGGTGGCGCATGGCGGGGGGAATAACTGAATGAAATAAAAAACATTTACCTCGCCGCCAACACTGTGCCACTTGTCCTGCTTTCACTGCAGCCCCAAGCACAGGCTCCCAGCCTTCCCTGCAGCCAATCTGAACACTGCTGTCATGCAGCATTCAGATTGGTCGGAGCACCAAGCCAGGGAGCTCACAGGCAGACTTGGAGCATGTGACTGCACTCTCTAATGCTGCAACACAGTGCTGGGTTGGAGAGAGCCTAGTACGCATGTTTTTTTGGCCGGCCTGAGACAAAACTATAATTGCAAAACAAAAATTACGATTGTATTTTGCAAGTTTACGCCACTTTTGCATCAAATAATGACACGAATGCGGCACAAAAAAAGTATAAATCAGGGCCATAGTTTGTTATCTTTTACCAGCAATTGTATTCATTGTTTTACCTAATTTAAATTACTCTTCTATTATTCATATTTTTCACTCCCCGTTATTCTCTTTTTTATTGACATACACACCAAGCAAGCGCATTAATAAGAGTGAGTCTCTTTTTGTACTTCTATTATTTTTGGATGCGTGTTTCCTACTAAATGTGTCCAATGATCCAAAATGGACTGAAAAACATTGACATCCAGTATCTTCTTTTATGTATAGAACATTTTTCACAGAAAAGTTGACCTGTTTTAAATTGCTAAATGCAAGTATACATACAGCAGTCCTATCTTACGACAGGGTTAATTTGCTAATCTAACTTCAATATCAGCGTATTTGGTGGCAAATAGGTTTTAGATGCATGTTGATAGTTTGTAGGATGATAGTAATCTGAGTGTGAGATCTTGACAGCCTTTTCTTTCTGGTACTTTTTTGCAGTATATCATTTTGTCAGTCATTGTTCAGCCTATGATTTCATATGGTATTAGGAAAATAACTACCTATTTTGTGTTGTCCTAGATCTCATTTTAAAAGTGTTATTATAGGTAATACCAATGTTAACCATTTGTGTATATTGCGATGCCCAAGTCCTAACAACTGTTTCAGGGTGTGGAGGTCAAGATACGTGATGGACTAGTCAGGAGTTGCGGAAAGTTTGTGGGTTAAATGGCAGGCCAAACTGGGGTAGTTGAAAAATAACCCAAACAGCAAATGGGGTCCAAAATGGTAGGGGCCTCATTTACAAGAATCTGCAGCATCGGCCCGATGTGTCAGATTTCTAGCGCTGCCTTGTGATCCCCTGACAACGCCAGGCATGCACTATATTTACAATATGGAGATCCATGGCTGACGTTTTCACAGATGAACCAGAAATGCTGTTGTATCTGTTGGTGCTAAACTCATGCATTGCTGCACTAGCTTAAAAGAAAGGCAGTACTCCAGCAATGCAAAGGAGGTCTCCATAGAGAAAAGTCCTGCATCAATTTTACAACTGCTCTGAGCAGGCAGTAAAATTCTGACACAGTGAAGTCACAGAATGATGCAGTGAAATGTTGTAAATTTCACTGATTCAGTCCCGTGGGAATGCCTGCCCTGCATACATTATACCAGGCACCGGTATAATGTGACTCAAGGGTTTACAAACTGACACATTGGGCCCAATGCGTCAATTTGTAAATCTGGAGCAGTGTAAAGCACTGCTAGCGCCAGTGCTGTGTCAAAAATAATGACACAATGATGGTGTAAAGAGTTTGTTAATGAGGCCTGGTAGGTCTTTAGGTCTCATGGAATGCTTCTAGGATTAGTTCAATCTTAAGCTTCTCAGGGAAAACATTTTGTAATTTTACATCAACTATTGAAAGGTTGCCTCACAGGTTAAGAAGCAGTTAAATATTAGAGCATTTGTTTGCAAACTCACAGAATACACAGTAGTGGGGGAAAGTGAATGAAAGTATTGGGGGTAAGTATGCCCAGGCATGAGTATACAGTTAGAGAAAGCAGCCTGAAAAATAATTTGCTACAATGATTCAGTGCCAATGGGCCATAAACAACATACTTGAAATTAAGGATCTGGCAGGAGCTCATAGCCAAGGCTCATATCCTGCAGGTGTTTTTGCTTCGCTTCACAGAGCTTTAGATCTCTAGGGTCAGTTGCTCTGCTTTCCAGATAGATGAATACTTGGGAAATGCAGCCCTTGCCTGGCTCAGGGATGCACACCAGGTGCTCCTGGTACAATCATTCACATTGGATGAACTGAAAATGGCGATGGCGACTAGTCATGGGAATAACAAGCTCAGATGGTGGGCTACTGGCTCAATTTTACAAGTATTATGCTGACAGACTAGCTCTGCATCTCTTAGCTGTTTAGGAGGTAGCTGGAAAGAAGCAAGTGCTCCCCCACCCATGTGTGAATCTTTAGTAACTGCCCTATTGAAGTCGGGGAAATCAGCTTATATATGTCTCCTACTGGACCTTACCGTTGCTTAGTTGTAATTCACAGACAACTGGTTGACACTTCTAGTACCTGAAATGGTTAGACCTGATTAGGCGAGCTTTGTTCCCGGTCAATCAACCACCCATAACCTATAACCCATAACCTTTCTGAACTGCCTAAATCCAGAACTGGATGCAGCTGCTATTGTTTTTGACACCTCCAAGGTGTTTGATTTCCTAGAGCGGGGTATTTGTTTAATATACTGAGGAGAATATGGCCTACCTCATATGTTTATAGACTGGAATAGGCTGCTTTACAGAGACCCAGTGGTCAAGCTCCAGATTAATAGTGTCACCTCTTGGGCCATTTCCATTTCTTGTGGAACTAGGTTCGGCGGCCCCCTTTTAGCCATCCTGTTTGAGCTACGGTTTGAACCCATTCCCACAATAGTCAGACAGCACTATTAAAACTGTGCACTGCACTCTAGAACTGGTCACATCTTAACCCTTTCACTGCTAGGCCTCCCCAAGCTAAGCCTTTTTTTGGCTATTTGGTGTAGTTTGTGCCCATGCCCCATTAACGTTTTTTCCACTTAAGGCAGGGTTCTGCAAAGTCGGTCCTGGAGAGCCAGGTCCATGCCAGGTTTTTAGCATATCCACATTTAGAAAAAATATGTTTCAGAAATCTACATTTTTCTAAATGTGGATATGCTAAAAATCTGGCATGGACCCGGCTCTCCAGGACCGACTTTGCAGAACTTTGACATAAGGTATCCACACCAAATGTTTGTCTTTCTTTCCAACATTCTGGGGATTTAAAAGTTACCCAGGGTTTGTGGGTTCACCTCAAGGGGACTGGGAAATTAGCCTAGATACATTCACTTTTTTCTGTACCTCACTTGTGTGGGTAGGCCTACTGTCTGCAAGAGAAAATGTCTCAAAACTCAACATGGACACATCACAATTTTCCATCCAAAACTGAGCCTTTTTTTAGATGTGCCTAGCTGTGGATTTTGGGTTCGATCTCAGCCAGCACCTAGGGAAACCTAGTAAACATGTACATTTTTTAAAACTAGACATGCAGGGGAATCCAGGTAAGGATGTGGTGACTTGTGTGACTCTCACCAGGTTCTGTTACCCAGAATCTCAATCAAATCTCAATATTTGCCTACAACCACACACTTACCTCATATTTCTGTGATGGAAAGCTCTGAAATTTGAGGGGAGCCACAAATTTCCTATCACCCATCATGCCCCTAGGTCTCCGGATAGAAAATACTGCCTCACTTGTGTAGGTGAGCCAAGTGCCTGAGACAGGGCAGGGCCAAAAACGTGGAGAAATTGAGGGGAAACCAAAGTAAGTCTAAAAGAGCCAGTTTTTTATATGTTTTTAGGCTGATTCTGCAATGGGGACCCACACAATGGGGCAATGCTCAGCGGTTTGAATTTTGTAGATTGCTTCAGATTTCTGAAGTTTCCATCACAGAAATATATAGAAAATGCATGATTTCAGGCAAAGTTGGAGGTTTGTCGGATACTGTGGGTAAGAAAATGGTGCAGGCTGTGTCTGAAGCACACAACCCCAGGTTCAGTTTTCAGAAGTGTCTGGGTCTGGTATGCTTTTCCAGGTGGCAGCGTACCCAAGTCCAAAATGTGCAGCCACTCACCATCGCAAGACAGACAATATTGGGAGGGCATGAAAGACTGTTGCCACCTTCAGTTGGGGTGGGACACCTAACCATGCCATGGTGGTGGGCAGACCCCACCCTCCATTGTTGGTGTATAGTGGGGTTTCTGCCCATCTGCCGCCCAGTGGGAGCAAAAAGTCTGTAGCCATTTCTTTCGGGAGCAGGGTAGGGGCATTGCCACTCTCATTCTGGGTAGCCCCTGCCCCTACATTATAAACAAAAAATCCTGGTGCCTAGTGGCCTTTCTGCCCTCTAGGGTGACAGACAGGGGCCTATTGTACCCGTCTGCATCCCAGGGGGGACAGAAAGACTGTGCTGATTTTTTGGAGGGAAGGGGTCGGTGCTCTGCAGCCCCCACCCATAAATGAATAAAAAAGAGATCTGTAGTGCCTAGTGGCCTTTCTACCCCCAGAGGGGGCAAACTGGGGGCTAATACCCCCATCTGTCTCACTAGGTGGGACAGAAAGACTGTGCTGATTTTTTGGGGGGAAAGTTGGGGGCATTGCAATGCCCATTCTGGGAAGTCCCCACACTAGATATATAAAGAAAATCCATGGTGCCTAGTGGGCTTATCAGGGGATATTGCCCACATCTGTAGAAAGATGGTTATGGGCAAAAACATAAGGGAGGGGCAAAAGTCCTTGCCCAAGGAGCTGCTCCCCCTTCCTGGTGTCTAGTGGGTGGATCACTGCTTGGGGATCACCCTCCTGCAGCGATCCCCAAGAACGGATCCATGAGCGAGGGGTATCATTGGAAAGGGGGATTCTCCTCCTTCCAATAATAGCTCTCCCATCTGCCTCGGTGCTCGGGTGCTGAGTTAGCCCCCTGAGCACCAAGGCAGTTAAATTGAAGTTAGCCGATCAGCTCATTTCACTTAAGTTTTCAGTGAAATTATGTCAGCTAGCCATGGGTGACGATCACAATTTCACTAAAAATCCAAAACAGCATTGGAGCTGGGGTAGCTATTCCCAAACTCCAAAGGCTTATTTGACAGAAAGGAAATCCTTCTGGTGCCCACACCAGAGGGATTTCTAGTGCCATGTGCGTGGACAGCCAGGACCCATCTGACTCACATGAGCACTGCTGCGTCAGACAGTCTGGCCGTCTGACACATACAAGGGGTTAATCTCTCTCTATGAAGATGATATGACTTTGTATGTTCAAAACCCAAGAGACTGCTTAAACTAGTTAATGATGCAATATATCAAATGTTGTGCCCGATCTCTTGTGAACTGAAAAAAATAACATATGTTCCCAATCAATAACAGCACAAAAATGTGTCCTGGTGTTTCCTCTAGAATGGTATGACTGCTTGCTTACATTCATGGTTATTTGAGTTAACTGGGGCATGGAAGATGTATGCTGTGAGACTTAAGGGGTGACAATAGACATAATTCCAGAGCAAACAGCATGCTGGTTGTCACTCCTGCTGTCTTTGGTCTTATGGGTAGCCATCAAGAAGATGGTCATTCTGTCTAAGCTCCTACATCTTTTTGTCAACATACCATTAGTCCTCAACAAATACTTGTTCTGCACAGTTAAAATGCTCCTTGGTAGACTGGTATGGGCCAGCAGACGGGCCAGGATTAAACTAGTCGCAATCACACTATCCATTCATTTCAGAGGGTTTGAAGCCCCCAGGCCCCAAATAGTACTACATATATGCACAAGCACATTTCAGTCACTGGTGATACCACCCAATAACATTCATGCCACACTTAACAATTTAAATGGACTCAGGAGTTCCTACACTAATTCATTCTCTGATTGGTGAAAGAACTGTCCCCCACCAAAAAACATTTTGTTGTACATAATCAATTGCACCATCAGAGCTTCATCCTGTCAATACAGAAAGGCAGAACTCCATATGTTGCCCCTTACATTATCTTCCATTGGTATCTGTGACACATGAACCAAACTCAATATCTCAACTGACCACAACGGGGCTATGACCTGGAGAGACATTTACAAAAATGGCAACTTTTTTACACTTGAGAACTTCAAGATCTCATTGTGTACCCTCCTAGACATTTTTCGATATTGTCACCTAAGAGCTCATTGCTTTGGTCTTTTCCTACCTTAGAGAAAGTTTTAAATGTCCCTGCCACTAAACAACTAATCTCCACTCTATATCACACTGCTTATGAAAACCTGCTGGCAGGGGATCATCCAGCCAGACATAGATTAGATAGGACTTGCCAGAAGAGATACTGGTAGACACATGGAAGTTCTGCTGTGCCCAATCTGTCTTGATCTCTTCAAACAGTAGACTGAAAATTATACACCATAGATTGCTAGAAAGATCATATTCCACTCCTCTGGCCCTGTATAAATGTGGTATATGGGCAAACTCATACTAAGCCAGATGTGCAACACTAGGCCCCCAATTTATTTTATTCGACCTGGTTGTGTCAAATTATCTCATATTACTGCACTGGGAAATCTCCACGCTTTCTATCATGAATGAATGCATACTACCACTGGACCAAATAATACAAATTCTGGGTGGGATAAAGAGATTCCCACTCCCCACGAAAAATGTATAGCCCTAGTGTTCTTATGAGCTAAGAGGCTGGTGCAATATTGTGGGGACAGCGCCATTTCCCCAAACCTAAAGAATGGCTTTGCGGCCTCATATACTGCAACAAACAGCTCAGGCTGCATGCTGAACAAATGCCCCCATCATCAAGAGAAGGGACATTTGGGGTCCATTAACATCCTACCTACTAATGACCGCAACATGCATTTTTGGCCTGCTGAGGTGTCGTCGGACATCACCTTCTTCTGATTGCCTGGTGCTAATGAAGCATGTAGAGCAATTTTTCGTTAATTTCTATACCTATGTGAGTGCGTATTGTAGATCTTGCCCTGGGGTCGGCCAACCACCCTGTAGTGAAATTGTGTTTATATATATATATTTTCTGTCTGTGCAAGATTAAACTTCTGTATATTTCTCTTTTCATATACACTTGATACTGTGAGTAACCATGAGTATGCTGGCCCTCCACTTTAACCTACATAGCCATGATGTAGAGGTGTCTCTTTGTTCTACTTACCTTTGTATCAGTTATTTTTGCTGTTGCGAAATTGAACACATAAATAATAAGACTGAGAGGTTGTGGCCACCCACATCCTACTTTTTTATAACTTTGAGTGAAGGACTTTGGGTTGCTCTACACGTTTAAAGCCCTCGTCTAAATACCGAACACCCTAACTGACAATGGGGATTCAACCAGAGGGTGAATCTTAAATTACTCACAGGAACCAGTGACTATTTTACGTGTCCAGCCAAACATGATCCATCAACATTGTGCTGCAATTGCAAAAACTTTTTGACATTTTGAAAAACCCAAAAGTCATAAGCCAGACATATCACATAGAGGCCATGCTCATAATCCAACAGTTAAGTCACATTAGTACTGAGTACGTTTATCCTTTTGTTGGAAAATGGGTTATTGGTAGGGCAGGTAGGTACCTACACCTAGCAACAAGCCACTAACCTCCACCTAGGTACAGTTAGGTCTCAGTAAATTAATCCCAGCTCAACCCTTGGTAGCTTGGCAACGAGCGTCAAGGCTTAACTTAGGAGACAAAGTGTAAAGCATTCAAATATCACAAAACAGTAATTAAATAAAACACAGGAAACAGTTTAAAAATCCAAAACCAATTTATAAAAATAGTTTATATTTTTATCTTTAAAATGACACAAAAACGATTAAAATCGGTTCAGGGGATCCGGAGATATGAATTTTTAAAGAATTATTACTTTTCTAGCGCTTAGAAACAAAAAGCGCCAATCGGGTCATCTGGTTGCACCTCGACCGGGGCAAAGTCAAACTTTCAGGCCGACCGCGATAGAGCCCTGCTCGGCTACAGGTCGCGGGAGGCCTCGGTTAAAAAGTTACCTTCTGACTTAGTCTTTATTTTGAAGTTTTTCTTCACCGGGATGAACCTGCCAGTTGAATCCGACCTCCTGGAGCCCTTGTCCGGATACGCGATGTGGTTTCCTCGGTGGAGACTTTTACCTTCGGACTTAGTCGTTTTTTCGAGATGAAAATCCTTCGACCGGGGTAAACCTGGATCTTGATCCGACGTCCATGGAGCCCTTCTCGGATACGATGGCTGGGAGGTCCCGGTCAACTTTTTACCTTCGGACTTTTTGTGATGTTTTTCTTTACCGGGACGAACCACGAAGTCAGGCCGGGTCGCGGTTGAGGCAAGCCGGCTAGAATTTCTGCGGCGGGTCGGTCCCTCTCTGGAGCTTTTTTCCAAAAATTCTCAAATCTTTTCCAAACTTCTGGGGCTTCACCCAGATGTTCTTTTAAGGTTCTTTTGGGGTCCACAGCTCACCCCAAGGGTCCAGAAGTTCTGTGATGGTCCTTGGGGGGTGCAGACTTCAACTCCCAGAATGCACCTGGCGCAAACTCCTTTTTGGCCACTGGACAGTGGTCAGCTGGTCGCTTTCTTCAGGAGTTGGTGCAGGGGACTCTGGTTTAGCAATTGTTCACCTGTAGCAAACAGGGAGTCCCTCCTTGAACCAGTTGAAGCCAGGCAAAGTCCTTCTTGTGGTGAAGCCCAAGTGTGCAGCTGGTGCAGTCCTTCTGAGTGCAGGGTCCAGGTGCAGGCCAGGGGTCCAGCAGGGCAGTCCTTCTTCTTCTTTAGTTCCTTTCTTGTTGAATTCTGGAGGGGATCTGAGGTGTGGGTGCAGGTCTGCCAGTTTTATCCTTGCTCCTGGGTGAAAAGCAGGGGGGTCCTAGTTCTCCAATCAGGGACAGGGTCGTCCCCCTGTGATGACCACTTCCTGGGAAGTGTGGCAAAAATCCATCCCAGAAGGCAACAGTCTCTAAAAATCCAACATGGATGAAACTGATTTTTGGAGGTTACATCTGGCTGAGCCCACCCACTGGTGTGGCTAAAAATCATAAACACACCCCTCTCCTGCCCTCTCCTAATCTAATCAAGGGGGCACCTAATTGTCTGGGGTTGCAGGATGTGGGGGTGTTGCTGGGTGCTTCAAATGTCCTTCTCTGCCTTTGAAGACCAGTTTGGCCGCCCTCCCCCTTCCTGCCTCACCATCTGCTGAGGGGAGATTCTCTCCCCCAAGCACATTCCTTTGTGTGAAGCCTGGCCACTTCACACCTCATCAAGGCAGCCTGGCAGAAGCTGCTGCAGGCTGGCCAATCAGAGCACAGCAGCAAAAACAATGCAGAGCTGAAATTGGCAACTTTTTAGGTAAAGTCTAAACTTTTTACCTGAACAAGTTATATTAAATCCAACAACAACTGGAAGTTGTAGGATTTATTACAACAATTAATTTGATACCAAATTCTTGTTATGCAACATTTAAGGAGACTTTAAAATTTAAAATAAAGTCTGCCCATTCTAGCCTATGAAGGCCATTTACTTCAATGAGGGAAAAACGAATTTGGCTGTTTTTACCTCACCAGGGCTTATACATCTATTTTTATAAAGTCCCTGCTTATAGTTACATGGCACCCAGTCCTAGGGGCACATAGGGAACACCTTAGGGGTGACTTATATGTAAAAATAAGGTAGTTTAAGACTTTGGAAGTACCTTTAATTCCAAAGTCGAATTTGCATATAATTTTAATTTAAAAGCAGCCAGCAAGGCAGGCCTGCCTTTAAAATGACACTGGGCCCCTCAGCAGTGCACCTAGGTGTGCACCACCTATGCTGTGGTCCCTAAACCTACATGCCCTACCATATACTAGGGACTTATAGGTAGGTTAACTTAGCCAATTATAATTAGCCTAATTTGCATATCCATTTTACACAGAGCACAGGCCCTGGGACTGGTTAGCAGTACCCAGGGCACCATCAGAGTCAGGAAAACACCAGCAAAAAGGGGAAAATGGGGGCAAAAAGTTATGGGGCCTCTGCAATCAGCCCTGTTTTCTCACACCTTTCCTCAACAGTTTCTTCACCATTAGATAGCAATTGAAAAGCTAAATTAATGCCTGTAAGCTGACAATGGCCTTTAGTGACTTTTGGTTACAAGCCGGTGCAATGCAACGCAATGAATAAGTAAATAAATAAATACATAAATATACATAAATAAATACACAGATAAATAAATAAATAAATAGTGAAGGCTGAAAAATTCATGTGTGCACAGTAATTCTAGCAAGGAGCACCGGAAAGTGACAGGATCTGAAAATCTAGTAGATTTTATTTTCATTTTGATGTTCTGGTGCAGTCAGATGTCCAAGCTCTCCACAGCCTTTTCTGGTACCAAAATGAAGTCTGTTCCAAGGTGAGGGATGATAGCACAAATAATCAGACTTACAACACTTCTCCTTTGCTGGTTTTTGGCTAGCATTTCACACCAAGGTTTGAATCTGGATATGAAGTCGAAAGTATGCAATAGAAACACATGGCTATCATTAGCAAAAATCTGAAAGTCTGTGCTATGTTTTCTGATATCCCTTGGATGAAACCCAAATTGCCATCTGTGTAGTCGTATCCATCCATTCTAATGATTTCAAAACATTCAAAGTCTTCCACTATTCATCACTTTTCTAATAAAAGAGAGGTTAAAAATAAGACCTGTCAGTTAAGCAGATCTGACATAAGAGGCCTTATTCAGAAGACAACTCATCACTGAAGGTTCCCATAAAATGCACATGTCGTCAAAATCACAGTTCTTATTATTAACCTGGGTGATATCAACACTAACATCTTTGACCCAGACTATCTAAACAAATTAGGACATGTGTCACCTGGAAGTGCAGACCACCTTAGTTTGAATACAGTTTTCAAGACTAACACAACCCTATCGTTGTTTTACCTGTTCCCTGCCTTTTGAACCCCCAGCAAGTTATTTAGGACTAATTAAGAATTCTTTCCAGATTTCTTCTAAAAGAAAATGTTAAATGTCTACAAACAACTGGGGATGATAGACCTGGACTTGAAAAATTAATCTGTTGCCCAGCCACTGCCATTAACCTAATCTTTCATCAGTTAATTGACAGGTTTTTGGGAAGCAAACACCTACGGTTCATAATGTAAGTGACAATTCACACTGATTTTGCACACCCAGTTTGTATCCAAAAGACTTGAGGTGCTCTATTGACTGTCTAGTCCTCCAATAACAAAGAGACATACTGCATTCCTTTCCATGGGAGTTGGAAGTGTCTCTGAACATAGCAATTTTCAACAGGATACACATGACCTAAACCCATAAAAAACAGCAATCTTTAGGCTGAACAATAAGTTGTGGCACAATGATTAGCGTGATCTGCAAAGAAGAAACTAAGTAAAATGAAACAGTGACAAAGATGTGTAGATTCTCATGGAGAAATGTTACAAAAAAAGGGCCTCATTACGAGTTTGGCGGTCAGACCCCTTGACTGCCATGGTGGTGGTCTTTCAAGCAGTGCCAGGCTGATGGTCCGAAGCCCGCTGGATTACGAGTTCCCCATGGGGCTGGCCTGACTGGTATGGGGGGAGGGCAGTATAATGGATCTACTGTCGGCCATGCATCCCTACCTGTCAGCAGGACGGGGAGACTGTGCCCATGCCCCATGTTGTGCATGGGTCAAAGCCCACCCTCAGACCAAATTTTTTTTGGGGGGCCCACATTGGCCCCACCTCACCCACATAGAGCTGTAGTCCTTAGGTTCCCCGGTTTTGGACCTCTTACCTGCCTGACTGCCAAGCTTTCCATAGCTGTGGGATCACTATTGAAAGCTGGGCGATCCTGCAGGTTCTAATGGCCATGGCGGTCCCAATACCGGGATCACCAACATTGGCTGCCACGATCAGGACTGCCGCAGTTCCCCCTGCACTGACTATGGCAGAACTGACAGTTCTTCTGGCGGTCCAACTGCCAAGCTCGTATTCCGGCGATCTGACAGCCAAAGTTGCAGTGGTCAGACCACCACCGCTACCACAGCAGTGCACGGACCGTCAAACTCGCAATGAGGCCCAAAGTAATTGAAAGTCGAAATTGGAATATTTACTTTCGACAGAGCTTTAGGAGCCAATACAACAGAAGTGAATTATAAAGTTGATACAGATATCTAGAAATACTGTATGTGCAATAATCCTAGAAATAAAAAATGACAACTTTAGAATGATACCAAAAATGCCCATAGAGGACACAGTATTCTTCCAAACTCGTCCAGAGTGTGTGCATGTGTCTGTGTTTGTGTGTAAACCTGAGTTGGTCCCATTGGATAATACATATTCAAAGACACAAGTGAATTCATAGAATCCAGCTTGATCGTTAGTTAAATGGTTGTTCGTTCTTCCTTGTGTTCTTGATTATGTTGGTGTCAGTGATTATAAAAACCACTGATAATATGAGGACTATTCTGAATCACAAGATCTAACCATTTCACTTCAAAACGAAGCATAAAACTACAGTTGTCACTCTGCCCTTTGTTTTTAGTGGACATGTAAATGTTATTGTGCATGTTGTGTGAAAGTTGTGTGACAGTGAGTTAGCTTAGGAAATACAGAATAATGTCTTTAAAACAAGATGTACCTCTTGGATATATTTACTTGGTTGGTGCAATTTGAAGGGTCCTTGTTATTAAATACTAGAATATCCTTTTGGAAGGTCAATCAATGATATACTACTTTAAATGGTTGAAAAATATAAACAAAATAAATAGTAACACCACTGAAGTAAACTCTCTGTCTCTTAGAGGATGATTTAATGTTCATTTCACATATTTAAATGCCCAACACCAACTAAAGCCTAACATGTAAAAAGAACTTTACTCAACGAAGTACCATCACTTGTTTTTGTGCAGTTTCTAAGAAATTAGGGCTTAAAAAGAGTCGTGAACGCTACATGGATTCGTAATACACCTCGAACATCGGAATCCAATGTATAAAAAATAATGGGCAGCCACTGAGAGAGCAAGCTGCAAATCTTGCTTTGGGGTTGCAAATTTGATGCGCTCTGATTGACTGACCAGCACAGAGAAATCTCTGCTGCAGCCACCATTATCCAACATAGTGCATCAGCAACTACGTTGGAAAAAATAAATTTAAAAATGGCATAAAATGACAGGGTAAATCTGTCCTGATACTCAGGGCAGAATGAGAGACCCAAAGCAACTTAAAAATATAACCATTAAAAAATGATTTTGATCACAAAGCTTGTAAATCCTTTGCAGGTCCTACAAATACTGAGCCACGCCTCTGGGTCTGTTCTGAGACAGGCAGCATATTCTATGCTGCTACAACGAACACCTTTAAATTATAACGGATAAACTGTAGCATTTCAGTGATTTAAAAACAGGGATAAGGCTTAATCTAAGCATCAATATTCACCTATTCTGGTTTTTGTAGTGTACTATTCGAAATTGGCATTTTCTTATGGAGAGGATTCCATGAATTAATACATCTACCAAGTGGGGATTTATGACATGCCCAGAAGTCACAACCCTAGAAGGAAGTGAACCATCTTAATTCAGCTGCTGCAAATGCTGTTGCCTGTATTTTTAAGCGTCCTTGTGGAACTGACAGTAAAGGTAGCAGGGAGAAAATATGGGCATGGGTTCATGGGTGAGAATTATAATGCATTGCATTGTGTTATAAAACAAAAACAAAAGTTAAGGAGATGAAACGTGAGTAGGTATCCATTCTATCTTTAGAATTACTAGAATGGAAAAACTCCTTCAGACTACTTTATTTCATATTATTGGCCTTATCTTTTGTTATTTTTACAGCTGGATTTCTATTATTTGTGAACTCGAAAACTGTTGAAGGAAGATAGTGATAGTGATAATTGTATTGTTATTTTTAGTCTTTCAAAAGAAAATGCAATCGCAACTAATCAAATACACGTCTCATAGATCTAGAGAGGGATATTGATTGTTCACACTTTACAAAATTACTTCGGTATAAACTTCCCTATACAAATGTCCTTTATATACCTCTTGTTCATACGTTCCTCAAGAGCCTAAAGATTGAAATGGAGAGATAACTGGTTCCAAAATTAATTTAATGCCAGGTACTTTGCATCTATTGAATATCCATTGTGCAGTCACGTTAAGACATTAGCAAAATTAGACCTACAGAGTACACTTTCCTGTCGCATTGGATTATATTTAGTTATATCACTCTTCACTTGAAATTAATTACTGCTGTACTTGGTTATTCCCTAGGAGAAGAAATTTCATCTGAATTGACATTATCTGACGTTACCTTTAGTAGTTCGATTTGGACCTCCAAGTTATACCAATGCATGGTTTTGCTCAGTCCCTGATATACATGTAATTCAATTTAAAATAAACATCGTAATCTGCCCTTGAAACAGTGAGAAGGGCCATTGTGATATGTATAATCCTTACAGGTCCACATGCAGGAACTTGACCAAGTATTGTAGAGTACTATAATACAAAACTAAAAAAATCCAAACTTGCTGATCAGCAGTCTGCAGCTGCCACTATGAAACATTTACTGCAATACGTCATTCTTATAATTAGATGTGACTTCCAAAATCATGGCCTCTCTTCCATATCATTTTCAAATATCCCTAATGCAAGCTGTCGTATCTTTCTGAATACAAATTAAAGGCTGACATGAAAGAGTTGGATCCCTCCTTTTTTATAACATGAACGAAGGTATAAAAGTTATGAAAGAGGTCATGACGTAAAGGGGCTGGGTTCAACTAAGGTCCACTTCCTCTCACAACTGTGAAACTGGACTATAAGCTGACTTTTACCCTAGTAGTCGATGTGACCAGGGCATCCATTTGTATCACTTCTTGTTTAGGAAGTACTCCCTCTCCTATGAATGGACCGTCAAGTTGAACTGACAAGAATGTGGTTGAAGGCACACCTTGCGTGTGCTGTATTGCTAACCTAGGACTCCTGAATTAACTAATTAATAGACTACAAAAGCCTACACAAAACGTGTCACTAGAATTTCATATATTTCTTAAAGTACTTCCTGGACTCCTGAGAGAGAACAGAGTAAAAATTAAGATCTATGCAGCGTACAGAAAGCTTTCTTATGCAAGAGTGCAGGTTCCTTCATAATTGTCAGCCTACCAATGAACCACACAGGATTTATGATTTTCACATTCACTCCACTTGATATTGATCTCAAAATGATCCTATAAAAAGCTTTGAAATGGCTGAAATCTAAGGGAAGGACCAAAGTTTTTTGGGATGGCTGATTCAAAACCTGAGGATGAACTATACTACAGATAATTCAGAAGAACTTGAAAATAGAACGTTTCCCTCTCCCCTGTAAATAAAGTGTCCTGCATCGGGGTTGCAATGGAGAATATCAGACTGGGCCTTCCTCAATGAATTAAAGAAACATTCAACTGGTTCCACACACTTTGAGTTATAATATATTCAACTGAAACAGCTCACAGAAGTCTAATTACAAAATACAAAAGAAGATGAAACAAAACCCAACTTCTTTGTTCTAAAATGTATTCTGGTGTGAAATAAAACTGTCCCTGATGCAAGGAGAATTACTAGGTGGAAGCAAATTTCACCTACAAAGCAGTTTATGGAAAGGTCCGGTGGTGACCACAGCCCTGAATAAAGGGAAGCATAGGAGTAGTCTGTTTGCTGAGAAGATTAAAACTAGGGAGATGCAGTAAGGTCAACTGAAACAATTAGGACTCAGAGAAGACCCTCCTTCTGGAATAGTTGTTTCCACGTTTGGTAAATATAAAGACACATGCATTCTACATCACATGTCACAAACTTTAGCAAAATTGTTATAAAATGCATAGATTAACATTTTTTAAAATCACTGTGCGCTGTTAGTGTTCTAAGCCTAGTGATGAATTGGCTCATCTTGCATCAACTGGAGGGAAACACTTTGGGGAATTAGGGATCATTATGGTTCTAGATCTCAACCTGATCCTCACTGTAGAGCAATAGTTCGAGCATCAAAAGCTCTTAGGCAACATCTAATGAGGTTGTCATTGTATCTTCCTGTAGTTTGTGTTTCAGCCACTGATTGTTGCTTCTTGTGGGATTTTTTATGGGAATGTATTGCATTGTGAGTTGAGAAGATGTGGGGGTAGATTATGTATTTTTTTTGGTGTGTGGTCATGTAATGATGTGGAGTAAATCTCTAATTGTATTAAGTATGATAATCAAAGCAACAAAGTTGAGGAAGATCTGATAAGTGAAGTATTAGAGCATTAAAATAATTATGGCAATAGGTCCCTTAGGATAGTAGCCCATTCAAAACTTCTGCATGTCAGGAGATCACAATGCAAGGCATGTTTCTAAACACGTCTAAAGGACGATTAAGTTGAAGAGATATCCAGAAAAATTGTTTCTGTGGAAAATATCTCCTCAAATAACCCTTTTCAGTAGGAAACGTCATGTTCAGACAATGACCTTAGAAAGAAAAGATAACTTTACAAGTTTCTGGTGATGTAACCTTTGTCAACTTTTCAAGCTTCTATAGGTGAAATTATGAGATATCACCCTCCTAGGTGTTCACATGTGGTTAAGCTAATGTTGTGATGAAGATATCTCAGAAAATAAGTAAACCATGTTTTTTAGCCCATAAATGGAAATTAGAGAGTTTGACATACTGGGTTCGTATTACAGTTATAATGAGGCCCAGAGAACTCTTCCAGGGATACAATAAATGCCCAGATCATGGTGATTTTAGGGTTCAATAAGATAGGCAACATTAATCACACACAATTCTAAGGGAGATGGTAGGTATTTAAACTAGTAAAAGATAATACAAAGAAGTAGGCCTAAAATAAACTTTGTTGGGGAGGGAGACATGCCTTGTGCATATATTGCTGGCCTTGGTCTAAGCATAACATATATGTGCTCAAATAGGATCATTTTGTATGTAAAGTGAATTACACTTTAACAGTGATTAATGTATGCTTAATATGAATGTTCTTATAGTATCTGAAATATCTGAAATATTGCCAACATTTAAGTGCTTTATATGTAAACATTTTTCATAATAAAAATAATTGTTATTATCTACATGTGTAATGAAATAATGTTTGCATAATAAGTACTTCTGGGTGGATTGAATACTTCTTGAATTAGTTATTTCCAATGTCAATCAATCTTGTGAGTAATTACTACTGCTAGGTAAAGTAATTGCTTCTGGATTTATTTGAATGTAGTCTTATCCAGCTATAAAATTCTTTTTAAAAGGCTATTGAAGGACTTGCCCCATTGAAAAGAAAAGATTTACTCCAAAAGGGGGAACCCTGTGTTTTTCGATGATCTGTTCACTAACAAAAAAGAGTTCAAGAAACTGGTGAGAAATTAGAAATTGAAGAAAGAAACATGAGCGCTTTTTCTCTAACAGCTGCAAGGAAGAACTAGAGGTTTGATATAATCTCTATTAAAATGTAAATTACAACCACAAATAAAAGCCTCAATTAAAGGAACCAAAGTTTTGTTTCAAATTTGTAAACTCAACTCTAAACTTTTAGTGACAACATCTATGCGAATCTGACTCTAGAATTAGTAAAGTTATTTTAACAACAAATATACCTAAATCATATGCTCCATCAGTGCAATAATACTGCCTCAGATGATGGCATTACCTTCACTGTCAATCAGTGAGTGGTCAAAATGCATTCCATTGATGAACAGAATTTCAACAAAGCATCCCTTCTTCCAAGATGATATCGCCCATGCTACAGAATACAACAATGCCCGTCAGCAATCTATGTTTTGCCTTCATTCACCCTTATGCCCAGCTCAGACATAAAGATGGCATGGTTACCTATGAGACAGTGCACGTCCAATTCTCGTATTGAGAACTGCGTCATCTGAATAAAGCAGGATGGGAATGGGGTGGATACCAACATATGGGATATCTCTAGCTTCCCCAAGTAAAGGTCCCTTGATTCTGTTGGGTCACAGTGCAAACAAAAAAGGGGCCAGCACACATCCCTGTCTGAACCCATGTTTATTCTTGAAAGGCTGTGTGCACTCACCCCCTCTACCAAAGCACTCACAAGTACTCACCCCAGAATATAATTTCCCAATAAAAGTAATAATAGGTGCCTCGATACCCATCTCTTTCGTTATAGCCCAGACTTTATGGTGAATTACAGTCAAAAGCAGCTGACGAATGTCATATAAGTTGGGCACTTCTTAGCTAGCATATTTGCCACTTATAAGGCTCAGGTTCAATCAATGATCTATTGTGCCTAGCCCCTTTATAAAACCTTATGCCTATCAATTAAAAGGTTTTGGGCATTGGCCCATTCCTCCATCCTATGCAGCAGTGTCCTGCCCATGACTTTGACAGTTAAATCAAGGAGTGAGATAGGCCTATACTTCTTTGGCTGGGCTTATACCCCTTCTTATAGATAAGGGCGATGGCTAACAGTAGCCATGAATCCGGGGGCCCATCCTTCGCAACCGTGTTGAAAACATTCACCAGGGTAGGAGCCCATAAAGCCTGAATTCTATGAAGACATCCACCAGAACCCTGTTCAGCCCTGGAGCCTTATCTCTTCTACATTCACCTAGGGCCCTCTGTAATTCAGGAAGATCAAAGCTGAGGCAGTCACTATTACCCTCCATCCTACCTGCAAACTCCCTCTCAGTCTCCACAAGCCCACTTGCATAGACATCCAAAAAGAAGTCTATCCAGGCTGATTCTTGAACATGCACTTCTAAAGCAGGGTCCTGGGGTTTCCTGAAACAAGGAGCTCTTAATATTTTCCAAAAAGAAGTACAATCCCTGGACAAGCTTGCTTCATGCAATTCCTCCCAAGCCCTGCCTTGCAGCTCCTTAATTTTGGCCACCCGGCCTCCCTATATACTCTATGTGCACTACTTAAATGTTCCTGATCGTTCCGCTCGGCCCGTTGTGCCTGGAATTAACATGCTCAAGTTTTTGTGCACTTAGCATCAAACCATCCCTGAGCCTTAGAGCCACCAGTGCCAGATTGTCGGAATAGGGTTTTCCTAACATTAGCTGTGATTCCTGAAAAGGTTGTAACCACCTGCCCTGGAGGTGCTTCAGGGTTTAGGCATGAAACCATCTCAGCAAGACTGCTATTCAAGATCCCTAGAAGGAAATTAGCTTTATCAACTTGATTCCACTTTAGGGAATGGCCATTCTTCTTTGCTAACAAAGGTTTAAAGCCTGCCCTATGATGCGATTTGCTAACCTCCTCCAATCTTATACTACATGAATAGCTGGCATGGTCACTAAAACCAGAAAAGATCATCAAAATGTTATCTAGCAACCTCTGCTCATTCACCTGCATACCCCCTAAATGTCGGGGAAAGATGCCTTGCTTGATCTAACACCTCATTCATTACAGTCAGGTAAATTTGTACTACTCATAGGATTGTCAACAGACATCTTTCAAAAATGGGGAACTGCTAAATCACACAACAGTGTGTGAGAGAAAAGGTAGAGGGGACACATTCCAAAAAGGAAGTCTGGCATCAGAGTAGGAACACCGCCATTAGTGTGCCCTGGCCTGTAATGAAGGTGCACTATGGATGTGGATCAGTCGTTAACAACCAATAACCAATCCAAGTTTTAGAAGAGCTGCATCACTGAAATGACCACCAGTACAATTCCTGATGAAAAGTCAAAGTCTGTTGGATAATAGTGATGCTTGCCTACTTGTCTCTCTTGATGTATCTGCAGTGTTGAATACTGTTAATCAACGGAGGCTCCTGAAAGTGTTCTGAACCTACATAGGCTTCAAAATAGAGGTTGTCTTCTGCCACACCTCAGTCATGGTCATTGGAAAACAATTTTAGGTTTGGTAACACCTCTTGTTACGTTTTCACACTCATATGTGATGTTCCACTGGGATCTATTTTATTACCAATTAACTTATAAACAAAGAGGGAGTTGTTGCTAGAAACAAATGTACCAATGGGACACCGATCTATTTAGAAATGTGTAAATTTGATAATATCTGCATTAAAAAAAAAAAATGCTTTTACAAACATGCCCTTGTGGATGTCTAAGAAATTTTTCAAATTTTTCAAACTCAGTCCAAAAAAACACAATTAAATTTACTGTGCCACCTATATAACGTTAAGGTTAACAGACATCAGATCTCATAACTTTGCACAGATAACATGCAAAATGTGGCCAACCGAACCTGTGATTCAGTCCTTAACTTTCCATGTTATCAAGAATGAGCGCAGCAACACGCTCAAAATCACAGTATATTTCTCAGACCATATTTAATTGATCAACTCATGGTAATATGCCTTATTCAGTAAAACAAAGTATGAAGTTGCATGCAGATTGTGCTCAGCTATTTGAACAAATTGATTGCCTTAGGTGCTATACCACAATACCATGTTTTTCATTTCGATCAGATATCATATATATAAGATTGACTATCAACATTTTAGAAAAAGAAGTAGTTGTAAAGTTAAGAAATGTAAATCTTTACGCCTCCCCTGTAGTATTTTGACGCACCCCAAAGTTTACCAATGTTAGTAAATCTACGAATGCACTAACTAGAATGGGTGGATTGTTGGGAACAGCCACACTCCACCCATGGAAATCCTTCCCAGAGCACAGCAACTCAAGGCAGCAGCTTGCGACTGCCTCGAGGTACTCCAGATTTACTATGCCATCCAGAGCCACATAGGTAGCTCTGTGTTGCATAGTAATCTAACTTAAGGGCTTGACATGTCCTTGTGTCTCCTTGTGTGATGGAAAGGCAATGCAACCCAATGCAAACCCTTAGTATATCTGGTCCTAAACCTCTGCTAGGCTTGGCTGGTAACAGATACAAAAGGCCTTTAAACAGTAAAAAAAGAGAAATTGATTTGATAGAATAAACCTCACAATACACATGACAGGGACCCTTTGGTAAATCCCATTGTACATGTTACTGCTCAATCCACAATCCAGGCACCCTAAAATGGGTTCCAGAAAGAACTACAATTCCTTGAAGAATGTCAATAATAAGTGTTGTGGTGATCTTAGATGTTGATCTTTTTTTGTTCATTTCAAGGTGTGACAACATTGTTGCATTAGCGGGTGAATAGTTTTTGCTTCTGTCTGCATTACTAGGAGCCAGGGTTAGTAAACAAGTTACTTCCAAAACACTCATGAGTTCACAATGTTGAGCCTCATATTTCTTTACTCTTAATGTTATAAGGATTTAAGGAGTTAAGGACACAAGGGTGATTTTTGTTTGGAGATGTTTCATAAGCTCAGAAAATATTCTACACTACAATTTGCACATGTTAATAACAATCTCAAATATAGCCACTAACACTGTCTTGCCTTCTGTTGTGTTTAAATGCAAGTAATTAAATTACATTTTGTGGATTTAGTACATTGTCACATTGTTGAACTCCTTAAGAAAACCTTGACGCTTAATTGCAAAACCTGTTCTCTACTGCCTGAAGTCAACACATAATCAATGTTTAGTTTTGTAGTTGTCCGGCAGATAATAGTCCATATCCATCACCAGAAGCATTACCATTACTGCTGCAGACATCCGCCAAATGACCTCAACATCCTAGCACATTCAATAAAATGTATTCACTGGACACAGCTACAGGAAAGATACAATTATTGGATTGGTTTCAACAGATTGTTCATTCAAACTATGTGGGTTGCACTTCATCAGTTTTTTTATTCATCTAACATCCCTAAAATTGAACATATGAGGAATTTATCCGTTCTCATTTTATTGTTTTCATTTTCTTCTAACTACTGTACACAGTTGGGCGTTTTTCTTCTGCATCATTCTTCTAACCGGAGCAGTATGCAAGTTCATCAAAAGGGCTATCATGTCACCTTCAATTTAGCTAGGTTCAATAATAGTGTGTCAAATTTATTCATTTATCTTTCTTCAGATTCACATTATGATACTTATAAGAGGTGTCTTCTACATGACCTGGTGAAAGATTGACATACTGAAAGATCTCCACCAGGCAAGTGAATATCTTTCTCTTTTCAGCAATGTCACCAACACCACCATCGCTTGACAGAAGGTACGGTACTTTGCTTAATGTATCTCATGTTTAATGCACCCCCTCAGCAAGATTTTTTATTTTCCAGTAAACACACTCCCAAAAAATGATCTTCCTGACATGGGGAGACAGTATTTATAGTGCGTGTGTGGTGGGGGGGGATATGGGACTGGGTCAGTTCTTTGGTTTTCTGTACTGAACTGCCAGGATTTCCTTTGCAGTCCTGAACATGAACACTATATAAAGGCACAGTTACCCTCTACAGGTCAGATGTGTCATCGTACATTGATAGGCAGTGTGTTAGGTGTATGGTTGGATGAATGGCGCTTTTGTTTTGTACCTATGTGGAATGTGTTTCTGTTAGAAATTAGGCCTTTGGTTGGCAGTCAGGTTACCCCCTGTCCAAGCAAGGACCCTTAGTCTAGTCAGGGTAAAAGAGAATACCCTGAGCTAACCCCCACCCACCCCCCTTGGTAGCTTGGCACGAGCAGGCAGGATTAACTTCAGAGTGCTAGGTGTAAACTATTTGTACCAACACACCCAGTAACATAATGAAAACACTACAAAATGACACAATACTGATTTAAAAAAATAGGAAATATTTATCTACACAAAACAAGACCAAAATGGTAAAAATCCACCATACACAAGTCAAGTTGTTAATTAAAAAGCAGAGTCTTAAATCCTTTGGTAACCAGATAAATCACAGTTAGGGTGGAAAAGTACCTGAGTTGCATCAAAATAACATGAACAGGAGAGTGTGCGTAGAAAAAGGTAATAGGTGAGTCGATGTCTCACCCGAAAGTGAGCTCGTGCGTCATTTCTCCTTCTCCGGTCAGACCGGTGTGTGTTGTTTCTCCTGCCCTCAGGGGAGTGATGTGTCGATCCAGGCAGCAATCAGGTCAATGCAGTAGTTGTGTCATTTTTCCACACCCGGCAAGGTTTGCGTAGAAAATCTTGCCGCACGGTGATAGCAAAACCACGCTGTGTGGATTACGATACCAGCCTCCGTCAGCGATGGAGCACGTCGTTTCTTCAGCCACATGCATTGACATCCCAGCCCCGCTGCAAGTGCTCCGTCGATTTCAGCCACAGAGCCGGTGGCGCCATCGTTTCATCGGCCGCTCTCAGAGGTTGCGTCAGAAATTTCCCCGGACGGTGGTCTGTGCGTGGATTTTCAGGCTTGGTCTGCCAGCTTCACCTGTCAAGGCTCCAGGAACTGGATATGCCATCACTTGGCAGGGCAGGAGTCGCATCAGAGAGTCCAGGTGCTGGCAGGGGAAGTCTTTGATGGCCCAGAGACTTCAACAACAGGAAGCAAGCTCAGGACAAGCCCTTGAAGAGTTCTTCACAAGCAGGAAGGCACACAAAGTACAGTCTTTGTCCTCTTGCACAGGCAGAAGCAGCAACTGCAGGACAGCTCTACAAAGCACAGGCAGGGCAGCTCTTCTTCCTCAGCTCTTCAGCTGTTCTCCAGGCAGAGGTTCCTCTTGATTTCCAGAAGTGACCTAAAGCCTGTGGTTTTGTATGTCCTTCTTATACCCATTTTGCCCTTTGAAGTAGGCTTACTTCAAAGAAAAGTCTGTCTTGTTTGTGAAATCCTGCCTTGCCCAGGCCAGGCCCCAGACACACACCAGGGGGTTGGAGACTGCATTGTGTGAAGCTAGGCACAGCCCTTCCAGGTGTGAGTGACCACTCTTCCCATCCCTCCTAGCACAGATGGCTCATCAGGATATGCAGGCTACACCCAGCTCCCTTTCTGTCTAGAGAGAGGTGCAAACAGCCCAACTGTCAAACTGACCCATACAGGGAATCCACAAACAGGCAGAGTCACAGAATGGTTTAAGCAAGAAAGTGCTCACTTTCTAAAAGTGGCATTTTCAAACACACAATCTCAAAATAAACTTTACTAAAAGATGTACTTTTAAATTGTGAGCTCAGAGACCCCAAACTCAATATGTCTATCTGCTCCCAAAGGGAATCTACGCTTTAATCATATTTAAAGGCAGCCCCCATGTTAACCGATGGGAGTAAGAGGCCTTGCAACAGTGAAAAATGAATTTGGCAGTATTTCACTGTTAGGACATATAAAACACATTAGTATATGTTCTACCTTAAACATACACTGCACCCTGCCCATTTGACTACCAAGGGCCTACCTTAGGGGTGTCTTACATGTAATAAAATGGAAGGTTTAGGCCTGGCAAGTGGGTACACTTGCCAAGTCGAGTCGGCAGTTTAAAACTGCACACACATACACTGCAGTGGGATGTCTGAGCCATGTTTACAGGGCTACTAAGGTGGGTGGCACAACCAGTGCTGCAGGCCCACTGGTAGCATTTGATTTACAGGCCCTGTGCACCTCTAGTGCACTGTACTAGTGACTTACCAGTAAATCAAATATGCCAATCAGGGATAAACCATACAATTTACACAGAGAGCATATGCACTTTAGCACTGGTTAGCAGTGGTAAAGTGCTCAGAGTTCAAAAGCCAACAACAACAAGTCAGACAAAATAGGAGGCAGGTGGCAAAAAGATTGCGGATGACCCTGCATAAGGGAAAAAGTCCAACAGTTTCCATGTCATGAATGATGACCACCAAGGTGCAGTTATCATGTCATGTGCACACAGCATAGCAGTGTTTAGCAGTGTGTTGAATGAAGAAGTTTAAGAGACAAACACCCTTTTCTATGGTTTTCAGTAAATTGAAGGTCCCACTAGTGAAATCAGCAGAGTTTCTGACATTGGAAACATGGTGCTTCCCCGTACTGTGATTGGAGTGGGGAGCCACAAGTTTGACTGAACTGACATCTGATGCTTTTTTGGCAGATGTACAGCATCTGCCATTCTCTAATTGAGGCCTACGCATTGTGAAAAGAAACCGTAGCATTAAATTGGCACTTGCTTGCCAAAACCTGTTTTATTACATGTTTTTTGTATAACATAACATCCCAAATTTTCCGAAGCAACCTGATTCTTTTAGTGCTGCCTGCCTATTGATGGTTGGTCCGAATTTAATGGATGGTGCGGCTGCACATGACTCTTTTTGGTATTGTGTTGAACTCACTGTTGTCTATTGTCTATTGTTTTGTACTATCTTTCAGACAAAACAGAAAAAAAAAAAAATTGTGATTGCCCTTTAGAGAGCTTCAGGCACAGACAGGAATATCAAGAACATAGGACCACTACTAAAACCTCTACAAGATGTGTCAGAAATGCCCCTGACACCTTTAGAGACTGAGGCCCTCATTACTGTATGTCCTTGACGGCCAGGTGACAGCCATTCCGGCGATAGTGGTAGTACCGTCGCCAGGCCAGCGGTAATGACCACCAAATAATGACCATGGCGGTTATTCCTCCCATAGACAGCCAATGTACCACACCAACAGCCAGAGCGGTATGACCACTGAACATGGTGGTAGCCACATACAGGCAGGCGGAAGACAAGTATCCACCCACCATATTATGACATAGCACACCACCAGGATTTCCGGGGTGGTAGCAATGCCACCAAAAGCCTGATGGAAACACATCATATAAAAGGAGACACTCACCTCCAGGGACACAAAGGACTCCGCGGCCACCATGGAACCTGAACTGCAAGTCTTCCCGATGCTGTACCACACCATGGCCGTCCTGGAGCACCAACGCCAACGAAGACGACAACAGTCACACAAAGGAGGGAGGGAGGGAAGCGTGGCACACACACACGCAACACACACCATACACACACACCACACAGCCAGAACCAGCTGCAGAGCAATCGACTGTAACATTACCCAGGAGCAAAGAAAGCCAGGACACATACCTCTGTTCCAACCACTGTAATCTTGTTAGATGAAGAGCCCAAATCCAAAATATACAGAACTGCATATTTACATGCAGGCCCAACAGCCAGTTGAAAGTCTGCAATGCCCACAGGGCAAAGTGCAAGCCCCAGCTTGACTCCTGAAAACATCAGGACTCCACTGTTCAGGGGCATCATGTTGGAAATGGGCAGGCACCTCAGGGGGCAGGGGGGTGGGGGGCTTCTAATTGGGAGGGGGATCCTTGGCCTCTGGTTCTGGCAGGGGCACCTAGGCCTCTGGTTCTGGAGGGTGCTCCTTGCCCTCTGGTTCTGGAGGGGGCATCTTGCCCTCTGGTTCTGGAGGGGGCTCCTTGCCCTCTGGTTCTGGAGGGGGGTCCTTGGCCTCTGGATCTGGAGGGGGCTCCTTGCCCACTGGTTCTGAAGGGGGATCCTTGGCCTCTGGTTTGGGAGGGAGCTCCTTCACCTTCGTTTTGGGAGGGGCCTCCTTGGCCTTAGTTTTGGGAGGGGTCCCCTTGGCCTTCATTTTGGGAGGGGTCTCCTTGGCCTTTGTTATGGGAGGGGTCTCTTTGGCCTTTGTTTTGGGAGGGGTCTCTTTGGCCTTTGGTTTCGGAGGTGGCTCCATGGTTTTGGTTGTCTGTTTGGGAGGGGATCGCACTTTAGCCCTCCGTTTTGGGGGTGGAGGAGTGTCCTTGGGGCAGAGGGCTGATGTTATACTCATGTGCCCCTTAGTGGCAGCTGGAGACTTAGGGAGTGGAACAGGGTCCGACTGGGTGCTGGTGGTACTGGACTAGGGGGATGGGACCTTCCGCTCACAGAACGATGTGGGGAGGGGAAAGTAAAGAGGTCAAGGTGGGAAAGGAAACGTTTCTTAACGATGGGCCAATGGGGCAGGATGTGGAAGGAGGAATATGAGTGGAGATAGAAGGAGTGGTTGTAGTAGGAGAAAGGGTGATGGACTTGGGTGCAGGTGCATGGACAGTATGCGTGTGTGAGGTGGATAGCTGTTGGGAGTGCAAGTGTTTGTGTGACTTTGGAGGGGGAAAGACAGAGTGGGAGAGGGCAAACAAGATGTGTGTATGAATTTTGTTGTGGTGTCTGGAAGTGAGGTGGGTGTGCTGCATGCGGTGGTGATGGTGGTGACTGCGTATGTGGTGTGTGGGGTGAATGTCTGCGGGTCTGCTGTTGTGGTGACTGTGGGCAAGGCTGTGCAGGTGGCAAGTTAAGGGACTGTTGAAGCAGTGCATGCAGGTTTGCGTGTGGGTGTGACTGTGAGGGAGGAGGAGGAGAAGTGGGAGACAGTGGAGGCGGTGGATGATGTTGTGTGTGCATCTGTGTGTTGGCTTTGTGAATGCTTATTGACTGAAGTGTGGTGCCTGTGTTTGTCTGTGCAAGTCTTGTGTGATGTTTTGTGTGCATGCTCGGCAGAATGTGTGCGTGAAATGGGTTTGGGGTGAGGAGATTGGGACAGGGAAGTGGTAGTCGGAGGGGGACAGAAGAAACAGGGACACTGTCTGCCGTCAGTGAAGAGGTCAGAGCCTGAAATTATCTCTGTAGTACGGCCAAGCCACAGTGAATGCCCTCCAGGAAGGCATTTCATTTCTGCATCTGGGATGCAAGCCCCTGGATGGCATTCACTATGGTTGACTGCCCTACAGAGATGGATCTCAGGAGGTCAATGGCCTCCTCAGTGAGGGCAGTGGGGCTGACTGGGGTGAAGGAGATTCCCATCCTCCTGGGCAACACGTGGGGGGCTACTGGGAGGGCGGTGCTGGTACGGGGTGGCGGCTGTACCTGTAGCTGGGGTGGTCCTGAAGGTGCCCGACACCACCAGGGAGCTCCCATCAGATGAGGAATCAGAGTCAGTGGTATGAGCTCCTGTCCCCGCCGTGGTGCTCCCCTCACCCTCCGTCCCACTGGTCCCCTCAGTGTCAATGGACTGCCTCCTGGGTCCCGTGGGCCGCAGCTCCCACACTTTCCAGTGCCCTTGTTCCTTCCCCAGATGATGCTAATGCAAACATGGACATGATGACAAAAGGAGGGGGGGAGAAAGGGAGCACAGGGTTAGTCACAGCACCAACAGCACAGATGGCATATGCATCACTGTCACACACTGAGACAGAGAATGGGCAGTATGGACCACACTGACATACCATTGGCTAAGTACGACAGCAGGTAGGAGCCAAATACTGCCATCTGCACACCAGTTGGGACCAACTGAGCCCTGTCTGCCATGGAAAGCCAGCTACCTAGCTTTCACAAACATGCATTTTGCCCAATTAACCTAAGCTAGACCATGCAGCAATGTCTAAACTGGCATATTGGGGTATCCACTGACTATTACCCTGCACCCAAACCTATACCAGGCAACAGAGATGGTTAACAAACACTCTGTACTCACCCCCTTGTGGATACTGTGATGTCCTGAAGGACCCATCCAGCACTGGGTAGGCCACCTCCAGTATGTGGGCCATCAGGGGGGTCAGGTTCTGACAGGCACCCATCCCTTATTTGGGGGGCGTCCCCAGCTGGGCCTCTGTGGTCTTCCGGGCCCAGCATCTCATGTCCTCCCACCGTTTCCTACAGTGGGTGCTCCGCCAGCAATAGACCCCCAGGGTATGCATTTCCTTGGCGATGGCACGCCACAACCTCTTTTTCTGATGGGCACTGACCTGCAGAGGAAACACAAACTGAGGGACACCATGAACCAGACAATCCAGCCTGTCACGCATATGGCCTACAAACTGCATTTGCCCCTCATCAGGCACACACATGACCCGTACCTCTGCATTACCACTGCCAACAGCCATACCCCCCACAAATGACACACTGCCAGCACACACACACACACATTTACATGCAACCATGTTGCATGCAACGTACCCATGGTGTACTCACCTGTGTAGTGAATCCCAGTTTGTTTTAATGTGAAACAAGAGTTAGCTTAACCTTTGGCTTGCAGACTCATTCCCCAGTCACCTAGTGACTTTTACCCTACTTAGCTTGCTCTGTTTGTAGCGCATTTAGTTAATTATATCTTTCAAGATGGCTGCCTTGTTTCTAGTTAGGCCAATATTTTAGTTTTAAGTTATCAGTGCCACCGTGCTAAGGCATCAATATCAAGCGACAAAGATAAACAAACTGTAGGTGTTCACATTAGGTACTTTCCCTCTTCACGCCTTCGAGGGAATTGTTTACATAAATTACCATCCGAAGCATGTCTTTTTATCTATTGTTTGGGAACTGTCTACTTCAGGGTCCGAGCAGATCTGTATAAATGCACCTCACTTAGACAAATAGTCAGAGGGATTCCTACCAGATGCCAACGCTGCTATCGATGCTGCGAGTCGCCTCAACGCTGGCCCAGTCTTTGTGTCCCTACAGAGTCTGAGCTAGAGACCTCATTCCAAGGTAATAAGGGTTGGGGGGCCCTTCTCATGGACATGGCATTGGCAGATTAGGTTTATCACACCTAGCTCTCTTTTAGGTTAGAGATTAGGTTCCCATTATTAGGGTATTAGGACATATTTCACACTTCACGTCACTTTATGTCATTGCAAAATGGTGGGGGTCTTTGTATTAATGACTCTTGTCTTTACCATTCTGTTTTGTGCTCTGTTCATTATCCTAATCATTGCAGCCCATGCAACTTATCACAGATTGCAGTTTTGCTAAATAAAACCTATTGAAACTTTACTGCATCTTCTTCATTGCATGTGTTTGATTGAGACATGTTGTTGATGTGAGAAAAGGGTAATCCCTGTTTAACCACGACACTCCCTGAGATGTCACACTCTTGAGTCCATGCGTAAAGGCTGCCACAAATTACCTTTTACTATTTGTATTTTTGGTGAGATGCTGCTTGTGAGCCGTGAGGGTTGGGACGACAGTTGCGACTTGTTGTAGGACTGGCATAGTCGCCTACAAATATAAGTACTGTCATCCTTAAACCAGCAGTCTTGACTAGAGCAAGAGTCAAACAACATGCCACCACCAACGATGGTGTTTAGGCACTAATTTACCGATACCCTGACTACCACTGTCTAACATACTACAAGTACCCTAAGTACCATTATACAGAGACATCCGTAGTCTTGGGGAAGATCCTCCTTAGCTGAACAGGGAGCACCTGGTTAGGCTGTAGGTAGTTTGAGCTTGAACTCTTAAAAGGACTTTGCTCCCCATTTGGTGTTCCATCTCTTTACCCATTTCACAATATGGCTAACGCCATAGACATTCCTGAAAATGCTAGACACGCATTAACACTACACCTAGTAGCACATGACTGAACAGATGAGGGCAGGGAAGTCACATTCATAGTAGAAGCTAGTGAAGCTTACCAAACAGAAACAGTCTATTCTTGGGTCACCTTTCCTGAGTAAGACCAAAGATTATTCACATTCCACACATGCAGAATTGCAAATGTACCTCAATGGTACCAAGCATACCAGTATCTTGAGATTCTGATTACTTTTCAAGAACATCAGAACTGGTTAATTGGCACCCTACCACACATAATACAACCCGTGAGATTAGGTCCCTTAGGTAATGTTTGCCACATACACACCTCACCCAGGTATCCAAAATAAACAAGCAGCAGACCTGCAAAACTTATACGTTAAGCTAGGAACACTTTAAAGACGACTTGTTCAGTTCGTAATGCGAACTTTGAACACTACACCAGCGTGTATAGCACCACCAGCACCTGCTGGATATCAATTGGCTACTGGGATTAATCCACAAACAGTACATACTATCATGGGTGAGGTACCCACAGAACAAGAGAAAATCCTGTTCTGGATACCCCAGAAAACAAATGAGCTGGAAGCTGTGATTTCCCATACAGGACCACAGGAGAAACATAGAATTCTCAAAATGTCCTTGCCCTTTGGGATGGTTTCCTCAGTGGATGACTGCGCCACATGGGGTACAGTCTTTGCTGCAATTTATACTACCACACATGGTACCCCGACACTTGCCAATTTACTGGAAGTATTAAAACAAATTCAGATTGAGCACAGGGCTGTTCCAGCCCTAGATTTGGGGATGAAATTGCTGCGTAGCTTCGACACAGTCTCCTCAATCATAGTCAGTAACATTAAAGGGGAAGCAGTAGCACTGGCTATGCACCAGCTCCTCCAAGAGGTTCCACATTTGGACCAGGAGAAACAGCTACTAAAAATTATTTCCGACACCTATACCAGTATAGAATGGGATAGTTTTGGACCCAAGCTGAAGAATCTTGAAATACAGAGTGCCACGCATAAGGAAGATACCAAACAAGCAAAGGGGGGTTCTAAGAAGTGCTGGGAAAAGCAAAAACAAATTAAAGATAGACAAAATCAGAGGGCAGATTCTCCACACCGGGAGAACTCTGACAGGATTTACAGTATCAGAAATAGCACAAATATAAAAGCTCCTGACAGATATACTGATTCACGTCCCTCTTGTTCCTTTCAGGATGCACCGGATGGATGTAGGGAAAGAGGGGGCCTTTCTGATTGACATCCTGAATATGTGAAACAGAAGAAAGACTCACCACAGTCTCCAGACAAAAAAGAAGATAAGTCCCCACAACAAAAGCCACAGTTTAAAAAGAATAAGGTGGCAGCACTGTCAGTTAAAAATGCCAGTACACTTGAGAACATTGCTGAAGAACAAGACGTGGGCAGTGACATTGTTAGACAGTTCAGGAGAGGTCACAATATGTCGCCAGAGTCTGAAAGATCCCCTGGATGCAACAACAACTAGCAATTTCATTGCGGTTGAGACTGTGGACTGCCGTGTTCTCCCACCCGACAGAGTTTATGATTTAAATATCCAAATTGAGTGAGACGTGGAGCGCATCATTGGTGTGATATTCTAGGATGACTTAGTTGTGGTATCCTGCTGGCTGAAAGGGACTGGCCACCCGAGCATGTCCGTAAGCTCCCACATGGGGAAGATGTAATTTTGCCGTCTTTCTCTGATCTTGTTCCAGAACCTGTTAAACAAGCCTACACTGTCAACTGGGCTTTAGCGCAGGCACCTGCGTTGTACCACAATCATGTAGGTTGGGACAAGGACTCTCCTTGTCATGTAATATCTATCAGGTCTACACCCCAGCCTCAGTCACAACATCCTGTTAAACATGAAGCAAAAGCTCTGGTGAGGGAGATCCTCTCTCAGGTCGAGTACCGGGGAGTAATTGAGCTCTGTGTCTCTGCAATGAATAACCCATTATTCCCCCTTGCAAAGCTAGACCTTTCATTTAGAATAGTCTTAGATTACAGACACTTAAACAGTCAGACATGTGCTTACACTATACAAAATTCACGTAGCACAGCACTGATTAATAACATAAGCCCTCATTACGACCCTGGTGGTGGGTGATAAAGTGGCGGTAATACTGCCAACAAGGCTGGCGGTAAGTATCGCCAAATTATGACCATGGTGGTGACATCTCCAAAAGACAGCCAATGTACCACGCCAACCGCCAGGGCAGAAAAAACAGCCATCACGGCGGTAGCCACCTACAGCCAGACGGAAGTCAAAGTTCCACCCACCATATTAAGACCCTGCAAATCACCACCTTTTCAAGGGCAGTACCAACGCCAACAAAAGCCTGGCACAAACAGAGCACAAAAGTCAAAGGACTCACCTTTGGAGACAGAGGGAAGAACCACGTCACCACGGAAACCGAACTGCAAGTTTTACTGATGATCTTCTACGTTATGCTCCACCTGGAACACCAACGCCGACGAAGATGATGACGGTGAGTACAGCCACCTAGCACACAAGCAAGAGTAGGAGGTAAAAGAGAGAGACACACACACGCACAACACACACCATTCACACACACACCACACAGCTGCACTACAAAAACAATTTGACCCTGAAAATCGACAGAATAATGCAAGGACAACAGGAATTGATGAAAGTGGTTGTGATCAGTTCAACATCAAAATTGATAACCCGATTTGGCCATGAAACAAATATGTACACTTGTATAAAAAAGGGACACTGTTCAGTCTAAAGGGCCCACATGGACATAGGGCACAGTCCAAGGCCCAACTCGAATCCTGAGCACATCCGAATAGAACACTGCAGGAGCATCAGTTTGCAAATAAGCAGGTATCTCATGGGGCACTTCAGTCGGATGCGGGAACAAGCCCACTCAGGTGGGTGAATACCCCCCTGGTTCATGAGGGGGCCGCCCGCACAGTAGCCCCAGGAGGGTGGACTACATGGTGTCCACCAGCAGTGATGGCTGCATGCTGGTATTGTTTGGGGAGGCTCATGGGCAGCCCCTGCACTCAATGATGGCTGCATGCTGGTGGTGGTTGGGGGAGACTTCTGGGCAGCCATTGCACTCTGTGATGGCTGCATGTGCATGCAGGTGGAGGTTGGGGGAGGCTCATGGGCAGCCCTTACACTCTGTGATGACAGCACATCCACAGCTGGCGGTGGGGGCCCTGTGACAGCTGCTGGTGGTGACGGCGTTTGCCTGACAGCTTCCGCTGGCATAGAGTGCCACTTCTCCTCCTGGTCATGGGTTGGGAATCCCTTTCCCTTCCTGGGAGGGGTGGGAGGGCACCTCCCCTCTCTGCCTTCCTCACAGCTAGTGCAGGCTCCTTTGCCTGCTTTACAGCTGGTACAGGCTCCTTCCCCTTCTTCACAGCTGGTGCAGGCTACTTCCCCTTCCTCACAGCTGGTCCACAATTCTCAGGCATGGCTCCATCTTCTTGCTATTGATATTTGCTGTGGCTCTACCTTGATGATTTCCTCCACCATGACCCTTAACTCCTCCTCAGTGAAACTGGATGTCTTTGTGGTGGATGGGTGTTGTGTGATGTGTGTTGGTGAGGGTGTGTTGGGTAATGTGGTAGGGTGTGTAATGTGGAGTGCATGAGGGGTGTATGGGTGTATGTGGTGTGTCTAGTTGTCTTGGTGCTCTTCTTCTCAGTCTTCTGGTAGCAATAGTTGTTCGTAAAGGGTTGTGGGCAATGTGGGTGTGTGTTTTAAAGTGGTGTGGATGTGGTGTGTGTATGGTTCTCAGGTGTGTGTTTTTGGTATAGGCCAATGTAGTGTTGTTTCGTATGTGGGTGTCCATTCTGCGAGCGGCAGTATGTACCGCCAATGGTTTACCGCCGTTGAATGTCCGCCGTGGTGATTCGTGGGCCATAATGTGATGGGCGTTGTTTTGTTGTGGTAACGGTGTGGGTTTTGGGACCGCCAGTTTATCACTGACCTTTGGTATGGCGGATTTGTCTCTGTGGCTGTATTCTGTTGGATTGGTGTGTGTGTGTCATAATTTGGTGAATGGATATTCGCCAGCGTGGCAGTTAGTTGGTGGCCATCAGCGCAGCGGTAAGCAGGATTTACCGCCAATGTCATAATGAGGGCCATAGTGCGTAAAAATTCAAAACAACCTTGGATATTTCCAAACGTTTTTTTCTGCCAAAACTTAGCATATGAAAGTTGGGACCTAAGTGCATTCTCATTTGGCTCAAAGAAATGCTTCTGTTGTTTTCCCTGAGGCTACAAGAAAAGCCCAGGGCTGTTCTCAGCCCGTGTAAGATCAATATTGCATGATATTGATCCTGAGGCGTTATCTTATGTGGATGACATCTATCTCACAGATGATGACCTCAACATTCATCTTGCCAGGGACGATCATGTCATTTTAGGATTCTCAGCCCTTGGCTACAAATTTTATTTTAGGAAAACTAAAATAACCTTTCTCAGTGTATTGTTGCTGATATAAGAGCTATCAAACAAAGGGAAGAGCTTGGCCCCGCACTTTCTAGAGAAATGTGCACAACTGCACCTACCCACCAAACACTCTCAAGATACTACAGTCTTTACTTGGTTTCTCCAGTACGAACAGGAGTACCCCGCTTCTTTAGATATTTTGCCAACTGACAGACACCATACTGTCAGATACATAGATGGTTCAGCACAATCAGCTGTAGGTACCAATCATCAATACTCAGCTGCTTGTGCAGCTGTGAGCGGAGTAATGAAGGATGGAGTTTTCCACCCTCACAATACCTACATGAAGACCTTAGGGGACTGCACAGCTCAGTTGGCTGAACTCAAAGTCTTTATATTAGTGCTAGAACATACAGAGCCAGGATTACTGACCTTAGTTGTCTGTGACTCATACTACTGTGTCCTGTCCTACAATGATTATCTTAATCATTGGTGATTGAACGGGTTTAGAGACTCTAAATGGAACACCATAAAACACAGAACTCTGTGGTGGAGGGTGGCTGATCTTAAGAATAAGCTACATTCTGTCCATGTAGTACATACATTGGGCCACCAATGTGCAGGAGTACACGTTATTGGCAATGTTTTGTCTGATGAAGCGCTAGATCTGCAGTAGCTACCGCTTCTGTGGCTACAGTGACTTATTCTCAGATGAGGTTGGATAATGAAATTCTGACTGCCATGAAAGCTTCGGCTGAAGGCAAGTCTCTTCCAAAAGCATACCCTGCAATATATTCTCACCACATCAGTGCACAGAATGTTGCTTATGCAACAATACCTGGGGTTGGAGATTGAGCGGTCAACCAAGACCAGAAAGTAGATCTAATAAAGGTAGCGCATGAGGGTGTCACTTCTGCTCATGCTGGTATTTCGGCCACAGTAACACTCTTACAGAAACGCTTCCGGTGGCCCCGTCTATAGAAACAGACAAAACAATATGTCCTTTGTTGTGACATTTGCCAGCAAATCAAGGGCTCCAACATCAAACGCCCACCACATTCATCCCTCTTAGTGTCCAATAAGCCACTACAATGTGTGTGCCTCGAGCATTTCGGTCCTCTTCAACCTAATGGTGCATACAAGTACATCTCAGTTGCTGTAGGTTCTTGTTCTAGATTCCTGTGGGTATGCCCACAGCAGTCGGCTGACGTTCTAACTGTTATAAAAGACTTGTTGATCTTTAACAGTACAAATGCGTTAGCAGCATTCCATTCGGACCAGGGCCCTGCCTTTGCCTCTAAGGCATTCAGCGACACCATGGGCACGATGGATGTTGAACTCCATTACTCCTCACCATACCATTCCGGGGGAAATTTGGTCTTGGAGAGGAGGAACCATCATCTAAAGCAGTCCTTAACAGCTAGAGTATTAGTTTCTGGCCACAGTTGGCTACATCACCTATATGGGGTCCAGAGAGCACAAAATAATCTGCCAAGACTGTCTTTGGGGGGACACACTCCCTATGAGGTTCTCTTTGGGATACCTCTGTAGGTCCCAGATCTTGATGGCCCTGGTTTGGTGGCAGCAGATACACCTTTTGACATAAATGAACGTCTCACTGTCTTACAGGAGCTTCAGCAATTTCGTGATGATAAATCATCCACCAGTGCTGCCACTTTAGGAATATGGGATTTACCAACAACTTCCATTGGCAGGATTCCTAAAGTCGGGATCTGTTACGTGAGAAGATCACTGTGGAGAAGGAATTCAGTCCATCCTACATAGCACCGGTCCCAGTCCTGGGAGTACAAGGTCCCAGGACTGTCATCCTACCACCTTTGCCTAGCTACAAAGCTAACAGATTAATTTCCATTAACGTTGTCAAACTTCACTATGTGGCCGATCCTGCACAGTAGACCCATGGGTCCCTTGGGTAGTTCCCTGTCCCCTCTCACTACCCAACAGGACTTACCTCTTCAAAGCAGAAATAACAACATTACTTCTGACTACACAAGAAAGCCAAACAATGCTACAAATATCTCCTTGACCATTGGGAGGGCGGAAAATGAGCTCTTGCTGATTCCAATTACTACTTCAATGAAAACACCTGTCCAAGATTTGGTTGTTTCCTACACCAACACAACACAGACCGATGGCATCATCTACTATGAGCCTCCACACAAAGTGGATCCGTCCACCAGTAATGCATCTGCTCCTGCATTTGCAGACACTGCTTCTGGTTATTTCCTCGACATTAATGACTTTTCTTCAGACTCATCCACTCCAGTAATTGAAAATGTATAAAAGACACGTAAGCTGTACCTATGGCTTACAAATAACTATTTAATTCACCCATGGAACTATTTATGGTTCTGCTTGACATTTTTTTGTATTGTTTCTATGGATTTGTTTTGTGACTGTTTTCTTTTTGCTTATAAATGGTCATTACCTTCCTGAATGTTCCTCTGTTGAGCCTGTGGATTAAGTCTTAACACCATATCATTCCTCACATAAGGTCCGAAGAGACTTGTCCCTTGTGAACATTTCAGCTGTACATATTCTTGATGGGATTGTGTGGGACAATACTTCATTTGATATATACGGGCCTAGTGAGGTAATTCAGATTCCATATGTCTTTAAAATTTCTATGACTGACGTAATTACACCTGGTGTTGTATCTGATGATTGGGATGGCCAGACAGTTGATTCTATGTTAACTGAAATGAAGGAATATTCAGTATTTGAAAGTGATGATGCATATACAATTACAATGAAGTATGGGGAAATGTTCTGCTATAACAACTGGGGACATTACTACCTGCACCGTGCTGCTAGAAACAGACCAGTACTTAACTACATACAGTGGGAACACTGTGCAACACCACCTATGGGGAGCCCAAAACGTCATTCATATACATTTTCTTATTTTTCTGGGCATGACACAAAACATCCAGAATCATATTTTTTCAAGCTACCTCCTTCAAAAATTAGAAAACGTTTGCTATATGATACAAAACTGATTTATTCAGATTCCTTTGTTTCCCGTCTTGCAATTAAAGGTTATGAATACTAGAGGAACACTGTTGATTTAAAGAGTGTATGGGGAACACAAGATTGGCAGATACAGGGTAGGGAAGCTTTGTTTAGAGCATGCCTTATTCCTGTGCAAATCATCATTTTAAATAACACCATTCAACAGACATCCTGTCTGGGGTTAGCTAAAATAAAAGAAATGAACTCGCCCAGTATCCCCACACCGGCAAAGTTTAATACTTGGCAATTCCACGTGGATGTCACTGAGGAAGAGCTAGATGCAAAGGTTCAGGGTGGTACCTATAACTCTTCACTTTCCAGTCCCGGCGTGTGATTGATTTGGCCAATAGACACCAATGGATGTAAGGCACGTTTTGTGAATTCCTCAGGTGGTTTCAAGATTAGCCGGCCAGACCCTCTCTTTGTCTCGGGTCAACACATGGTTATAGTTACAACATACAGGGGGTCATTGTGACCCCCGCGGGTGGCGGGAGCCGCCCGCCTGGAGGGAGCCGCCATATGGCCGCTCCGCGGTCAAAAGACCGCCGAGGCCATTCTGGCTTTCCTGCTGGGCTGGCGGGCGACCGCCAGAAGGCCGCCCGCCAGCCCAGCGGGAAACCCCTCCCCACGAGGAAGTCGGCTCCGAATGGAGCCGGCGGAGTGGGTATGTGCGACCGGTGCAGTGGCAGACACTGAAATACAAAGTGGAGCCCTCTTACAGGGGCCCCTGCAGTGCCCATGCCATTGGCATGGGCACTGCAGGGGCCCCCAGGGGCCCCACAACACCCCATACCGCCATCCTGTTCCTGGCGGGCGACCCGCCAGGAACAGGATGGCGGTATGGGGTGTCAGAATCCCCATGGCGGCGCAGCAAACTGCGCCGCCATGGAGGATTCTGCAGGACAGCGGAAAACCGGCGGGAGACCGCCGGTTTTCCTGTTCTGACCGCGGCTGAACCGCCGCGGTCAGAATGTCCTGAGGAGCACCGCCAGCCTGTTGGCGGTGCTCCCGCATCCCGGGGTCGGAATGACCCCCACAATGTGGGTAAACTGTGCCAACAATGGGTACAGTCTAACAGGTTAGCCGCAGTTAAAGAACATCTTAACACTCTTTCTGAAGATGTAGACTTGCAGGAGTTTTTGTTCAGTCCTAGAAGGCCACACTCTAAAAGATTCATCAATGCTATGTATAATGAGATCTGGAAGCTTTCTCAGATAGAAGCTGCTGCACGTTTAAGGTAAATAGATACAGAAAACTTATAAAAGGCTTTAGCTGTTGTTGATAACGGCATGAACACTCTGTCCAGCAGGATTTATTTACTGACAAATATAGTATTGTGTGCAATAGATATCATTCAGACAGACATGTCCTTTTTATATCATGGGCAAAGTCAGCTGCATTCCATCATGCAGTTAGGTTGGACGTTACAGAGCTTGAAAAATGGCCGAGTTCCTTGGAAGTACATTAACGGTAGTGAATTGTTCACCGCTTTTAATTTATCCAAGGAACAACAGACAATGGCTAAAAGGGAAGCGAGTTTCATCATGTATCATATAAAGAAGTTAGAAAAGTTGCCTTTCACAGTTTCAGAGAGTCCTTCAACAGTATGACTCTTACATGGCAATATTAATCTGCCCCTTTCCACTTTTTGTTTTTCAAAATGCATGAAACATCTTGCTGTGGGCAAGTACGAGCGACTAAGTGATAGCTATATTAAAGAAGAGTGGGTGTTGTTCTTTGAATACAAATGTCTGAACAGCAAAACCGAGGTATTTCTCAGCGGAAGCAAATGTGAGACTACTGTTAGTCATTTAATGATCTGCAGGCAGGTGTCCCTTCACGGCCTTTGCAAAGCGGGGGTCACAAACTTAGCCTGTTTTCTGAAGGGTACTCCAGTACCTTTAATTAGACCAGTATTTCATGTACTTCCGGATGGAAGTTATGTAGTGCTGAGTGACCAAAGCTGTTGCGGTATGCGAGCATGAATTGCCTATGCAATTTCAGTCTCTAAGGTCGTTACGCATTGTGGACAAGTTTTATTCCCCCACATTAGAGATAAAAGTATCAGAAATGTGGCCTCACATTGATACTGCCAATGTAAATTATGAAAAGCTGAGCAGACTAAAGATGCTACTGTTCCAAAAATGTCACGTTGACATCAGCTAGAGAGACGTATGCTCTCCAGATTGCAAGATCATCAACCGAGATACAATCCCTTTTCAATACTAACTTCCCGAAGCATTTTGGAGAGCTGGTATCCAGAATTTTCAACGCTTCGAACACTACTGGGATTGTTCACTTCTTTAAGGCTGTTGGTTCTGGATTTGTGTCCATCTTCCAGACTGTCTTCGGAGTCATTCCATCAGCCATCCATTCACTCATTTCAAGTGTGTTGAGCGGCTTTCCTATAATTTTGGCATTGAGTGGTGGAATATTTCTGCTATCTCTTCTGATTCGCAGTGGTTGTGTCTTTCCAGCTATGCGACGCAATGGAGCCACTGCCACAAGCTCCACTGTGCTGTGAACGCATGGTTCAGGTCTTTAATGCTCCATTGCTGGAGGTATTGGAGCGTGAATTGTCATTGTAATTCAGACCACTCCTTGGTGCATGCAACCGTTCTTTCGCTGCTTATGGTACATCTTCAAACACTTGCCTACAGTCTGTCTTGCTGTTACGCCAGTGCCTCCTGTCGACCAAGCACTGCTGATGTCCCCGATGAGGGTTCATTCATGGCTGTGCCCATTGAGGCTAAGGCTGATAAGCGAGGCCACTTATGAGCCACCCTTGCTGAACGATTTGGCTCTTTTTGGCACTGTGGAGAAAGCTACTCCTGAAGATGGATCTGCACAAGAGACTACTACGCACTACTGCTCCGTGGATCCTTCTGCCTATCTTGTGGTGATCGATCTAACATCTGACAATGTGGCCTCTTTTCTGAGGTCCTTTCCATTCAATGGCTTCAGAGATGCTCTTCAAGATCATGACTATTGTTAGAAAGATTAGATGATTGGCTCATAATACTAAATTCAAAGTTTGCATTTATTGCCCTTACTATGGCCTGCTATTCTTGTCATGGTCGACAGTATGGTGGTCATTATGATATTGGCGGTGACTGTTAAAGTAGTGGTAATACTGCCAACAGGCTGGTGGTATTTCCTGCTAAATTATGACCAATGAGGTGACACCTCCCATTAACAGCCAATGTACCACACCAACCGCCAAGGTGTTAGCACCATTGACCACGGCGGTAGCTATCAACATCCAGGTGGAAAACAAAGTACCGCCCACCATATTAAGACGTTGCAAACCGCCATGATTTTTGGGACGGTAGTAATGCCATAAAGAGCCTGGCGGAAACAGAGCACAGAAGACGAAAGACTCACCATCAGAGACACAGAGAAGAACAACGCTGCCATGGAACCGGACCTTCAAGTCTTCCCGATGCTCTTCTACGCCATGCTTCACCTGGAACACCAACGCCGAGGAAGAGTACGACGGTGAGTACTGCCGCCTAGCACACAAGGGAGAGAGGGAGGAAAAGGAGAATGACACACACACGCACAACACACAACATTCACACACACACCATACACACAACTAGCTGCAGAGGAAAAACAACGTCATAATAATGCAAGGGCAGCAGTTAGACAGTACTGATATTGTAATTGTATGCCAACAGCCACCAAATTGTCCATATGACAAAAAATACTTGATTCACTGTTCCAAATAGGCAAATGGCCAGTCCAAAGTTCAAAAGGCCCACGTGGCCACAGGGCATAGTCCAAGGCCCAACTCGTTCCCTGACGTAATCTGTACTATACTGTACAGGGGCTTCATGCCGAATGGCCAGGCACCTCAGGGAGAAGGGGGTGGGGGCACCTCAGCTGAAGTGGTGGACCTGCCCACTGGTTCTGGAGGGGGCTCCATGCCCATTACAATTAGCTGGGGAGTGCAAGGTCACAGTGTCTGAGTTGGTGGACTTGCACACTGGTTCTGGAGGGGGATCCATGTACAACAGTCCCTGGAGTGTGGCCTACATTCTCTCTGCTGGTGGTGAGGGCTGCTGTTTCCCAGCTGGAGGTGAGGGCTGCTGTGTCCCAACTGGAGGTGAGGGCTGCTGTTTCCCAGCTGGAGGTGAGGGTTCCTCTGTCCCAGCTGGAGGTGAGGGCTGCTGTGTCCCGTCTGGAGTTGAGGACTGCTGTGTCCCAACTGGAGGTGAGGGCTGCTGTGTCCCAGCTGGAGGTGAGGGCTCCGTGCCCACTGCCATTGGCGGGGGCCTCTTGCCTTTCTTAGTTGGTGGAGTGAGACCCTTCCCTTTCCTGGGTGGTGTAGTGGGATATTTTCCTCTCTTGGGTGGGGGAGTGGGATCCTTCCCTCTCTTGGCTGGTGGAGTGGGATCCTTTCCTCTCTTGAGTGGTGGAGTGGGATCCTTTCCTGCCTCCACGACCAGGAGGTGCCTCCACTGTCCCTGTGGACTGTTTGGCGGAGGAGGGCTGGGTCGCTGTGACCCTGCTCTTACATGCAGGGTGTGGGATAGGGGTAGGAAAGAGGTCAAGTTGGGCAAGAAAAAGCTTCTTAGGGACGGTGGAGCGGGATGAGGGAGGAGGGATGGGAGTGGAGGTTGAGGGAGTGGTTGTTGGAGGTGTATGTCTGATGACTTTGGTTGCAGGTGCATGGGCAGTGTGCTGTTGGGTGTCTGAGTGCATGCGTTTGTGTCTCTTAAGAGGGGGTCAGACAGGGTGGAAGAGGACACAGGGGACGTGAGGAGGGATGTTGTGGAGGTATCTGCAAGTGAGTTGTGTGTGCTGCTTGGTGTGGTGATGGTGGTGGTGGCTGTTGAAGCAGTGCATGTAGGTGTGAGTGCGGATGTGACAGTGAGGGAGGAGGAGGAGGAGAAGGGGGGACAGCGGAGGTAGTGGATGTTGTTATGTGTGCAACTGTCTATTGTTTGTGTGAGTGCTTGTGGCCTGAAGTGTGCTGCATGTGTTTGCCTGTGCCACTCTTGTGTGATGTTTTGTGTGCATGCTTGTCTGGATCCTGTCACGAATATGGCCCACAAATCACCTTCCTTCCCCATTGGCACACACATCACCGAGCGCCCACCATGTACACCACCACCAGACATACGACTCTCCCAAATGACACAATGCATGCACACAAATCTCCATGCAACCTTGTCACATGTCTTGTGCCCAAGGTGTACTCACCTGTTGGTCTGGAGGCCCATACAGCAGCCCATAACAGGGTAGGACCCCATCCACCAAGCACTCCAACTCCTCCAAAGTGAAGGCAGGGGCCCTTTCCCCGGTCACACTGGACATGGTAGAATTCAGACACAGGTCACAGCAGCACATGCAGCATAGGTGTTGTCCTGTGGAAAGTCAGAAAACAAGTGAGGTTTTAGGTAGAAAATGGCAGTCACATACACGGCAATGTACACCGTCACCGCCGCCGGTAATCCCCATTGGCCACTGTACTCCATAGAGCTCTATGCAATCCAATGAGTAATAGCACGGCGGTGCAAGACTGCCTTCTGCCATGATGTGCAACGCTGGCGGAGTTAGCTCACTTCCACCTGTCCCTACATACAGAACAGGCGATCGCCATTTTATGGTGGTGGACAATATTCAGATAAACGAGAACTGCGTCATATCCATAATTTGCACATACATTGCCATTACCAATGTCTCCATCATGTTACCGCTCTATGAACACTGAGGTGGTGGTTCCATTGTTAAAATTGTGACAGCCTACTCACTCTTGTGTCCCTTAGACACCTACCACTGCAGAGGAATTGGAGAAGGAGGCAAGACCCCTTGGACACTTGGCTACACTGGAGGACAGGCACATAATACTCACCTTTACACTGGGCAGGGCCACAATCACAGAGCTGTGTGGTCAATCAGATCCTTATCTGATATCTGCCATCTGTCATCCCACTGGGATCCCTCCTCTTCTGAAAGTTCTATCAGTGCTCCATTTCCTGGCAACTGGCTCTCTCCAAGTGACAGCGGCTTCACAGCAGGAATGTCACAGACAATGTTCTCAATCGTGCTGGCAAGGGTTTTGTCTTCCCTGGTGAAACACATGTGCAGCTACATTTCTTTTCCCCAAGTGGAAGATTCGACCACTGTGAAGGCTGGACTCTATGCAATGGGACATATACCCAACATTATTGGGGCGATTGACGAAACACATGTTGCGTTTGTCCCCCCTGCCAGAATGAACAAAGGTTCAGGAATTGGAAGAGTTTCGACTCACTCAGTGTTCCAAATGGTGTGTCTGGCTGACCAGTACATCTCCCACGTCACTGCCAACTATCTTGGGTCGGTGCATGCCCTCTTCATCCTGAGGAATAGCAGCATCCGAAAGGTGATGGCACAACTACAGAGGAACAGGGTGTGGCTAATTGGTGAACATGACTCCCCACCCAATGTATGTCAGTGTATGCCTTCTTTTGTTGACCCCATACCTTTGTGTTAAGCTTATGTTTGTTCCTCAATACTTGCAGGTGACTCTGGCTACCCAAACCTATCGTGGCTCCTGCCCTCTGTGAGGAATGCCAGGACAGGGGCTGAGAATCATTATAATGATGCACATGGGCGAACCAGGAGAATTATTGAGAGGACCTTCAGCCTCCTAAAGGGCAGGTTCAGATGCCTCCATTTAACCAGTGGATCCCTGTGCTACTCACTCGAGAAGGTCTGCCAGATAGTAGTAGCATGCTGCATGTTGAACAACCTGGCCCTCAGAGACTGGAAATGCCCCTGCGGCAGCAGTGGACCTTGAGGACAGTGAGGATAAGGAGGCAGAGGATGAGGATGTGGACAACAGAACATCAGTGAGATGTCTTCCAATGACACACAGGTGAGACAGTGTAACTGACCATTCCTATGATTAATGATGTTTTCTGTGTGGCTGTAGCAGGATGGCATTCACTTTCTTTGCATCTCTACTTACTGTCCCTTATGGCTTCTCATTTTGCAGATGTTGGTGATATGACAACAGTGTACTGATGTGATGACTACAGACAGATACAGGTCATAAAATGTATGCTATCACAGTGTTCAGATCATTTGCACATGATGTGACTGTTTCCATATAAGCACATTTGCATCATATAAAACATTTTCACGTAGGTTGTGCTCAAGGGTGTTTATTGTAGTGCAAACAATTGACGGAAAAGTGAAATGGAAAGGAGTGATGGTTGAGGAAAGTCCAGGGTATTGTTCCAGTCTGTTTGTAGCACAGGTCCAGTGCCCAAGGGGCCATTGGAAGGGGAGCAAATGCAGTTCAAAGTTGACAAGGTGACAAGTTGGGATACAAGGGGGACATTCAGGAGGGTCTCATTTCCTGGTGGTGGTCTTGTTCTTGGTAGGTGTCTCTGGCTTCTGTCTGGGTGGCAGGAAACATTTGCGGGGTGGTTCACCTTCTGCAGGAGGAGGGGTGCAGGTGGCCTCTGAGTCCTGTGGAAGGGCATCCTGCCCACTAGCTGCAGCGGAAGTGGTGGGCTGGTCAGTAGACTGGCTAGTGGTAGGGGCCCGCTGGTATGCTGTCCATTCCCTCATGATTTTGGCCATGTCTGCCAGCACCCCTGCTATGGAGACCAACATGGTGTTAAGGGCCTGCAAATTCTCCCTAATCTCCTGATGGTGTACATCCTGCAGCCGCTTGTTCCCTTGCATGTTGGTAAGGATCTGGCCCATCTTGCCCTGGGATTGTTGGTAAGCCCCAAGGACATTAGTGAGTGCCTCCTGGAGAGTGGGATCCCTGGGCTTGCCCTCCCCCTGGTGCACAGCTGTCCTCCGAGTGCCCCTGGCCACCTGTGCCATTGTCCCCTGAACGGTGTGCCCACTCCCACTGACCCCAGGACCCTCATTGTCTTGCCTGTGAGGTTTCGACTAGGGTCCTTGTACAGGTGGGCACACTGCTGATTGACGCATCCTGGGGACAGAGGTGTGGGGATGTTGCGTGGGTGCTTTGATGTTGGATTCTGAGGGGGGACGCTCTGTGGAGGACTGGGTGTGGGATGGGGTAGCCGACTGACCAGTGGTCCCTGATGGGCCAGGGAGTTCATCCAGATCCAGAGCTCCAGAGTTGCTGTCATCACCATGGCATCTTCTGGTGGGGGACTGAGTAGCTGTGGCACCTCCTCCCCACTGAGATTTGCTGGGGCACCTGTGGGGATGTAAGTGGTGTATTATGCTACATGTCTGTGACCTATTCTGCATCACTAGCTTCCCCTATATTATTGCTGCTGCCCTGCCACCTTTGGTTGTGTATGGTGATGGCTTGTGGGATTGTTAGTACTCCATGCTGTGCATACATTGTTGGTGGGTGTACATGCAGGGCTGGAGGAGATGTGCATGCAGTGGATATTGCATGCATGGCTTGACATTTCATTTTTGGAATTGTGGTGCTGTACTGTGTGGGATGGAGTGGGTTGATGGGTTTCAGGCTGAGGGTTCGTGGAGGCATGCAGTATGGGGGGTGATAGGAAGTAAATGTTGACTCACCAGTGTCCAGTCCTCCAGCTACTTTAGGTTAGCATAGCTAGGTTACAAATTGACATTACTGGACCTCAGCCTGCGTGCACTGACATCCATTTTAAAGCTGCCAAAGAAAATATGTGGTTTTTATTTTTTTCAAGAGTGAGCTGTCACATCATTTACCTTGTTTATATATTGAAGTGTTATCAATTAGCATTCATACTGTAGGTGATTTCTAAAAGAATCACATTTCATGTAGCACAATTTCTCCAATGTTGATTGTTTCATGTTAAGTATCCTTGTGAGTTTAGTCCTGTGATCTCCCTTCACACCACATAAAAAGTGTGCATTTTTACTCTCTGAAACCTATATTATGTGCCCTTTCTGGAAAGTGTGCAAACTTTCATTTGCATTTTGAAATGTGCTGTCTCTATGGGAGACAAATATCTGACTCTATATTTAGACTTTTTACATTTTCCAAGACAGTCTCCGAGCTTGACAGTCTATTTAATTCACACTTAAGCCCATATTTAAGAAAAGTTAGCACCACCTTTGTGCCATTTTTTTATGCAAAAGTAGCGCTAACCTACAGGCTTATTTATATTTTGTCGCTAGACCCATCTTGCGACAAAATTTCAGAGTTAGCGTCATTTTTGGGAGCACCAACCCACCTTGCGTCATTTTGCCGCAGAGATAAGCAAGGTAGGTATTCCCTTCCAAAAATGGACGCTCCAGCACCATATTTACAGCCCAACACTAAAACAATACACATTAAGCAACCGATCCTAAAAAATTACGCAACGTGTGCCACCTGCTGCAATGGAACACCTCTATGGGAACCGAAAACAAACACATTCGATATATGTGCAGGTCATTGTGGCCCACCGTGGGCTCTTCACAAACATCCTAGCCAAATATCCCAGCAGCATCCACGGTGCCTTTACATTTCAGCATTTCACCATTAATTAGCGGTTCCAGGATGGGCAACATGGCAATGGGCTACTCGTACTTAAGCCGCTATACCAATCATTACACAGATAACACACCAATCTTGTAGGACAAACAATACATACACCACACTAAACACACGTGGACAGGGAAACACAGATGTACCAACAACAACTTGTGTGCCACATGCCGCACTACACTGCATTCATTGCACATCACACACACACACACACACATACACCCATATCTACATAATATAGCCACAACCCGACTGGCACACTGCATGAATGACAGGTGCAGCTATGTCCTCTTTGCATATAGAAGTTGGCCCCAAACCTCTACAAGTGTATACTGGTTGACAACTAAATATTTTGGAGATTCCACTGCACCAATTTTGCTTCGCCTCCAATTTTGTGACTGGCACAGGCATAATCAGCCACAAAGGGTGACTAAGTGTCGCATTGCATGCGTAGTGCCACATGGTAACATGGAGGCCTGAGTTTGGCTTTGTAGGGATACCATGGTGTCAATGCAAATGACACCATTGTGGTGCAAGGAGGTGGTAGGGTCCCCTAACTATAGGACACAGCCTCAAATATGGACAACACACCACATATTTGGCATGGTGAAACTGTGAGTTCATATTTATTTTTGATAATCATCAGGTTCCTGAGCCATAACCCATGATAGTAATGTCCATCACCATACACAAAAACAACCATTCCATGAAACAGGAACACACACAATACCAGAAGCAAGTCTGAGTCCCCATTCCATCTAAAACTAACATCAGCCATGGCACACACAAAACCACAAATATGAATGACCGACATGTTCTCTCATTCCTTTGCAGCCGACCAAGGTTAAGGCATCCTGCCATGGGTTATGACTCCTTTTGACAGCACAACAATGGTGGAAGAGCAGGCATAGAATAAAGGGCACATGAGGACATGAAATGTGGTGGAGAGGACAGCTGGGCTCCTGAAATCAAGGTTCATTTGCCTGGCCCTAACAGAAGGAAGCCTGTTGTACGCACCACCCCTGGTATGCAAGATGGTTGGAACATAGGTTGTGATGTAAGAGGGTCTAGTGCCTCCATGCCACACATCACCATCGCATAACTCACGGCCAAGTGGCTCTTGAGGGCCTAGATCCAAAATATGTGGCGTTAAGAAGGCATAGTGCAAATTCCTACCCATTTCACCACGTCATGCCCATGCCAAGCAAGATGCATGCATGTAGGGGCATACATATTGTAGAGGCTGTTTCCAAATGGTGCATTTGAAAATAAGGAACTAAACTGTGTTACATCTCAGGGTAGCTGTTACACCAGCACTGAGCACATGTGACAAGGGGGAGCACGTTGGTATTAATGGACCTTCATTTACTGTTCATGGTTAGGAACAAAGGTTTGAGCCAAACCCTGCACTGCTTATCAATGGTGTTACATACCAACATCACCATTGGCCCTAACCCTGCCACATGGTGTGATGCATCTCAAATATAGAACACACATGTTGGCTCTGGAGTGAGCTAAGGGTTGCTAGACAAGTGAAGAAGCAATGGGTGCTGATCCACTCTGCATACATATCCCTCACAGCCAGGAATTAACAATAAAATGGGAGAATGCATCACCCAATTAATGTGTGGATGGAATGTAGGCAGAGTCTATCGCACTCCCTATGTACATTCTAACAAATTGTCACACAAATCTGCTGTCTTGACACATGCCTGCAGCTAATACACGTGAAGACTGATGTACAGGTATATGGCCTAGGTAGGAAAGGGTTTGCAATTACCTACAATAGTGGACATGGGCCAGCAAGGCAACCCAGTACAGTCTGCATGATATCATCACACACCACATATGAAAACACACCTCTCATTGACACTTACATGCCTCACCAAGATAAAGTTACCTACTGTGACAAAACCCCTAAAATGTCTGCATCTCTAACATGCTAATCAGGTTTGGGATGTCCATGTATGTCTAGCAATGTCCAAATATGTCACAGACCCATCCTTAAAAGCATAAGTGAAGAAGGAGACAGATAAATTGCATTTGGCAAATAAAAAATCCAGAGCTGAGATGATTTTGCAAACTACTAAGATACAATCATAGTGAAAGTGACATAGGTTGTGGAATGCAGATGTGAGGGCATCCTCATGTACATCAAAGGATGTGGAAGGACAGCTGAGAGACTCCCACAGACACTTGGAGAGTCAACAGGGGTAGGTCACCTGGAGACTACACAAGTGTTGTGGCTGGTGTACTTTCATGTGTGTATGAAAGTCATGTAATCCCTCAATCCCTGGAAATGGGAGGGAAACTATCACATAGCCAGTAGTAAAAGGTGTGTAACTCTTCAAATTAGACAAATCACACGTAGCATCCTGTCCATGTATGATTGGACCATGTTGCAGTAGAGGGCGTGTACAAAGTGTAAGCAGCCTAAAGAACACCCGCAATGTAGGACCAAAACTATTCCAAACAAGTCATGCCGTTAATGTTGCAGAAGGTACACATAGACCAATACTGACTGTGCAACACAACAATATCACCGTGTGATCACCCGACATATGTTTACCAAAGATGTTTAGGTCAGTACATAACAAAATCATCTTTGCTACAACAACAACATTGCAGTTGCCCATTGCATACTATTCTGACAGAAGGCAGTGACCAATGTCATCATCTGTCCCCTGGGTCGTAAAAAATGAACGTTACATTAGGGATACATGCCCTAACAAAGATGAATACGGAAATTACTAAGAATGTATAACCATTTCTGTCAGACCATGCCAAATGATGAGATATGTCCTACACGTACAAGCAGCCAGTCCCCTATACATGATCGGTCATGCCTGACATCAAGTCCCCAAAGGAAATTATAAATCCGAGGCCATATGATCACATTTGTGCAGGTGTCTGTCTGCAGGGGACTGTAGATTGCTCTGCTTAAGAGCTATCATGATGAGGCTAGATCCCCGCCCAACACCCCAAAACTCCCATAATGAGGCTACATTGACTCTTGACACAGTCAGGGGCCTGATGCATGTGTACAGTGGACTGAGCTGAGTGGAGCACCGTCAACCTGCATCAAAACATGCAAACATGGGTCTATGTAGGCACAAAAAGTCCCACACTAGCAATGATGACTAGGCTGCCATCATTGCCTGACTCAAACACTGCTACACAGTTGTATGCTATTGTCTGTGACAGTCATAACAAACATGTTGTGGTCGATTGTAGGTACCTAGTTTGTCCCATGCACACATATCTCTGATTCCTCAGCACACATGTACCACTTAACTGGTACAGGCCTGGTATTGTGCACTGGAGTCTGCACAAAAGTCAACTTTTCACTAATGAGAATGCCTTAGTAGCACATGATCATTAATAGACTTAAAGGACTATCAGATGTGTTCCCACATATGGAAATATAGGTGCCACTGATATGACTACATAGCCATTTAACAATGCCCAGCATGTGACCATGCAGGAAGATAGATATGTGAGTTTTCATATCCCATGAACACACCACTGTGGCATTCTTTACACATATGACACTACACATGTCTTTCCACACACACATCACATACCAACCTTCATTGACACATGTGAGTACTCCATCTCTTGCATTATAAATGCATGGGGAACCATATGTTACATGTGATAACATAGCATCTTGAACCCTGAACCAAAAACACAGTGTGGGCACACATGGACTCACAATGCCAGCGGTTACATGAAATCAACCCAGCCATGGTCCACTGCATCCCCTGAGTATGATTTGTCAAGGGTAACACATGCATGACCATGTATTGGACACAGCCCATCATATCTATTGTGTTGTTGTTAAACGTAGATTTTAAAATCAGACATGACAATGTGGTAGACCCACAAATATGTGTTACATCACAAATGTACACTCCTAGTACACATGTGGTAACATGTATACAGACAAAGTCTACTAACACATGCACATATGTAAACGGTATCAGTCATCACATGCATCACACACACATACAAACATAGTGGTAACACATACCGATGTTACAGTTAAAATAAGAACACATATGCACACCCAGGTAGCCATACCATACTGACTACATACATGTATAGCCCCTGTGACATGGTATGTGAATCTGGGTGCACTGTCAGCCTTTCCAACAAAATACATGCATTCCCGTTATGCTTCAAAAATTCTGACACAAACAGCAAAATTCCACCCCCTGATGTCCAAAACAATTACGCCTGGCCCCTGGCATCAGTCGCAATTCCACAGGCCTTATCAGCCTTCATGGGAAGGAACACCATGCATGACCGTCATGTGTCACATTTTGTGATGCAAACGCTAATACTCTGTACTTAATTAATCAAAAAAATGACACCTGGCCCCAGCATGTCAATTGCAAGTCATGAGGCATTGTCAGCCTCAATGGAAAAAAACAAAGCATGACCATCATGTGTCAAAAAAAGGCGCATATCAGAAAATGTGATGCACAGGGTAGGGTCAAAAGCAATGGGTGTTGCAATAGGGCAGCCCCTGCAACAACCATTGCATGCCCCTCTGATGCAGATTACAGACAGATAATGTTTGGCAGTTGTTCTGACCTACCACTAAGGTGACTTGCTTACTCAGCTTAACAAGTTGAATGTGTAACTGTTGTCCATGCACAGAAATGTTCAAAATTATCTAAGCTGTTCTCCTGTTATGTATTGCAGGTGGGTCTCCACTATACACCATTTGAGAAATGACCCAATTTGAAGACCCCAATGCAGCCAGCAAGTGTCACCTTGTGCGCCACATGTGTCATTCCAGGGTTTTGTGTGAGAGGGTTTGATGTGTGCAATACAATGATGAAATATATTGTGTGAACACTGAGATGAAGTCATCTGAGTTAGGATATGGACATCATGTTTGATGCTATGTTGAGGATGGTGAATGAGTTGTTTGGTGCACAAATGCCAACGTGTGCTGCTATGGAATTGTGGATGTTGACAAAAGGAAAGCAACCATACATACACTGTAATGTCAGTCAAGATATGTGTCAGAGGTTCTGTGTATCTGAATAGCATGCCTGTTGCCAATATACTTGTCACAGCACATTTTACAGCACTGTGTGCCACACGTAGTTTTTAGTTACTCAGGAAATGGTACATGTGTTGAGGTCCCTAAGGAACTTATATAGGAGACACTTGCAACACCAGCACCTCACTATTCATCAGAAATTAAAGGAGGAAGCGGTCACGCAAGGAGCCTTATTGTGCTGGCAGTCAGTTTAGTACACAATGAGAATACAACAATGATGGATGTGGGACATGTTTATGGATTGTAGTAAACTAAATGTGTGCAGATTTTCTGACATGGTCGAGCCATCATGATGTTTGTGAGTGAACTTGGTCACATTACATGTGCATAGAATGTGAATGCTTAGTATATACCTGCTACTTAGGAGATGTTTGACATGCATGTGCACATGTACTTCAATAAGTAGGAATACTGGAATACTGTAGCTGCACCAAGTGCAGTGCCAATCTTCCTGTGCTCCTTACTACACCCATACAGCCACCATGTGTGTGCCACATTACACAATTTGCACACCATGCCACACATAGTGGACAATAGGTACAAAGTCTGTAGAAAACATAGATGTACTGGTCAGGCTTTGGGCAAACTATATGGCACTAACCCTGAACTGTACATGTGGGCCCCTTGTGAGCAATGGTGTGCCCCCTTGTAATGCGTACTCTGAGCAGGTGTTAAGCCACGGACACATGAATGATGTATTGGCAAACCTTAGAATTGGTGGTGGCAAGTTTCCTGCCCCCCCACCTGATGACCACCACCTTGTATCCATGTTGCTTTGCCAAGGCTTGTTGTAGCACTAGGGGTGTCAAAGTGGTTGATTGCATACAGTGGGTCATTTATTGACAATGGGAGAGGGATTTGGGACTCCTTGGGTCACTTGATCCTCACTAGTATGATGACACAAATGCTGTGCAAGGATGCAGTACTCCACTTACCTCTGGGCCCTGATGTTCCACAATGGATGGCCGTTACCCCAGTGACATGTACATGATACCGTAGATGGCTGGTAGGAAGTGGAGTATTGATTTGGAGCTTGACAGTGTTGTGGAATGTGTGGTGGACAGCATATGTCATCTGAGGATGTTGTGTACATTGCATGTTTGTTCTACCTCTGCCTAATTTGATGCCATGTTCTCATCATGTTTTAGCTGTCAATATGGACACAGCACAGAAACATGCAATTGAGATGAGGCTGAAAGTTATTGACACATCACTGATGTACAGGCCATGGGTACTAAAGGATGGAAAATAAATATCAGAGAGAGAAATCCACTGGGGCTGGACTTGTCTTTCCACATGAGGGACCTCCGCTACAGGCAGCAACGGGCAAGCCACATTGGGCAAAAAATCTGGGGTCATGGGGGCCTCCTCTGGTCCTATACCCCCCACATCAGCCTCACCTATCCACAGTCAGGCACTGCAACAGCCTCAACCTCAACCTTTGAGGTAGACGTGAGGCAGGACATGGCAGCCCTGATGGCAAGATTGGACAGATTGGCAAAGGACAATGCCAGGAATTAAAAGTTGCTGAAGTACTGAAAGAAGAAACTTAAGATGATGTATACATTGTAGACATTTTGTAGCACAGCCTCCCAGTTCCTTCCCTTCTCCCTTTTTCTATTGTTATCTGTTTTAGTGGGTTTTAGGTGGGAAGTGATAGGTTAGTTAAATAGGTTAGTATTAGTTGAAGGTTACTGGAGGTATAGTTGGGAGTGGCTTTTAGTATATTATTTATTTTAGGGTGAGTGGGTGGCGGCTTATGTTGGGGTTTCTATGTTTATAAAAACAAAATAATAATAAAAATAATATATATATATATATATATATGTATATATATATATATATATATGTATTTGTTTAGGATGTAGGTTGTTAGTACATGTGTAGCCTTAGTTTATGTTGTCCTGTTCATATCTTGTCTCTTAAGGGGGTGGGGGGGACAATGTTTAGGGTGTTGCGTTACATGTTTAAGTTAAGTTTAGATTAGGATAGATATTTGTAGGGGTAAATTAAGATAAACTAGTTCAGGTTAGATTGGTGTAGATTAGTGTCTAGGTTAGGTTTTAAAATGATGTTCTTTTAATGTTTTAAGAAACCCTGTTAGTTTTAGACAGTAATCATTCCATGTTGATTGAGTGTCTGGGTGTTCTCATGTGTGGACTGGCTAATTAGGAGGAATGCTTTATGGTATGCCTTCTGTATTTATTTACATGTATGACCATGTGCATCCCCTATGACCAAGGAGCTGTCAGATTGGCTGCAATATGACATCAGCTACTCAAAACATTGTCATCCCCATTTCCAGCCATTCACATTGTGTAGGTATACAGAATCCTGGACAGGTTAGTATGAAACTTCAACTGTCATCACTGAGGTATATCAGAAATATTGGTGGAAAGTGTGGCAAATATTACATTAGCCATTTTAGGGTATGTATCCTAGCACACTGACAGCTGCCCGTCAGTGAAGAAATTTGCCTCTTTTACCCCACACTTATTAGTTGTACTGTTGTTCTCATCTGGGAAAATTCCAAATGCTTGGTTCTGACCCAACTTGCATGGATAACTGTTCAATACACGTATTTAAGACTCTGTAAGTTGGTTGTAGCCCACAACACCATCTGTCAGCATTTTCATGTTAAGCTCCTAGTGTGTGGCTTTGTGTCTGACAGTAAAGCACACATGTAATTAGGTTCTGTTCTCATGGACATAGCTTCACACAATGCATTATTTAGCTGAGTTGATGGATCACAGTCAACATTGACATGATAAATGTGAACAATATGACATCAGCTACTCAAAACATTGTCATCCCCAGTTCCAACCATTCACATTGTGGAGGTATACAGAATGCTGGACAGGTTAGTATGAAACTTCAACTGTCATCGCTGAGGTCTATCAGAAATATTGGTGGAAAATGTGGCACATATTACACTAGCCATTTTAGGGTATGTATCCTGGCACACTGGCAGCTGCCCGTCAGTGATCAAATTTGCCTCTTCTACAACACACTTATTAGTTGTACTGGTGTTCTTATCTGGGAAAATTCCAAATGCTTGGTTCTGATCCAACTTGCATGGATAACTGTTTAATACACGTATTTAAGACTCTGTAAGTTGGTTGTAGCCCACAACACCATCTGTCAGCATTTTCATGTTAAGATCCTAGTGTGTGGCTTTGTGTCTGACAGTAAAGCACACATGTAATTAGGTTCTGTTCTCATGGAAATGGCTTTACACAATGTATATATTTAGCTGAGTTGATGGATCACAGTAAACATTGACATGATACATGTGAACATGAGATTTATTTACATGTGCAAGTGTATTTTCCAATGCACTACAATGTCCAGTTCACAGACCCCATGAGAGATCCAGAGCCTTTTGTATTGCAGTCATAGTCCAAGATTGAGTGAACTGTCATGAGACATGGATTGGAGAATTGTGCTTTAGGGGGGAGGTGTCCAAATTGACAATAGGTAGGATTCGAGAAATTAGAGTCTATAGCAGATATTTCAACAGTGGTTGAGTGAAGAGGACAGAGAGCCAGCTGTCACAACATTGGCATGATCCTAAGCACAGAATAAAGGAGATACTGTCCATGTGTCACAGACTGGTACTACCAGGTGGTTTTCTGTGTAAATGCCATTCCTTCCACATTCTCTGATGTGTGTAATGCCTTGTGTGCCTTAGGTGGTGCTGTTGTTGAAGTTGAGGGGGCCCCATACATATCAGGGGTTAGAGATGTGGAATCTAAGGTCCTGACAGCTGCCATCTGTGGGAACACATAAGGCATCACTGCAGTAAGGAGGAACTGCTGATTTTTTAACACCTCAGCTACATCATGGTTGTAGGCAGCCATGTTTTCCTTCAGGGAGGCCAGTTCCCACTGTATGGACTCCAGGGCATTTTCTATTGCCCCTAGCCTTCTGCTGCCACTTTGGGAGGGCAATTGTTGAAGCCGCTGCCTCATTACAGCAGCTATGTTGGTCAGGGACTGCTGGAGTCCATGTAGCAGGAAGTGGGTGCCTCTGATTGAACTTCTGCATTCCCTCTAGGCTGCCTGCCATGATCTCCATCCCCACCCAAACCTGCTGTTCCAGCTCCCACTGGACTCCTACCACAGTCCTCTGAAAGGTGATGTCTGGGTCCTCAGAGTCCAGGGCTGTGGCGGGACTGGTTGGTGCTGTGTGTTGGTTGTTGGGTGGTTCATGTGGAGACCCCACAATGCTTGTGTTTCCTCCCTGAAACTGGAGGTGGTGTCTGGAGGGCCTAGGACATCCTGGAGAGTCTCTTCATTGATGGTCAGGAGCTAGTCATCCATGTCATCTGTAAAATCCAGGACATGCAGGTCAGCAGGAAATAAGCCATCATCCTCTGTAATGAAATAGCCAAATGTCAATCTTTGACTATAGTGGCTGTTGACATGGCTCATCATTTACTTGCCACTGGAGGATCAGTGACATATTACAGACCCCAGATTGTAGTTGTTATTTATGTGTTGCATTGTGCATCACACATGGGGCAACCTCTCAAGGTATTTTGTACATTGATCCCACACCACCATATCCTTCCATGCCCCTTTCACCAGCCACTGACACCATGGTAGCAGGTAATTTACCTTCTGAATCACCATGGTGGACATTCCCACAGTGGTATAATGAGTGTTGTCAATCTTTTGGTGTTTTACTGCATTGGCACCATGAATGATGGCACTAGTGCAGCAAAGCACAGGGGGGGGGGGGAGGGTCCATTGCTAACACTGCTTGTGTTACTTTGACATCTTCCTTTAGCTGGCCCAACAAATGTTCTATTTGTATGGGACAGTCCAACCATTATTGATCATCAGCCCCATTAGTTTGCACATCCCTACAATAGGGCCATTTCCTTGCATACAGCACATCTGCCACAGCCATATGTTGGTGTAAGAATGTACAATATGGATCAATGGATACAATTTGAGACTTTGTTAATGTGGCACACACAGGGGAATGGGCAGCTTGTATCCACATGGGCAAACATTTTGTATGATGGTACAGTTGCTTTACAGGCTAGTGACATTGTGGCTGTAGTGCAACAATGATGGCACTTGTGCCAGTTCTTACACATTAAGGTGTCCCTTTATGCACAATACTAACCCTTCACGCAACACAGACAACCTTGTTACATTGTGAAATTGGAGCAACTTGTACTGCAACACAAATGATGATTACAACATGCCCATATGTTTTATGAGTTCACATTTGTGCCCATTCTGAAATGGTGTAGAGAGGTGTGTGGGAGTTGTTGTTTGGCCACCTTGTGTGGCCTGCATTCCATATGTTGCACAACAAAGCCCTGATTTTTTCATATGTGATGCAGCTCAGTGCAGCAGCATTAATAGTTGCACCGTGCTGCACCTCTATTGAAACAAAGGGATATGCTGTGCTTTCTGGAAGACAGTACACTCCTTTGTTTCCCCCAATGCCTGTGCAGACTTGTTCTCCCTGCACCAATGCAGGCATCGTTGCACCATAGTGCAAGGGTGCCTGTGTTGAGGAGATAGATTGTTGATATGCATGAAGGTGTTCCTTCCTGCACATAAACAATCTATTGTGGCAAGATGGCATTTCAATGTGTGCTGCAGGATGCAGCATACATGAGCAGGGCATGGACGCAAGCAGGATGGGCAGCCTTTTGCCTTGTTGCACCATCCTGACATCATCCCTTGAGTGGGGTTGACTTTAGTCACAGTCTCTGGTAAACATGTTGTAATGGATCTGGGGCAACACCATTAAGCATGGGTGTTCTTGTGGCACAGCCACACTGATTGCACACCCCTTCCAGGCAAAGTGCTTTACGCCACATTGTGAATATGTCAGAGTACATAGCACCACCTGAGCGTCACTAAATGTGAAGCTTGGGTGGCGATGGGGCCTTTTGATTCTGGCCCTGTGCGTCCCAATGCAACCCTTTTGCATGCATTCAGTGTGTCCTATATGCCTCCGCCTTCTCTCACATTTGTGAGATGCCAGATTGTCCTCCCCTGCAACTTGACATCCAATTAGTGGTAGATTTTGGTAGTCTGCTCTATTCTGTCCTGCGATTCCAGTGACCAGCTCCTCAGGATTACTGCTGCCACCATATTCTCCAGCTCATCCAGGTCCTCCTGTGTTGCGGGACTTCCACCTCCAGTCTGCAGTGTTGCCTTTCAATTCTTGGCCAGTTTATCCTTAGTTCTGCTCTTGCAATCGTGCTAGTGCTTCTTGTAGTCAGTGACAGTCCTCTTCACCTCTGCCATCCTGTTGACTTTATCTGCTACTGCCTGCCATAGAGCCTTTCTCCTACCTATTGACAATTTGGAGGTGATGAAGAGCTGGTGTTGAGTCTCCGTCTCCTCTCTGGCCAAGATGTCATGCTCCTCCTCACTAAAGCGACACTTCAGCTTCCTCTTCTCCTTCTTCTGGGACTTTTCTGGGCCCTTCTGGCTGGTATTGGTTGATTGGGATCTCCCTGGGGTGTCTTTCCTGGCCTGCATTCTCCATCTTCTCTTCCCAAATGTTTTTTTTTTTCGCTGGTGCTTTTTTTTTACCCTAATTCGGTTAAATATGACACTAACCGGTTTTGCGTAAAAAAACATGCCGCAAAATGTTCTAACACCACTTTCACAGCATTAGCGTCATTTTTACTTGCGGCATGTCTCAGAGGGTTGCATTAGTTTTGTTGGCGCTAACCATTCCTTAGCTTCACCGTGCGTCACTTTATAAATATGGCACACGGATGGCACTAGGGAATGGCGTTAGCGCACAACTGCGCTAACACAGTTGTGCGCCTTTTTCTTAATTATGCCCCTTAGACTTTTGTCTCTTTCCTCAGAAGCAATCTTCATGTGCATCCTCTTAATGATTTATCTTTAAACTTTTCTTTATTTACAAACTAATTAGATTTCACCACTGAGCTATATTTTTAATCTTTTGAATCTGGTGGAGAATATTATGTACTACCTCCCCCAAAAATGACATTTGTGATGCATTGTGGATGTTAATGTAACTATTGTTGCCCCTTCTAATGATTTTTAAATTTGAATACATCTATATGATTTTGACTTTGAATTTTGCCCTCCACTCACACAGCCCTGTTTTTAGGACTCACATTCTCTGATCCTGTGCATTAGCCTTTTTTCTTCATAAGTTAAAAGTGTTGCCAAGGCCTACATAGGAGGAGGTTGCTAACCTGAGGAACTTACCTGAACTGACCAAGAAGGCCTCAGATGCATTCTAGAGGACCTATCCTACCTGCCATGCCAGTGACAAGTCAGAACGGAAGTGCAAGGCTCCCCTGCAACCTTTTCCTGTTGTTGGCATACCCTTTGAAAGGGTGGACATCAATATCAAAGGTGTATGAGTACAGTATTATTCTGAGATGAGTCATAGGTTATGGAACCAAAAATTGAAAACATAAACAAGAGAAAATATATAAGCATAAATGTAAAAGAAAGACTCCTTCCCTAACACACATTTGGGAAACAAACAAAAAACAATGTAATAGATCATTGTAAAATAGGAAATGCTCAAAATGTGGCTTGACATCAGACCTTAATAATTGATTAAACTAAACAGCATTTGACTGAACTGTGATCAAACCATATATAAATTCACCATGAAAACATGGTGGCCACCATTTAAACTATAATAAAAACATAGAAGATGGACAACCTTCTTTCTGAGAACTCAAAACGGTGCTGATCTGAAACACCATTGATCCAACAGTTAATGGGACTTGTGGCAATTGGATGGACTGCAGTGACTGAAATCAGGGATTCAACCCAGGACAAGTGTGGTAAAAGATTTTCTGAATCTTCTGGGCCCTTTTATGTTATACTTCTTAAACTAGAGCTTGTAATATAATATTTTAGCTTTGTTTGTTACTGGGAGATTAATCAGGTTCACTTGTAAGTAATTCTTGATTATCAGGTCCCATACTGTGGAGCACTTATTATGAATATGGTAAACCTTTTAAGTAACAATGATATGACCAAATAATACTGAATATTAATGATATACTGCTTTAACTACAGGTTGTGCCTGATGGAAAAGAGACTATATGGACTTCAGTAATAAAGCAACGTAACTGCATAAATAACGACCTACTTGATCTGATTCATTTTTCTCTTATATGAAACAATAATACTAATGTAGCCATGTAACATTACTGTAATGATATTATCGTAAAACAAATGCTAAGAGCAAGCCAGTGAACCAATGGTCATGACCTCTAACTAGAAATAGCACACAAAATAAACTTCTTTGTCCTTATTAACACAAGAGGTATGAGGAATATTGGTCCTCACAATCACCTTTTGACCTCAAAATACACCAGGTTAAAGGGAAACATGTTGGGAATATCAATGAGTGGTTCTTACCTGAAGATAGTATATGAGATTTAACCTTCATGCAATTCATTTTTAGTTTGAAATAACAGCCCTGAAAAAGACCTGGGTAAGACAGCCATGAAAGGGATGAGACACATGTTGGTTGACTTAAAAAATAGGAGAGGTTGGAAATGACCTAATAACTTCATTTCCAATCATCAGATAATTTGGTAATCAATTTCCAAAAGAGGGATTAATCTCAAATAAATCAAAGAACCATTAGAAAAAGGATAGCCAATTAACATACTCAATATGGATGCTGTGCCCCAAATTGAGTAACTCCTTGAAAGATATTTTATTGGAGCCTAACCATGAGAAAAAAAATATTAAGGGCCAGATGTAGGAAGCAGTTTGCACGTCGCAAACAGTGAATTTTTGGGTTTGCGAGTCGCAATTAGGAACAGGTGTCCCCTTCCTAATTGCAAGTCGCAGTGCAATGCAGGATTGCTTTATGACCGCGAACTAATCGCAGTTTGCACCCTTTTGAAATGGGTGGTAACCCATTCGCAAAAGGGAAGGGGTCCCCATGGGACCCTTTCCCCGTTGTGAATGGCACTGCCAACATTTTTTCAGAGCAGGCAGTGGTCCTATGGAGCACTGCTTGCTCTGAAAAAATGAAACAAAAATGTTTAATTTTTCGTTTTTGTAATGCATCTCATTTTCCTTTAAGGAAAATGGGCTGCATTACAAAAAAAATGCAGTCACAGACATGGTGGTCTGCTGTCCACAGCAGGCCTCCATCCCTGTGAATGCCACCATTCGCAAGGGGGTCGCAAATTGCAACCCACTTCATGAATATTCATGAGGTGGGCTTTTGCGACCCCCTTGCGAGTCGCAGATGGTGTCAGGGACACCATCCAACATTCTGAATTGCAACTCGCAAATTGCGAGTCACTCTGACTCGCAATTTGCGGGTCGCAAATTCAGATTCTTATTACACCTGGCCCAAAATTCTGATTTTGCTAGATGCTAGCTGCTGAGTTCTCAAAGTTTGTCAGATGGTAACAGGATAAAAATATGTAATAGAAAAAAAATAAAAGAAAGTTTGATGCAAACTAAAAAGGTACATTCTTAAATATACATTAAATATTTTCAGAAACATTACACTCAACACTCTCACAATTTGCTTACTTTAAGTGATACAGTTGTTCCTATCCTCACAAGTGTAAGACTCCCCATATTCAGAGAAACATTTCACATAGAACACAGGTGAGAGTGTCAGGCCTTCTATATTGTTTTTATCCCTCTGAGGATGGTGACTTCACCCATGGTGGCCAGGGCACTGATGGGGATCTTTTCCTGTGTGGGGTTCCCCAAGGAGGTGGTGTCAGACCAAGGTAGCAACTTCATGTCAGAATACATGAAGGCCATGTGGAAGGTGTGTGGGGTAATCTACAAGCTCTCCACTCCTTCCCATCCTCAAACCAATGGGCTTGGTGAAAGATTCCACAGGATTCTTAAAGAATGATAATGGGTCTGTCAGAACCAATGAGGCGGAAGTGGGACACCCCCCTGCCATAACCTTTATTTGCCTACAGAGAGGTACAACAAAAGGGGGTTGGCTTGAGCCCTATTGAACTTCTGTACGGGCAACCTGTAAGACTGCCTCTCAGTTTGGTGAAGGAGGGCAGGGAACAAGCTCCCAGGGAAGCCCTCCGATGATGTGGCCAACTACATGTACAAGGAGCTTCAGGAAGCTAGCGGAGGTGAACTTGGAAGACAGCCAGGAGGACTTGAAACTCTGGTATGACTAGAATGCCACTCTGGCTGAGTTTCAGCCTGGTCAAAAAGTGTGGGCTATGAAGTCCTTGGAGCCCAGGGCCCTGCAACACCACTGGTATGGGCCTTATGAGGTGAAGAAGCGTAAGGGTGATGTCACCTACTTAGTGGACCTCAAGACTCCCAGGAACCCCTTGAGGGTGGTGCATGTCAATCACTTCAAACCCCATTTTGAGAGGTCCGAGTTGACCATGTTCCTCATCACAGATGATGGGATGGAAGAGGAGAGTGAACCTCTCCAATGCCCCCTTTTTTCCAAGGACCAGGATGGGTCAGTGGCGGGTGTCAGCCTCTCCCCTACACTGAGCCTAGACCAACAGAGAGACTGCCACCAGTTGCTGGAGCAGTTTGCCTCTTTATTCTACCTTACCCCAGGACTCACTACAGGGTGCATCCTTGATACTAACACTGGGGACAGCATGCTTGTGAAAATTTAAAACTACAGGTTGTCTGATAAGGTGAGAGACAGTGTTAAGCAGGAGGTCTCTAAGAAGCTGGAGTTAGGGGTGTTTGAGCCCTCAAGCAGCCCTCAGTCCAGCCCAGTGGTGTTGGTCCCCAAGGCTGCCCCTCCAGGTATCACTCCACAGCTTAGGTGCTATGTGGGCTACCGTTGGATGAATGCTATCACCAAGACTGATGCACACCCTATCCCCAGAGCCTGTGAGTGCATGCATCAGCTAGGAGTTACCACCTTCACAGCACATTCGAAGTAACATTTGGTCACTGGCAAATTGTCTTGATTGAGGCGGGCAAAGAAAAGTCTGCATTCTCCACCCAAGAAGGGCACTTCCATTTTCAGGTAATATCTTTCGAGTTGCCACCTTCAGTTTGTTAAAGCAGGACCTAGCTGAGTTAGAGAATCTCAGTGTCGCCTATCTGGATCAATCAATCAATCAATCAATCAGTCAATCAAGGGTTTGTTGAGCATAGCTAATCATCCATAGGGTCTCAAGGCGCTGTATGTGGGTATGTTGCTCAGGCAAAGAGCTAGATCTTGAGGTCTCTCCTGAACTGCTTCACTTGTACTTTTCCAGATCTTGGGGATGGCTGCAAGGGCGAGCTGGGAGGAATGGAGATGTCTTTTGGGTACGTAGAAGGTAAGGCGATGGTTGAGATATGACAGTCCTATGTTGTGCAATGCCTTGTAGGTGTGAATCAGGAGTTTGTATGTGGTGCGCTTGTTGACTGGGAGCCAGTGTAGGTCTCTGAGATGGGAGGAGATGCCGCTCTGTCGGAGGGTGTCCAGGATGAGTCTGGCTATTGCATTCTGGACTCCTTGTAGTCTTCATTGGAGTTTCTTGGTGATTCGGGCATAGAGTGCATTGCCGTACTCCAGTTTACTATGATCAGTGCATGGATGACTGTCTTCCTAATTTCAGGGAAACCCATTTGAAAATCTTCTGTAGGAGTCAGCGGGTGTATAAGCATGACGAAGAGAAGGCTTTGACTTGGCAGGTCATGAATAGAGTGGAGTCCTGAATGATGCCCAGGTTGTGCGGTTGGTCAGTGTGGGTGGGACGTTACCCATAGCTGTGGGTCACAAAGAGTCATTCCAGGCTGAAGGGGTGAAGCTGATCACGAGGATCTCTGACTTGTCCGAGTTCAGCGTGAGGCAGCAGTACTCCATCCAGGCAGTGACTGCTCTCCTCCCATTGTGGAAATTCCTCTTGGCTTGAGCAGAGTCCTCAGACAGGGAGAGGATCATTTGGGTGTTGGCATAGGAGACTATGTTTAGCTCGTGTAGCTTGGTGATCTTGGCAAGCGGTCTCATGTAGATGTTGAAAAGTGTCGGGCTGAGTGAAGATCCTTGGGACACTACGCAGCAAGTGTCTTAAGGTTCCGATGTGAACGGCAGTAGTCTGACCCTCTGTGTTCTTCTGGTGAGGAAGGATTTGATCCAATCCAGGGCTTTTTCTCAGGTGCCAGCGTCATGCAGTCTGTCGCAGAGGGTGGAGAGGGAGATGGTGTCAAATGCAGGAAGATGAGCGTGACTGTGCCTTCGCAATTCAGTATGATGTATATGTCATAGGTGGCTGCTAGGAGTGCAGTTTCAGTGCTGTGGTTGCTTCTGAATCTGGACTGGGATGGGTCTAGGACGCGGTGTGTCTCGAGGAATATGGTAAGTTGCTGGTTGATGGCTTTCTCCATTACCTTGGCTGGGAAAGGGAGCAGAGAGATTGGTCTGTAGTTCTTTAGCTCCCTATGGCCGGTGGTGGGTTTCTTGAGTAGTGGGCTGGTTTCGTCATGCTTCCAGTCTGAGGGGAATGTGGCAGTCTTGAAGAATAGGTTGATGGTTCGGCAGAGTTGCGCTGCTATGGTGGCACTGGCCAGGTTGAGGATGTGATGAGGGCATGGATCTGAGGGTGCTCCCGAGTAGATGGAGTTCATCAGTCTTTGGGTGTCCTTTGTGGTGATGGGTGTCCAGGATTTTAGTATCTGGTGAGGTGCTAGGTCTGTGGTGGTGAATTGTGCTGGTGGGATTTGGTTCTTGAAGCCTTAGGATCTTACTGTGAAAGAAGGCGGTAAGGTTGCTGCAGAGGTCTTGGGGTGAAGGGATGGAAGAGGTGTCTGTCAAAGGGTTTGTGAACCCTTTGATGATTGCTGATGTGAGCACTGGTGTTGATGCGTGCTTGAAAGGCAGCTTTTTTGATGGCTCTGATGTTCTGGTTGTGCCTGGTGACTGCATTTTTGTAAGCTGTGCGGTCTTTGTTAGATTTGCTGATCCTCCATTTACATTCCACTCATCTGCATGAGTGCTTGGATTCATGTAGGTCCTGTCGTAAACCACTTGTTGTGCTCAGTAGATTCCCTGCTGATTTCCTTAGGGGGGGACTTTGTCGGTGCAGTTTGAGAGCCAGCGGAGTAGGTTGCTTGCGGCTTCATTTGCATCTTCTGCATCTGATGGAAGAGAGTGGTTGAGAGCATTGGTGAATTGTGCTTCTGTGACTTTGCCCCTGCATCTCCCAAGGGATGGGGGTGTATTGGTGCGCGGTGTAGTTTGTGAAGGTAAAGTGGATGCACTTGTGGTCTGTCCAATGGTTTTTGGAGGTGTGGGAGATAGTGATGTTGTCCCCTGTTGAGAAAACAAGGTTGAGAATGTGTCCGGCTCTGTCAGTGGGGACAGTGACGAGTTGTTTGAGGCTGAGCATTGTTATGTTGTCCAGAAGGTTTGATGGGTTGGGGTTATCATGGACATCAAGCTGGAAGTTGAGGTCAACAAGTAGGATGTAGTCAGAGGAGGTGAGAGCTTGAGGGGCGACGAGTTCAGCAATGTTTTTGTATAACCAGGGTTGGGTTCCGTGTGGCCTGCAGATGAGGGTGCCAGGTAGGTAGGTGTTTAGGTTGGTTTGGATTTGAAAATGTATGTGCTTGTGAGTTGACTGAGACTGCAACTCAATGGCGGTAGTCAGGCGGATGTTGTTCTTGTATATTATGAAAATGCCGCCTCCAGGCCGGTTGGCTCTGTCCTTGTGGATAATCTTGTAGTTGTCCTGGATGGCCGCGGCGATGTCTGAGGCAGCGGAGGGGGTCATCCAAGTCTCTGTGAAGAAGGTGATGTCTGGGGCTGTTGAGTCGAGGAGGTACCAGACAATGGAGCGTGTGTTGAGGATCATGCACTTGAGGAGGCTGTCTATGCTTGGTGTTAGATTTTTTAAATGTATTTATTGTTATTTTCAACATCATTACATCTCATATTCAGCTATTACTGCAATTTGATATACATTGCCATTATTACTAGCCCCCAACTGATAGTACAGTGTGTCCATGCCGTGTCTTGCAGTTACATTTAATGAGAAGCGGTCACATAGCATATTCAATCTCATAGGTCATGCATCATAGGATATAAACCCAAGATCAGGAATACTTCTTAATCCCATTTAGACAATTTAGAGCCATTAACCAACATTTAAACGTTGAACATTAAACATTAAACATTAAACTCAAAACTCTATGCCTGCAGTTTCCTTCATGTCAGTAATTTCGATGATATTATGTGTTGGGGGGAGGGTACTCATGCATGGAACCAACCCCTGATTGCATGTAGTAGAGGACATCTCCTCCTAGTAATTAAGGTGCATCCACCATGACAACCTATGAGGCTAACATTCATCCATCGCCTCCCCTGATCACGCAGGCAGGTACCTGCGTGGCGTCCATTGCGTCCGTTCCTCCTACAGGGCCTCATGTATCCTGGGTGCTGGATCTGGGTCCCCCAAAATCACCAACATCCTGACTCCGGTCTCTTAGTTCTTAGCTTTCTCCCCTGTTTCCCACGTCTCCACCACCTCCAACCAACAAGAGGAGATGGGATGCTGCTGCACTCCCCGCTCATCCTCCCGATTCAAGGAGCGTGTTTCCACCCGTGCCCATTTCGTCACATCTTTTCTCCATTCCTCTATTTTAGGGTCCCAGTTGACTTCCAGGCCATGGCTATCCTGTGTCTGGCTACTACCAATGCCAGATCCAGAAATCTTCTGCCGACCTTCTTAGTAGCAGGTCTAGGGAACAGCCCCAACAGGCAGACCGTGGGGTCAGTCGTCAGCTGACGACCCAGAGTGTCCCCCAGTGCTCACAGGACCCTGAGCTAGAACTGTTCTAAGCCAGAGCGCGCCCACGTCATGTGGTCAAAGTCTGGGTCCGGAGCACTGCATCTTGGCACCCTCTGGGTTCACCTCCATATATCTTACGGAGCCTAAGCTGTGTTAGATATGTCCTATGAATGTAGTTGTATTGGAGATATTTAAATCACGAGTTCCAGGCGAACCTGTGGGGATGAGCCAGTACTCTCTGCCACTCGGATTCTGTCAGTTCCCTACTCAGGGTCACTTCCCATCTGGATCTCAAAGCCTGTTGCGACATTAGGGTCAGTTCATTGAGGGCTCTATAAATCCAGGTGATGAGGTGAGACTCCTCACCCATTGGCAGCAGGATCTGCAGTAGTCTGTGCGCCTCCGGTTCCGCAGGCTATGTATAGTTCGCTTCAGCACTCTATGGAAAGGAACTGCCCAGCCTGTAAGCCGGTCTCGGCCAAGAGGGCCTCAAATGGGACCAATACACCAGCCCGAAAACAGTCCCGCATTGTCACTACCCCCACTTCCATCTACAGTCTTATCCGGTGCGTCGTAAAAATCAGCACTGGGGTACTATGAGGTATTCCTACCAGCGGAAGATCAGTTGCGTACGGCACTGCCACTCCGGTGCGCATCAGGCTCTGTTTCTAGAAGGTCAGGGCCACTGTCAGCAGGGCATCCAGGTCCTGAATGGAGACCATCGATCCGAGCATTCTAGCTATTAACAGGTCGCCATTGTCCCTCCCAGTTGTCGCACCCAGGTCCGGGAGGCTCTTGGGCACTAGCCACCTCCCTATCCACTGTGGTTGGGCGGCCAGATAGTATAACTCAAAATCAGGCACCCCCATGCTGCCCTCCCTCGTGGGACGACAAAGCGTGGAGAGCGAGTTCCGCTGCCAGCCGCCATCCCAAATTAATTCCCTAAGGAAGGAATCCAGGTTTCTAAACCAGCTTGTTGAAATGGTCACTGGGAGACTGATAAAAAATTATAACAAACGAGGTAGCATAATCATTTTAGTCAGGGTTACCCGAGCCATCAAGGAGAGCCTGAGGGAGGGGCAAAATTCCACGCAGGATTTCAGCGACTTGAGTGCTTTTCCCAGATTACCATCCCGCAAGTCTTGAGGGTTGTGGAATGTTTGTATCCCCAGGTATTTCAACGTGTGGGGAGTCCAGGTAATATCTGAGGGGCAGGTGGCGGATGACCCGTATTTGCCAGCAGTGGGAACACACATGTTTTTTTTCTATTCACCTTTAAGCCTGATGAGCCACCAAAGTGCTCAAGAATACTTAGGGCCCCTGGAATCCAAGTTGTCCCGTCACCTAGATATACCAACAAGTCGTCTGCATATAACAAGATTACATTGTTAGTGTCTCCCCTCAGCACTCAGTCATGACCTTGCTGGCAGAATTGTGCTGCGAGGGACTCTATGGCTAAGGCAAACAAAAGGGGAGATGGGGGCATCCCTACCTGGTACCACGATATATGCCTCAGATATCATCCTACCTGTCTTCACCCTCGCCACTGGAGAGCTATACAGTAACTCCACCCATTGCACCCAGTGGTAGCCCATTCCCATCCTGATCATCACTGCCCTGAGATAGTCCCACCTCAATGAGTCAAATGCTTTCTCCAGATCAACTGAGCGAAGCACAGCTCTAGAGTGCTGTAGTTCCGGTGGAGTGCACAGGAGTGAGTGCAGCCGCCTAAGATTTAGGGAGGTGCTGCGTACGAGTATAAAACCATTTTGGTCGTTGTGTACCAACTGAGTGATGTGGGGGAGCAGTCAATTAGCCATGACCTTGCTCAATATCTTAAAGTCACAATTTAGCATAGATAGAGGCTAGAAATCAGACACCGAAGCCTCTTTGGATTGAGGTGTAGGTAAGGGGACCAACAATACCTTCCTCAGGGTCTCCGGAAGAGTGCCCCCCTCGTACACCTCCATATATATCTCCACCAATTTGGGCACTAGGATATCAGTAAATGACTTCTAGAACTCCATAGAGAACCCATCCATGCCCAGCGTTTTACCCACTGCCAGCTGTTTAATAACAGCCTTGACCTCATCCAGTGTTATTCATTCACCCTTCAAGTGGCGCTCCAAAGTCAGAGGCAAGGCCTCATCCAGCCGCCATAGAGGAACGTATAGTAGGTTTGAAATGCGGCATTAATACCTGAAGGGGAGTATTCACACCTCCCATCTACGAGTTGGATGTTAGTGATTGGGATGTTTCCGCTACCTGGACGCACCAGCTGTCAACGTACTCTGCCAGCCCTGCCCTCCTCCTCATGTACTGAGGACAGGTATCTCTGGTAGTCATGACATTGCAGTCTTTCCAGGGCTTCGATGTACGCTTCCCGTATGCAACGCTGTTTTTGCTGCATCTCTTGGTTTGCAATTTGCTCATTATCCCCGTCATGTATCTCTTGCTCTAGTCAGGTCAGATCATGTTCAAGCGCTCTCCAGATCCCTACAGTCTGGCCCATGCAGTGCCCTCGTGCCACTACCTTCAAGGCCTCCCATTCTATGCTCCGGGAAGCTGTTGACCCCTTGTTTATGGTTCTGTACTCTGTTAAGTGCATTTTAGGAGAGTCTCTGAAGGTCACAACTTCCAATGCCGCTGGTTGGAGCTGCCAAGTGGGGATTGGGCGTCCTAGATATGCGGTGCGCACTACATCGGGGCTCAAAGATTTAACGCACACAAAACGGTCTATTCTAGTGTATAGGCAATGAAGGCCCGAGTAATAGGAGTAGTCCCTCTCCTGAGGATGCTGTGTTTGCCATATGTCTTCCGTATCCCAGTGTGTTACCCACTCTACCAGTCCCTTCATTATCCTGTGAGTCCCCGCTCCCAGAAATGGAGGTGTAGAGTGATCCATGTCTGTGTCTAAGACACCATTAAAATCTGTGCCCAGCAGCAGGTGTACCCCTGTCATGTGAGCCAACCTTCCTGAAAGGCCATGCAAAAACGGGATCTGATCTTGATTTGGTGGATAGATACATCCTTGGGTCACGTGCCTTCTATGCAGTCTCCCCTCCACCAATACATATCGGCCCTCCTGATCTACATCTGTGTTAAGAACTTCGAAAGGGACCCCAGACCTCACCCATATCAGCATGCCCCATGCAAATGCCAAGTATGTAGTGCCATGTATTTGGCCTCTCCGCCTACGCCGGAGCAGGTCAGCCTCATTCGCAGTAATGTGTGTTCTTGGAGCAATGCTATGTGGACCTCTTTTCGGTTAAGATAAGTTTGGATCTTATGACATCTAGCCATGGTCCCCATCCCTCTAATATTCCACATCATTATTTTGTAATCAGCCATGTGGGTGCACCGTGAACACTGTGGTGTTTATGCCGCTTCCGCACAAGCCCTCCAATACGCACATATTCTCCCACCTGTGTCTCCTTCATTTCAAGGACATTCGACCCCGCAGGTGCAAACTGAAAAGTCAACAACAGTTCTCAACCCCCGCACCCCAGTCAAGCCCGCAATTGCTAGATGCCAAGACCATGGAGGCTAAGCTAAACAAACGAAACAGTTTGTGTAGTGATCTCTCCATTAACTATATGTTTGGCAAGAATTGAGGGGTAGGCTTGGCCCGTATAATTAAGTGAGGCCACCAATCAGGGCCAGTTACCAAACCGTTGAATGTTGAGGTGGGATCACACTAACTCTTCCACGTTTTGAGGAGTCACCGCAGGAGCCCCATCCGTGAAGAGCGAGTCGGAGTCAGAAGACCGATCCCGCCGATCAGACTTGTCCCCACTAGTTTCGCCTGCCGTTTTAGCACACTGTAGAGTCGCCACCGCTCTCAGGGCCGCCTTCCTGTCCATCTCATTCTGGAGCGGTATTTGTTGAAGTAAGCCTCAGCAAGGCCTACTAGTGCAAAATTAAATTGGAGAAAATTCTCCTCATTACCTGCCTATATAAATTGCAATTTATATATCAATTCAAAGGACACAAATTGACTAGTCACCCAAAACACGAGAGCCACAGTAAGTAGTGCTAAACTTCATTACCAAACAAAGGCATCAAAACCCACAGCAAGTGCCGTAAAACGGCTCTTACCAATCACAGGGTGTCCAGGTTCCAACTGCCAAGTTCTAAAATCGACCAAATGGTCACTGCATTTCGAATGAACAAAAAGGATCTCAGTCGAGGACCGGCGCCACCTGGATAGTCAAATCAGAAAGAAGGGAAAAACGCTGTGGTTGCCAAGACTCGGGTCTCCTCAGGCATTCATCGTCCGCAGCGAGATCCCAATCCTTCGTCGCGACCAATCCGTAAGGTGTACGAGTCGCCGATGAGTCCCTGTTCGGGCGCCAATTTGTTGAAGTAAGCTTCAGCAAGGCCTACTAGTGCAAGGGGTTTGCCCTTCTATGCACAAAGTCCTCAGACCATATTGGAAGAAGTTGGCACAGAAACTGAAATAAAAGACGTTTATTAAACCTCATGAGGTGGTACTACAGTTCAAACAGCACCCTTTGGTAATGTTTGAAGTAGCACACTGAACTAAGGGCCATATGTACGAACACATTTTCCCATTGACACAGAATGGGAAAAACCCTTTGCTACATCTGGCCCTAAGAGAGCATGCTCCTTTTATACCCACACAGGGGCTAAAAGAAGGTGGTACAATTATAGAAGCAAGACTTACATACATGTAAGTTCATATGGAAATGCACAGTCAACAGGTAGCAGGGGCTAACAGTTTCAAGGACTAGTTGACACATTACTGTCTGTTACTGATTACTAACAGCTGCAGATCTTACTGGGCATGTGCGAAAGTGGGAGATGCTAAATATAACTTGTCACTAGACAGATTTTCAAGAGTAGTTAACAGAAAGGTAGGACAGAGCACATGGCGAGCACATGGCAGAGAAAATGGCTGCCATGAATACAAAAAGGATTCCGCCATAAGTTCACAATAGTTGCAAAATACAAGATGTCTTCTGCTAATGCTTAATCTAATCGCTATTAAATTACAACAGATGACCCTTTGAGCATTAGCTGAAGACATTTGTCTTTCTGGGATAATCTAAATATTCATCTTGTATATTTATGCTCATCATTTCAGCTATTTCCTTATCTAACATGGGTTGTGCTTTCATTTCTGTAATATTCTTTTGGTTTTGTAACAGAAATCACAAATTGTTCTTTCTTGTCAGAGGGGGTTATTACAACTTTGGAGGAGGTGTTAATCTGTCCCAAATGTGACGGATATACCACTAGCCGTATTACGAGTTCCATAGGATATAATGGACTCGTAATACGGCTGGTGGTATATCCGTCACTTTACCGTCACTTTTGGGACGGATTAACACCTCCTCCAAAGTTGTAATAATCCCCAGAGTCTCTTATATTTGTGAAGACATATGGTATTGAAACATTGTCCAGTTGATACTCTTCCCATTCCCATTTAGTTACTTTGACTTGGGGATACCCATCTTTGTCTTGGTAGCATACTTTATTAAGGCGAAAAAGAAGTATACCAAGCTTGACAAGAACCATTGTGTGAAAAAGGAAGAGGAATGAAAGGTGTTCCTCCTTTCTTTTGATGCACAGGTATCATTCCACATACCCAACAGTTAGTAGTATTTGTAGCATTATGAGTATCATGCAACATCTGAATGAAAGTATTATTGAAGTACGATTGACGGTGCTTCTGCTCCTGATAGGGAAGCGTAAAGAAATAGTGATCGTCTGGTACTGGAGTAGTGGCAACAAAAAACTCACGAGCAGGAGCCTTCTTTTCAACAAACCAGGTGATTATTGCTATAACCACCAAAACAACAACAAATCCCATAGTACTAATGATCAGTTTGTTATTCATTTTAGCAACAGTGATTATCAACCCTTTCAGAAATTAATTAAAAACAATCGTTGGAGCTCTTATCCCTGGGCAGCTGCTGATTTCTTCACCACGGGCCAAGACGGGTGTCACTACTCTAATGCATGGCTGATCCCCCCCTTGCCACATTGGCTTTCCATTTCACTAACCCAGGGCGGTAGCTCAACCAGTTTTCTCCAGCACTACAGGGTCTTTCCTTGGTCTCAAATTATATCGCGACACTCCAGAAATCGTATGGTCTGGGAAGAACTCCGAAGATTTGTCAGGTGATATAGCACGGCCTTTCTCCATAGTCAAAATCTCTCGATGATCGGTCATCACAGCAGGTTCCACCAAGGTAGGTAGCACTTTCGGTTTGTCTCTCGAACTGCTGTCTTTGTCACAAGGAGCACCTGTTCTGGGCCTCGCCACCTTGGTTCCAAGCTGCTTGATCTTTCGAAGGACTTAATCATCACCTGGTCACCAGGTCGGAGTTCATGGCCTTCACCTGTAGATCAGTCAGGAAGTGCTTCTCGAACCTGTTGATGAATAGAAACCAAATTGTCGGTTAACTGTGCCAAATAACAATTCATTAGCACACAAGGTACATCATATACGGAATTTGGCTTAGGGACTCCCCAAATGTTCATTGGCCTTCCAAACACTATTTCGTAAGGAGTAAGGTCAATTCGAAAGTGTGGCACTGACCTAATAGACAATAATGCCAACGGTAATGCATCTGGCTAAGTTAAGGATGTGGAAGCCTGTATCTTCGCTAACTTCAGCTTCAAAGTAGCATTATACCTTTCCACCAACCCTGCTGATTGGGGGTGGAAAACCGCATGGAACTTCTGTTTGATCCCTAATCCTTTCAGGACATACTTAATAACTTCCCCAACAAAATGAGGTCCGTTATCATTCCATAAAAGTCTGCAAACACCAAACCAAGGGAAAAATTATTTCAAAAGCACCTTCGCTGTGGTAATGGCAGTATTATCCTTTGTGGAGTACGCGTCTATCCATTTACTGAAGGCACATACCACCACCAAGACATACCTTAAATTTTTGCATCGTTCAAGCTGAATATAATCCATTTGTAGAGTTCAAAAGGTGCAGTTGGTGTAGCAAACCCTCCCGCAGGAGTACGTGTCCCTTTTCCAGGATTGTATTGTAAACAGATCAAACAAGACTATACTACTCTCTTAGCTGTACTGGAAATTTCTGGATGCTCCCAAACTTGCGTAAGCAACTTCGTTATTGTTGAAGCTCCAGCATGTGCCATCCCATGTGCCATCTGAACCATAGGTTGTACAAAAGCTATAGGCAATTTCCATTTATCCATCTGCTTATTCCACCAACAGCCCTCATCATCCAATTCTCCTTCTTCAGACCATCGCTCACGTTCTTTCACAGAAGCAGATTTCTGTATATCTAATACGTCTTGTCTAGCATTATGCCAATGTTCAGCTTGTGACTTCACTACATACAGAGAAGTAGTACTTTGCTGCATCGCAGTCTCACGTGCTACGTGGTCCGCAAGGGCATTACCTTGCCCTATCTTATCGGTCACTTTCTTGTGTGCACTTCATTTCACAATAGCTAGTTTCTTTGGATATGTCAATGCAGTCAAGAGGTTATGCACTAATTCTCCGTGCATTATCTGCATCCCGTGGGATGTGAGAAAGCCTCTCTCCTTCCAAAGCAAACCAAAATCATGAGCCACTCCAAAAGCATAGCGGCTGTCTGTATAAATGTTCACACATAAGTCAGTACTAAGCTCACATGCTCATGTCAAAGCTATTAGTTCGGCTGCTTGAGCTGACTTCTGTGGTATACGAGCTGTCTCCACTACCGTGTGTATTGTGGTGATTGCATATGCAGCTGAGGTCGTACCGCCTGGCAACTTCAAACAAGACCCATCAACCACAATTCCCTGTCTACATCTGGAAGGGGCGTATCTTGTAAATCAATACGACCCTTTGTCTGTTCTTCGGTAAGGAATATACAGTCATGTGTTTCTTGTGACTGAGGCTGAGACACCGGATATGGCAACAAATTGGCTGGATTTAGTATTGCACATCTATTTAGTGTAATGTGAGGAGCCAGCAATGTCACTTCATATCCTGTCAGGTGAGCGCTAGTTAAATGTTGTGTCTTTGTTTGATTTAAAAGAGCATCAACCACATGGGGTACTAACACCAACAACTTATGTGACAAAACTATCCCTTGACTCTGACGTATTGACACAGCTGTTGCGGCAACTGAACGAAAAAAGCCAGGCAACGCTCGAGCCACATGATCAAGTACTGCTGAAAAATATGCAAGGGACGCTGCTTATCGCCATGTGTCTGTACTAAAACTGACAATGCACATCCATCTTTCTCATGTACGTAAAGTGCAAAAGGCTTCATGTAATCTGGAGTACCTAACACTGGTGCTGAACAAAGGGCTTGTCGTAGCTGCCGGAAAGCAGTCTCACATTCATCTGTCCATGGGAGGGGCATTGGAGTATCTTTAGTCAAAAGTGCTAGCAAAGGTTTGACAATGTGTGAAAACCCTAATATACATTGCGTACAAAAAGAAGTAAGACCAAGGAATGCACAAACATCTTTCTGAGTGGAGGGTACTGGTGTGTCTAAAATTGCTTGAATACGATCTGATGTAAGTGCACGGCCCTCCTTAGACAAAGGGTGACCTAAATAGGTTACCTTTGGTCTACAATATCGCAATTTCTTTTGTGACACTTTATGATGGTGTGAAGCAAGAAAAGAAAGTAAGGACAAAGTGCACTTTTCACATTGCTCAGGGATATCAGCTGCCTACAAAATATCATCAACATATTGTATGAGAGCCACACCTTCAGGCAAAACAAAAGAATCAAGTTGTCGTTTTAACGCTTGACTATAAATACTAGGACTCTCAGTATAGCCTTGAGGAACTCTGCCAAATCTATAAGATCATTTATTCAAAGTGAAACCAAACAAATATAGGCTGTCAGGATGAATAGGGATCGAAAAGAAAGCATTCTTTACGTCTATCACAGAGAACGTAGTTGCTGTCGGGGGAACCAAAGTAAGAAGTGCAGTGATGTCAGATAACATAGGATATTGTGGTATCACAATCTAATTGACTTCTCGTAAATCAATAATGAATAGGTAAATCATAGTATCAGTATCCTTTTTCAGAATAGGAAGAATCGGACTGTTACAAACATGATATGGAACTTCCTCAACAACTCCAACTGCAATAAGATCATGCACAATTTGTATGAGTGCTTCTTCGCCCTCCTGTGAAATTTTGTATTGAGGCAAACATGGCAATACAGCTTCCTCCTTGACACTAATATGTACCAGTGGAATAATCATTTGTCCCACATCAGTATCTGAAGTAGCCCACAAAGTACTACGGAGTGAAGCTAATGCAATATCCTTTTTAAGAAGACAAACTCTTTCCATCACAGGATGATTATCATTCAAAATAACATGCACCCCTTCAGGAGAGCATCGTATTGTAGCCCTGAAATACTTGAGCATATCAAGACCCACAATATTGTCTGGTGTATTTGGAGAAAGCAAAAATGGACATGGAGCAGTACATTTATCAACATGGAATGCAAGTGGTTGTGACAATGGGCTAGGGGAAGGTGTTCCATCGAAACCTATCCATGTAATGGTTAAACCAGACAGGGGAGCCCTTGGAATCAATTGTTTAGACAAGGCGCTACGAGTAGCTCCTGTATAAACCAGAAACTGATCAGTAGAACCCAAAACATGTGCTGTAACATAGGGACCCCTCTGATCTACTGGAACTTCAACTGATTCCTTACCCCATCCTAGGCAATCCTACGCATAAGCAGAATCTTGGAAATCAGGCTGCACATAGTTAGACATCTGGCATTGGTTCCGTCTATCAAAAGTGTTAAAGCCATCCTGCCCTCGTACATTAGCATCAACCCTAGCATGATCATTCGTGCTTCTTCTAGGCCCTGAATATCCTGAGCAATTTCTCATTTGTCCCTGACCACGTGAACACTGCTGAAAACGTGTGCTGGACAATCGGCAGCCCAATGCCCAAATTTCTTACAATACGCACACTGATCAACAGACAAATTTGAACAAGTGTAAGAAAAACCATAAGATCCACGTCCACCTCTATCACTACCTCTAAAAGGCAGACCATAAGCTTCAGCCAACATAACCTTCGTCTTTAATTCTTTAATCTTTTTATCCTCACTACCTTTTGCTTCTAATTCCTGACGTTCATAATACTGAGCCATAGTCAAAAGAGTAACCGGAGTAGAAGTAGTCCATGAACTTTCACTAGCTTTTAGACGACTAGCTATCCCTGGTAACAGATTTGCGACATATTTATCGACAAACAAATGTCTGCCCGTATCATCTGACAATAGCTGGCCGCTAAAATCATGAAATGCTTCTTCAAAGCGTGTAAAGAAATCAGAGACCGATTCATCTGCCTTTTGCTTACAAGACGCTAAAACAGTCCAATCTATCTTTTTAGGGGGAATAATCGTTTTTAACTTAACTAATATGGCTGCGGGAAGATCTAGAATCAACTGATATGGCTTTTTCGCAGGTTCCCTATCCCTGGCCATCTGTCCTAATTCTTTCCATGACGCCCCAAAAACTACACGATCATCAGCTTTACGAACAGTTCTCCACATATCTGGCGGTAATATCAATCCGAAAAATAAATCAATGTCAGCCAAAGTCATAGTACAAGAACTAATTGCTCCCTCAACTTCCTCATAAAAGGCGGCTGGATTTTTCTGCGGGTCAGGTAATGCTGTTTTAAGTGCCAGTACATCTGCCCTATTCCAAGGAGTATACACCCAATTATAAATAAAATAACCCTTAGCATCAACAGAAGTTTTATCATCACTTGTACCCAATCCTTTAGGAGGAACATACAAAGGCGCGGCCTCCCGCATTGGTTTCGTGTGAACTATAATAGTCTTATCTGTTCCGAAGATGGAAGCTTGCACCCCGCCGGTCTGAGATGTCCGTGCAACTACGTCCACGGCCCTTTTCTCTTCTTGAAAACGGACTGCCACAACACATAATTTCACCAAACGCCTGATTGCATCAGCCACCTGGGAGAAAACAAAAAGACCATCACGCATTTCCTTATGATCAGCTGCTACATCATCGGGCTCTAACTCATCAGAATATTTCCGATATAGTTGAAAAACTTCTGTGCCAAATGCCTAAGTAAAATGTAGCTGCTCCTTTTCCTTCCACCCTTTCATGTTGTCTAAAAGTTCAGAAGCAGAGACAACGCTACAAATTGTTTTACGAGCAATAGATCTAAGCTCAGACGCACGGTCCGCAGACAACATAGAGCGACTGTCTCGTATCTTCTGTTGCTCCGAACTGGAGACCTTAGCTAACTCATGAGGGGCAGAAGGAATGACATAAGGAGGTGGAGGGAGATCTAGTAACAAAAAATCAACATGTGGTTTATTAAGGATAGGATAGAGAGGTTGCCTAACGGTGTATTGGCCAGTTACCTGTAATTTACGTTCTTTCTCTTCTAGCTCCTCTAATTCATTTATTTCTGTCTTTCTCATTTCCAGTGCTTTCACATATACATTCTTCCGCTGCTCTTTCTCAAGCAAGGCTTGCTCACGCTTCACTCGTCCACGCACTTCTTTCTTCCACATTCGTACACAGTCAAACATATCTTGCCTAGACCTTCGCTTACACATACATTGTTCCACATACTCAATCTTTCGCAAATCAAATGACCCATGCATAGGCCAACGTAACTCAGGATCCGCACAAGTGTATTTATTCCATAATGTGCTGTACATTATAGAAGAAAGACCATGTTTAACATACATATCTCTATTGGGTGTCCCCTCTGGGGGTGCCGGTTGCGATTCTTTCAGTCTCAAATTGGTACCATTACAAAAGCAACACATCCTACGAAGTGCGCTAAAAAAAGGCATGCCAAAAATAGTGCAGAATATGCAATATTATAATCAAAGTAGCACTTAAGGTGCTGTTCAGATCAAAATTAAATTGGAGAAAATTCTCTTCATTACCTGCCTATATAAATTGCAATTTATATATCAATTCAAAGGACACAAATTGACTAGTCACCCAAAACACGAGAGCCACAGTAAGTAGTGCTAAACTTCATTACCAAACAAAGGCATCAACACCCACAGCAAGTGCCGTAAAACAGCTCTTACCAATCACAGGGTGTCCAGGTTCCAACTGCCATGTTCTAAAATCGACCAAATGGTCAAAGCATGATGAATGAACAAAAAGGATCTCAGTCGAGGACCGGCGCCACCTGGATGGTCAAATCAGAAAGAAGGGAAAAACGCCGTGGTTGCCAAGACTCGGGTCTCCTCAGGCGTTCATCGTCCGCAGCGAGATCCCAATCCTTCGTCGCGACCAATCCGTAAGGTGTCCGAGACGCCGATGAGTCCCTGTTCGGGCGCCAATTTGTTGAAGTAAGCTTCAGCAAGGCCTACTAGTGCAAGGGGTTCGCCCTTCTATGCACAAAGTCCTCAGACCATATTGGAAGAAGTTGGCACAGAAACTGAAATAAAAGACAAAGGTGGTCATTACGACCCTGGCGGATTACTTCCGCCAGGGCCGCGGGACGCGGTGACACCGCCGACAGGCTGGCGGTGCCCCGCGGGCCTTCTGACCGCGGCGGCTTAGAGAGAAGGTCTCCCGCCGGTTTCCCGCTGCCCCCAAGGAATCCTCCAAGCCGGCGCAGCTTGCTGCGCCGGCTTGGGGATTCCGACTCCCCCTCCCGCCATCCAGTTCCTGGCGGTTCTCCCGCCGGGAACCGGATGGCGGGAGGGGGAGTCGCGGGGCCCCCGTAAGAGGGCCCCAAAATGTATTTCACTGTCTGCCTTGCAGACAGTGAAATACGCGACGGGTGCAACAGCACCCGTCGCACCTTCCCACTCCGCCGGCTCTATTACGAGCCGGCATCCTCGTGGGAAGGGAGTTTTTCCCTGGGCTGGCGGGCGGTCTTTTGGAGACCGCCCGCCAGCCCAGGGAAAAACTCATAATACCCTCCGCGGTCTTCTGACCGCGGAGCGGTATTATGGAGGGCGGAATTCTGGCGGGCGGCCTCCGCCGCCCGCCGGAATCGTAATCAGGCCCAAAGTTTATTAAACCTCATGAGGTGGTACTACAGTTCAAACAGCACCCTTCGGTAATGTTTGAAGTAGCACACTGAACTAAGACAGCATGTTCCTTTTATACCCACGCAGGGGCTAAAAGAAGGTGGTACAATTATAGAAGCAAGACTTACATACATGTAAGGTCATATGGAAATGCACAGTCGACAGGTAGGAGGGGCTAACAGTTTCAAGGACTAGTTGACATATTACTGTCTGTTACTTATTACTAACAGCTGCAGATCTTACTGGGCATGTGCGAAAGTGGGAGATGCTAAATATAGCTTGTCACTACACAGATTTTCAAGAGTAGTTAACAGAAAGGGAGGACAGAGCACATGGCGGGCACATGGCAGAGAAAATGGCTGCCATGAATACAGAATGGATTCCTCCATAAGTTCACAATAGTTGCTAAATACAAAATGTCTTCTGCTAATGTTTAATCTAATCGCTATTAAATTACAACATGTTGACCATGGCTCGTTCAGTGGGCGGTCCCGCAGTCCTTGATGTCTCTTGTGCCCCCACTGGGGCGCACTTTCTGGTCGGCAACCAACATCCGTTCCAGCCCTGTAGGACTCCAGCCAGGCCCACTCCTCATCCCACATCTGATAGAAGTGTGTGCTGTCATCTACCATTATCCGTAGCCTGGCAGGAAACAGGAGTGAGTAGCGAATACCTTCTTCACGGAGTACTAGTTTCACTTCTGGACCTCCTCTGTAAAATCCAGGAACAGGGTCACCGTACAGTTGTCCACTTTATAAAGTCCATCTTCCTGCGCACGTTGCAGCAGCACATCCCTGTCCATGTAGTGCAGTAGCCTAGCCACCACAGTGTGGGACAGGTGCTAGGGGCCTAACCGGTACTCGATGCGCCCTCTACAGCACAAAAAATGGGGTGAGCTGCGTCGGTGCCAACTCCGTCCTCATCCACTGCTCTAGGTAGGACACCATGTCCGACCCCTCTTCGCCCTCCGTCAGACCAATGATATGCACATTGTTCCTGCGTTATGTCCATCCGCATCTTCTGATCTGCTTTCCAACCGGAGGATGCGATAAGTCATCTGCGCCATCTGAGCTACCATATTTTGGTGTGCTGGGCTCAATTCTGTTACCGCCGTTTCGTTTTTCTGGACCCCATCAGCTAATTTCAGGAGGTCCACTCTCAGCAGGCCCATTTCAACAGTTACTCGGCCAATCTCCCTCTGGAGAGTTGTTTTAGTGTCCTCAATGGCCCCCAAGATCTTGTCCAGGGTGGTTTGCAGAGTGGCAGGGACAGGGTCACCACTGTCTGGTTGCTCCATTCCATCCAAAGGACACTGGCCCTGCGATTTAGTCCTCAGTTTGCTTTTGGAAGGCATTTGCGGCTTGTCCTGGTGTTCTCCTGGGGCACCCTTCTACTAGGGCCCTCAGCGGGTCTTCCTCTGATTCTTTGGCCTCTGGTCTCAAGGTCCCAGGCAGTCAAACTGAGCACCCCAGGTCCACCCAGCCGGGCCCAAGGCCACAACTGTCTCGAATGAGGCTAGTCCGGCCCTGCCCACTGTGTCCCTGGCACAGCCGCACAGGGGTAGCAGCCGATGCAGTCCCACAGCCAGCCACAGTGGCCCCGGATCAAGGAGGAGGGGGGTCGCTGCTTGCCACCTATGTTGGCCACCCCGTTCATCCATGTCTCCCCACTCCACCCCAAGTGTGCTGGAGGACGGGCAGTCGACTGGCACTCCGTGGTCCCAGGGTCCAGGGTGCTGAGCTGGGCCATGCCATCCCACGTACTGATCCCGGAAGCGGAGCCACCCTCCCGGTTATTTCCTCGTCACCAGGCCAGGCTTTGCAGCTCCCCAAGGGGCCCACGTCAGTCTCCTCTTCAACAACTACTGCTGCCGCTCACCTCGAGTCTTCTCTTGGCCCAGGAGTCAGGGATCCAGTTCACAGATCAGAGTTTGGCATCCCTCTCTGGGCATCAGCATCTCCACTCCCCCGCAGCACCAAACCCAAGACCTTCATTGGAAGCAGGAACAAAAAGGTGCGGGTCTAGGCCGGTCCCCCCAATGCTCATGCTGATAGGCCCGGCCAGGCTCCAAGGAAAATCAAGTCAGGCCGCGTGCCACGTGTCCCCCTCACTACTCCACCAAGTCAACGAGGCCGCAGGGACTCCCTGCCGGTCAGGTGGCTCCATCGCAGCCCAGCCTCTGCCGCAGTCCAACCGCAGCCTTGATAATCCACGCGGCTTTCATCTCCCTGACACTACTCCAACGGGCGTCCACTGGCAGTGGTTCACCCCCGCCTTCTCACTGGGTACGAAGTCTCGTCTGCTTCGGTGCCCCCTCCCTCCCATCTTGAGGCATGATTAGGACCCTGTTGGGTCCTTCCAGTTAGGATTAATGTCGGGCCGGCGTGAAGCTAGTCCGAAGTGCTGGTCAGTCAGACCATGCCTCTCCTTGGTGTTGGATCATGGGGTGGTCCTTGGAGGGTGCTGGAGCAGGCATGGCAAGAAAAAGGTCCTTGGATGTTCCTGGGGTCAGCTTGGTAGCAGGCTGATGATCTTCCCAGGTTGAGGGCACGTAGAGTGCTGGCGTCGAACCTGTGGATGGGGTGAGAACCAAGGTCCGTGGCACTGGCACCAGTCCAGGCGTGAGCTGGCCAGACAGGATTGCCTTTAGCATGCCTTCGGTGGGCCAATGGCGTGCCCCCTGCGTACAGCCGTCGTTGAGAAGGGGAGGGAGGTGTGGGATCCGGTCAGCTGGGAGACGGGTGGGAGGGAAAAATGCTTTGCAGAGGGGGTGGGGCTGCAGAGACAGTAGCAGCACAGCAAAAAACACAGGAGGAAAAAAGAGACAAGAGGGAGAAAAATGAAAAATAGGCAGAAAAGGAAATAGAAGTAAAAACCAGAAGTAAAGGCAGAAATAAAAGGCAGAAAGAGAGACAGAAGATACTTACTTGCACATGGCCACTAGGCCACCAGGATCCTGCGGATGGAGGTGGGCCTAAAACTGAGAGTCAGGTAGGCTTTCAGTTCATCCAAAGGAGAGGCAGCAGCACAGGAGGTGCTGCACTGGGGAGGACAACAGACGCTGACCAGGAGGTCAGAGGAGTTGCCCTCTTACAGCTCTGCGGCCGCCATTAAGAAGGGGAGGGAGACGGGGGTCCGGTCAGCTGGAGTTGGGAGGGCGGGAAAAGCACTTCATGAAGGGAAGGGGGGATGGGGCCGCAGGGACAGCAACGGCACAAGGAAAAACACTGGAGGGAGAAAGAGACAAGAGGGAGAAAAAATTTAAATGTGACAGAAAAAGAAACAGAAGTGAAAAACATAAGTAAAGGCAGAAGTAAAAGGCAGGAGTAAAAAGAGACAGAAGATACTTATTTGCAGATGACCAATAGACCACCATGGATGAGGCACACCCAGGAGCCTATGGGTGGAGGTAGGACTCAAAATGAGAATCAGGCAGGCTCCCAGTTCATCCAAAGCAGAGGCAGTTAAAGCAGGAGAAGGCGCTGCACTTGGAAGGGCAACAGACGTTGACCCGGAGGTGAGAGGAGTTGCTGTCTTCAGGGCCATCAAAGGTAAGTTCATTGGGCTCTGCGAAAGGCAGACCCAACTACCAGGGCCAGTAATTGCCAGATAGGGCAGAGGTCAGTGGGAGGAGGCAAGGTGCAGCCTCTCTGGCCCAAGATTGAAATCATTCTGGCTTGGGAAACCCCGGAGACCCAAACAGAGTTGAGGGCCTTCTTAGGATTCAATGGCTACTACAGACGATTTGTCAAGGGGCATGGCACCATTGCTGCACCCTTGCCAGAGCTGATGTCTAAGAAGCAGCCCACATCAGGTGTTCAGGACAGAGGTGTGCCAAAAGACTTTTGACACTTTGAAGGAGGCCATGTGCGCAGCACCCATTTCTCCCTACAGTTTATTGTGCAGACAAATACCACAGAGCATGGCATAGATACTTGCTCTCACAGCTAAACTAAGAGGACCTGGATCAACCTGTAGCCTTCATCAGTAGGAGGATACTTGCCCAGGAACAACATTGGAGTACAATAGATAGGGAAGCCTTTATTGTGGTCTGGACACTGAGGAAGCTGAGGACATACCTGTTTGGTGCTCACTTCTGCGTTCAGACAGACCACTGACCCCTAGATATTCACTGGAGATGAGTGCTGAGAATCGTAAGCTGTTGAGGTGGTCCATCTCCCTACAGGGAATGGACTTTACAGTGGAACACCATCCTGGAACAGACCCCACCAATGCTAAAGGTCTCTCCTGGTCTTCCACCTTAGTGAAGAGAACTCTGAAGGGGTTGGGTAGTTCTCCCCACTCTCAGCTGGGGGGGACACATATTAGATCTGGCATCCTTGGCTTGGTTTCCCCCTGACATTTTTGCTTCCTGACCACCTTTTCCTTCTGACTGCATTTGTGATGGCCTTAGGATTCTGGGTTCTTTACTACTGCTAACCAGTGCTAAAGTGTGAGTGCTCTTCCTCTATAACCTGGTAATAGTGGTATCTACCCAATTGGCAAATGTAATTTACTTCAACATCCCTAGTAGAGTGCACTACATGTGCCCAGGACCTGTAAATTAAATGCTACTAGTGAGCATACAGCACTGATTGTGCCATCCATTTCAGTAGCCTTTTAAACATGTCTCATGTCTGCCATTGCAGAGCCTGTGGGTGCAGTGTTGAACTGCCATTTCAATCTGAATAACGCACCTTTTACCAGGCCCAAACCTTCCTTTTTAATACATATAAGTCACCCTCAGGGTAGGCCATGGACAGCTCAGAGGGCAGGGTGCAATGTATTTAAAAAGTAGGACATGTACTCTTTAGTTTTATGTGTCTTGGTGGTGAAAAACTCTTACACTTGTTTTTCACCACTGTAAGGCCTATCTCTTCCATAGGTTAACATTACATTGCCTTTTTACATCTTACAAGTGTAAATTTCAAATGAGAAGAGATGACCCTCTCATGTTTGCTGTCTCCAGAGTCACAATTTAAAAACCTAGCTTATGGTGAAGACAGATTTTACTTTCTTGAAATGTCACTTTTAGAAAATTGTCATTTTCTTGCATTAGACATTTTCTGCCTGCAACCTCTTGTTGGTCACATAACTAGGTGAAGTTGGTTGATGGGCTTCTTGTATTCCTCCTAGACAGCCACACACAATAGATGCATAGGTCAGACAAAGCGTCATCTCGGACAGAATGGGAAGGAAGAGCTGGACACAAAGTCACACCAGGATAGGATATGTCCTGTCCGCACACATAATGCTTAACAACCCTGTACTGCCACTCCAGCCACCTTGGAGTCAGGGCAGGGGAGGCAGGTAACACCTTGCACCTGAAAGCCCGTGTCTAGAAGATTTTCTTACCTTCCAAAGTCAAGGCACTAAGGTATAAATACTAGACCTCAGACATCACCACTTCAGTATACTTCTGGACCTGTGGATACTCTGGCAGGAAGGACTGTTGTGCTGCTGAAGAACTGCTAATCAGATGGACAGTACTCTTCTGGACTCCTATTTTGCTGTGCTGACTAGTTGCCTGCTGCTCCCTTGACTGGGAGTGAGAAGGACTGGACTGGGACCTAGAACCGAGAGTGACTCCAAGGTCTAATTGGCTTGCCTCTTAATATGAAGTGCCAGGGACATAAAAGACTTCTAATCACTCTGCTTCTGCACCCAAACTCTGCCATCTGTGAGTATACTCTGCCAAGTGGTGCCACCTCAGTCCTATACCCTTGGAAGTGGGCCTTAGGAGCCTCCCAGTGGAACCAATGCATCCTCCCTGCTGCGTGACACATCCCCAAGGAGAACCAATCATCTCTTTGGCTGTACATCACATCCTCCAGCAGATCTGATGCATCACCTCTGCTACGTGGATGGGACCCAGCACAGAAGACTCACATCTCCAATGCAACCTGCATCTTGGGGTTGATGTATCATCTTTGGCACCACCACTGTGCAACATTTCCCTGCAGTAGGTTCTCACATCCTTCATCAACAACAGCCTTAACATTGATGCCAAAGTTCTGCATCGCAGCTTCAGCACTCATCAGAACTGATGCATTGCCTCAGCTGAGCAATGCATTCCTGACAGCAGCCTTCGCATCACAGGCCCCATCGACTGGATCCTCAATGTCAACACAACAGGATATTGCACCACAGCCTCACTGCATCCCTGAACTAATGCATCACATTGACTGTGAAACACATCTTCGCCTAAGATCCATGCAATGGTCCACAACCAGGATTTGAAGTACTTTTTCAGGGGGCCTAGCTGTGTTCCTGTAGCCACCCTGCAATCCATTGCGGTTGGCCTAAACATTTGACTTTGTGCTAGTCTGGTGTGACCAGATATCCCCAGTTGATGCTTTCTGCTTCTAAGCACTAATTTACAGTTTATTCTTGAAACATTCATAACTCAAGTTCTACTTATTGGATTTTTGTAGTTTTGGTCTTGTTTTACTTATCCAATTACGTTCTATTTTTCATACCGGGTGTGGGATCCTTTTTGTGTCATGTTTTCACTGTGTTACTGTGAGATGTGTTGTACAAATATTTTAAACATTGCCTTCAAATTACACCAGACTGCTTTGTACCATCAGAGGGTGAGCACAAGTGAATTTAGGGCTTTCTTGTGCCTTACCCCACCAGGAATTTGTGATTGCTGCTTAACCAGGGCTCACACCCTAGGCAACCAACAATCCAGTTTCTCACACACTCCCAGTCCAGGGGCAATCGTGAAATGCATGAAGATATCATATTAACGTGGATTACTTTGTAACATAAACAACAGTACAAGGAAGGACAGCTAGAGCTATGAAGACTACCAAAAAGCAACCTGTATAAACTGCTTGTGAAAGGTTAGTTCTCAGTCAGTTTGTTATGCTTCTCGTGTAACAGAATTTTGCACCCTTGTAGTCAAGGTTTACACTTGCATCATATGTACTGGCAGTTGCTATAATTACAGTCTCCAGACTTTCTTTTTTTGTGTAGAACGTGTCTTAATTTATTTGCCAGGAGTGTTCCTAGAAAATCTCCCCTTCACTTTTCAACCATTGCCACTACTACATATTTTTTTAGAAAGGCTTTGCAAACGTCATTTTCTTGTTGTGAAAAATTGGGCAGCTAAATGTTTGGTCTCGTTCATGCAGCCAAGCCTGCTTTAGTTTGCAGTGCATTTATTGAAAATTACTAAATTAAAAAAGTAGGAATAGCATTGTAAGGTATCATTTCATAGTATCGCTGGTGGTATACATATTATTTGGGTTCAATGCAGCATTACATCAGCCAGCATCGGCAAGACCCGATATACTTAAGCCATTTGATAATGCTTATTTGTTTCTCTGTGTTTTTACTTCCAAACATTGAGTCTAATCATAATTTGGATCAGGGCACGCACTGTGTCTTAGATCATCGTTCTTCATTTCCTTAAGGGAAAAAACGACAATCACTTGTAGCTTTACTAAAATATTATAACTGAACAACGCTCATACCATCAACACTGGAACTAGTTGCCAGATATGAAAAATACGTAAAAACTTGCCAATGTTTTCTGTCTCAGTCTCCATTGAATGTCTGTTCATTTGACACAATACGCACCGAAACTTTCAACCTTTGTATGTCACAGTCTGAAAGATCATTGAAACTTAGGTTACAAATCTTTAACCCTTCTTGACATAAGTGGTTTATTTCATGTCGATTTTAAAGACCGCATTTTAAAATGACAGTTCAAAGTAAGCTGCACACGTTTGTTAAATGTGACATCCTCTTTAAACATTGTCATTTGCTGGATAGTTGTCTCAGGCTCTCATATTGTGTAAGGTTGTAGGCAACGTTGTTCTGGTGCTGCTGCAGGGGACTGTCTGTCCCACAAGCCATCACTGGAAGGAGGAGAGGCTGTTGTGATCAATTCCCCAGTGCAGCGCTCTGAAAAGCTCCCTCCTTCCACTGCGGCATGTGCTGCTGTGCTGTTGCAGGGGACTCTGTCCCACAAGACATCTCTGTAAGGAGGAGGGGCTATTGTGTCCAATACCCCCATGCCGGACACTGAAAAGAGCCCTCCATGCATGCCCGGGCGAAGACCAGGCCAAATCGAGCCTGTCTTAGACCGTCATATCCTAACAGAGGCCAAGGTGGGCCCTCTCTTTTGATTTGGGTTTTTCATATCCTTTCTGTTCCCGGCAATTCTTCATGAAACCTATGGACCTTTGATTGATCTGTAGGTGCCACCATTTTATGTTTTTCTTTCGTTTGACTTTTAATTTAGTGTAAGCCATCATCGCTTATTGTCCCTCCCACCCAGCCATTTCACGGTGGATCCATGGGCACAAGAAAGGTTAATCTGGTGAGCAGTTCAGACCTTCAGCCTAAACACCAATGTACAAACATTGATAGCTTTTTGGTAAGGGCAATGGACCTTGTGGCCAATGGAATAAAGTTGGCGGAGCACCGTTTATACCTGTCAGCAGATCGTCAAGTTGCACCACCCCTGACAGATTTAACTACAAGCAAGAAAGATTTAGCTGTAGAAGTCCAAGTCAATGCTTCCACCCCTCTAAATGACTTTGTTGGGCGATGGTGGCCTGCAAGAATCAACAGACCACCATGTCTGTCTGCCACTCTCTCTCACTCTCTCTCTCTCTCTTTATAAATAAATATATATATATATATATATATATCTCAAAACAAATACCTTTCAGGTTTAGAGTGACGCATAAATTATGCAAAAAAGAAGAGAGAATTTTGGGTAGTTCCCAAGTTTAGTTGGAGAGCAGCTCCAATAAAGAACACCCTACAACACCTTCGACACTAGATTTGCTCACCTCAAATGTTTGTTTATCTAGCAAAGCTTTTAAGCATAGGATTAGCGCATTGCTATCCTTTTTTGAAAAAAATGCTTTTTAGCCCTGGCAGGGTTCCTCAGGGACCCCAGCACCAGAGCTAAGGGGTCAGGGGACTCTACCCTGGCCCCTTTTCTTTTTTTTTGTCTTTTTTCTTCTGGGACTTGCCTGAAATTGAGTCCCAAGATGGCGATCAACACTTTCTTCCTGAAGTGTTGGCAGCCAACCAGATCTCTGTACGGGGTCAGTTGGATCCTCAGAAGATCTGCATGCCTATATGTCTATATTTTTCAGCCTTAAATTTCTCCAAACCTACAGAATGGATTCACAGCAAATCACAAAAAGCATGATCTGCAGGACAGAATCTAGCTTTGTGTCAAATTTGGTGTAACTCCATTCAGTGGTTCGAGCTATAGGCATGCCTAAAGGTCCTATGGAAAAATGAATGGAGAAATGCATTTTGGGACCCCCCGGACTACACTCAATTATGAGCGGGAGGGCCCCGCAGCCCCCCCCACACCCCTGATACCACTACCCCCTGGCAAAAAATGTTTTTTATCTGTGCAGGAGGCCCAATGACCTCCCCCACATCCCTGGGGACCACCACCTCCCTGGTGCTACAAAGAATTAGGAGCAGGGGATCACTACCTTTCCGGGGCACATACTTAATAATTTCAGACCCCTGTTAGCCCCGGGGACCACCATCTCCCCGGGACTATGGAAATGGTAGAGTGGGGCTGCGCTCCTCAAGCCTTTGCCAGGGTACCAGAAGCTCAAGGAGCCTCTGATAGACCTGGGAACCGCCACCCCCTAGGTACGGCTCCTGCTATGTCCTGGGTTGTTCACCCCCGGGATATAGCTGTTTGCTATGGCTTGGCTGCAGCTCTGCAGCCACACCACAGTAAACACTTCGGGTTTTGACAGTGGGACCTTTAAAGCGGGTCCCCTGTCAAATTCCGAAGCTTTCCTCTCTGTTCCCTGCACGCAGGCATGCATGCAGGAGACATAAATGAAATGCTTCAGCAATAAGGGAGCTGCTGTTAAAGCAACTCCCTGCTTGCAGAAGCAAAGGCACCACCAGGGAACCTTTAAGGCTTCCCCCATGCTGCCAGATATCCTGTAAGGGGTGTTTTATTAAAAATAATAAATTAATAAAAAAATCAGTAGGCTCAATGGCGGAGCCATTGAGGGCTACCTAGTAGCCCCAAATAGCCCATGAAGGGCTACAAAAAGAACAAAATAGAAAACCCACAGCTCAGTGTGAAGGTTGCAGATCTTCACCCTGAGCATTGGGGGTTAGAGTCTAGCTGGACTCATTACCCTCTTTTTAAACAAAATTATTATTATATTTATTTAGAACAACAAATAAATTTTTTATTTTAAATTGTACACATATATCTTCTTCTAAGTATATTGGACATCAAAGCCTAAAAAAACTCTCTCCCTTCCTCTCACTTTCTCTCTTTCAGTGTCTCTTTCAATTTCTTCTACTCACACACTGACTCAGGCACATATGCACCAATCACAGACAGACTCAGGCACTCATGCACCCACTCACCGACTGACTCAGACCCTCATGCACTCACTCACGTCCTCAGTCAGACCCTCATGCACCCACTCACAGACCCACTCTGACAGTTATGCACCCATTCACACACCCACTCAAACTGTCACACACCCACTCATCGAAACACTGACACCCTCTTGCACCCACTCACCTACCCACACATACACTGATGCACCCATTAATACACTGATGTATGCACTCTCACACCCAAACAGTCAATCCGACAGCCACTCTCCCCCAGATACACCCTCTCACACCTATTGTCACACCCAGAGAGGCCTTAGCCAACTCCCGCCATGCACGGCCAAAGGGTTGGGTGGTTAGAGGGCATTGGCCTCATGGTCTGGCTGCCGGACAGGTCCTGCAGGCAACCTCCCCTGCGAGTGGGTGAAGGCAGTGCACCATGCTAGCTTCTTGCTGATAGGGGGTTGGCCACAGGGCCTGGCCTTGCCAACCACTGCCGCGCACAGCCAAAAGCCATTTGCGGCGGTGGTTGGATTAATGTATAGTAATCTAAATTTCTATACATTTTTTTAAAAACATAGAAATTAACTGAAAAAAACAAAGGTTACAGGGATGTTATAGTTAGGAAATAATGTTTCAGAAAAACATAGAAATTAACTTAAAAAACCTAAAGGTTACAGAGGCTTTATAGTTAGGCTTATATTTTAAACATACAAAACCATAGAAATTCACCCACAAGTAATAATTATAGTTAACTCAAGTAACTAGAACTAATGCCCTAAGGTAACTATAACTAATGCCCTCGCCATGCACTGTTAATTACTACACAAACTATGCACTCATGACATCTTTGTTATTATCATTGGTAATATCAATGTAATAGTTGCAGTAACATTTTTGACAAAAAAACTGTGCATGGCGGGTGTGGGAGTTATAGTTACCTTAGGGAACGGGTTATAGTTACCCGAGGTAACTCTAACTATAACTGGTGAATTTCTATGGTTTCATACGTTTAAAATGTGAGCATAACTATAACGTTCCTGTAACCTTTGTTTTTTTTAAGTGAATTTCTGTTTTTTAAAAATTCTATTTCCTAACTCGTGTCCCTGTAACCTTTGTTTTGTTCAGTGAATTTCTATTTTTTTTTTTAACCTATAGTAATTTAGACTGCTTCCTTTGAAAGCTACTGTTGCAGAGTGTGAGAGTGATAGAATATGAGCTTTCCATCATGTCACTGTAATGCCATACAGCAGTTAAAGGTCCCTTCTAACTTGCTGTTGTCTGTCTACTGATGGTGCACCTTGAAAGGACTATGCGAGATCGTGCATATGACATGTATGCATGCCTTAATCACACCTTAGTGCTACGAAAACACCCATAAACATCTTATTTTAATAAAAACGCATTTAAAATGCACCTATACTAATGTGCACCTGCGGTCACACAAATATTGTATTAGCGCAGTTTCACTTCAATACTACCATTTGCACACGTGCAATGTACATAAGGAGCACAGACGTAAACACAATGTCCCAAGGAGACTTTTATTGATATGTAAATAATGTGCAAATAATGCGCACCACTCCATGATACGCCCCAAGTAAATTGCACCAGTACTTGTTTGTTATGCCCTGATGCTGAGCAATTTGCATCACATTTCAGCTGACCTTTTGTACTGACTCACTGTACACAATTTAATTTTGTACAGATTAGTCCTTGCAAATGACAGGTACACAGCGAATCAAGATGGAGCATTTTGATGCAGCATGACATACAATGTGCAGAAAAGGATGTACCGTTATTCCACTGATTCCGTTGCGCTTATGTTGTGCTTTTGTCAGTTTCTATATTTTGAAGCATTTTACCAGGAGACGTGGTCTTCGTTCAATTCCTTTTGGAAAAAAATCAGGATTTGATGTTGAGAATATTTGTTTTCCATCCACTTGTGCGAAAATAAATATTTGAAACCAACCTGTAAAAGCGGAGCGGTAGCTGCTGTATAAATGGCTACTTGTGTTTAAGGAGACATTTATAGGTTTTTCCATGTAATTTTCTTAATGGTGTTCATCATGGTGAAGCTGTGTCTGTGATTGAAAAAAGGATTCCAATACACCAATAAGAAGTAATTAGTGCAATTCATTTATCTTCAGATATTATCATTACAAACCTGGGGTGAATTTAAAGGCAACTACAGAATGGTACCTTTATGGTTATTCCCAGAGGAAATCAGTGCCATGTTCTTATCAATGTAAACATTCCGTTGTGTAACATATGTAGCATACATCACAATGGAAGGATAGTGCCTCTGTAGCTGTGGATAAGTCTCATTTTCGAAGATCATTTTCCATTTTCCAGCAACAAATTGTGTGCATTTAATCTTTTATTTGACATCATCCTGCAGATCCATCAAACAGGCCCTGAGTTAAATTTATCCGAAATGATTGTCCTCTTGACGCTTGGATTCAGCCACAACTATTGAGTGAGAATTCTGTCTTCTGCCCATTCGATACAGATAGAATTGGTACAGTGGATGGTTGAATGCCATGCATTATACTAAGAAGCAATACTTCTTGGTGCAGGCCACTTACTGTGAGTACTATGGGCCATATTTATACTTTTTGATGCAAAACTGCGCTAACGCAGTTTTGCGTCAAAAAAATTAGCGCCGGCTAACGCCATTCTGAAGCGCCATGCGGGCGCCGTATTTATTCAATGACGTTAGCCGGCGTTAGCCGCCGGCGCTGCCTGGTGTGCGTGAAAAAAAACGATGTACACCAGGCAGCGCCGGCATAGGGGGATATGGAGCTTGGGCGCCAAAAAATGGGGCAAGTCAGGCTGAGGCAAATTTTTCACCTCAACACGATTTGCGCCATTTTTTTCGACTCCCAACCCCCATTGAAATTACTCCTGTTTTAGCAAAGACAGGAGTCATGCCCCCTTGCCCAATGGCCATGGCCAGGGGACTTATGTCCCCTGGGCATGGTCATTGGGCATAGTGGCATGTAGGGAGGCCCCCCTATGCCACAAAAAAATAAATAAAAAAAACTTACCTGAACTTACCTTAATGTCCCTGGGATGGGTCTCTCCAGCCTTGGGTGTCCTCCTGGGGTGGGCAAGGGTGGCAGGGGGTGTCCCTGGGGGCTTGGGAGGGCACCCCTGGGCTCCTTCCGAGCCCACAGGTCCCTCAACGCCTGCCCTGACCAGGTGCTAAAAAATGGCGCAAAAGCGGCCGGACGTAAATTTTTTTGACCCGCCCACTCCCGGGCGTGAATTGTGCCTGGGAGTGTAAATACGGCGCACATGCCTCGGAGTACATTTTTTAGACGGGAACGCCTACCTTGCATATCATTAACGCAAAGTAGGTGTCCACACTAAAAAATTACGCAAACTCCATGGACTTTGGCCTAGACGCGTCTAACGCCAAAGTATAAATATGGAGTTAGTTTTGCGTCATTTCTATGGGGGTTGGGAGTGGAAAAAAAATGGCGCAAATCGGGTGGTGGTGAAAAAATTGCCTCAACCTGACTTGCCCCATTTCTTGACGCCCAAGCCCCATATCCCCCTACGCCGGCGCTGCCTGGTGTACGTCGTTTTTTTTAACGCACACCAGACGGCTAACGTCATTCAATAAATACGGCGCCCGCATGGCGCTTCAGAATGGCGTTAGCCGGCGCTAATTTTTTTGACGCAAAACTGCGTTACCGCAGTTTTGCGTCAAAAAGTATAAATATGGGCCTAGATATTTGTTAACTGAGCTCATGGTTAGGAATAGGGAGCAGTTGATTATGTGTCTGGAGCTTGAGGCAGATCCTTAGTGTTTGCTCTTAGGAGATTAGTAAAACTGTGTCTGAGAAGTGTCCTATGGGGAGGCTAAAAGGCAGAAATGGTTTGATGCGGCTTGCTCCTACGTACAGAGATATCTGATACACGCTCTTAAGAGGCCACTAAGGGATGCAGAGGAAGTGATTCTATGTAGATTGACATATAAACAGGTGATCAAGAAGAGAAATATAGCAATAAGACAGGAAGCCCGGAAATAATTACTTGAGGCTAGTAGTAGGAATTATGCTTTCCGGTTGTGGAAAATGGTAAATGCTCCATTTTTCGAATGTAGTCACAATCCTATTTTGGATACAATCATTTCCACGCACCTCTGGGTTGAGCACTTTCAAAGGTATATGATAGCAGCATTGAATCAGACAGCTCATGCAGCCGAGTAATGGGTGACCCTATCCTGCGCAGGAGAGATTTGTCACTTATTAAATTGGAAGAGGGAATACCTGTAACTCCACGGCCTCAGGTCTAGACGGGGTACCAAATGATCTGTTTAAAGATAATATGGAACTTTGCGGCCACTTGATAGTTAACGGACTGAGGAGTGCAGCTAGTGCAGGTCCCCCTGAATCTTGGTCAAATTCCGTTATTTTCCCAATCTACAAGAAGGGTGACTGAGCTGACCCCCACTGCTATTGACTAATTTCTCTAATTGACTCTACAGTAAAGGTACTGGGCAGAATTTTTATAGATGGCACAGAGGCCTGGGTCACAAAAAGGGCATACTCTCCACTATTCAGTATCGGTTTAGAAAAGTTATAGGAAACCTAAATCAATGCATGTACCTTCATTTAATAATCGGTAAGTATACCAAGGTGAAGAGCGGCTGCATGTATTTAGCTTTTCGAGACCACAGCTCTGCTTTTGACTGTGTCTATCAAGGAAAGCTATGGGGAAGAATGCTAGAAATGGGAGTGGATGCTTCAATCGTGCATTATGTATGCCAACTTCATGCACCTGTGACGATGTATTTGGTAAAGGCCGAATCCACAACCCTGATCAAAAGTTTATTTTGGAACCTTTTTTTTTCTTCAGAAATCAACGATCTTGATGTATTTCTGTCAGATGTAGAGGCTGCTATTTTCTGGATGGGAGCAAGGAGCCTCCCTGCATTATTTTACAAAGACAATTGGGTTTTTATTTCAAGAACTGGGGTGTTCAGAGGTTACTGGACAAATTTGTTTTGTTTATGAGTGGCTTGGTTTTGTCAGCCAATATTGCCCAGGCACACCATGGTATCCGGCATGTGTCTAGAAATATAATATCACACTATATTATTAGGATCAAATATATTCTTGTACCACTGTTTATGTACCTGGGAGTACCTTTTGGCACAGAGAGTAATTTATGGACGTACTGAAAGTGAGACAAGCTGAATTTGACCAAACTATAGATCCAATCTTTAGGTTTTTCTCAAAGTGGGTTTCTAAACCGTTAGATGTGATGATTTATATCTATAAAGCCTGATGCTCCTCTGTACTGATGTTTGGCGAAATTATGGGGGGATTGCAACACTACACACATACAGATTAGTGATAATGTGTTCTTGAGAAACCTGCTATCCATTCCTGCTTGAGTGCCCATCTAGGGCTCTCAATCGGTGTTAAACTTGGCATCCTTAGCGTGGTTCCCCTGACGCTTTGCCTTCTGACCTGTTTTTCCTGACTTCATTTTTGCTGGCTTTAGGATTCTGTGCCCTTTTACCACTGCTAGCCAGTGCTTAAGTGCAGGTGTCCTGTATTCTAAAACATGGCGACACTGTTTTCTCCACAATTGACACATTTATTTCAATTGTAGAGCTCTATTAAAGTGCACTGCTTGTGCCTAGGGCCTATAAATTTAATGCTACTAGTAGCCCTGCAGCACTGATTGTCCAGCCCACTCCTGTTACCCTTTAAACATGTCTCGAGCCTGCCACTGCAGAACCTGGGTGTGCAGTTTCAAGCTGCTATTTTGATTGCCCAGTGCACCCACTTGCGGGGCCCAAACCTTCCTTTTCACTGCATGCAAGTCACCCCTAGGTTAGGCCCTAGTTAACACCAAGGGCAGAGTGCAACGTATTTAAAAAGTTGAACATGTACTTTTAAGTCTTCTATGTCCTGGCAGTGAAAACTATAAAATTTGTTTTTCTGTACTGCAAGGCCTATCTCTTCTTTAGTCTAACATTGGAATTACCTTGAAACAGCCTTTAAGTGAATTTCACTTTTGAGACAGGATAGAAATTTGGAGTTTGTTGTCTCTGGACTCACAATTTAAAATAAAAACTTTGGGTGAAGTCAGATTTTAAACTGTAAGTCTGAAAATAAATTTTTTAGAAAGTTGACATTTTCTTACTTTAACCATTCTGTGATTCTGTCTGTCTCTAAATACACATCTGGGGTGGGCTATGTGTATTCCCTCTAGACAGTTACAGACAAAGGGAGCTGGGGGTCTGACATTTACATCCAAATGGCACATCACCAGGTTGGTGGGATTTCCTGTGCCAGATTGGAGGGAAAGCTGACACACTTGCATAGGGATGTACCTGTCCCCAAACAAAGAGTTGCATAATCCCCAGTAGAGTGTCTGGAGTCAGTAAAGGAAGGGCAGGGACCTTATGTACTTCAAAGGCCTTTCTTTGAAGTCTCCCCCACTTCAAAAGCTCAGCTGGATATAAGTACTGGACCCCAAGGCCCACAAAACCAGTACACTTCAGGATCTAAGGACATTATGCCAGGTAGAAGGACTGTGGTGCTGCTAGGAGGGACTGCCACTCCGCTGAACTGCTTTGCTGTGTTGGCCTGCTGCCTCTTGCCTGGGACTGAGAAAGACTGGACTTAACTCTGTACATCCTCATAAGAACCAAGCAACTCCAAGGGCTTGCTGCCTTGCCTCCTGTTGTGAAGTCTCAGGGACATGAATGACTTCCTCCAATTCTGCTTTAGCTGCTGGATTCTGGACAGGCCGACTGTGAGCCCTGTCTTGTCAAGTGGTGCCAATCCATTCCTGGGCCTAGATAGGGGGCTCTCAGATGTTCTCTTGCAAAAATTGATGCATGAACGTCATTACTCTGCAATATGTAAGGTCATAAGAACTTTAAAATTGCACTTGTTGATTATAAGAAGCCCTACTTATATCTCTGCTTTAAGCTTTGTTTTTCTGTGATTTACATGAAAATACATTTGATTTACATACTCCTTGGGGGGTAAACTAGAGGTTACATGACCCATCCCCTAACAAATAGATTTTGCCACACCCAGGCCCTGGCCCACCAGGGGATATGTTTTTAACAGAGTTGAAGCACCACAAATTTGCCCCAGTTTTTTTTTATGGTTTTGGTTTTGAACTGAGGTGGTCCCTTCTGTGACCAATTCACCAGGCCTAGGGAGAGCAGGCTAGCCCTACATCTGTACTGGACCAGGGACTAGGATGACTCTTGAAGTAGCTGCTGCCACATCTTTGTTGAGGTGGTAGCAGACTATCACATCTTTTCTTAGGATCTGATGGCTCTGCAGATGCTGTGCAGGATGAATCATGCAAAGTGTTTGTGCCTTCATTTGTCAAATACTATTTAACAGATTTAAACCAAATCACAAAAAGCACACATTCTGGACCAAGATATAGCTTTCTAGCAAATTTTGTCTAATTCCATTCAGCAATTTTTGCTGTATCGCCATTTACATTTAGTATGGAAAAATGAATGGGAAAAACATGTTCTGAGGCCTCCCTCTTTCTCTGCCCATGCTTGACGATCGCCCTGAAAGCTTCCATGAAGGAGTGGAGGTGGATGAGAGGATTTTGTGGAACGTTTTGTGAAGATTTGTCAAACAGTGCCAAAATTAGTTTCAACCACCACTGGTTAATAAATAAACTGGTTATATATATTTATATGAAGTTATATGTCAGTCAGAGCTTCAATAGGAACAGAGTATTTTGTTTACTACTATTTTTGGTGCAGTTTGATGAATCTTTATGAGCCTTTCGAAAAAATGTTGTCCTCCTCCGCTCCTTTTTGAAGTCTTAGTGGTGTCCCGTAGGCTCTCATTATCCTAACGAGACTACTGGATTTTGAGCAGCAAGATCGTCCACAGTGTGGGGGACTGAGTCTGACCTACGGTGGATGACGCTTGTCGCTCCAAATCCAGGTTTTTCTCCGGCAAACTAGCAGTGCCTCATTTCTCCCGAATGGTGGTGACAATTGGGCAGCCGAGCGCATGACATATCGGTACTTCTCAGGGAAGTCATGGTCACTCAGGTCACAACCGGTTCTCTCATACACAGTGCGGTCTCATATATAAATGACAATAAAGGCAGTATAAGTTTTAAAGATTGGTTTTAATAAAACGACTGCATTTTGGATAGCAAAGTGTGAGCTGCAATAACCAGAACTACACAACACAGTAATATTAAGATAGTAAAGAGAGAGTGAAGCACAAGAACAAGGCTATCATAGTGCAGCTAGAATCAATGGATTATTCCCTCTCTAAATTATATTTTGAGCACAGCATGTTAAGCTCTAAGCCTGCCTTTCAGGTTCCCCCGGAGGACATCAACCCTCATACCTGAGCAAAGGCCTGTAATATGCGTCAGCATCTGCAACGGGGCATTCAGCATACAGTTGTGGTCCCCTGGTTGGAATCTCCCTCTTGACGTGTACTAGGACTAGAAAGTGTTTTTATAACTAACACAGCAGCTGTTCTAAGAAAATGTCCCTACGGAAGGATGTGTATTTTCTACGAATGTTGGAGACTAAACTTCTACCACGTTTACCGGCAATGTACCAGATTTTAGCCTTGACTGAAGCACAGGGCGATCAAGAATGCATTGTTTGAGAACAAAGTGCTGAACTAAGCTAAACAGTTTGATAGAAGAAATTAAAACAAGACTGTAAAACTGGTTATTGTAAAACGAAGCTGAATAAAATATATCTAGGTCAAGGTGCACAGCGGCCTAGTATATAAAACTAACGTGCATGGAGCTATACTTAAAATGGCTACACAACACCCTCCCCTTGTTGGTAGAAAGTGGTTCAAGCCAAAGCTAAGATATCTTAACCTAAAACATATTTAAAACCCTACTGAATTTTGACAAGTTAGGAGAACACACAAGCATACTACTTGACAATTTAAAAATGAGCATGCAGCTTAGAGCCGAATTCAAAGAAAAATTTCAATTTAGAGCAGTTCCGAATCACGCACAAGTCATGGAAAGCAAGAGATCTTCCACTTCGGCAGATGACAAAACGGTAAATCTGTGCTAAAAACGACAAAGGAGCAGGTGTGTTCCATAACCCCAGTATCAATCAAGGCGGCATCCCGTGCAGTGCCCATTAACGAGTTGATGGTAACTTCCTCCAAGAATGGTAGCTCGTAATCAGCTTCTCTTAGCAGTGCGCATGTCTGGTAATGAGCCCTCAACGAGAACATCAACAGATCAGCATCAATCATTGAGGGGCATTGCTGTGAAAGACAAACTTCCAGTGTACGTTAAAAAGAGCACCAAAGGCACCGAAACACGGGCTGCACACAACCCAAAACCGGTCTCAATGACAAAGACCAGTCACACCCCAAATGTTCCAGGAGAGTTGCTCCAAATTACTGCATCATGCATTCACGTTACAGCTACGCTGATGGGAGCGCCTTCATTTGTCCTTGTTGTAGCGGGATAGCCATTGCAGAAAAACAACAGCAATAGCAAAATGCTGGCTAACAAAGCCAAAGTTATCGGAAATCCCCCCAAAATACTTCCAAAAATTGAGTGAATAGCTGAAGGTATCAAACCGAATATAGAGGAGAAGGTGTGAACAAAACCAATACCAACAGCTTTGAAAAAATGTGCTAATCCAGCCGTGCTAGACGCATTAAATATACGTCCCACGAGTTCTCCAAAGTGTCTCGGAAAGTTCCTATTTAACAGGGACTGTATTTCTGCCGACGACCTTGCCACCTGAAGTACGTAGGTCTCGCGTGCAGGTGTAAGGGCCAAATGCTTCTGAAACAATAAAGCCTTGAGTCTACTCAACTTGTCAAACTTCACCTTTTGAAGTAGCAATATGAGGCCAGATATCAGCTACCTCCCTTAATTTACTGGTGGGAAACAACACGTTCCCGCAGCATGTAACGACCTTAGAGACCGAAACAATGTAAACTATTCCGGCCCGCATGCCACAACAGTCTTTACTATTGAGAAGGACGTAGCTGCCGCTTGAAAGCACCTGAAACATGCGTTTAATCAAGGGGACTGGAACTCCCTACAGATAGCAAGCCAAGTTTGCAATGGAGGCAGTAGACGCCCCATGCAAGGACAGCTGCTTACAAATCATCGAATGGCTGACTGAAGTCTCGCATTCACTACCGTTAAGAAAGACCTCTTTCATGCCATTGAGGCATTTGTACGAGAAGGGAAGCTCCCACACCTCATGGAAGTAAATATCTCCCAGCTTTTCATATCTGCCTACCGGAACGTGTTTCAAACAAGAAGTAAATTGTAATGTTGAAATAGGCAGATTAATAACCCCGTGTATTAACCACTCTGCCGAAGGGATCTCGGCCACGGTAAAAGGCAGTCTTTCTATTTTTTCAATGTTAAGCATGACATAAGTCGTTTCTTTTTTAGTCATTAGTTGTTGTCGCCACGTTCAATTAAAGGAAAAAAATATTTCCCTGGCACTGATGTGCTGCCACAGAATGCGACCCGCCTTCAATGTTTGAAGAGTCCAACCCAACTGCATAATGGACCTGGTCTGACTCTGTCCATGGTATAAAGAAGACATATCAGATCGTACAATGTCTATAGCAGAAGAAACAATGTTGTTAATTGTATATATCTGGTCGGACAAGGTGTTAATCCCATTATCCACAACAGCTAATGCCTTTTTTAAAATTTTCCTGGTCTATTTGCCTTAACCGTGCTGCAGCCTCTTGTTGGGAAAGTTTTCATATCTCATTGTATACTGCATACAAGAAATGCTTCCTTCGTGGTATCTTGGGGCCTGACAAGAAATCTTGCAAGACAAGAGATTGAGGTGTGCTTTAACCGCATCTAGTGAGGATGATTTTAGCCACTGTTGGCACAATTTGCCCACACTATGGGCCTGATTACAACTTTGGAGGAGGTGTTAATCCATACCAAATGTGACGGATATACCACCAGCCGTATTACGAGTTCCATAGGATATAATGGACTCGTAATACGGCTCGTGGTATATCCGTCACTTTACCGTCACTTTTGGGACGGATTAACACCTCCTCCAAAGTTGTAATCAGGCCCTATATGTTGTAATTATGTCAGCATGTTCTGGTGATATATAGCGAGGTTCTGGCCTACTTGTCCTGAAACCCCCGAGGAGGTGACAAAACGCTGATGACACCCGTTGGTAACTATGGGCCACAATAACCACCTGCCTGGACGTGTCAGTGAAGCATTAAACGTACCATTCTGAACCCACTCATTGAGCTCATCTATCGTTGCATTCGTGTACTTTTGCCAGTTGTTAAATTTTGCAGGGGCAGGCATACTGGGCATGTTTAATTCTCTGATTGTTGCTAATCCTAAACAACTTGTTTGTTGCAGTGTTTCATTTCAAAAGATTATTTGAACAGGGATGAGACATGCTCTAAACAATGTTTCTGTTCCCCTAGTCTGCCAATTTTTTGTTCCCCAAACACTTTTCAAATCAATATATTTGGACAAATATTCATAACCTTCTATTGATAACCGGGAAACAAAAGATTCCAAATATATACATTTCATATTGGTCAATAACATATGCATATCCTTAGTATGAGTTACTTTAAAATATTATGACTCAGCATTTTCTTGACGATGCCCAGAAAAATACGCAAACCTTTCAGTATAAGTTTTAGAACTCCCTTGCGGTGAAGTTGGACACTGTTCCCATTGCGCGTAATTAAATATCATTTTAGGACTACTTGCTCTATGTATGAAGTGGTGCCCATAATAATTATAGCAAAAGATATCACCATAATTTTCTTTGAATTGGTAAACGTCTTCGTTTTCAAAGACAGTCTAATATTGCAATTCTGTCATCATAGAATCAACTGTTTTCACATCCCAATCATCCGATACAATGCCAGGTATGACTTTATCATTCATAGATAATTTTAACACATATGGTATTTGAATAATTTCCGTGGGACCATATTTATCAAACATTACTTTGTCCCAAACAATCCCATCAGGAATTGGTACTGCGGAGATGTTCACAAATGATAAGTCTCTTCGGATCTTATGTGATGAAAAATGTGGTTTCAAAACCTCCTCCACCTGTTCAACCGCAGATCTCTCGGGAAGAAACTGACCATGTCTTAACAAGAAAAAGGTAACAACAAAACCAATCCAAAGCAGAAAGACTAGGACAGTCAAGGAAAGCCATACATAGTTCCATGGAAAGATGAAATATATTTCTTTAAACCAATGCATTAGCTTACGTGCACCTGACAGGTTAGCTGTCGAAGAGGCAAATGAGTCTGATAGACCGTCGTTGAAGTCAGCAAAGTAACCAGAGGCAGTTTGTGCAAATGACGTAGCTGTGGTCAATGGTGGAGTTGGTGTTTCTTGTGGTGGCACACTATAGACAGCACCATCCGTCTGGCTAGTATTCGAGGTGACTTGATCAAATGTTTCTAAATTGCTTGTTGTTAGTGGATCTAATGCAAGATCAACATCATCCACCCTCCCCAAGCTCGGAGAGCTATCAGTGTTAGTATAAACAACTTGTAGCAGAACTTCTTCTCCAGTAGTGAGAGGGATTTGGGAACTACTGGATGTTCCTCTTGGTTGGCTGTGCAGAATCGGCCACATGCTGTAGTTTGACATTGTCAATTGAAACAAAACGATTTTCTTTGGCACCTGGCAACAGTGGTAGAATAACAGTTCTTGTAGAGTGTATCCCCAGTACAGAGACTGGTGCCCGATAAGAAGGGCCAAATTCTTTTTTCACTGCAACCTTTTCACATACAAGATCCCCAACCCTGGGAATCCAGCCGGTAGATGTTGCAGGCACATCGTTAATTCCTGTGGAGGCAGCACTTTTAGAAGAGTTATCTTCACGGAACTTTTGTAATTCCTGTAAAACAGTGACGCGGTCATTTAAGTCAAAAGGTGTTTCTGCTGCCTCCACACCAGGACCATCAAGATCCGGAACAAGCATTCATGTTCCGAACAGGCACTCATATGAAGTATGACCCCCCCAGGGACCTTCTAGGCAGGTTATTTAGTGCTCTCTGAACTCCATATGGTTGGGTAAGCCAACTACAACCCGTACCTAAGACTCTGGCTGTTAAGGATTGCTTTAAATCAAGGTTTAATCGCTCCACAACACTATTTCCCACGGGATGAAATGGAGACGAGTACTGCAGTTGGACCCCCAATGAAGCCATGGTGTCCCTGAATGCCCTAGAGGCGAAAGCAGGGCCCTGGTCCGAATGGAACGCCGCAACTGCATATGTACTGAGAAAGACTCGCAAATCTTTAATAACAGTCCAAGCGTCAGCCGAGCGTTGTGGCCACACCCATACAAATCTGGAGCATGAATCAACAGCGACTAATATGTATTTGTATGCACTATCAGGTGTTAGTGGACCGCAGTGGTCCAAGTACACACACTGTAACGGTCTGTTACAAATTAAGAGGGGTGTCTGCGGGGGGCGCTTGGCCGTAGAAACTTTAATTTGTTGACAGATGTCACAACAAAGGACATACTGCTTAGTCTCTTTGTGGAGACCAGGACACCAATAACGGGCCTGTAAGAGTGAAATTGTAGCCGCCACACCAGCATGTGCAGATGCCACCCCCTTATGCGCTGCTTTGATTATTTGTGGTCTTATATCTTTGTTGGGAATGTCACGTACGCCTATGCCTGGAATTTTAACTTCAGCGTTCAGCATACTTTCCATATAGTATTGATATTTGTTAGGGAATCCTTTAGGATGTGGCGTACAGTCAACCGTAGCTTTTATGGCAGCCAAAGTGTCTGTGTCTGGTTTGGAACTCGAACGAGTCACTGCAGCTACAGTGGCTACTGCCACCGCTGACTTTGCGGCTTCATCAGCCAAAGTATTTCCAGCAAAGTGTATTCCAATGTGCTGGTGTCCTAGTGTATGCACAACATGGACTTTCGGTAGCGTCTCTTTCAGGTCTGCTACCTTCCCCCACAGGAGTCTGTGTTTTATGGGATTGCCTTTAGAATCTCTGAACCCTTTTGGCACCAATAATCCAGATATTCATTAAAGGACTGGACACTGTAATATGAATCACAGACAACCAACGTAGGCTGTGCCGGATCTGTATGTTCTAGTGCCACCAGCAGAGCACTTAGCTTGGGCAATTGTGCCGTACAATCCCGTAAGGTCTTTGTATAGGTATGTAGGGGACAGAATTTCTCCCCCTCCATATAGCCACTTACGACTGCGCAGGCAGCAGAGTATTGATGTTTAGTTCCAATCGGTGTACATGACGCTATGATATTGATCGATAAGCAAAGTATTCGCTGGAACTGGATATTCTACTTCATATTGTAGAAATTCTTGAGTTTGTAATTTTGGATCAAAAATGTAGTCTACATCAGTGGCTGTTAAAGACGTAGCCCATTGTATCCAACGCGGATGTAGTGCTTTTGCGTTTGGAATGCTAGCTTTTGTGACAGCCTGTAGGGCTGGAATTGGAGAAACAACAATAATGCGTTTCCCTTGGGCAAGAGGTCTTTCTTTAATAACAGCCATCCGTACAGCAGTGAGAATTTTCTCCGTGGGTGCAAAGCGTTGTTCAGCTGCTGAATACAAATGTGATTTGTATGCAATCGGGACTGTCTCACCTTCATTAAATGTCACATAGGTGAAACCAATGGTCCCAGCTACTACCCTGATGACCAAATGTGTTTTGTTGTCCCTTGTATGTAAATGTTTCGCTGCTAGCATGTCTGTCTGCAATTCTCGAAGAGTGCGTGTATGTTCAACTGTCCAGAATTTACTTGAAAAATTGGGACGTATTAAGTCATAGAAAGGTTTTATGTGCGTTCCATAATCGGGAATGTAGGTTTTGCCAACATTTAGGAAACCCAACAACAATTGTAGTTTTTTAATCGTATTCGGTGATTGTAATTGTGCACATTTTTCTAAAAATTGCGGCGCTAGGCTCTTCCCTTCACTCGCCAGCTCATATCCCAGGAACAGGACGCTGAGGAAGGCAATTTTAATTTTTTTAAAGTTAAATTTGTAGCCAAGTTTGGCAAACCCTACAACAATGTGGGCTACCCGTCTTAAATGTTGTAGTAACTCATCATCTGTGAGACATATAGCATCTACATATGACAATACTTTAGAGTCAATCTCGTATAAAATGGCAGTCACACGAGCCGCAAACAGTCCTGGGCTGTTTTTATACTTCTGAGGCAAACGACAGAACCTTTTCTGAGAGCCTAATGCGCTAAAGCTTGTTAAGTCCCTGCTTTCAGGCACTATATTCTGGCAGAAGAACCCATTCAAAATGTCTAAAGTTGTTTTGTATTTTTTCCTCACTATGTTGCTCATTAGTGCAGTGCAATGTGAATTTTGTATAGCATATGTACATGTATGTCCGTTTAAATGTCTGTAGTCTATGACTATTCTGTATGAATGGTCCGGCTTAGCTACAGGAACTAAAGGGTTATTCATCGGTGAGACACAGGGTTCAATCACACCCTGGTATTCTAATTGCATGAGTATCTCTCTCACCAGTGCCCTTGCTTCATGTTTTATGGGATACTGCGGTTGTGGCTGAGGTTCACTTTTAATGGGAATGACATGGTTGGGAGAGTCCCTATCCCAACCTACGTGATTTCTGTATAACGTGGGTGCCTGTGCTAGAGCCCATTCTGTAGAATAGGACTCAGCGAGTTCCTCCGGAACAAGGAGTGAGAAAGAAGGTTTAATGACATCTTCTCCATATGGGCAGGTGCGGACAAAGTCAGATGGCCAATCTTGTTCGGCCAACAAGATATCATACACTTTGACTATGTGATCCTAAAAGATTGCGTGTATCGTGCGTTCAATGTCTCCTTCTAATTGTAGTGTTACTTTGTATACCCTATCGGACTCGGAGACACGCATGTCAGCTGTTTCTTCTTGTATAAAGTCATCAGTTGCTTTCACCTCCAGATGCTCTAGAAGATTCTGGCGAACTATTGTGACCTCTGCCGCGCTGTCTAGCAATGCTAGAGCCCAGTTCTTGTTCTTCAAGAGGACCCTCTTCCTGTGTGGCATGTCGAACTGAGACTGCTGCCACCTTTTTCTTTTTAAATTGTTGTTTTTGTTGTACAGGTTTCTCTTCCTTTTTAAGAGGAACCTCCGAAAAGCGTTGTGATTCCTGTCTCGGTTTCACGTACTCTGTTCTTCGCTCTGATCGCCCACCTCTCTCATTTCTCTTTTCCGATGAGTCCTGAAAGGAACGAGATTGGCGCGTATCAGTATATTGATATTTATCAGGCGTTTTTATATTATCTCTATTCCTGAGATTATACCTATTCTGTGGGGTCTCCGTACGTGGAGATTCTCCCCTTTCTTTTTTAGGTGTTTGTTGCTTTTTATCCCAGCGTTTCTTATTACCCTCAGGTTGTTGTTTAGAATTATCTTTATTAATTTTACCCTGAAACTGAGGTTTTTGTGGTCTAGCCCCTAGGCTATCTCGACCGATACTCGAATATGTTTCCGCTATTAATTTAGGCATCTCTTGTTCCTGATCTTGTTGCAGAACCTCATGGAGCTGCATGCGCACTGTGAGTGCAACTGCTTCCCTATAAGATTACTTAAGATAATTGAAGAAACTGTGGCAAAATTGCCCATCAGTTGCATTCCTAAATCTAGGGCCAGGGCAGCCTCGTATTCATCTTGAATTTGTTTAAGCACTTCCGGTAGGTAGGCAAGTGTCGGTGTACCGTGTGCAGTTGTATAGAGCTCTGCAAATACTGTGCCCCATGTATTACAGTTTTCAACTATAGGGACCATCACAAAGGGCAAGCACATAGTTAGTATTCTATGTTTATCCTGAGGTCCCATATGGGGAAATACTGCTTCCAGCGTATTCATTTTTTGTGCTAGCCAAAATGGAGTCTCCTCTCGTTTGTCTGGTACCTTACCCATAATTGAATGTACAGTCACCGGATTTATACCTGGCGTTAATGTATGTGGTTCTGCTGGAGCAGCACACGCTGGGTTTGTATTTAAAGTTTGCATCACAAATTGCACTAATCGTCTGTATATTGCAATTAATTCAATGTATAAGCGACAAACCTCAGCTACTGCTAAATTCGCAGCCGCAGGATGTGGTGTATAAGTGGCCAATAAAGGCCAGGTAAGATCATCATTACTTAGTGGACCTAACCTAACGGGTAATATTGTATGGGGTAGGGCGCCATCAACCCAATTATTATGTTCTTGATAAGATAGAGGTATCTCTAAATATGCGCACGCTCTGTATTGTCCAGGCGCATTCGCAACTGTATATGTGTGAAATGTATTTGTGTTCCCATCAACTGCTGGAAATGTGACCCAAGAGTAAAAAAGCTCTGTTCTATAAGCTGCGTGGGAGTCCACCACAAATGTGACTGGACCTCCCTGGGCTGTGAGGCCATTTGCTAGTAAGTGTGCTGTGAGTGGTTGTCTCATGTTAACAGCTATTTGTAGAACCTGGGGATTCGCCATCATAGAAGCACTAAGAGTTCAGAGAAGGCACACCAAGATGGGTTTTTTCCCTTTTAAAGTTCAAGCTTAAACAACCACCAGCTGAAATAGGATTACCTATACGGCTGTGGTGGAAATCCACAGTACCACGGACTTCTCCGTATACGGAACTGAGGTATCATTATATAAAATGAGACTGAGATACTCTGGTGGACCCGAAAATTATAGCCTGACAAAACGTTAGCGGTGCCATGTCGCGTAGGCTCTCATTATCCTAATGAGACTACTGTTTTTGAGAAGCAAGATTGTCCACAGTGTGGGGGACTGAGTCTGACCCACGGTGGATGATGCTTGTCGCTCCAAATCCGGGATTTTGCTCCGGCTAACTAGCAGTGATTCATCTCTCCCGAATGGTAGAGACAATTGGGCCGCTTAGCACATGACATATCGGTACTTCTCAGGGAAGTCGTGGTCACTCAGGTCACAACAGGTTCTCTCATACACAGTGCGGTCTCATATATAAATGACAATAAAGGCAGTATAAGTTTTAAAGATTGGTTTTAATAAAAACAACTGCATTTTGGATAGCAAAGCATGAGCTGCAATAACCAGAACTACACAACACAGTAATATTAAAATAGTAACGATGAGAGTGAAGCACAAAAATAAAGCTATCATAGTGCAGCTAGAAGCGATGGATTATTCCCTCTCTAAATTATATTTTTAGCACAGCATGTTAAGCTCTAAGCCTGGCTTTTAGGTTCCCCCGGCAGGACATCAACCCTCATACCTGAGTAAAGGCCTGTAATCTGCGTCAGCATCTGCAACGGGGCATTCAGCATACAGTTGTGGTTCCCTGGTTGGAATCTCCCTCTTGACGTGTAGTAGGACTAGAAAGTGTTTTCATAACTAACACAGCAGCTGTTCTAAGAAAATATCCCTACGTAAGGATGTGTATTTTCTACGAATGTTGGAGACTAAACTTCTACCACGTTTACCGGCAATGTACCAGACTCTAGCCTTGACTGAAGCACAGGGCGATCAAGAATGCATTGTTTGAGAACACAGTGCTGAACTAAGCTAAACAGTTTGAAGAAATTAAAACAAGACCGTAGAACTGGTTATTGTAAAATGACAGTGTGAAGCTGAATAAAATATATCTAGGTCAAGGTGCACAGCGGCCTAGTATATAAAACTAACGTGCATGGAGCTATACTTAAAATGGCTACACAACAGTGGGGCTGATAACATCCCCACCCCAGCCATCCTGCCAGGATGCCCCATCCCATGCACACAAAGCCCCCTCTCATCCCCATGTCTGGAAAGAATCAACAGCCCATCATAGAAGAGACTGCCACTGTCATGAGACCCTTTACTGGCAGAAACAAACAATGGCAGTGGGCACAAAATAGCTAACTTTATTTTAGCTAATTGAACTTCATTATAATACTAATAGTAAAAATTATACTCTACATTAACAGTGTAAATTCACTATTCACATAATAAAACACTAACACAAAATAAGGAAAAATGAGCCCCAACCAACACCCATAAGGACTAGCTGCCACTCTGTTCTTGGTACTGATTTTGTCACCTTTAAAGGCAGGTGTTGCAATGGCAGTGCAGGGGTCGCAAGGGGCATGGCAGAGTTCACAGCTGAGACCCTTGGTGATCCCTAAATGATGTCAATGCTCTATCAAAGCTAGGTCACACAGCCCTCAGACTGCCTCACGGGACTCAGGGATGCATTCCTCCAAGAGGCGCTCTCTCAGGTCTCCCTCATGACCCATTGAGTCAGCCAATGCTGTGATGGAGGAGGAGCGGGGCAGCAACGTCTATACAGGCATTGCCCGAGAACCCCACACTCCTGTATTCAAGGTCCCCACCTGCTCCAGGCTACTTAGGGCACACTGCTGTCCACTGGTCACCCCAGAAGGTGGCAAGGTGTGTCTCTAGATCCATGCAACCCTGGCACTCCAGAGCCACTGTCAGTAAGTGCATGTTCTACGTCAGTTCAATTGCTCCCTCATAAAGTCATACACTAAGGAAAATTACCCATCCCCAGCAAACAAGTAGGAGAGGTAGCGAGTCTCGCTCCTGTGATAAATTATGGACAGATGCTACTGCAAGTAGCAGCAAACACATGCCAGGTCTTTAAATGCTGTGCCAACATGGGGAGGGGTGCTCTTGATAACTTTTTATCAAGAATCTAGGGGTCAGCTAAATCACACTCTTCAGAGGTTGGTTTGGAGATTTCCACAGATTATACCTAGTATAAAGCTGGATTTGCACAGGTTACTGGAATGGTTATTAACCAACGAAAAACAAATAAATCCAACTCATATGGTGTCTGGTCACACCTCATTGTCATTACAATGTCACAATATTACAATTGTTCTTATTGTACTACTGCTGCTACTGTTATTAGCATTATTAATATTATTATTATTGTTGTTATTTTTATTTTTATTATTATTAGGTACATTTTAACTGAATCAAACACGGTGATACAACAATAATCTCTTTTCTTGGAATGCACATCTTTGCTATTATTGGAATATCCCACTTAAACTTAATATAGGTTTCAACTCTAACACAGAAGTAACCATCTTAAAATAAAATCACCTCACCTTGAGGGATTGTAAAAATGATTTCAGATGTGTTTCGAAAAAAAAATATATATATATTCTGACATTCCTCTTATGTGATGCTCAACCCGGATAGCCCAAAGTAAGCTTGCTTTCAATTCACCATCGGAAACCTCCATATAACAATTTCATGCTGCCATGGATCTTCAGTATAAAAACATTATTACAACCTTTGGGGGGAAATAATAGTTTTGATTCCTGCCAAAGTAACCTCAACAGATATGATCCTTTCCTGTGGGAGAAATGATGTTCATACACGAGCACCAGCAATAGGAAGTGTATATCTTTAGCATATTTCCTGTAGTACGGGTTAAAATGATCTATTCTTTGCTGTGCATGTTATTATTACAGTACATTTGACAGTGCATACATGATATGGCGCATAGACCATATTTTTACCTTGATGAATTAGCTGTGTTTTTAATGTACCGTCTGGAGTGATTGATCTTATACTTGTGACCCAGCACTGGGTCCTATTTCTAAATGCTGGGTGCTGAGGAAGTTTTCTTCTTTGTTCAAAAGGGTAAGGAGACAATGCATCAAATTATTTAAAGTATTTGCGGTGTAACTTGATGGTCACACATTCGATTTCAGGGACTATTTATTTATTTAAATTCATTTGGTCTAAGAATTTAGACCATTTTTTAAAAAGAAAGAGAAAAATTACAGTCTTACATAGTATTTTATTTTATTTAAATTCATTCGGTCTAAGAATTTAGACCATTTTAAAAAATAAAAAAAAATAAAAAGAGAAACATTACAGTCTTACATAGTAGTTTAAAATCATTTGAACTCAACATAATTCATAATAGCAATCATAAAAAATACTAATAAAATCTGATAACCAATTGACATATAAAATGTTACAGTAAAATCCTCAAGACTGAGGCTATGGTCAGACTTAGAAATACAATAATTAAAACATAGATAAGATAATAAGCTATAAAAGAAGAACTTGTGGCTGTCTTGCAAATATAAAGCGTTATTAGTTTCCATGTGACTATACTTAAGGTTTTTTTGGTTTTTTTTTAGTAAATTTGGGAGCAAAAAATAATAATTAGTTAGGTGGCGTAGTAGATTTCGCATAAAAGAACATCTCTATAAATTTGTGTGATCTCTGTTACTCATATGGAGGGCTGCAAGTTCCTACTAAAATACATTAGAATGCCACATAAAAGTTCAAGAAATTCACAGTAGTAACAGGGCACATAGCACATCTGAAAGATAAAGGAAGAACAAAGAGATATACGTCTTATTGGAATCTCCCTCTATAAACAAAAGCTTAGCCAACTTGAGGGCCCTTAGCAGAAATGTGCCTACGACGGATACACCAAGCCTCCGATAGAAATTTAGTGACTGAAGAAGCTACCTGTCACGGTTTCGGGCGGGTCTGATCAGGACTTTGGTTGGGACACCCCTTGAGGTCACCAAATATCCTAAAGAGGTAGTACACTGGGGCAGAGGAGCAGCTAAAGGCATACACGGAAAGGACAGCTATCGATAGGCACAGGAAACAGGAAAGTAAAAGCAGAGCAACCCTTGTGTGAACAAACAGGAAACGGATTACCAGTGGACAAACACGCTGGGGTTGTACACAGAGTAAGGCGCAGAACCTCCCACATTGACAGGGAATCTCAATGCCTCTGTGCAGTTTGCTCTTACAGATAGTCACCCTGCCAGCCCCATAGAAAGGAGGCAGCAGAAGTGATTCTGTCTCTGGACCCTAGAGCACAAACAAGGATAGTACTTACATACACAGGACACGCTCTTGTGGGTCCAGCTGGAAACACAGTGGTGATTCCTGAGAAAACAGCAATAGCACACTGTCACTGTTAGGCACGAAATACAACGTATAACACTGGTCAAGGATGGGGGCTGGAATTGCCTCCTGGAAACCAGGAGCCAACCCCAGTACACAGGAGGACACGTATACACTGGTGAAGACTGATAGAACACTTACCAGACACAAAGAACCAAGAAGAAACAGAAACAGAAGGGAACAAACAAAGAGGCAGAGGCAAGAACTAGGAACAGGCTCAGACTGAAGCAAAGGCGGGACTAGGACTTGAAAACAGGGTGCAAACCTCTGGCTGGGACAAACAGAGACAGGACTGGGAAACTGAGAACAGGCTCTGGCTGGAACAGGCAAGGACAGGACTGGAATACAGGGAGTAGGAGATGAGCAGTAAACAGGACTGGGAAACAGAGAGAAGGTTCAGGCTGAAACAAGGCAGGGCAGAGAAACAGGGAGCAGGCTTTGGAAGAAACAAACAGATACAAGGCTAAGAGATAGGGAGCAGACTCTGGCTGGAACAATCAGGAGCAGGGCAGAGAAACAGGAAACAGGATCAGGCTGGAACAGAACAGGAACAAAACTGGAACACCATCCGACAAGGGGTCTGTAACACAAAGGAATTGAAGTCCAATGCACGACGGGGAGCTTGAGGAAATGGCTGCTTATAAGCAGTTCCAAGCTGGGCTGCACAGGAGAGGTTTCAGGTGTGTGTGGTTTCAGACACTTGCAAGTTCTGGAGGAGAGGATCCAGTGAAAAGGAGCAACTGGACTTCTCCCATTGAAAACAATGGGAAACAGAATCCGGGTTTTCCTGACTACCAAGCTGTGCATTATGGGATTTGCAGTCCCAAGAAGCAAATGTAGTCCTACACAAGTGTACCATGGAGAAAAGAGAAACAAACAGGAGTCAGCAAGGGACTCTAGATAGGTGTTCAAGGTGATTCCCAGGCTTCTGACAGTCCCCTTACAGCGCCCCCTGGAAATGGGACGACCGAGTCGTAACACTACCAGTGTGGATGTATCATATTTACATATTCTGGTGGCATTAGCTCTGTCCTGCAATAACAAGTTTTTACAGAGGGGGATGACCAACTTTCCTCTGGGACTCTTGTATAAAGGACAGAAAAAAAGGTTATGCTCAATTGTTTCTTTACAATGAGGGCAGGATATGCATCTGTCAGTTGAAAAGTTGCTTGATGACCAATGAGCCGTGTAGTTGTTAATAGGCAGGGAACCATATCTGAGCTGGAGATATAGGGCACGAGCAAATGGAGGCATAGGAAGATTCATGAAAATCTCGGGGCAGGGTTCATGTTTGAATTGGAGAAATTCTGTTGTTAGCCTGCCCATCCCGTTTTGACGTAGTGTATCTTAACTTACTTTTTCCCTATATCTTCTTTTGACAAGTTGCCTTGCGTTGCTGGGAATCTACTCTGGATGTTCCCAATATTGGGGAAATTCTATTTTAACCCAGGCAGATTTCATCTCCTGCAACCAAAGGATTTTAGTCGGGCCCTGGGCAGAAGCTATGCGTTCTCTTATCGCCACCCTGAATGGTTCAAGTTTGGCAGTTTTCCATAGACGGATCCAATAGGAAAGTGGTCTCAGGGCTGCCATGTATTTGATGCTGTTTAATCCTAGGTCGAGCCTGAGAGGGGTCATTGGAGTGCCCATCCGTAACCGAGAGACCTGTCTAAGGAAATTATTTTCTTTTGTTTGTAAAATGTCCAATCTTCTGTGCAGTCCCCAGAGTTCCGCTCCATACAGGGCCGCCTCACAGATTTGGGCATTGTAAATCTCTGCAATTGTGATCAGGGGGGACTCAGAGCCTTTCTAGACTTGCGTGCTAGGGCCCCACCTCTTTGACTTACATTCTCCAGCGAGATTGAATTCATTTTGATTCTGGCACGTGGTTGTTTCCTTAAAATACTGTATATCATAAGTTTCGTTTTCTTGGCATTAACGTCAAGCCCATAATCCCTACAAAAGGCACAGAATTGATTGACCAGGTTTTGAATTCCCATTGGTGATTTGGCTAACAGGATTGTATCGTCCGCATACAACAAACACAGGATTTTCTTTCCAGACAATTTGGGCGAGTCATTTGTGCAGTTCTCTAGATAACGAATACAGGTATTTATGTAAAGCAAGAAAAGAGTGGGAGCCAGGACACACCCCTGCCTAAATCCTCTATTAATGGCTACGGGATCACCCTCCTTAATGCATCTAATTTGAGCATAGGGGTTATCATGAAGTCGGGTGATAAGATTCAGAAGACCTGATGGAACCCCCATATTGGAGAGTGTTGACTGTTGGAGAGCTTGTTCCTGGGGATCAAATCAAATGCAGCTCCAAGGTCTATGAAAACCACATACAAATCTCCCCCCCCCAGGTCCACATTCTTCCATTTGATTTCAGAGACTAACTTCAAAGGGCTTTATTTCAGACCCAAAGTCAAAAATACATATATGGGTCTCAGAATAATAGTATAAATGTTCAGATTACCCAAAGGAAAATCAAAACATCGCACAACATGTCACTTAACTAACATGTAAAAGACGACTAATTCAATGGTGATATTGCAGAAAATAAGGAAAAACAATTGATGCATTAGGTTTGATTCCAAGTTTTCCTAACTAATAATTTAATCTAAAATCCTTACTTTGTTAATATTCTATAGGTTCAGGGAAGCATGACAGACCTTCTGGAAAAGTTTCCATCAAGAGAGTTATGGTGGCATGAAGCCACATAGAAATTAGAGTTCAAGAGAGGAATCTACATGAGGTGAGCTGCCGGCAAAAGGTAAAGGGAATCTGAATATTTCCTCTAACTAATTCACACTGAAATCTTGATTCTTCTAAGGGTGATCAACTACCTTTCCCAGTTAAAAAACATGATCACAAATCAAAAGTTGCTAATTGACACTTTAGACTTCTGAAGTTTCCACAACGTCATGCTTTGGAATTTCACAAGAGTTACAGCTGCTAGCCAGGATACTTCTTTTGTACTCGATAAGCGTTCCTCCCAGGCTTTTCTTATCATTCCAAACAATGAGCTCCCGAATAACTCGGTCTCAGATCCTGACACCTGCAGCTTTAGAAAAACATTCAAAAAGCAAACTTCACAATGAAGGTTAGAACACATGAAAAAAATATATATGGGCCTTCACTCTGGTCAAACTAATGAAGCACAACTATACTTTTTGGTTATATAAATTCTATACGACTCATGTCAAATATATAATGATTAAGTGGAATAATATTTGGAAAACACTGTAACATAAACATTCTTTCAAAACGATGACAAAATATGGCACATACAAAAAATTGCATTCACCTGTGCACTTTACTGATATGTCTCACTGTGCACCATGCTTAAATGAGAACATTTCTTATATTAAACAGAAAACAACCATCTCTTCATTTCATATTTTAAGAGACCTAATGGCTCATCGTTTAAGCTCTCTCACTTGTTACTCTCAAAAAGCTAATTGAACACACAATGATGTAACCTTTTACGAGGACAAATGTGAAAAGTATTTAGCTTATGAAATGCATTTCTCTACATGGCAAAACTCATTTTTGTGAATTTGGTTTTCATTTAATTTCTAAAATCTTCTGATAAACCAAATATATAGTACCTTCTTTTGAACATGTGGAACACAAAATTTAAATCATTTAATAAAAATAAAAACTCATGTTACCCATGTCCGAACAATGACAAACTACAACACACTCCTGGCTGGGCTCATTCCTGCGCGTACAGACAGATATCAAGAGCAGAGTCCGCCCGCCAAACTCTTTCTGCCTTAAAGCCGCCTGTGCGGGCTGAACCCAGCTAGCCCTATTAGGAGTTCACCACAGGGCTGGCAGGCAAGTTTCCACCGGCTGGCCCTGCTGTGAACAGGGCCTTTAAATTGATGGCGGCAGTTGTTGCGCATTCTCCTGCCCCTAATTTAGCGGTGGAATGCGCCATGAGGCTGTGCATGGGGGCCCCTCCACTGCCAATGCCAAGTAGATGGGCAGTGCAGGGGCCCCCAGGTACCCCCCGACATCCCCATTCTGCCAGGCTTTCCATGGCAATGTAAACCGCCATGGAAAGGCTGGTGGAATGGGGACTCCTAATCCCCAGGTGATGCTGCAAGCAGCGCTGCCCTGGCAGATTAAAACCACTGGGACCGCCAGGCTTCCGGCTGGTGGCAACCTGGCATTGTTGGTGGTCTGACTGTGGCGGCTCCGTCAGGGTCATAATGTGGTTGTCCCACCACCAACCTCTTAACAGTGGGTCCGCCACTGCGAGTATGGCAGTCATGAGACCGCCAGACTCATAATGATGGCCACAGTGTATGCCAGGAGCTAGAATGCAGGGAACTCATCCCTATTCTAAATGGCACCACCTGAGGACACTGATGAATCATCGGTCTGACTAGATGCAGAGGAAAAAGCTTTTCAGAACACGTGCTGCCACAGCAGCAGGGTGCAACAGTAAGAAGAGAAGGAAGATTGATTACAGAGCCAGGTATGAATATTGGACCTTCAGAGTCACTCATGCAAAGACTTTTGGACCTGTGAGAAATTACAGAAGCAAGACAGCTCAGCTGTTAGAAGATTGCCCTGTTGCTTAGAGGACTGTCTTGCTGTCCGTGAAGGAAGACTGGAACTGCTTTCCTTCATACCATGCTAACCAGAGTGACTTCAAGGTTCAGTTGACTGACCCCTTGTGTGAGCTAGAGTGACACATGAAGGTTCAGAGGCCTCCCTGCAACTGTCCCACTCTTCTTCTGCAAATGGATCCACTAGACCTGGACCTGCAACTGGACCTGCTTGAGCCCTGCTAGCTTCTGCTGGAGTGAATCTCTGATCCACAAAAGGTGCCTACCAGGTCCTGGAGCCTTGGTTGGTATCAAAGGGTACTCCTCCTGAATAAAAATAAAAATCCTGAACTGTGAGTTCCTGGTGGCCGCAAACAAGTTTGTTTACATCAAGACTCTGCCACCCATGACAATCACTGATGTGAAATACCAGTTAGACGGACTTTTCACATAAACATTAACTGTGTGTGGAGACCAGCAAAAAGAGTCCTTGCACTCCATGTTACAGCAACAACAGCCTTTGACAACTGTTGACACGAAGCTACAGCAACAATCATCTGCAACTCTTCACCAGCAATCTGCACTACAGCAACAACTGCCTTCGATGCCCAGCCTGCTCTTTGGGCTACAGCAACGAACTTCAGCGATGCCCAGCCTCTTCCTCCGTAAATGGAACTCTTCATGCCGGGCTTAGAAAATAACTGTTTCAGCAGGACTAACCTTGTTCATGTATTCAACCTGAGCTCCATCATGGTCAGCCTGAACGTGTGTCTTCCCCTGGTCCAGCATGACATGATGACAGCGAGGTGCGCTTTGTGCTTTTAGGCACTGTTTTCACTTAACATTTGAACTTTCTCAGGTTCTACTGATTGGATTTGGGTCATTGTGGCATAGTTTTATTTTTTCCATTTTATCACTGCTTGTCTGCTGCATAAATATTTTTCACATTGCTCTTAAATCAAGTCTTACCTCTTTTGCACCAAGCTACCAGAGGATTAATCACAGGTTACTTTAGTGACTTTTATGGTTTACACGGCTTGTGACTGTTGTTTGAGTGGGGCTTCCACCCCCCCCAGCTTATAATCCAAGTCCACTCCCTTCAACCAGTGACCTAATTTCTTACACATGAATCAGTTGCTTCCACCACTTCAGACACTTAGATAGCAATAAACAGAAGGTTTTGGATCAATAGAAAATAGAGTCCACTCAAATGTGGAAATTTCCATTCTTTGCTACTTCCAATGATGTTAGCCTTAATTAAAAAGCTTTTTTTTAAAAAATCAGGATTTCAGGAGTTTTAGCGACTGATGGTAACAGGGTTCTATCCGGTTTTGAGGGTTAAGGAAGGTGCAATGTTTGTGACCTGGCCCTCTAGGGCCATCCACCATGCCTTAACTGCTAAAAGAATACTGATAGATCACAAATGCTGAGAAGAATTCAAAGGTCCCTGGTAGAAAAATGATGGACTGTCAATATTTGAAGATAAAGTGATCTTGAAAATCTTGAACTGATTATACCTTCGCATAATGCACAGTATTTTGAACTTGATCTTGAATTCAATAAAGAATGTGGGAAATGGCATGATTCTTTTCTATTACATTTTATAAAAGAAAAATATGTTTTAAATAGTCTGTGAAATTATTCTTTTAGAGCACAGTGTGTTTTACCACTATCTTCTATCATTTTTATCAGAGATGTACTTTGCATAAAAAGTCCCAAGATATCTTAGCAGGAGATGAGTGTGAGTAGGAAATGGGACTCAGCAAAACATTTTCAGCACTAACAAGTCTTCCCTACTGCAAAATTTGCTATATTGTATAGTGCAAAATTCTGAAATTAATTGTGACTTAAATGTAGTTGGAAACCTGGAAATTCTGGTAATTCCACAGGTGTAATTAAAATTGCACCCAGTCCCTGATCCAACCAAGAACCAATGGAGAGTTTCCAGGATAGTTTATTATGGCCCTGTTTCTGTAAGTGCATACACGGATCACTGACAGACTATCAGGAACACAAATATTGGGTGGAAAGAATATCATGTGAATACTATTGACGACCAAAATATTGAGACAGTAAGTAATAAGTATATATTTACTATCCTTAACTCAACATCTATAAATCTTGAAGATATATATCATCAAGGTACATATATGTGAAGTTATATGTAACAAAACTTTACTTACCTAAAGAAACGTACCTTCACAATATTTTTATCTGAAATATTTTTGACACAATATTCTGCCCACAATATATGTGTCTAAATATTGCATTATGTAATATGTACAGGACCTGTAAGTTAAATGTTACTAATGGACTTACGTATCCATTGTGTCACCCACTAAACTGACAGCAAAAACAGGACGGCAGGCCTACCATTGTAGACTGGCTATGTTAGATTTAAAACTATCATTCAAACTGTCACAGTAGACACTTTTAGCATGTCAAAACCTTCCTTTTAAATATGAATAAGTCACTTCTATATAGGCTGTAGGCCTTAGGTCAGAGTGCATGATATTTAACAGTGGGACATATAGAAATGTAATATCAAACATGTCCTTACAGTGAAAAGGCCCCAAAAGCTGTTTTTACTTTAGCAGGGTTGGCGCTTCCATAGAACAGCACATGGTTACAATATTAAACTTAATAATGTGATCTCTGGTTAAGAAACAGGTACAACATTTAATATAGGACTTTTTAAAATATTTATTACAAGCACAAAATCACTGGTAATGTATGATTTGTAACAAATGTTTGGGAAAGGGTAACTTTAGAAAGTTATCTTTTCCCTGCCTGAAGCCTCTAGAGGTCAATTTGCATGAACTCCAAATATCACCCAGGAGCTGAATAACCCCCTTGATGAGGTGGGAAGTTGCTGCCAGAGATGAGATTAAGGCTTTAGGTGTGAGGAGGTGTTCTGGTTTTCCTGGCATAATGACTATTTGGGCAGGACCAGGATAGGAACTTGATTAAAATCAAAGAGGTCTACACTGCCACAGGCAAATGTTAGTTGACAGCTGTTCAGGACCCTTAACAGGCAGGCAGCAAAAACTGGTATGAAGTGACCACATAGGAGTGGTTGCTCATTTCCCTGGTCACACCTCTAGGGTGGGCACATAGGCTCTACACCGAGGGAAAAGGGTTCTGTGATTCTGGAGTTGGACAGAGACAAGCAGTATGGGCTTATTTGCAGTAGGGTGCACAGCAACAGCTGCAAAGGTGGGTAAGGTTAACACTCAGGACTTTTTCTAGGGCTGGGTGAAATTTCAATTACACTGGAGTAATTGGAACCATTTTAGTATTTCCATGTTACTCTTTGAAATTAAAATACTGCTAATAGTACAATTATTCCTGCTTGTATATTTAAGAGTAATTGGGGTGGGGGACCTCCTGCAAGAGCACTGTTGTACCTGGTGCTTTTTGCAGGGTCATCTCCAAACCTTTTGCCTCCTTCCTGTTTTTTCTGACCTATTTGTGTTGGCTTTAGGCCTCTGGGCACTTTATCACTTCTGACCAATGCTAAAGTGCAAGTGCTTTCTGTCTAAATTATATTGGTGATTGGTTTATCCCTGATTGGCTTATTTGATTTACTAGTAAGCCTCTAGTAAAGTGAACCATGGGTTCCCAGTGCCTGTAAATCAAATGCTATCAGTAAACCTGCAGCACTGGCTGTGCCACCCACAAGAGTAGCCATATAAAATGTATCAGACCTGCTAATGAAGTGTCTGTGTGTGCAGTTTTAAATTGCCATGTCGACCTGGGAAGTGTACCCACTTGCCTGACCCAAGCCTTCACTTTTAGTATATGTAAGGCACCCCTATGGTAGGCCCAAGTTAGTCCCATGGGCAGAGTCCAGTGTATTTAAAAGGTAGGACTTGTACTAGTATGCTTTACATGTCCTGATAGTGAAATACTTCTAAAGTCTGTTTCCCTATTGCAAGGCCTATCTCTCCTATAGGTTAACATGGGGATTGCCTTGAAATATATTTTAAGTGCAGTTTCCCACTGGGAGCAGATCAAGATAGGGAGTTTGGGGTCTCTGAACTCACAATTTAAAAATACATCTTTTAGTGAAGGTGGTTTTTAAATTGTGTGTTTGAAAATGCATCTTTAGAAAGTGGGCATGTTCATGCTTAACCATTCTGTGCCTCTACCTGGCTGTGGAATACACATCTGGGTCAGGATGACAGTTGGACTGGTTGTGACAGTCACACAAAGGGAGCTGAAGTGTGCCCTGCATATCCTGATTGATATTCCTGGGCTAAAGTAGGGGGAGGAGCTGACACTTGCACCTAAATAGGGCTGTGTTTGTCCATACACAATGCAGTCTGCAACACCCTGGAATGTGTCTGGGGCAAGGGCAGAAAAGGCAGGGTCTGCAGTCCAAAGACTTTCCTTTAAAGTTTGCCTGCTTGAAAGGCAGAAATGAGTCCAAGTATTAGACCCAAAACCCCAGACTTTTCAAACACTTCTGGATCAAGAGGAGACTCTGCCAAGGAGAAGAGCTGAAGAGCTGTGAGGATGAGTACTGTCGCTTTGCTGTGTGTGCTTTGCTGGGTTGGAGTACAGTAGCTGTTTCTGCTTTGGAGAGGACAAAGACTGGACTTTGCTGTGTATCCTGCTTGTGAAGCTTCTCCGAGGACTTGGACTGAGCTTGCCTCATGTTAAGAAGTCTCGGACATCGAAGACTTTACCTGTCAGCCCCTGGGTTCTCTTGTTGAGGACTTGAGGACCTTAACTTGCCAAGAGGTGCCCACTCCAGTTCCTGGGACCTTGGGAGTGATATCTGGAATAAAACAAGAAGAGACATGCACATCAACTCTAGACAACTCCAGAATGGGTGTTGCTGCCCAACTCTGCACCACTGACTGCACCCGAAGCAGTTGTCCCTGCTGAAATGCAATGACTGCGTCAGACACCGCAGGCCTGATGCCACTGCAATGCCTCTGAAGTCCCACAACAACGACAGTCTTGAGAGCTGTGTCACCAACGTCTGTGACACCGAACTCCACCGTGGCACCTGTAGCCTCATGGTGTGATCACAACACTGCAAAGTTGCCTCATCACCTCTAGGCCCTCTGGACTCATCGACCCCGCTGGATCATAAGGAACCAACACCTTGCTGCCAATGCCACCTCACGTCCACTGTCTCCGTAAAGGATCTAATGCCTCACCTCCCCTGAGTAGCATTAAGGAACCGATGACTCACCTCCTGCATAGCATTATGATAACGAAGCCGCAGCAGTTCTAGCGGTCACACCTCCTCGACTCTATGACAGGTCTTTGACTCTGCCTCATTTCTAAGGAACTGTACCTGGGGTCCATGTGACTCTGTGACCAGTGCTCCATTACCTCACTACGGAGTCAGACTGTTGGGAACAACTCCGGCACAATGCTGTCATAGCCCCAGTTGGAGCTATTGTGTTTCTACATACTTTTATTGGGATTTAGGGCCATATCTACCAACACATTTTCCCACAGGCACAGAATGGGTAAAACCCTTTGATACATCAGGCCCTTAATCTTTTAAAATTCCTATCTTTGCTTGTGTATGTTGAATTTTTGTCATTTAGGTCTTGTTTATATAGGCTATTTTTCTAAACTGGTGAGGTGTTCATTTGTAGTGTTTTCACTGTGTTATCGCGTGTGGGTACAAATACTTAACACATTGCTTATGAGATAAACCTGACTTTAAGGAAAACGGGCTGCAAAATAAAATAAAAAACTGCTTTATTTAAAAAGCAGTCACAGACATGGAGGTCTGCTGTCTTCAGCAGGCCACCATCCCTGTGAGTGCAGGGACTCGCTGTGGGGTTGCAAAATGCGACCCACCTCATTAATATTAATGAGGTGGGTCTTTGCGACCCCATAGCGAATCGCAGACGGTGTCTGAGACACTGTTCTGCATCCGATTCGCAAAATCAGAACTTCCTACATCTGGCCCTCAGTGTCCTATCTCCAGCTTCACCACTCCCCAACCCATCAATCAGTGAACTAAGAAACACAACACAATAAATAGTACATCCCCATCAAATAGCACCGAAAGCCCCATGTTCAGGTATTAGTGTAACTTTAGACTATATTTTCTGAAATTTCTTTAGGTAACATCTTGCTGCCTCTGCCGCTTGAAAAATCTTAAATGTCTCATTCTGCAACACCTTTAGCCTTACTGACTGCTTTAATATAGCCTGAGTCCCCTCTGCCTTAAATGCAGATATCAATGATCACAATTCCTTGAAGTCTCAAACATCATATCTCAAAAGACTTGGAAAATAAAGCCCCATGAAGATTTAAAGCTATGTTGTCATAATCACTTGTGAACAAACTTTTTCCTGACTTCTGAAATTACCAAAAGGATCGAACATGATACGTCAGATTGGGAGATGGCGATCGAAGTGCAGTGAGCGATATATAGGGAAATGGCAGAGGTCATATGGTTGGATTGGTGGCTAATCTATTTTGTTCCCTGGGATATGTAGGCGGCCCAGAGAGCCAAAAGGCGGTGACTTGGACAGTGTGGCACTCCTTCGTCCACTGAGTGACGAAGTACGCAGACCAGCAGATTTATGGACGCAATTTGAGACTGGCAAGCAAACGGCATGAGGTGCACTGGTGGGGGAAATTTGCAACATGCATGGCCATGAAGCATTCTCATATTCCTTAAAAGGGACACAATGCACTCTCATAACTGTCAGGGAGGACATAGATCCTTTTAAAATTTTCTATATCTCTACTAATGAGGATGCCAACTGTTTTCCTTCAGGAATACACACAAACGCAAATTCAGTCTCCTTAGGTGGTTTTCCTGCTGTTCGAGCTGGATCAAAATTGCCTTAATCTCCTTTGCTTGAGAGACTTTGGTTGACTTAAGCTCACCCTGGGTGTCCTCCAAGGTATCCTCCAGGACAGAGACCCACATTTTCACTTCCTCAAGATGAACCAACTAGAAATCAGTTCTCTTCTCAATCTCTTCCATTTTGCATCTCAAGGAATGGGCTCGTAAATTCTGGTTTTGCTTTAATTCCTGTATCATTCCCAAGATAGTGGTCAGCAGTATCTCGACTCTACCTTTGGGGAGCTGAGATTCCACATCAGTAAAGGTCTCAACTGGATGAACTGTATCCTTTGCCACATTATTTGATCCTGAAGTTGTAGCATGCCCTTCAGACACCTAATACAGAAGGCTGGAGACAGGTATTTGGTTGAAGCTATTTAGTATCTAAATTACTTTCAGTACCAAGATATTGGCTAAGCTGCCTGCATTATACCCCATATCTCAACTTGGCTCCAGCTTGGTTCCAACTCTGACAGTTGTAGACTGGGGAAGGTACTCTCCTCAGTATTCTCCCCACCATTGAGATCAGCCAATCTCCTAGCCACCAGCACCTTATAAGTCCCCCCTGTTTTGCCTCTATTTCTTTGTCATGACCTGTCAGCCCACAACTTGCTGCTAAGGATGCTGAAGAGTGATTAGAGTTCAGCTCCGCCCCCTTCAGCTGCTCCCCCTGAGCAAGTGATTCACTCTGTATTTCAATGAAGTTGGTTCCTATGCATCCAGACATTCTTGGGAAAACTGCTCTCCTGAGCCCGTCTGACCACTTAAAGTTGATATAATTATAACAAGCTCCAACACAGGATAGAATTTTGAGAACTGCAGAGCTTTGGTCTTAACAATCATAGGACTACCCGGACTCACATTATTCTCTACTAGTGTCCCCACTCTTCCTGCAGGGATTTTCATTAGCCTTTCTCAGCAGTTTTCTTACTACCAATGTCCTCCCAGGTCCCATGTACAGGCCTCATGCCATACATGTCCTGCTCCTATCACAGCCTGGTGCTCTTTGGAGTCAGATCACCCCCTCTAGTCTCCCATAGCTCTTTAGCACTTATAATGCTCCTTTAACTTCTCTTGTCCTCTCTTAAAAATAGAAAGAGAAAAGTACCCAGTGTATCATCATGTTGTTACTAGGTTTATACCAAGACTTTAACCAGGCCTTTAACATAACTTCTTGCCAGGAAGTGCGCATTACCTACATCTTCAAAAACACAAAGGCCCTCATTTCAACTTTGGCGGTCTTGCAAAAAGACCACTGAAGCCGCGGGTACCACAATACCGCCAGTGCTGGCATATGCGTGGCACCCTATTTTGACATTTCCACTGGGCCAGCGGATGGAAACAGCATTTCCGTCTCCTGGCCCAGCGGAAAAGTCACATCAACATTGAAGCCGGCTCATAATAGAGCCGGTGGCAATGTTGATGTGCAGCGGGTGCAGCAGCACCCGTCGCTCATTTCACTGCCTGAAATTCAGGCAGTGAAATGCGCGTTTGGGCTGTGCCTGGGGGCCCCTGCACTGCCCATGCCAAGTGCATGCACAGTGCAATGCACCCCCAGGGGAATCCCGACTCCACCTTACCGCCAGCCTTTCCATGGCGGTGCGTGCAGCGCTGCCCTGGAGGTTATGACCGCCTGGCGGAAGCCTGGCAGTATAGTGGAGGGGCCGGCGATATGGCCATGACTAATGCGCCACAGTCATAATACGCTGGCGGAACACCACCAGCCTGTTGGCGGTGTTACTGCCGGTGTTCCGCCAGCTGCCAGGATTGTAATGCCCCCCAAAATGTCCTTTAGTATCTGTGATAGACACCCTCAATCCCACCTAAAATAGTGACAAATTAACCTTCTCTGGGAGGATAGAGTGATATGTTGTTTCTTCCCCGTCGGCAGCAGCAACTAGCTTCAGGGGCATCATAGGCAGTAGAAAATTGAATAAAGATGCCCAGTTGGTTACCGGGTTGGAGCGAAGAGGGAGGGTGGCCCCTCCACACAACACAGAGTTACCCTGGCCAAGCTGCACACTCACTCGTTTCCACCCTTTGAGCTCTCCGTGGCTGCTGCCAGGGTTGCAGTGACCATGTTGGCTGGGGTATGGCTTTGCTGGCGGACACAGCAATGCGCTAGGAGAAGTTGCACATCATTTCCCACCTCACAAGCAGGTTCACACAGGTATATGGTGCATGAGGAAGGGGAGCGTACCGATAGGTTGTTGGCAGTGCGTGCCCAATCTCGAAAGGTGGAAACGAAAAATAGATGATCCCTTGACAGGGAAAATTGAAAGGTGTGACGAGGGAATAGAATCCATTTTCAATTTCTACTTTTGCAAGATCTACAGAGTATTGATCTTTCTGTCAAACACCTTGAAATTTTTTTACACTTGGCTAAAATTCCATCATTGGCAACAGAGGCAGTGAGCAATGTGATTTGTCCAATATAAACAGAGGAAGTGGTGCAGGTGGTACAGTAGCTTACATGATGCAAAATTCCGGGACAGGATGGCTACCCCTCCAAATGGTACTCACTGATGATTAAATAATTTAACAAATCCCTGACAGAGCTGGTTAATCATGTCTTGAAGATGGGGCATACCCTTCTTTTAAGAAAGGAATCTTAATATGTCTACCTAAAAAAGAAAAGAAAGCAGAACAGATGCACTCTTGCTACCCCATCACTTTACTTAGTTCAGATTGGTAGAATTCTATGAAGATTCTTGCTAGGAGAATATAGCTGGTAATAGCTGATACAGTAGCAGAAGATCAGAATGAGTTTGTGCCTACACATCATTATTGTCTAATACACATTTCCTAATTGACTTGATGGAATATTATGCAGTTAACTACATCCCAGAAATAATTCTGTTTGGGATGCTGAAAAAATGCGTTCAAACTTGTGAATTGGAAATGTTGAACCCCTGGAAACAATAAAATTCCCTGATCTATTTATTGAGATAATTATTAGAATATATCAGGGTTCAATGGCATATATGGTGCTAAATGGAAAAATGTCGACCCCTATAAATATCCTCCAAGGCACAAAGCAGAGGGGTCCACTATCACCCTTCTTGTTTGCAGTTTTTAAAGAACCCTTTGAATATGCCTTAAAGGGGATAGAAGGTGTCTGTGCCCCTGTTCAAGTCTCTCCCAAGCTTGAACTGTATGCAGACTGTTACATAGTTCTTACTAAGATAATAGCACTGCTGGTCAGGGTGACAGAACTTCAGAATGTGGGGGAATAAGTCCACCCACACCAACACGAGCTGTGAGGCCCAATTCCTGGCCAGCTCACAGTGCCTCACTCAACTCCCTAACCTTACTGTAGTGGATGGTGAATATTGCAACCTGAACATGACTCTCAGACTCCCAAGGAAATTGTGGAAACCAATATCACCCTTTCATTTTATTACTCATGCATGCCCAGGTGAAACACAAGAGAGATACAAGATATACATTTTCAATACATTTATTGAAACAATCGTAGTGTTGCATAGAATGAATGAGCTGCATGAATTAGGCAGGTGAAGCAAATGAAAGTAACCAGCATTACAAACAAGGTAAAAGGGGACGAATAAACCAACAAGGATAAATGATTTCTAGGTGTGCCTACATTACCCTAGGACGATACTGAGAGCATAGTGGGTGTACCCTCTGACGTTGCCCGATCTAAGGTATTAGCTTAGCCCCATACCTGTGGAACAGTGCCAGGAGTCGGCCTGTAATGTGGATGGCCATCCTTTTGAGAGGATGGAAGATTAGTGCAAGCAGAGCTGCATGTCGAACATAGCATTGGTCCCAGGATGGTTGTGGCTATATAATGAAAACCACACTGTGTTAGAAGCACAGCTCTGATGCACTGATATGTCTAGATGTTAGACGTTGTCACCTGAATGGGTAACACAAGCTTGTGTTCTGTGTTCCTAGCCTTTAACAGAACGTACTGATTATATTCAGAGAAAAGGCTAACTAAAACAGGCAACGTGTGCAATATATTCCTAGAATAATATCACGGAAGCAAAGTGAATAAAGTGTCACTGCTAAAAAGCCATGCTAAATGCAATGCAAGTAAAACATGTAATATAGGAGATATAAAACAAAGCTAAAATGGGGAACCTAGAGGACCTCATAACAGAATGATCTACGTTTACATATTTAATTGTACCCCACAGATATTAGGGAAATATTTGAGCTTCTAGGAAACTTTTCAGCTTTTGCATAAGACATCATTAGCACTACAAAACAGATATGTTGGTCTTCAATACAGATATGAAGAGCTTACCAGAATATCTTCAGAAGGGCTATACTAAAAGGTCTATTAGGTATTTGGGAATCAGGGTTATGAAGAGTCGTGGTGATCTTTACGAGCTGAATTATATCCCTATACTTAAGAAGATTGATGACAAACTAGATTGGTGGCAGAAGCTACGGATTTCAATCGCTGGTTAGGTTGAGATTATTAAAATGCATATTTTGTTTTTACTTAGGCCCTTATTTATACTTTTTGACGCAAAACTGCGCTAACGCAGTTTTGCGTCAAAAAAATTAGCGCCGGCTAACGCCATTCTGAAGCGCCATGCGGGTGCCGTATTTATTGAATGACGTTAGCCGGCGTTAGCCGCCGGCGCCGTCTGGTGTGCGTTAAAAAAAACGACGTACACCAGGCAGCGCCGGCATAGGGGGATATGGGGCTTGGGCGTCAAGAAATGGGGCAAGCCAGGTTGAGGCAATTTTTTTGCCTCAACCCGATTTGCGCCAATTTTTTTCACTCCCAACCCCCATAGAAATGACTCCTGTCTTAGCAAAGACAAAGACAGGAGTTATGCCCCCTTGCCCAATGGCCATGCCCAGGGGACTTCTGTCCCCTGGGCATGGTCATTGGGCATAGTGGCATGTAGGGGGGCACAAATCAGGCCCCCCTATGCCACAAAAAAAATTAAAAAAAACACTTACCTGAACTTACCTTAATGTCCCTGGGATGGCTCCCTCCAGCCTTGGGTGTCCTCCTGGGGTGGGCAAGGGTGACAGGGGGTGTCCCTGGGGGCATGGGAGGGCACCTCTGGGCTCCTTCAGAGCCCACAGGTCCCTTAACGCCTGCCTTTTGCAGGCGCTAAAAAACGGCGCAAAAGCGGCCGTACGTCATTTTTTTTGACCCGCCCACTCCCGGGCGTGAATTTTGCCCGGGAGTATAAATCCTACACACATGCCTCAGAGTCGATTTTTTAGATGGGAACGCCTACCTTGCATATAATTAACGCAAAGTAGGTGCCCACGCTAAAAAATGACGCTAACTCCATGGACTTTCGCGCTAGACGCGTCTAACGCCAAAGTATAAATATGGAGTTAGTTTTGCGTCGGAATTGCGTAAAAAAAAACGACGCAATTCCGGCGCAAACGGAGTATAAATATGCCCCTCAATCTTTTATTCCAACCATTGCAGTTCATTTACCTAACATTTTTTACAATTCAATGAGTTTCAGAGTTTAGATGGAATAAAGCCAACCCACAAATAAGTATAGCAAAATTTATCCTTCACTGGGAAGTGAATGGGATAGCATTTCCAGATTGGAAAGTGTATTATGTAGTGACTTTTTTGGCCATGTACACTAAAATCCACAATATATCTAAGGTGTCAGTTGTAGGGCATTTTTTCTGTAGAAAAAATGCGAAGAGGTTTCATCATACCCAAGCGTTATCAAACTTTATGAGAGAGACCACAAATTTGTTAGATTTAAGACAATATCAATATTTAAGCAGAAGCAAAAACAGCTATTTAGCTATCTCGCTATTTTGCAGATCCATGCAGCGCTTCTTTTCTAATTTCTGTGTCATTCAAAGATACATCAAACAGTAAGATAATGGGAAATATTTGAAATGGAAAAAGTAGGAGATTGATATCAACATATGTGCAAAAGGTTTTAGGAGCTTTGTTTGTACTAGTTGCTAAAGCCACTATGCATATGGGTATCAAGACAAGGAATATGCAAGCTTTCTGCTATATGACAATTTTAATAGCTTGATCAGTTATAACTAATCAATAGAAATCAAGGTACCAGCAAGAATTTCAAATTTGGTTGAATAAGTTGTTTAGCATTTTTAACAAAGAGTTTTTGTACGCTAGGAGGGTGGATAGGGGCAACAAGTTGTTTAAAGTCTGTCAATGTTTATTCATTACACGAAAAGCACTTTAATGGAGAAGAGCAGTGCATAACAGCACTTTTTCCCTCACAATGCGTTTGGAATGGTGAATGCATTTTATCTGGAATATATTGTGGAATATTGGGTGAGAAATCTGGTATGGTTACGAGTAGGAAGACCTGAATTTCAGTTTATGGAAAGGTGATGATTCAAAAAGGAATTGTATTCATTGAACAAAACGCACTTTAGTTGAGAGCACTGTATAGCCACACGTCTTTCTCTTTCAGCACTTTAGGAATAATTAATGCGCTTTCATTGTAATACATTGTGGATTGTTAGAATGGGAATTAGTAGCAAGGTCTGAATCTTAGTTTGTGTAAAGGCAATAAATTAATGTGATAAATTAAGTGATTACAATTTTACAAAAGTCAAGCAGAGATACTAGTTTTCTGAGCAGAGTGCATTGAATACAAATGTTTATGAGCACAACAGAAAATTGAAAACCCAGTTCCATATTGATATGAAGAACAATTTTATTTTTTTATCGGAAGAGTAATCTGTGGCATATGTAAACTATGACACGTACAAAATTGCTTTAAATAGTGACAGCTAAGATTTTAGAGTAATAGTTTTGAGACAAAGATTCACCCTCTGATAAGGGATACTATTTACTGCCTTCATGAGGAAGAAGAAATATCAAGGTTCAGAAAAAAATAAAAATGTTATTTGTTCTCTGAAAATAAATTAAAGTTGATCAGTTACTGACTTAGAAGACAAAATGGGCAAGATATATAATAGATGTCACAGTGGATCCCTTTGGAATATCCCAGGATAGGCATAACAGAAGACAGTGTGAAATATTTACATACCAGAACAAATTGGACTCAAAATTATGTCTACCAAATTCTCCCAGATCCACCCTTACATGTCTAATAGTCTTCAAGGAAATCTCTAAACAGCATTGTAGCTGCTTTACCAACGAGTATACTCCCGTAGAACATCATTTTTTCCAGAAAAAGAGAGAAGAGTGACACTACAACAATCCATAATTTATATGTAATTTATTGGCCCTTGCTGCGTCATCTTTGCAGTTTTTTGCTGGCAGTAAGATACAGATCATGATAGTAAAGTTTTAAAACATTCTGGTATCTAGTATTGTTGCCTGTATTTGTAATATTGCATGAATGTCATGTATTAGCAATATTAATACACATTTTTAAGGTAAGGAAAGACTGAGTGCAGATAATATCACCAGGGGTGGCTCCTCCGTAAGGGCAGAGGAGTGTCAACCCACCGCCAGCAGCGGCAGCTGCAAACCTTTTAACCACAAACGATAATAAACGTTGTTTATTATTGTTTTGGGGGAAAAAGGGTGGGGGCACGGGGTTGACAAGCAGTGAGGGTAAGTGCTTAGCACTCCCCCTCGTAGCGCATGTGTGTTTGGCCAGCTGTTTCGGGCATGAGCACAGGCCTCTCTCTAGCCCAGCAACACAGTTGGAGAGAGACTGCCTAGGCTCCTAGTCTGTCTGGGAGTACTGTGGCTGGGCGCTCCCAGCCAATCCCGATGCTGCATTGAGCCTGTGTCTGCAGCAGCAACAGGAGGAGCGAATGAAGCAGCGTGCGGAGGAGGAGGTAAGTGTTTTTTTAATTTTTTTTCATGTAATCCCACCGTCTCCCTTCCCCCACCCCTTCTCGGTCATGGGATCCATGACTGAATCCCACTAATGTATAAAGGAGGCATTTTACTTACTAAAAAGGAGAAAACATGCATAAGGGTAGTCACACCATCCACATGATGCTGTACAGAAAAATCTGATTTACCACAGGGCTTCTTTACTCATAAATGATTTGCAATCATATAAGAAGCAGTGGTTAAACTGAGAATATGTGTTTATTTGTAAAGGTAATTTTATGCACAGATCCAGTTGGGAAGCTATGGAGGACTGAACATTAGACAAGACGCTATGAATATAATTCACATCATTTACTAAAGTTAATTTCAATTCTGTAAGTGGGTCTTTGAAAAGTACCACTCAATAGAAGAAATGGCAAACAAAGTGGCTATCTGAACTTATACTAGTCAGATAACACATACTATTTCTAAGGTGGTGTTTTAATGCAATTCAATAACTCCTAATGACAGTGTAACATACGATTTGCTTTTTGTTAATGTCAGAATTCCGTTTCATTGGGGGTATAGGATCAGGCATAAATGGGGTGGAGGCTTTGGAGAACAGAAGATAGGAATCTGTAACATTAAAAACACCAGACCACTAGCCTGGGGCTGGCTTACAAGTTATACTGTCTTCTTTGTTTTAAGAGACATGTGAAGCATTATAAGCAACATTAGTATTTATTGGTCTAGCAAAATGGAGAGGTTCGATGGTAATGTGTCATTAGCTGTTGTGGTTCTTCATACTAATACAGACCTGCTATTGGGTCTCCCAATCTTGTTGTTTTATTCCCTTTTAGTTCCATCATGTTCTTCTGTTTCCTTCCCGTACTGTTCTCAGTATAGTTGTATGTGATTGCAAGGGCATCTTCTTTCTCTTTCTTACTTCTTCAGCTGAGATCCGGTCTAGCCTGTGCTGTCATCTCCATCCTCCTGCTAATATGCTTGTCTGTAAACCTGGTTCAAACAATATCCGTCTCTGAAACCGATAAGCCTGAATCTGTTTTGTGCTACATGCATTATTTAACCAATTCGTATCCCATATTCACCTGTGGTTTCAGCTTCTTTTACAGCTGGTGAAATATACTTCTACACTTCTGCCAGGAAGGTCTTTGTTAGAAATTAGGTCTCTAGTTGCTAGTCAGTTAACACCCTGTCCAAGTAGGGATCCTCACTCTAGTCAGGGCAAGGCAGTCACACACCTAAGATAACCCCAGCTCACCCTAGTAGTAGCTTGGCTCAAGTAGTCAGGCTTATCTCAGAAGCAATGTGCACAGTATTTGTACACACACACACACACACACAGTAACAAAGGGAAAACACCACAAAAGGACTCCACACCACTTTGGAAAAATAGCCGTAATTTATCTAAGTTAAACAAGACCAACATCCACAGTAGACAGATAAAGGTATCACTTTTTAAAGTAAAAAGAGTCTTAATCCACAGCAATCAATCGATGCACTGTTTTAGCACAAAGTAGCTGCAGGAGAGGTGATGCATCAGAAAATCAAGCAATGCTTAGATTCCCTTCTCACAAGTGAGGCCATGTGTTGATTCTTTCCCCGCTAGGTAGGCGGTGAGTCTATTCTTTCCCCGCAGGAAAACCATGCGTCAATTTCTTGCCACGCAGCCTCGGTTCCTTGTGCTGATGTTGAAGATTTGACACCTAGGGACGATGCCTAGAAAATCCGGATACAAAGCAATGATGGATCCGCGCTGAAGCAGGCGATGAGTTGATTTTTCCGCTGTGGTGCAGGCACTGCATCAATTTTTTCCACCACAACGGCTGTGGTGCAAGGATTTTTCTTTAAGTCATCAGCTTCCACTTCCAAGGGCCTTGGGACTGGATTTGGTTCCACTTGGCAAGTCAGGGCTCTCAGCAGAGGAGCCAAGGCACTGGCAGTTGAAGTCTTTTAATGTCCCTGAGACTTCACAACAGGAGGAAAGCTCAGTTCAAGCCCTTGGTGAACCTTAGAAAGCAGGATGCAGAAAGCAAACTCAGGTCCTTTCACTCCCAGGGCAGAGTAGCAGCAGCAGTCCAGGACAGGAAAGCAACATGCAGAGTGACAGGTCCTCCTCAAACACCCAGCTCTTCTCCCTGGCAGAATATCCTCTGTCCAGAAGTGTTTTGAACTTGAGGGGTCAGCAGTCCAATACATATACTTATTTCTGCCTTTGAAGTAGGCAAAATTCAAGGGAACGTCTTTACCCTGCCTCTCCCTGTCCTGGCCCCAGACACACTCCAGGGGTTTGGAAAACGCTTTGTGTAATGATAGGCACAGCCCTATTCAGGTGCAAGTGTCAGCTCCTCCCACCACTCTAGCCCAGGAAGACCCATCAGGATATGCAGGACACACCTCAGCTCCCTTTGTGTGTCTAGAGTGAATGCACAAACAGCCCAACTGTCAGTCTGACCCAGACATTTATTTAGCAGCCAAGCTGAGGCACTGAATGTTTAAGGAAGAAAATACCCACTTTCTAAAAGTGGCATTTTTTTTTGTGTTGTAATTTTTTATTTCCATATATCAGAACAACAGAGAAAAGGTAAGTAATCCACCATCAGGACAACTGCACGCCACATACTGTAAGAAACTGAGAACATCCTGCTAGGTACAAAGAACTAGCAGAGTATGAAAGAGTGGCAAACATAAATATCATAACAACTGAAAAATCATTGATAGTGCATGTCCGTATCTGCACTAAAGGAATGATGCAAACATAAGGCACTGAATAGCATTAGAGCACGCGGGTATACTGATATATTAACCTCTGGTCGCAATACAATAACACTGAGACATCTTCTATTGAATAACAGAGCAATGAGGCAGTGCAGCAATATTACAGTAGTTTACATCTCCCTGTCTCTCTGTAGATTCATTAGATAGATTAGCTTTCTAACAGTTCTAACAAACCAACACACCCATTATGCCACTTCTCCCCTCCCCTTAGGTGGTCCAAAGTTCAAGTACTCTTTGACTGGGTGAAGGGTAAGAGGGTGGAGAGCACCAGGGTGTCACACTCGGATAACAAGGTATGGAGGGAGGCCAGCACCATAGGGCTGTTGAGCCATCAGGCAGGACATGCTTACTGGAGACAAGGGAGTGAGGGCCTCAGGGGAATGTGGCCTGATCTCCTGGTAGGGGTCATTGAGGACAGAGGGGGGGATGAATGAAAGTGAGATGGTATTCCGTTAGGTATAACGCGGGCAAGGATAATAGGCGTAGCTGGGCAACAGTATGAATTTGTGTGGATGGGATTTTAGCATTAGAGGGAGGATCTGAAGGAGGCGATTTAAACATAACAGAAAGAGCACATAAAAAGAAACTTAATCAAGAATAAACAAAAGGAGGAAAAACCGAGAAGGAGAAAGGAAGAGAGGATATCCATTAAAAATAGAAGGATAGAGGGAACCAGAGAGAGAGTAAAGAGAATTGAAAGAAGAGAGAGACCAAAGACGTATGTAAGAATAAGGGCGGAGTTATAAATGATGATAATGGGGAGGTAGTGGCAGAGAAAGGAAAGAGAAGACACTGATGGGAAGAATGAAGTAGAGGGCAGGGAAGGCAGGGTACTGACACTGAGCTGAGGCCAGGAGCGGACAGAACAAGGCAATAAACAGCAATGTAGTAATATCTAATAGTGGGGTAAAGGTAATCCTGTACGATTGAGTGCGTCGTAATCCCTCCACTGATCAGTCAGTCCATAGGTCTTGAGAGGAAGGGTGACCACGTTTGGAGAAAGACATCCGCTCTGTCCTGTAAATCATATATGAGTCACTTATGGGAAGCAGCTTGGTACATTGCAGTGAACCAGCCCCCATGCGAGGGGACAATTGCCGCTCGCCAATTCCTGAGGATACATACCTTAGCCGTGGCCAGAGCAGTGTGCATTAATTGACGTTGTGGTCGGGAGAGATCGCAGAGCTCTCCAGTATTGTGCAACAATAGAAGGGAGGGGGGAGGGCGGTCGGTAAGGGAAGTACTTCCCTGAGGGTGTCCCTCACTGATCACCAGAAAGGCTGAATGGCCGAGCAGTCATGCACGATGTGTGGCAAGTCACAGCGAGGGAGAGGGAATCTCCAGCAGGAGGCCTGGGGCAATAGTCCTGCGGTGTGCAGTTTCTGGGGAGTCCAGTACCAATCATGTAATGTTTTAAAAAGTCAGAATTTCAAATTAGCCCCCCATGCCCCACCATCCCTGGCTTCAATGATGTCTGCCCAGTCCTCTAATTTGCATTCGATCTGCAGGCGCATATGCCATTTGCTTCTGAGGGAAAGGAGATGGGGAAGTGAGAAAAGGTGCCATTTAAGCAAAGCTTGTAATCCTGATACAGCCCCCTCAGTCGGCCCCAACTTTCAAGGGAATGGAGTATCGGGGACTAAGGAAGGTGCCAAGGGGGGTTCCCCAGTCGACTCACCAGACAGTGTCTGATCTGAAGAAAATGCCACGAATGATGTTAGGGGAGACCAAATTCCTCTTCAGCCTGTCCCCTGTTAAAAATTGATCTACCCTCTCAAGGCCCTTTGAATGCCACTCCCTCCAGATCATAGTCTGTCCCCGATCCGGAGGCCCTTATTTCCCCATACTGGTGCCCTATCATGAATCTGGGGGTCCACCTTTAATAAACGATGTGCCTGTCACCAAAAGTTACACATGGCTCCAATCATGGGATTGATGGTGCGATGGGATGATGTACCTGTTGCATAGAGAACCTGGAGTCCCGACGCTGAGCACGAAAGGGTCTGCTCTATTTTCACCCAGAGCAGCAGATCCTTTACCCCTGGGAGTACGAAAATCATCTGTGAGAGATGTGGTGCTAAAGCATAATGTCCCACCGAGGCTCAGACCCCCATACTCCCGCCGGGCAAGTAAGGTGGCTCTAGGCAGCCGAGGACACATAGACCCCCAAACGAATGTACAAACATGACGATCTATCTCCTGAAGGAGCGAAAAGGGTATCCGTAAAGGTACATACAAAAACCGTGGCAAGGTCACCATACGTACTGCCTGTACCCTGCCCCACATTGAGAGACCCAGATGGGACCATTTCTCAAAATCCTGTTTCGTACTGATAAGTAGTGGGTCCAGATTGTCTGCCACCATTTTGTCTAGGCCTCTGTTAATGTCGATGCCCAAGTAGTGAAGACGTGATGTTTCCACTTAACCGGGAGTCCCTGAACTGAAGAAAGTAGAGTTCCTGGGGAGAGAGATAGCGCTTCGCTCTTCCACCAGTCGATACAGGAGCCCGAGAGGAGCTTGAACTCTGAGAGAATATCTTTGAGGGCGGGGAGGGAGCTGGGCAGATTGGTGAGAGTAAGTAGGATGTCATCCACATATAAGTAGATGGTGGAAATGCCGCCTTGGAGCGATATCCCTGAGATGAGATCAGAGTTTCGGATTGTTGCCGCTAAGTGTTCTACAGCTAGGAGAAATAGTAACGGGGATAGACGACAGCCCTGACGCATCCCTCTGTTAACCGAGAAGGCCTTCGAGAAGAACCCACCACAATTTACCTGAGCTGACGGGGAGTCGTAGAGCAGGCGCACTTTATTAATAAAACTAGGCCCAAGACCAAAACGTTTCGAAACTTCGAAAATATACCACCATTCTATTCGATCAAATGCCTTCTTGGCATCCAGTGAAAGGGTCAGGGTCTCCTCAGATGAATCCCAGGCTGTCCAGATAGCATGGAGTAACGTGCAAAGATGATTCCTTGACGAACGACCCGGTATGAAGCCAACTAGGGTTTGGTGGACCAACGCGGGAATTACCTTTTTAAGACGGGTCACTAGGATCCCTGCTAGGATCTTGATATCTCCATTGAGGAGTGATATGGGACGATAGCTACTACAAAGGAAAAGATCCTTACCTGGCTTGGGCAAGACAACAATGGATGCCTTATTAGAGAGAGGATGTAAAGAACCCGTCTGATCGGCCCCCTTAAACGCCTCATAGAGGGCAACTACATTATCCGCACCTGTCCATTTATTGAATTCTGACAAGAACCCATCTCCCCTGTGTGCCTTGTGGTAAGGTAAGTTAGCTATCGCCTGTTGTATCTCCTCCCTGCTGATGTCACCCTCCAAGAGCGCTCTACCTTCATCCGAAAGACATGGTATGTTTGCCTTTTCCGGAGGAAGGCGTCCAGGTGATCAGTATCTGCAATCACTTCCGGAGTGTACAGCGTCTGGTAAAAATGCACAAACTCCTTTTCTATATCCTGCAGATGGGTAATGAACGTGCTATTGGTTCTGCGGAGAGCTGGGATGGCCATCGCTGCCTCTCTTTGATGAAGTTGAGCAGCTAACAAATGACCCGCCTTCTCTCCGTGCTCATAATGACGACCTCTCAGTCGCTGTAAGGCATATTCCGCTTGCGATGTATAGAGGGAGTTGAGTTCCATTTTAGGTAGTTCCAGGTGACGACGGACGGGTAGAGTGGGTGTTCAGGTGTACTCCCTGGTGGTCTGCACTATATAGTCTTCCAACTTGCACTGTTGATCCCTCCTTTGAGCATTGGATAAGGCTGCATCCCTCATTAATTTCCCTCTAATTGTTGCCTTCGATGCCGCCCACAGTAGCTGTGGCGAGGTGACCGAGCCTTTATTGTTCTGAAGAGATGTAGCGACTTGGGATCTAAGTTGTTCTTTACCCTTTGGGGTCCTATACCTGCGGTTTGGGAGGTGCCAGGGCTTGCGACCGAGAGAGGCCAACCCTAGTTCCAGGGCCATCAGTACCGGGGAATTATCAGAAAAGGCAGACGGGAGGATGTCAGACATTCGAACCGACTGCAATAATCGCTGACTGATCAGAAAGTAGTCCATGCGGGATTGAGACCCATGGACTGGAGAAACAAAGGTGTATTCTCTATCAGTTGGGTGGGATAGGCGCCAATGGTCTAACAGACCACGATCTGATATAACATCTCGTGGGAGGTAAAAGTGGCATTTTCAAACTTACAATCTAAAAACCAACTTCACCAAAAGATGTCGTTTTAATTTGTGAGTTCAGAGACCCCAAAGCTCTATCTGCTCCCCATGGGAAATTACACTTAAATTAAATCTTAAGGCAATCCCCATGTTATCCTATGGGAGAGATAGACTTTGCAAAAGTGAAAAACAAATTTAGCAATATTTTAATATCAGGACAAGTAAAACACATTTGTACATGTCCGGCCTTTTAATTACACTGCCACTTGCCCATGGGGCTGCCTTAGAGGTGATTTCCAGGTAGTAAAAGGGGAAGTTTAGGCCTGGCAAGTGGGTGCACTTGCCAGGTAGAACTGACAGTTTAAATCTGCACACACAGATACTGCAGTGGCAGGTCCTAGACATGTATAGAGGGCTACTAATATGGGTGGCACAATCGGTGCTCCAGTCCCACTAGAAACATTTGATTTACAGGCCCTGGGCACCTCTAGTGCACTTTACTAGGGACTTCCTAGTAAATCTTATATGCCAATCATGGAGGAAACCAATCACCAACCCAATTTAGACAGAGAGCACTTGCACTTGCACTTTTTCACTGGCCAGCAGTGGTAAAGTGCCCAGAGTCCTAAAGCCAGCAAAAACAAAATTCAGCATGGGATTATGACAGGAGGTCAGAAGCCAAAAAGACAGGGGAAACCACACTAAGATCTGACAGGTCTAACAGCCTTCCATACTTCTTCCATCTTGCAGAGAGTCCAGTCCAACTGTGAACTTTAGTCCAATGTTTGTCTCTTTCTCTTTTACTTTCTTTCACTTCCCCGCCTATCTCTGATGCCTACCTTGAGCAAGAAATCTCCATTTCTCATTTGCACAGTTGTTCAGAAATGACGAGGGCTTTCAATGGGTCTTTAGTTCAGGAACCACTCAGGTCTAACTAAAACATATGTAGTTCTATTAATCTTGTGGAGCTAGTGTTTGTCAAAGAAACTCAGGGGGAATCTGCTGCGCAGTAAAGTATGTCAAGATTTTTCTTGGTACATATGGCCTCCCTGTTGGTGGGATTGGCTGTTTTCACTGCCCTAGTCATGTTGGGGTGATACAGACACACATCAGAATACAATAGCCATTTTTCAGATTAGTCCTCGTACCATATGCCAAAGTAGCTTTTGTATTGTTTAGACACAATTTTTTATTCGTTTAGAATTTCAGACATGGGCTTTAACTCAGGTTGTCCTTTGGTGTCTCTCACACTGCCTTTGCTATCCTTGATTTTAAGGGTAGGGGAGTGGGGGGAGCTCTGCTCCACTGGCACAGATAACAGAGTTTTTGGAACTCTGTCCTCCGCTTGGAGCTCAGAGATATTCAAATACTCAGCTAGCCCTGCCAGCATTGCGGAGCTCATTCAGTATGGGCTGCACAACGCAAATGCAGTCTGTCCTTGCGCTGTGTAGCCCATAACTGGGCTGCAACAGTCACTGGAGCAGAGGCGAGAGGGAGGCAGCTGCTAAAGATTTGTCACCATTAGACGAGGAGGACCCTCTGGAAGACCCAGGTAAGACCTCGTCTCTTTCTTTTGTTGGCATTATTTGTGCACACTGTTGCACAAACAAGGACTGAAATGGTAGCTTTCACTGCCTACGGCCCTGGCCCGAATTCAGGCCAGGGCGGTAGGCAGTAAAATCTGCTGTTTCAGGCCTCTTGTGCACCAGCCTGTTCCATGTGACATCAATAGAGCAGTGGTGCTTTAAAGCCACACAAGGCATTTACCATATGACATTGTGCACCCACACATGACACAACCAAAACAACCAACACAACTACACACTCAACCCCACAAATACACTTGCACACAAGCACAACTACACACATCATGACACCATCCAGCACACAACATCCACCTGAATGTTACTCACCTCAACACAACATACACAACAACATCAATCTCACATGCAAGTGACACACATACAGACACATCCACGCCACCTATTCCGGCTTCCTCCACCTCAACCAGAGAATCTACACAAACACACATACATGTACTGACTTACATACACAACAGATACCTCAAACCTATCTGTACAGGTCCACTTGTCTAAATGGCTGTGGCTCATGTTTTACTGTATATTAGATTAAATAGCTCATCATTACACCATAATTTTGATAATCTATTTATTTTTTAAATGTAAGCATTCCATTAAAAAACAAAATCTAAAATAACCCATAACCTAAAGTTAGTTCTCTGTTGAATAATAAAGCTATTTCATGCTCACCAACAACAACTGTTGACAGCTGGAATTGCTTAACATATGTGCTGTGACAAAACTGCAGGGACTCCAAAAACAAATAACAGAAGGTCAAAGTTAGGAATGTATTGCCCTAGTCAAAACTGGGTCTGGGTAATCTAAGGCAGTTTTCTAACATGGGATAAAATTAGATTGGATATGCAAAAACATTAGGAATGGTTTCTAGTTTCATATTGTTAAACTAGTAATCTACTTTGTGGAATTGAAGGAGATAGAAACCATTAGGGCGTTGACTGGCAGACAAACGTTTTCCATCAAAACCCTTCTTGAAGAGTGCAAGTCAATGTGCAAAGTATATTAAAACTATCAAAATGACATCAGCGTTACTTGTAAACTGAATCTAAGATGAATGCAAGTTCGAAACTGGGTCTAATATTAATTCCAAGATTTGGACAGAGGTTTGAAAGTAAAATCCCCTAGTATTAGCAGGGGAAATTTTCAGAAGTTTGTAGCTCATAGCTTCAGAGTTTATTGCACTGCAGCTTTCATTCCCAAAGTCATCAGGAAATATCTAAGCAACATTCAGGATGTCAAGGAATAGAAGATTGGGTGCATTTCATATGGGCATGCCCTCACTCCATGGGCACAAGTGTTTCCTTTCACTCACATAACCAAATGTGGTAGAGATTATCCAGTTACCCTACTGGAACAGTTGGATGGCTTTCAATGTCTGAGGATAATCTCTTCAGATACACATAAGTGGTTGCCCCCTGCAATGTTCTTTGCCAGATGAGATAAAACTGGTCTATGGAAAGGTGATTTGGGTGTTCCAATTATGGACTGAAAATTTTGAAAAAAGTATGTGACTTGGGAAAACTGCTTTCTAAAAAATGTAGCACAAGATAAATATGACACAATTTCAGTGTGGTTCACAAACTATAATAACATGGATGATAGAAGCTGTCGGAACCCCTTTCAAAGGGCCATGGGGCACATTGGGGATACTGGGCCCAACTGTGGTGGTTGAGACCTATTACTCCTGATATCCTGGGACCCAACTTGCTATGTATACTGAGCAACTGGACCAAGTATATCTTCTGCACTTGACTTTCAGTGATAACTGTGGACAAGCAGTCAAAGGCTTTCTCAGGGGTTGAGGTTTTGGATACCGGTATGTGAACACGACTCATAACTCAAAGTGTATGAACAAAAAAATGTCCAGTCAAATACTTGCTTTTTTAAGAAAAAGAAGTATTTTATTTCTAACTCTACACATGCAAAGAAATACCAAAATTCAGAAGCAACAATTTAATTACCTTGGGGTAAGTGGTTCTAGCAGTTGCTGTGCAAATCCTTGTCCCACCTTCATTCTTCCAATGTAGTTGGGATTATTCCTTATTCACTGGTGGTTCCATCCAGGGAATGCATACTAATAGACCGTACTAAAGAGTTCCCCTTTGACTCTGCAACAGGACCACCTCAAGTCCAACCTGCTCCTGCAGCATGGAAGCATTCTCCAAGGTAGAAGGTGCCTTTAGACCCATGATTTCTAATCCTGCTTGGAGAAGTTAGGTGCATGCACCACAGGTGGTACCACCGAATAGTGCAGGCTCTCTCTCCTGACCATCATGAAAAGAGTCTTTCAATTAACCAAGCAGCTCCCAGTTTATGAACATGTAGTAAGTCAACCTTCCCCAGCTGGAAGGGGACCTTTCATAAGCTCCTAACTAGAGTCCACTGAGGGTGAAATGTCATATATGGTATAATTTGCAGTCATCGGAGGTTTTTGAGGGGCTGTTCTCTTACTAAGCGGGTCTCAGCCCACCAAATGCAGCATCAGTTTTCTCAGGTAACAGCCTTAAGCTTCTTGGCAACATTGGCACTGGCAGCTGCTCCCAGCATAGTGTTGATGTGGTACTTTACAACATGGGCCCAGGCTCCTCTGGTGCAAATATCTCCACCATGACAATTATAAGACCAGCATGCTCATAGTAGCAACTTTACCAGTGTCCGCTCCTCCCATACTGGGTCACTGTAGCTGAGCATTAGGGGTTTGGCAAGACCTGCCTGGAACTATCTCACACCTCAGTCCACGGTAGCCCTCACCTAGCATATTGGGGGTCACTGAACTGACATTCCTGCCCACTATCTGCCGCCCGATTGGTGAACAGCTGAATCCTCACATTCGCCCAGGGAGTTCTCCCAATAGAGCTCTTAACTGGATGTATCTCCCTCCAATGCACTCCTCTCCAAATATGGCACACTGGTCTTGGCAACCAGGCAGGCATTTGTGTTCCAGGCTGCAGGGCAGGTGATCTTTTTTCCTGTGTGATGTCCCCTCATCCAGCAGGGAGACTAGCAGTCCTTTGCCCCAGTCCTGGTCACAGGCAAAAGCCTTGCAATACTTCCCCTCCTCACACAGCCCATCTAGCTGCTTTCCAGATGACACATATTAGGATCACAACCTCACCTTCTAATTGGCCTTTTCCAGACACCAAATGTGATTTAGAGTCTAAGTCTTCAAAGTTTTATGTTGGGGTTCTGCTTCTTTTGAAGTGTACATTTCTCATTTTGTTCTTTTCTACTGTCACAGCAGGCAAGACTCTGAAGCTGAAGGACCCACAAGACTATTCATGGAGTGACCGGAGTTCACAGATGGATGTCAGCCATAGAGCTATATGCATCAAAATGGTAATTCCAGGCTCTCATCCTTACTCTTAATGATTCCTATATCAGCCCCATCTTCTTTCCTGAGAAGTGTCCTGGCCCCTTCCTGAGAACTGTCACTGAATCAAAGAGCATGCTTTTGAAGTGTAAATGAAGAGTCACATCTTCCCTTCATCTACTGTGTCCTATCCAGCTCATAGGAATGCAGCAATACACAAACCTGCCTGGGGGGGTTCCTATCCTCCTCATGTCTTCATCAAGCAGGCATGGGATTCCCAAAATGAAACCCAGGCTCCTACATGTAATGTGCCATTCTAGGTCCACTTGCACTCAATGTACATTCACAGCACACTTACTCTCCAGTACTGCTACCTCCATACATTATGATACTACAGGCACACATGCATTCAGTAGACACATTCAATCTGCACACCCTGCTCAATACTGTGGCCTTTCTGTATTGTACAGAGTGCCTTGCTTTATTGTTCAATGGTGTGCTATTTATAAACACACACTCTGCCAGCACACATGCTGACTATGTGTGCCCTACACAACACTTCACCATTCATGTATTGAGCTTCGCACAAGCACACATACACCCAGCATATGCTTTCATTGTGCATACACTGAACAGCACTACAGTGATCATGTAATGTATTTCTTCCAGGTATACACATACTCAGCATGTGCACTAATGCAATGTACTACACAGTACTGCTCTATCAGGGTACTGTACCCTTCCCAGTCACACATACATCCAGTGCAGAGTCACTACTTCTGTGCTGCACAGCACTCCACATCTACCTGGTGATTGCCAAGGTTAAATTAAGCACACACCAGCTGAACTTTTAGGAAGTATTTGCAATGCAATGGGTCTCACATATTTCAAACAAGTTAATTGTCAGCTTTTGACAACAGCGCCCACGAGCTAAACAAAAATAACGAGTGGAAACTGAGAAAAGACAACTTAACAAAATAAAATAAAGTTAGCTCTAAAAAAATAAAACTTTGCAAATTTTTTTGTCCGGCTGAGCACTTTTTTGCCAGTCACAAGCCAAGTTGGAACAAAATAATACCTTGATCATGTCTGGAGGAGCGGACAGGCACTAATTAAGTTGAAATCAATTAGTGCTTGATCCCTTCGCCACACTGAGGAACACAAATGATGCCTTGACGAATTACGAGGATGTAAAAAAGAGTGCCACGCAAACCAACAAATGTTGAGTGACATACGGGCTCTAAGCCCTTTACTGATCACAACAGCGTCTCGCATACGAGACTCATGGGCAAGCGCATGCACTCATAGGCTCGATCCTAAAAAGATGAGTGAGCCTGCAGACGTCACTCCAGTGACACAGGGTGAAAAGGACTAGTTCACCACTAATGATCGCTACACGTTATGCTGCCATCACCATGCTTGTTCTTCTTAAATCTTGGTGAAGGCAGTAGCCTTCCACAACAATTAGGGCAGCGCTTTGAGAGCCCCTCCCCTCCAACAAGGCAGCAATTGGAGAGATACCCCTATGACAAAAAACTCAGCATTAGGGATCCAGACAACACTACAGTTGAACACTCAAGGCAGGGGCACGTCTTTAACCATTCACGGCACTTTTCTTGCCAACAGAAGCCTTTTAAGCAAATGTGCACTATGAAGCTGATTGGTGAATTTCTGGAAATCGCCAATGAAATTGAGTATTAATTGTAGTTTGATGACTACTTAAAAAGGCGTTTATTTACGTTCCTGATTGTTTTGCTTTTTCTCTAATGTTTCGTATTCTAAAATCAATAAAAATACTAAACGGCAAAAAAAATCAAAACACTGAGGCCCGTATTTATACTTTTTTTAGCGCCGCATTTGCGCCGCTTTTTGACGGAAAACGGCGCAAACCTACAAAATACAATGGGCCCGTATTTATACTCCGTTTGCGCCGAATTAGCGTCGTTTTTTTCGACGCAAATTCAGCGCAAAACTAACGCCATATTTATACTTTGGCGTTAGACGCGTCTAGCGCCAAAGTATGGGCAAATAGCGTCATTTTTTTGCGTGAACGCCTTCCTTGCGTTAATGAGATGCAAGGAAGGCGTTCCCGTCTAAAAAAATGACGGCGACGCAAATGCGTCGTATTTATACTCCCGGGCAAAAATCACGCCCGGGAGTGGGCGGGGCAAAAAACCCCGCATTTGCGCCACTTTTTAACGCCTGGGTCAGGGTAGGCGTTAAGGGGGCTGTGGGCTCAAAATGAGCCCACAGGTGCCCTCCCATGCCCCCAGGGACCCCCCCTGCCACCCTTGCCCACCCCAGGAGGACACCCAAGGATGGAGGGACCCATCCCAGGGACATTCAGGTAAGTTCAGGTAAGGGTAATTTTTTATTTTTTTTTATTTTTTTTGGTGGCATAGGGGGGCCTTATTTGTGCCCCCCTACATGCCACTATGCCCAATGACCATGCCCAGGGGACATAAGTCCCCTGGGCATGGCCATTGGGCAAGGGGGCATGACTCCTGTCTTTACTAAGACAGGAGTCATTTAAATGGCGTCTGGGTGTCGAAAAAAATGGCGCAAATCGGGTTGAGGCGATTTTTTTGCCTCAACCTGACTTGCCCCATTTTAAGACGCCCTAACGCCATTTTCCCCCTACGTCGGCGCTGCCTGGTCTACGTGGTTTTTTTCCACGCACACCAGGCAGCGCCGGTCTGCTAGCGCCGGCTAACGCCATTCCATAAATACGGCGCCCGCATGGCGCTTCAGAATGGCGTTAGACGGCGCTAAATTTTTTGACGCTAAACTGCGTTAGCGCAGTTTAGCGTCAAAAAGTATAAATATGGGCCAATGGTATTTTGCAAGTTTGCGCCGTTTTTGCGTCAAAAAACGAAGCAAATGCGGCGCTAAAAAAGTATAAATACGGGCCTGAGTGTTAGTGATCTTGTAATCCACAGTGCGCGTCAGTGTGGGTGCACCTGAAAATAAACGTACATGCTTTTGATTGTGTGTGCATATACTATTGCATGGCTGTGTCCATGTTTATATTTGTGTGCGTTTATGTGCATTTTGGTGTTCGCACATTTGGGTTTGCAAACTGTTACAATATGCTTTAAAAAGTAGAACCTATTTGAGCTAAAATTATTATCGATCATTATATGTTAATATTAAAAGGTCAGCACAACCTTTACTTTCTACCTTAGATCTCAGTCAGCCTAGCTCTACCACACACACTTAGGTGCCATTTATAATTCCAAACGTTTGTTAGAAGTGAAACTTGAAAATAATGTGGATGATGTCATTACTGTTAAGTGTTTATCAGTGATTTAATTTCGAGATGGTGGCTTGGGTTATGGGCATTCGTATTTCAGGAAGACATTAAAGTCCTGGAGTTAATTGTTTCTTCAGTAAGATCATATGGTCAGTGCGGTATCATTCGACACTCGCTCGGGCTGTCAGTACTGCATGGCAAGACATTCGAAAGCTTTGACCTACAGAAGATACGCAGAAAGTGTCAATGTGCCATAACCAAGATCAGACATTTTCCTATTTTTTCTTGCACTTGTCAATTTGCTGGCGGCCTTGTGTTGTGAACTTTAGCAATAAAAAAGTAAAAAGGCAATTTATCTTAAGTGAATTAAAGCTTAATTAACCTTACTTCCCCCTAAGGACATTGATTTGAAAACAGCAAGACAGTAATTGGATGTTGCAGCTGCTGCAGAAGCTCAGCAGGAAACCCACTTTAGGAATGTACACGCAAATGTGCAAACTGACTCTTGGAAAAGACATGCACATTCCCTAGACAAGCACGGAAAAGGGCACGTGACATTGTGCAAATCAATATTAGACAACATACTTTAAATTGTTTTGCTCAGTTTTAACTCGATTGAGTAACTTTGCACAAACGTTACATGAAGATTGTACAAAGGAATATACAAAGAAACGTTCCCTTTCATTCCCTGGCCTTGATCTATATTTAACTCTGTACCTAACTCGCTTGCGAAATTGTGTCATGACGATATATATTGTGGATCACGATTCCCCCTCCCTTCGTTCAACAATGGTGTAACAATGGTGTAATATCTCCAAGCCAGGATGCAAGGGAACACATTTTGAGGCACTGAATAACATGCTATTGACCTCACCCTCGATGTGTCAGATGAGATTACAAATGTCACAAATAATCTTACATGTGAAATTATATATTATATTACCCTTAAAACTACGAAAGAGACAACCATAAATGTATTATTTTTGGAGTGGTATGTATTTAATTAGATTGTGCAGTTACATGCAGTTATTTTTTAATTAGTTTAAGGTCATAGGGATTGCATTCATTGTGCGATGTATGGTTTGTATGGTTGTTGTGTTTCCAGAATCCCTTTAAGAGGTCCACGAGGCAAGCAGGAGTTATTTGGCCCAGCCATTGGGGTTAAGGCCTTTTACTCCTGATGTTCCAGGACCCGACCTCTCATAGATCCTTAGCAACTGGGTCAAGTGACTGTTCAGCACTTGGCTCTCAGAGGTAATTCAGGTTGAGCAATCAATGGCTTCTCAGGGATGTGGGAGGTAGATGTAGGGAGGTGAACACAGGCCCACAAACCTAAAATTGGTTCAATAGCAGCAATAACTTCTTGTCCAGTCAAATACTTGCTTTTCTGAAAAAAACAAGCAATACACACAGTTGCATGATGTCAGGGCTTTACTTTTCAAAAGGCAGATCCCACACCCCTCTCAAAAGTGGTGAGGGTTATTCCCAATTCAGTATAGGTTGCTTACAGGTTAAACCCCACTAGAAGTCTGAGACTCAGGAGTTCTACTACGGGTCTTCTTAATAGTCAAAAAAGTTCCAGTGCCTGAGGCACTTTATGGCAGGACAAGTTCCTCCGGGGTCTTCCGTCCCCTGGAGCATTTTGCTCACAGGCATTGAAGAGAGCTGCAGCAGCTGCTGTTTGGTGAGTAGCACTTGGGGCTCTACAAGGGCAGCAGCTAGGCACTGACGGTGTTTTCTCTGTTGAGACAGTAAGTACCTCTGATCCTTCTCACAGGTAGGGGAGAGGTGATCTGCTGCAGTTCAGGCCTGCTTAAAGCATCATGGCTGCCTGCACTCGATGACAGCTTCAACCAGGCAACAGTACTTGTCCTTTTCCGTGGCCCATCTGGCATAGGGGGTCACCAACCTTGCTATGTACTTGGTTGATGGCCAGATAGGCACAACAGCAACTTCCTCTTCATGGTCACCCCCTCTGGAATACAGAGTCACCAGCTTCACTCCACACACAGTCTATGGCTGGGTCAGCACAACAGTAATCTGTGACCCCCTGTGGCATATGGGGTTGCAAATATTACTCTGCACATGGGTTGCAGCCCAATCAGCACAGCAGTTACCTTCACAGTGGACCCCTCTGACATACTGGGTCTCTGACATCACTATGCACCCAAACTATGGCCTGACTTGCACAGCAGTAATCTTCATGTGGTTTGCTCTGGCATACATGGGCAACAACTTCACTCCGCATGCTGACTACAGCCCAATCAGCAGGCCAATAATTTTCAGAGCGGCCCCTCTGGCATACAGAGTTGCAGACTTTACTACACACATGGGCTACAGCCCAAATTGCACAGCAGTGATGCCGCCCACGTCTACGCCATGGAGGCCTCATCTGGGAAACGGGGTAGTTGACTTGAACCTGCACACGATTGGTGTAGCAGCTGTCTCCTCACACCTCACTACAGGGATCCACTTGCCAGGATCTTTCACTGGACCTCGCTCCCTCCAATGACCTCTTATCCTGCACAGGGCACACTGGTCTTGGCAAGCAGGCAGGCACTGGTGTTCCTGGATTTTCCTGGGTGATATCCCCTGACTCAGCTGGGACACTGATAGGCTTTAGCCCCCAGTCTTGAGCACAGGCACAAGTCTCACATAGCTTCTTCTCCCCGTACAGCCCGACTGGCTGCCTGGCAGTTGACACATTTGGGCTCCTTGAGCTCCCATTCTCATAGTCCATTTCCAAATGGAAAATGTGATTTAGTGTCTGAGTCTCTGAATTTTGTGCTGGGGGCCTGCCTCCCTTTGAAGTGCTCTCTCCTCGGCCCTGTCCTTCCCACAGAAAGCGATTTGACACAGCAAAAGTGACTCAAAATCTGAATGACTGGAGATTCACACCTGGTTGTCAACCACAGTGATATGTGAATCAGAAGGTTACTAGTGTCTTGGCTCTCCTCTTTATGATTTTCTCATCAGCCCTATCTTCTTTCTGAGATGTGCTCAGGCCCCATTCCAGTGATCTCTACCTGAATAAAAGAGCACCCTCTTAAGTGTATTGAAAAGACTGTCTCTTCTTCCTCCAGTGTATGTGGCCCAACCAGATCACAGGAATGTAAATCTATCTGGGGGTCTTCCTCTACCTCCACATGCTCCTCCAGTCAGTTCTGGATTCGCCAAAATAGAACCCAGAGTCCTCTGTGTATTGCAGCATTCAGAGGCACCCATACATCCATCACATGCATGCTACCACGCATGTGCTGTACAGCACTACATACTAACTTGATGTTGTCCAAGGGTGAGTTAAGCACACAGCTGCAAAATTTTACATGAATGAGCCTGTAGGCCTCCCACCAGTGACACAGGTAAAAAGATCTGTTAATTTCTACTGATCACTACATGATATGCTGCCACACAGCACAGATGCTACTTACCTCCAGGTAAAGGCAGTAGGGTTTCACCATCATGAGGGTAGTGTTTTGTGAACTTCTCCAGGTCGAACAAGAAAACAATCAGTAATATAGGCCTATGTCAGGATAAACACGCAGGATCCATGTTCACCCTTGACAACAGAAATCATCACTAAGGGGGATCCAGATATAATTTCAGCTGGGGCACTCATGGCAGGGGTGCATGGCAGTCATTATGAAAGGGACTTTCTGTCCCTGTCTAATGAAATGTGGTCCCTACTATAATGTGCGCATTTCAGTTGATGTTTGGTCTTACGTCTTAACCACAACTGCATTTTAACTGGCTCTTTAGCACATTTTTAAATCTTTTAAAGCATATGTTAATCTGTTATAACTAATTCTAACTGTGACTTCAATTTAACCTTTGGCGTTTTTAGTGCATTTTCATTGAATTTGTCAGATGTTTTCATCATATAGCACATCAAGCAGCTTCCTGCAGCCAACCTTCCCATGGCAGCTAATCCCTGCTACAAATGGCCATCCAGTTTGTGCAGTGGTGACTGGACACCAGTCAACCATAGGCCATGGCTTGCTTCCAACCCTCCCTAGGTATCCAGCCCTCTGTGATCAGGCCCTTTAAAACAATGTAAACAAACTATGAAGGTTTTCTGGATCCTGCCACAGCAGGTCAAAAATATTTGCTTGTTTGTGGTCCCAATGCTGGATCCTTCATGGGGTCTCTAGACTATGGGCCTCATTATAACCTCCGCCACCCGCCAAGGTTGAACTGCCAAGCGGCCGCCTATTCGGCCGCAAACCCACCGACCGTATTACAACATCCCCGCTGAGCAAGCAGGCAGAAACAGAGTTTCCACCCGCCGGCCCAGCGGGGATGTCAGCCGTAACATAGCAGCCGGCTCCTAATGGAGCCGGCGGTGTTGCGGCCGTGCGACGGGTGCTGTGCAGACAGTGAAAAGCAGGGTGGGGCTGTGCCTGGGGGCCCCTGCACTGCCCATGCCAACTGCATGGGCAGTGCAGGGGCTCCCAGGGACCCCGCAGCTCCCCTTCCCGCCAGCCTTTCCTTGGCGGTCTCTACTGCCATGGACAGGCTGGCGGAAAGGGGAGTCATAATCCCCAAGATTATGACCGCCGGGACAACAAAGGAGGAAAACCGCCAGCTCCGCGGTGTGACCGTGGCGCTACTGACGTGGTCAAAATATGGCAAATTGTACCACCAGCCTGTTGGCGGTACGATCGCCAAAACAACCCTGGCGGTCTTTGACTGCCAGGGTTGTAATGAGGGCCTATGTTTGGGACCTGTATTAGGCAAAAGGTCAACTGTGGGCTTGCACAGGTTCCTCCGGCAATTAATCTTGCTCTGGGTTCTTGAACCCTTAGCCAGAGTTTGGGACATCAGAAGCCACCCTGGGGTCAATAAACCCTGACCCGGGTCAACAAATAATTACCCCTTGGAGTCAAGGGATGCTTCCCCTGTCTGCTTAGGGCTTCTATATGTATTTTTATATGAGAACACAGAGACCAAGTCCACACTTACTGTTGGTGTTGGTGTTAAAAATGGGGTTTCTGGTTGGCTAAGGTATGCACCTCAGCCACGCAAAACCCACCCTCTCTAGTCAAGATGAATGAGTTGCACACCCAAGAAAACACCTGTTCACCCCCTTGGCAGCTTGGCACTAGCAGTCAGGCCTATCCCAACACACGTGATGCACTATCCCCACTACAAAGGAGAACCAACACCAAGTTATATAAAAACAAAATGTATTGTACACAACATCATTAGACCAAACACAACATGCCTCTCTCTCCCTGACCGCAGCGATGAATACACAAGAGGAATGGCCTGCTGGTGACCCGGGGGAGCTCCAATCAGTGCGCCTTACCCCGGTGACACCTCTAGTTGTGCGCTTGCTCCAGACTTTGCTCTCTCGTGCACTGGGGCATTTCCTTGATCGTGTTCCGGATGAGCTGTAACATCAAAGCATGCCTGTGTCTCAGCAGTGATTTTCTCCCTCGGCAATGTGGACAAGTGCTGTCAAGGCGCTAAACGAATAAAAAAAGAGCGCTCTTAAGGCGCTAAGCAAATAAAAGGAGGGGGTCTCTCATGGCGCTAGGTGTATGAAGTAAAGTGTTTGTCAGAAACTCAAGCGTCAGCACAGGAGATGCAAAACACAGCGCTGTCCTTGCACTGGAAATCAAATAGCTGCAGGGGCCACAGCACCCAGCCCCTGGGGACCCAACAGCAGGCCAGCACAAGGGAGATGCAGTTAGTGGCAGTTCCTCCTAGTGACCCAAGACACAGGTCAGCACAGCAGCAGTAGTCGGAGGCGATTCCTGGTGATTACCTCCAGCAGCATTCTGAGTCCATGTCAGTTGTTCCAGAGCATCTCTCCTCATGGGGAAACATCCCCTGTACTTATACTCAGTTTTGCACACACTTACAAAAGAGGGGGAGAAGAGGTTCCAGCCAGTTACAACTGGTTCTAGGAGTGTCCCCTCTCTAATCCAGCACAGGCTCCAGACATTAGTGGGGGGTAAATGAGCCCTTTGTGTCTGGCCAGGGCACAGCCTTTACAAATGGAGGTGTGCCCCGCCTCTCCTTCTCTCAGCCAATGAAGACCATTCAATATGGAGATGCCTACAACAGTAAGCAGGCATTTCTCACTACCATTACAACCATACCAAACATGCCTAAGCTACACCTCATAAATCAGATAATACCCCCTAGACACAAGGCAGGGCATTTTCAATGCATTCTAATGAGTAGGGCAGCACTCACAGTAGAGAGAAACGAAATAGGACGCTTGTCACTGCCAGGACAGGTCCCACAACCAGGCACATGTCCTGCCTTCTACATACATAGCACCCTGCCCATAGGGCTAGCTAGGGCCTACCTTAGGAGTGACTTATATGCAGTAAAAGAGGAGTTTTGGGCCTGGCAAGTAAATCTGGATGCTAGGTCTCTGTGGCAGTAAACTGCACACACAGGTCTTGCGCTAGCAGTCATGAGATAGGGTTGAAGGTCTACTTCTGTGGGTGGCGCAAGCAGCGCTGCAGGACCACTAGTGGCATTTAATTTACAGGCCCTGCATATAGAGACACCTCTGTACAAGGTACGCACAGGTAAATTAAATGTGCCAATTAGGTGTGAGCCAATAATACCAACTTTTAGAATGGAGAGCACCTACACTTTACTACTGATCAGCAGTGATAAAGGGCTCGGAGTCCTAGAACCAACAACAAGAGGTCAGGAAAAATAGGAGGAAGGAGACAAAATGTTTGTGGATGACCCTGCAAAATGGGCCAGGTCCAACATTTGGGTTTGCTGAATATTTTAAAATTTTGGGTCTGTGGAGATCCTCCAGGTCTGCTCCGTGGACCTCCAACCTCAAATAAATTTTTTAAAAGCTAATTTCTTAAAAACTACCAAATGGACTGGTAACAAAGCAACTAGAAGAACTTTCTTGGGGGAAGTCTTACCTTCTTGCTTAGTTTGGTGCATTTCACTCACCATTGTATTCAGCATATTAGAGAAAAGAATCCTGAGCCTATAGGAATTAAAATGAGGAATGTAATTTTGACCTGACTTTATTTGACCCCTGCTTGACAGATTGCTATAAAATCTGCCACGCTGAACCCAAACTGGATGAACATTATTATTGAAATGTTTTGTGCAGCTTTGACCAGCACCAACATTATTAGGAAAACTTAAAAAAACTTTTCAAAGGAAATTCCGACCTCAGCATAACTACGTTTTGGGTGCTTGGTGTAAAAAAGAAAAATAATTATGTAGTTAAGAATGTAAAGGTTTAGAATTAACCCACTTTCCTAGTTAAAAAAACATATTATGAAGAAAGGAGAATTGATTGAACCTTTTCAAGGTGCAGCTAAAAATAGACTGTTTAGATTGTGTTTATCTTTCACTAATAAGCTATTGATAAAACATTTGTAAATAATGTTCTATGGCTGTTTTCTTTACTGCATAGTTATAGATTTGCCACAAGTGCCACATAAATTCATGAATAAAGTGCAGGTTCCAACAAAAATTATTCAAGTTCAAATATATAAAAATAATGATGCCACGGAACATGCCACACAATATGCCTTTTTATAATTTAGATATTATTGATCTAATTTCATACCTTTGATTTAACATCATGATTTAACATCATGATATTGGCAGAGTGGCTCACCCAATGAGCAAAAGAGAGATCAGCTTTTCCAACACATGAAGGACACTTTCAAGTTAAAGTGATGCCTTTTGGCTGCCACTTTCTAAGGTTCAGGCTTGGAAAACCTTAGTGCAGCAAATCTGGATGATATTGCTACATTTAGTTCTACCTGGGAGTATCACCTTGTCCACCTGAAAGAAGTACTACAGTCCCTGCCACAGGCAGGCCTAACTATCAAGGCCAGTAAGTGCCAGATAGGGCAGAGGTCAGTTGCCTACTTGGGCCACCTTGAAAGTGGAGGCCAAGTGATACCTCTCCAGCCTAAAATCCAGACCTTACTGGATTGGGAGTCTCCTAGGACCCAGACTCAAGTAATAGGAGGTTTGTGAAGGGGTATGATACCGTTGTGACCTCTCTCACTGATATTACCTCTAAAAGAGAGCCTAAAATGGTCATCTGGACCACAGAATGCCAAAAACCCTTTGACAGCCTGAAAAAGGCTATGAATCAGTACCTGTGTTGAGAGTACTAGACCATAGGAAAGAGTTCATTGTTCAAGCAGACTCTTCTGAACATAGGATTGGGGCAGTGTTGTTGCAAAGAAATGAGGAGGGCCAGGGTCCACCAGCTGCCTATATCAGCAGGTGACTCCCCCTAAAGAGCAATGTTGGAGCACCATTGGAAACCTTTGCTCTAGTTTGGTCCCTGAAGAAGCTGAGACTCTACCTGCTTGAGATGCTGAGGTGGTACATTTCCCTACAGGGTATGGGCTTTACACGGGAACACCAACCTGGGAGATGTCATGCCAATGCAGATGGCCTTTCCAGATTCTTCCACTTAGATGAGGAGAACTACTTGGGTGGAGTTTAGTTGCTCATCATCTTTTGTCTAGGTGTCATGTACAGAAGTGTTCTTTCTGTATGGTCACCCCAATGCTGATGATTATGACTCTGAAAGTGCACTGAAGCCTGCTAACCAGAACCCAGTGCCAGTGTTCTCTCCCTAAATATGATGTATGTGAATTGCTATCCCCAATCAGCAAGTACTTTAACCCACTTTATAAGTCCCTGGTAAATGATACCATTGGTACCCAGGGCATGGGAGTTAAAGGGGACACCAGGGCCTGAAGCAGGTTTTGTGCCCTGCTGAGGGCCTGATATGAACAGATGACAGGAGGTCTACCATAGCAGACTGCAGGAGCATTGCAAACTGCTCCAACTCAACTTTGCCCTCACCATGTGTGGAAAGTCAAAGCATTATTTTTAGTATATGTCAGTCACCCCGAAGGTAGACCATCTAAGCCCATGATCAGAGTGCATTATTCTAAAGGTGTGGACATATAAGTGCAAGCTTATTTGGTACTGAAGCAGTCTCTTTTTATTAAGGGATACCACAAGTAATCAAGGGGCCCTAGGCTAACATGTGCTGCACCTGGGCATCTTGAGGTCGCCAACTCCATTATGATCCCACTGAAATATGTTTAGTATCACATGACTTGTCTTGTTAAAACTGGCTTTATTCCAAAGTAAAATTTTATGTGAGATGCATCCAAGTGGCTACCTTCTAGTTGCCTATCAGGTTGCCCCAGCCTTTCCTGTGCCCTGGCTGGCAGGCTGAAGCTGCTACCACCAAGACAAGAATCTGCCAGGAGGTGTGAACAATCCCAGGAGTCTGAAACAAAGGTCGGGCTGGGTGGGAGGTGTCACCTCCCTCCCTGGCAGGACGGCTATTGAGGTGGTACAACAAGGCGGCGAGTTTCGAAGACCACACTGCCTCTGATTTGCAATCAGACGGACTCCCAAAGGTGAGCAAAAGCCACCCTCCTGCCCCAAGGCACATTTATACCCTGGCAGGAGTGAAAATTAGGTAGACAGGAGGCTTACACCCCCAGAAGGCTAGCCACACCCCTAGGTTGGGCTACCTGTTCTGTACAGCTGAGTATATGTTGAAATAGATGATTCTGGCTGGAAAAGGTGGCACGTACCCTGCCTATGTGGTCACCTTGGGGGTGGATTAGCCACTGGGGCTAGTAGTCCATTGACTTCTCACACCCACACCCTTAAATCTAGGACTTAAGGGGTCACTGCTTGCACCAGAACCTCAGATCTGATTTGACTTGCAAACAAGGACAAAGAAGAGACCCGAGTTTGCAACTATAGGACCAACACAAAGCAAAGGCACAATACCCTTCACCTGTTGAAACCACCATGCAACTGCACATTTGTGACATGCCAGGACTAGAGACCAGTTCCAAAGGCAAGAGGAACTTCTATGTGCACCAAAGGCAACTTCAGAAGTCCCTTGTACTAGAGGTACTAGTCCCCTGTAGCACGCAGGTAAAGCACCCTCCTGGAACCAATGAATCACTTGCCATCAGACCTGACACAGGATCACCCAAATGTAAATGGTCTTATGCATTATGGGAAATGTAGTCCTGACCTTTAGTGGATTTCAGGTGGCTACTGTTTTCCCCAGATTTCAGGATTTTGAAGTAACCAAATGCTGTGTTTGCCACTGCCAAAGCTTGTTGATGGCCAATCCAGCTACCTTTATTCGAAGCTACACCTCGAGGGAACTCTGCAGCATCTCCAACCACCCACCTCAGGGACCCCGTTGCTGAGTTTTTAGATACATTTCCTTATCAGCACCATCTTAGTGGTAAAAGTAGCACTCCGGTTGCTTCTGCTTCAACACCAAAGACAGCAAGTTCAACTTTGCACCAGGGCCCTACAAGCCAGGTAAGATTCAGCTTACTGTCGTTACCCCATCACCTTAACCCACAATAGTTTCCACTGGCCTCGACCTGCAAGTGACTTATGGTCACTAGCTGTTTTCTCAATTGATCCCCAATGTTAAAGTTTTGCAGCAGTGAAATGCAGTGATTTATTTTTCATTCTAAAATTCATAACTCTAGTGATATTGATCTGATTGTGTTTATTTTGGTATATCAATTTATATACATTTCTGCTCCATTTTTATAAATTGTTGTTGAATTGCTTTCAAGGTTTTTACTATTACTTATCACCCATGTTGGTGCTCTGAAATGCTTAACACATGCTCCTCTAGCAAAGCCCGACTGCTCTGTGCCACATTATCAAGACTGAGATAGAGATTCATTAGTGTGAATCCAAAGGACCCACGTTGGGGTATTGAGAGTGTATTGCATAGTGAAGCCTAACCAGCCTCACTACATAATACTCCACTTTCCTACAACCATGAAAATACATATTCTATTTATAACTTTGTAGGTTGTATAAGGGTTTAGGCTACAACGCACATGATGTGTACAAGTGAGGCAGGATTTCATATGATGTAAATGGACTGTCACATTGCTTCTTCATTTTAAAAGAGAAATGTTATTTGGGTTTTGTTCTGTAAGGGTTTCAACCATTGTCAATGGTATATTTTCTTAGACTTACAGTTTTTGCGTTTAATTCATTTACCCTTGTTTTTAATTTATGTGACAAAGAAATTGAACGGGATAGCTGAGGAATTTAAAGAAACCATTGGGTAATCAATACTGTATCAAAAACTTGTGGACAGAAAGATGAAGTAAAATACATCTCCTTAAAAAGAGTCATGATTCAGCGCTAATTTCCCTTTCAACAGAAAGAGATAGAACATTTGATATTATGACCTTGTAGTTAAATACAGGTGCAACTAGATTTTCAGTTTCTTCTCATTATAGTTTCCACATCTCTGCTATCTTCATAGATGATAATGTTCTCCCAATATTCCACAAAGCCTCTGTGCTGGTTATTAGAACCTGTCTCTATTTCTCTATTTATTTATCCAAGAAACTGGTCTTTCTCAGGAGAATGTCTTCAGAACTCATGCCCTTGTCTTATGTGTTTTCTCTAAACTTCACCTAAAAGTGATTTCTTTTCCACAAAGGGATTGACTTGATGGTGACAGACGCAACTTGTAAAAGTCTTTCCTTTGTGAAACCACACTGAATTTGCCAGTGGATAAATGAGTGAAATGTGATCAAATGTGAACATAGAATACTGTAGCTGGAATGCATAGCTATGTTTTGGTTGAAATTGATACCATGTACTGCCTTTCTTTGCATCTTCCTCTTCTCCATCCTATGTCTGACCACTGTGCTTTAACAGAGCTAGAACTGGGCAGAAACACTGACCTGAGGCAACATGAAGGCCACATTAGCCATTCTTTACTACTCTACTCTTGTGAAGTACTGTAGAAGATCATCCATGATTGTTTCATGTTGCACCTTTTCGCCTTGACACGAGGTATGCACATAACACTTTACTCAGTACTCTGTCCTTTCTAGTTCCTCAAGCTTACCCAGTGCACAGAGGTCAAAGTATTCATCTTTGCAACTAACCTGAGACATCACACTTAAAATGTCACATTTCTGGTTGTGGTATCATACTTATACAACAGCACTAAATAAATGGTAAAAACTGGATGATACTGATACATTTCTATCATATCTATCACTCTAAAGCAGTGGTTCCCAATCTTTTGACTTCTATGGGCCCCACTTTATCAGTACTGGCCCCCAGGGACCCCTACTGTATCATTATTGGAATCAGGAGACCCTACCAATGAGTCATTACTGAAAGCTGGGGACCTAATCTGTTAATATTATTTCATTTTCTAAGCGGTCACAGACCCCCTGGGGTCCCCGCTCCACTGCTCTAATGCACCATAACACCATTTATGGCAACACCAAAATGCAACATCTATTCGAGTCCATATGAATAAATAAGACAAAAACTGGATGTAACTGCATATATAGTGTGTCATTGCTTTTAGGTTTGAGGTGTAATGGCACTAGGGTCATTCATGACAAAAGTATTGTAATCTATACATATATAGAATACATCTATACAGAAGAGGCAACATCCAATCCTGCTTTCAGCCATTGGTTACCTTTGGTGTCATTCACATTATAGGCCCCACTCCTACAGTACAACATACATTTAGTGGGGAGCAGCCAGTCATCTTCTGCCCTTGTCTATTTTAACATTTATCAGGTTAGCCTATAGGACTGGAATTCAGATTTTGGCTTTTAAAGCATAGTGACTGACAGCATTTATCCTAGCTCACCTGTGACTCCACACAGCGAAAGGAGACCATGTACATTGTTCTTGTCTGCTCAAACCTTGGATTGTGTTACAGCATAATAGGGTTCTGCAGCGTAAGTGCAGTCAGTTAACAAAGCACACAATGGTGATCACTTGTGGGTCAATCTTTCTCCTGTATGAACGCTGCACTCAGCTGTAGTCATCCTCTCTTGAGCCATTTTGCATCTCCTCTGCACCTGCGCATGTGCATCTAAGGGCGTCTCATTAGGCATCCTCTGTTGAGAAGCCACCCCTCTGTCTATGACCTTTCAAGAGGTGTCCTCAAAGCCTATGCTCCATTAAGCAGTGTCTCAATAGTATTCCCTCTCTGCACACCCACGGTCTCATTTAATAGACCCTAGCAACACACTGTGCCACCTGAGCATCATTTTTCTTTGACGGTCAGGTGGTGCACTGTGCCAGCCCATATTTACAAGGCCAAGCAAAGCCACCTTACGTGGCTTTCCATGGCCTTGTAAATATGGACCTCTTTCATGCTTAACACTGCATGAAAGGGGCATTGCATTGGTGTTGCATCGGGTGTTCCACACAACTCCCAAGGAACCAGAAGGAGTCTGACGCATTCCCAGATTTATAAGTCTGGGAATGCCTCAGATTCCTATATCACCTCAGGGGTGGCATAAAAGTGATGCAATGAGGAGGAAAAAATATATTTCACCCCGTTTTTTCCTCTTTTGAGCATGAAGTTGTCCCATTCTGAACAAAAACAATCATCTCCACATGCAAGCACTCTTGCACCAAGGGTACCTGAGCTAGTGCATGGCAGCAATTTATGCACCAGCACAGAGGAAGAGGACAGAAATGCACCGTATCTTGTAGATATGGAACATTTCTGCCCTATCCCGGTGGTGTAGGGCAGTGCAGCAAAGTACTTGATGCTCCCCCTGCACCATGGGCCTTGTAATTTAGGCCCCCAGTCTTTAAGCTTTAAGACAAACAAGTGCAATAAATCTCCTCTGCTCATAAAGGAGGACGTATGTTTCTTCTTAATGAGGCAATGCCTGTGCTATTCCAAGTTTTATTACACTCAGAACATCCTGCTTGCATGCCTGAGAAAAGCGCATAACTAACTTAATTTAGTTCAGTTGCTATAAATAGTGTTTAAAAACATGCACAAGGACATTTTTATAAAACTCCACCCATTATGTTTTATATAAACCTTTTGTGTAAGATTTAATTAACTTCTGCCAGTGCACTGCTGGTCTGACAATGCTCTTCTCAGCAGCCTAGAATGCTTTTTCTTCCATATACTTAATACCCAAACCGTAAAACACTCTCTTAGTAGTGTGCTTTCTATTGTGGCCCATTAATGCCAACGTCCATTAGGGTCTTTAGTGCTAAATTATGTGACTTAATCCTGTGTGATAATTATTTCTCCCCATTTGCTGTGATTATACATACACCCTCACAGTGAAAGAAAACAGAATCCTGTCAATGTGTAAAGCAGGCTGAATTTTCTGTACGGCATCCCTAAAGACTCCTATCTACTGAAGTCATGAAGCAGACAGTTGTTCCTCTCCCTCTACTTTTTATTATATGTCTTTACACTTTTTTCAGAACCTCTGCCATTCATGGGCCTTTGTGTGTACTGAATAGCATCCATCATTATCAAACACTTGCATTTCTGAGATCCCAGCAAAATCACTTATGAGAAGAACAAGAGGGTCCCCAACCTCAAAGGTGAAGTTGAGATCATGGAGTCAAGTTCTCAAAAGGCTCCCTTACCCATTTGGGGAGGGTGGAATTGGAGACCCAACTTACCAGACCATCCAACCGATGTTCTGGCAATATATGGCGAGGAAATGCACAGAAACAGGTGTGCCACTTGAAAATTCAATGAAGTCCAACAGCACTGGGAGGACCACCATGGATAGCCATGGAGCAAGGCATTCTCAAGGCATTTTGGAGGGGTCTCCAGTCTTTGAACCAATATTTGTGTCAGGTTGTGGCTAGCCAATCAAGGCCTTGCTTTTCCCAAGGATCCAACAAGGCTCCACAGATCGGCCCCCACAGATCGGCCCCCCAAAAAAGGGCACATTTTTGCCCATGAGGGGTCCCTAAGGGACCCCTACGTGTGTCCAATTGTGTCAGGATACCTGTATCCTGACCCCTTATATGTTTTATACTGTTTTATTACCACCCCCAGGCAATGTGAGAAACAAAATGGTGACTCCATCTTTTCTGTCAGGTTGCGACCAGCCAATCAGGACCTTGCTTATCCCCTGAATCCTTGGAGGATCCGAGAAGGATCCGAGGAGATCCACCTCCCTATATACACAAATATGTTTTCCAGTTAATTACAAAGAAAACCAGTAAACTGATTCACACCAAGTCACGAAAAGATAGCTTCCTGGACCAGAACCTACCTTTCTGCCAAAATTGGTGCAATTCCATCCAGTAGTTTTGGTGCTATTGCTGTTCAAAATCCCTAAGGAAAAAGAAATGGAGAAAAAGCATTTTGCCCCCCCCCCTTTTTTCCAGCCTCCATCTGACAGAATACTCTGAAACTTTCCAAACAGCATCTAACATGGCTAGCAATTTTTTTTTTTGAAATTTCGGGAAGATTTGTCAGCTGGCCCCAAAGATATATACAAGTAAAAAAACACATTTTCTATAGAAACTAGGTCCTAACAATAACTACCTAATAGCTTCCGCCACTAGGTAATATATATATATATATAAATATAGTATTCAAGAAAACTGATGCATTATAATCGTACACCAAGGGCTGCACATCATCCAGAATGAGCTCGTAAAATAGTAGAGTCAAAAACCACTTATGAATAATTTCATCGGCTGCTATTTATTGAAAAAGGTTTAAATGCAGGTAAATTCGATCCGCATAAAATGGTAAAAAAGCACAAAAAGGAAATCAATAATGTGCCCACCATGAACAAACACACGCTGTCCCAACCAGATGTCAACGCGTTTCGGCAGAAGCCTTCAACAGGACATTGGCAGACATTTTTACACCCAACTATTTAAACCCTATAGTCCTTCTTTGTTGTTGACTGCATAGCTCGAGGGAAGTGCAAACAGAGCGGCCATTTTGTAACGTAGCAATTCTAAGTTTGAAAGTTAGAGACTAATAATCCTGTGCTTTGATGAGATAAAAACTTCAAGTATAACATTGCATATTTCTTTCATGTTATAATGCAATATCACATATATGATCTGGTCGCCTGTGAATGCATGAATAATATATAATCACAATTGGTAATTGTTAAATGCAGGGAAAGGAAAGCCCCATGTATAAGGTTTTTTCTCTATTTCTCTTCCTTTTTCCTTTCACTCTTAATATCGACATATTATCCACTTTTTACTTAATAGTTTTCAAAGCCTGATATATAAATAAATAAATATATAAATATACGTACTATAAATTAATTACAATACAATCAATCTATATACAAGCTATAAATAAATGACTAAAAAAATATAGAATAAATCCAATCGATTCTAAGAAAGAGATACCAATAAAAGTTATATCCAAGACGGACAAATATATAAATGGATGTTAATAACCAAAATTCTAGACAATTTATATAAATATCTCAATTACTCTTAATAACAATATCAAATTCCATTTTAAATAGATCATAATACAATTCATAAAATTAATCCTGATCCTCTGAATATTAATATACTCTAAAAAGGAAAAAATTATTATATCCGTATCACAGGCAAATCTATCATTAATTTTGAAATTGCAAACAAGACCCAACAAATTCAGCAACATGAATGTATATATACACACCGCTAAACCCCCCCAAAGGGCATATATTACAGTACAAAGGTAAATTAGATGAGTGTAACACCCTAAAGTGAATTAATATGTGATAGATAAAATAACAAAATGAACTAAATTTCAATCCGGAAATTTCATTAACCAATAAAGGATCCTAAAAAGCAATATTTTTAAATGTCAAATAAATTTCATGTTTTCTACTGGAAAAAATATATATATAAAAATATATATATGTATGTATGAACAGAAATCTAAAATCTCACAAATGGACATGAAGCTCTGCATCCAAATTATGACCCCAGGGGTTTTCTGTGCCTAGAAGTAAAATCATCTTAGACTCAGTTTGTCTCAAATGCGCAGTTCTGTTCCCTCTCCGGGGATGGGCAGCAATGGTTTTAACACCATAAAATGTTAAGGAGCTGCAATTGCCTTCATGTACGTCCCAAAAGTGTTTAGCTAAGGGGTAAGATGGATCATGATTCTTGATAGCTCTGAGATGTTGTAAGAACCTGACTTTCAATTTATGAATAGTACTGCCTACATATTTTTTAGGACAACCACATTCAATCACATATACGACGTATTCAGTTTCACATGTGATACGATCTGTTATATCACAGATCTTCCCTTCAAAAGTAGTATATGTGTGAGTATTTTGTGCATATAAACAGGATTTGCAATGTCCACATTTCCAAAAACCAAGACTTTTCTTAGCTAACCAAGACGAATTAGCTTTGGAACTTTGGAATAAGCTTCTGGTGAGATGGTCACCCAATGATTGAGTTTTACGATATGTGATATGTGGATGAGGACCTATACTGTCCTTTATAGCAGAGTCATGTCTCAAAACATGCCAATTTTTTTGTATGATGTTATTTAGATGTGAATGTTGGGAATTGAATTCCAGAAACAGTCTGGGCGAAGATCCATCATTTTGATCTTGATTATTAATGCCACCAGATTTAAAAAGCAGTTTTTCTCTGGACATGTTCAAGACCCTCAAATGGGCATCTTTGAGAATCTTTAAGGGGTACCCTCTCTCCAGAAATCTCTGTGTCATAATAACAATTTCAGTTTTAAAGCATTCATCGTTAGAACAAATTCTACGAGCCCGTAAAAATTGACTATATGGAATGCTCCATTTCAAAGCTTTTGGATGGCCGCTATTACCATGCAGAATTGAATTACAGGCTGTTGGTTTGCGGAAGATAGTTGTCTGTAAACTGTCCTGTTGTACAGAAATCTGGACATCAAGAAATTCTATAGTTTGGGCACTATGTTTTAAATCTAAATGAATATTAAACTCGTTGTTATTCAAGATATTAAAATATTGTTTGAGGGAACCTTCATCACCATTCCAAATGAGAAAGAGATCATCAATATATCTGACCCATAGTACCACTTGCTCCATATATTTACTATTGGAGTCAGACCAAGCTATCTCCTTCTCCCACCAGGCGATATAAAGTTTAGCGTACGTGGGAGCAAATGAAGCTCACATCGCAGTCCCTTGTTTCTGCAAATAATATTGGTTGTCAAATAGGCATTGTGGGTGAGACAGAATCTTAGCATGCTAACTAGCATGTTGGTGTGTTGAAGGAATTCAATTTTACGAGTGCCCAAAAAATTACAACATGCTTGGATACCATACTCATGCTTGATAGAGGTATAGAGTGCAGTCACATCCATGGTTACCAATAAATAATTGGATTGCCATGGAACATTATGGATCTTAGTTAAAAAATCATTGTTATCTCGAAGATAGGAGGGCAATTCAGTGACAAAGGGACATAAGAAGAGGTCCAAAAAACGGGAAGTATTTTCTAATAGGGATGAATTCATGCTGACTATGGGTCGACCAGGGGGATGTTTTGTATTTTTATGAATTTTTGGTAGAAAATAAATACAGGGAGTTCTAGGAAACATGACTTTGAGATAAAGGTATTCATTTTGGTCAATTAAATCATTGGTGTGCCAGCTATCGAGCATCTCCCAGTAGATGGTTTGATATTCATTGGTGGGATTGGTAGTTAATTTTTGATAATGCTGTTTATTGGAAAGTTGATAATTAGCCTCCTTCATATAGCTATTAATGTCCATAATAACATATATATATATATATAATTGTACTTCCTTACACAATCTTTTCTTCAACATGCAATCCAGCGGCACAGGAACAGACTTGTTCACAGCCAGAAAATATTGCAAAAAAAGTTACCTATTAAAAGGTAAGTATTTATTAGTGAGCAGCAGTTATTTAGCAAATATTACAAAAACTTAAAAGGCCAATGTGTTTCCACTCAATGCCTTCAACTGGGCTTCATGTGTGTGTGTGTGTGCGTATATATATATATTTATATACATATATATATATATATATATATGAACATATCGCCAACCAAATTTCCTGAGTTCCAGTCACATAATCGCAACGGGTCACGGCAGGGTGGCGAACCCTCATAAATTCCAAACATACGTTGCCTCGAACACGCGAAACAATGCACCACTATCAAAAACAGCGAACCGCAACTCCTTTAGCACCAGCGTGTTTATTTCAAGACCTTACGTGTTTCGGTTCTCCGCTCCTTGTTCACAGGTTCATTACATGCCACATTTCATTTACTTCCTAAATACCCATAACTTTTACTCTCTGAAACAACATAAACAAAGGACTAACAAAGATGAATAATTCAAAGCACAAACCTTTCAGCCATCTTTAAATGAGCTACTTCTGCATTATTTACACTCCCTACTATATTGATCATTTACATTAGTCAATCTTTTGATTCATCGTTTTGCTGTCTTAATCATAACATATATCAAATTGTATAACTATATTGAAATGCAATTGTGATGCTTTTAACAGAAATGTTCAATTTTTTTTTAAAATTTGTTTTTTTGTGTGAAATACAACTTCTCGCATTGATTTTATATATGCCTCTAAAACACACTATACACAATTTCGCAGCAACTAATAATTCATAATTGATTGGGGCCAATGAATGGCTTGGGATGATGTTCCTCAGGGCCTCAGAGAGGCTCTGTGAGGGTGCTACATGCACCCTACCCTAATTTTGGTAATCAGTCTCTGTCACGACTCACGTGCTGCTTGCGCCTGGAATCCGCAGATCGAGTGGCGTGGGTCTTGAGTGTTCGGCTTTGGCCCAGAAAGGGGCGACTCTTTCTGGTAGCCATGGTGCAGTAGGCAATGGAAACGCCAAGAACAGACCGTGCCCTTCAGAAATAGCGCCAGAGGGAAAAAAAACCTAAAAAAGGGGAAAAAACCTCCAAACAGAATGATTCCTGAAAACAAGAACAAAAGAATAGGAATCAAAAGAAACAAAATTCAGGTAACACAGAATTGACGAAATCCAGAACCGAAAGGCAAGGAATCAGGAGCGAAGACACCATCCGAACAGAAAGTGTTGCAGCGCAAAGAAAGGAAGAAAACACATCCCTTAAATACCAAAAAACAGGAAGTGACCAACAGGAAGTAAAAGGACACCATCTTAGATAGGGAAAAGTACATAGAACAGAATAGAGTAGGAACCATAGAGAATAGGGAACAAGGAATGCTGGGAAGAAAAAGGTAACATGGGAAGGGGGAAAAGACATAAAGGAAGGTACAACAAAAAGACCCAAGAAAAGAAGAAAAGAAAAAAGAAGGAACAAGAACAGGTAAGAGGGGTCAGGAGGCACAAGAAATGCGGAATGGAAAATCAGAGCGAGGCCCCATGCCAATTCTGGGGCCTCGTAATGTGCAGGAAAGGCTAGGGGCGCACCGCGTCCTGAAAACGCGCTGTGCGGCCCGAGCCGAATGTTTGTCTCGCGCCGCACCATGCGGCGCGACAGTAGGTCCCCCTCCCGAAGGCCCAGGTTTGAGGGGGAATAAATGGTGAAAGCGCTGAATCAGAAGAGGTGCGTGAACAGAAGATGCATCTTCCCAAGAGCATTCACTGAGAGGATAACCCTTCCAATGAATCAGATACTGAAGACGTTTGTGAAAAAGACGAGAGTCACAAATTTCCTGTACCTCATATTCAGGAACATCATCCACTAATACAGGAGGAGGACAAGGAAACTGATGAGAGTAAGGGTCAGGTACATAAGGTTTGAGCTGGGAAACATGAAAGACTGGATAAATCTTCCATGTATGAGGCAAGTGAAGACGGACAGTGACAGGATTAATCAAGTGAAGAATACGGAAAGGCCGGTAGTAGCGAGGAGTGAACTTGTTCTGAGAAAGGCGTGAGGGCAAGAATTTGGATGAAAGTCAGACTTTATCTTGCAGGTGATAGTCTGGAGTGGTTCTACGTTTCTTGTCTGCTACTTTCTTCATATATCTCTTGGTGTTTAACAAATTGGATCGAATTAGTCTATGGATTTGTAGAAGTCGTTTGGAAAGAGAAGTAATAGCGGGCAGAGGAGAGGTAGACCGAGGAGAAGTAGGAAAAGAGGTAGGATGACAGCCATAAGAACAGAAAAAAGGAGTGACCTTGGAGGCACTATGGACAGTATTATTGTAGGAAAATTCAGCAATAGGGAGATAAGTGTTCCAGTTGCTTTGGGTAGAATTGCAAAAACAGCGAAGGTATTGCTCCAATCCTTGGTTCAGACGCTCGGTCTGTCCATTGGTCTGAGGATGGAATCCCGATGACAGGGCTATATTGATATTAAGTGTCTTACAAAAATATCTCCAAAACCGGGAAATGTACTGAGGTCCTCTATCAGATACAATGGTATGTGGAAGTCCATGGAGACGGAAGATATGGTCGATAAATATCTGGCTTAGTTCTTGGGATGTAGGTAGCTTTTTCAGGGCAGTGAATTGAGCCATCTTAGTAAAGGAATCCACAGTGACCATGATAACCCGGTTTCCTGCTGATGGTGGGAGCGAACACATGAAATCAGTAGAAATGGTGTGCCATGGAGCTGGTGGAACAGGCAAAGGCTGTAGCAATCCTGCAGGTCTGGTACGGGGAATCTTGACTTGAGCACATAAAGGACAAGCCTGAACGTATCTTTCAACATCCGGCTTCCAGGTAAGCCACCAGAAAAATCGCGAAATAAGTTCTTGTGTGGCGTTGATGCCTCTATGACCAGCAACCGGCGAATCATGGCACATTTGTAATGCTTTTTCTCTAACTCTGTTAGTAGGGAGGAATAACAGATTCTGATAATAATAATATCCTTGTCTCTTACATAAAAAGGGTCTTAGTTTCTCTACTTCGCGGTCAGACAGGCTGGAGGATTCCAGTTGTACCTCCTCCAGGAAAGACTGAGCTACTCCAATGATCTTACTAGGTTCCAGTAGATACTGAGATGGGGAAGGAGTACAATCTGGATAACGGCGAGACAGAGCATCAGCCAGAATGTTTTGGGATCCAGGAATATAAGTGATGTAAAAATCATACTGACTGAAGAAAAAGGCCCAACGAGCCTGGCGACTATTCTGGCATACAAAATTACGTAAACATTGTAGATTACGGTGGTCTGTTCTCACCTCAAAAGGCTCCTTGGAACCCATCAGAAACTGTCTCCATTCTAGGAAGGCTGTTTTCAGAGCTAATAATTCCCTTTCAAGTACTGAGTAATGTTGTTCTGCTGTAGAGAGTATATGAGACAAATAGAAAACAGGATGTTCAAGACCATCATCTTCTTGTTGTTGGAGTAAGACAGCTCCGATGGCTCTTTCGGAAGCATCGGTAACTACAATAAATTGTTTGTTGGTATCTGGATGTCTTAAGATGGGGGCTTGAGTGAAAGCCTTCTTTAAATCTTGAAAAGCTGTTTCAGCCGCCTTAGTCCAGACAAACCCTTTCGTTAAATTTTCCTTCTTTAAAGTGTGAGTTATGTGGCTAGTCTGTTTCGCAAAGTCTAAGATGAATTGCCGATAAAAGTTTGCTAATCCTAGAAAACATTGTGTTTCTTTAATATAAGAAGGAGAAGGCCAATCTAGAATGGCTTGTACTTTTTCTTGATCCATAGCTATGCCAGTGGGACTTAAATGATAACCCAGATATTTGACTTCCGTTTTGTCGAACTCACACTTTTCTGGTTTGCAAGATAGTTGATGTGCCCGGAGTCTCTGAAGGACTTGTTTCACATGGGAAGAATGGAGTTCGGGACGTCTAGAATAAATAAGAATATCGTCTAAGTAAATTACAACTGTCTGGTTCAAAAGGTCAGAAAACACTGAGTCCATAAATCTCTGGAAGATTGCGGGGGCATTGGTGAGACCAAAAGGCATAACTTTGTACTCAAAGTGACCAAATGGGGTCCGGAAAGCTGTTTTCCACTCGTCTCCTTCTTTAATGCGTAAAAGGTGGTAGGCTCCCCGTAGATCCAGTTTGGTAAAACGTTGAGCCCCTCTGACTGCTTCTAGAATATCCTTGATGAGAGGCAAAGGATAACGATCCTTAATAGTTATCTTATTCAGGCCTCGAAAATCCAGGCAAGGACGAAGATCCTTTGTCTTCTTGGGTACAAAAAAGAGAGGAGCCCCTGCCGGAGAAGACGATGGAACAATAAGCCCACTCTGTACATTTTCTTCCAGATACTCTTTTAGAACTTCCTTTTCGGGTTCTGTGAGGGAATACATCCTCCCAAAAGGAACGATAGTGCCAGGTTCCAAGGGAATAGCACAATCGTAGTCTCGATGTGGAGGTAACACAGGTCTGGATGGTTTTTGGAACACATCTTGAAACTCTAAATAGTGTTCAGGGACTCCTTGGACAGTATTAATGGAATAACCGGTAGTACTTTCAGTAGGTGTTAATCTTTTCGGTGACCAATACTTGTCGGAAGCAAAACAGTTCTCATGACAAAACTGTGAAGACAAGGAAATAGTCCGAGTTACCCAATTCACATACAGATTATGGGGGTCATTCTGACCTCGGCGGTAAAAGGCTCTTACCGCCGGTCAGAAGACTGCCATTCTACTGCCGCGGCCGCGGTAACCCGCCACGGTCATTCTGACCAACAACTGCCAAGCCGCCAAAAACCCGACATCCACGGAAGGCCGCCTCATCAGCGGGCAGCGATAAACTGGAGATGACCAAACCTCCACCGCCATGCCAACACAAACACGCCCATGCCATTACGACCCATGAATCCACGCGGCAGTCATTCAACCGCGCTATTCCATTGGCGGTACACACCGCCGCGCTCTAAATACACACCCAGCTCCAAAACCCAGCCACATTGGACAATTTGAAATACACACACCTGATACACATACAAACACCACCCCCACACATCCAAGCAACTATAAAACACACACCCACATCACCCACAAACCCCCACTAGTTGGAAATCGGAGAGAAGGCGATAGAGAGAGAGCGAGCGAGCACAGCAATCGAAAACCCCAACACACACAGGAACCCAACATCATCAACCACACCACATCTACGCACACATCACCACACACCACCACTCACATCACCGCAAACACCACCCCACACCTCATCCACACCACCCCATGGCACCCCAAAGACACCCCAGGTTTTCGGACCAAGAACTCCGGGTCATGGTGGAAGAAATCATAAGGGTAGAGCCCCAGCTCTTCGGCACACAGGTGCAACACACCACAATAGCCAGGAAGCCGGAGCTATGGCAGAAGATCGTCGACAGGGTCAACGCTGTGGGACAGCATCCCAGAAACCGTGAAGACATCAGAAAGCGCTGGAACGACCTACGGGGGAAGGTACGGTCGATGGTCTCCAGACACAACATCGCTGTGCAGAGGACTGGCGGCGGACCACCACCAACCCCTCCCGAATTCACAGTATGGGAGCAAGAGGTCCTTAACATCCTGCATCCTGCGGGCCTCGCTGGAGTAGGCGGAGGAATGGACTCTGGTAAGTCTAGTCTCAACTACTCCCCCCCCAACCACCAGCATGCCAACCCACACCCCCACCCTCGCCCCCAACCCCCCAGCACACATCCTCCCTGCCAATGTCTCACCAGCACAACCCACCCAACCCAAAACCAAACCCTGAATGCCAACACAAACCATGGACACCCATCACCTATGCATGACCACTGCACATACCCATCCCCCCCACAAACCACCCTCACAACTCCTGCCACAAGGGAATGCCAGCACTGGGGGACAAGGGCACCCACAAATCGCACACCATGGAACACACAGAAGCAATAACCATACTCTTTCACCCCTGCAGGGCCCGAACTCCAACACACCGGCCAGGAGGGTCCAGATATGTCCATCCCACCCCCAGAACAGGCCCGCAGTGAGGACAGCAGCTCTGTCGACCTGGAACCTGATGACCAGCCCGGACCATCGGGGACCTCTGGACAGTCGGTTCCCCACACACAGACACAGGCCACAGCAGACCTAACCCCCTCTGGGAATATCAGCACCGCTCCCACCCAGCGGGCCCATGCCTCTGTCTCCAGGACAGGTCAATCAGCTGTGTGTCTGCCACTACAGGGCACCCAGGCTGACCCAACACCCAAACAACAACAGGGACCTGGGGGCAGTGGTAGTGGGCACACCGTCCAGGGGACAGAGGCCCAGGGAAACAGGGCAACTGGGAGGGCTGCAGTGCGACAGGGGGGGGAGGACAGGCCCAGGGAACCGACTCTCCAAGAGGCCCTCACCACCATCATGGGAGCATACCACCGCTCCCAGGAGACGATGGCGACGGTAATGGCCAGGTTCCAGAAGATACAGGCACAGCAGGAGGAACGGTACATGGGGTACAGAGAGTAGCTCAGGAACATCGTCCAGGCCCTGAACCTAATAGTCACCACATTGCGGGACCATGTGGCACCCCAAAGGGCCCCTGTCACCAGCCCGGACCAGAAACAGCCTACCACCTCTGCCGGCGCTAGTGGACAGGAGGCCCCCACACAACGACGGGCCACCAGAACCCCACCTCCTGCTGAAGATCCACCACCCCGCAAGAGGAGCCTGAGATCACAAAGGAAGACAGAGTAGGATGCCAAGACCCCCGCCAGCCTAAGATCCCCCCGGATGTCATTCCACTGTCCCACATCGTCACCCTGTCCAACCTTGAACTGCCCCTGCTCCATCCTTCCACAGGCATATGGACAATGCACCTGTGCGACCGAGAACTTGACTCTGCCATGGACATCACTCCACCCCCACCCATCACCGTTTTACTATCATGGACCTATATGTAGCACTTTAAATAAATCACTTATTGCACTTAAAACACTCAGGAGTCTGCTTGTATTCTTAACAAATGTATTACACATAACGGTTCAAAAATGTACAGTTACATTGTGATGACAACATACCAATGTCAATTTGCTTTACTCCATGGCCGAACAAACCAGAAGTCACGCAGTGGGTCATACAGCTCTGAAAAGCCAAGGGAAAGTCACAATTCAGTTGAAAGGAACTGGGGGGAAACACAGAAAGTAGAGATGCAGGAGGCCAGAAGTAAATGTAAAATGCCGTGGGGGATTCTTACCTGGGTGCTACTGAAAATACTGTTGTATGACCGTGTCCCTGTTGTCCATGTCGTCCCCGTCGTCTTCCTCCTCTTCACTCTCCACAGGCTCCACAGCTGCTACAACACCACCATCTGGACCATCTTCCTGCAGAAAAGGCACCTGGCATCGCAATGCAAGATTGTGAAGCATACAGCAGGCCACGATGATCTGGCACACCTTCTTGGGTGAGTACATTAGGGATCCCCCTGTCATATGCAGGCACCTAAACCTGGCCTTCAGGAGGCCGAAGGTCCTTTCTATGATCCTCCTAGATCGCCCATGGGCCTCATTGTACCGTTCCTCTGCCCTGGTCCGGGGATTCCTCACTGGGGTCAGTAGCCAAGGCAGGTTGGGGTAACCAGAGTCACCTATTAGCCACACACGGTGTCTCTGTAGCTGTTCCATCACATAGGGGATGCTGCTATTTCGCATAACATACGCGTCATGCACTGACCAAGGGAACATGGCATTTACAAGGGAGATGTACTGGTCAGCCAAACAGACCACCTGGACATTCATCGAATGGTAACTTTTCCTGTTTCTGTACACCTGCTCATCGTCTTTTGGGGGTAATAAGGCCACATGGGTCCCATCAATGGCACCAATGATGTTGGGGATATGTCCATGGGCATAGAAGTCAGCCTTCACAGTGGCCAAATCACCCTCCTCAGGGAAAATAATGTAGCTCCGCATGTATTTCGTCAGGGCAGACAACACTCTGGACAAAATCTTAGAAAACATAGGCTGAGACATCCCTGATGACATGGCCACTGTTGTCTGAAAAGACCCACTTGCCAAAAAATGGAGGACTGACAGAACCTGCACCAGAGAGGGAATTCCTGTGGGTTGGCGGATGGGGGACATCAGTGCTGGCTCCAGCTGGGCACACAGTTCATGTATAGTGGCTCGGTCAAGTCGGTAGTGAAGTATTATATGACGTTCCTCCATTGTCGACAGGTCCACCAGCGGTCGGTACACGGGAGGATTCATCCTTCTCCTCGCAAGTCCCAGCGGACGGTGCCTAGGAAGGACAACATGGAGCACAGAGTCAAGCAACCCACAGGTACGTAACTACAGCTTGCACAGTACACGATTCTCAATGCATTGAATGGCTTGTATGAGTGGCAATGCAAGGCCTAGGCCTGTGTGACGCAGTAGTAATTAAGCCCTGTGGTCCCTTGTAATGGCGGCTGCCTGACCTGAGAAGTGTGACAGTGGGATGTGAGGTCAATGCGCTGGCGTGACACACCGTGGCGGTAGGCGGTCGAAGACCGCGGCGCAAAGCCGCATTGGTTAACATCGAACCCTATGGGTTTCACGAGCCAATGACTAGCTGCGCCGGCGGTCGCGGAACGCACCGCGGCGGTACGCGCCGCTGCGGGCGTGACCGCCATTTTCTATCTGGTTAATCACTCGAGACCTGATCATCCACAGGAGAGGACCTATACTGCAAGTGCTGCTGTGACCTCGGTCTGGGAGATACAATGGCTGATGCGACTGGGGAAAGGGCCCCTGCCTTCACTACAGAAGAGTTGGAGAAACTTGTGGATGGAGTCCTGCCCCAGTATGCGCGACTCTACGGTCCTCCAGACCAACAGGTAAGTACACTGTGTGCATGTTGAATGGGCTATGCCTGGGTTGTGTATGGTGGATGTAAGATGGTGGGGTGGGGGGACAATGACGAGTGCAAGGCACGACAGATGAGAGCATGTGCCACATGGCAAGGTTGGGGAGGGGGGCCAATCGCATCTATCATGCGGAAAATTTATGATATTTCAATTTCCACCCTGTACATGTTAAATAGGTCAGCGCCCATCAGAAGATCGACATTTGGCGCGCCATCGCCAAGGAAGTCCGGACCCTGGGGGTCCACAACAGACGGGGCACCCACTGCCGCAAGAGATGGGAGGACATCCGCCGCGGGACCAGGAAGACCGCTGAGTCACTGCTGGGGATGGCCTCCCAACCTAGGAGGGGTGCCAGTCGTACCCTGACCCCCCTGATGTCCCAGATCCTGGCGTTGGCCTACCCCGATTTGGATGGGCGCGTGACGACATCACAGCAGACACAAGGGGGTGAGTACCAGCACATTCAGCTATCTTTACGCGCAGTGGAGGTGCCTGGGTGGGGGAGGAGGGCTGTGGGTGACATTAGGCCAGGACGCTTTCTGTATTGTATTCCTCTCCTTTAGCCATGTCCCTGTGCCCCCGCCCCCCACCTCTGTACGGTGACAGGTACAGCTAGCCATGGTCCTGCATCACCCATGTGCGCGTTTGTTGTCCCTAGACCTGTTGGCCCAGTCACAAGTACTCAGTAGTGTACCCCGATTGCGCGGCTTAGTGCATGAGGCTTCTGTGTCTGTCCTCTCCGCCAACGGTGTTGACAATGCATGTACTCAACCATTTTTTATGTCTCCCCCCACCCTTTTTCTTTATCTTCTTGTGCATGTGTGCTTCAGCATCATCAGGCGGAGGAGACTTGGCACCGGAGCACGAGGGAGCTGCGACTCACAAGGCCCCGGTGGGCCATGGCACAGACACCGAGGCCACCAGTGATACGGAGGGCGAGGGGAGCTTCACAACGGGGAGCCGTGGTGAAACCAGCGACACCGACACGTCCTCGGATGGGAGCTCCCTAGCAGTGGCGGCAACATCCGTGCCCCCCGCCTCTACAGGTACAGCCGCCACCCAGCGCACCAGCTCCGCCCTTCCAGCAGCCCCTCAGCCTACGCTCCGTGCCCGCTCGCCCAAGAAGGCGGGCATCTCCTTCACCCCAGGCACCTCAGCCCCTGCCCCTGTTACCCCTGCTGCCCTCAGTGAGGAGGTCATTGACCTCCTGAGGACCATCATTGTTGGGCAGACTACCCTTTTGAATGCCATCCAGGGGGTAGAGAGGGAGGTGCATCGTAGCAATGCATACCTGGAGGGCATTCATTCAGGTCAGTCTGCCCATCAACGATCGTTCAATTCTCTGGCCTCAGCACTGACGGCAGCCATTGTCCCTGTTTCCAGCCTCCCTCTTCTAACTGCCTCCACCCTGTCTCTGTCTCCTGTTCCTCTGCCTATCCCATCCACACCATCAGACCAACCTGCACACACCTCAACACCCAAGGGCAGCTCATCCAGACATAAGCACCACAGATCACACAAACATTCACCCAAGCAACACCCAGATGCAGACATGCCAACAGCCACTACCACCTCTGTGTCCCCCACCTCCTCGTCTCCCTCCTCCCTCCCTGTGACGTCTACAATCACACCTGCATGCACACCACCAACAGCCAGTACTTCCATCACCAGCACACCCTCCAGTACAGTCCGCACACGTGCAGTCACCACCCCCACTGCCATTTACACGTCCCCTGTGTCCTCTCCCACTGTGTCTGTCACCCCCTCTTCCAAGACACACAAACGCAGGCAGCCACCCACCCAACAGCCAACCACCTCACTACAGCCTGCAGCCCATGTACCTTCACCCAAGGACAGCACACCTGACTCTCCTACAACCACCTCCTCTTCCTCCACTCCCATAACCACTGCACCTACCGTTTACCTTGGTCCTAAAAAGTTTTACCTCTCCAATCTTGACCTCTTTCCTTCACCTGACCCACCCCCTCCATCTGCTTAGAGTCCCAAGAGCACCTCAGCCACCACCAGCCCGGGTTCACATGTCAGCGTAGTCCATGGATTTTGGAGTCCCCCCTTTGCCAGCAGTGAGACATCGGTCAGCAGCAAGGGGACAGCCAGCCCCCCCCCTGGAAAGAGGACCCGGAAAGTGAGGGGCCGCCGTGAGAGGAGTGCCACGGCTGCCCCCAAGGACCAAAGTTCGGACACTTCACCTGCCACAACATCCAGGGGAGGCAAGGCCCAGAGAGCCACAGCGAAGGAGGGCAAGGGCAGCAGGGCGGAGAAGTCAGGCAGCAGGAGCGCGGACCAGGAGGGCCCCACAAGCCCCATCCCGGGTGTGAGGGAGGACACCCAAGGGCCCAGGACACCGTCACCAAAGGGTCCAGCAACTGCACGGTCGGAGGGCGACTGAGCAGGGAGTCCTGCCCAGGTCTGACTCCCTGGAATTACAGGACAAGCACCGCTGAAGAGGGCCCCGCCGTGCAGGAAGGCACCGCTGAAGAGGGCACCGCCGTGCAGGAAGGCACCGCTGAAGAGGGCCCGCCGTCCAGAAAGGCACCGCTGAAGAGGGCCCCGCCGTCCAGAAAGGCACCGCTGAAGAGGGCCCCGCCGTCCAGAAAGGCACCGCTGAGGAGGGCCCCGCCATCCAGAAAGGCACCGCTGAAGAGGGCCCCGCCATCCAGAAAGGCACTGCTGAAGAGGGCCCCCTCCGTCCAGAAAGGCACCGCTGAAGAGGGCCCTGCCGTGCAGGAAGGCACCGCTGAAGAGGGCCGTGCCAAGACAGGCCCCGCTCCGCTGGGCCCTTCCTGTCAAGCACCGCTCCACTGGGCCCTTCCTCTCAAGCACCGCTCCGCTGGGCCCCGCCGTCTCAAGCACCGCTCCGCTGGGCCCTTCCTGTCAAGCACCGCTCCGCTGGGCCCCGCCGTCTCAAGCATCGCTCCGCTGGGCCCTTCCTGTCAAGCACCGCTCCGCTGGGCCCCGCCGTCTCAAGCACCGCTCCGCTGGGCCCTTCCTGTCAAGCACCGCTCCGCTGGGCCCCGCCGTCTCAAGCACCGCTCCGCTGGGCCCTTCCTGTCCAGCACCGCTCCGCTGGGCCCTTCCTTTCAAGCACCGCTTCGCTGGGCCCTTCCTGTCAAGCACCGCTCCGCTGGGCCCTTCCTGTCAAGCACCGCTCCGCTGGGCCCCGCCGTCTCCAGCACCGCTGGCCCAATGACAGTGCTGGTTCTGTGTCGTGCTAATGTTCACGCTGCACTCGGGCCACCCTGCCTCCTCCATTGCCTGTGGAGACTGTTATCCACTTGATGGACTGTGACTTTGCACTCCCCTGGATATGACAGTGGGCAAGCCACCCACTGTAGAGACTTGAGAGACTGTGGCTTTGCACTCCCCAGGATATGACAGTGGGCAAGCCACCCACTGTAGAGACTTGAGAGACTGTGGCTTTGCACTCCCCAGGATTGAACAGTGGGGATGGTGGCCCCTTCTTGGATCTGGCGTCGTGGACTCATGTGGCTGTGGTGCCCCCCCTTCCCTTCCCCCTGAGGTGCCTGTAGTTTTGTCATCTGATGCCCCTGCAGTGTTCTCTCCAACGGACTCAGGTCTCCTGTGTGGGCTTTGCCCATGTGTTGATACACTTTGGCCCACGGACATTTGCAATTTCTGTGAATGTGCGGGACTTTCTGCCTCTATTTTTTGGTCAAGCAATGTTTACATTTGGAATTTTTTGCATCATTTTCCTATTTTACCATGTCTTCAATGAACCTATTTTTTACATAAATGTTGTTTCTCACTTTAATCATATCTTTTCGTTATTCCGGGGGGTTTGGGTGGGGTCACTTTGACTTGGTGCTCTGCATTGGTATGTAGATAGTTGGGGGGTGGCTGTAATGCGTATGTGTGTGCCCGCAACCCTTCCTCCTCCCCCCTCCCCTGTGTCGTAGGTGCGGTACTCACCGTTGTCATCTGCGCCGGAGTTCGTACTCGTGGTAGATGAGCAGGTAGACGAGAGCAGGTAGGATGTTCAATTCGGGCTCCATGCTGTCCTCCGTCCTCGTGGAGTGTATAGAGGTGAGCGTTTTACCGTTCGTAGTCTGTTTCCGCCGTGTTTTTATCGGCGGGGCTCCCGCCCCGGAAAAGGTGGCAGATTGGTGAGTTGTGATAGGGTGGGCGGTACATTGTCTGCCGCCTGCCTGTTGGCGGTGACCGCCGCGCTGTTTGTCGGTCCACGCGTGGCGGTCGGAGTGTTAAAGTGGCGGGCTCTGTTGGCGGTTCCCGCCAGGGTCAGAATTCCATTTTTTTAACCGCCAGCCTGTTGGCGGGTTAGCCGCCGCTTTATCACCGACCGCCAGGGTCAGAATGACCCTCTATGTCTTATGAACCACGGAATTCCAAGAATGATGGTATGGTTGGGGGATTATATGAGATCAAAGGAGATGTGTTCTTGATGGTTACCAAACTGTAAACTTAACATCAGGGTAGTAGTATCAATTGGACCAGAGGATATCAAGGATCCATCCACTGTGTGCACTTGTTCGGGAATTTCTTTGGGTTGTGTTGGAATTTGTTGAGTAGTGGCCCAAGTCTTATCCATGTAAATACCACTAGCACCACAATCTAGTAATGCCATAGTCTTTTCTTGACGGCCGTCAGGTAGTTGTAACATGACAGGTAACATGAACAAGGATGTCGTATTGTCATTAAAGGAACTGATGGAAGGTATAGCCGATGATCCCGTCCCCTCCCTTCTTACAGAGGACGGGAAGTGGCGTTTCCCGATGGCCTTGGCGGACGTACAGGGCAGGTACGAAGCATGTGACCAGCAGAACCACAGTAAAGGCACAACCCTTTCTTACGTCTGTCTTCCCACTCGCTAGCGGAGAGCGGGCCTCGAGTAGTATCCACTTGCATGGGTTCCCCCTCGATGTCTCTAGCAGGAGGGCGAGGTTCCTCAGAACGATGCAGATAAACTCGTGAAGTGCTTGGCTGGGAAGACCCTCTACTCCTTCTCTTCTCCAATCTTCGTTCTTGAAGACGGTACTCGATGGAAAGTGCTTGATCCATCAGGCCACGAAGATCTTCAACTCTGGTGGAATGTACTAATTCATCTTTTATTTCTTCTTTGAGTCCTCTACGAAACAAAGTCACCAGAGTACGTTCCACCCAGGTGGTCTCTGCCGCTAGCTGACGAAAACGTGTAATATATTGAAGGACATCTTGTGAGCCTTGTTGGATGTCGCATAAGGCTTCTTCCGCAGAGGCCTCCAATCCTGGACGACTAAACATTTGTTTGAAGTGATTCACGAAGGTGGAATAGTCCGACAATACCGGATCGTTGGATGATACCATCGGGGTTGCCCAGGCCAAGGCAGGACCGGATAAAGCACTGATAAGATAACCCACCTTTGTCCTGTCATGGGAGAATTGGGTAGGTCGGAAGGCGAAGTACACCGTTAATGCATCAAGCAACTCACGTAGTTTGGTTGGTTCACCGGAGAAACGAGGAGTAGAAGCGGAGATAGTCGGAACATCACCACTGCGGAAAGCCAAAGCCTGTCGTAACGCAGCATTCTCATTGCGTAGTTGTTGCAATTCCTGAGCTTGTTGCTGAATTGTTGTCAGAAGAGATTGATCAGGATCTGCAGCAGCCGGCACTGTGTCATTCATAGTGTTAGAGGACGTCGGGATGGTTTGGCGCTGCAATCTGTCACAACTTACGTGCTGCTTGCGCCTGGAATCCGCAGATCGAGTGGCGTGGGTCTTGAGTGTTCGGCTTTGGCCCAGAAAGGGGCGACTCTTTCTGGTAGCCACGGTGCTGTAGGCAATGGAAACGCCAAGAACAGACCGTGCCCTTCAGAAATAGCGCCAGTGGGAAAAAACCTAAAAAAGGGGAAAAAACCTCCAAACAGAATGATTCCTGAAAACAAGAACAAAAGAACATGAATCAAAAGAAACAAAATTCAGGTAACACAGAATTGACGAAATCCAGAACCGAAAGGCAAGGAATCAGGAGCGAAGACACCATCCGAACAGAAAGTGTTGCAATGCAAAGAAAGGAAGAAAACACATCCCTTAAATACCAAAAAACAGGAAGTGACCAACAGGAAGTAAAAGGACACCATCTTAGATAGGGAAAAGTACATAGAACAGAATAGAGTAGGAACCATAGAGAATAGGGAACAAGGAATGCTGGGAAGAAAAAGGTAACATGGGAAGGGGGAAAAGACATAAAGGAAGGTACAACAAAAAGACCCAAGAAAAGAAGAAAAGAAAAACGAAGGAACAAGAACAGGTAAGAGGGGTCAGGAGGCACAAGAAATGCGGAGTGGAAAAGCAGAGCGAGGCCCCATGCCAATTCTGGGGCCTCGTAATGTGCAGGAACAACAGTCTCGGGGGGTAGGTCTCCGGGGGCTTATTAAGGCTCAGGAAGTGGGGCCATGACCCATCCCCTTTCAATCAAATAAGGCCCTGGGGAACAAGTTCTTTGGGGCCTGAAAAAGGCTCAGAGAGGGTGACAAGTGCCCACCTTCCCCAAAAAAACACAAATGCTAATTTTAAAAAGAAGCAGAGCCCCGCTTTTTATTTTTATTTTAATAAAGATTCACTGTTGCAAATTAGTGGCACAATAAAAAAATAATGTTTAACCTGAGGAGGTCCCTCTGTGACTCCCACCAAGCCTAGGGAATACCTACCCAGCCTGCTGTATTTTTTCAGGCAAGGGGAATGAGCCCCGAGTCCTAAAATGGCTGCCATCACATTTTGCTGATGTGGTGGCAACCAATCAATTCTTATCTTATCATATCCTTCACAGTGTGATATTCACATACATTTTGAATCCTAATTTCTCTAAAACTACTGAACAGGTTTACACCTCATCACACAAAACATGTTTTTAGACCAAGATCTAGATTTCTGCCAAAGTTGGTTGAATTCCATTAAGTAGTTTTTGTGGAATCGCTGATCAAGTTTCTGTGGAAAAGTAATGAGGAGAACTCATTTTGTGACCCCTATTTTTCTCTGCCCCTGCTCTTTAGATCACCCTGAAACTGTCCAAAAAGGAGCTGAGATGAATGATACATTTTTAAAATGTTTGTAAAGATTTGTCTAATGGTGCCAAACGTATTAGCAAACCAAGAAATGCTTTCTCCATGGAAACATGGTTCTAACTATAACTTTCATGTCGCACATTGCCTATACTTACCATGGTACAACAACTTGTGTGGTAAAGCATGGTAAAGGCATGTGGGGCAAAGGCTGCATGGGAGAGACAGTGCATCTTCGTTGTAAAGGCTGTTTATGCTCTAGTGTAGGACAGATTGAGCATTAGACTCGGAGGCCCCTCTGAAAATGGGGCATATATAACTTCCACTCTTGCAATGCTACGTGAACCCTAAATGCAGCATTGTGATTTTCAGTGGTTAATATACTCATGGCTCTTTCCTCTCCCTCTCTCACTCCGATATTCTCTCCAAAAGTCAGCACGAAGCCAGGGGAAGCATAGTAGAACTTGACCCATAAAAGGGAACTGGCAGCTGAGCGCTTTGCTTTGCCATTTCAAAGTGCCAGAAAAAAATAGATAGTTTTAAAACATGATGATTATGTGCTCAATTGTCTGATGTCTCATGACTTCATTTGTGTATAGAAAACTTGGTGTTGAAAGCTCCTGCTATTGATGGCCTCATAATAAGAGTAAATATATTTCCATTCTTGCATCTAAGTTCTTCCTCACCCTACCCTGCCTCTACATCTCTGCAAATTTTTTGTAATTTATTTATTTGGCAGTGTAATTTCTTTGCTTATATTGAGGAATTCCACAATGGCATCATGACAATGGTGAACCTATTTTCTTGTATTGGGTCAGAATCAGGGTAAATGGAAAAGAATCAAGCCGCAGAGGGATCAAAGATGTATGTGGCAGGAGTGCAGCTTAAATGAGGTGAACTGAGCATTAAGTTGTGGTGGATTGCAAATAGCAAGGAGTCCATGTGTGTGCTGCATACAAACAGAACCATCTTCAACTTGACAGAACACTGCAGTAGACAGAGCTTCTGCTGTGTAAAGATAATCAGTAGGGAGGTGTTGTACTATAGTGTGCACATAATAATGTAATAACATGCTAGTTTTTTTTTCAGGGATGTCAGTAAGTGTAAAAGGCCCACAAGCCTTTACAAAGTAGTGTGTTGAGCTTTACATAGCTCGTATTTAGTGTGTTTATTTCTGTTTATCTTTGAATTGGTGTTCTGAGACTGTGCTGCCTCCTGTTATCTTTTGACTGACTTATCTGAGTAGTTGGTCCTGAAGGCAGGTTGGTTATGGGTTCCTCTACATGTATACTTATCTGTTTGAGAAATAAACTTTCAATCACCAAGTTTCTTGGAAGTCTTTAGCCTACAACATTTTATGACTACTGGGGAACTGCCATAGCCAACACTGTCATTGTTTCGTTAGCATCTCAGTGACTTTGATCTGAACACCTGCTGTCGATTTCTTTTATGCCATGCAAGACCTTTAAAAGGGGTGAGTGGTGCTGCCTTGCTGTCTTCTGTACTGCTGTCTGCAGTGATTTCTGGCATTTTCTACAGCCTTGAGTTACATTGAGTGAGATAACTTGTGCTCATCTAATCACTTTCACATCTGCATTGGAGCATGAGACTCGTTACCTGGTAACGCGCACACCAACATGGAGGCTTGGAGCGCAACACAAGTTTTTGTTTTGGTTTGCACATTGGAGCGCATGACATGCTGCATTACCACCCGCATAGCAACCAGGAAGTGTTTGTGCATGCTCATTGGAGCACTGTCTAATAGAGCACCTAGCAACACAGCCCTTAACTACCTCTCTGTGCAAGAGGCCCATGTCACTCGTTGTTCATTATTTTTCTTGGCGATCTTGCTTTGGGCTATCTCTTTTGCAAACATGACTATTTGGGATTTGGCACATAACTTTGTATCACAAGTATTAGATGTCAATTTATATAAGACTAAGTAACATGGGAATACATACTGTATGAAGTTATTTCAGCACTTCTATGTGTGACTATAGTTAAGTCTTACTTACCTGGAAATAGTACACTTTCAACTATTTGCAATTCAAGTTAGGATATGGCTTCTAACAATTTTGCACAGATCTCTCCTTTTTTGCAGAATGTCGGGAAACCTTTGCTTAAGTGGACTGCTTGGTTGAGATCTTTTGAAAATTATTTGATTGCTGTTGATCTGCAGAAGAAACCAGTATGCTAATGTAAATATTTAATTTCTCTAAAAAGAAGCAAACAGCTGATGAAACTATTGAGGAGTTTATTTCTGCCTTTAGGGTGGTGGCTGCTACATGCAATTTTGGTGCATCTTTTGATACTTATGTGAAAGACCAATTTGTGTATAGTTCTTTTGATAAGAAGATTAGGGAAAGGTTACTCAGTTGCAAAGACCCTTCATTAGGCAAAGTTGTTGATCTTGCAAAACACATTGAACTCTCAATACTCTCAACTCGTATGATGTCTCAAGAGAACGGTCATATGTCTGCATTATTTGTAGATGCTGAAGGGGTTCCAGATCACGTTGATGCCACTCATGTAAAAGATAAATACTTTAAAAGTGCACAAGTTTCTAATGACAATTGTTTAGGTGCTGGCCTAAATCACATTTAATAACTATATAGCTTGTCCAGCTATGGGTAAACATTGCATGAAAAGTAAAAAAAATAAAAAAAACTGTGTGTGCAAATCCAGAAAAACCTATTTAAGGTTAATAGCATTGATTTAGATGATGATAACACCATTTTAGATTTTTCAAATTTAGTTTTGACATTGGAAACAGATTCACAACCCATTAAAAGGATCCTATATGACAGGTTGCATTGGGTTCTGATCTCAAACTTGATGTGATGCATGATTCAGGAGCATTTATAACTATTATTTAAGATCCATCGTTTAATTGATATGGGGGTTCTGTTGTTAATTTAGAACACCTGGACATACATCCTAAACTGTATGGGGATCAAAACATTGATGTTGTGGGATTCTTTATTGACCAACTGTCTTGTCTGGGTAGAAGAACAACAACAAAAAAATATATGTCTATTAATGGAAAAAAATATTGTGAGGTTGTAAGACTTTTCAAGAATGGGACTTATGTTGGTTCCAGGGGCAGACCCTCCAGTCAAAATTGTGAATGTTCCCATTTTACTGATTGATTTACATGAAGAAAGCCATGTTGAGGATATGTGAAAGAAATTTCCAGATAATTTTAATGGTAAGATTAGCCATATAACAAACTAGTTTGATACCATCAAATTGAATAAAAAACATTCTAGTTTCACAAAAGGTTAGGCCCATTCCCTTGAGTATTATGCCTGAATTAAAAGAAAAGTTAGTTATGGATGGCAGAATTAAGAACACTGATTCCTTCTAATGTGTAGGTCCTTTGGTGATTGTTCACAAGAAGAATGGGGAAATTTGCTTTTGGGCTGACCTACGAAGTCTAAATAAAAATATTGTGATTGACTGTCATGCTCTTCCCAAAATCTAAGACATTTTGGCATATTGGTGACTCAAAATTGTATTCTTTATTTGACCTCATGTCAGCTTCCAACCAAATTCCTTTGGGGGAAAGCTCCCAGGATTTAACCATTATTGTCACCCCATTTAAAGCCTATTTTTTTGCAGACTCCCATTTGGCCAAATATTTTTTGCTAGTGTCCTTCAACGTCTAACGGACACCATCTTGAAAGGGGTGAGTAGAGTGCAGGCTTTCCAAGATGATGATCTGATTTTTGTGAAGACTTTAAAGGAACACAATCAGATTCTTGAAACTGTGTCTAGCAAATTCAAAGATTATGGGATTACCTTTCGCACTGAGAAGTATTTTTAGTGCAAAATATTGAATATTCAGGGTACTCTGTGGGGCTTAATGGTATTTCTCCTAGGTTTTCATTAATTAAGACCATTAAGAATGCCCAAACACCTTGCAATAAGGATACACTTTGCTCATTTCATAGGCTTAGTGAATACTATTCACGCTCTGTTCAGGACTATGCATTTATCATGTAACCTTTACATATATTTGGTCAGATTTAGTGCATGAAGCATTCCAAAAAGTTAAGGATCTCATCATTTCAGCTCCAGCGCTATCTCCATTTGTTGCTGGCAGCAGGTGTGCCTTCATGGTGGATGCAATTCAGGTTGGCCTGGTGTTCTGCTTTCCTACTCTTATCTCATAACCGAGCTTACAGAACCTCTCTGGAATGCACTTCTGAGTTTAAAGAAGACATTTTTTGTTATTATTACTTCACCACGAGGTTCCTGAGAGACAAAATTAGTAGATTGGCAGCAAACGTTCAAAAGTAGTCGCAACAATGAAAGCAAAATATATCAAAGTACTTCTCAGTTGCAATGTACACAGCATATACATGTGATTATAATATAGCATAACTTTAAAGCAAAGCATAAAAGTCAAAATTGCATCAACGTAGGGCCTATTACTGCTTAATCTTTCTGGGGTCTGCAAGTTGATGGCTCCGGTCAACTGTGAGAAAGAGATTTTCTACCCAAACATGAGACAGGCAACTGACGTCTCCGTTCCTGTCTGAAGTCAAGCAGATTCAATCTAACTCTGCTGTAGTCCAGAGTCACCCTTAAAAGCAAAATCAGTGTGAGAACCAAAGAAACTTGGAGAGTGGCCAATTCTCCCGAGCCTCACACGTTCTCAGACTGGATTGAGAGGTAAACACAAAATCTACGTGCTCTTATCAGCTAGGGTCTGGTGTGAAAAACACAACTTGGTCTATCATGTGGAAAAACACAGCTTGGAAAAACATAGCTCATCTGCAATGTCTCAACTGCAATGTCTAACCCCATGTTAAAGCCAATAGGCAGCTAACCTAAATATCAAATGTAATGTCTAATGTCATGTCAAAGTCAATAGGCAGCTAAACTGAATACAGATTGTAATGTCTAACGCCATGTTAAAGCCAATAGGCTGCTGACCTGAATACAGAATGTAATGGCTAATGCCATGTCAAAGCCAATAGGCAGCTAAACTGAACAAAACATATAGGGGGTCATTCCAACCCTGGCGGTCGGTGTTAAAGCGGAGGCCAACCCGCCAACAGGCAGGCGGTCAAAAAAATTGAATTCTGACCCTGGCGGAAACCGCCAACACAAACCGCCACTTTAACACTCCGACCGCCATGGCGGGACAAACAAACAGCGCGGCGGTGACCGCCAACAGACAGGCGGGAGACAATGTACCGCCCACCCTATCACAACTCACCAATCCGCCACCTTTTCAGTGGCGGGAGCCCCGCCGATAAAAACACGGCGGAAACAGACTACGAACGGGAAAATGCTCACCTCTACACACTCCACGAGGAATCTGGACAGCATGGAACCAGAACTACACATCCTACCAGCTATTGTCTACCTGCTCCTCTACCAGGAGCACAAACGCCGGCGCAGAAGACAACGGTGGGTACTACACCTACGACACAGGGGAGGGGGGAGGAGAAAAGATTATGGGCACACACATACGTGACACACCCACCCTCACCCACAACTACCTACACATCAATGCAGAGCAACAACTCAGAGTGACACCCCCCAAACCCCCCGGAAGAATGCAAAGACAAAATAAAATGATCATGAAATTCAAATATATTGTAAGGCTACGTAAAAAAAAAATTCAAACATCTATAACTATATACACATATGTAAATTGTCCTGTCCAAATTGGGTTTCAGTCATTGTACGTGGGCCGATGGGCCTCAACACATGGGCAAAGCCCACACAGGAGACCCGAAGCCATTGGAGAGAACACTGCAGGGGCATCAGATAGAAAAACTACAGGCACCTCAGGGGGAAGGGAAGGGGAGGCACCTCAGCCACATGAGTCCACGACGCCAGATCCACGAGGGGCCTCCATGCCCACTGTCCATTCCTGGGGAGTGCAAAGCCACAGTCTCACAAGTCTCTACAGTGGGTGGCTTGCCCACTGTGCCATCCTGGGGAGTGCAAAGCCACAGTCTCACAAGTCTCTACAGTGGGTGGCTTGCCCACTGTGCCATCCTGGGGAGTGCAAAGCCACAGTCTCTCAAGTGGATTACAGACTCCACTGGTACTGGAGGAGGCATGGTGCCCAGAGTGCATCGTGCAGCCCTGCCTGACACAGATCCGGGCCTGCCCCTTCTGCCAATGGGCCAGCGGTGCTTGAGATGAAGGGCCCAGCGGAGCGGTGCTTGAGATGAAGGGCCCAGCAGAGCGGTGCTTGAGACGAAGGGCCCAGCGGAGCGGTGCTTGGGATGAAGGGCCCAGCGGAGCGGTTCTTGACATGTGTCTCCAGGGCACCATATCCGGCCAAAATATGGAGTTCACTCGCCATCCGACATCTCGCTTCCGGGGCCCTCCTGTGCTGGAGTCCCGGGCCCGTGGGTGTCCTCCTTCACACCCGGAATGGGGCTGGTGGGGCCCTCCTGGGCAGCTCGCCTGCTGCCGGACTTGTCAGCCGTGCTGCCCTTGCCATCCTTCCGTGATTCTCTGTGGCCCTTGCCTCCCTTTGTAGATGTGCCAGGTGGCACCCCACTTCCTGACGGTGCCAGGGTAATGCCTTTGGAGGCTGCCGTCTCTGGCCTCTCGCGCCGGGCCTTGCCTTTCTTGGTTTTCTTCCCAGGGGGTGGGCTGGCTGTCCCTTTACTGCTGGCCTATGTTGCTGCCCTTGAAGGTGGTGGACTCCAATATCCCTGTACTATGGACCTTGTAGGTCCAGGGGTTGTGGTGGCTGAGGTGCTGATTGGACTCTTACGAGATGGAGGGGGTGGATCAGGTGACGGAAAGAGGTTAATTTTGGACAGGAAAAACTTTTTAGGAGCAGTGGGAAGGGTAGGTGCAGTGGGTATGGGAGTGGAGGAAGAGGATGTGGTTGTAGGAGAGTCAAGTGTGGTGTTTTTGGGTGCAGGTGCTTGTTGACGGAGGCTGTCTTGAGGTGGATGGCTGTTGGGTGGGTGGCTGCCTGCGTTTGTGTGGTTTGGAAGAGAGGGTGACAGACACACTGGGAGAGGACACAGGGGACGTGTAAATGGCAGTGGGGGTGGTGACTGCACGTGTGCGGAGTGTTCTGGTGGGTGTGCTGGTGATGGACGTAGTGGCTGATGATGTTGTGCATGCAAGTGTGAGTGGAGACGTCACAGGGAGGGAGGAGGGAGACGAGGAGGAGGGGGACACAGAGGAGGCAGTGGCTGTTGGTATGTCTGCATGGGGCTGTTGCTTGTGTGAATGCTTGTGTGATGTGTGGTGCTTATGTCTGGATGAGCTGCCCTTGGGTGTTGAGGTGTGTGCAGGCTGGTCTGTAGGTGTGTCTGGGATAGGCAGAGGAACAGGGGAGTGGGACTGGGTGGAGGAAGTTGGAGGAGGGAGGCAGGAGACAGGGACAATGGCTGCCGTCAGTGCTGAGGCCAGAGCTTTGAACGATTGCTGATGGGCAGCCTGACCCGAATGAATGCCCTCCAGGTATGCATTGCTCTGGTGCACCTCCCTTTCTACCCCCTGGATGGCATTCAAAAGGGTAGACTGCCCAACAATGAGCGTCCTGAGGAGGTCAATGACCTCCTCACTAAGGGCAGCAGGGGTAACTGGGGCAGGGCCTGAGGTGCCTGGGGTGAAGGAGATGCCCGCCTTCGTGTGCGAGCGGGCACGGGCGATCGCAGAGGGGCTGCTGGGAGGGCGGAGCTGGTGCGCTGGGTGGCGGCTGTACCTGTTGTTACGGTGGGCACGGATGTTGCCGCCACCACAAGGGAGCTCCCTTCCGAGGACGTGTCTGTGTCGCTGATGTCTCCACGTGTCCCCGTTGTGGAGCTCCCCTCGCCCTCCGTCTCACTGGTGAACTCCGAGTCGGTTGCATGGCCCTCCAGGGCCATGTGAGATGCAGCTCCCTCGTGCTCCGATGCCACTTCTCCTCCGCCTGATGATGCTAATGCACACATGAACAGGAAGAGCAGCAAAAAAGGGTGGGGGGAAATGAAGACATGTTGAGTGCATCCATTGGCAACACAGTTGGCGGAGAGGACAGACACAGAAGCCCCCTGCACTACACCGCGCACTTGGGGTACACTACTCAATCATTGGGACTTGGCCTACAAGCCTATGGACGACAACTGCACACATAGGTGACACAGGGCCATGGATAGCTGTACTTGGCACCCTACATAGGTGGGGGGGTGGGGGCACAGGGCCATGCCTTACGGAGGGGCCTAGCCTACAGAAATTGCCCTGGCCTAGGGATACCCACAGCCCTCCTCCCCCACCCAGACACCTCCACTGCGCGCTAAGATAGCAGAATGTGCTGGTACTCACCCCCTTGTGTCTGCTGTGATGTCCTCACGCGCCCATCCAAATCTGGGTAGGCCACCGCCAGGATCCGAGACTTCAGGGGGGTCAATTGACGAGTGGCACCCCTCCTACGTTGGAAAGCCATCCCCAACAGATCCTCCGCGGTCTTCCTGCTCCCGCGGCGGATGTCCTCCCACCTCTTGCGGCAGTGGGTGCCCCGTCTTTTGTGGACCCCAGGGTCCGGACATCCGTGGCGATGGCACCCCAAATGTCGATTTTCTGATGGGCGCTCACCTATGAGCATGTACAGGGGGAGAAATAACATTATTATAATTTTCTGCATGCTCGATGTGAGTGGCCCCCCATCTCCACCCTTGCCATGTGGCACATGCTCTCATCTGTCGTTTGATGCATGCCTCAATCGCTCCCCTCCCCACCATCTTTCATCCACCCGACTCAACACAGGCATTGCCCCCAAAGCATGCTCCCAGTGTACTTACCTGTTGGTCTGGAGGACCGTAGAGTAGCGCATACTGGGGGAGGACCCCATCCACGAGTTTCTCCAATTCTTCAGAAGTGAAGGCAGGGGCCCTTTCCCCAGTCGCAGCAGCTATTGTAGACCGAGGTCACAGCAGCACTTGCAGTATAGGTCCTCTCCTGTGGATGATCAGGTCTTGAGTGATTAAGCAGATAGAAAATGGTGGTCACGTCCGCGGCGGTGCGTACCGCGGCGGTGCGCCCCGCGACCGCCGGCGCACTTCGTCATTGGCTCCTGAAACGCATAGGGTTCAATGTTAACCAATGCAGCTTTGTGCCGCGGTCTTCGACCGCCTACCGCCACAGTGTGCCACGCCAGCGCATTAACCTCACATCCCATTGTCGCACTTCACAGGTCAGGCAGCCGCCATTTCAAGGGCCCACATGGCTTAATTTCTACTACGTCACACATGCATAGGCCTTGCATCGATACTCATACAAGCCATTCAATGCATAGAGAATCGTGTACTGTGCAGGCTGTGGGAACTTACCTGTGGGTTGATTGACTCTGTGCTCGCTGTTGTCCTTCCTAGGCACCGTCCGCTGGGACTTGCGAGGAGATGAAGGAGTGTTCCCGTGTACAGACCGCTGGTGGACCTGTCGACAATGAAGGAACGACATGTCATTCTGACATACAGGCTTGACCGAGCCACTATACATGAACTGTGTGCCCAGCTGGAGGCAGACCTGATGTCACCCATCCGCCAACCCACAGGGATCCCCCCTCTAGTGCAGGTGCTGTCAGTACTCCATTTCTTAGCAAGTGGGTCATTTCAAACAACAGTGGCCATTTCATCAGGGATGTCTCAGCCTATGTTTTCCAAGGTGTTGTCCAGAGTGTTGTCTGCCCTGCTCAAACACATGCGGAGATACATCGTTTTCCCTGAGGTGGGGGATTTGCCTACAGTGAAGGGTGATTTCTATGCCCTTGGACATATTCCCAACATCATTGGTGACATTGATGGGACACATGTGGCTTTGGTACCCCCCAGTGAAAGTGAACAGGTGTACAGGAACAGAAAAAGTTATCATTCCATGAATGTCCAGGTGGTCTGTTTGGCTGACCAGTACATCTCCCATGTAAATGCCAAGTTCCCTGGGTCAGTGCATGATGCGTACATCATGCGAAATAGCAGCATCCCTTATGTGATGGAACAACTACAGAGACACCGTGTGTGGCTAATTGGTGACTCAGGTTACCCCAACCTGTCGTGGTTACTGACCCCAGTGAGGAATCCCAGGACAAGGGCAGAGGAACGCTACAATGAGGCCCATGGGCGAACTAGGAGGATTATAGAAAGAACATTCGGCCTCCTGAAGGCAAGGTTTAGGTGCCTGCATATGACAGGTGGATCCCTAATGTACTCACCAAAGAAGGTGTGCCAGATCATCATGGCCTGCTGTATGCTTCACAACCTGGCATTGCGACGCCAGGTGCCTTTTCTGCAGGAGGATGGTCCAGATGGTGGTGTTGTAGCAGCTGTGGAGCCTGCGGAGAGTGAAGAGGAGGAAGACGAAGAGGACGACACAGACAACAGGGACACAGTGATACAGCAGTATTTTCAATAACACACAGGTAAGAATCAACACCAGCATTTTACTTTTACTTACAGTCTCCTGCCTCTCTACTGTCTGTCCTTTTCACCCAGTGTATGCTAACAGAGTTGTGACTTTCCCTTCCAATTTCAGAGATGTCGGCCCCACTGCGTGACCTCTGCTTTGTTTGCCCATGGACTACAGCTGTGAGACAGTGGTATGTTGTCATCACAATGTAACTGGTCATTTTGGCACATTTATGTCTAATACATATTTTCAAAAAAACAGGCAGACTCCAGATTATTTGTGTGCAATAAGTGTGTTTATTAATGTGCTCAATTTTGAGACATGGTTGAAAATCGGTGATGGGTGATGGTGGAGGAATGTCCATGGCAGAGTCCAGATTCTCAGTCTCACAGGTGCATTGTCCATATGCCTGTGGAAGGTGGAGCAGGGGCAGTTTAAGGTTGGACAGGGAGACAATGTGGGACAGTGGGATGACATCAGGGGGTATCCTTTCCTGGCGGGGGTCTTGGCATCCTACTCTGTCTTCTTCCTAGATCTCAGGCCCCGCTTGCGGGGTGGTTCTTCTTCTGCAGGAGGTGGGGTTCTGGTGGCCGGTTGTTGCTGTGTCGGGGCCTCCTGTCCACTAGCGCCGGCGGAGGTGGTAGCCTGCTCCTGGTCCATGCTAGTGACAGGGGCCCTTTGTGGTGCCACATGGTCCCGCAATGTGGTGACAATCTGGTTGAGAGCCACAACAATGGTGCCCATTGCGGAACTAATGTTTCTCAGTTCTTCCCTGAACCCCATAAACTGTTCCTCCTGCAGTACCTGGATCTCCTGGAACCTGGCCAGGACCGTCGCCATCGTCTCCTGGGAGTGGTGGTATGCTCCCATGATGGAGGTGAGGGCCTCGTGGAGAGTGGGTTCCCTGGGCCTGTCCCCCCCCTGTCGCACAGCAGCCCTCCCAGTTCCCCTGTTTCCCTGGGCCTTTGTCCCCTGGACCGTGTGCCCACTACCACTGCCCCCAGGTCCCTGTTGTTGTTGGGGTGGTGGGTTCACCTGGGTGCCCTGTAGTGGTGGACACACCGCTGATTGACGTGTCCTGGAGACAGAGGCATGGGCCCGCTGGGTGGGTGCTGTGCTGGTGTTCCCAGAGGGGGGTAGGTCTGCTGTAGCCTGTGGCTGTCTGAGGGTAACCGACTGTCCCGAGGTCCCCGATGGGCCGGGCTGGTCATCTGGGTCCAAGGAGACAGAGCTGCTGTCATCACTGGGGGCCTCTTCTGGGGGTGGGATGGACATTTCTGGACCCTCCTGGGCGGTGTGGTGGCGTTCGGGTCCTGCAGGGGTATAAGAGTATGGTTATTGCTTCTGTGTGTGCCATAGCGTGCAATGGGTGGGTGCCCGTGTACCCCAGTGCTGGCATTCCTTTGTGGGGGCTGTTGTGACAGCGGTTTGTGGGGGAGATGGGTATGTGCAGTGGGCATGCTTAGGTGATGGCTGTCAATGGTTTGTGGTGGCATGCAGGGTTTGGTGTTGGGATGGGTGGGTTATGATGGTGAGACATTAGCAATGAGGATGTGTGATGGTGGTGGGGGTATGAGTTGGCATGCTGGTGGGGTGGGGGGGATGAAGTAGTGAAGATGAGACTTACCAGAGTCCATTCCTCCAGATACTCCTGCGAAGCCCTCAGGATGCAGGATGTTCAAGACCTGTTCCTCCCATGTTGTAAATTCTGGGGGTTGAGGTGGGGGTCCGCCGCCAGTCCGCTGCACCGCGATTTTGTGCCTGGATACCATGGAACGCACCTTCCCCCGTAGGTCGTTCCACCGCTTCCTGATGTCGTCCCGATTTTGTGGATGCTGTCCCACAGCATTGACCCTGTCCACTATTCTTTACCATAGCTCCATCTTCCTGGCAATGGTGGTGTGCTGCACCTGTGTCCTGAAGAGCTGGGGCTCTACCCAAACTATTTCCTCCACCATGACCCTGAGTTCTGCGTCTGAGAACCTGGGGTGTCTTTGGGGTGCCATGGGGTGGTGTGGATGAGGTGTGGGGTGGAGTTTGCGGTGATGAGTGTGGTGATTTTAGTGGTGTGTGGTGTTTTGTGCGTGGTTGTTGTGTGGGTGATGGTGTAGTGTGCCTCTGTGTGATGGTGTTCTCTATTCTGTGCTGTCTCTCTCTGGGCTTCTTCTCTGATTTGTGGTCGTAGGGGTTTGTGGGTGATATGTGGTTGTGTTTTATAGTTAATTGGGTGTGTGGGAGTGTTGTGTGTATGTGTCTCAGGTGTGTGTATTTCAAATTGTCCAATGTGGCTGTGTTTTGGAGCTGTATGTGTATTTGGCTGTTAAAACCAGGTTGAACGCATGGGATTCGTGGGTCGGAATGGCATGGGCGTTTTTCTCTTGGCGTGACGGTGGAGGTTTGGTCTTCGCCAGTTTAACGCTGGCCGTTGGTGTGGCGGACTTTTGTTGATGTCGGGTTTTTGGCGGTTTGCCTCTTAAGGGTCAGAATGACCGTGGCGGTTTACCGCGACCGCAGCGGTGTTGTGGCGGCCTTCTGACCGGCGGTAAGCGCCTTTTACCGCCGAGGTCAGAATGACCCCCATAATGTGCTACTGGTGAACATTGAGCAACTAATATGCGCAGTGGTGAAACACAAAGTCATTGGTCAAACACAATTAATAGCATCACATTCCACCCTATGACCAATGAATTTTTGTTTACATACCTATAATTTCAAATAAAAACAAAAACAACAACACAAAAAAAAACCAGTATAAGCAAATCAGATTTGAATGATAAAAGCAATCACTGTAAAGCAATGGAAGTGGATTAACATATTGATCTCATAACCTTTCACATCAGATACATCTACACAGAAAAGTGTCTCTAAAACAGCAAGTGGATGTACCATGAGTTCCACTCATGTGAAGGTACACGGTCCATCTGAAAGGTTTGCTGGAATGTAAGCGAAAGTCAGAGTTCCACACGAAAAAACACAGACAGTTAACTGGTAAGGTTGCTTAGTTCCAGTGGTAGAATGTAATCAAACAAGTTGAACTTGAACTGAAGGCGCCGTTTGCGCAAAATGGATCCATTGGGTTTGTACTTTACTCAATCAGGTTCAGGTGGGGGTTCGGTCACCCCCCCGACCCCGCACGCACACACCCAAAGGGAGACCACACAGCACACTCATGGTCAGTGGCGAGGCGTGGTAGAATCTGCAAAAGAAAAAAGTATGACTTTTCTTGGAAATAACATTTGTCATCTGAAATGTGCCCTTCCTTTTCCTTTCCTTGTTTTATAATCAGCAGGATGTTTTTGGGGCCCTTTGTTATGATTTTTTCAGGTTCTGGAGGGTCATTTGGGGCTTAAACCCACACCTTAGCACTGAGGTTTTTATCTGCTGCACCACAACTTCCCTTTCCTTGCACTGTCAGAAGGACTGGGGCAGACTCCTTCTTTACCAAACCTCCATTCACTTCACTTTTGACAAGTTAGGCCATTCTGTCTCCAATGTGTATGAATGAATCAGATTCTTTTCTAGTTATCAACATCATTTTGATTTCGACTTTGTAATCTGCAGCAATCACTCCCCCTAAAACCTGATCAATTTGCCATATATGTCCCAGTAACTTTCCTCTCCCCAACTGATCTTTTACTGTTTGTGGGACAGATCTCTGTTGTGCGTGCTGACAAATAGGAATCACAGTTTTTATCAAATCTAGGAGAATGTGCATCTCTTTAATCTATGCCCACCTGTAAGTGGCTTTTTCTCCCAGATGTCCACATTTCTGGTGCACCCACTTAGCCATCCCCACTAAGTCAGAATTCTGGGTGGACACTTCAGACTCTGAATTTTGCTCTTTAACATCTGCAAAGGAATTGAACCAGTTAGGTACCAGCCATGTGGAAAACCAAACGGCTAAACCATTGCCAGTGAACCAAGAATCAGTGTAAAAATGACACATCTCAAGCAGCTCTTGCTTTAAAGTCTGACACACATTGTACAACACTGTTCCTTCTCCTGTGCTAGAAAACCACTTTTCAGTCAATGATTCATTAGTGAAACAAACATGCTTTTTATCCTCATGGGACACGAATTCAAATGGTGCGCTCAATTTCACTGGTGACTCTTTTACCTGTGGTACTCCCTGCACCCTCTCCTCAGTCTGAAAAGGGGCTTGTGACACCTGTTCACGTAGGGCTGCAGTGACTCTAGCCCTGTCTTGCATGTACCAGATTGAGTGTATGATATTAGCCTCTTGTGCCTGTCCTATACTGTGAGAGTTAGGTGAACACATCACCCACTGATAACAAGTCAAAAGCTTACTCCAAAGTTCCAGGGGCACTCTTGTCTTCGCCTGTTCCTGATTTACATGTAAATCAGTGTTTCCTTCTTGCACTGCGCAGAAACCTAAAGTGTGAATTATTTCATTTGCCAAATCAAAAGTCCGCAGCTGCTCATGTTTTTTCCTAGTTACTTTATACCAAAGTGTTAAGATTTCACTCAGATGAGGACTATATTGTTTCCAAAAATCAAACAAGCTCATGAAAATCGGTGTCTCTTGCTTAGTACAAATAGTAAAAAACTCTAAAATCTTTTGTTTTACTTGTGATAACATCTGTCTATTTTCTGGGTTCCACTGAATTTCCAGTAACTGCACATTTTGCCACAGTACTTCTGCCTTGTCCGAATTAATTTTACTTTGTCTGTAAATAACATTCTGAGCTCTGTTCTCAGTATTATCTGTTAAGGAATGCTCTTCAACTGCCAAAAACTAACTGTGGGGTGTTTTGCTCACCCTGAGGCTCAGACTGGCACACAGCTGTTTTAACCCCCTCATTACTGGAATGGGAAAAGCCAGATTCTTCTAGAACAGCATTTTTATAGATTTCAGCATTATCTTGCATTAATGTGTTCTGGCTAATTTGGTCACGTAAATTCTTATTTTCATGTTCTAACTGCCTACATCTCTCCTGCATTTTTCTGTAAGCAGATAAAAGTATCCAAACCCTTCTGTCAAGAACAAAAGGAACATTATTTCTTTCAAAAGGCACATTTTCTAAAATATGCTTTATCACAGCACTCATCCCAAGACTCACACAGACCTGATAAACAAGAAAAGGCCTCATCATGATTAGTCAGGTCGCTATCTGAATTACAGAAGTACAATTTCATTGTGAAGTACAACCCAGGTGGAAAAAATGTTAGGACAGACTGTCTATGCAGATGAATGTTCTAATACTGTACATAAGAATGAATGTGTGATTGTTGTGGTTGAGGATATTTCGGGAGGTAAAGTTACCATCACACATAGGAATAGATTGATTCATCTGAACAAGATACTATTCTCCAGTCTAGTGCTAAACTCATCAAAGAAGAATGGCCGAAAGAATGAAATGTTGAGGTTTGATTAAGACAGTATATTCAGATTGCGGAGGACCCATTATGGTTTGAGAAGTGTTATTAATATGAAATGATGTTTGTGTGCAACCATATCCCTCAGATATGTTCTCATTAAAGGGGCTCACAACGGTCACATGGTGGTCAGTAGTGCATGTAAAATTATTAAACAACTTTATTGGTGGCCCACCATGGAAGCTCAAGTGTCCAAATTTGTTGATGGCTGTACCACTTGATTGGTTTCTGACAAGCACTGGAAATTGCATGAGTCACACATTGCCGAAGGTGGCTCTTAATTTTGTGGGTCCATTTGATTCATTACCATTAAACAAGTACATGATGTACTAGTGGATTATTTTTCTAAATGGGTTTATTTCAAATTTAGTTGTATTCCCAACACAGATTTCATACTTATGTTTTCAAAGAAAGTTTTTGGTCTAGAAGGAGCACCCACAGAAATTGTTACTGATAATGGCACTCATTTTATCTCTGTACGTAAGAAAGAGTACATTAAGGAGTTTCACATCACTCATTTCAAGGTAGGTCTTTACTCTCCTTTCTCAAATGGTCTAGCAGAGCGCATGAACACATTTATTAAGCTGAGCAATCTGCATTGTGCATTGTCCATGGGGTATAAAGTTGAAACATTTCTTAAAGAAATTTTTTTCCTACATCTGGTGACACCACTAAGTACCACTGGAGTTTCTCCATTTTTGCTATTACACAAACAATCACCCAGATTAGCGGTTTGACCTGCTAGGATCAAACATGTAATGCTAAAAGGAGAACCTGACAACATTGCACACAAGGTGGAATCTATGCAAAATAAAGTGAATTTTGATTGGAAACATCATATAAAATGGGGAAATTTGATTGTGGGGGATTGGATGTTAACCAAGATTTGCACTAGCGTCAAGAAACGGGAGTCTAAATTGTCAAAGCCAGTCTGTGTTAAGAAAGTGTCTAAAGGATCTGTTCTTTTTTCCTGGTAAAGGTTGGTGGAGCAGGAGAGATGTGGTCAGGGTTACACCTCTACAAGCTTTGAAAGTTAAAGCAGTAAAAGACTGTGATAATCTAGATGCCTCAATTTGCAGTCAATGATGGGAAACCTCTATCTTCTGATTGCTTTTTCCAAAGCTACCAGAAGATTAAACACAGATTAATTTAATGACTCTTGTGGTGCACCATGGCATGGATTGCTCAAACTGGAGAATGCTGCTCCATAGAGGAGCTTAGAAGAAGAAAGCTGTCCCTGGAGAAGGAGTAATATGAGGCTGAAGTGCCCTGGCTGAAAGAAAACTGGTGTTGGCTCACAACGTGAGTCTTAGAGAGCTGGACATGAAGGTTAAACAAGTCTTAGAGTTCAGCAGCAATGGTGGCAGCAATACTCCAGTGCCTATTGGAGACAGGAGGGTTGTTCCACATCCCCAAAGATCTGGTGGTTAAGTTTGTTGTGAAAATGGTATTGACAAGTGATTTGAGTCTTATGTGGTTGCCTTGGAGATGCACAGGTTCCCTACAGAAGATTGGGAAACTAGTCTCTAGAGGCACATGCCCAATGAATGGAGGGATTTATTACTGGCCCTAGGGAAGGGGAACAGGATGAGGTATTCCCTCATGGCAGATGTTCTTGTCAGGAAGAAGACAGATCTTTAGGGACAGCCTGAAGCTGGGTAAAGGGCAGTGATGTTGATTACAAGACACTGTTCAATCTGATTGCCAGAGAGCACATATTCAGTAATTGTTTTTCATAGCTTCCCTAGCACTTAGTAGATAGTGTGCCCACTGACCCTTGGAAGCTTTCTAGGAGACAGACCACTGGCTTATCACCAGGGACTACAAGAAGGTATCTGGGGGGATCAGGGACCCCACCAGAAGAAAGAGGGCACAGGCAAAAATAAATACAAATAGTAGTTCTCTAAAGGTTCCAAAACAGTACTCGGGAAAAGGACATCCAATCCAAAGCTGACCACAAGAAGAGAGGGTTCCCAGAACAATTGCTTCAGGGAAGATTAATCACAAATGCAGTGAGTACTAAAGATACAGGCTCCTCAAGGGCGATGCCATATGTGCAAAAAGAGTGCAGCCCTCACGGGTTAGCAGGCACAGTGTGGCTGAAGAGGAGGTTGTCCCAGTTAGAAAGGGGGTGGGGCAGAAGTTACTCCAGTATCCTAGGGTGACAACGAAATGGTGCCAAAAGCCCACATGCTTACCATTACTTCCAAGTATAGGCAATGATTCTACATCAATGGGCAGTGGGTGGAGGCTCTGAGGGACACAGGGGCCAGTATGACTACTGTCAGGTGTCATCTGGTATCCTCAGAGCAGGTAATCCCTATTGCGTTCAACCTGGTTTTAACAGCCAATTGTGAGAGTCACTATCCTGTGGCTCTGGCTCCCTTCTATTGGGAGGATGGTTTCAGTTTCCTCAAGGGTAACTGTGAGCCCTGCCATGCCTGTGGATTGTCTGGTTGGTAATAACTTAGAAAACACCATGTGAAAAAAGGGTGAAGTTCAGGTCCCATCTGGAGACGTTAGTTTTGCCTGACCACAAGGTCCATGGCAGCCTGAGAGGGTATTAAAGAGAGCCTGAGACCTGGAAGAATGACCCAGGTATCTGCCAAGAGGAGAAAGGTCAAGGGGCATGGCAAACCATCCCCTGAAGCTCCTATGATATGGGAGGAGGCTAAGCCCAAGGGCAACACCTAGGAACCTACAGGGGAGGACATTCCTGCCTTGGAGAACCTGTCCGACGGTGCTGGTTAGCAATCTCAGGTAAGCTTATTCTGAGAGGAGTTCTGCACAGCTCAAAAGGAGTGCCCTCATTTTGTGAGCTTGAGGTGTCAAACTGAGATTCAGGGAGCCGAAGCCTCTTCGGGAGATCATCTGATCTACTTGGAGAATGACCTCAAGTAGAGTGACCTCAAGGTTTCTGAGCCTAGGGCTACCCTGTGATGATGGTCTCCCAATCCTACAGAGCCTTCCTACTGGGCTTGGTGCATTATGTATCCCTAGCAGAACATATGGGCCAATACAAGACCTTTGCCAGGATTGGCAGCCACTTTTACTGGCCCCGGATGAGAGTGACTTCAGATGCGTTTTGCAAGCATTCTCCATCCTGCCAGGCAAGTAGTATATTATGGGGAAAGCAAGAAAAGTAAATTCAATTATGACACAGAACTCCGTGTAATATTTTGCAATGATAGTGCACACTGTATGTTAAAATCCAATAAGAATAGATCACAAAGATTTACAGACATCATCTAAAAACAGCAACAAGACTGCTGTACAAAATAGCAACATACTAAATACAACTGAGGAAGAATAGGAAAGATACCTGCATCTACGTACATGCGATCACAGAAAATATAGCATCAAGTGACACAACAAAAGAATGTAAAAGTCTAATTACAAATCACACAAACTGGAAAAATAATAAGCACATGCTTATTCCTGATGAAAGAAGGGAGGAAACTATATCCTGCTAAGAAGTAAAAGTGAAACAATAGCTTTTTTACCAGTCTCTATAAAATACATAATGCAATGTGCAGTATGTAAAGTGCAAATAGTGCCTAATACATTCTTATATGGCTAACCACAATGTACAATCTTAACATATCAGTATGCTTAACTCAATTTAATGTACCAATAATTGTATAAATGTTGCACAAGTACATGGGCAGACTCAACTATTCCAGGAAGACATTTCAGCAACTATAAACACCCAGGTCTACTATGCCATGGCACAAGAGAAAAATCATCAAAACATGGGCCCTAAAAAATATTCAAAAAATATTTTTTTACATTGATAGAGATTATGACATATTGTTTTGTTTGGGGAAAATAATACAAATTTGTGATCCTCCGAAGTAGAATGTACATTATCTTTATTGAACATAGGCCTTAAAAATTTACGATGATCCTCCAACAACCCAGGACACACAAATGATACATGGTTGAGGTCCTGTGTGTAAAACTGACACATCTCACATTTTCGATCCATTTGGAGGACATTATCCTAAATGCCTGTGACATCCTATAAAGGGATCAAATCCAATCTCACCAGTAGAATCATACCCTGAATCCCATGAGTCATATTCCATTTTAAATAAGGCTAGGGTGTATTCTTGATCACCACCTGGTTATGCAGATTAACCTGACTTAAGACAATATTTCTGACCAAACTTACTTTGTGCAAGAGCCCTTTAATAAGTCTTCATGGCGTCCTTGGACATGTAAGAATCTATTTTGAGGTTACTCCCAAAAATGTCAGTAGCCTGCCTAAAGGACCTAAAGAACGCAGTACGCTCTTTCAGCCAAAAGAAAATGTCAACCCTCAAGGCTGCCCGTAAGTTTCTGCCTCGCCACACAAAAAGGAATTACCTCACCTCAGAACGGCTGCTTGTGACAATGCAAAGGAGCATAGTAAGCACAATTCCAAGCGCATCACATGAGGAGCCGCAGGGGAATTTAAATTACACAGCTGGCAAAAAGCTCTATAAACTGACAAGACATACTCAAAGTGGAGACTCTCACACAATTTATAACATCTGAGCACGGCATTTGCCTTTGAAAGGGCTCTGTTCATACAAGCCTTCAAATGCTCCAGATCCTGCCTGTTAATGGGGAAAGTGAAAGGCTCCCTGGTTCCCCTTCCGGGTTGTTGAGACCCCCTTTTAATGGGTGGGTACTGATATTTTTGGGCCCCTGGCCTTGACCCCAAGACTGCCTTAAGCAATAGTTTCATCATGGTCTTGGTGGACCATGCTACTAGAGTCCCAGAGGCCTTACCTCTGAGGGCTGTGACTGACCCTGCAGTGGCTAGGGCTCTGAAGTAGATTTGTGCCCAGATATGGTTCCCCAAAGAAGTGGCGACTGACAGGAGTACAAACTTCATGTTAACTTATATTAAGTCAATGTGGATTGTATGTGGAGTCACTTACAATTTCTCCATACCCTATCACCTCTAAACCAAAGGGCTTGTTAAGAGGCTCATCAAGACCCTTACAGGAATGATTGTGGGCTTATCAGAACCATTGTGGCAGAAGTGGAAAGTCTTCGTACCATGACTTCTTTTTGCCATCCAGGGAGCCACCACAGGAAGGAGTGGGGTTCAGACCCTTTGAACTCCTGTATGTCTGCCCTGATAGGGAACCTCTCAGTCTTGTGAAAGAGGGTTAGGAGTAAACTTCCCAGAAGCGCCCTGGGTTGTGGTCAGATAAACGTTGGCTCTCAGGATTCGGCTAAAGCACTTCTGTAAGAAAGCCACTGCGAGCCTGGAAGTAAGCCAGAAGATGATGAAGGTCTGGTATGATCAGAAGTCCAAAATGCTGCAATTGAGGGTGATTGAGCACTCCAATACCCCTTGCTCCTTCCCAGTAGCGGTGGTACCCAAAGCCTCTACTGGGCGCTGCCTCAGATATCAGGTTCTTTGTGGGCTAAAGGGAGCTCAATCCATAGAAAGACTGACTAATGCTCACTCTACTCCCATGAGCTGATGAGCTCATAGAAATGTTGGGATCTGCCTAGTTCCTGAGTACTTTTGACTTGTCTTTTGAGTACTGGATTACCCTAACTGAGGAGGCTAAGAAAAGATCTTAGAGAGGAAGGAAAGAACTTTCCGGAAGCAGATATGGGGTAGTCATGATGTCTCCCCACTTCAATTGCTGGCACTAGGTATAAATATTGGAACCTCAGAACAACTCTTCAGTACACTCTTGGTGCTGTGAAAGACTTTGGAAGAACTTCCTGGATGCCAAGAGGACTGCCTTATTGCCTGAGTCCTGGCTTTTTTACCAGAGGATTGCCCTTCTGCTACCAGAGGACGGCCCTGCTGCTAGAGGACCGTCTTGCTACTTGAATCCAGGAATACCATAGTGACTCCAAGGGCTAGCTGGCTAAACTCCTCTGTGAGCTACAAGGGAACAAACTCCAGAGACCTTGAACCTGCAACTGCCCTCTGTTGGTGTAAGTACTAATTCCCCAAGTGGCGCGCCCCCAGGTCCTGACCCTTTGAAGGTGGTGCTAGATTTTCTGTTAACCTAACCTAAAAGTTGGGACTTAGACAATTTTCCACCAAAACTTTCTGAAAGAAGCCTGGGACCTACCTGCCAGGCCATCTGTTCAAGGTGCTTTGTCAATCTGCCTAACTCTGTGGTAGCTCCAATGCATTCTTCTCCACAGAAGCATATCTTGTTCAACCTGACCTCCAAGTGACAGTATCTGACCTCATGGAGACCTCTGCATCTACGGCTTGCAGCTTTGGCCCACTGGAGGTTTTCAACATCGAAAAAGTTGTCTAAGTCTGAAGTTAAAAGTCTCCACCAGCCTGAACAGCAACATGCTCCCCATCAACAATGATTTTCACCTTCTCAATCAACAACCCAATTTCTTACAGAGGGGCTCTGTCATGCTCACTCAGACATTGATATGACATCAGAGCTTAGCTTAAGAACAAAGACAAGGAAAGGAAGCCTACAGACATAAGCATCACCGGAAGAAAGTTGAAGCCACATCATACCCCTTAAACCAGAGAAAATAGATGATAAGAACAGTCATGATTCTGGCTCATATTTTTGGATGATCTGGCACTTACCCCAATTATGGATTGAATATTTTATTTGGGTGGTCAAGCTGCTTGCACCTGTAAGTTGGGAAAACTAGGTATGTCTTAAGCTTGTAGTTCACAAAGGTTATAATTTAATCAGTCAGTGCCAGGGTCTTATTCTGTGTTCCACCCACCCAAACCAAACCCTGTTTCCACTATCAAATGCAATTTGTCTGAGATCTCCTCTCCATTCAAAGAAAGGACTAACCTTTACTGGCTCCTAAAGTCATTTTTATCTTCCCTACCACACACTGCAAACTTCACACAATAAAACTTTGTCACATGAGTCTAGCTCCTCCTTCTATTTTCTTCTACTACTCTACTTTTACTCTCTTTGCATAGAGACTTAACCCCCCAAACATTCCATCATCCATTTTGTGGCTATGACTTAATCCATCTCCTTGCTCCTCTACAGGGGTCCATCTTTCTATCTTGTTTGCCTCTAATCTCTAAGGTCTATCAAACATACTTGCTGTTGAGCTATGCTGTTTAGGCTGGACTCCCTTGCTCTCATCCACCGATCATACCCAATCTACTTCCACCTCCTTCGAATATCTGCTTTCCACCACATTAAACCAATGATGCTATTGCCTGTACATTTTAACAACTTTTGTCTCCAACATCTCTCTATGGACTGTCAGGGCTGTATACAACAATGCCACAGACCACTCTGAACACTTTGATCCAGATTTCTCCACTAACCTAACTGCTCTCACCAATGACCGGAACCAATTAATATTTCAACAAAAATGTCAGACTTATATAGTGACCTTCACTTCACTCATTTAACCCTGATCAACAAAGCATATTCTACAACTTCCAACATATTGAAATTAATTCTTCTTTAAGTGCACATGTACCGGTCTACACGCAAAATTCCCATTTACAAAACCCGTGCACTATGCATTGTGTTTTCTATAATCCCTCCATACTGACCAACACATTCTTCAGTGAACTTAACTTTCTCCATGGCATCTTCACCATATGTCCACTTAGGAAATTTACCAAGTATATTTTTACTTTCAAAGATCATTTCTATTTGCTATTGAGAATGTATGTTTATGTCCAGGTATCTAACACATTAGACTGTTTCAAACTTTCCATATGCAATCAAAAAAGCTATACATTCTGGATTTCTGATGACAAATTCTAATTTCCCCTTTCTGGTGCAATGTTTAATAATCAAGCATCTATATATTTAGAGACAGTGGGCTTTTAAAGATAATTAACCTCAACCTAACTTAACCTAATCCTAACATATAAATTGTACACCTACAATGGCATAAAATAATATAACATCATAGGTATACCATAACACAATGCTGTAATCAGTAGTTTTGGTGGTCATAGGTAACTATAGGACATGCCCCAGCTATGCACAGTTTTTCGTCAGAATGTTACTGTAAATATCACATTGATGCTATCAATGATGTTATCAAAGATGTCATGAAATCTGCAATTTGTGGGACAATTAGCAGTGCATGGCGAGAGTACAAGTTATTGTTACCTTAGAGCATGAGTTATAGTTACTTGAAATAACTCTCACTACAGCAGATTAATTTCTATGGGTTTGAACGTTTAAAATGTGAGCCTACCTATAAAGTCCCTGTAGCCTTTGTTTTTTTTTGTGTGCATTTCTATGTTTTTTTAAATTCTACTTGCTTACTATAACGTACCTGTAACCTTTGTTTTTTTTCAGTGAATTTCTATTTTTTTAATTTTTTTACGTATAGTCATTTCCATTACTATATGTTAATCGAATGACAGTTTGTGGCCAGGCCCTGCGGTCAACACCCCCAACCACTCAATCCTGAGAGAGAGAGAGAGAGAGAGAGAGAGAGAAAGTGAGAGACTGAGAGAGAGAGAGCGATTTAGGTTTTGATGAATTAAATACTTATAATGAGATATTTCTGGACAAATTGAAAAGAGAAATGTTTTTGTCAATTAAAAAAAATGTGAGATCGCCTTTGAGTATGTAATTTAAATGTTTATAGCTGCAAAGAAACTAAAGCAGGAAATGACGATAGGCTCACCCAGACTAGAACCCTTAACTTTTAGCTCACCTGTTTGAGACCTTAACCACTAGCCCGGAGGTGACTCCTTACTGTGCATTGTTCAGACTTAGCTATGACATTCATCCCACAGATTTTGAGAGGAAAACAACTTCAATGTTTCATCACTAGGAATGTTTAACAGTGAAAACAAGAGAAAATAAATAGACACACTGCCAAGCCATAATAGGATTTGAACCTCCAGCCTACTGAGTGACAGCATAAGACCTTGACCATTAGGCCAGAAGTGACTCTGTTCTACTCTGCATTCAAACATAAATACACCATTTTTACCAAACATCTTGCTAGTCTGACTCTTCGAAGTCATTGTTTGGAGACACCATTGCAATAACAATCTCTCTCTCTCTCTTCCATCCCTTTATGGGACGGAAGAGACAGAGGTAAAGGACTGTGGGAGGAGCCTGAAGGCCTGGGAGGAGCCTAAAGGCCCCTGCATTCCTAGCCTGCTCCCCATGGTCTGTGGGAGAGGCTGCTTCAAATAGCAGCCCCCTGCTTGTGGGAGCAATGTTTTCATCTGTTTCCCTACATGCATAGTTTGCATGCAGGGAAATAAATAAAAACTTCACTTTCTGCAAGTGAGAGGTGTTTGACAGCTTTCACTTACAGAAAGTGAAGTGTTTGCTCTGACTTGGCAGGAGCTGTCAAAGATTCTGCCAAGTTAGAGCCAACAGCTCTGTCCCGGGGGTGGGCACTCAGGGGCAAAGCAGGAGCTGTCCCTGGGGGATGATGTTCCCCAGGACTATCAGTGGCTCAACGAGGGAGGCCGCAATGTAAAATAGCCCCGGAGAGGTGGAGGTCTCTGAGACTGTTGGGGGGGCTCCATACCAACACATTCTATTTGATTGAAACCCATGGGAGGTGGCAGTCACTGGCTGTTTTGGGGGGGCACACAGCTATTATTAGTAAGCCCCGGGGAGGTACCAGTCCAAAATGCCATAGGAGGGGGGGCCGCTGCACCACTCCTTTATTTCAAAATACCCCTGGGACCTGGCCCACCCAGGGGCTTCATAAAAACAAGTGCCAGAACCAACACTTGTTATTTTTTGTTATTGTTGCAATGAATTTGTGACATCATCATGAAATCCCGGCAAACATTTTTTTCAAATAAAGTGCTTTTTTTACCCTTCCGGGGTCGCTCTGGGGCCCCAGTACCAGAGATAAGAATTAGGGTGAACCTACCTTGGCCCCTTTTCTTTTTTTCTCACTTTTTTTCTGGCTGTCAACACTTCATGGTTTGAAGTGTTGGCAGCCAATGAGAGTGCTGCAGTTCGGAGCATGAACTCATCATTATTTGCAAAGTAGTAGTGGCCAGATATACAAATGTGTTTTCCCTTTCATATCTCAAAAACTGCTGAACAGACTTACACCAAATAACCAAAAGCACAATTTTCAAAACAAAATCTAGCTGTCTTCCAAATTTGGTGTAATTCCATCCAGCAATTTGGGCTATAGTTGTGTTCAAAACTCCTGTGGGAATTAACATGGGAAATGCATAGTTTTTTACCTCCCCGCCCTTTTTCTCAGCCTCTGCTTGATGGATCACCCTGAAACTTCCCATGCGCAACAAGAATCACCAACTCCATGTATATTGAAAAGTTTGTAGAGATTTGTCAAACGGTGCCAAAGATATAAACAAGTCAACCCCCCCCCCACACACACACACACATATATATATATATACATGTTGCGCACCCCGGCCCTGGGGACCACCACCTTTCCGAGGCTAAGACCTACCAAGCAAAAGCAAACATAATTCCCGCTTGCAGAAAGCAGAGTTTTCATCTGTTTCTCTGCATGCAGGAAAATAGATAAAAACATTGCTCTGGCACGCAGGGAGTTGCTATTTGAAACAGCTCCTTGTTTGCAGGAGCAATGTTGCCTCCAGCAGGATGTGGGGAACCAGCTAAGACTGTGGGGCCTTCAGGCTCCCCCCATGGTCCTGTCACTCTCTCTTTCTTTCTCTCTTCTGTCCCAAAATGGGATGGAAGAAATAGATATTGATTGGTATTGCAATGGTCTCTCCATGCAACAACTTTAAAGTGTCACACTTGCAAGATGTTTGGTTCAAATGTTATATCTATGTTTTGAACCTATAAAGAACACAGAGTGACTTGTGGACTTCTGGTTTAGCTACTCAGTAGGTTGAAGTTTCATACCCTGGTATCTCCTGCAGTGTGTCTGTTTATTTACTAGTGTTTGGACTGCTAAACATTCATAGTGAAGGAACATTTCCATATTTTTTGCATATAAATCTTTGGGTTGAATGTTATATGTATGTCTGGAAACTGCATAACAGAGTTACCTGTGACCTAGATTGTTAAGTGCGCGGGCCTACAACCTGAAGGTTGAGGGTTCACTTCTAGGTGTGTTAGTAGTCACATCCTGCCTTTACTTACTTTTATAATTTAAATATTTAAAATATATACCAAAATGCAATAGCACTATTTTTATTTGACAGATGTTTTTCTTTTCAATTTTTCCTAAATGATGTCATTCTAAGTATATCATTCATCAAAGTCTAGAAAAAAACCCTTCGGCCGTGCACAGCAGTAGTTCAATTAACGTATAGTTATTAAAATTACTCTAAGTTAAAAACCCATAGAAATTAACTGAAAAAGCCAAAGGTGACAGGGACATTATAGTTAGGTTCTGAATTTGCTCACACAACACCATAGAAATTCATCAGTTATAGTTATTTGCAGTAATTATAACCCACGTCCTAAAGTAATTATAACTTGTGCCCTCGCCATGCACTGCTAATCACTCCAGATGATACAGCACTCATGACAACCAACTTCTATAACCTCATAAAAAATATAAATGAAACATTGGAAGTCCAATTATTGAAGAAAAAGCTGTGCGTGGTAGGGTGTGGCCAACCCCCTATAACCACTGAACCCCGAGATGCACACAACCAAAGGCTTTTTTTAATGTACAGTAATTTTAATTGCTATCTGTTAATCCAGCCACCACTGGGCATGGTTGAAGGCCTGCAGCCAGGCCCTGTGGCCAACCCCCAATATCCATCCAACCTCATCTTTGGACATGCGCTGCAAGAGTTGGCCACTGGACCTGTCTCTCTCTGGGTGTGAGAATAGTTGTGAGAGGGTGTCTCTGGGTGTAAAAGTGTCAGTCTGGGTGTCAGAGTGGGTGTGAAAGGTCTATGTGGGTGTGGGAATGGGTGGGAGAGTGTCTGTCTCGGTGTGCAAGTAGATATGAGAGGGTGTCTCTAGGTGAGAAAGTGGGCGTGAGGGTGTCTCTGTGAGTGGATGCGTGAGTGTCTGTGTGGGTCTTTGAGTGCGTGTTGTGAGAGTTTGAGTGGGTCTGTGGATGGGTGTGTGAATGTCTCGGGGGTCTGTGAGTGAGTGCATGAGTGTCTAAGTGGGTGTGTGAGTGTGTGAGTCTCTGAATGGGTCTATGTATGTGTGTCTGAGTGGGTCTGTAAGTGAGTACATGAATCTTTGAGTAGGTCTGTGAGTGTGCATGAGTCTCTGAGAAGGTCTGGAGTGGGCACATGGGTTTCTGAGTGCATGAGATTCTGGGTTGGTCTGTGAGTGAATGCATGAATCTCTGAGTTGGTCTGTGAGTGGGTGAGTGAGCCAGAGTGGGCCTGTGAGCAGGTGCATGAGTGTGTAAGTGGGTCTGTGAGAGGGTGCGTGAGGTGTGAGTGTCTGAGTGAGTCTATGAGTGAGTTTGTGAGTCTGGGTCGGTCTGTGAGTGGGTGAATGAGTGTCTGAGGGTGTATCTGAGTGTGTCTGTGAGTAGGTGCGTGAGTGTCTCCGTGGATGTGTCAGTAGCTGGTTGAGTGGCTCGGCCACAAAGGAACCTCACTTGCCATTTTATCCAACAAAAGTCCACAGCTTTGCCCAAAATATCGACCCAAGTGGAACTCCTTCTGCCTCCTCGGGGAAATGTCCAGTATGTATTCTACACTAAAGCTATGTAATGTAGCACAATGATATGTCACCAGTGACCTTCTGTGCATTTTCGCAACATGATTGTTTCTGTTGTGTCTTTACATAAATCCTCCTATAGAGAGGCCATCAAGAATACAATGACGTAAATCTCCTCTTATCTAGATGACGTAAGGGCTTCTTTGTTTCGTTGAGATGTCCTCATATTCCTCGGCAACACGAACACCCAAAATCAGGACGAAATACACTGGAGGCCCCTTTGGTAAGCTGTCCATCATCCTGGCAAAAGGATGGGAAGACATATGAATACTACTAAGATGTGCAGTGAAGGGCCAAGCTGATGCAGCTTTGCAGACAGTGAAAAACACGAGGTGTGCTGATGCACTCTACATACCACAGCATTGCCTCTGGCTCAATTATGAGCCAACGTCAAAGTTGAGGGCTGTTTCCCGCTGGGGCAGTGGGCAAAAACTCTGTTCAACAGACTCATAATGACCCCGCAGTCTTTTCAAATTTCATTATTAAGTTTAGCCGTGGGCCTTGTCCAAATATCTAACCATAAGGAAAAAGGGCAAAATGCTGTGACATCCGTTATATAACCTACACTGAACTCCTCGTGCATAGAAAATGCTGTTTGCTGAACACACACTAGGCATCTTAAAAAGGAATTTTCAATGGCATGCAACTTAGCCTGATTAACATACCCCTAGACCTCACTCCCACAAACCACCTTGGAAATACATTTTGCCTGACAAATCTGTAATAGGGCCTTAAATGGTCTTCTCCCTAAACATGAGGCAAAACTAGACACATCTGCCCTTGTATCTTCCTCCTTCTTCCAAATCACAAGAGGATGCCCACACTGAGAGGAATTAAATAACAGGCCCAGATAAGAGAAAACTCTTGTTTTTGGGAGAACACTGGTCACCAAGGTAAACCTGCATGTCTTGGTCTTACAAGGACCAACAACCATCACATAAGACTTTTTAATTTTAACCGATAGATCCAGGTCCTCCATAAAATTAGCAAAGGAGTTAAACAAGGACTGTAAACCCTTGGCAGCATTGCCCTAATATAGAAGCACCAGTAAACACCAGGCTCCCACATGTGGACAATCTGCTTTGATGTCAATCGGGATCTGCTCTAAAGCATTAATATACAATTTAAAAAGAAACAGAGCCAGGATATACCTGTGACGAGCCACTCTTTTGATATCAAAACTTCAATAACATTTTAAAGCGCTGGAATAGCATACTGAGGCTGTAGTACTCAAATGCAGATCTCTTAAAAAGAGGACGATGTTACGGTCCACCCCCATAGTTTGCATGACCTGCACCAATTTCTCTCGATTGACTCGGTTAAAAGCCAAGAAAAGGTCCCCAAACCCAAGTGCATTGAACCAGGACAAGGGATGGTGTATTTACTTAGGACCATAAAGAGGCGTAAACACTGATCCACCATTGACCTCCCAGAATGGAAGTCATACTGCACTTCTGAAAATACAGCATTATCCCCAGCCCACTTCCCTAATCTGTCCAGACGAATAGGCCCTATTACCTTCACAACAGAATCAAGCAGTGGAATGGGCCTATAACAAGGGTTGTCTTTACCCTCTTTTTAAAAACTGGGATAATGATAGGAGACACCCACGTCTGCAGAGGCCCCTCCCTTATTGCTGCATTCACAATTGAAGTTAACACAGGGGCCCATACCTCGAAAAATATACATGTTGGGGGTGGGATACCATTGGGTCCGGGGGTTTTGCTCCTGGTTAAACCTACTATACCTTTCTTAACTTTCTCAAGGGAAAATACCAAATTAGAAGTCCCTGTCACCCACCCCTCACCCCACACCACCGAGGTTCAAAATCTTGTAAGATTCCTCAAAGAAGGTGATCCAAGAATACTCGGTGATATGCGAACCCATGGACATTGTGGATTCCGGGGCCAAAAATGCACTATTAACTTATCCCCAGGATTTAGAGCTACATTTTGAAGGACTTGCTTCAAGCATGTCTTCCCAGGCCACGTCCCTCAAGATAATTTTAATGCCTCCCCATCTTATTTTTATACTGAATGCAACAGTCCTTCACTAGGATGGAATTCATAGGCTTGGCATTCAAGGCACACATAAGATGTCTTCGCACCAAGGTACATTCCTTAACAAACCATCAAGGCCTGACCAAAATACCCCAACACATTTTGGGCCTTTAAAAGGCCAAACCCATATTTGAAATCTCTTCAAACGCCCCCAGAACTTCCTGTGGTAACCTACTGTCCTGTAGGAAAATTCTAAACTCATTCTCACAAAGCAAATTGAATGACCTGTAGAAGTCATCTGGCTCTAACTGCGACCACCTCAACTCCTTGAGATGTAGGTCTGGTGACTCTGCCGACCCCTACTGGAGACTCTTGAACCAATGGAGACCAGCATGGGGACACACGCACCGTGTTTTATAGTCACTAAAAGTGCTCATAGGTATCTCTATCTTGGTAACACAAGGGAAAAGAGGTGCTGAGACAAAAATAAAATTGATAAATGTCATACACCCTCTCCCAATAAAGGTGGGATTTAATGCACTCACTGATGGAGAAGTCCTGTCCAAAGAGAAAACTAAGTTCAGCTTGCTTAACAAAGTATTTTAAAAAAGAACATCAGTGTGAACATACAACTGAACTCCTGTTGCCCACCTTCCCTAAGGTCCTCACACAAATTGACATTAAAATGTCCTACCACCATGAGGCTATATGAGGCCTGGATATTACTTACATCTTGCAAATGAGGCCCAGCATTATAAAAATTCAGTAAAATCAGCTTGGAAAATCCCTCAGAAGGAAATGTCAAACCCTGTAAGGTGGAAACCCCTGTGGATAACACATGTAACGTTCCCCTAACCGCCAATGACGCAGAAGTAACCAGACCCCCTCTTGGTCCTCCATTCTGAAATCCCATTGCTGGAATAAAATAAGTCTTATACCCCTCTGGAAAAAAACTGTTAGATGTTGCCCAGATCACTCTAAAGCCTCTGACAAAATCCTGCCACTTGGGATCCTCAACTTTCCCTGCAAGCCCTGCAATATTTCAGCTAATAAGTTTAAGAGCTTTAACATCAGAGTCTAATGCGTCCTCTTTATGCTAATTTAGTAACTTTGTCTTGGCCCCTCCCCTGCTGGCATTCGCTTCAAGTCAATCACATCCATCCAGGTTCCCAGGGAAGCAAATCTGTAAGCAAGGGTTAACTCACAGGGGGCAACTACTTGGCCATCCTTGGCTGGAAATTGGGAACCTGGAACGTACCATTCCTTTAACACAGGAACACAATCCACTGACACAGGCCTGTAGAAGAAACCCAAAGGGAGGGCCATAATAGATGTAGCAACAATGTCAACGTTAGGACGTCTACTAGAGGCAAGGCTTTTACCTGCAATGAATGGCTTGTGAAAATGTATCATCACGCAGTCGCCCTCCAAATATTTCTTTGCTCTGCCTTGCCCCTAAACCCACCACCCTAGGATCTTCCACTAACCCATTTGAATGAGCAACTCCTCCTCTAGACAAACCGTAGAAGCTAACTTATCCCCTGTAGACTGCCTATCAGCACAGGTCTGCCTACTAGTGGACGCAGGTGGAACCAGTGTATTAGATAAAATATAACCCTGCACACTACACCCCTCCACTGACCTTTCTTCCACCATAGATCCAGTAGGCCTTGAGGTGGGCGCAACAGGGACAGTAGATGAGCCAAGGGAGGATATATGATCACCCATGGTTTGCTCTAGATTATTGTGTTTGTTTAGCAAAAACTCAACTGCAGCCAGACACTCTAAAATCAGGACCAGCCTAGAATCCAGGGCTAAAATCAAGATATCACAAAAACTTATATTTACCATTGGCAGTCAAGTCTTTTGATTTCTGTGACTGAATGGCGGTAACCCCAGGATGTTTCGATTTACTGCCAACCCCTTATCTTTTTCTTTTCCCATACCACCCCCTGATCATTATTAGGTACCATCAAAATTTCTGGTTTCATAAGGACAATTGTAAAGCCAGACCTCAAGGACGAAGAGTCCACAGAAAAAGGCATGGCAGATGACTGAACCTCTTGGCTCTCCTCTAACAAAGACAATGTTGCCACCACAGCACCTTCAATTGGGGAGCAAGTCAGACAGGCTCCAGAAGGACTGGACAGCAGAGAGGTAGGCAAGGAGAGAAAAAGAAAGCATTCTGCCAATAGAATCTCTTTTTCAATAATGCCTACAGTGTGCATCAAAAACACATCCATAGTTGTATTGGACTGGTACTTTGAGGCATGTGAAGGTAGTTTCCTTTTCCTCATCGACATATAGGTGTCAGCTAATTTGGTATGATGAGGTAAAGTACCACACCTATACTTAAAGGCCACTACTAATGTGCAGAAAGCTTAAGTGGGCAAGCTGGTTAATTAGTCCAAGGAAATCACTGGACCAAGAGGTAGTGGCAAGTAGAACCCCCCAAAGAGACAACACACAAAGACTTTTAAGGAAGCATTGTTTTCTGTGCTACTTGGAACTGCCTCACGTGGCTCTATCAAAAAACCTTCTAAGAAGCAGCAAGATGAACATCAAAACTGTAAAGCGTACCTCCAAGCAGTCAAGCCAACAGCAATAACTTATAGCATGTTTCCCATACAAGATGACCAATTCTCCCATGAAGGCCCTGTTTCCTCAAGGATGGCAGTTGAGTCACAGATAAATGCAATAATTGGAAGGAAGAGCCAATGAGTCACAATGCTAATGCCTGTAGCCACAGCCAAGAGGGAGGGCCCAGCCCAGCCTCCTCTGGGCTTTGACAGCTGTGGATGGGCCGTCCTTGGCCTGGGCTTTGCCCGAGCAAACCCTGTGCACGTATCATGTCATGGGGAGAGTGACGGTGCAGAAAACACTAGTTATGGCTCCTTCCTCCTGCAGCAGTTGAATCCAGTGCAGGCAAGGTGCTCCCTGGCACCATGAGTCCCACCAAAAAGATGGCAACAAAACAGAACAACGCACTGCAGGGAGAGTGACGGCGCTACAAGCGCTATTATTGGCTCTTCCCCCCTGCAGTAGCTGAGTTTGGTGTGGGCAAGGTGCTCACTGGGGCTACGAGTCCCACCAGGGAGATGGCAACAAAACAATCTCTCCTACTTGGAAAATGCATTTCTACCCCAAATGCTCACTACAGGTTGGACCACTGCTGGCAATACTAGCATTCTTTTTTGCCAGTCAAGAATTGTAAGACCTGGCTCCGTGGTATGTGTGGCCCAGTAACACAAACTGAGGGTTCCCAGGTGTGTAGATATTGAACACTGAGGTAACATTCCCTGCCAATATCAACCCAGTCTCTGGCCTTACCTTAACAGGTGTAGTAGTGTACTCAATTTACCACCGCCTCTCCAGCATTCAGAAGACTTTGAGTTTGTGTATCTTGTTGGGTGGGGTAGCAAGTCATAAGTAGCTTCTATATGGTTATTATTCTATTCACACATCTTATTGCTACCCTGGATACATCAGAGGCTTTTCATCAGTCATCATCAAAAGTAGCCTTGCCAAATTACTCCTCCCAACCCTTCTGCCCTAACTTTTATGGATCTGTGTGAAGATGGTTATCATTGGAAAGAGTGTGGACATTTGTTTCCTATTATATTTGCCTTCGCTCTCCCATCTTTCTATCATTGTAGGATCATGAAGTCCCCCATCTTTATTGGTGGGCCTGATACCCAGTGAGAGACTTTAAAATACTCATACCTTTGAGTCACTCGTAAACCAATTATTTTTCAAGTTAATAAAGAATTTGAAATCTCCCCTTCTGAATAACGACCCCCAAATGGTTCTATGACACAAAATAAAAAATATAATTGACAAATAAATGGTGCCATAAATATTGCTATAACAATAGCATGTTGCTATACTCATAATGTTATTGACAAACCTTTAAAAGTATATTGTTCACAGCAATAGTGTCCAAAATTGTCAAAAATGTTGTTTTTCCATATGTATAGTTTAAGGTAGTCAATTTTAAATGTATAATGTACAGGTAATAATTTTCACTAGTTATTTAAAAATATTTATAAATATGTATTTATATAAACACACATATGTATGTTTGTGCTTATAAAATATGTAGATAATAAGGCATAATTGATTAAAACATTTATTTCACACTATATTAATTTGAACCTTTTTAATGTTTTGAACTAATTAAATGAAAATATAAATATTAAAATATATCTATTTTATTAAATATAAACACAATTAAAAATAACATACAAAATAAACATTTAGATAGCTATATATATTTAATAGTTAATTTCATTAATATATAAAAAGTAAAATAGTGAAACCTTCAAAAACACATTTACTTAAAATAATATAAATGTGAAAAAATAGAAAAAACACACAATATTAAATATAATCAAATAAATACATAAATCCTATTTCACCAATAGGAGGACAAGTGCTGAACTCCTGAATGATTAGATTTACTAATCCCACACCAGTTTAAGCAGCAATAGGGAAAGTGTTGGACTTCATAGAGGCTACATTTACAATTCTGACTCCCATCTGAGCAACAGCAGGTAAAGTGTTGGATTTTGGAGGGATTTGATTTACTATTCCCACTTCAGTTTAAGCAACAGTAGGGAAAATGTATGATTTCAAGATGGTTCCATATATGAATACAAGTCCAATTTATTACTAAACATTTTAAACATTTAACATACTATATTATTAAATTACAATATACAGTGATATATATCTTAGCAAGAATAAAATATATATACATTAAAAGATAATTAAAGAAAAAATCAAATTACATATAATAATATTAATTTCCCAAACTGCCAGAACATTTAAAAAAAATTAAATGTTTATCTATTTATAATAATTTAAATTAAAACATAAAACAACAAATAACTTTTACAATACAAAAATCATTCCACTGACAAAAATGCACACTCACCATTAAAAACATGGCATTGTTTGAAAAGAATAAATATAAAAAGTATACATAAATATTTACCATGACAGATAAATATAAATAAATATACCATGTTACATACTGTACATGTATAATAAACATATAACTCTAAAATACAAATTAAAATAAATACAACTGTACAATTACACAATAAATAATGCATTACGTAAATAATGTACAGAATTAATAATCATACAATTCCCAACAATTAAAAATGTTTTTTCAAGATATTCTGTGGATTTTAGGTACTGACACTTGTGTTTCACTTTTCTCAAGCTCACCAGAAGTGCCCAGTGTGAACTGGGTGCCCTCTTTGTCTGTAGTTCAGCACTGAGAGGTCAATACCTCCTATTCTATCAAATGACCTGCATAGTCCTGAAAGGATTCATTTCATCTCTAGTGTGCTGCCATGGTCCCTGGCAAATCAGAATAAGGCATGTTTAAATGTTATGCTCCAAACAAGTGTTTCACTCAATACCTGCTGTACGTCAGTATCTGCTGTGATCCACTAAAGAGCGAAACATGTCCATGGGTAGGAAATTGAAATATTAGTTAATAATTATCAAGCTTTGCCTCACTGGAAGGATAGTAACTGTTTCTGTAGGAGGACTATATTAACCAGAATGCACAGGGAGGGCTACTTAATTGTGTTTCATCTGGCAACAACTTCAGATGCCTAAGCTATTGGAGAGTGCCAGTCCAATTTTGAACATGGCCACATGTAGGTGGATGTTGCATAAAATGGTTCCTGGGTTCATTGGCTGCAACCAGAAGTAAATGTCCCTTGTAGTAACAAGCGCTTTGTCACTCGACTTTAATTTGTATGCAGCAAACAAATGTGGCACTGCTAACGTGTCCCAATCTAGATAATCTATTCACTCTGGGACTCGTTTTAGGCCGATGAACCTTTTGAACCTGATTGAAGACACCTTAAGACGAGATAACTAATCAACATGTCAATCAATAAGTCAATAACGTCATCAATAGTCACCATAACGAATCATTTAGATTGATCAGTAACATTAATAAAACTCGGAAACCACCACGACCTTTCAGTCATGAATAACCACACCAGTTTAGTACGATTTTACGATGTTTATTCCCTATTGATTACAATTCTACTAGTAAGTTTATTAGTCTCAAAACCATGAAACACATCAGCATTGTCATAATATGGCAACTCGAATAAGATTTCACCAAAGCAAAGATCACGAACATTAGAACATAACACATCGTCAACATAGGTTAACCTTAGCAGAGTATCATTAGCGCATTATTCAACAAAGCATCGATTCAGTCATTTGTCTATTTGCGTCCGTTTAGTGAACTCCTTAACTAACCTCGAATTAGCATTGGCATGTTAGGCTTCGTGCAAAACAATTTAGCAGCACAAATTTAGAAAACATCTATCTATGGTCTCTGTCAAAAGAAGCAGTTGGTACCTAGAAAGGAAAGGCAAACAGACAATTACAATTTCATCATCATATAGTGACCCTCCATATTGGGTCAGCATACAGAGTCAGTCTTCGTCCTCAGGACATCAATTGATTTGCCATAAGCCAGGAAACACAGCAAAGTTCAGCAAGACGGGGTAAGTAGGGACACTTCCGTCATGAGGAGGAGAAGTATAAAACGGACAAGGTAAGGGTGAGGATGGTTTGAAGAGTCAAACAGCAAAGTTTTTGGGCAGAGTGACAAAATGTCTGGGTCATAGCAAGAGTTCGCAATGGCATCTCCTCATAGCTCCTTGTGTCAAAGGTTTTTATCCCTTTTCTATTGTTCAGTCCCCTAATTTCTAATTGGGCAGGTTTGGCACCCCATTATCTCCATCCAATGGTTTTCCAGTCATACCACTAAAATTGTCACCTCATAACAGTTTACACGTAGTTTATTGGTTCTTGTGCTTGACGTCTCCACTGGGTCGAATGTCCGGTATGATTTCATACTCTTGTGGTCCTCTCGCATCCCCAGTCAGTGGTTCCATTGTCTATACCGGTTAAGGCGACCTTGTACCTGTAACGAGTCTACACTGTTGCATTCAGCAAGAATGTTTCCTTGAGCAAGTCGAGTTTCATGAGAACGGATCTACTACAGTTACACTCATCTTCTAGCTTCTGGAAAAATATGATTACATGTCCTTCAGCAAGTCAGCACACTGCACGTTAGAAAAATACATTTAATATGAAACCGGGCAGCTAGGCCCCGACTCATGCTAACTAAGGCCTAGTGAATTAATTAGCAAAACCTTAATGTATAGCTCTTAATACTAATACAAAATCATACATTAGTGCATCAATAACTCATCATTAGTCAGTTTTATTAGTCCCTGTATTTATTGATGGCCACTCCCCGAGTGCACATTTCGGACTCATGTTTAGTAAAACACATTAATAAATTTTCTATGCGGCATTATTATGCATTACTTCATAAACATTTCATGTTAATTTTGATTATAAGAGCTACACTCCAACAGCACTAAGTACATTCTGGTGAGCTACAAACACGGCACACATCTGGAAATAAGGTAAGGCCAGCCTGGCCTTTAGACGGCATTTGGATTGTTAATTTCGATCCTGAATTAACAAATACATAGGACTCAAGTAGAGGCACTCAGTGCAGAGAATCTGCTGTAGCTCTGCCTCATGCAGCACAAAATGGCAGTCAACAGGTGACTAATTATTCTGTAAGGCAATAGAAAACCCTGCACGCATGCAAACAAATATTACCTATGCAAGAAGCACACAAGCAACTGCTAAATCACGTCTGTCTCAAACTGCCACTAAGTCTGAGTGTGTCACACAGGCTCTGGGATTCTTCACTTACAAATCAACAAGTAAACAATGAGCAGACTTTTACAAGCTTTTCCAGGAATGCTAGATGACGATGGGTCTCCTAGGAGTCTTCAGACTTCGGTCACCAGATGTACACCATACCAATGCTTTCCTCCATTCATCACTAGGAGCCAGAGCGCTCTCACTAGGTTCACCCACTAGAAAACTGTATAGAGTTCGAAGGGGGGGTAAGGGGGGGGCAAGAGTAAGTACTATAGCCAAAGGACGCTCTGAACAATAGAAACAGACACTGTGTGCTGATGAAAGTGCTGAGGACTGGTGTTAGTAGACAATACAGAATACACTTTGTAGGCCAAAGAGCTCCCGGCAGCATCCTCACTAGAATTTGAAAAAGCCACAGACTTGTTTTCCTATGAAGACATGAAGGGAGCTAGGACATTATGATCATCAGACTGTTTTTTTACCTTCAGTAATATTAATTAAGCTGTCTAGTAATATTAGATTGCCTCATCTTGGGGTTTGTGGAATAGAATTGTCGAAGGTAAAAATAATGTCCAAAGATCATGTATTTAAAATTTATGTTTCACGAGTTTGGAACTATATATGATTAACTGGCGTTTAATACTTACATGCATTTTTTCCACTGGAGAAGTGGTGTTGTTGTAAATCTGGAGTTTGGCTGTGTTAGCGCCTTGAGACCCGCACGGGTGAGTAGCGCGCTTTATAAATGTTAATGATTTGATTTGATTTGATTTGTTATTTGAATAAAGAACATACAGTTGTACTGGTTGCTGGTGAAGCGCCTTTTCTCAGATCCTGAGGTCACGTTTTATATCCTCATTTCAATCTTTGTGTCACTGACTAGTGTCACTATTCCAATGGCTTCGTCCCATGTAACTTTTGCTTCCCCAGTGTCAATGGCTCACATTAACTGGGGCTATGTGCAAGTGGCAGAAAAAGATTTCCCATTATATATGCTACTGTCCCACTGCCATTATTGTTTGAACAGTGTTCCTGCGTCAATGTACACATTTCAGTGCTCTTGTGTCAGTGCCGCAGTCTCAGCATCCCTATATCAGTGTCAGTGCTCCCCTCATATTATGCTATGTTATGTTACTCGAAATCTGTAGAGCACACATACACCAGATAGGTTTCTTGGCACAAAAGTAATAAGTAGGCAGAGTGCTGTAAAGGGATTTAGCCTTATGCCTGTTTAAACATCCAGGTTTTTACCAGCTTACTTAAACTCGTATATATGGGTGCGGATCTGATGTCAGGCGAAACAGAGTTCCATGTGTGGGGAAATCACCGAAAATCTAGCACAGCCCAACTTCTTCCCTTCAAATCTTGGTATAGGCAGGAGGTTGAAATAGGCTGATCTTAGGTTACGATTGGGGGGTATAGCTCTGGATTCCTGAGGATATGAACGCCAGACTTTTGATGTGAAGAGATTTAAAGATAATGCAGCCTGTTTTTAAGATGGTCCTTTGGGCTACTGAGAGCCAATGTAGCTTTCCATCAATAGCTTGATACAGCAGTGTCTGGGTTGATGAAATACCAGCCTAGTTGCCTGGTGTTCTGCAATTTGTAACCTAAGGTTGAGGCTCATTGTGAGTCTGAAATAGAGGGCGTTTTAATAGTCTATGTGGGAGAAAACTAAGGCAATGATGATTTGGGTGGCGGCTTCAAAGGTAAAGCATTACCTGATTTTTCCAATTCTCTGAAGTTGGAGAAAACATGAGGAAATCATTGCTCCTATCTATGGTTTCATTGAGAGATCATCATTGACGAGGATCCCAAGGCTTTTTACAGCTTTCTTGGGCAAAAGAGGAGATCCATTCTCAGAGGACCAGAAAGAGGCGTTGTATTGTTGGAGATTGTTTTTTGTAATAACACTTTTTGTTTTATCAGAATTTAGTTTTTGCTGGTGCCTGTTTATCCAGTAACAAATGTATAATGAGTTTTGGAAGAACTCCATGGATTCCAAAGTGTTATCAATGGTCAAAAGCAGCTGTATATCTTCAGTGTAATTATTGATTTCCACCTTCCGCTTCTGTAGGGAAGGTACCTGGGGCATAGGTAAAGATTAAAGAGTTGGGCGTTAGGGAGCACCCTGTGGTACTCCATAGTTTAATCGGACCTTAGATAAACTAAAGGGGGAGAGATGGACAGATTGTGAGTGGTCTTTGGGGAACGATTTCATATAGTTCAGGGCAGTGTCCTGCAAGCCCGCGACCATGACACAGTTGTTTCAGAAAAGCATGGTGGACTGTGTTAAAGGCTGCTGATAGATCTAAGAAGACCAGTGTCTGAGTGATGCCTCTTCCTGCTTCTTCTCTCATGTCATCTACTAAAGAGATGATAACTGTTTCTGTTGGGTGGGCAAGTTAAAAACCTGTCCGGTGAGAAATTAGAAACTAGATTCCTCTAGGAAGGAGCAGAGATGCTGTGCGACATGCACCTCTAGTAGCTTTGCTAGATAACAGAATAAAGAGATAGGTCAATAGTTTTTCACGATTGCGGGGTCCCCTCTGGGTATTGTTTAGGAGTGAGATTAGCACAGTCTCATTGTAGGAGTGTGGAACACTACCCTGACTTACAGATGACTAGAGAGGGAGATAGCTGGCCCAGGGAAGTGAGAGAATATGGTTTTTAGGATCCAATAGCGGCAAATGTCTTTCAGGGATTCTGATTTAACTTTGGCCAACAGATCCATGAGATGATCTTTATTTATGGTGGGAAAAGCCAAAGGTGTGGTATAGTTTTTGTTTTCAGATGGAGTCACATTGGCTGGTGAGCTCTGGGCATGCTATTGTTTAGTGCCTTGATGTTGTCAATGAAAAATAAGTTCAGAGCATTACATAGGCTTTGGGTGGGGATGATAGGAAGAGTTACTCTGTCCAGATTAGATAGTTCTGTGACAATTCCAAAATATTTCTTTGTTGTTTTTTTTACAGAGTTTGGAATTTTGTTTGAACAAAAAGGTTGATTTAACTCACATGATTGCTTTTTTGTAAGGTATTAGGTGTTGGACAAAGATTTCTTTGTTTTGGGCAAGTAGGAATTCTGCCATTTCCGTTCTTCTTGGCAGAGAATGAGCTTGGTTGTTTTTAGCTCTTCTGAATACCATTTGGACGCTTCATGCCCCGTGTCTGGTTGGTTTTGCAAAGAGGCCAGTGAGTGTTGTTAACTACCATTAACCAGCACTGATATTGCCTCCTCAAATTCATCTCAGTAGGGGTGTGTAAGAAGATTGCCAGTGAGTTGCAGAAGGTGTTAAGATTTATACAATTCCAATTCATGGAGAGAATTCCCAGGCATGTGAGGAGTTTGAGTGGGGTCAGGTCATTTAAAGTGAATTTAATTAGGTGGTGGTCTGACCATACACAAGGAGAGATAGTGAGAGTGGATGTGATTAGCTTAGTGGCCAGACCTGGTCTAATGTGTGACCCTCGATATGTGTGGGTACAAGCACATGTTGGTCGAAGTAAGACTGTTTAGTATGTCAGTGAGATATGTGCAAGTTTGGCTGCCAATATCCTCATTCACCAAATAATTGAACTCTCCAATGAGTAGGATTTTTGTTTGGTCAATGGCTAATGAGGAGATTGAGTCAGCCAAAAGTCAGAGGAATGGTTACATATGGCCTAGGGGTTTATACATGAGGGCACTTATCAAGGGGGAAATTGGTGAGTTTAATTTGATCAACATGTCAACCGTTGGAATCAATATAGAGGTAGTTTTAGTGAAAATAAGACATGTTTGACAGCTTCTGCACCTTTTTTAACTATCAGTCTGCTAGTATTGAGTGAATAATAGTTTTTGGGGAAAGCTGCTACGATATCTGGCATGGATTTGTCCATTAAACAAGTTTCAGTCATCAGAATTAATGTGCAAGAGTTGGTGCCTGAATGTGCATCTCTTCTGGTAGTTTCCCTGAATCAGTTTTGATGCTCTAGTGCTAGCGACCTAGTGTCAGTTCCTCTATGCTGGTGCTCAGTGTTGTGTCCCTTTCTAATGATAGTAACCATGTATTGTATCATCCTTCCTGCAGCAGTGTCCCAGTTCTGTTGCCCTTGTGTCAGTGTCTCAGCATTAGTGTGTGTGACTTGTCAATGTTTCTAGGTCAATGTCTCTATGTCAGTGTCACTCTGTGTGTTTCACTCTGATGGTGTTCCAGTATTAAAGCCTCTAACCATATTTCTCTATTTACCCTGCGCTAGTGCTCTGATGTGAGTGTCAAAGAGTCAAAATCCCTTTGACAGCTCTTATGCACCATTGCCCATGTGTCTGTGGCAGCAACCCAATGTCAGTGTCTCTATGAGAGTGTCCTCATGTCCCAGTGTTTGTATTCCCAGGTAGTTTTACTGTGATAGTAACCCTTGACAGGGCTGCAGCACCCATGTCAGTATTGGTGCTTGTGTTTCAATCCCCCATGTGTCAGTTGCCTCTTGACCATATAGGTTTTCACGTTTCACTATACTACTGAGAGTGGCTATTTGCAGTTGCCCCATTGTCCCTTTGTTATCGTCCTAGTGTCAGTCTTCCTGTGTCACTGTAACCAAATGAATATACCCATAACAAAGTTGTTGGTCCTGTGGCAGTGACCCCAGAGACATAGGGCCTGGCTTAGATCTTGGTGGTAATGGTCCCACCATTGATTTTCCGACTGAAAACCTGACTGCCTCTTTGGCAGTCCGTCCGCCCAATTTGGATGTTGGCGTCCCATAGGCAAAAGAGTGCCCAAGTCCTACCAACTCCACCAAGGATTCCCATCAGCATCAACCACACCATAGGAAACAATGGCTGATGGTGGGACTGCAGCCACCTTTACTGCCATGTAGATTTGGATGTGCCTTACCACCAAGATATCTGTGACAGTCCGACCTCCACATCTGAGTTGGCTGACTAGGGGGGCAAATGGTGTGAAAACCTACATTTTTTCAAGAATCTACTTCCATTTTCGACTGGACACAACTGAACAACACCTTCAGTTGATGCAGCCTCTGGACAACAGAGAAAACACAATCCCTCCATTGATGGACTCAAAGGTCTTTTGTGGTGGTCGTTGTTGTGATGTGTGTAGTTGTGCTTTTGTGTGTGTGTGTTTGTGTGCATGAGTGTGTCGTTGTGTTAGTTGTTTTAGTTGTGTCATGTGTGGGTGCAATGTCAATAGTGTGTATATGTTTTGTCATGGATGCGCGTCAATGTGTGTTTGTGGCATGTACATGTTGTGTTGTGATGGAATGGCAATGGATTTGAGTGTGTATGTGGTGTGTTGTGTGTGATGCAGATGTACACATATGGGCTAGGTACAGGGTGTGTGTGCATGTGAGACTTAGCTGTATTCCATAGCCACTGCCTTTGTCCGATGTCCATTGGCTCCAGCGACGGTCTTCCTCCGTCAGCAATCCACTGGTAGAACACCACCTGCAGGGCTGTAACATATAAATATGGATGGGGGCCCCACCCACCTGATGGCTAGGAAGGGCACTCCGGCATTGCAGTCTACGGCTCAGCTGCAATACATCTAAATATGGTGGGCGGAACACCATTGACGTGATGGTGTTTTCAGGCTGCGGCCACAACTGCTTGGTGGTAGGACTGCCAAGATTTAAATTAGACCCTGAATCAAAACCAAATTAACACACATACTTCATATGTATAAATGCATTTTGCGTTGTATGGCCATTTTAGTGATGTCTCTGGACACTTTATTTTAGCAAATAGGCCTGCCGCTTGTGCCCTTTAACTCTGTTACATTTCATTCTGCTTAATTTTAATTATCTCAGCATAAAGCACATTTGTGGTGTTATTTTCATTTCTGTGTCTAGAAGTTCATTCACCTAGGAAAGCATTGTGTTTCTTAGCAAGACATTCTTTTCACTTTGTGCTTTCCTCAAGGCTGCAGCGAGATAGGGTTTCCGTCACAAGTAATACACCCCATCTCTGACGTTCACAGAAGCATAGACATCCTTGCATAGGGACATTTTCTCAGAACATCAGCTGCTGTAAAAACACTTCTTTGTCCCATTCACATTAGCGGGAAATTCCAGCCAGATGAACACAACTGCATGCTGACTGACCTTGCTACAGCTGCTTGCTGAGACTGCCAGTTCCCTGACCTGCATGGTAATGGTGTCTCTATAGACAAGAGGCTTCCTTGCTCAGGTATGGGGTATGATACAGTATGTGATGAGGACCAGGGAAACAATCCTCCTTCAAAGGCCATGGTGAAATAAAATATGTAGGCATTGCACATAAACATTTATGGATGCAAGGAATATGCATTAAAACTATTGGTTGTACTGATTTTGATGTATACTCCTGAAGATATATGTGAAGCACTTGAAAGTCAAACTTCCGTGTAAACAACAGTAGAAGATTTGAACTGTGGGGATTTCTGACACTCAAACCTTTCTTTTTGAGCTGTGACAACTGAATGTAGTCTTTAAAAAAAAAACAGATGCAGTAATCTAAAATTACTCCCTAACAGCCCCCACCTCTCCAGCATTCAAAACCTCCCATGAGTCATGAAAGGGTCAAGTTTTAGCATCTTGCTGTTGTGCAAAGATATCACATTTGAATATTTTCCAAATTGGTTTATGGGTGTTAAGTGCCTTAATATGCTCCTTGTGTAAGCTAAATATGCCAGAGGTATTACGAAATATCGATGGCATGTATTATAGAAAGTAATGAAAAACATCATGAAAAAGCAGTATACATGAGATGATCCTCCTCCAAATACCATGTTTAACAATAATTCAACGTAAAGCTACAACAGAATTTGTTTTTTAAATTATTTGGTTCCATCTTCTAATGCACTGTGTTTGAAATTGTCCCTGGATGTAAACAGGACATTCATATGAAGTATGTCATGCAGCATTATCTGTCAAATAGTAACAACAGAGGCCAGTGAATTGTCTATGAGTGTGTTCACTCATTTAATTTGCTTTACCTGGGTCAGCTTGACAATTTATGAACAACTAAGTAGTTTCAAATCTCATATTTTAGCTTTTCATTGTGTTTGTCGATAGCTTTTAAATTGCTCAAATTGTGGGAAATGATTTTTGTGCAAATCATAATATTTTTCTCACAAGGCAAGCAAGTAGGGATTCTTTGATTGATTTTAACTTAATTGACGTTATTTCTTTTTTGTAATGTCTATGAAAATTATATCCCATTTCGAATGTTCGCCTGTGCTATGATACGAAGCTATTACTATGAATATCAATTGCAAAAACTGTTTGCCGCAACTAAACTGTACTTTTATCAGAACGGAATTGCCTTATTAGGTAGTGAGGCTAGTATTTACATCTTAGAAAACTAGAATTATGTAATATGTTTATTAAATGTAAAAGTTTAATAAATGCATATACTTCCATAATATATTGCAGGAAGTATTAATATTTAAAAGGTGTGCCTTCTTTCTTCAGAGCTGGGCATCTTATAAAATCTGCCCTTTTCCAAAGTATGTGCAATCCATTTTCAATGGGGCTTTATGTAAATAACCTTTACAACAAGATGCTGTGCTTCCAACAGTTGAACTTCATCTAACACGAGATGTGCAATATACTCATTATGGTAACAAGTTTCAAATGATTACTCCTCCTAAGTAAATCATTTCTTTAATATTTCACAATGAATGTATCTGTCATGGTCACCATTATCTTACAATGGGCACTGGGTGCATAGCCAGGCTTTTGGCCATGCGCTGCAGTCAAGATCTTTTCAAAGGAGCCCCCACGGCTCGGCCCACAGTATCGCCTCTTGGCCTTCCGTTGAGGTTCTGCGCACATTCACTGGGCCCAGCTCATCACCACTGGTTATTTTCCTTGTTTTCCGCAGCTGTATCCGTTCACCGGGCCTAACCATTAGAGAAGTCTTTCACCCAGCTACCAATGAGGTATTAGTGATGTCACTAAGTAAACGATATGTGATATGATGTAACTGGTAACAATATGTGTGATGTCACCTGTGAAGCTATTGATAAAGGCACATACATAGCGAGAAAATGCAGTGCATTGAGCCAGTAGTAGTTGTGCATATCCACACACCTGGCAAATCGAATTAGTTATACGTTATTTTGATCTAAAGCATAACACATTTACACCGGAAAAGTCTTTTTAAATTCCATTTTATTCTCATTATGGTAAAGTTAAAGGACCATAATTTCAGTTTTTCAAAATGTTATCAATATTTTTTCAGCTTTGTTATGATATATTTTCTCCTGTAATTAACGTAGCAAACACCTGCTCGCAGCTTTCAGGTACAGACCTTACCTAGTCCTCATCTATTTGAACCTCTTGTGTGCAGTTGACCAGGGCATAGTGCATGGTCTTTAGCTATACCCTGCTCTTGTTTAGTGTTCCCCCAAATTCTACTGTGCATGGCCATCAGTCATTTGAGTGGGTTATGTTCAGAGGGTCTTGCCATTGGTGATGGTCTGTGCCAGTCTCTATTTCACAGAACCACATTGCACCAGACCCAATGTTTAAGATGTGGCCTTCATTCTTGCCCTGAATTCAGTCCTTGTGAGAGACTGGAAAGCTTTCCTTGTTTGAGAGTGTGGGCCTTAGATACAAAGGCCAATATTTATACTTTTTTGTGCCACATTTGCGTCATTTTTTGACGCAAAAACAGCACAAACTTACAAAATAGAATTGTATTTCTTAAGATTGTGCCGCTTTTGCGTAACAAAATGATGCAAATGCGATGCAAAAAAAGTATAAATATTGGCCAAAGTGTGAAATCTGTGTACGTCTTTCAGTTGTCTGTATAGCCTGGACTCAGGACATTTGCATGGTACATTTTTTTAGTGAACAGTGAATAGCCATCATCTACATCCTGCTCCGATACTGTGCTTTCCAAACCCACTCTGCTTGCTTTATGAGGTGTGATCTTTGTCTATACCTTTCCCTCAGTTCCAATACCCCAGAGAGTGCTGTGAACAGCTATTGACTGTGAGCACTGGAACAGGGATTTGGACATGGGCCATGCTTTCTGGGCACATGACATGGCTTTCTAATACACCTGTACCAAGTACTGGCCCTCCAGGCTCACTGCACATAGCCTTCAGCCATTCACAGTTTGGCTGGGTGCAAGGCATTACCTTCAGATTAATTTCATCTATCGCATTTTACTTTAAATCATAACAATTAAATAAAAAATGTGGGTTCCAGGATTTCTAGTAGGTAAACCAGTACCAGATACACTGCCTAGAATATAGCATAAATGTTACACTGTTATGTGGACCTTGGCTGACCTTATTGGAGAAGTATAATAAAGACTGTCTGTCATATTTACTTTTCTCAGACATAAAGCGTGTATATATAAATGAGAACATCATTTAAGGGTTTTTGTACATGGGGTCAAAGAGGTACATACTCTTAACCACGGTGGTGGGAATCCTAGTAGGTGGGTTGTGAACAACATAGATGGCGAGAAATGTAAACCTAAATGATACCGAGCAGGAATGGGAAAAGGATATCCATTTTTTATCGTTATGTTACAGTTACGTTAGCTGCAAAAGACAGTGATACATTTAACTTTATATTCTGTACATCCTTCATCTCTTTGTAATTGGTTGATAAAGGATTAAAGTCCTAGAGAGAGTGGATCAGAAGAGTGTCAGTTGAGAGTGTGTTGTTGTGATGGGACCCAAGTGGTTTAAAAGTATGGAATCTTGAAGAAGCACCAAGTGGTGTGGATGAGATCAGAAAACTCTGTTTTGTGAAAAGTTGGTTATGAGTTGGGGATGTTTTGAACAAGGAAGTAAGGTTTAACGTTCGAAAGAGCTTTTAATACTATGGTATCTAATTTACACAAGGCTGGGAACTAGGACACCTAATGGTGGTGGGAAGAGGAAGGTATGTGCCCAAGAAAGTATGCAGTGTCCTCACAGCAAAATGTAAGACTTTGACCAAGAGGGAGAAGTCAAGTACAGAAAGCCTCACAAGAAGAATATTGGCCGATTCCAGTTTGATAAATACTATTAATTTGATAAATGTTTTTTCTCTGTGAGGTAAAAGTTTATCAGTGGATCTTCCACATTATTATTTGATTTCGTTAAGCAGTGGCTCTAGTGAAAATAAACAATTGCATTAAAATGGGATTTAACTGAAGAGGCTTCTAGCAGAAAAAGCAGCAGTCAAAGTGCTCTGGGAAATAAGAACAGGTAAAGAAGCATGTGTAAATGTGATGTCTGTCTCAAATTAGTTTAGAATTATGGAACACAGGTCCATACAATGGTGTTTTGCCATGTAACAGTTCAATGTCCATGACTGCAGTTCAGATATTGAGCTGGAAACTTGAATGTAATTTGGTTGTATTCTTTGTGAAGGTGGTAGGAGAGCCCAATGGAGGAGATGATATCACCAGGGAAACTGCTGTACAGAGAGAAAAGCAACAGGTCCAGGACTGAATTCCTGGAGACACCAACTGCTACCATTTGGGTGGGAGGACATTTGAACTCGATGTAACAAAAAGACATGTCAGTGAATTATGAGGAAAAACAGTTAAAGGCTGAGCCAGTATAGTCATTGGTATTTAGAGAACACTGCAATGTGATGATTAGCAGTATGACAGTATGGAATGCTGCAGAGAGGTTGAAGAGTATGATCAAAACTGAGAGCTGATTACTGTGCCCAGAGTTCAAGATATTAAACAAATGTACGAGAGAAGCTTCAATTAAGTGGAGCACGCAAGTTCAAATAAGGAAATCCTGATTACATAACCACACCCTTCACCCATGACCTGCACTACAAGTTACATTTCTTAGTTTGGGAGTAAGACTTATGTACTCTAGGCACCTTTCATTTCTCTAGGATTTGCGTATATTGCTCATGCCTTCTCACGATTGCCATGTTATTTTTACTCATAGTGAGGTTCATGGAACATTGATGGGCACTTCCACTCTGAATTTACTGAATGTTCTGATCATGGTAGTAAATCCAGTTTCAAAGGCTCACTGAATCATTAGAAGTCTGCAGACTACGAAATGATCAGTGGAACAATGTGCTTCGTTGACCAATTAGATTAATTTTTACTTTGGTTTATGTAGTTCAAAAACGGTTCACAAAACTCACAGTCCATTATACAAAAGATTGTAATTTTCACATTCATTGTCACCGTTAGTAATAACAGTATGTCATCAACTAAGTTAAAAAGCAAGACAAAACTGGAACAATCATTTAAAAATGCAGTATGATTGACCTTGCCCACCCTAGTTCAAAAACGTATGCATTGAACAAGATGTGTCTGCTGTGGGTTTTATATATTAGGTCTGACACCTAGCATTGGTCCATCTCATATGGGCTCAAAGGAGTGGGAGGTTGAGGATTAGGCAGCATGTGTATAATATTAGGTCTGACACCTAGCATTGGTCCATCATATATGGACTCAAAGGAGTGAGAGTTTGATGTTTAGGCAGCATGTGTATAATAGTGCACAAACTCCCTTTCCTCAAATATCCGGAACGGATGGTTTCAGAATGAGGTTCTAGTGACTGAACACACTCTTTCACATTTACTGCACTTGTACTGACCCTTTCTCCTTTGAGTCTGAGATGTGTCTTCCTTGACCCATGGTGTTCAGGGAGAGATGGGCTGGTGCATACAAAACATGTGAACATTCGTATGCTTGATCCCACAGCCCACTCTCCTAAACCCAGGAGCATGGATCAGGTAAGCAAGTGTACTATCATATATTCTATGTATGTGGTGAAACGTCTCCCTCAGCACCTCTATAACACATTTCCTGTCTGCATCATCAACCTCAGCATTAAAAGAGGCCACCTTCTATTGCAGGCCCTGTACTAGTTTCCTGAAAAAAAACTCTCTTTAGCGATTAATGGGACAATGGTGGAAGTGGGATATTCAAATGAGAATTTACAATGGCAAAAACATCAGTGCCTCACTAGGCGAAAGAGCATAATGCAAAAACCCATGCTATTGCATGTTTATGCAGGTTTCACCCCAAGACCATTTTGAAGAAATGATATACTAAACAATGAATGTTGCTGCATGTTCTTCTGATACATTGGTTAAAATGCTATATTTCAAACAAGCAGCCCTGAATGAACACAATGAAATATTTAAATATGTTAGGGTCTGTCACAGTACCCAAGATCAATAACCTTGTGTGAAGAACAAAATGGAGAAGTCCAGTTAATCATTCCTCTGTAACTAAAGTATTACTGGCTTTTTGAGTGTCAGAGCCTCATTTAGAGTTTAGCAACTGGGTTACTCCATCACAAAAGTGACAGATATCTTGTCCTCCGTATTATGAGTTACATAGGATATAATGGAATCTTAATATGGTGGACAGGATATCTGTCACGTTTATGATGGAGTAACCCCATCCGCCAAACTCTAAATCAGGCCCTCAGCCTTTTTTACTGTACATTACTGGATGATCCAGCAGTCTGCAATCAACTCACTGTCATAGAAGTCATTCTACTTAATGTGTACATATTTTAAATTCTTGCTAGTACTGTGCTTTCTGCAAAGATCTATTTGTAATGTGTTAGGGATGGTTTGAATCCGAGCAAAGGAATCTCTGCACCTGTACTTGGCTTCAGAATGGCATGATATAGGCGGACGCTTCCAGTGTGGGAACTGCAGTGTCTGCCAGTTCACCAAGAAGACCCTTCAGGTTGAATTGGGCCTACAGACACCTTGGGAGTTGAAGAACCTTACCAATTGCAATAGCAAGAACGTTATTTACATGGTGAAATAGCCCTGCGGTCTCAAATACATAGGAATGACCACCAGAAGAGTGGGGACGTGAATTTGTGAACATAGAAGCAGAATCAGGTGCAAAAGAGACGCCACCAGACTCACGGAACATTACATCACCAATAACCACAATCCCAACGACATGGAATGGGTGGTTTTTGATCAACTGAATCACCCCACCACGAACTTGAAACAGAAGTTACTGTTTTATGAACATAGATGGGTTTGGAGGTTACATACTGATTTCATTGGATTAAATGACAAGATCCAATGGTCTACACGGGTTTAACACCTTTCCTCTACTTGCTGATAGTCCACAGGTCTTTTGATCTGTGCGACACTCTTAACCTATGGGGAGAAATTGCACCTGATGGGCTAGGATTCTATGCACACTAACCATTGGACACCACAACACTGTCCCTGGCATCCAGTACCTATATGTTTTGGCTCAGTATGGCCTATCCCACCTTTAATTTTATTTTTACCTTCACTCTCTCTGCTTTCCTCCTTCTTTTTCTTTTTTCTTTTTCCTTTGCTTGTATTACTCTACCCTTACCCCCGGGCTTTTTTCCCCACCCTCCCCTTCCCCTTCTCTCCCCCCCCTTTTCCCGGTTCTTTTTTACCCTTCTCTTTCCCCACCTCACCCATACCTTCCCCCCATGCAGTAGGACTTTACTCCGCTTGCCTCTCTTTATTTTATTTTATTTATTATATTTTTTTGCACCCTTCTGGCTCTATCATTAAGCCAATAGCTTCGATATTGGTTCTCTGGCCGTTGCCTAGCGACCTCTCTCCGCCCGGAACTTCAATTCCCATCAATCCTTGGGTTTTGTACAGACGCATTGCGTCATTCTCTAGTGCGCTGTGCCACTTGGTATCGCCCGGCAGTGTGCTTGTTCCCGGCACGGTTTGAGGCTCCTCAAGACGGCTTAACCACATTGTCCTTCACCGCTTCAGCTACATCTAATTAATTAACACGCCTCACCTTATTGGCACTTCAATAACCTTTATTTTCCTAGCGCTCGTCCTTTCCACCATTCAAGCGGCTGGGAGCTGGATGATAGGTATACTTACCGGTATTCCCTTTGATGTGGTAAGTCCTGATTCATTATTAATTGTATTTCCCATGAGTGGAGGCAGTTCACTTCTCCATCAGAGCCCACACCGATCTTCTTTACCTGTGCATCCTATCCCTGTATTACCAGTTGAGCTAGCCATCTCTTATTTATGCAAAGTGATTTTATACTTTTTTATGCTCATATATGCTAATTCCTACCTGCCTGCTATTTTTCCTTCCCCTGATATCCTTTTAGTTTTTGCTTCCTCAGTACTACTGTTCACTCTCCTAACAGAGTGTGACTACAAGGGAAACCCTCCCTTCGCCAACTCCCAGACCAGAGGCAACTCGCCTTATGCCCCAGGATAAGTCTCCCTACCCCACTGTGCATGTGTTTTTACACCTTTTTTTCACCCTGTGTGCTGTGTTGTGTGCTGTGTGGAGTGACACCTTACTCACCTTTGTTTTCATTATTTTACCAGGCCTACCCTAATATGAACGAACAGTTCAGGTAGGCTACTTACTCTTTTCTTCAACATCTGTTGAGCATGTAGCCATGCTTTTAACCCTATGGGATCCATGACCCTGATGAATGCCCCTGACCTTCCAGCACGTAGAGAGTGCAGAAGCATGTTGTTCCTTGCTGTTTTTTAGACTTTATGAGTCATCAAGCTCAACTAAGTCCTGAATATAAGTTTTAACTTTACCTACATACACCTTGATTAAAGTATCTTTCTAACTTTGACAGGTGACTTGTAAGGTAATTTTATCCACACCTCATCTGGATCCCTGCAAAATATCCAGTCAGATAGACATTTCAGCACTCCCTCTGTAGTTCCTTTAACAACGAGGTTGAGTCCGCCCAGGTAGTATCATCTTACCTGGGTGGGGCTAGGTGGTCAAATGATGAAGCATGACACTATAATGTGTGTGAGACCACCTAGTCCGTAAAGGGAACTCCCTCCTGTGGACACAGCCACAATCCCATCCACCTTACACTTAGCCCTGCACCCAGAAATCATGTGCGTATCCAGCGCTTCGTGAACAGGGTTCTTTAACCCTGTTCCTCCTAACCCACTGCCCCACACCTTTAATGGCATACTAAGTAGACCCTACCTTTCTTCTGGGAGGCATGCCACTGTTTATCAGCTTCTGCCATGCTGCATTATACCAAGCAATCATACCCACCACACAGCAATCATGTGATAGAGGAGGCATTGACTTCTGGTGAATAAACATCCCTGCTACATGGAGAAAAATCAGAATAGACAAAGCTCATAGCACTCCATGCACATCAGAAATTAAACAGAAAATGTTCAAAGTTCTATGCACAAATAAGCACCTACCAAGATAGAGTACCCTGCACATCCTGCAGAGAGCTGGGTGACACCAGTAATCTACAGTAACCTACTTAGGTGTCTGGGTGGTGCTTCACCCCAACTTGACTTGGAGTCTTAATTTTACTCCCCTCATTTGCAAGGTGAAGGCATACTTTTTACAATAATGATTTTGCCAAAATGTCTCTATCTCTTTCAGAACTTCCAGCAATCTATACCTTGACATTGGTGTAGAGAGGTGGACTCTTCGATGGCGTCCTTTCTATGGCATATCACCAGATCAAGATTGGCTTTTCTTAAATGTCAACATGTGACATATGAGCGTGGGCCTGGAATGCCCAATCTGTATTTTTATTTCCTGGCCTCCCAAGTCCTGATTGTAATTGACTGGCTTAGCTGTGGATGGTTGGATCCGACATACAGGGCAGAGCTGCCTTCCCAGGGATTTGAAAGGGTGATGAAGATGCTGTACAGCGCACATGTTCCGCAGACCCTCTTGGAAGTGGCCAGTGTGGTGTTTCTGAGATGGCATGCTTCACTTTGACACACTGGATGGGATTCTAAGCTTAACCAATAGATGCCATTGTGGAGAGGAAGGTGGCTGAGCGAGACAGCAGGCCTGGATTCTTACTTTTCAGTAACTTCAAGCTACCCAGTTTCATAAGTATCTCTAATTGGGGCTCACACTGAAATCACACATTCCACTGGACACAATGCTTCCTGAATTAAGCCCGTTGGAAGCTAAACGTCTAATGGGCACACTATCAAGGGTGGTATTTGTCAAATCTACAGCACAGTGATACACAATACTCCTGATACACTGATACACCTGTGGGCCTAATAGGAGAAGTGGGGGAAGCAACTAGAGGATGAGGATTGCCGAGATACCTTGATGGTCCCCGCACTATTGCGATCTCTTGTGGACTGAGGCTTACACAGGTATACTAATTGCAAAGTGCTTATTTAGCCCCCATCTGCTTATTCATAGCACACCTATTTCCAGCTCCAGCATGCTTTAGATGTCTACATGCTCCTGCAGATTTCTATCACATGGTTTGTAAGTGTCCAGTCATTGTGAAATACTGGATGGCTATTGCTGCAGAACTGACAGAGGTTTTAGAATAGAGGGTGAAGTTGTCACCAAAATCAGTTCTTTTGGGGTATCTTTGAGGGAGTGGGGGGCACAAGTGCTAATCAGGTGCTATTGGGAGTGTCCACCAGGAGGGCAAAAGAGATATAGCTAGTAAATGGAAATCATTTCATCCATTCTTACTGTTGCAATGGTATAAGGAGGTGGACAGGTATGCTCACCAGAGGCTGTGCTAAAAAACATGCTAAAATTTGGAGCAAGTGGTGGAACTATTTTGGATTGGGCCCTCTATTATGTCTATGTTACAATGATGCTTCGGCAGGGTGGAGATGAAATTGATGATAAATCTGTAATGATGTTGCCTTATCTCTTAGTGTTGACCAGCAACAGCAGGATGTGGTTGTTGTGCTGCTATGAAACAATAAATTTGGCTAAAATACAAAAGGATTTAAGATGGTAAACTATATTACAATTGCAAGTGAAAAAAGTCCCAGTAAATTCTTATGGACTTCCAAACTCAGGTATTCTTTTAAGATCTCATGGCACAATAACTGTAACATGGAGGCTCTGAGTCAAGAGCAGTAAAATTACTGCATGAAATTTAATTCCACCAGAGTGAGTTGGGTTTTTGCCATATGTTTTCCTAGATGTGGACAAATCAAACCCAATTTTTCGATCTGGTAATTCCAGCCTGAAAAATTGCACAAGACTTTTGTTGCTGCCGCAGCCAAAGCCTCATTCCCATTTTTTGGGTTATGGAGGAAGCATATCATGTTTCCCCCTTGCCCGTTCGTAATGTCTGCTGCTCTGTCCTACTCCCTCATGTCCCATCCCTTACATCCACCCCTTGCAGAAGCCATTTGCCACAGAGCAGGTGATAAGTATATGCATTAAGACTCCATGGAATTATGAATTCCATATGACTTTGAGATTGGTCAATTCAGCCCCCATGGTAATTCCCCTTGTCATTGGGTGTTGCTCAAAATTGTGTGGCACAGAGGAAGTATTAATGCACTGTAGCAATAAATATGCATGCAATTTTACTGTTATCCCCGTGCTGTCTAACTTGTGATCAGGACTTTTCTGGGGCTACAACAGAGGTTTTGTATTTTTTCTCTTTGGTATCTATTCTGTGGGACAAGTCACCATGAATCCCCCATACACTATTAATATGTGTGTTGGCCCCATACATCAGAGGGCATCTATGTGACTGCCTAACACATTTTAAGTAGTGCATCATCTTAAAGTTGCCTTAACTAGGAAATATAATTTGATATGCAGATGACGAGTGACTGGACACCTCAAAAGGGACTGAAGGGAATGTGCTCATCCATCCTGGGGTACACTCATCTTACTGGTCAGGGTTCAAACACTGTCTGTTGAACTATAATGCCCTCACAAACAGTCACTTGCATTCTTTCCAAGTGACCATGCTACTTTTACAAAAATCCTGTCCTCCAGGAAGTACCTAAAACACAGTAGAAGATGACTCAGACAGTGAAGGACATCATATTTCCCTTCAATTTTTATCATTATCGAGAAAGAGATTTGTGGAGGAGGTATATGTAGGGGCAGCTCATCTGCTAAGGCGGAGAAGCATCGCACCGCTGGATTTTTGTTAAAGGAAAAATTAAATGATAATAACACTATGTTATTATCATTTTATTTTTCCTGGGATTAAGGGGATGGGGTGGGGCTGGGCTGGAGGGGACAGAGGATAGCTGGAGGAGGGCTTTGTGCACTATAAAGTGTGCACGTCTGTTTGGCCAGCCATGTTGGGCTGGCCAAACAGACTAGCACACTTTGCATGTTCTCTACCCAGCTATATTACACAGCCGAGAGAAGAACATGCACAGGCTCCCAATCTGAGCACCGAAGCAGGCTGCTCACACCAATCACGATGCTGTTGTCATGCTGGTGACAGCAGCATCGTGATTGGCTAGGAGCCTGTGTGCTGCTGGGAAGAGGACGGAGGGGAGACAAACGCGTCACCCCAAGAAGGTAAGTGAGCTTTTTATTTATTTTTAGTTTTTTTTTTAACCTCTGCCGTCCGGCCCATCCCACTCTGCCACCCCCATTCAGTGGCAGCCACCACTGGTTACATGTTGTGGAATTCACATTTGCTTAACAACACAGGCCCAATCTACCAACCCCCTAACTTATATTTGTCCGGATAGAACTGCCCTTACATCAGTACATGCTGGATGACTGACAGCTTGTACATGTGAAACAATTATTAGTTTTGAATAAACCTCAAAATGTGGTGGTATTTAGACATATTTTAATATGTCCCACTCATAGGTTTTTCAGTATTGAGGATACATCGACTCTAATACCACTATTGCCCCATACTATTTGAGATTCAGAAATAGAGGAGGTTCATGTGTGTAGCTGGCACACCACTGTTATCCAAGATAGGAAAACAATAGATATGCATACAAAAAGGGCCCATGCCCATGACCTGTATGCCATTGTACTTCATTCTGTCTGCTCAAGAGAGAGGATATCAATGATGAGAAGCACAAAACACTGACATAAAGGCAGAGAGTGTTTTCAACTGGTGCTCCCTTGAGATGTTTTTCTATTTTTGAAGGCAGCATTTTCAATTCTGATATGGTACAATCAGGTCTGTTTCAACAATTGGGAAATTTTCCTAGGCAATGGATCCATTGATAGCATACAAGTTTTGGAGTTTAGGAAAATTTCCCTCTAAGTAAATGACTTGTCTTGAGGTACATAAATATTATATACCAAAGTAAAAGTCAGGGTATTGTTCCCAACCTCACACCTGAATACAGAGATAGCACTGACTAAATGTCAGACATTTGTGGAAGTGTTTCTCTATAGAAATACATACATATGCCTGATTTAGAACTTGGTAGACGGGTTACTCCGTCACAACAGTGACAGGTGTCCAGTCTGCTGAAATCTGAATCCCATTGGATATAATGGGATTTTGATTTTGGCGGACAGGACATCCATCAGCGTTGTGACAGTGTAACCTGTCCGCCAAGTTCTAAATGAGGTCCATAGTAAATGAACACATTGGCCACATTAATGAGGGTAATCCAGGTCCCCAATATAACTCCATAAAATAATTGTTGTCCAGAGATTTTCATTTTTTATTTGTGTTTTTATCTCATTAAAGAAGTAATTTGCTTGGGTAGACATTGCTGATCCTGATTGACTTTTTCTGGGCAATCTTGTTAAAAATGGTGGATGTGTTGGAGTGATGATGTAATATTTCAGGAACCATGAGACCTTTTTGGTTTCATAACTTAGGCTTTTGGGGTCAAGTAGTCTTATATATACAGAAAATAAGTCCTCAGAGCAACCCTTCTGCCATTTTACAAAATGGCAGCTATAATAGAGGAAGAAGAGACATATATAGAAATGAAACAAATAATAATGGTTTTAAATCTTTTTATGCATACAACAAACAGTGTTTATGATCTGAACTTATAAAAAAATAATGTTTATCACTCCCATTTAAGGCACATATTTATAGTTAACTTTATTTATTTATTTCAGCAATCACTCGTGGTACATGTGCAGAATGATGAACGTTTGAAAAGAGCATATCGACATGGACATCTTTTTGTAGCACAGTTTTTGCAAGTACATGTCTGTGTAAGTTCTGTGGGTAGAGGCTTTGGAATTTTTGTAGGTTTTAGCACCCCATCAATATCTTCCCAACCAAATTCACACAGATCCTTCTCTACATATGCATGATCCAAAACATATACACATCTTCTGCTCAAGTAGAATGCTCTTTTAATGTGTCCAAGCACAGACGATAATGTCCGTAGAAGGTCACTTATCTTGACTGATCTCTTGAATTCACTGCACCGAAGATCATCAAATATGTGGCAGTTAGAGGTCATTTTCAAAACATGCACAAGATATTTTTCTACATCTTTAAAGCCACATTCTTATTCTGTCTCAGCAAATCATTTAAGAAACTTCACAGGTTCAGCAGTTAATGCTTCAAACTTTGTTCCAATTTTGCTAATAGTGTCATCACCCATATGAATATGTGCCTAGGTAACAACACAGGACATCTCTGGGTAAAGTTTCTTGTACAGAATATGAGCAGGATTAGGTGTCTTTTCTCGCCTGTTCCATAACTTATCCATAACTCAGACAATCCATGACATATGAACATTGCAACAAATCTAAGTAGCACAATAATTACATCTGTGTCAATTGAAAGTACAATGACGCGATTTAAATCATTTCAAACAGCCCACTAAACATGTGGCAGAACAGGAATGTCAGCTTCCTCCAATTTGCTGTTAAGTTCTTGAACAATATGCCGCACACCTTTTGAGTGTATCTCTGCAGCCACCGACTCCTCATTGACAATCATTCCACTTGCAATATTTGAAAATTCATTATTCACTGAAGCATCAGAAATGTTTTGGCTCCTCTTGTTTCATGTTGAGGACCAAAATTTATCAAGTTGCACAGGTATAGGTGTAAAATTTTCAATGCAGTCAGGGTCAATTGTTCTGTTTGTAGACATTGGTCTGATTATCTCACACTCTGACAGATTGTTGAAGATAACTGGAAAAGAAAATGTGCAGTTTTTTCAAGGTGCACACTGACTTTGATATCTGGAGAAGAGTCTAACGACCTCTTCGAAGTTTTGCATGGATGAAATCTTGACCATTCACCACTGTGACATATAGTCCACAATAACAACAGTTTTTAATGAGGACACCTTTTTTAATAGAAATTCTTCAGGTGAAAGTTTCTGTGAAATGTTCTATGAGTTTGTGCTTCACTGGTTTTGTTGCGGCATTTCGATCAAATAATGTGTTTGTTGGAAGAAGATCATGCGTCAGAATGCCCTTGATAAACTCACCCCTTTCTTTTGCTTGTTAACTTGTTATCAAATTGCAGTTTGAGTTTTCTGATTTGGTATTAGGAAGGGGCGTGTCAAGGGCGTCCCTTCCTAATACCGAATCCTAATGATTGTTTGTGACCGCGAATGTGGTTGCAAAACAATCACATTCAGCACCAGTTTCAAACTGGTGCTAACCCATCCGCAAACAGGAAGGGGTCTTTATGGGACCCCTTCCCCTTTGTGAATGGCAGCAAAAATATTTTTGGAGAGCAGGCAGTGGTCCCACGGACCACTGCCTGCTCTGAAAACATGAAAAGAAAACTTTTAATTTTTGTTTTCAAAATGCATCTCGTTTTCCTTTAAGGAAAATGGGCTACATTTTAAAAAAACTGCTTTATTTAAAAGCAGTTACAGACATGGTGGTCTGTTGTCTCCAGCAGGCCACCATGCCTGTGAGAGCGGACATTCCCAATGGGGTCGCAAAATGCGACCTACCTCATGAATATTCATGAGGTAGGTCATTTGCAACCCCATTGGGAATCGCAAACAGTGTAAAGTACACTGTTGTACATCTGGTTTTGTGACTCGCAAAGCTTTACTCTTTCAACACAAATTCTCTCCTGCTTCAGTTCTGCGTATAGTTTTAATCGATGTTCGAGGACATCTAGTAGACATGTCTTCATATCGCAATTCAATTATTGTTTGGTCACAAAGTTGTGCAGTCACACATGCTCAGTCATTTCAAAGGCGTTTCCTTGCTGCTGCTTCAAATGAAGAAGGCTGTCCACATGTTTATTAAAATGTTCCCTTCTCTTTCCCACAAGTTCGAGTTGAGGAACAGTTTTGGGATGGTCCATTAATTTTGAATTTGCCATCTCTCTGAAAACATTGCAAATAGAAAGTATTTCATGGTAAACTGGCTGCCTTTGAGCAACATATTCACTTTTATGTGTCTAACCAACAATTCCCTTGAAGCTTTCCTGTGACCTCTGGATCATTTGTTCGAGTTACATATCTGTAGCCACAGCTTTGAACCTTCTCTCTCTGCCATTTACTCCAAAATGTTTTTGGATACATTTTCTGTAGAGGTATGTTTTTTTCCACATCTATCTTCTTCACCCTTTTCAAATACCAGGGTCAATGTCTCAGGTTTATGTATTTGAATTTGCGAAACACAGTGACTCCACGGTCCACCCGTGCCGCTCCTAATCACCTTCCCGATCAGCAATCACCTTCTCGATCAGCATGTGTCATCTTTTTCATTAGAGCTATCATGTGTAAAATATTTCCCCAGTACTTGCAAAGTTCTGTTTTTCTCCACATTCTTTGACAGAGTCTACAAGCATATTTATAGGCCCCTAGCGCCACCTTGTGCCACATTAACGTCATTTATTTTTACGCTAATGTGGCCCAATGAGGCAAAAATCCCCACGCCATATTTACAGAGTGGCACAATGCAGGCATTGTGCCACTCTGTAACCCCTTGCGCTACATTATGCCTGCGCCATAATGTATGCAAAGGGGGTGTTCCCCTGTTAGGGGAGCAGTAAAAATGTCACAAGGACATCTATGAGGTTTCCTTGTGCCATTCATTACGGTATTTTTAATGCCTGCTCAAGAGCAGACATTAAGAGGGGACTTTCCTTCTTCAGAATGGGCCGCTATGTACTCTGCAGGAGTAGCACCAATATTTTGGCGCTACTCCTGCAGAGTACATCAATAGTATCATAAAGAGCATCATAAAAAATGACACTATTGCTCCATACCCTGCGCTATGGTGCGCTGTATTTTAAATACAGTGCACACATGGTGGTGGTAGGGGGGTGCTAAGGGGCACAGGGAAAGTGGCGCTGCACTCAGTGCAGCTCTACTTTCTATAAATCTGCCCCAAAGTTTTCAGGTTTTCTGATTTTGAACTGAGTGCATTGAACATTGCCTGGCTTTGCTTTATGCCTTTTGAACTAAGTGCACCTTGTGCCTTGTTTATTTCAGAGATAAGAGATGAAAAAACTAATTTGTCATTCTGTTCCAGAAATCATTCTAACACAATGTTTCTATACCCTCAGATTTGATGGGAATACCTTGTAACAAACAAACATAATGAGTTCCGTTCAATGCTAACTAGACAGTTTTGCTTCCAAAGATTTAAAGGGGGTCATTCTGACCCTGGCGGTAATTACCGCTATGGCGGAGGTTGGCGGTAGCAAACAGGCTGGTGGTGCTCCGCCGGGCATTCTGACCGCGGCGGTACAGCCGCGGCCAGAAGCGGAAAGCCGGCGGTGTACCGCCGACTTTCCGCTGCCCGTGGGAATCCGCCATGGCGGCGCAGCTTGCTGCGCCGCCATGGGGATTCTGACACCCCATACCGCCATCCTGTTCCTGGCGGTTCGCCCGCCAGGAACAGGATGGCGGTATGGGGTGTCGTGGGGCCCCCGTAAGAGGGCCCCACAAAGAATTTCAGTGTCTGCTTTGCAGACACTGAAATTCGCGACGGGTGCAACTGCACCCGTCACACCTTCCCACTCCGCCGGCTCCATTCTGAGCCGGCTTCCTCGTGGGAAGGGTGTTTCCCACTGAGCTGGCGGGCGGACTTTCGGCGGTCGCCCGCCAGCCCAGTGGGAAAGACAGAATGACCGCCGCGGTCTTTCGGCGGGAACCGCTTGACGGGCGGCGACCGCCGACCGCCGCGGTCAGAATCACCCCCTAAGTCTCAACAAGTGCATTGTCTATGCCACATCCACTGAGATGACATCCTCTACACTGCAATGCATCTTTTGCCATGTGGAAAACGTCCATCATTGGATAAAGATCATCAAATTCTACTGGAATGCTGATAAAAGTGTCAGCTGCAATAAGGAAAAACACCTTAATCACAGAAAATTGGCAGGATAGCCTGGTTTTCAAGCTGAGTACGCATATTCTGGTAATTTTTTATAGCTATGTATACTGTTGCATAGTTTGTGACTGGAGATGTTACTACTAGTGAAAACCCAGCCTTCTTCAGTGGGAAGGTATTCTGGGAGATCAAAGCATGAATTCCAGACCACAGAGAAACTGCCTTTTCTTCATCCTCCAGTCCTCACTGAATAAGCAAAATGATAAATTCAGGTAAATCAGCTTTGTGAACTGCAGCATCAGGTAGAAGAATATCCATGTCCTCAGCCACTTTGAAACTTTCTGGTAGATTGAGACGTGTTGATGGTTTGTAATAATTTTGCACACATTAGCAAGGCAGTTGGGTTATAAGTTTGCAGCTTTGTTTGTTTATACCTACAACTGACACAGCTTGTTTTCCAGCAACTACCTCTTTGGTACAATCTTGAAAAAGCATAATGGCAGTATCATGTGCCCTGGATGTTCCAGATATAGAAGAGCTTTCTTCAAAATCAAAATTTTCAAGAGCAGCATTTGTAAATCCTTTCCTGGTAAAGTCGCTTGGAAGTGGTGTGCTGTCCGATTCACAATATTTTACAGCATGAGCTGCTAACAAGTTCCTGCTCCGTACTATGTCATTATAACTTGTTGATACACCAATCCTATTCATTGAAGTGATTAGCTCTCTACTTTTGTACGTGTCATAGATTGCATGGAAAGTCATTACAGTACTTGTAGCTGAGCTTTCTTTTTGCTGTGAAGTAATTCACAAAACATGATTAAGAAAATACAGTACATATGCACAGCATGAGCATGTTGGTTCATGGGATTGTCTTCCACTTCTTCGATTATATCTTCAAAGCCATCAACAATGTTATCGGCTCCTGTTCCGAACTCAAGAACTTTAGTTTGTAACAGTTTTGCTTTGCTGATATCAAACAATGATGTAAAGAATGTCAGGACAACATCAGGCATTCTTGTTGGCTCCCATGATTTGTGGAGCTGTGGGGCATCACAAAATTTGGCATTAAGTCCAAAATCTATATCTTTCAGGACATTTCTTAAAATGGTTCCTGCTGATTTTACTGCATCCTGTGATCTTATTTTGGCAGGAAGAACTTCAGGAGTCAAATCATTGCAAACATCATAAGTAGCTCATTCTTTTTGTTAGACTGACAAAACAAATCTTTCATTGTTCAAGTTCACTAGATAAATCTTAACCTCATTATTATGGATTAATACAGTTTCATCAATGTTGACCATTATTTCTCAGATCTCACTTAGGGGCATATTTATACTCTGTTTGCACCGAATTGGCGTCCTTTTTGTTTACTCTAATTTGGTGCAAAACGAAATCCATATTTATACTTTGGTGCTAGACCCGTCTAGCGCCAAATTTATGAAGTTGAAGTCATTTTTTGGAAGTGGAAACCTACCTTGCCTTAATGAGATCCAAGGTAGGTGTTCCCGTGCAAAAAATTACTCTATGGCCTTAAAGCCATTTATACTCCTGTGTAAAAATGGTGCACGGGATGGAGGAGGGGTCAAATAATGGTGCAAAGCTTGCTTTGCCCTATTTGTTAATGCCTGGGTCAGGGCAGGCGTTAGGGGACCTGTGGGCCTATTTCCATGGTGGAACACCATGAAATAAGCCCACAGGTGCCCTCCTCAGCCCCAGGGATACCCACACCAGAGGGACAGCGGAGGATGGGGGACCCCATCCCATGTAAGTACATGTAAGTACAGGTAAGTATTTTATTTTATTTTTTAAAGTACCATTGGGGGCCCTGAAATGGGCCCCCATACATGGCACTAGGTGCATTGGCCATGCCCAGGAGACCCTGGTCCCCTGTGCTGGCCATTGGGGGGATTTGTGTCAGAAAATGACTCTTTTTTTACTCTAACCTGTCTAACGTCATCTGTTGGTGCAAAAATCCTTTCTTCCAACCCAACTAAAGTCATTTTCTTTGCCGCTAGCCTACCCTTTGCACTGGCTTGCACCATTCCATAAATATGGTATTTGCTTTTAAAAATTTATAGTGGTGGATGGCCAGAGTTCAAGCATGGGCCTACCTATTTATTTTGCATTTCATTGATTGTTCACCTTTTGTAAAGGACATCTCAGTAGTACTTGTCCTATTCTACATGTTTATATCATTTGTAGTATTATTTTACTATGTGGCCTAGATTTCCAAAGAGCCATCTAGCCAGTGGGCCAAGTACTAGTAGTAATCAGTGCATGAAATAAATATTTCAGTGGTATGTGTAAATAAAAACTTGATTTAGGGCAGGGATGGGATTGGATTAATTAAAAATGTTGGCTATTGTTTGCATTTCATGTTTTTGTTTTTGCAAACAGTGTATGTGTTCTGGGGTAATATTTGATGGTCCCTTTTCTTCAGTGTCACCACCACCACCCTGCCTCCTTATCGCCAGTGTGAGCGTGGGTGTGTGTGTGTGTTTGTCACGCTTTGTTCCCCATGCCTCTTTGTTCACAATGGTTGTTTGACCACATGGCTGGCCGCCATTTTGTCCATTTTGCCATAGGCTTGCACGGGTCCTTTGTTTGCCATGCCTCCTTGCTCCTTATTGTTGTTATTTGACCATGTGTCTGGCTGGCGGCCATTTTGTGCATGCAGCCGGTGTGTCTTTGCCATAGGCTTGGATGTGTCTTTTGTTTGCCCTGCCTGTTGTTTGACTATGTAGCTGGCTTGCAGCCATTTTGTCCATCCAGCCAGTACCCCTTTGCCATAGGCTTGCATGTGTCCTTTGTTTGCCGTGCCTTATTGCTCCTTGTTGTTTGACCATGTGACTGTCTGGTGGCCATTTTGTGTATGCAGCCAGTGTGTCTTTCACATAGGCTTGCATACAAACATCACTGATCATTTCTTTTTTAAGTTTCATTTTTTTCTATTTTAATTTAGTATTTTCATTATTTAATGTTTATTTTTAATTTCTTTTTTAGTGTAATTTGTATGTATTATTAATTTTTTTATAATTTTCTATTTTTTTACTTTTTTATTTTTATTTTAAATTTTATTTTTTACATACATTTTTTATTTTCATTTTTATATTTTAGTTTTAAAAATATTGTTATAATTTTTTATTTTACATTTTATTTGATTCTGCATGTTGCCTTGATCCATCCATTCACATCCATCTATTCCTCCATCTCTCCATCCATCGAACCATCCATCCACCAAAGATGCACAGCTGCACTACAGCATTCGGTTTCTTTAGGTGTAATTCAGTTTCCTCCAGAACACCCTGGCTGCGGAGCACTACAGACAAATCAACAGCATAATTCATTTTGTTAATGATTATTCCATTTCCCCTGGACCTCCTTGCTGCCATAGGTTATTCAAAGGATTATTCCATTTACCCATACACCTTTCTGACTACTCCAGGTGTCTCCTTTAAAACAGAAGGAAATAAGGCAAAGAGCTAGATCTGCCTGTTGTGCTGTCTGATTTGAAATGTAACTTTTTGTATGGTGTGGTGGTGTAGTTTACCTTTACAGTGTTTGATTAAATTGGTATTTATTACATATACGTAACCAACCACACTAAGATTGCATTTGTCTGTACTATTTCAACCTGCAACAATGCCACGTTTCACTAACTACATGTTTTTCTTGATTGGTTGTTTTTGGGTGCATAAGAGAAGATGCTCCACATCACCCAGAGAACTGACAAAGAGAAGGCTTTACAGTTATTTCAGTACTCTAAACTCTTTTTCTTGTGCATCTTAGTGCCACTGCCAACCTACAGCTTAAGATGACCCCAAAGAAAGTTTGTCCCAAGAAAGCGGCCAGTAAGAAGAAGAAGAAGCTTTTCTCCAATGGCATATCAACTGCAACCTTTTTCTGGAGATGTGTGCCTGCCACATCGGCCTCCGGGGAGGAACCTGGGAGCAGCACCCCCTCATCAACAGCACCACCCTAACCATAGCCCAAGGCCATATCTGTCAATGAGGCAGCCACCACAATCATGGCCACGCCAATGAGTAGTGATATTGTATTGGATTTGTCCCTTTCACAAAGTCTTAACCAATTGTTTCAGAAAACAGAGCAAAGGGGGCAGCAGCCAAAGCCAGCAATAGCAGATCTTCCAGAAATTGAAGCAGAACAGGAGATCGAGCTTTCTGTTGAGTCAGATCCTCCTATTTTAGAATTAATGGCCCCAAGATCTTCAGCAAGAAAAAAGAAGGATACTACTCCACTATCCTCTCCAAGCACCACTTCTGATGACAATAATAGGGACATGATGTGGACCCCGGCAGAGTCAGGGAGAAGACAGAGAGACAAGGGAAAAGAAAAAGTCTAGAAAGCCCTTGTATCATGGAAGGGGATGATAATGAGGATGATGATGATGAAGAGACACTCATTGTGAAAGCTAGCACAGCCACAGAGGAGTCTGACATTATCCAACATGCTCTGAGGGATGTGGTAAAGGCAGCACCACCAGCTCCAATATTTGTGAGGCACCAGCACAGACCTGTACCAACCTGTACATAGGTAGAAGAATGCACTGCAGAGAGGCAATCAACACACCCACCAACCTCCAGTGGCCTGATAAGAAAGTACTCCTCCACAGTTTGGGACTTTTTTACACTGAGCCAGAAGGAGGAGAACATTGTGATATGCTCAATTTGTCACATGAGTGTTCAACAAGGTAAGCCTGGTTCACATTATGGTACTGGAAGCCAGATGACCCATATGAAAAATCATCATGCAATCTGGTGGAAGGAGCACCTTGAAAAATGGCTGAACATGATCGCAGTGGTGAAGGTGAGGAGAGCCGGGAAACATCACCTATAACTTGGCAAATCATGGTGGAAGGTGAGGAAGAAGAGGGTGACATCATCCTCATGCAAAGCAGCCCAGTCCCCAGCAGTTCGCCAGATTCACCTGCCTCAGCGACCTCACAATAACGCATGAAGACTCAGAGTCAAATGGAGAGTGAGACACTGAGGGGTATAACTTCCCTATGATGCACATTGAGTCTATCACCACCTACTACAACTTGAAAGTCACCTGCGTCAGTGGCACAGAAAAGAAGAAAATCCAGGCTACTATGATGGGTATGTTTAGGAAGCAGGGCCCTACATCTACAACCACCCAAAGGCATGTTTGTACAATGGAAAGCTGGCAAAAATGTTAGCGCTGGACCTTCTCCCTTTTTCTTTTGTGGAAGGAGTGGGATTATTAGAGTTGGTGGCAGCCATCTGCCTGAAATGGAAGGATACAAGTTATACCTATTTTGCCAGAGTTGCTGTTCCAGAGCTGCATCATAATGTACTGCAGTTGGCTGGACAAACTTTGCAGCAAAGTGTTGTCCACACTATCCATCTTCAAACAGACTTATGGACCAGTTGTCAGGTGACTGATTGCATGTGCATCACTGCATACTGGATTTCTTTTGTGGGGGTGAAACAAAAGCTATCTATAGCCGTTGGCCCTGAAGAAAGTTTTCAGAGCATTCGGCAGGTATGCAACAGTAGCCATGTTCGCCATGGAGAAAGCACACACAGCTGCAACATCTTTGTCAAATTTAATAGCAAGGTGTCTGAATGGCTATGACCCAGAGGTCTTTGAATAATATTTGTTGTCACGGACAATGTCAGTAACATAGTCAAGGCCGTGGCAGGTGGTGACTATTTCAGGGTCCTGTGTTTTGGGCACTGCTTCAACCTGATTGTGCAAGACTTTCGTTAAAAAGAAGACATAGTCAGCAACATACTGACCACCTGCAGACGCATCTGCACTCATTTCAGCCATTATTTTAAAGCTCCGGAAACAGTTGTTTATTCAGCTTGATAACATAGTACTAGTTAAAGCTCTGACAAAGGAGGTAGCAACATGTTGGAACTCAACCTATTATATGTTGCAACGTCTGTTTGAGCAGTACAAACAGACCAATGACTATGTTGTTCAAAGAGGAGGTGATACAATTGGGAAAGCTATGACCATGGATGCGGACAAATGAGGCTTAGTCAAATTCCTCACACAGATGCTGCTCCCCTTTGAGGTTTTCACATGAGAAGTTAGCAAGTAGGACTGTACAATGGACTAACCTGTCCCGTTTTTGCAGCTGCTACAGGAGCAGCTAACAGAGCTGTCTAAAAGGTTTACATTGGGGTGCGAACGAAAACTTAGAAGCGCATGCCTTGGTCGAGAGCCTAAGCCATCGATTGACTTGTAATGCAAGGCTGCAAAATGAAAGTATCTCTTCCGACATCTATGCTACCCTACTTGATCCACGCTACACAAAAATTATTTCCACTTTCACTCCTTTTATGAAGGGGATGTTTCACAACACAAGCAGTGGATTGTGGAGCAAGCATGAGAACTGGAAGAAGAACAACTGGTGTTTAGTGTCCCACTCTGCAGTTCCGAGGTGCCGCCTTCAACTTCTAGAGAAGGCAGTTTTGTTTCACATTCACCATCTAGCAACAAGCAAACTGGTGACAACAGCAACAGAAGAATCAGACCGAACCTCTGCATTGGCTTAGTTTTATGTGACAGGTCTTAAGTCCAGTGCAGAGGCGAAGGGAAGAGCGGTCGAGCAACTTCCAGCACCAATGACCATTCAGAGGATGTTCCAGGAGTATCTGGATGACCTGAAAGCGTTGTATGTGGATCAAAACCCATTGGTGTCTTGGTATGGGAGGATGAACCAATGGCCAGAGCTCAGCAGGCTCGCACTAAAGTTTCTGGCTTTTCCTATAGCCAACATGTCTTTTCAACATGTGTTCAGTACAGCTGGTGCAGTTGTTACAGTGAGAAGGACCAGTCTCTCACCTCAAATGTGGAGGGATTAAACATGATCAAAATTAATCAATGTTTTCTACCACCTGATTACACCATTCCTCAAACACCACAGGAGGAGGAGTAGGATGACTGGTCAAAATAAAGTGGGTTTGAGGAAAAACTCTACTTCCCGGACTGAGTATTCCAGTGTCACCATAGAACTTTTCAATTATTTCTCACTGAACGTCTTTTTTTCATTCTTTCTAGTATAACATTATGTTTATGTTGGGTTTATGCTGATCCATAATTTTATAGTCACATATAAGCCCAGATTGGAGTTGGACCGGTTTGCTGTGAAGAAGCATCCACACATCCTTCTGGACATTGGACACAATGCCTGCCTCCCTCACAAGCCATTGCCTATCCTATATTTTTTATATGTCTTGATACCATATCAGAGGAGATATTTTGTTCAACCACCATGCTTGGATTGGAAGAGGTAACTAATAAGTAACTATTGCATCAATGAGTGGTGATATGTTGAGTGATTGTGAATTTGTGAGTAATGACTGATGTAAGTGGTGGCTGACAGTGAGGGAGGGACTTCAACAAATTTGTAAACTTGTTTCCAATGATTTGAGATGTTTGGGGACTGATGGGTGACCTTTTTTTCCTGAAAGTGATTGGCCTTTCAAACTTAGTGAAATTTACCTGCAGGGTATACTCCTTTTTTCTGATTCCTCAGACCAGACCAGCCACTTTAGCTACTGAACACAAATCTGCACAAAATACTCCAGTTCTGTTTCTCTATTTGTTCTTCAACAGCAGTGCACTTCACAGGGCTACCTTGCTCAGTTTGGGACTGGGACGGAGTTACTCAGAATCTGGAGGAGGAGGAAGGAAGGACTCAGGCCAGGACTACCTCAACAGCTAGAAGGATAACGTTATAGACTTCAAAGAGAATCTCTAATGATGGTGCACTGGAGAGAGGTGTGTTGATTTGGAAATGCTGCTGAGTATGGGTTTGCTGCATTGCTGGCCCAAACGTGAAACTCCTCTTATTTTCTTGCTCTGCCTCCAAGTCTTCTTGGTATACTCCTGAATCCTCATGAAGCTTACCTTGCTTCCTTTTGTCCTTCTCCTGTAATCTATAATACAATTACTTTTTTTCAGTGTGCAGGCCTTTTCCTAGTCCTTTGCTGCACGAACAAAACTTGGTGAAAGCTCAAAACTCCAGCTCACCTACCAAACAGATTCAGACAGGCATCCAAGAGAGACGAACATTCCAGGAAGAATGGAGATGCATAACAAAATTTGGCAATACACTATCAATTTTCTTTTAAAGAACACAGGGGCATATTCATACCCTGCTTGCGCCAGATTTGTTTAATTTGTTTATGCAAATTCGGCGCAAACCTAACACCATATTTATACTTTGACGCCCGACCCTGTGAACGTCAAAATTTCGCAGTGTGCGTCATTTTCTGGATGCATGAAACCCCCTTGCGTTAATGACATGCAAGGTTGGCATGCCCGTCCAAAAAATTACTTAAACACCCATGCGCCATATTTATACAACAGTGCAAAAATCACGCACGGCTGGGAGGCGGAGGCGGAAAATGTCGCATAGCCCGATTTGCGTCAAAAATTAACTCCTGGTCAGGGACGGCATTAACATGGGGCAAACACACCAGTACTTAAGGAAAAAACACAGAAGCAACATCAGAGCTCCAAAAGGAAGACATGGAGGTGATATTCATCAAGCATGCATGAAGACGCAGAGCACAGGACCAACAGCAGCAGCTTCCACCACACCAGCAGGGACCCAAAAGGCAACGCAGAAGGCAGGAGAGGATATTCAGGACCAGGACAACCCTTCTGGGCCTCAGGGAACATGACATCATCCAGAGGTACAGACTAAATTGGCAAGCCATACAGCAGCTGCTGCGCAACATTGAGCCACAGTTGGCACCCAGCTGCTAGCTGTCCTCCACATGTTGGCAAGTAGATCTTTTCAAACCACTGGTGCCCTGGTTGCCGGGATCTCACAGCCCTCATTCTCTGCCTTCCTACCTAAGGTACTGGATGCCATCATCTCCCTCATACCCCGCAACATCATCTTCCCCAACACACAGCTGAAGCAGCAGGAAACCAAACAGGGCTTCTATCAAATCAACGGCTTCCCACACGTGCTTGCTGCCATTGACTGCACACATGCATGGATTGTGCCACCTGCTGCAACAGAGCATCTATACTGCAATAGAAGGCACACACACTCCATCAATGTGCAGGCCATTGTGGATCACCGGGGATTGATCACCAACATCATGGCAAAGTATCCTGGTAGTGTACATGATTCATTCATCTCCCGCCACTGCACCATCAATCAACACTTCCAGGATCGACGATATGGAAATGGCCTACTTGTTGGTAAGTACAGAAACCTAGTTAGATACATACTGCACAGCAACCCTGTAGGACACACAACAAATACATCACTACATTGACACGTGGCCAGGAAAACAATGAGGTTGTGACACTGGTAGTCATGTTTGATTTCCTGACCCAATGAGATACACACCTATGGACAAATGACAAATGCAAATAACAACAGATGCCACTCCAGAGCCACAAGGGACGCATTTAAAACCACACAGTGACAAAGACATGGCCTTAACTGGCAGCTTGGAAGATGAATCTTACAATATCACATCAATAAACCTCAATCACACACCCTTCCAAGCAATGCGTACTATGTAAGGGGTGTGTAATGTGTTTTGCTGCAGGTCAAACACCATGAGACACATAGCATGATAATGCTGACTCTAATGAAGGTGACATGGAATAATTCAGGCAGTACCGATATCTCACATCACTCCTGGGGTGACATTGCCTGCTACCAATAAGGAAGTGGACTGTGCTAAGAACACATATTGATGTGACATTATTGCAAAGTGCACATTGCTACACATACGGATTGAGACAATTACACATATACACAACAGATGTACAGACAAATGGACCTTCTGACAATTAAACCTTCACCCCCACAACCAAGCTAGCCAGCTTACCTGGACCAGGTTCAGTAGTGTAGGTACACGTTTGCACATGAGCCAACTCGGTGAGGGCACAAAAATAGGTTTGCATAGAAATTGTCACACATGGGATATTTTTGCATTGTCAACACTTCAGTGCTGCAAACTTATGGAGATGTGTTGTACATTGTACATTGTCACCTAGACAAATCAAAGGGCCTCACTGTTGGTTTTCACATACTATTACATAGTTTGAATTTGATGGGATTTTCAGCCCACATAGTGCAACCGTGTTACCACCACATTGGGATTGATTCTGTGTGTGGAAGTATCATGTTACCTCCAGTGAAGACACATGGACACTTCTTTCACATGACATAATGCATGGGAGATACACAATGTACTGCAAGTTAAAAAAATACTGCTGATATCCGGAAACTCAGCCAAACACCAGTTTAGATAAATAAACAACCCAATGCTGATAGAACACCCTACAAGCCTAGGATTCCACACAATAACACAAACACAGATGCGTCACAAACGACACAAGATAACAACTGCCAAGCAAAGTTATAATCAGGGTGCAAGCAACATCCACATTTTTACACTCATTTTCTCTTTCAGCTGATCAGGGGTATGTGATCCAGCCATGGATCATGACCCTATTTACAAACCCAAGCACAGCAGCAGAGCGTGCCTATAATGAGGCACATCAGAGGACACGCACCATAGTAGAGAGGACTTTTGGCATCCTGAAGTCAAGATTAAGGTGCCTCAACATCACCGGAGGCAGCCTCTTATATTCACCTGAAATGGTCTGCAAGATCATTTTGACCTGCGCCATCTTGTACAACATTTGTGTAAGGAGGAACAGTCCCCTCTATGAACCAGACCCACAAATGCCCGAAGAGGAGGAAGAGGAGGATGCTGTTCATCCACATGAGGGGGACCACCCAAACACTGCAGCAGGATTGCGTCGGAGACAACACATTGCACAAAACTTCTTTTAACTCTAGTCACCATCACCACTTTATTACCATATGAACACCTCACTTCGTCACTCAATCATGGTCTGGGTAATTATTTATGCAACACATGATCCCTAGGAATCATTTAACAGAGTTTAGCCTCATGGAGCATTGCAGAAATACAGATTAGGATACTGAAAAAGTCACATCACTTTTGATGGGTATGAATGTACACCCAACATCACACACAGTGTTAATGACATATATCCTGTCTATTTCACATTAGAAGGGCAATATCAGAGGACCACAGCTATGAGACACATCCATGTTGCCAACATGGTCCATTGCAGTATGTGGCACTCAACTAAGACACCATCAATCATGAGGTAAACAAGTGCTTCATACATGAGGCAGTGGGTGTGCAATTTTATTGTTAACAGGAATGTATGACCAGACCCTTGACAGCAGTACGTATGACATCAGTTATCTCTGCAAAGAGCATGTGTGACAAGAAGTCCATCTAAGCTGAAAATTGATAGCATGAGTTCCCCAGGTATGACAAGCATTGCTCACAAGGCATGCCCTGCGCAGTCCATCCCAGGCTATAAGTCCTGCCACTGCCATGTTTTAAGTCTCTCCCCACCCTTCTCTAGGGGGCCCTGTAAATGGACTATTTGTACCCTGATAACCTCATCTACACACACCCAGACTCCCATTCTGACTCCTGTGTGCTTCCCTCTTCAGTATGGCATGCCATAGTCATAGTTCATCTGTCTGCATGGACTTCAGGTCTGATAAGGCACTGCCTGGTAGTCGGTAGGACCTGTAATCACCTGTCCATTGCTTCCCATGTGAAAGGTGTTGTTGGCCCTTTGAACTTGATTCTCACCTACAGGACTTGTGAGAAAATGAAGCTGCACACACCTGTGAGCACTTCCATGCAGACCAGCCATTTGAACCTGCACTGCCATTGCTGCTGCCTAGAACTGCTTTAGAAGCTGCCATTTTATGAATATCCTTGTTGTGCATTGCCATGTAAATCACTTGTGTAACACAGTCCTTGGGGTATTGTGTAACACTGCAGCCCACAGCTCAAGTACAGTTTTTAGTTCCCACAGTGTTGCTCCAGCTTTTAACAGTCAGAGGGGGTCATTCCGACCCTGGCGGTCCATGACCGCCAGGGCGGAGGGCAGCGGAAGCACCGCCAATAGGCTGGCGGTGCTTCCTGGGCTATTCTGACCGCGTGTTGGCGGTGCTTCCTGGGCTATTCTGACCGCGGCGGTAAAGCCGCGGTCAGAAAAGGGGAACCGGCGGTTTCCGGCCGGTTTTCCCCTGGCCCAGGGAATCCTCCATGGCGGCGCTGCATGCAGCACCGCCACGGGGATTCCGACCCCCTTCCCGCCAGCCTGTTTCTGGCGGTTGTCACCGCCAGAACCAGGATGGCGGGAACGGGTGTCGTGGGGCCCCTGGGGGCCCCTGCACTACCCATGCCACTGGGCCCCCTCACAGGGCCCCATACAGATTTTCACTGTTTGCTTAGCAGACAGTGAAAATCGTGACGGGTGCCACTGCACCCGTCGCACCCCTGCAACTCCGCCGGCTCCATTCGGAGCCGGCTTCCTCGTTGCAGTGGCTTTCCCGCTGGGCCGGCCCAGCTGGAAAGTTGGAATGGCCGCCGCAGTCTTTTGACCGTGGGGTGGTCATTCGGTGGTAACCGCATGGCGGGCGGCGACCGCCGCCCCCCGCGGTCAGAATGACCACCAGAGTCTGCTCACTATGTATTTGCCTTGTTCATTTTTGTTCTGGACTGACCCTGCATCCTGTTAGCTTGACTGGTCCCTGTCTTTGCGTTACCATAGAGGTTCCCTGTGGCTACATTTGTCTCATAGTTGCTTTCCATGCCCTCTCTTTCCTCCTGGGGTATTGTGTCTGGTAGGTCTACGATAAATCCTCAAATGTATAGTATAATTTAATCATTTACTTATCGTATTATGGTCTGGGACATGTATTCAAATTGCCTAATCCAGCCCCCATCCCTTGTCTGGGTTTCATGTATTCATCAGTGACAAACAGTGACAGTGTACTATGGCTGTATGCATGGATTTGGTACAGTGCTTCCAGCACAACAAACAACGTTTGCTAATATATATGAAAGGACAAAGCATGTTTATGCCCTGATGGTCCACACATAGATTCACACTGACTGCAACCTATTGATGGTGCTTGCATGGTGACTAGCTGTGAGATTAATCAGCACAGAGGCACTGATGGTCCCTGATGCAGTGGGAATTTTAGAGGCCACCCTGTGTACAAATGTTGTGATGAAACCTGCCTGTTTCCTATTACTGATCCATAAAGTTTTAAAGCACACCAAGGTTGCCCCGTTGTCAGCCTTATAAAAGTTCTGAAGTGCCATAGCTGGACTATCCCCATGTGTGTCATCAATTTATCTTTGCATTTAGGTCAATTCTGCTTTGCAGGCAATAGCTCCACAGACTCATGACCAGACCTGCACGTAACTGTGACAACATGGAGGCCAATACTGACTCAGGGGGGTACACATGGCCACACACTTGAACTGGTCACCTTTGTGCAATGAACCCCTAGAAATATGTGAACACATGAAGCATGGTCTGCTGGTCATCCACTGCCACAGGAGAAACATAGGTCATTTATATGACTCAATCAGTGGTGTACCATAACTTTTTTGGATTGGTGTTGGGACTCTGTGTCACAAACACTGTACCTACCTAGCATGTTCAAATGCCTGACTCATGGGGAGTATACAAACAAGTGACCAGGAAGTGGTATGCAACATTCCAGTACATGTGATGGCTTACCCTTGTAACATTGCCATTATCAACCATCCTCTATCTATCCTGTGCATAATTTGTCATGGGAGATGTTTTGTCCCCCAAGTCAGGAAAGTTCACAAAGCAGGGGATGCTACGGGTATGACAAACCAATATTCTGACTGATGTACCACAATGAATGGCATCTGATGGTTATACACATTTACAACACAGGCATACAAGCACATTAATGAAAACACGTCTTGTGACGTTCACACAGAGGCACAACAACAATTGAAATAGCCAATTCACAGACATATACACACATGTCCTGAGTGAATGTATCAAGTTGCGTAGCCTTAATATCCTCTGTTGACACCCCACCTGCTCAAACTGGGGAATGCCAATTGTTATTCCAAATCTTTGGGTTGTTGTTGCATCAGTCAAGAGTGCTCATTCAACACAATAACATGTAGTGTGGTCTGCCACATGTGCCCAAACACTGGAACACACACAGAAGGCCCTAACAGCCTATCTCTGTATAGTTACAGCTTTCATGTAAGTTACAATTGTGAACAATGACACAAACACAGTTAAGGACAGATATTTTGACGTAAATGCGTCCAAAAAGACGCATATGCGTCAAAATTTGCCGCATATGCGTAGAAAATTACGGTCACAGACATTATACATCCATTGGTCCGTAGCGGAAATTCAAACACTGCACCCATGAAATTGGTTATCCATGAAAATGAAAAATATATTGATCTTTGAATGCAGGGCAATTTTTAAGCATTTGCGTCAAAAACATCTGACGCAAAGCCTGTAAGCTTCATAAAAATTTCACACATCAGAATATAAACGCACTGCATTTGAGACATGAAGTGCTATAATAGGATGTTGTGTATAGAAATGGTACAGTGGGAGTACTTTCACTTTCACTTTGCAGTCTGTGATTCTTCTAGACTGTGTGGCTGTACTGAGAGTTTTGTCTGTCCAAATTGTGCTTTTGCCTCCTGTGTGCCATTCTAATTGTCATTTGTTGTTTTTGTAATTGTCTCAGTAATTCAGTGTAAGTGTGTTTTTGTCATTTTATTGTCTAATTGTGTCTTTGTACTATTGAGAGTGTGTAGTGGGTATTGTTAGTTAGGATATTGTTGGGCTGTTTGTGAGTTATTTAAGTTTTGTTTTCCTTCCTCCTTTCCCTGTATCCCTTTCCTATCCCTATTGTTGGAAAATTGGTTATTGGTAAGGGCAGGTAAGTTCCTACACTTAGCAATAGGCCACTAACCTCCACTTAGGTCCAGTTAGGTCTCAATAAATTAAACCAAGCTCAACCCTTGGTAGCTTGGCAACAAGCGACAAGGCTTAACTTAGGAAACAAAGCATAAAGCATTCAAATATCACACAACAGTAATTAAATAAAACACAGGAAATAGTTTAACAATCCAAAATCAATTTATAACAATAAAATATTTTTAGCTTTAAAATGACACCAAAATGGATAAAATCAGAAAAGGGGAACCAGAGATATGAATTTTTAAAGAATTATTGCTTTCTAGCGCATAGAAACAAAAAGCGCCAATCTGGTCATCTGGTCGGACCTCAACCGGGGCAAAGTCAAAGTTTAAGGCCAACTGCGATGGAGCCCGGCTCGGCTACAGCCCACGGGAGGCCTCGGTAAAATGTTTACCTTAGAACTTTTTTCATTTTTCTGGAGATTTTCTTTAGCGGGACGAACCTGCCAGTCCAATCCGACCTCCTGGAACTCTTTCTCGGATACGCGTTGCGGGAGCCCTCAGTGGAGATTTTTACCTTCGGACTTAGTCGTTTTTTTTAGGTGAAAATCCTTCGACCGGGTCAAACCTAAATCTTGATCCGACGTCTTTGGAGCCCTCTTCGGATACACTGGCTGGGAGGTCCTGGTCTGGAGCTTTTTTCCAAAAGTTCTCCAAACTTCTGGATCTTCTTCCAGATGTTCTTTTAAGGTTCTTTTGAGGTCCACAGCTCACCCCAAGTTTCCAGAAGCTCTGAGATGCTCCTTGAGGGTGTGGACTACAACTCCCAAAATGTACCTGCTGCAAACTCCTTTTTAGCCACTGGACAGTGGTCAGCTGGTCAGTTTTTTCAGGAGTTGTTGCAGGGGACTCTGGTTAGCAATCACCTGTAGCAAACAGGGAGTCCATTCTTGAACCAGCTGAAGTCAGTCAAAGTCCTCCTTGTGGTGAAGCCCAAGTGTGCAGCTGGTGCAGTCCTCCAGAGTGCAGTGTCCAGGTGCAGGTTAGGGGTCCAACAGCGAAGTCCTTCTTCTTCTGTAGTTCTTCCTGGTAGGGATCTGGTAGGGAACTTTGGTGTGTGTGCAGTTCTGCCAGTTTTATCCTTGATCCTGGGTGAAAAAACAGGGATGTCCTGGTTCTCCAATCAGGGGCAGGGTTCTTCCCCCTGTGATGACCACTTCCTGAGAAGTGTGGCAAAAATCAATCCCAGGGAGCAACATTCCTCAAAAATCCATCATGGCTGAAAGTAATTTTTGGAGAGTACATCTGGCTGAGCCCACCCACTGGTGTGGCTAAAAATTCTAAACACACCCCTCTCCTGCCCTCTCCTAATCTAATCAAGGGGGCATCTAATTGTCTGGGTTTACAGAATGTGAGGGTGTTGCTAGGTTGTTCCAAATGTCCTTCTCTGCCTTTAAAGACCAGTTTGGCAGCCCTGCCCCTTCCTGGTTTCCCGTCTGCTGAGGGAAGATTCCCTCCCCCGGCACATCTCTTTGTGTTGAGCCAGGCCACTTCACACTTCATCAAGGCAGCCTGGCCAGGCTGACAGAGGCTGGCCAATCAGGGCAAAGCAGCAAAAACACTGCAGGGCTCAAGTTGGCAACTTTCAGGTAAAGTTTAAAACTCTTTACCTGAACAAGTTATATTAAATCCCACAACTAGAAGTTGTGGGATTTATTATAACAATTAATTTGATTCCAAACTTGTAATATCTATTACTTAAGGGGATTTTAAAAATTAAAATAAAGTCTCCCCATTCTAGCCTATGGAGGCCGTTCACTACAATGAGGGAAAAACAAATTTGGCTGTTTTACCTCACCAGGGCTTATAAATCTATTTTTATAAGGTCCCTACTTTTAGACACATGGCACCCAGCCTTAGGGGCACATAGGGCACACCTTAGGGGTGACTTATATGTAAAAATAAGTTAGTTAAAGACTTTGGAACTACTTTTAATTCCAAAGTCGAATTTGCATGTAACTTTAATTTAAAGCAACCAGCAAGGCAGGCCTGCCTTTAAAATAACACTGGGCACCTCAGCAGTGCACCTATGGGTGCACTACCTATGCGAGGGTCCCTAAACCTACATGCCCTACCATATACCAGGGACTTATAGGTAGGTTGACTTTAGCCAATTATAATTAGCCTAATTTGCATACTGATTTTACACAGAGCACAGGCACTGGGACTGGTTAGCAGCACCCAGAACACCATCAGTGTCAGGGAAACACCAGCAAAAAGTAAAAAATGGGGGCAAAAAGTTAGGGGGCCTCTGAATTCAGCCCTGTTTTCTCACACCTATTATTTCCGTCATGTTGGGAAGGACATGTCTGGGGAGAATGGGTGAGGAGGAGCTGGGGGCATTCATTTGGCTTGTGTGCCACTTCCTCCCCCTGATGTTTGAGGCTGGTGGCAGGATGATACAGGGGTATCACATGGAAGCGAGGAGGCTCAGATGGTCCAAGGTGCTGTACCATCTGAAGAGAATCTTCAACACACAGCGCAACGACCACCATCAAAAGCATTGCTGGGCTGACCTTGTTGCCAGAGAGCAAGACCCGCTGGACCACCTGTGTGTGGTGATTGGTGGCCCTGTTGGTGAGTACAATTCAGACTAATGTGCACATTTAAATGCTCTGTAGTGACAGTAGCAGATTTGTTTACATGCTGCATGCAATGTTTGTGGACATGTGGAATGCAAGTTAAATATACAGTGGCCCTGTTTTATACAATATTTGCTACACATTACCGTCATTTGTTAATGCAAAAGTTGCACAAACTTACAAAACACAACTTGATCTTGTCAATTAGTGCTGCTTTGACGTCACTAGATGATAGTAATGCGGCTCAAACTTATGTTTTATTCGTGGTCTGTGAGTGTACCAGGAATGAGATGTATTTCACATGATAAAGCAAGGAATGAATTTAGTACCCAATTATTTGGAATACATGTCTGAATTGTATTCATGGCTATACACACAAAGTTCTTCCTAACCTCTGGTAATATCTTAGGCTGATACTTTGACTTGGTTTGTGCAGCATTTAAATTAGAAATGGATGCCAAAGTAATGCACACAGGATAATATCTAAAGGTTTGGTGCTACTTTCCATAGCTGTATCGTAAAACATGAAGCAAATGCTAGAAATTGAAGAAAAAAAAATCTGGCCCTCTGTTCATTGTTCCTGTGTGTTTTAATTTGCCTTGGGCACAATTGCTGGAACAGAGCTGATGCATTTGCCATCTGTGTCACTTTATAGCCATTCAATTCTCATAAGTTAATGGGTCATCATGGGATACCTGAGCTTGGTGAATGCATGGTCACAAAATATTACTTGTATGATGTTGGGCAAGGGACACCTGACTGCTTCCATCATACATATTGTGACAAAATAGTTTGCTAGTTTATGTTTGGTTCACCCCTGCTGATCTAGTGCAGCATAAGTACAATTGTTAACTTCTCAGTATGAAGACCAGCATTCCTGCAACTGCTGCCATTCCCATGGGGCATACAAATTGAGACCTATCGCATCAAGATTACCTCAGTAGGACATTTGCTAAACCATGTTTCAAATAGGGCACAGTGTCCGTTCGTTGTGTAACCACAGATCAACCAATTTGGCAAATGTAAGATGATGAATGTGGCTAACTGTGATTTACAATACCCGATATAGGTACACAGGGCCATGAGTAACACATTTCAGGTGCAATGACTACACCTGTGCCCATGCATTCTGTCACGGATGATCAAAATAGACACTGTCAGCATATATTTCTTTGTTGTTTTGATTTAGATAAATGGCCAATCCATGTTTAGCGTAAGATTGTCATCAAGTAACACACAGGATCCTTGCCATCATGGTGTCATAGGGGGCATATGTGGCTCTGGGGACACTGTAAATGTAGCATATGTAACCAACACACAACACAGGCCCAAATGTAAGGGACCATAGAAAGCATAATAATTCATGAGCTAAGCTCAACCCACAGTAACTGATTGTCTGTTGATGCACAAGCCACAATACCTGAGTGACTGGTATTGCAGTGCACCTGCAATGTGTCTTTGCATGTCTCTCATAACAACAAATGAAGAAATGGAGTACCCTCTATAAATGAATCTGCAACCAATTGAGTAATCTGTTTTGTCACCACATGATTGTTAGGGCCACTGCATGTGTGCATATGTGTGTGTATAACTCACTGGAGTGACAGGGTCACTACATGTTTGTAATGGTATGTCTGTTGGGGTATCTACACGCCTGTGGTGCTGGTCTATCGCATATAATGTCACACACAGTGATTTTTCATTCCAACTGTTGTACAGTGCGCAGACATTGAGCACATTTCACGCTTCCATGTTTTACAGGTGGACAAGCCCCATACACAATTGGAGAAGTGGCTCAATTTGCGGACCCAGACATATCCAGTAAGTGTTGATATGTTAGTTCTGTGTTGTGTTTGCAGCTGTTGTGTGATTGACTTCTGTGTGTCGGACATATTGCAAGGTATGATGTGCTGGCACATGATCCGATATGCGACTTGGCTGGAGTTTTCCTTTTTTTTCCATATTTGAGTTGGAAAATCAGTGGCGTAGAGTCATATTTTGATAATCTAGTGCTGCGCTGTAGGCATGGGCAGGTGAACAGGGTGATATTTGTTGCTACATTTATGCCAATTAAAAATTTGGAGGGAGCCATTTTCATGATTTAGTCAGCAAGTCATACCCTGACTCACACAGAGACGTGATGCTGAAGTATTACCCACAGACGTGAGCCTCCCTTTGAACTAATGAACATGTAGGACTGCATGTTTGACTTCCTAGCAGCATCTAGCTCCACATATTGTGCTACGTTTATGTGGTACTTGAGTAGAATGTCATAGGTGTGCATGCAGCTCAAGTCCAGATGGGTGCTTGCATCTATGTGCTTGTTTTTGGAAAGGTATTAGTGATAGCAAATGATGTGGACAATTGTCCACAATTAGGAACATAAATGTGGATATGATTGTCCCCTGTTTGTGTCTATCCTAGTTGGCAGTCCACCTTACCTGTGGTGGACTGACTAAACCCATGGACAGCTGTCCACAGCTTCCTGGCTGTCCTTGATGTTTGAAAGTATGTTTTGCATGTCCATCACCCCCTGGGGCACAGTGTTAGGGTTATGAAATATGTGTACCTAAGTGTGAGGATCCCAGTGTACAAAACAGACATGTAATTCCAACAATCATTTGTTCCGACCTAGGATACCCCCTCGTGATTAGAAACTGCATACCATCTTGGCAATTCCATTTACAAATCACAGATCTTGTGGCCCTTGATTGTCATCCAGAAGATAGTCATTGGTTGGCCTGTCACATGTTGACTACTTGCAGCATTTGTTATGTGACTAATAGCAGAACAATGATGCATAGATCATTTAAGTAGGTACACACCTTTTTGAGCATTGTTGTGCTGTTAGATAGGAGATGTGTAGGCTGCATTGGCATGTACTTCCTCAGGGACAATCTATGCTCTGTACTGAGATTTGGGCTCTTTAAGCTAATTGTGAGGAAGTGTTTGACTATCAACAATAGATGTATCACACAATGATGTAACTAATGTTTGGTTTACTCTTTTTTTACAGCTGCTAATATGGATTCCAATCAGATCCGAGAATTCCAGAGGAGGGCGATGCGTTACTGTCACATTCTGGATGTGGAGTCTGGGTTCCGCAACGGCACGGCGGTATCACCATGAGAGAGCCACAGTGGTCTGGAGGGCATTTGCCCAAGTGGGCCCATCCGTGTCCACAACCGCCGCCACCACCAGCACCCCCACTCCGACCCAAGTGGCACCAAGGATGACAGCCACTGTTGCAGGTCCCTCTACCTCATCCGCTCCAGGACCACTAACAGCAGCTCCTGCACCTCACCCTCCAATGATGGCACCAGCACCAGTACAACCATCCACTAGTGACACACAGACCACCCCTGCTGCAGTCATTGACAATGTGGAATTTATGAACATACAACGTGACATGCAACGGATGTTGCGCAGGTTGGACAGGCTGCAGCAGGAGGTGTCCCACAATAGCAGGAGACTGCGTAAGATAAAGAAGATCCTGCGGAGCGCAAACTTGTAACCGTTGGGACCTCCGCCATGATTCCCTCCCCTCCCTCCTCTTTCCTGCTTCTTATATTTAGTGGGTTTAGGGGGCTTAATGTTAGGTTAGAATAGGTTGTTAGTTTAGTTAGTATAAGTGGGTTAGGGGGTGGAGGGGATTATATTTTTACATCTGTTTTATTTGTGGGTGGGTGGGTTGGGGATGATGTTGGGGTTTTTGTGTATACAAATAAAAAAATAAAAGATATAAAAACCAAAAAAAACAAAAAAAAAAAAAAAACATATATTTGTTTAGGATAAGATAGTATTTGTTTAGGTTACTATATGTTGTCCTACATGTGTCCCGTCATATAAGGGGGGTGGGGAGTTGATGTTTAGAGTGTTTAGTTAAATGTGATAAGTAAGTTTAGATTCGGGTAGTTAGGGCCAGTTGTGGGTAATGTGTAGTTAGGATAGATTAGGTTAGTTAAGGTGTTTCCCCTAGTTTTAGTATCCGTTTTTTACTGTTAAATAAATATTTAGGTACTCCTTTACAGTACGTGTCATATGCTTGGGGATCAGGGCCTTGGCATGGGTGAACAGTGTCAATTTAGTATTAGCATTTGTGTTCCATCCTGCATCCAAATCCCATTATTGACATGGTTATTCCCACTTCCAATTGAGCTGTCACATTGGAAGCTACACCAAAACTGGTCCTGCGCTTGCAGTCATGCCAGTGTTTCTTGCACTCACTGACTGTTCTCAGTACTTCTGCCACACTGTTGATCTTATCGACAATTTGTTGCCAGATTGCCTCTCTCCTACCAATTGGCAGTTTAGAAGTGACAAATAGTTGGTGCTGGTGTTCCGTCACCTCTTTCACCACTATTTCATGGTCCTCTTCACTGAACCAACACTTCCTTTTCTTCTTTTACCACTCCTGGGTCTTCTGTGGGTCCTCCTGGCTGGTTCCTGGTCGGTTGTCATCTTCCTGGGGTCTCTCATAGCTTCTGGGATCCATTTTGGGTCTCCTTTGCACATTTTGCTGTGTTTGCGCTGCTTTTTGACTCTATTGCGGTGAAAAAAGGCGTCTATCCGGTTTGCGACATTGTAAACCGAATTAAAGTAATTTTCACTGCGTTAACGTCATTTTTCTTTATGACGTGGCTCATTGGATTGAGTAAAAGAAAATGACTCTAACCAGTGGTTTGCATCGCAGAGCATCAAAGAATAAATTGGATGCCTGGGTGGTGCCCAGAAATGGCGTTAGCCGGAATTAAACTTTTTGACGTAAAACTGCGTCTGCACAGTTTTGCATCAAAAAGTATAAATATGGCCCATCATTTTTAGAACTGGGTGGGTTAATTTAAATCTTCCATAATTTGTATATTTCAAACCAAGAAGACATAACACTTAGGTTATACTATCTGGGGTCTCTCTGGGGGCAGAAGGACTGCTTGCAATGCATTTAACTGAGCTGTGTCATACTTATCCCTTCGCTTCCTCCACAACAGATTGATGATGGTGTGCTGTGCAGTGCACCAATGAATATTTCCATGGTTTCTTTTGTGTAGTATTAGTTTTTGTCACACTTTTCCCCAAATCCCTTTCCCATCCATCACCTGGGCTGTGTGATTTGTTGAGCTGTGACTTACTTTTATACCATAAATGAATCACACACTTGCTGGGGCGGCTGTGGTGAAAGCAACACCAACTCAATGCTTGACCTTCTAACCTTCTATTATCTGAGCAACATTCCTCACTGGCCCCATCAACATCATAATTCATGCTTAGTGTGTTCCACAAATGGTCCAACCACTCCAATCTAAGCCCACTTCTACTGACTCCATGATTTAAATTCCCTAGTTTAGTTTTATAGCTCCCCACCATTGCTCGAAAGAAATTGATATTGCTAGATTTTATTATCATATCAGGTCTTTTTTGCTGCTCATACTGGTCTCAGTCTTCCTAAAGTTAGGTTAATATGATGACCCCCTAACTCTGTATTCTTTCAATCGAGTTGACAATGATGGATAAGCCTTTGATTAATCCTGGGATTGGAGTGTGCATAGGTGAAAGTGGTACCTTCTGTGACTTCCTTTCTTCTCTGTTAGCATGCTAGCCTGCTATCACTACTACCTTCCACCCCTTTAAGATGCCATCTTGGGAAAAACCCCACAGTAAGAAGACTCCCTCCCTTCATCTATTCAGGTAAGAGAAAAACTATGCATTGAAGCTAACATGTTTAGTTGACTCCTACTAAAGATATGTAGGTAGGTTTTTGTAGGCAAACTAGGCAATTGCAATCATCCACTAGTGGTCAATGTAGTTGCAGAGAGCAAAAGAGCAAGGGTATCAGTAAATATACACTTTTTTAAGCAGATTTAGGAAACAGGCTATACTACATGACAGCAGTCCAATGTAAAACTATAAAATGAACATTTGTGGCATGAATCAAGTAAAATAAATGATCCCCTTTATTTTCAACAAATACAAAAGCCCACTCTTTCCACCTAGAACAGGCCCGCCCACAACCAAAATGTCCAGCAGAAAGTCCAATATGTAAAGTTCAAACTCCATCCCAACTCCCTTACCACCCTCTCCACCCACAAGCGACCCTTCCACCAAAAAAAAAAAAAAAGAGTCAGATGAGGATGTTGTTCATAGTTGGGTCTGGAAATCATTTAGGGTTGCTTGTATACGTGCCAACCGGCGGGCAGGGCCCAAGGTGCTGCAGGGCGCGGCATTGGAAGATGCAGTCCTGGTGTGAGAGGGGCAGCAGTGGTGGACTTCACGACGGGCTGAGGCCAGCTTGCGGCCTCAATGGTTGTGGCTCTGGGAGGCTGGGGGCGCTGGAGGGTGGGTGGAGGAGCTAGGGCCGGCAGCCATGACGGCTGCCTTGGCCTCATTCTCCCCATCCTGGAGGGCTACCAGCCACTGATATTCATTGCGGATGCCCTCTAGCCTCTGCTGCCGGAGCTAGGCTGTTACCTCTTGGCAAGTTGGATGATGTCCACCAGGAGTAGCTATAGCAGGAAAGAAAAAGGAAAATGACAAATTATAAACCGTGCTCCATGCAAACAATTTTTTAAAAAGTAGAGTGGCACAGTAGCAGTAAATTGCTTGTCCCTTAGGTCCATTTGAATTTAGTGTGGCTGATTACGACAGCTCAGAAGGCCATTAGCCACACATCCCTCACTATAGTAGACAATTGTCAAAAGAGTAAAATTTTAACTGGCATGAATCCATTATGGAAGCAATGAAATAATAAATTATAAATAAATGTGGAGCATGCCAAAAGGTTTTCTTTTTAATTTTGTGGGGTGGCTGGAACAGAACTTTGGAAAGAATAAAGGACTGAAGTACTAGGAGGTGACAGAGTGGGCACTGGGTAGAAGGGAAACACACCTTTTTAAGTTTGCAATACATTGACAACTTTGTAAATGTTGCATTAACTGAAACAGATGCATACATTGCACAGAAAACACTATTGTGCACTGTCACGCTGCAGTGAGTCATTGTAGCATTGGTGACTAATGGGAAGGGAGGTATGATGATGGGTGGGAGGAAACATGTCTGCCTTGCTTCGCCTACAGTGAGTTATGAGAGAAGACAGAACGTGACATAGCCCTACTTTGAAGCAAAGCTTTGATAACCATGCACGCCAATTGAATGAGGTGAACAGAAGACACGTCCCTCTCTATTATTTCTTGATCCAAGCAATTATACATTCATCTTTTCGATTATCTATTCTAATCACCCTGCTTTGATACCCACTATTTGACTGTAGCTTACACTCTTTCATCCAGTCTTTCACTATTCCAATCCAGCCATCCAGATTTATCCACCCATCCATCTATAGACTCACCTATCTAGCGTCCACCCTTTCAAACATCCTGCTTTCACCTATCCATCCATTTACCCAAGTATCGTTCGTTACCATCTGCCCATTCCTCACCCGAGCATCGGCTTTTACACATCCACCCTTCACCCACTGAGTCAGCCTTTCACCCTTTTCATCTATCTTTTCACCAACCCATGCATCTCCTATCACTCACCTACGCATCTTTTCCTTTCCCCCACATATCCTTACACTCATATATTACTGCACCCATTCTTTCTTTTAGCTATCCATCCTTTGTTTGCTTTCCCATCAAGCCATCATTTGTAGTGTCCATTCATCATGAGCCTTTCTCTACAGAATTGCATAGAGAAGAGACCATTAAGGATTCAATCCCCATTGTAGCTGCTAAACCAGGTGTTTCACAAGCAACACCCTTGCAGTGAGTATATTAGTAATTGCCAATGAGCAAGAGCAATGTGATTTACCTGCGCCCGTCCCTGCTGACACCGGTTCTCCCCCTCCGACCGTTGTCATGCTTGGCACACTGGTGCTGCCACTGGTCCCTGCATTGGTGGTCAGTGTAGCAGGAAAAATGTTAAACAATTTCTTTTCAACAAAATAAAAACTACCACAATAGATCATTACAGTTCTGTCTTCTTCTATCATTCACTTTAGGAATTTTGTCGGTAGTTAAAAAAGCAAGGTAGACAAATAAACCGCAAATGTTTTATAATGGAGGGGGCAGAGCTAAGTCACTGAAGCACTATAAAGGGGTGGAATACTTTGATCAATCCAGGAGAACCCATGGTGAGGTCTTGTTTGGCAAATGCAATGGGCATGAGCACAGCAAAGAAAGCCTTCACAATCATGTGTAGAAAAGCTGCCAAGAGCATGCAGTCTTGTAGGCAGAATACCTGTCCTAAAAATCTGTCCTTTTAGTGTAAAATGCCAGTCCGAAAGATATATAAAGAGCGAAAGGAAAGCTAAGCTTAGTAACAAAGCAGAAGAAAGATAGTACAGACAGGAGGATGTCAGGTACAGAAGAAACATGTGAAATAGATAAATGCAGGGATAACAAGAATTTAACAAAGCTTACATTGAATGAAAGTAAGTGCAAAAAAGACAGGCACAGTAAAACGAAAAGAAAAAATATTTGAAATTATGAGAGGTGAAAAACAAAATTAGGGAAATAACAATATAACAGGAAGACTTACTGGGGCCAGCAGCTCCACAAGCATCTGCACTGGTGGTGACACTGGCACCCTCGTCTCATCCTGGACCAACCAATGATGTTGCACTTTTCTTCCCATTGGATGCTGACGTAAGAAATAAAGAAGAAGATTTAAAAAAAAGATTATTGGTACAGAGGCAAAGACAGTAACATCGTACATTTCTAAATCAGATTGCCTAGTATGAGGGACTCAACTTGAGTTGACCTATTACTTTTGTTTTTCTAATTCCTACACCTACGCCCTACTCCAAAATTTCCTAAACTACGGGCCATATTTACAAACTTTTGACACAGGTCAGCGCTGCAAGCCTGCTTGCAAGGCTGCCCTGCATCAAAAGGACTGGGAAGGAATGGGGTGTCTCTACAACAGATATGGTGCATTCCTGTCCTTTTCTCCTTGTATTGGCACACAATGAGCTGCCAGGAGCCAATGTAGCCATGGCTGCACCATGCCGCAAGGGTACCTGCACTGAGGGGAGGAGTGTTTTTATGCAGGAAGGGGCACCTTACAGCAAAAAAACTATCAAAAAAGGAGTTTTCCTTTTTCCATGTGTGCTGCAAATTCCAGCACACATAGAAAAAGGCAAAAATTAGGAGAAATAACAGTATTTGTCCTTGTTGAGTCTCCTTTACACTCCCCTAGAGAGGCGTAGGCATTTGAAGCATTCCCAAGTTTACAAAACTTTGTAAATCTGGGAATTTGTCAAATGCCATGGATGTTACGTTGGAACACCCACCGTAACACTAATGGCATATATCTCTGTCGCAAGGTGAGTCAATGTGGCGACTTGCGCTGCTTTGACTTAGTCCACATTTACAAGGCCATGAAGAGCCACAAAGGGTGCTTTATGTGGCCTTGTGAAATGGGACTGCATGTGCACCACCAGACTGACACTAAACTTGACCTCTGGTGGCTCTTGTGCCTTGTAAATAAATATGGCCCTACATTTATAACTACCTACCACTAACAATGCCTTCATATTGCAACAAATGATCTTTGCTTCTAAGCTACCTTTGATGGGGCAACTGAGCCTCCATTTTCTTTCAAGTCATAGATAAATACATACTATGATGATATCATATTACACATCGCCGGGAGATTGCGATTGGGTGGGGCTACATAAGTTACACAAAGAAAGGCACAGTGACGGGAATGCTAACACACTGATATTACTTATTACTATTACCACTACCTTACTCTTGGGGACAGGAGGAGCCTCTGTCTGCATAGCTTCTTACATATTCAGCCCAAATGCATGGCAACAAGTGCAATTAGGAAGTGCTGTCACTGACTTACCTTGCTAGCTCAAACTGGATCACATAATACACAAACATAAACTTAACTTGCCTCTGAGAGTCAGCACTGCTGCTAGAAAAAAAATTAGCACTGTAGAACAACGCACACAACAATAAATAACTATAACACACCAAACCCTGACACCTCAATGCCCAGCAGGTCCTGTTTGCAGTCAATTATCTCAGCCCAAAGGTGCATCAACTGCTGCTGGGTGCGCTGGGTCCTAGTCTGCCGACAAACCAACCGGAGTTCCCTCCTCCACAGCAGTCGACGCTCCTGAAGGGTGTAACCACTCCCAGGCCTGCCGCCTGCTGCCAGCATGGCAGGGAGGTGACACTGCACATAAAAACATGTTTACAAACCCCTAGCCCCACCAAAGCGCCACTTTTTGTGATGCTCCAGTGGCGCTGTGCACTGTGTGGTATTTACAAGGTGGCGTTAAGCCACTTTTTGTGGCTTAACACCACTTTGTCAGTTCTGCCCCCTCACATGTAGCACTTTGCATAGAAGGGGCATGCAATGGGTGTTGCTGTAGGCATTCCACAGCAATACCCATTGCATTTTGACACTGTCCCAGATTTACAAGTAATAATAAATCTGTGGCATCTCCAAAATCTAATGCCACCTCAGGGGTGGAGTTAGCATGGTGCAACAAGGAGAAATGCTTTTGTTGCTCCTCATTTTTTTGCTCTTTCTATGTGTGCTGCATCCTGCACAAAGCACAATTTAAGATAGTTTTTGTGCAGGAAGGTGTGTGCAATGCACAAAGTTAACAGGTCTTCTTTTCTTTGGTTATTTCTTTATTTAGTTGCTATATCCCTGATAAAATGAAGTGAAATCTTTGTTTAGGCAGCATCATCATGTTTTGAACTCACAAAATCTAAAACATGGTGACACTTGGCTAGCAGTAGGAGGATAGGAAAGCCTCCCTGAGTCAGTCCTGAGATGTACCTTTGACTCATGGGAGCGGTGACATTAGCAATGGCAGGGAGATGGAGTCACAAGGCTGGATTGATAGATTTCCTGGCTGTGTAGGGCAGAGTGGAGCGAATCGTGAGGAGAGCCATGTCAAATTAAGGCAGTGGTAACCACAGTGTCTTTACCTTCTTTCCTGATGCAATATGAGCAGCATGGCTGAAGGTAGAGACTTGATACAGACACACACAGCAGGGGAAGCATCAGCACAAGCACAATGGCCAGCTCTGCGTCCTTCAAGGTGCAAATTGCACAAACCGTCATCCCGCTTTGGTTTTCCTTCAAGGGGACACTTAAGGTGGGATGGGGCATGCTTGGCCAGTCTGAAGATTTGGATCAGTTCTCGCTACTGGTCTAATCAATAAAACTGGTTGAGTATCTGCTTCTCTAGCTTAAACAGAAATCACAGCTGTTGTGACTGATGTGTTGGAAGTATTTTATCACTTTTACTGGGCAGATTGATCTCTGCCTTTCCTTAAGAGACCGGAGCGATGTGTACTAAAGAAGGGCATGGAAGAGCTTCAATGGGTCACTCCTCTTGTCTATGCTGCAGGAAAGCGGCTGACAGTGGGTAAACCTACTTCATCCTCAACCAAGCAGGAGAAGGAGGAGAGCAATGAAAATGAAAAAGTGAAGTGTGCATAGAAGACCATGAAAACAGGGAAAGCTAGTATCCTGATTGGATACCACTGGAGCCAGCTGTAGAGATTATGCAACCAGAGGGAAGAGATAAGGAGCACGGTGGGGAGGGCAATGTAACAAATGATACAGATCTTTCATATACTCTCCCACACCCTGCTTTCGGCCCTCTGCCAGGTACCTCTTAAAAGACCATAGACCAATAGATACATCTTCTTAAATTGAGGGAAGCAGTAGAACAGGGACAGACACTCAAGAGTGTCAGACCAGCTAAAAAATCTAATGATGTAATCAGTAATGACTCTTGGGCTTACCCAAAGATACAGCTTCTCACTCAGGCTATGCAGGTGCACCTCTCTCCTCCACTTCCTCTAACTTGCCTCTGAAGTGTCTGTTATTCATGGTCCTCTCTCTGATAAGATGGAACTTGGTATCCATGCACACCAAGTTGGTTTGGTTGGGCATGAGAACTCATCTACAACGACTGGGAAAAAGTAACTACCAATCAAGGAGAACTGGTGTCTCTACTTCTGCAGCAGGTTTGGTCTGACAATTTAGCTGCTATGGGCACTCAAAATCTTGATACAAACCAACAAGAGTCAGCTGAAGCATTTCTTTCTTTATCTGACTCTGGCAGCACATCAGACTTAGAGATGGAGAGTTAGATGCTGATGTCACAGAATATGTGGAGGTAATGGACCCCAGGAGGCTGTTGTTCCCAGATGTAAAGGAACTTTCCAGCAAAGGTACAATTGTGAGAACTATAGTAGCGGGAATGGGTAAGACACTAACAACCAATCAGATAAAGGGTCTGGTTACTAATGTATTTGCCCAAGTGGAACTTGCCCCCACAGTGAGACTAGGAGAGGGAGAAATGCTCTGGGGACCCATGGGGTTGGAACTCACTCCTGCAAAATCTAATCTTCCTTCACAGGAGACTTCCTCATTTCCCCTATTCCAAACTTTTAACCCCTTTGCTGCCAGGCCTTTTCCCCCTCCTTTGCAGAGCCTTTTTTTGGCTATTTGGGGCAGTTCGTGCTTAGGCCCTCATAACTTTTTGTTCACATAAGCTACCCACGCCAAATTTGCGTCCTTTTTTTTCCAACATCCTAGGGATTCTAGAGGTACCCAGACTTTGTGGGTTCCCCTGAAGGTGACCAAGAAATTAGCCAAAATACAGTGAAAATGTGTTGTTTTTTTCAAAACAATTGGAAAAAAGGGCTGCAGAAGGCAGCTCGTGTTTTTTTCCCTGAAAATGGCACCAACAAAGGGTTTCTGGTGGCAAGATTACCATATTCCCAGCTTTCAGGAACAGGCAGAATTTAATTGGAAAACCCAATTTTTCAATACAATTTTGACATTTTACTGGGACATACCCCATTTTTACTATTTTTGTGCTTTCAGCCTCCTTCCAGTTAGTGACCAAAATGGTGAGAAACCAATGCTGGATCCCAGAAAGCTAAACATTTCTGAAAAGTAGACAAAATTCTGAATTCAGAAAGGGGTCATATGTGTAGATCCTACAAGGGTTTCCTACAGAAAATAACAGCTGAAATAAAAAAGTAATGAAATTGAGGTGAAAGAAACAGCCATTTTTCTCCACATTTTACTCTGTAACTTTTTCCTGTAATGTCAGATTTTTTAAAGCAATATACCGTTACGTCAGCTGGACTCTTCTGGTTGCAGGGATATATAGGGCTTGTAGGTTCATCAAGAACTCTAGGTACCCAGAGCCAATAAATGAGGTGCACCTTGCAATGGGTTTTTATTCTATACCGGGTATGCAGCAAATCATTTGCTGAAATATAAAAAGTGAAAAATAGGTATCAAGAAAACCTTTGTATTTCCAAAATGGCCACAAGATAAGGTGTTGAGAAACAGTGGTTATTTGCACATCTCTGAATTCCGGGGTGCCCATACTAGCAAGTGAATTACAGGGCATTTCTCAAACAGATGTCTTTTTTACACACTGCCTTACATTTGGAAGGAAAAAATGTAGAGAAAGACAATGGGCAATAACAATTGTTTTGCTATTCTCTGCTCCCCCAAGTCTCCCGATAAAAATGGTACCTCACTTGTGTGGGTAGGCCTAGCGCCCACGAAAAGAAATGGCTCAAAACTCAACGTGGACACATCACATTTTTTCACAGAAAACAGAGCTGTTTTTTACAAAGTGCCTACTTGTGGATTTTGGCCTCTAGCTCAGCCGGCACCTGGGGAAACCTAGCAAACCAGCGCATTTCTGAAAACTAGACACCTAGGGGAATCCAAGATGGGGTGACTTGTGGGGCTCTCACCAGGTTCTGTTACCCAGAATCCTTTGCAAACCTCACAATTTGACCACAAAAACACTTTTTCCTCTCATTTCGGTGACAGAAAGTTCTGGAATCTGAGAGGAGCCACAAATTTCCTTCCACCCAGCGTTCCCCCAAGGCTTCTGATAAAAATGGTACATCACTTGTGAGGGTAGGCCTAGCGCCCACGATAGGAAATGCCCCAAAACACAACGTGGACACATAACATTTTTTCACAGAAAACAGAGGTGTTTTTTACAAAGTGCCTACCTGTGGATTTTGGCCTCTAGCTCAGCCGGCACCTGGGGAAACCTAGAAAAGCAGCGAATTTTTGAAAACTAGACACCTAGGGGAATCCAAGATGGTGTGACTTGTGGGGCTCTGACCAGGTTCTGTTACCCAGAATCCTTTGCAAACCTCAAAATTTGACCAAAAAAACACTTTTTCCTCTCATTTCGGTGGCAGAAAGTTCTGGAATCTGAGAGGAGCCACAAATATCCTTCCTCCCAGCTTTCCCCCAAGTCTCCCGATAAAAATGGTACCTCACTTGTGTGGGCAGGCCTAGCACCCACGAAAGGAAATGCCCCAAAACACAACATGGACACATCACATTTTTTCACAGAAAACAGAGGTCTTTTTTACAAAGTGCCTACCTGTGGATTTTGGCCTCTAGCTCAGCCGGCACCTGGGGAAACCTAGCAAACCAGCGAATTTTTGAAAACTAGACACCTAGGGGAATCCAAGATGGTGTGACTTGTGGGGCTCTGACCAGGTTCTGTTACCCAGAATCCTTTGCAAACCTTAAAATCTGACCAAAAAAACACTTTTTCCTCTCATTTCGGTGACAGAAAGTTCTGGAATCTGAGAGGAGCCACAAATTTCCTTTCACCCAGCGTTCCCCCAAGTCTCCCGATGTAAATGGTACCTCACTTGTGTGGGTAGGCCTAGCGCCCACAAAAGGAAATGGCCCAAAACACAACGTGGACACATCACATTTTTTTCACAGAAAACAGAGGTGTTTTTTGCAAAGTGCCTACCTGTGGATTTTGGCCTCTAGATCAGCCGGCCCCAGGGGGGGCAGAAATGGCCTAAAATAAGTTCCCTCCCCGGGAAGTGACCCTTGTCTACGGGGTCGCTCCTCTTGCGTGACATTGGCTCAAAAAAAAAATCCCTGGTGCCTAGTGGTTTCTGCCCCCCTTGGGGGCAGATTGACCTAAAATCGGCCAATCTGCCCCCAAAGCGGGCAGAAATGGCCTAAATACAATTTGCCCCTCCAGGGCAGTGACCCTTGCCTAAGGGGTCGCTCCCCATCTGTAAAACAAAAACAAAGAAAAATCCCCCATGCCTAGTGGTTTCTGCCCCCCTTGGGGGCATATCGACCTAATTAAAATAGTCTGATCTGCCCCCCAAGGGGACAGAAATGGCCTAAAATAATTTTGCCCCCGAGGGAACGACCCTTGCCTAAGGGGTCGCTCCCCTTGCGTGAAATTCACACAAAAAAAACCTCCCTGGTGTCTAGTGGTTTCTGTCCCCCCTGGGGGCAGATTGGGTTATAAAAATAGGCCAATCTGCCCCCAAGGGGGGCAGAAATGACCTAAATATAATTTGCCCCCTATGGGAGCGACCCTTGCCTAAGGGGTCGCTCCCCACCTCTAAAATAAAAAAATAAAAAAAGATATCCCTGTTGCCTAGAGGTTTCTGCCTAATAATAGGCCGATCTGCCCCCAGGGGGGGCAGAAAAGGCCTTAAAAAAAAATACCCCCCCCTGGGAGCGATCCTTGCCCAAGGGGTCGCTCCCTCATGCCAATTTCCTTTTACAAATTAAATCCCTGGTGTCTAGTGGGCGTTTAAAAAGCCGGATTGCTTTACAATCCGGCTTTTGAAACGCAGAGAGAGACTTCAAAGGGAAGGAAATTCCTTTCTTTCCCTTTGAAGCCTCTCTTGCCTCCTCCACCTGATCGGAAGAGAAATGCTTTGGAACCCCACAGAGGGAGAGCTAGCGCTTCCTCTGGGCTCTGTGCCCAGGACGTAATGGTTACGTCCTGGGCACACGAGCACTGTGCCTCAGGATGTAACCATTACGTCCTGGGCACAGAAGGGGTTATATCTGTGAAGACTGCATCTAGGGGGTCTAATTTGACAGCAGTGGTGGCAATGGAGAGAGGGAAAGGGAGAAAATCTGGTGCCCCTACTTTAGCCACCATCTATGATCTCCTGCAGCTCCACAGAGAGGAATATCAAAAAAAGATTCTCTTTAGGCTAGGGAATGTGGTGGATAATGGAAACATGATGTCATTTTCCTCTCTTCAGCATGAGTTTGGAATGAATGCTAACCAATTTCAGAATTATGCACAGATACGTATGCATGGGTGGCCAAGTGGCTGCCCAGAAAGGGTATCCCAGAAATTGCCCCATTACATGGGATGTTGCTCATAGAAGTACTGGGAGGAGGCATGGTCTCCCTACCCTATACACACCTAAATAACAACATGCCTGATACCTTACATAGGGTTTGTGGAAAATGGGTAGACAATGTAGGAGTCCTGAAATATTTTGACTAGGAGGCAGACCTGACGCACCCGAGGGAGGCAACAATAAATTCAATACTACCATGGTGGACGGAGACTGCATTCCATTGGGAAGGCTCAGAACCCACATTGCCTGCAGTGCTGATGGGCAGTTCCTTCTTCTACATGCTTTGGGGATGCCCAGCAACCCAGGACTACTATGTGACAATCACTGAGGAGCTCAGTAGGGTTCTTGCAGCATCAATCGCATTAGAACCCAAATTCAGCCTCTTGGGCTTCCTAATGACATAGACCTGGCACGAGAAACACTTTTGTTCTTCAGCCTAGGCCTTGTAGTGGCTAAGAACTGCTTTGGGCACTGTCTTAGAAGGACATAGCCGGTACTGAGGAGTGAGTGAGCGTCAGACATTACAGAAGTGCAGACGGGCATGGACATGCATATGGTGGCAGAAAAAGTCACGAAAGCCTCCGAAAGTTTTGTAAGGTATGTGGCGGGTGGTTGCAATATTACTCCCTGGAGACACTGGGAGATGGTGGGGGATGGAGCTTCATGTGCCGTAATGACTGTTGATAGGATGTGTTGCAGTAAAATGATGCCATTGACTCCATACTTTGCTTTTATTTTGATAATGCACTGGCTGAGAGCTGTCTGGGAAGAGGATGGAGGAGGGGTTTGATGATCACTATTAATGTTATTGTTACTAATTTTCTTGCACTGGAAATGTGCTTCCAAATGTGTTGATATCCTACATGCAAATAAAAATAAAAAAATCCAGAAACACAAGCTCCAGCTGGATGTCAATCAGTCCATCAACCAATCAAACCTCACTGCTAACCTGGATGATCTGGAAAATCTATCTGAAAAGAATAACTTCAGAGTTTTGGACATCCCAGAGGACACCGAGGGAGATGATCCATGATGTTATATTGAATATCTTTGCAGAAAAGCTTGCCCAGCCCTAAATGGCTATTACATGAATTCCATGATCCAAGGGGCACATCATTTTCCTTTGCGGCAACCCAAGAATGGAGGGGCTGCCTGCTACCCTCAGGCCATCTTAATTTCCGTTGAGAACTTCATCCAGCAGTAGGAGATCTATAACACTGCTCATCCATACTCTACTATCAAAGCTTGTGGAATAGAATGCTTTGTGTGGTATGATTTCTGCCATGAAACTGTGGTACATCGCTGGCAGTTTTGTGAACTCATTCCTACCTTTCAGAAAGCCAGAGCTACAGTTTAATTGTTGGAGATTGCCAACCTGAGGATCAGATTTGAGGGACAGATATATTTCTTTCAGGATGCCGCCACAGCCAGGGAATTGATGAATATGTGGTATTCAGCTAAATTATGACTCCCTCGGGTGGGAGTGCCCTGAGTCGTGGCTAATCTGTCTCTTACTCTCTAGTGTAAAAATGTGCTATGTTCATTCATGTTCCTTATCTCTATTTCTATCCTTTGCTTTTTTGACCCCTGGTCTCCCATATTATCTCTTAACACTTTCATATTTGCCACTGTATTGCAATGGTCACATTGGTTGAAATCTGTTCTAGAACATCTCAGATGGGGATGGCCTTTGGTGCTCAACCCAGTGTTCAGTGTTTGCTTATCAGGAACAGGTGGATGGTGGTCTGGGGTAATGGCTCAGGGTCTGGGCACAGGATGGTGGTGAAGGGTGGGCATGCTGAGGGTGCTGGTGGGGGGCAAGGGTGAAAGGATTAAGGTAAGGGGGGAGATGGGTTCACTATAGAAGATGTTGAAGCACCAAGGGTAAGTAGAAGGGGAAAATGAGCCACAACAGACTATATAGATGGGCTGAAAAGAAGGAGTTTATCCCACTGTTAGCTGGGTGAAGGGTGCTCTGGGTCAGGCAATGATGATGGGTGAAAGAGAGACTGGTTGTGGCCAGAAATTGCAAATTCTCACTTGGAATGTCAATGTTATGAAAACCATTTAGTGTCAGCTGATCAAAGAAGAGGTGCACACTCGTAAGTCACACAAATTTCCTATTCAGGAAATATAACTGTCTAGTGATCAAACCCCACTGTTAAGCGAGCTCAGACATAAGGTTCTGGGTATGTCCTGTTTTAACTCGGCCCGTAGGGGGGGGTGGCTCTTTCAGTTAGTGATCCCAATTGGAGTGTGGTTAAAACAAGCCCGAATTAGGGGAGCAATAACTGATTGCAGCAATCCAGAAAGGAGACTTGCAGCTCACTATCTGTGTAGTCTTTGGTCCAAATAAGGACAGCCCCTTCTGTGTCTGACTATCTGTTGGCTGAACTGCATCAATGGCCAGAGGATCTAGTACTATGTGGGGACTTTAATGTTACCCTCTTCCCAGGGGTAGACACCATACGGAGGGGGCCCTGTAATCCAGCTGCTGGGGGGTGGGGTAAAAAGCACCTTAGAGGTGCACTGTAGCAGTTCATCAATTCTTATGCCTTGGTGGATGTTTGGTGGTGTTGTTGATTATGCGATACAAGTTTTACCTTCAATTCACCACCAAAGAGGCCCCTGTCTCAGATCAACATGTTGCTAGTGAGTCATTCACTTCAATCTTATGTTAATATTTGTATTAATTCACAAATAATATCAGATCATAACTCGCTGTCACTCTTCATTGTTTCATATGTTTTATCAGACCACTTATACAAGTAACTGGTTGTTTCATCAGAGGTTGTTGCTAGATGAGGGATATGATCGAGCTATGAGTAACATCCTGAAAGAATGTCTGGATTTTAATATTTGCTCCGCATCCACAACCAGGGGTTGGGACTCACTTAAAGCCTTCTGCAGAGGGCTGACATTGACCTACTCAACACACCAACAGAAAATCTGACTAACTGTGGGCCCTACTCTAAAGAAAAACATTTGGGTCATGGTCAATAAAAAGATTTGAGCCAAGCAATCATTATATTTTGAGAACAGTGAGGAGCTGGGCCATTTGCTTGCAATCAAGGTCAGGGAAAAAGTAAGCAATGATCTAATTCAAACGACTGTCAACAAACGGGTTGAGTTAACTGCAGGGCAGATGGGTATGAGAGGGGAATTAAGAAAATTCTACCAACATTTCTATAAAGAGGACTGTATCACCTCCTTAGAAGATATCATCAAATATGTACAGACATTATATGACTGTAAACTGAATCAAAGACAGTCTGGGTGGCTAGATAAACCCATTTATTTAGCTGAGGTTGTATTAGGTATTAGTCAACTACTGAAGTTTAAGATTTGTGGGGTGGATTAGATCCCTTTAGAATGTTTTATAATCTTTTCAGGGGTACTTGCACCAGTCCATGGAGATTTCTTCAATTCCCCGACTTTCTTAGTCAGGCCCCTAGTTTGTGGGGTGAGACCAAAATAGACATCTTTCCTAAGAAAGTCAATGAGCTGTGGCTACTACTAGTTGATATCTTTAAGTAATGCCAATTCGAAGATCTATGCTAGAATTCTGGCTAATAGATTATCTATAATGTTCTCCAATGGTAGACCCTATGCAAAACAGGTTGATACCGGGGCGCGGCATGACCGCTCAGGTCAACACCTATAACCACCCTGGAGGTGACCTCATTGGAAAAGGCCCCCCAAATGGTTGATTATGTTGGATGCAGAAAAGGCATTTTACTGGGTCTCCTGGCACTTTCTCTGGGCAGTTATGGATAGGTCAGGGTTTGTTCCTGACTTCATTACTAAGATTATGTTGCTTTAGAGAGAGTTACAGCAGCAATATTCTGTAGTGGTAAATTGTCAGAGCCCATTGAAATTGCTAGAGGCTTCTTACAAGGGTGTCCCTTTTCATCACAATTGCATTGTTTCTGGAGCCCTATGTCCAGGCCTTGTGGCTAGCTTCATCTCTTTGTGCAGTGTGTCTCTGTTGTGTGGAACGTAAGGCCCTGGCTTATGCTGATAATGTTGGAATTTTCACCTTCCCTCCAGTGGCTGCATTGAAGGCGGTTGAGTTACTGGCAATGGAGTTTGACAGGGTTATTGGATATAAACTAAATTCCAACAAAACCCTGAGGATTTCTAATGTCTCTGTACTTGATTCTGATAAAAAGAAGGTTCAGACTTTGACCTACTTGGGTGTGGAATCGACTACATGGCCAAAGGAATTTTTCCATCTAAATTATGGTAAAGTCCACAATCGCTCTCTTTAGACGTTCAACAAATGGAATCAACCATATCCGGGGCTGACGGGAAGTTCAATCTTATTAAAATTAATGATTTACCTCAATATTTGTATTTATTTAGATGTATAACATTGTATCTTCCTAAGGGCTTTATAAATAAAATTGAATCACTTGGCAACAGTTCATATAGAGCTCTAAAAAGCAGAGGTGTAATATAGAGCATCCTCAACTGCCTCTGGATACAGGCGGACTGTCCTTACCTGCTATTCAGACCTAGTACTTAGCATCTTTTATTATTTATCTTACTATGATCTTGAGTAGGGAAAGGTGGCCACTGGGATCCAAATCCAAACTATCTCCTGCAGGAGGAACATAATTTTGTTTTATAATGTGATTCTTGCAACCAAAATCAAATGGAGAACCAATTTACTTAAACTCAGAGCTGAGGAATGGAGTGCCATTTTGGGGGTTATGGTGACACATAAGGAAACAGTAATATACTGGCACAAACAGTCCTAAACATGTCACTAGTCAAAGCTTATTATTTTAAGTTTAGAAGTTGATAATACTTGGTCACTCATCTCGCATCCCACCAGTATCGGGGATCTACCTTTTTGCTATATGATTGTCCAGGCTGGTTATGGCACGACACTGACTACTAGCCAGAGCTCCTAATACCAAGATATGGTGGCACACATTTTTGAATGGTTGTTCTCTTGAAAATTCAATCTTTGATAATGACATGCATATAACTAGAGTGAATCATGTTTGTTACCCCTTAAGAGGTTGGGAGTCAGAGGTATTAGCTGGCCATGACCTGTCAACCCAAAAGGTTTTATTCTGTGGATTACTCTTTAATGATTGATGTATTTATTTGCATTTTTACTGACACATGCTGCACTTTCCAATGCTTTTTATGTCTTATTTTTTGCATGTCCTGTAATGCCCTAATAAATAATGAATTAAAAAAAATGAAATCACAAAATAATTAAGTAATACTATCAATAATTGGGTTCTTCCTGGCTGTATGATTCTAGTGACTGTAGTGATAGCACGGTTTGTTTCCATAAGGAGCATGCATGCACACAGAGTAGCTGGGGCTACTAAGTGAATGTGTGCTTTTTGAGTTCAAGATTAGATGTTTGGCTTTAGGATGTTAGTTTTATACTGGCAAAGGATCAGCAAGTTGAACAACTATAAAGATTTCCATAAGCCATGACTAATGTATGCACCCCAGGACATACCAGGAGCTGGCCCGGGGGGTTAGGAGAGCGGTCGCCAGGGCCATCTATGGCTCCATGAGGGAGGCAGTGCCTCCTCCCTTCAATGACAATTGCCCCAGGGAGGTCGTGGTCTCTGGGGCCCTGAAACGGACCCCCTTCATGGTTTTATTGAAGCCCCGGGGGTGGCAGCCTCCAAGGCCATGGGGAGCCATCTGGCCCCCATGTTAAATTTGGTGAAAGTCCCAGGGAGGTGGCGGTTCCCAGGGCTACAGTGGGGTGCGGACAGCCCTCCATTATATTTTGTGAAAGCCTCAGGGAGGTGGTGATCCCCGGAGCTGACCTTAGGCTGTGGGGGTGCCAGGCTACCACCCTGCATGAAAATGGCAATGACTACATGACTTGACCCATCTGAGGGCTACAGTTAGATAAGCACTTTTTTTTTTTTAAATAAATTTGCCGAATCCACTGCGAATCGTGGCAACATTTTAAAAAACTGCTTTTTAGCTCTGGGGTTTGCCTTTGGGACCTCAGCATCAGTGCTAAGGGGTCAGGGTGTTCCTACAATGGCCCCTTTTGTTTTTTTACATCTAGGTCCTAACTACAACTAAAACTTGTGCCCTAAGGTAATTATAACTCACGCCTTTTCCGTGCTCAGTTGTCTCATCAATAATTTTATTGCAAATTATTACAGTGCGAATATGAAAGATGGCACAGAATATTTCATAAAAGATATAATATGTGGGCAATTGGCTGTGCATGGCGAACGGTGAGTCATAGTTACCTTAGGGCGCGAGTTTTAGTTACTTGAAAAACTGTAACTCTAACTGCTGAATTTCTATAGTTTTGTACGGGTAAATTCAGAACCTAACTATAATGTCTGTGTAACTCTACTTTTTAAATGAATTTCTATTTTTTTTTAAGGTATAGTAATTATAATTACTATACATTAATCCAACCACCGCAGAGCACGATCATTGGCCGTGCGCGGCCTGACGTCAACTCCCTATAAGCACCCAAAGTTCACATCCTTCACCCATGCACAGGGGAGGTTGCCAGCAAGACCTGGCCTGCTCCCAGACCCTGTGGCCAAACCCCCAACTACCCAAACCCACACTGAGCACAACCCTTTTGCCATGTGCGGAGGGAGTTAGTCGCAGCTTCTTTGGGTGTCAGAATGGGTGTGAGAAGGTGTATTTGGGAGTGAGAGTGGCTATCAGATTGTCTGTTTGGGTGTATTTGGGTGTGAAAGTGCGTACATCAGTGTTTTAGTGGGCGTGTCAGTGTGTGTCAGTGTGTGTGCGGATCAGTGAATGGGTGCATTAGGGTCTAAGTGGGTGTGTGAGTTAGAAAAATTTATTGAAAGAGAGACAGAAAGAGAGAGAGAAAGAAAGTGAGAAGGTAAGAGAGAGTTTTTTAGGGTTTAATATCTAATATACTTAGAATGAGATAATTTTGTTGGAATTAAGAAAAAATTTTACTTAATATTTTTTTTAAAGTATCATTTTTTTAAATAAAGCTGTAGTTAACCCCCCATAGCTCAGCATGAAAGTATGTGACCTTCACACTGAGCTATGGGGGTTTCTTTTTTTTCTTTTTTTTACAGTTTATGGGCTATGTTGGACTTTGAGGGAGCCCTCAAGGGGTCCCCCGCAGTTCCTACTTTTCCATTTTTTTTATTTTTGTTAAAAAGCCTTGTATGAGATATGCAGGACCACGAGGAAGCCCTCAAGAGCTCCCCTGTGGTCCATACTTCTTTATTTATTTATATATATATTTACATTTTTTTTATTATTAAAAATCCCTTAATGGGCTATGTGGGACCGCAAGGTCCAAGGCTCTCCCATAGTCCCTACTTTTTATTTTATTTTATTATTTATTTATTTTTTAAAAAGCCTTTAGTGCGACCTGGCACTGCAGGGGAAGCCTTAAGGCTTCCCCCGCAGAGCCAATGCTTCAGCAAGCAGGTAGCTGCTTTAACAGCACCTCCCGGCCGAAGCATGTCATCTCTGTCCCCTGCACGCATGCAGGGGACAGAGATGAAAGCACTGCTATTTGATGGTGAGACCTGCTTAAAATGGTCCTGCTGTCTAACAGCAGAGTGTTTGCTGTGGCTTGGCTGCAGCGCTGCAGGAAGCCACATAAAACAACTATGTGCCAGGGTTTGGCACTCCTGGGACATAGCAGAAGCTGACCCAGGGGGGTGGCGGTATCCAGGGCCATCAGAGGCTCCTTAAGGGGGGCTGTGTGGCCCACCTCCAATGCAGACATAACCACGGGGCTACTGAGGGCCCTTTCATTTTGCCCCGGAGGTAGTGGTCGCTGGGGCATGGGGGCTGTGGCCCCGGCATCTATTTGAAACAAAGCTCCTGAGGTGGTGGTTCCGAGGGCATGGGGGGCTCCAGACCCCCCACATATACTTAATTATAAGACCTAGGGAGATGGGGGTCCCCAAGGCAGTGGGGGCCACAGGCCCCCACACGCATAATATAATAGAAGCTGTGGGGGTGGTGGTCCCCAGGGTACATGGGCCCCTGCATCCATTTTAAGCAAAACCCAGGGGGGTGGGACCAGGGGCATGGAGGGGACACAGGCCCACCCGCATATATTTCTTTATAAGCCCTGGGGAGGTGGCGGTCCCCTGTGCAGCGGGGGGCTGTGGGCCCCTCCGCACAAATATAATAGACGTCCTAGGGGGTGGTGGTCCCTGGGTCATCACGGGCCCCCCATATATAAAAATGTAAGCCCTGGGGAGTCGGTGGTCTCCAGGGCAGCGCGGGGGTCAGGCCCCTCCTGCATTTAAAAAAAAATATTTTAAAAAATGAAAGCTTCGAGGAGGTGGTGATCCCTGGAGATGTGAGGGGGGCAGGGGAGGCCCCCTTACACAAAATTCTCAATGCCCCGTGACATGGCCCACCTAGGGGCCAATTAAAAAACAAGGACGGGAGCCCACACTTATTTAAAAAAAAAAATGCCACAAATTTGCAAATCTCGCAAACTTGCAGCAAAAAAAATAATTCCCAAAAATGTTTTTTTGCTCTTAGGGGTCCACTGGGACCCCCTCACCAGTTTTAAGGGGTCAGGGTATCTCTACCCTCACCCTTTTTATATATTTTTTTAACTTTTTTTCTGGGACTTGGCTCAGCCGAGTCCCAAGATGGCTGCCAACACTTTCTGGGTTGAAGTGTTGGCATCCAATCAGACCTGTGCATTTCCCTACATGAGCTCATCTTTGTCTACAAATTTGAATTTCCCTAAATTTCTCAAAAACTACTGAACGGATTTCACCAATTACCAAAAAGCACAATCTGCATACTGACAGCTAGCTTTCTGCAAAATCTGGTGTAATTCCATCCAGTGGTTCAGGATGTAGACGTGTTGACAGATCCCATAGGAATTAACATGGGAAACGCAACATTTTTTTAGCCCCTTTTTTGTCTGTATCACTCTGAAACTTTCCAGGCACACCAAGAATCACCAGGACACTTTTTTGGGAAAAGTTTGTGATGATTTGTCAGATGGTGACAAAGTTGTAGGCAAGTCAAAAAATGCTTTTTCTATGGAAACATGGTCCTAACTATAACTACCTACTGGCGACCAGTAGGTAATATATATCTATATGCATGAACACTGCACCCACTGCCCTGATTTTGACACACATTGAAATGTATATTGTCTGTATACTAAAAATGTAAAAATCATCATACAAGATATTTTGGCTTGTACCCTTTCCCAATAACATTGATTATGATGCAAGTTACCAACTGATTTTTCAAACTTTCAAATTAAAAGTTGAACCGTTGGTAAAAAAGTCCCAGGAGACATTTGTTTAACTTATTATTTTATGGAACTTAGGCAGTATTCCCCAGCATGTCTGCCTTAGATTCAAAGGTAGATATTCCCATTCAGTTCAAGGAATGTAGACCTCGGAAGGCAATCTCAGACACCCCCAACTTGTATCCACAAACTGGAAGGAACTGGATTTAGCACAGCGAGATCATTGAGCATCGAGAGCATTAAAGAAATCTTTTCTTGCGCTCTGAGTAGCTACCGATGGAAGAGGTTAGTATAGGTTCACTTGGACAGCATACATGGTTAGTCAGGATGTTGAGGTGGACAGAGACATGAACAGATAGGTAAACCTAGCCTAGGTGTGCTTTCACAGAGGTTTTGCATAGGTAGAATGCAGGTTGTAAATGTAGTACAGATACACATGCCATCACTTCATCTTCAACTATGGACTCAAAACCATTGGGTCCACACTCACTCCAATACTTAATTACTCCCTCACTCAACTGTGCAGACTGTGTACAAACCATACTAGGTGCATCAGACATCTTCTTCCCTTAACATCACATCACGCACACACCATGCACTTCAAACAGCTTTACTGACTCCCTAACCACAGACCTTTTCAAACACCTGACACTCACATTCAAAGCCTTATAGAGCACTGGTCCAGCATACCACAATGCTGCTTCACGTTTCAGAAACCTTCCAGACACCTTTGCTCAGTGGGACTTGTACTCGCACATATTCTATGGAGCACCAGCACAAGGAGAAGTGACTTCTAAATGGCTCCAAAAGTACAGTATGACCTGCCTTACACATATGCGCCTTCTCTAAAATAACTGCATTGCCCACAAAGCTGAACACTTGACTCTTTGACTAGGTTAATCCAAGGACCAGGTGATAGTGCGCTTTACAAAACATGACAGAGACCTCTGCACCCAACAGTACACATATGGGCAAAACATTTATCCTGCTTGCCATCTTCACCCTCTGTGTCAGAACTTAGTAGATGTTCAGTTTGCTGTTTGACAAGGGCATTAGTCAAAGCACTGCTCATAACAGCGGATGGGACATATGCAACTCTCTCACTGACTACCTTACGTGTCAAAAACTAATGTTCTTCATAGTTCAGGACCTGTTCTTTAGGGAACTTAGGCAGTATTCTCCAGCATGTTTACCTGAGTTTCAAAGGCAAAAATACTCACTCAGTTCGAGGAATGTAGGCCTCAGAAAGTGTTCTTGGACACTCCCAACTTGCATCCACAAACTGGAAGGAGTTGGGTTTACCACAGTGAGTGCACTAAAGAGGCATGTAAGATATGTCTTCCTTAGCCACATGTGGCTGTCATGGGCGTCATTAGTAAAGGTTCACTAGGCATGCATTAGTCAATGTTCAGAATGGAGGTGGTTACTTGACAGGTGGTAAAAATTTAGTCAAATTGTTTATTCTTTTGGGAAAGTTATGAATGCACCAGCAATCAACATGTGTGGACATATGTGTTTATAGAGGTTTCTTTGTGCAGTGTTTCTTCCTGAAGATGGTGAGCGACGGGCTTTGTCTGAGGTGCAAGGGGAGGTTGTTCCAGCTCTTCGCTGCAGTGTAGGTAAAAGATCGTTGTCCGGAGGTGGTTTTACGGATGCGAGGGATGGTGGCCAAGGCTATCTACGCGGAGTGGAGGGATCTGGTGGGTATGTGGAAGGAGATGCAATGCTTCAGGTATGCTGGTCTTGTGTTGTGTATGGCCTTGTACGTTTGGGTGAGAAGTTTAAAGGTGATTCGCTTCTCGACCTGTAGCCAGTGGAGGGACCTTAGATGTTGGGAGATGTGGTCTCCGTAAGGGAGGTCCAGAATGAGTCTGGCGGCGGCGTTCTGGATGAGTTGAAGTTTTTTGTTGTTTCTAGTTGAGGTGCCAGTGTAGAGGGTGTTGCCATAGTCGAGCTCGCTCATGACTAAGGCATGGGTGACTGTCCTGCGACAGTCTTCTGGGATCCATCTGAAGATCTTCCGGGGTTTGCGGAGTGTGTGCCAGCAGGAGGAGGTGACAGAGTTTACCTGGCAGTCATGGATAGGGAGGAGTCGAGGATGATTCCTAAATTGCTGGTATGCTCCCTCGGCCCAAGGGGGGCGGTGAGAAATGTGGGCCACCACAAGTCGTCCCAAGCTGAGGTGGCATTTCCGAAGATGATGAGTTCCATCTTGCAGGAGCTGAGCTTGAGGCAGCTTTCTCTCATCCAGGTGGTGAGGGCTTCTATTCCTGTGTGAAAGTTCCTTTTGGCCATGTCCAGGTCTTCGGTGAAGGAAATGATGAGTTCTGTGTCATCAGCATATGACATGATGTTCATACCGTGGCTTCTGACGATGGCATCAAGAGGGGCCATGCATACGTTGAACAGTTCTGGACTCAGTGAGCATCCTTGGGGGGCTCTGCAGTTGACTCCTGTGGGTCTGGAGGTGTAGGGTGGGAGTCTGACCCTCTGCGTTCTCCCAGAGAGGAAGGAGTGGATCCATTCCAGGGCTCTTCCGCGGATTCCTATGTCATGGAGTCTGGTGCACAGAGTACTGTGGGAGACCGTGTCGATAGCTGCTGAGAGGTCGAGGAGTATGACTGCTGCGGTGTGGCCATGGTCTAGGAGTAATCAGATGTCATCGGTGGCTGCCAGGAGCACTGTCTCCGTGCTGTGATTCTTGTGGAAGCCAGACTGGGAGCTGTCCAGAGAGTTGTTGGCCTCTAAGAAATTCTGTAGTTGTGCATTGATTGCTTTGTCTAGTACTTTGGCAGGGTAGGGTAGCAGCAAGATGGCCCGGAAATTGTTTAGTTCTGATGGGTTGGCCGAAGGTTTCTACAAAAGAGGATGTATTTCAGAATGTTTCCAGTCGTCAGGGAAGGTGTCCATGCTGATGGAGCAGTTGATTGTGTTACGAAGCTAGAGTGATGGATGCGCTGGCTCTGATGTATATGTGGTGCGGGCAGCGGTTCAAGGAGGATCTGGAGTGGTGCTGTTCATGATGTTGACTGTTTTCTCTGTGGTGAGTGTGGACAAGTCGTGGATGGTCTGGGAGGGTTCTGGGGGGTGGGGGGGGGTCACAGGTTCCGGTGCTAGGAAAGCTGTCGTAGATGTCCTGGATCTTGTGGTGGAAAAAGGAAGAAATTTGTTGAAAAAGTCCTGTGACGGGGGATGCTGATGGCTTTAGGGGCGGGGGTCTGTGAACTAGCTGATGACTGAGAAGAGTTCCTGGGAGTGCGGATGAGTTGATGCACTCCCAGAGTGCGTCCTTCCTTGCACTTTTGATTTTTTGTCAGTGGGCGGCGGTTGCGGCACTTAATGAGGCAGGGTCTTCGCTGGATTGGCTGTTCCTCCATTTTATCTCTAAACGTCTGCTGGTACGCTTTGATTCTTGGAGTTCGGTGGTGAACCAGCTGGCCTTTTTAGGTATGCGTTTGGCCGATGTCAGCCAGAGAGGGGCTAGAATTTCAGCACATTCGGTGATCCATGCATTGTAGTTGAGTGCTGCTGTGTTGGCGTCGTCAGAAAGGGGAGTGAGGGATTTGGTGAGTGATGAGGTGAGTTGTTCATTGCTGATTTCATTCCATTTTCTGTGGGGGGTACTGGATGTGCCACTGCGCCTGGTGGGTGCGGTGATTGTGAAGTGTATGCAGCAGTGGTCAGTGCAGTTTGGGGTGGAGATGGTATCAATGGTGATCCGGTCACTTGAGGGAAAGATGGGGTCCACTGTGTGTCCTGCGATGTGTGTGAATGTGGAGACCAGCCAAGGGTGGCGAGATTGTTGAGTACAACAGTGGTGTTTGGGGTGGTGCGGTCTTTGAGGTGGAAGTTCAGGTCACCGAGGAGGAGGTAGTCGACTGACGCTAGGGCCTGGGGGATAGGGATGTCCACAACGTCATCTATGAAAGCTGAGCGGGGGCCAGATGACCTGTACAGCAGGGTGCCATGGATGGGGGAGTTGTGGTTGGAATGGACCAGGAAGTAAAGCTGTTCCATCGTGGTAGAGTGATCTTCTTGGGCGGCCTTGACACGTAGTGAGGACTTGTGTACGATGGTGAGTCCTTCACCTGGACAGGAGGGCCTGTCCCTCCTTAGGATGCTGCAGCCCTCGGGAATGGCGATGGTGATGTCTGGACCCGAGGTGGGGTTGGTCCAGGTCTCAGTGAGGAAGGTGATGTCCGGTCGGGTGGTGTTGATCATGTCCCATAGTTTGGTGGCGTGTTTGTGGAGGGAGCAGATGTTCAGGAGCAGGCAGTTGATGGAGTTGTGGAGGTTGTTGGTATCTTTGTGTGCGGAGAGTACCTTTAGTTTGTTGAGGTTGGCGCTGAAGTTGCAGTTCCTATAGGTGAAAAGTCTTTGGGTGTCTTTGGGGGAGATGGTGCAGCAGTTGTTGAGACGTCCGGTGTTGAGGCGGAGGAGGGGTTCAGAGTCGTAACAGAGGCAGTCCAAGGGTTGGTTTAACAGAGATCCAGGGATCCTGGCATTGGGCACAGTCCATGTGTGGACGGGCCCAGACAGGCTTGCCTTTGGTGTGCCAGTGGCATGGCCATGATGTGGCCACCCTTAAGAAGGGGAGGAGGAGGGGGGAGCAGTCAGCTGGGAGGCAGGAGGGTGAGAAAGGTGCTTCGCGGGGGTAGAGGAAGAGGGGAGAAAGGAAAAAGCACTATGGAAAAAGGGTGATAGAAGAAAAAGGCAGAAAATGCAAAAGTGAAAGAGCAACAGAGAGAAGAAAAGGCAAATGATAGGAGAGAAAGGTAGAAAATGCAACAGCAAAAGAGTGACAGAGAGAAGAAAAGAAAGGGAAAATACTTACTTGTGATTACTATAGACCACTAGGGATGAGATGCAGCGATGAGCCTGAGGGTGGAGGAGAGCCTCGAACTGAGAGTCAGGAGACTCTCAGTTCATCTGAGGCAAGAGGCAGAGGGAGCAGTAGCCAGAGGACCTGGGGAGGGCAGCAGACACTGACAAGGAGGTCAATGCTGTTGCCCTCTCACAGTGCTACAGCTGCCATTAAGAAGGGGAGGGGCGGGGGAGCAGTCATCTGGGATGTGGGAGGGTGGGAAAGGTGCTTTGCGGGGGAGGGGAGGGCAAAGGAAGAGGGAAAAAAGGAAAAAGCAGTAGGGAATAATGAGGGGTGATAGAAGAAAAAGGCAGAAAATGCAAAAGTGTAAGAGTGACTGAGAGAAGAAAAGAAAAGGAAAATACTTACTTTTGATGGCCACTAGACCACCAGGGTCATCCCTGAGCCTGTACGTGGAAGAGGACCACGAACTGAGAGTCACAAGACTCTCAGTTCATCCCAGGCAAGAGGCAGAGGCAGCATCAACCAGAGGAGTTGGGGAGAGCAGCAGACGCTGACCATAAACTGATCATATAGTAAAGGGCTGAATACTATTACAAACAAATTAGCAATAGTAAGATATCTGCATCAATCAATCTTCAATCTCGTAAACAGTGTAACAAAACCAGTGCTATCACCAGACCTCATGGAAGCCTCCAGCACACTATACAACAAATTAGCAGACTACTTCACGAGCAAAATTGATGACATCTACTTGCACTCCACCCCCGTAGCTGCCAACATTTTGTCAGATTGTATGGTTTAGCCAGCGGACAGTATTTCAAAGGCCAGGCTGAACTCATTGCCCACCTGTACTTGCCTTCTCTACAAGCCCTCTTCCAACAAGTGAAATCCAGCTCTCTTGATGACCCCTTCAAATCTGACCTCCATCCTTGTCCAGAAGCCATCTATGTCTCCCTGGCTTCTGCTTCTCTGCCCGGTCCGGGGAAGTACGCTAAAGTCTTCCCCCTGCTGAAAAAACCCTCTCTGGATGCCACAAAACCTGAAAACTTTTGCCCTAATTGTCTCTTACCTTTTCTGGCCAATGTAACAGAGAGACACGTCAATAGCATCCTGACTAAGGCCCTCACTATGAACATGGCGGGAAACACCGAACCGCCGGCGGCGGAGGTAAAAACCACCAACAGAGGGGCAGTCCGTACTGTCAAATAATGAACCAACTGAAACACAGGCATCCTGAAAACCACCCACCGCCAGCAGAGGAGTGTCGACAACAACGGCAGAGCCCGCACCCAGGCCGACGGAAAGGCCCAAACCACCCATCAAATAATGAACCACTAGACCGCCATCAGTTCCGGGGTAAACACCGCCTTACGCTGTTACATCAATTGCTAGCGGAATGTCATTTACACCACAACAGTTCTGGATTACAGGGGGCAGACATTCTGCCAATAACTATGCATTTTAAATACTGCTATCTGCACAATGCAGGCCCTAATGTTCACCTAACACACCTATGCATGTGACCATTAACAATACCACACATGACAAACCCTGATCAATAATTGTGGTCTAGTTGATGTTATGTCAAAACAAAATTGCATTTGAGTCCCTACAATCAAGACAGCAGTGCTCAATGACTAACAATGTGTGCCGACGTATGTGTGTTCCTTACACATGTTTCAAATTCCTCCTAGGTACAGACCCTTGTGGCGAGGGAGGGCCCCATCGGTGTACAGACCACTTGTGGATATGCAGACCATGGTGGAGCGTCACATCATAATCAATTACAGACTCACACGTGCAACTATTCTCTAACTTTGTGCATTACTGGATCCTTCACTGACTCCGGCAAATTGTAATCAGCATGCCATCCCTACTGAAGTGCAGGTGCTCTCTGCACTCCATTTCCTGGCCACAGGCTCTTTTCAAGTGACAGTGGGCATGGGGGCTGGATTTTCACAGTCAATGTTCAGCATGATACTGACAAGATTTTTGAATGTGTTTGTATGACACCTGCAGTCTTATGTGAGGTTTACTCAAAGTACTGGCCTCCCTGCCATCAAGTCTGACTTATATGCCTTTGCCAACATACCCCATGTGATAGGTGCCATCAATGGCACCCACATACATATAATACCCCCAAGAGTCAGTGAACAGGTGTACAGAAACAGGAAGAAGTTTCACTCCATGAACATTCAATTGGTATGTACTGCAGACCAGTACATCTCACATGTGAATGCAATGTTCCCCGGTTCAGTCCCTGATTCCTTTGTGCTGAGGAACAGTAGTGTGCAACACAAGATGCAACAACTACAAGAGGACAGAGGGTGGATCATAGGTAGGTGTTTCTGTCACTAACTGCCACCTAGCAGACAGCCAGGCTGTCTAACTCTGAGGCCTGACTATGACTGTTTCCTTTTTCTGGGTGATTCTGGCTATCCCAACTTGCGTTGGCTCCTGACACCAGTGAGGAATCCTGGGACAGATGCAGAGAAGAACTACAATGAGGCCCATGGACGTACTAGGAGGGTGATAGAGCGCACAATAGGTCTCCTGAAGGCTAGAATTCGTTGTCTACATATCTCTGGGGGTTCCCTGGCCTAGGGGCCTGAAAAGGTGTGTAGAATAGTGGTGGCCTGCTGCATGCTGCACAACGTGGCAGTGAGAAATTCTATCCCCCCTCTTGGAGGTGGATGGTGCTGTATATCTAGACCAGCTTCCTCAGAGAGGGAATGAGAGTGATGGTGATGATGAGGAAGGGGAAGATGTCAATTCCAGGACCCAACGTATGCAACTCTACTTCCAGTAACTATGTGGGACTGAGGGCTGACATTAGTGTTTGTGAAACATACTGTCAGGGTGCCTTGTCATTTAGGGTGGGTTTGAATGTACTAATTGCTAATGTTTCCAAGTCTGCATAGGACAGAATACAATTTAGTGGTTCTTTTTGTTAACATATTTAGGCACAACCACATGTAAGGTGAGTGTGTACTTTCATGCTACACAGGTACAAATAAAGTAGTTATCAGCCAGTTGCATCCATACTTCACTTTGTTCACAGATGATGACTGGGGACAGTTTTACAGGTGTGATATGTTTTTTTTTTTGGGTGCAGGGATTGAACAGTGGAAATTACAGTGAATGCAGTTGGTCATGGGTGGTTATCCTACATGCCAACATGGTGGCAGCCTTGTTGTAAGTATTGGTAGGTCCATCAATGCTTACATGAGTTCTTATTGATTGTTAGCACTGTTTGGTGGTTGATTGTGTGGGATAGTTGGGGGACAGATTGTTGCAGAGTCACTTCTTTGAGGGGGCCTTGTTTTTGGCAGGGGTTCCCGTCCCATATCTTGGCCTGAGGGTCTGTTTGGGTGCCTGTTGTTGACCTATAGGGGATGACATGGTTGTTCCTTGTGTTCCCTCTGAGGGTAGTTTGTGGAATGTTGCTGCTGATGCTGTCATTGCCCGGCCTGTCTCCTGTGCTGTAGTGGGGGCCTCCTGTACTATGTGGGTCTCAGACTGGGTTTGTACAAGCTACAGCAGCGCTCCTGCTATGCTGGGCATTGTGGCATTGTGCATTTTCCACTGCTTCATGGCCTCTTGGTGGTGTTCCTGCTGCATCCTCTGACTATGCTCCAGGGTGGATACTATCTGGGCCAAACTGTCATGGGTATGCTGGTAGGCCCCCAGGACCTCAGAGATCACGTCCTGGGCTGCGGCATCCATCCTGTGGCCTCCCCCCGGGCCACTGATACCCTCCCACTGGGCCTAGCCCCATGTCCCTGTGTCTCCTGCACAGGTCTGGTTATGCCACTTGTTCTGGGGTCATTGTCTTCCTGCCTCTTGGTAGGGGGTAACTGTGGCCTCTGTACTTGTGTTCCACCAGTCTGTGGCCTGGATACACAGGTGTGCGGACGGTTGCCCTGGGCTGATGTTCTTGCCTGGGTGGTAGGGGTGTCAGTGGTATCCTGGATGGGGCTGCTGGATGGTGACAGTCCAGGACTGTGTGAGGGACCAGTCTGCTCATCAGTATCCAGGGTTCCATCCCCAGTGTCCTGTGAGGTGCCTTTGTCTCCCTGGGGGGCACTGACACTCCTTGTCCTGTCCATCAAGGTGGCATGGGTGGTGGTGCCTGTTGGGGGAAATGAACATGTCTGTTACAATTGCATGATCGGATGGGGTGCACAGGGCTGGGCTGTTCTGTGCAGGTTTCACACTTTCAGGCCATGCATGGTACCTTTGTGAGGTTTGCACTGCATTTTGCTTAGGATGTGGAGGTGCATTGTGGGTGGTGTAGTGCCTTTGTGATTCCTTGCAGGGATAGGTGGCTGTCCACAGGGGGAGGGATGTGGGCCTGTTAGTGGGTTTGTGGGCATGTAGGGTGACTGGATGTTGTGAACGTGGGCTGGGTGGGGTAGTGGTCCTGGAGGATGCTGTAGGGGTGGGGTGGTGTATGCATTCCAGGTATGATGGATATGGGGTAAATGTAGATGACTTACCAGAATCCATTCCTCCAGTGAGTCCAGTGAGTCCCTCAGGGTGCAGGATGGCCAGTATCTTTTCTTCCCAGTCAGTGTAGTCAGGTGGTGTTGGTGGAAGTCCTCCCCCAGTCTTCTGGACTGCAACGTGGTGCCTGGATGCCATGGCCCTGACCTTCCCCTGCAGTTCATTCCATCTCTTGCAGACGTTGTCCCTGGTGCGAGGATGGTGTCCCACTGCATTGACGATGTTGACGATGGTCTACCATAGCTCCATCTTCTGGGTGATGGGTGTGTGCTACACCTGACCCCCGAAAAGTTGTGGCTTCACCTTCAGGATCTCATCCACCATGGTCCTTAGCTGCCTTTCTGTGAAGCATGGATGTTTGGGGGGTGACATGGTGAGTGTGGTGAATGGTGTCGGGGTGGAATCACAGTGATGGTGCTCTTTTGTAGTTCGGTGTGAGTCTTGTGTATTGTGGCGTTCGGTGTCTGTTTCTGGAGCTCTCTGTCTTCGTTGGTCTACTTTCGTTGCAAAGGATTGTGGGGTGTGTCTGTGAGTGTTTTATGGTGTTGTGGATGTGTGTCAGGTGTGTGGGTTTCTTACTTATCTAATGTTTGCACTTCTTACTGTTGGGTCCACTTGCCGCCCGTGGCGGCCTGCACTGCCAATGGTCGTTCGGCTTCCACTGACCGCCAAGGTGATTAGTGCAACATTATTTGGAGGGTGGGATGTGGGTGTGCTCGGTGGGGTGGGAGGTCCAGCATTTCCACCGACAGTGTCCTGGCGGTGACTGGTGGACTGGTGGTTTTTGGCAGATTCTGGTTTTTGGTTCATTACATGGTGGGTTTCTGTTCACCGCCAATGACGGTCTTCTGTTCATCGTCGCCACGGCAGTCAGTGGCGTTTACTGCAGTGTTCATAATGACCGCCTTAGTTCTTAGAAGAAAAACAGATTCTGGACATGTCTCAAAAAAGTCTGTAAGCCCACTCACAGTACTGAATCGGGCCTACTTGTGGTAACTGAGAATTTACAGAGCTCTCTGGATGAAGGCAAATCCTCATCCCTGATCCTGCTTGACTTGAGTGCTGCATGGTATCACACAAAATCCTACTCCAGTGCTTACAGGGCACTGGCATATGCGGATCTGCACTGGAATGGTGTGCCTTTTTCCTATCTGAGTGCTCATTCCAGGTTATTTCCCCACCTTTTGGCTCCCAATATCACTTTCTACATTACAGCTTCCCATAAGGCTCTTCAGTGAGCCTTACCTATTCAATATTTACATTCAATCATTAGCACAGTTTGTAAAATCCTTTGGGCTTCCATTGGTCTCATATCCCGATCATTCCCAGCTAATTCTTTCACTCTCAGAAAACGCAACTCAAGACATGGCCAACTTTAAAAAATAAATGCTTTCTCTTTCAGAGTGGATGAACAACAGCTGTTTGTGCCTGAATGCCAATAAAACTGAAATACTATTATTAGGCAAACACTCCCACTCCTCGGGTGATCACTGGTGGGACCTCCTCCCCTCCCAAGTCCAAGCTGGCTGTTAAATCTTAGGAATCTTGATAGATAATACCCTAACCTTTGAGGCTCAAGCCTAATCCATACTAAGAATCTGTTTTGGGCTCAGCCTCAAACTCACTTTGGAGGTTTTGACCCATGCACCAGACAGACCATCATGCAAGAAGTAATTTTGTCTCAATTAGGCTACTGCAATTTCCTGCATCTGGGAGCCAACAAAGATGTTAGAAGAAGATTCCAGCTGTACCAAAATGCAACAGTTAAGCTGCTCTTTTCCCTCCTCAAATTCTGCTGTGCATCTGGACTCCTTTGAGCTACATTGGCTCCTTGTGGACAAACGTATTCAATTTAACACTGTGAATCACACTCAATTCCCTGCACTCCCAGGGGGGCAACGTCCTTGACCATCTCATATTGCACTATAAGCCTGCACATCCCTTGTGCTCAGCTGACCTCAACCTGGCCATTGTCCCCCGAATTAGGAGAGCTAGGATGGGTGGCCGTTCCTTCGGAGCTCACGTGTCTTCCCTTTGGAATACACTGCATCTGTCCATCTGGAATACCCAGGACCTCTTGCACTTCAGGTAATCCCTTAAAACATGGCTTTTTTCCAACTCGTCCCCCACAGTGCACGTAGTCTCAATCCATATTTCTTTAGGGTTCCGCGCTGCGCTGGGAAGCCCCATTGTTGGGGTAGCTGTGCACTTTACAAGCCTCAGAATATAAAATAACATATGCCGGATTGGGCCTGTGACCAGCAATATGGAAGTCTTGTGTGTGGTGCATCAATGGCATGTGAATGGACCATAAAACAGTTAAGGCCAGATGCACAAACCTTTTTTTTTGTCGCATACAGCCCAATTCTGCGAATCAGAAAAAGGCATTTCCCAATGTACGAACCTAATTTTGCGATTCCGTAACTATTTACCGAATCTCCTTTGCAATGGTAACAGTTTTTTCTTACTGTGAAGATAATGGTTTGACTGCCCGCAATATATGCACATTGACCATTGGTGTAACTGTGTGGTAGACTACTCCAACTCTGACGTGGTTACATCCCTTCCATGTCCAGACTGAGTAAGGGCCATCTGAGGCTGACCTCTATGTATGCCCACCTAATTTAGATGTGCGGACAAACAGGTTAGTTTTCACTTCCCATCACCAACTGGAAAACCATGGTGGTAAGGGGAAATTAAGTGTATATTGCCCCTCTTGCCATAAGTCCTATGGTGATAGGGGCAGTTTTTTTTATTTTTTCAAAAATAAAATTTGGCTTTAGGATTTTGTTTTTTAAAATTAAAAAAAATTGATGGACGGCTCCGCCATGTTGATGCAGCAGTGCGTCAAACGTAAAAAGGTATTGACAGGAACTGCTGTGATGGCGGCCTCTGTCAATGTTTTTTAATTGACCTCCAGCTTGATGGTCACTTCTAAATTTGTTAGGCGTGATAGTCTCAGCATGACATACGTTAAGTCGTATGCCATAGTGAAGGAGTCTTCTCTGTCAGCCAGAATGTAAATATGGGCCTTACTATAACTCCTCAGTTTTTTTGCAATCTTAACACCCCGAGGTGTCCAGCGTGGTATTACTTTCATTGATTCTGTTGAATTTCCCATCACAGCGTGCAAAACTTGAAAGGTTGTAGATGGCAAAAAGGACTCATGTATTTACATTTTGGGTTTGAAATGTTTATAGTCCGTTGATATCCACAAATAGAAAACAACCCGTGTTCCCACATGTCTTTAAATAAAATCTTGAACCCAATTTTTGTGTGTGGCCCTACCACCCACAATTGAAAAATGCTAAAAACACAACATAGACATACCACAATTATGCAGTGAAAATGCACATTGTTTGCAATATGGGTAGCTGTAAATTTTGGGCTGTAGCTCAGGTGGCACCTTGACAAACCTGCACATATTTTTAAACTAGACAACCAGAGAAATCCAGGGGTTGTGAGTTGCATGGCTTTCACCAGGAAATTCTACCCAGAAGCCTTTGCAAACATGAAACTTTGGAAAGAAATACACATTTTCTTTCCATTTCTGCAGCCTAAAATACTGGAATCAGCGAGGAGCCACAAATGTCCCTCCAACCTGGGTATGCGCACATCTCCGGATAAGAATGGTATCCCACTTATGTTGGTGGGCCAAGAATCCATGACACAAAAGGCCCTAAATTGCTATTTTGAGACATATCAAATAGGGGTTATATGCTGTATTTGAGGCCGTGGTGTGGCGGCACCCATGCAAACCTACAAAACACAAACATTTTTAAAACTAAACAACAAGGGGAGTCCAGGTTGGTTTGCCATGCGTGGTTTCCATGAAGTTTTCTTACCCATGCTGCCCTGCGAACCTCAAACTCTTCCTGAAATCACACATTTTCCTTCCTTTTTTCTGTGATGGAAACTTTTGGATTCCTCAGGAATCCACAAGGTTCCTACCACTCTGCATTACCCCAATTGTGCTGATAAAAACTCTACCCCACTTGTGTGGCTGGGCCTAGTGCCCACTGGAGGAAAGGATTAAACTAAGGTTAATGGAAGTTCTCAACAGGTGACTCCCATTGACCTTGGTTTTTATCAGTTTCTGTCAACTCTGTCTCTACCTCAAAAATGCGGGGTTGTGTTAGAGCCTTATAGGATTAATTGCTTTTCTGTACTCACCCTTGTTAGCTAGGATCCTGTACTAACATACTTACTCTAAAATAAATTTAAGAATATATCTGATGATGATCCCTAGTGTGCCAGGACATAACAGACATAAACACACAGAGTGATGTCACATTCAAAATGTGATAGCTACAGCAAAATAACCAGCTATGCCGCATTTGGAAACAGCCAATACAATGAGATCACAGGGTTTAATTGTCTGTATTGCACCTAGTAGTTTAAATCACTTGTGCATGTCTTAATAATCCAGCTGTTGGAAAAACAATGGATTTGAAATGTTGGGCAAATTTTTTTATTTTTCTTGCAATGCAAAATAGTGTTTAATCTCATATCCCCTAGAAATGTAGGCACATTAAGTCAAAATAGTTGCCTTAGGCTTAGTGTTTCCCTTTATTGCGACTTCGAAAGGGCAGGTTCGGTAACCAGTATATGGTCAGAACAGAACATTTGGGAAGTGCAGGCTCCAAATGTAGGGTTGGATTCTTCAGTAGGCATCAGTGTAGTGTCAGCAAAGAAACGTAATTATGTGAGAAATAAAGATTAAGTGAAAAGAGAGCACTGTATGTTTACCCCAAGTGAGAACAGAAATTGTCAATAACCATGGAAGCTCGGACTACACAGAGTTGAAGTTGTGTTGTCCGTAAGAGCCCTTTCTTTGAGTTTGTCATAAGTATTGTTGATTAATTTATACTTGGGGACTCGTTTTAGGCCAATGAATCTTTTGACCCAGATTGAAGACACCTTAGGATGAGAAAACTAATCAACATGTCAATCAATATGTCAATAACGTCATCAATATTTATTATAACAAGGCAATTCACTTTAGTCAAAAACATTTAATAAGACTCAGGACACCACCATGACCTTTCAGTCATGAAAAACCACACCAGTTTAGTATGATTTAGTGATATTTATTCCCTATCATTACAATTCTACTAGCAAGTTTATTAATCTCAAGATCAAGAAGCACAATAGCATGGTCACAATATGGCAACTCTGATAAGACTTCATCAAAGCAAGAATCATGAATATTAACACATAACACAACGTAAACATAGGTCAATCTCAGCAGAGTAACGTTAGCGCATTGTTCAACAAAGTATAGATTCCGTCATTTGTATATTTGCGTCTGTTTAATGAACCCCTTAACTAACCTTGAATTAGCATTGGCATGTTGGACTTCATGCAAACAATTGAGTAACATCAATTTGGAAAACCTACAACTATGGTCTCTGTCAAAAGTAGCAGTTGGAACCTAGAAAGGAAAAGCAAACAGACAATCACAATATCGTTGTCATATAGTTACCCTCCATATTGGGTCAGCAAGCAGATTCTGTCTTCGTCCTCAGGACATCAGTTGATTCACCATCAGTCAGGATCTCAGCTCAGGCAAGAAGGGCCAAAGGGTACTTCCCTCATAAGGAGGTAAAGTATAACGAGCAATATAAGGGCAAGGATGGTTTAAGTAAAATCAGCAAGTCACTAAACAAAGTGACAGAGTGTCTGGATCATAGCAAATTGCATCAGCATCTCCCTAACTACTAACTCCTAGTCCCTCCGTTCTATCCACTTCCTTGTGTCAAGGGGTTTTATCCCTTTTTCGATGTCCATTCCTCTAAAAGTTCATTGGCTGATGTGTTGTACCCCACTATCTCTCTCCAATAGAGTTTTGATTACTTCATCAAATTTGTCGCCCCATAACTGTTCTCACATAGTTTATTGGTTCTTATGATTGACGTCTTCAGGGGGGTAGAACGTCCGGTATGATTTCATTTTCTTGTGATTCTTTGCACATCTTCAGTCAGTGGCTCCATTGTCTGTACCAGTTCAGGCGACCTTGTACCAGGTATAAATCTACAGTGTTGCATCCGTCTAAAATGTTTCTACAAGCAAAGTTGAATTTCATGAGAATGGATCTACTACAGTTACATTCAGCTTCTAACTTTGGAAAACAAGAGTTCATGTCCTTCAGCGAGTCAGCACACTGCACGTTAAGAAACAAAATTAATATGAGAGCCAGGCAGCTGGGCCTCGACTCATGCTAACTAAGGCCTAATAATTTATTAACAAATCTCTAACATCTAACTTTTAAGAATTAGTGTAAGCTATGTCTTAATATAATAATTCATCAATATAAGTCATTTTCATTAGTTCCCGCATATATTGGTGGCCACTCCCCGTGGGCACATTTCAAGCACGTGTTTTGCAAAATACATTAGTACATTTTCTATGCAGCATTATTATACATTAGTTCATAAACATTTCATATTAATATTGATTATATAAGCTACGCTCTTTCAGTCCCTCCTCTGATGACTCTTGTCATCACACAAAACCTTTCCCTTCACAACCTCTCATTTTCTTTAAATTTTCTCATCTCAATTTCTTCCTTTCTATGGGATCTTTCCCAAATTTCTTTTAACATTTCTTCTTTTTCCTTTTCTTCTTTCCTTTTATTATGTTTTGCCAAATCTCTTTTAATTCTTTTATTAATTTTGTATGATAACCATAGTCCAAATATGCAAATTAGAACAATCAGTATACCCCCTATTATTTTTGCAAATACCCCATTCCAAATGCTACTAAACCAGTTCCCTACTTTGGTAATTTCTTTCCCAACCTTTTCCCACAATCCAGGTTCTTTCAGCTCCTTCAAATCTGCACTGTCTCTTGTTAAGTTAGTAAGCATACTTCTAATCTTCTTGCTGTTATCTGGTATGAACGCACAACGATGGTGCTCATTAAGCATCTTACAGACTCCGCCACTCTTTGCTAAAAGAATATCTAAAGCAAGCCGGTTTTGAAGAGTCATAGCCCTCTCCGCAGCAAGATCAGTATCCATCAGGAGTATAGCCCCTGTGAAGTTTGTCAGCATGTTATCCACAATAGTAGACAACTTTTAAATCTTTATGGAGTTTAAGATAACCCCTACTGAAGGAATTATGGCTCCAAATATGTCACCAACAACAGCAGCCGCTATCTCTCTTTTGTGTCTATCATGATGTAATTCAGACATTTTTAGGAATTTGCTTTAAGTCATCAATCTGGTAGATCTTTGGAAAAACTATCCCCAAGTAACATGTCCCATACCATCCTTTAGGAAGACGGTAATAAGCATTTAGTCCACATATATAATAGATCCCAGGGATCTCTGGGTCCTGTCCATTTAACATGAATGTCCACTTACTCTGAAACAAAAACACATGCCTGCACTGACTCGTTCCTACAAACAAAGTATCAAGCTCAGATTTTGGCCTATATATGCAAAGCCTACCTACATGCAGTGCATCTATAGCTAATTTGCCTTGTGTCTTTATTGCGGTGTAAACATAATCATTTGCAAACGTGCGTTTTTCTAATCCCTTTTCTAGCCTTTCTTTCAGTGCTTTGCGTCTATCATCAGTGTGATCTAAGAAGCTCTTTTCCACAGGCGTTAGTAAGCAGGTTAGATTATTGCGGTGCGCATAAGCTGTCCCAAATGTCAGTGTCGGCTCAAAGAAACCCCTAACTAATTTCATGCTGTGGTCTTTGGCTAATTTATTTAGAAACTCAATCACAAGCACAAAAGAAAACACTACATCTAAGTTAGAGTAAAAGTATTGCACATGTTCTTGATTATAGAACCTTGTTAATAACAAACTACAACTTATCCCGTAAGTTAATGGCAAACTATGATAAGTAACCCCTTCTTGTACTGATGAAGGAATCTTTGTGTACACATAGCAATTTTTCGCATTCATTGTGTCGACATAGTCATTCAACAAGCGATTGAAAACATTAGTAGATAGCTCCCCTTTTGGGTTAGTTCCCTCATGCAGATATTTAGTATCCCGCTCCAACTTTTCCCACGGTGTTAGTGTAGCAGTTTCAGGAGTTGAAGCATTGTTAGTTACTTCTTATCCACCAATGGCATTCCCACAATCACACTTATGATTATTATTGTACACATAACTCCCACACCAACAATCAAACACGAATCCTACCCTTACTACTATTATCCCTATTGTAACTCATGATCTGTTATAGAATCAGAAGGCAAAATTAATACAAAGCAAACAATCAACTTGAGGACGATATAAAAGCTCTTTTTTTTTCAGCAAGTATTAACAGCATTTCACTCACTCCAGGACCCCTTTGTCAAATCAGGTTGGCAGCTTGTCACAATCGGTTTTTCAGAGTCAATTCAGGTTATTAGTGTCAAATCCGGTAATTTATCAGTCTCTTTTCTCAGCTTTTCAGCTTTCAATTTCAATTTCAATTTCAATTTTAACACAGTCTCTTTCTAATGTTGGATTCAGGTGCCGTAGTATTGACCTGGAATTCCTGTTGCCATTCAGCTGATGTTGCATACGCCCATTCAGGACCTGCGTACCTTCTGTTTGCGACTCTTTTTCTTTTCAGTCTGCGGTCACCCTGCAGCTCTCCTTCACTGAGATCTTCTTTCCTGGTTGTATCACCTTCTTCCTCTATTGTATCACCAGGGATCACCTTTTCCCCTGAGGCTTGTCTCTCTGGCCAGTTATCTCCTTTAAGTGTTTTCCGTCTTCTTGGCCTATCAGGACGTTGAACAGTGCCCTCCTCTTGTGGTATTGTGTTTTCTCTTGATGGACCATCAATCGGCTCAGGAGGAGTCAGAACGCCTCGACCTCCTTCTGCCACCCCTCCTTCGTATTCAGTGTCTGTTATGGGCTCAACTTCAAACCCGTATCCGTCTGCTTCTGGAAGAACCTCTCCATGTCTTGGTTCCCCTGTTGCCTTGGCTGAGATAGGTTCTCTGTCGCCTCTCTGGAATTTGTTTACTGTTTGAGGGACTAAGCCGTCCTCAGTAGGCTCTCCTTCAGGCTCAGTTCCCCTTTGAATACTCTCCGGCCCTGAGACTTCCTTCTCTGCAGCTGTTGTTTTGGACAATTCGAGTTCCTCATCAGTTGGACACGTCACCTTCTTTGTGTGACTGGCATGTGTCCAATTCGGAAGACCTGCACATTTCACAGCTGTGGTAGTTGTCAGTATTACTTGATATGGCCCCTTCCAACGTGGCTCCAAACACAACTTCCTTACATGCTTCTTGACAACAACCTAGTCACCGGCCTTCAGAGTGTGAGCTGGATCATTTATCCGTGGCAATGTAGTGGCCTCCACCTGGTGAGAGAAAGAGCGGACCACGTCAGCCAGACCCTTGCAATAGTCCAACACCATATCATCCGTGATATTTACAAGAGCATTTGCAGGCACTGCGGGCAATCTCATAGCTTGACCTATTCAAATCTCGTGGGGAGACAGTCCTGTTTTCTTGTCAGGTGTGTTTCTCATTGACATCAGCACTAAGGGCAATGCATCTGGCCATTTCAAATTTGTAGCTGTTCACATCTTTGCCATTCTCGACTTCAGGGTACCATTAATCTGTTCCACTAGTCCTAATGCTTCAGGGCGATAGCTACAGTGCAACTTCTGTTCAATGTTCAATGCGGCACACAAGAGCTTTATCACCTCATTGTCGAAGTGTCTGCCCCTATCTGATTCTAAAGAGATCGGGAATTCGAAATGTGGTATCAACTCCCTAAGCAACAGCTTTGCTACTGTGAGACTGTCATTCCCACGTGTAGGGTAAGCTTCGATCCAGTGACTGAAAACGCACACAATCACCAACACATACCTCAAGCCTCCACACACAGGCATCTCAATAAAATCCATCTGCATTTTGCTAAATGGACCTCCTTCTCTCCCTATATGGCTCAAAGTCACCACGGTCCCTTTCCCCTCATTTATCTGCTGATAGATGATGCACCTGTGGCAGATAACCTCTGCAGCTTGTCTGAATTTTGGATTGAACCAGTCAATTTTGAACAACCTGATCATTGCGTCTCTCCCAACATGTGCCTGACCATGGTAAAATCTTGCAAACTGTGACAAAAGACCATTTGGCAAAACCATTTTCCCTTCCTCTGAGACCCACAAGTCATCAGACCTCTGTACACATTCCATTCTCTGCCAGGAGCATTTCTCCTCTTTGCTGGCACGTCCCTGCAAGGATTTTAACTCGTCTAAAGTGTCAACTATTTTCAATGCAAATTCTGTACATGTTTAATTCTCTGTATCAGGTAACAATTCCCACTGATCCCGAAACAATATACAGTTCAATGCACAAAACCTTGCGACTTGATCTGCATATCCATTTCCCATTGACACGAAGTCTTGTGACTTAACATGGGCATTGCATTTCACCACAGCAATTTCAAGAGGTAACTGAATTGCATGCAACAAATCCTTAATTTTCTCACCATTCTTCACTGGAGAACCAGAAGAGGTCATGAAACCCCTCTGTGACCATAGTTGGCCAAAATCATGTACAATTCCAAATCCATATCTGCTGTCAATATAGATAGTGACTTTCAGGTTTTTAGCTGCGTGGCATGCCCTAGTAAGAGCAATTAATTCTGCCACTTGTGCAGAGTACACTCTTTCGAGCCAGGAATCTTCTAAAATACTGGTGACTGTACACACGGCAAACCCAGCTCTCAGTACTCCCACGAGTCTCTCAAGCATGAACCATCAACAAACATAATGTAATCATTTTCCTCTAATTGAGTATCTTTAATATCAGGTCTTGGTTTGGTGCACAGATCTGTTACCTCCAGACAATCATGTTCGACTTCCTCAACATCATCAGTGTTTAAATTTTCAATAGGAAGCAAAGTTGCCGGGTTTAATACAGTACATCGTTTCAGGGAAACATTAAGAGACCCCAGTATAATTGCCTCATATCTTGTAAGTCTCGCATTTGTCATGTGTTGCGTCTTGGTTCGGATCAGCAGGATTTCAACTGAATGAGGGACCATTACTGTTAAGGGATGTCCCATCACTATACCTTCACACTGAGTGAGGCTGTGACCAACTGCTGCAACTGCGTGCAAACAACCTGGTAAGGCTGCTGCGACTGGGTCCAAAGTAGCTGAAAAATATGCTACTGGGCGGTTTGCACCTCCATGGACCTCTGTTAAGACAGACAAAGAACAAGCATCACGTTCATGACAAAACAGTACAAATGGCTTTGTGTAATCAGGCATACCTAAAGCTGGTGCCCTGCACATACTTTCCCTCAGTTCTATGAATGCCTTCATCTCTGTCTCGGACATGGTTATAGTACCTGGGCTATCCTGTACTTCCTTAGCTGTCAACTTTTCTAAAGGTTTAGAGATAATTGAGAAGTTTGTGATCCACTGTCGACAGTAGCCCACCATTCCCAGGAACATCCTAACATTTCTCTTTGTTGTCGGGGATTCATCTGTAGTATAGCTGTCAATCTTTCTTTGGATATTCTCCTGGAGCCCTTTTTATTCAAGTGACCTAGGTATTTCACCTCTTTCTGACAGTATTGCAGCTTCTTTGGGGACACTATGGTGGTCATTCTGACCTCGGCGGTAAAAGGCGCCTACCGCTGGTCAGAAATCCTCCATAATCCCGCCGCGGTCGCGGAAACCCGCCACGGTCATTCTGACCCGCAGAAGGCAAACCTCCGAAAATCCGACCGCCACAACAGACCGCCAGACCAGCGGTCGGCGGAAAAGTGGAGGTGACAAAACCTCCACCGTCACGCCAACAGAAATACGCCCATGCCATTACGACCCACGAATCCACGCGGCGGTCTTTCAAACGCGGTATTCCATTGGCGGGACACACCGCCGCGGTCAGAATACACACAAACGAACAAAACTCAGCCACATTGGACGATTTGAATCCCACACACCTGATACACATACACACACCACTCCCACACACACAATACAATATAAAACACACACCCACATCACCCACAAACCCCTACGCTAAAAAATTCTGAAAGAAGGCCAGAGCGAGACACCAGCATCCACAAACTAACAGCCACAGCCACTCAACACCATCACCCACACACTATCCACACACAAAACAACACACACCACCACACTCAACTCACTTAAATACACATACTCCCACCCCACACATCATACACACCACCCCATGGCACCCCAAAGACAACCCCGCTTCACAGACGAAGAACTCAGGGTCATGGTGGAGGAAATCGTTCGGGTAGAGCCCCAGCTGTTCGGCACACAGATACAATACACCAGCATTGCCCGGAGGACGGAGCTATGGCAGAGGATTGTCGACAGGGTCAACGCAGTGGGACAGCACCCCAGAAATCGGGAAGACATCAGGAAGCGATGGAACGACCTACGGGGGAAGGTGCGTTCCATGGTATCCAGGCACAACATCGCCGTGCAGAAGACTGGCGGAGGACCCCCACCTCAACCCCCACAATTCACATCATGGGAGGAGGAAGTCTTGAACATCCTGCATCCTGACGGCCTTGCAGGAGTCGGCGGAGGAATGGATACTGGTAAGTTGAAGCTTCACTACTGCTTCCCCCCCACCTGCATGCCAAATCATACCCCAACCCTCACCCCCATCCTCGAACCCCACCCTCACCCCCACCCCCATCCTCACCCCCACCCTCACCCCCACCACCATCCTCACCCCCACCACCATCCTCACCCCCACCCCCAGCACACCTATTCCCCGCCAATGTCTCACCATCACAACCCACACATCCCAAAACCTAGGCCTGCATGCGTCCACTAAGCATGGACACCCATCACCAAAGCATGCCCAATGCATATACACATCCCCCCCACAAGCCACCCTCACCAAAGCCCCCACACACGAATGCCAGCACTTGGGGACACGAGAACCCATAGATACACCCATATGCCACACATTGAAACTATAACCATACCTCTATACCCCTGCAGGACCCGACCGTCAACACACCGCGGCGGAGGGGCCAGAATTCTCCACACCCCCCACCCAAGAGGCCATCAGCGATGACAGCAGCTCTGTCGACCTGGACACCGATGACCAGCCCGGACCATCGGGGACCTCTAGACAGTCGGTTCCCCTCACACAGGCACAGGCCACTACAGACCCAAACCCCTCTGGGAACACCAGCACAGCTCCCACCCAGCGGGCCAATGCCTCTGTCTCCAGGGCGCGTCAATCTGCGGTGTGTCTACCACTACAGGGCACCCAGGATAACCCACCACCCCAACAACAACAGGGACCTGGGGGCAGTGGTAGTGGGCACACCGGCCAGGGGGCAGAGGCCCAGGGAAACAGGGGAACTCGGAGGGCAGCTGTGCGACAGGGGGGGGAGGAGAGGCCCAGGGAACCCACTCTCCACGAGGTCCTCACCACCATCACGGGAGCATACAACCGCTCCCAGGAGACGATGGCGACGGTACTGGCCCGGTTCCAGGAGATCCAGGTACTGCAGGAGGAACACTATCGGGGGTACAGGGAGGACATCAGAGCCATCAACACCACCCTGGTTACCATGGTAGGGCTGCTGCAGGACCTCGTCAACACCAGGGCGGACACTGAACAACACCCAAGGGCCCCTGCCACTAGCCTGGACCAAGAACAGCCAACCACCTCCGCCGGCGCTAGTGGACAGGAGGCCCCCGCACAGCAGCAGCCCACCAGACCCCCACCTCCTGCAGGAGAAGAACCACCCCGCAAGAGGGCCCTGAGATCTCGCAAGAAGACAGAGTAGGATGTCAAGACCCCCGCCAGCAATGGATACCACCTGATGTCATCCCACTGTCCCACATTGTCACCCTGTCCATCCTTGAACTGCCCATGCTCCATCTCTCCACAGGCCTCTGGACAATGCACCTGTGTGACTGTTACTCTGGACTCTGCCATGGACATTCCTTCACCATAGCCCCCACCCACTTGAAACCACCCATCCCATTTTGAGCACTTAAATAAACACCTATTTTGCACCAAAATATCTGGAGTCTGGCTGTGATTTCAATATATTGTAATTGACATGACAGTGCAAATATGTCCTTGTACATGGTGAAGTCAACAAACAGCTGCCACAAAGCTGTAGTCCATGGGGAAACGAAGCACAGGACTCGTAGTGGGGACCCCAGATCTGAAATAGGGAGGGAAAAGCCAAAACTCAGTCATCATACACTGGGGCAAATAGACAGGCAGCAGAGATGCAGGAGAGTAGTTAACATTTACTAAATTATCTTTGAAATGTTACCTGTGTCCTATTGGAAGTACTGTTCAATGATTCTGTCCCTGTTGTCTGTTTCAGCCCCGTCGTCTTCCTCCTCGTCACTCTCCTCAGGTTCCACCGCTGCCACAACACCACTGTCTCGACCATCCTCCTGCAGGAAAGGCACCTGGCGGCGCAAAGCCAGGTTGTGAAGCATGCAGCAGGCCACGATGATGTGACACACCTTCTTAGGTGAGTACATTAGGGATCCACCTGTCATATGCAGGCACCTAAACCTGGCCTTTAGGAGGCCAAAGGTGCGTTCGATCACCCTCCTAGTACGCCCATGGGCCTCATTGTACCGTTCCTCTGCCCTGGTCCGGGGATTCCTTACTGGGGTCAGTAGCCACGACAGGTTGGGGTACCCAGAGTCCCCCACTAGCCATACACGGTGTCTCTGTAGCTGTTCCATCACGTAAGGAATGCTGCTATTCCTGAGGATGTAGGCGTCATGCACTGACCCTGGGAATTTGGCATTTACATGCGAGATGTACTGGTCAGCCAAACACACCACCTGGATGTTCATTGAATGGTAATTTTTTCTGTTCCTGTACACCTGCTCCCTGTCTCTTGGGGGAACCAAAGCCACATGGGTCCCATCAATGGCACCAATTACGTTGGGAATATGTCCAAGGGCGTAGAAATCACCCTTCACTGTAGCCAATTCGCCCACCTCAGGGAAAATGATGTAGCTCCTCACGGATTTCATCAGGGCAGACAACACTCTGGATAACACCTTCGAAAACATGGGCTGAGACATCCCAGAAGCAATTCCCACGGTTGTCTGAAATGACCCACTTGCCAAGAAATGGAGTACTGACATGACCTGCACCAGAGGGGGAATCCCTGTGGGTTGGCGGATGGGGGACATCAGGTCGGGCTCCAGCTGGGCACACAGTTCATGGATAGTGGCACGGTTAAGACGGTAGGTCAGGATAATGTGGCGTTCTTCCATTGTCGACAGGTCCACCAGCGGTCGGTACACGGGAGGATTCATCCGTCTCCTCGCCCAACCCAGCGGACGGTGCCTAGGAAGGACAACATGGAGCACACAGTCAAGCAACCCACAGGTACGTACTCACAGCTAGCACAGTAAACGATTCTCTATGCAGTGAATGGCGTGTCTGAGTGGCTATGCAAGGCCTAGGCCTGTGTGACGCAGTTGAAATTGAGCCATGTGGGCCCTGGAAATGGCGGCTGCCTGACCTGTGAAGTGTGACAATGGGATGTGAGGTCAATGCGCTGGCGTGGCACACCGCGGCGGGCGGCGGGCGAAGACCGCGGCGCCAAGCCGCATTGGTTAACATTGAAGCCTATGGGTTTCAGGAGCCAATTGCGAAGGGCGCCGGCGGTGGCGGGACGCACCGCCGCGGTACGCACCGCCGCGGACGTGACCGCCATTTTCTATCTACTTATCCACTTGCGACTTGAACTTTCACAGGAGAGGACCTATACTGCAAGTGTTGCTGTGACCTCGGTCTGGAAGGGACAATGGCTGCTGCGCCTGGGGAAAGGGCCCCTGCCTTCACTGGAGAGGAGTTGGAGAAACTTGTGGATGGGGTCCTCCCCCAGTATGCGCTACTCTACGGTCCTCCAGACCAACAAGTGAGTTTAATTCAATCTGGATTTGGGGCCACTGGCTGGCTTGGGGGCCTGGCGGGGGGCCTGGCGGGGGGCATGTTGGGCCTGGCGGGGGGCATGGCGGGGGGCCTGGCGGGGATGGGGGGCATGTTGGGCCTGGCGGGGGGCATGGCGGGGGGCCTGGCGGGGATGGGGGGCATGTTGGGCCTGGCGGGGGGCATGGCGGGGATGGGGGGCATGTTGGGCATGGCGGGGGGCCTGGCGGGGGGCCTGGCGGGGATGGGGGGCATGTTGGGCCTGGCGGGGGGCATGGCGGGGGGCCTGGCGGGGATGGGGGGCATGTTGGGCCTGGCAGGGGGCATGGCGGGGGGCCTGGCGGGGATGGGGGGCATGTTGGGCCTGGCGGGGGGCATGGCGGGGATGGGGGGCATGTTGGGCCTGGCGGGGGCATGGCGGGGGGCCTGGCGGGGATGGGGGGCATGTTGGGCCTGGCGGGGGGCATGGCGGGGATGGGGGGCATGTTGGGCCTGGCGGGGGGCATGGCGGGGGGCATGGCGGGGATGGGGGGCATGTTGGGCCTGGCGGGGGCATGGCGGGGGGCATGGCGGGGATGGGGGGCATGTTGGGCCTGGCGGGGGGCATGGCGGGGGGCCTGGCGGGGATGGGGGGCATGTTGGGCCTGGCGGGGGGCATGGCGGGGGGCCTGGCGGGGAAGGGGGGCATGTTGGGCCTGGCGGGGGCATGGCGGGGATGGGGGGCATGTTGGGCCTGGCGGGGGGCATGGCGGGGGGGCCTGGCGGGGATGGGGGGCGTTGGGCCACTGGCAAGGAAAATGCTGACAAACTTGAACGTGGTATTTCTCCCTCCCTGTACGTGTCACATAGGTCCGCGCCCATGAGAAGATCGGGATTTGGCGTGCCATCGCCAAGGAAGTCCGGACCCTGGGGGTCCACCATCGACGGGGCACCCACTGCCGCAAGAGGTGGGAGGACATCCGCCGCGGGACCAAGAAGACCGCCGAGTCTCTGCTGGGGATGGCCTCCCAACGTAGGCGGGGTGCCTGCCGTCAACTGAGCCCCCTGATGTTCCGGATCCTGGCGGTGGCCTACCCTGATTTGGATGGGCGCGTGGGGGCAGCACAGCAGACACAAGGGGGTGAGTACAAGCATTATCTACTCTGTTGTCGCGCAGTGGAGGTGTCTGGGTGGGGGAGGAGGGCTGGGGGTCCCCCTAGGCCAGGGCGATATCTGTAGGCTGGGCACCCCCGTAAGCCCCTGTGTCCCCAGCCACCACCCTCAGTAGTTTGTCAGTACAGCCATCCCTGGGCCGTGTCATCCATGGGTGCAGTTGTCAACTCTAGGCGTGTAGGGCATGTTCCACGGAATGCGTAGCGGACCCCAAGTGCGCAACTTAGTGCAGGGGGCATCTGTGTCTGTCATGTCCGCTAACTGTACCGGAGATCCATGTAATCAATATCCCTTTATTTCTCTCCCCCCCCCCTTTTTGTTTGTCTTTCTGTGCTTGTGTGCATCAGCATCATCAGGCGGAGGAGAAGTGGCATCGGGGCAGGAGGGAGCTGCATCTCACATGGCCCAGGAGGGCCATGCCACAGAGTCAGACTGGACCAGTGAGACGGAGGGCGAGGGGAGCTCCACGACGGGGACGACTGGACCCTGCAGCGACACGGACACGTCCTCGGAAGGGGGCTCCCTTGCGGGGGTGGCACCATCCGTGCCCCCCGCCATTACAGGTACAGCCGCCACCCAGCGCACCATCTCCGCCCTCCCAGCAGCCCCTCAGCGTTCACCCCGTGCCCGCTCTGCCAGGAAGCCGGGCATCTCCTTCGCCCCAGGCACCTCAGGCCCTGCCCCTGTTACCCCCGCTGCCCTCAGTGAGGAGGTCATTGACCTCCTCCGAACGCTCATTGTTGGGCAGACTACCCTTTTGAATGCCATCCAGGGGGTGGAGAGGGAGGTTCATCGCAGCAATGCGTACCTGGAGGGCATTCATTCGGGTCAGGCTGCCCATCAGCGATCGTTCCAGGCTCTGGCCTCAGCACTGACGGCAGCCATTGTCCCTGTCTCCTGCCTGCCTCTACTAACTCCCTCCTCCCAGTCTCCTGTTCCTCTGCCTGTCCCACCCACACCATCAGACCAGCCTGCACACACCTCAACCCCCAAGAGAAGCTCATCCAAACATAAGCACCACAGATCACGCAGACATTCACACACGCAACATTCCGATGCAGACATGCCAACAGTCACTACCACCTCTGTGACCCCCACCTCCTCGTCTCCCTCCTCCCTCCCTGTGACGTCTACACTCACACCTCCATTCACCTCACCATCAGCCAGTGTTTCCATCACCAGCACACCCTCCACTCCAGTCCGCACACGTGCAGTCACCACCCCCACTGCCATTTACACGTCCCCTGTGTCCTCTCCCACTGTGTCTGTCACCCCCTCTTCCACACCACACAAACGCAGCCACCCACCCACCCAACAGCCATCCACCTCACGACAGCCTATCCCTCCTGCACCTGCACCCAAAGACAGCAAACGTGACTCACCTACAACCACATCCTCTCCCTCCACTCCCATTCCCACTGTACCTACCACTCTCCATTGTCCCAAGAAGCTCTTCCTCGCCACTACTAACTTCTTTCCTGACCCTGAGCCCCCCCCTCCTTCTCGTCGGGGTAAGAAGAGCACCTCAGCCACCACCAGCCCTGCAGCCCCCTTGACAAGGGTGCAGGGGTATTGGAGCCCGCCAGCCCGCATGTCTGGATCTTCGCCCAGCAGCAAGGGGACAGCCAGCCCACCCCCTGGGAAGAGGAGCAGAAGGCGGAAGGGGCGCCGCAGGAGCCCGCCTTCTACATCCCCCCCGGACACCACCCAGAGACAGTCACCAGCCACAGCTCCAAAGGGAGGAAAGGGCCACAGGCCCACGACTAAGGAGGGCAAGGGCAGCAAGTTGGAGAGGTCAGGCAGCAGGCCTGCTGCCCAGGAGGAGCCCACAACCCCCATAGCCGCTGCCCCGGGAGGAACCGGCACAGCTGCCCCGGGAGAGCCCACCACCCCCATAGCCGCTGCCCAGGGAGGACCCAGCCCAGCTGGCCAGGAGGGCCCCACCACCCACAGCCCAGGTGGGCATTGAAGGAGCACCATCCCCGCTGCCCAGGAGGGCACCACCAGGCAATTAGCAGTTGGACATAGACCGGCCGCCGTCTCCAGAACCGCTGAACTGGGCCCCGCCGTCTCAAGCACCGCTCCGCTGGGCCTCGCCGTCTCAAGAACCGCTGAACTGGGCCCCGCCGTCTCAAGCACCGCTCCGCTGGGCCCCGCCGTCTCAAGAACCGCTGAACTGGGCCCTTCAAGGCAAGGAGCGCTGAACTGGGCCCCGCCGTCTCAAGCACCGCTCCGCTGGGCCCCGCCGTCTCAAGAACCGCTGAACTGGGCCCTTCAAGGCAAGGAGCGCTGAACTGGGCCCCGCCGTCTCAAGCACCGCTCCGCTGGGCCCCGCCGTCTCAAGAACCGCTGAACTGGGCCCCGCCGTCTCAAGCACCGCTCCGTTGGGCCCCGCCGTCTCAAGAACCGCTGAACTGGGCCCTTCAAGGCAAGGAGCGCTGAACTGGGCCCGCCGTCTCAAGCACCGCTCCGCTGGGCCCCGCCGTCTCAAGAACCGCTGAACTGGGCCCCGCCGTCTCAAGCACCGCTCCGCTGGGCCCCGCCGTCTCAAGAACCGCTGAACTGGGCCCTTCAAGGCAAGGAGCGCTGAACTGGGCCCCGCCGTCTCAAGCACCGCTCAGCTGGGCCCCGCCGTCTCAAGAACCGCTGAACTGGGCCCCGCCGTCTCAAGAACCGCTGAACTGGGCCCTTCAAGGCAAGGAGCGCTGAACTGGGCCCCGCCGTCTCAAGCACCGCTCCGCTGGGCCCCGCCGTCTCCAGAACCGCTGAACTGGGCCCCGCCGTCTCACGCACCGCTCCGCTGGGCCCCGCCGTCTCAGGAACCGCTGAACTGGGCCCTTCAAGGCAAGAACCGCTGGCCCTTTGGCAGACGTGGCAGGGCAGGATCTATCTCGGGCAGGGCTGCAGGATGTCCTCTGGCCAACTTGCCTCCTCCAGTGGCAGTGGGGTCTGTTATGGACTGTATGGACTGTGGCTTTGCTCTCCCCAGGATGGCCCAGTGGGCAGGCCACCCACTGTATGGACTGTATGGACTGTGGCTTTGCTCTCCCCAGGATGGCCCAGTGGGCAGGCCACCCACTGTATGGACTGTTTGGACTGTGGCTTTGCTCTCCCCAGGATGGCCCAGTGGGCAGGCCACCCACTGTATGGACTGTTTGGACTGTGGCTTTGCTCTCCCCAGGATGGCCCAGTGGGCAGGCCACCCACTGTATGGACTGTTTGGACTGTGGCTTTGCTCTCCCCAGGATGGCCCAGTGGGCAGGCCACCCACTGTATGGACTGTTTGGACTGTGGCTTTGCTCTCCCCAGGATGGGCCAGTGGTCATGGAGTCCCCTCGTGGATCTGGCGTCGTGTACTCAAGTGGCTGAGGTGCCCCCCCTTCCCTTCCCCCTGAGGTGCCTGTCCTATTTTCTTTCTGATGCCCCTGCAGTGTTCTCTCCGTGGAGTTCTTGTCGTGGGACTGGGCCTTGCCCCTTTGCACAGGACCCCTGTGATCCACGGACAGTGGTTGGACTACATTTAGTAGCTGTATATATTTTGTACATAGTTTATTTATTTATTGGGATTACTGGTGTACATATTTCAATATATCTGCCCGTTTATGATCTCTTCTTTTGGTCTTTGCATTATTTCGGTGGGGGGTGGTTTGTGGGTTGTGACAGTGATCTGTGGGAATGCATTGATGTGTGTGTTGTAGTGGGTGTGGGTGGGTGGGTGTGTGCCGGTAATCTTTTCCCTCCCCTGTGTCGTAGGTGCAGTACTCACCGATGTCTTCCGCGCCGCCGGGCGTGCTCCTGGTATATGAGCAGGTATAGGAGTGCGGGGATAACCTGCAACTCTGGTTCCATACTGCCGGAATCTCGCGTGGAGTGCGTAGAGGTGAGCGTTTTCCCGTTCGTAGTCTGTTTCCGCCGTGTTCTTATCGGCGGTGCTCCCGCCCCGGAAAAGGTGGCGGATTGGTGGGTCGTAATAGGGTGGGCGGTACATTGTCTGCCGCCTGGCTGTTGGCGGGAACCGCCGCGCTGTTTGTTTGTACCGCCGTGGCGGGCAGAGTGTTAATACGGCGGACTGTGTTGGCGGTTCCCGCCAGGGAAAGAATTGCATATTTTAGACCGCCGGCCTGTTGGCGGCTTGGCCGCCGCTTTATCACCGACCGCCAGGGTCAGAATGAGGGCCTTTATGTCCATTCTTTCCCAAATGATTTAACAATGCAATTGTGTCGTACCTGCAATCATCTTTTGTTCTGGACGCAATTAACAAATCATCAATGTACTGCACTAGAATCAAACTGAAAGGCAATTCTAAGGACTCCAAATCCTTCTTCAATATCTGATTGAAGACGGAAGGTGACTCAGAGAACCCTTGAGGAATTCTGCACCAACTGTACACCTTATCCAAGAATTTGAAACTGAAGAGAAATTGGCTATCTTCATGAAGAGGCACCAAAAAGAATGCTTGTGACAGATCCACAACTGTGAACCACTCTGCATCACACGGAACCTGAAACATAATCAGTGCTGGATTTGGCACTATGAGGCAACATTTTACCACAATCTCATTTATTTTTCTCAGGTCTTGAACAATTCGAACTTTCCCACAAGGCTTTTTCAGACCCATTATTGGTGAATTACACTGGCTGCTCAGTACTTCTTTCAGAACCCCTTGCTTCACAAAGTCCGCAATTATCTGCGTCACTTGGATAAGGACATCTTGTGCCATGTGGTACTGCAGTACCTGGGGAAACACTGCATTTGGCTTCACTTCTACTTTAACTGGTTCTACTCCTTTGATTGACCCCACTTCCTTTCCTGTCAGGTACCACACTTTCTCTGTCACTGTTCCCTGCTAGTCAGCTGGCAAGTCGTTCACCGTGAGCATTGGGAATGAGGTTTTCAAAGGGTATTCCTCATTTGCCACTTCCATCTCTAGTTCAGAGATCTGAACATCGTCCCCTTCATCATCACTGTTTGGCTGTACCTCGATTCCATCATTGGAACAGGTAATGGAACACCTCGTTTTGCACAGTAAGTCTCTTCCCAGTAGGGACACGGGACTCGAATCACAGGCTACAAATTTATGTAATCCCTGGAAGTTACCAATTTCAACTTGAACCGGATCTGTAATCGGGTTTGTCAGGAACTGATTTGCTACTCCTACCACCCTTATAGTATGCCCGAAAGTGGCAACTTCGGAACTTCTGACTGTAGAGAGTGTAGCTCCTGTATCAACCAGGAACAAAACCTTATGTCCCATCACCTTTCCCTCTACATAGTGACCCCTCTGATCTACTTCTAGGGCCGCTGCAAGCCTGCACTCCTCACTGTCTGAACAATTATCCGACCATTCATCGTTTATTCCATCCTCACCACGCAATAGAAACTGTTCTACTGTGTTATTTTGACTCATTGTTTGACCTGTGACTTGTTGAGGAAGCATCATCTGTTGCTGTCCCATTGGAGCTAATGGTATCTGCATTTGCTGTCTAGGTACCATGGGAATCTGCTGTTGTACTTGTTGCACCTGTGCTGGTTGGACACGCGGCATTTGTATCTGCTGCATGGGCTGTAACCCCTGCATCTGAACCATGTTATTCTGCAAGTTCTGATTTTGTCCCCTTATTTTTAGACCCCTCACATTTTGAAATGTACCGACATCATTGCTCTGTCGAACAACACCATCCTGGACCACCATTAGACATTCCCGCTTCCAGTGCCCCACACCCCCGCACGCGTGACATGGCAACACCTTTTTTATCCCCTTCACATCATTTTGAACCACAACAGTGTTATTATGCGGATCCCTGTTCACAAAGCCTCCATGACCTCATCCTCTTGGTTGTGCCTGAAACATCCCATTTCCCTGCGGTTGCTGCTGTACCATCTGCTGGATTTAAATTCCCTGCATCCCTGCCTGCGCTGCCTTAATCTGCATCATCATCACTTTCTCCTTCAACTTTCTCTGCTTCAATTCAATCTCGTCACTACAGTATTTCACATACTGCAACACTTCATCAATTGGCTTCGCTTGCCAACAGATGAAGTGATTTTTAATCATCTGGCTAATCTCTGGCCTCAACCCTTCAACAAATCTGAACACTAGATGATTCATGTCTTTTGGCTCAATTACCTCAGTACCACTGTAGTGTTTGAATGCTTTCAACAATCTCTCATAGTAAGCATGAATCGACTCTTTGGCTTCCTGTGATGTTCGATCGATTTTTTGCCAATCAGCCACTTTCGACGACACTTTCTGCTTCAGAAACTCAATCACTATATGATAATACCTCATCACCTCTTGTGATGGTGCTTCAGTAACCTTATCCCTTGCTGGCTCCTCTGTCGGCCATAAGTCAGGTGGAACTATAATCTCAAACAGAGTATTCAAGTCCTCCCAGAGACATTTCGCAAGTTTCACAAACCTGTCTGTGTGCTGATACCACTCTATTGGCTTTTCCCTCAACCTGGGATAATCATTTGTGAATGATAGGATGTCACCTCTAGACCATGGTACATGGACTAAAACTCCTCCAGCTGCTTCTCTCATTGGTAACATCTTTTTTGTCCCTTTGTCCGGTGCGGTTTTAGCCTGCTTTGTCTCCGGGCCATCACCTTTCTCCTTATCTCTCTTCTTTGCCCATCTGCCTTCCCACTTTTCTAAGGCTCCCCACATCTGAGCACTCTGCAGTATTTCCTTGAGATGTGCTTTCATTCCGGTAGATCTCATGTGTTCAAAGTCTTTAGGCTCAAAGTCTAACCTGTAGCTCCTCTTCAGATGTTTAGTACTTTATATGTCTATGCCGTATTTATCTGCCAGGTTCGCCAACCTCTGATGCTCCTTGCTCACCTCTCTGGTTATCTTAGGGCATAGGTACCTCAACTCTGCTTCTGTGTATGACTCTAATCTGTTCACTCCTATTGTCCCGTCTACTAGTTCTCCGGCTTCTACACCCAGTCTCACAAAATTCAGGTACTCGTCTCTTTCTGACTTTTCTGCGGACATTGTAGTAGTCTGCGAAGTGTTGAGCTTGTCTACCCACTCGTTCAGTTGTTGCACTGTTAAACCTTGCAACAAAATATTCCCAAACTGCACCATAGGTGTCTGTGTCGTATTTGTACTCATTATCTGTGGGGTTAGCGTACCTAACCCTGATTGCCTCGTTGTCTCCAGAGGAACCCCAATCGGGCTAAAGTCTAACAAGGATCTAGATCTTTCAACTGACTGACTTCCCTGCGTTATTCCCTGTAGGTTTCCAATAGACCTTCCTCTTATCGCCTCCTGGGTCATTACTCCCTGATCACACACGCCAGGCTTATCTTGCGCGTATAGCGGTACTGGTGGTCCAACAGTAATTGGCAATAATATAGCAGCTGGTGACTGTCCAAGTCCCAGACCCTGTGGAGCATTAACTCTTATAGCTTGATTCATCATCGGTGCTGTAGCTACTGACTGTGATCCTACAACCGAAGTGTAACTCGGAACCATCTGTTGCTGCGGCTGGGGCAGCAATTGCGGAGTTGGCTCAATCTGCACTAGCTTTGATCTCGTATAGACTGGATCAGGCGGCACCAACAGACTCGTAGTTGTCTCTAGTACTGGGACATCTGGATAGAGCCTCTGTATCGGCGGAGGTTGCAAAAGTATCTGCGTGTCTGGCGCACTGGGTACACTGACACCATTTTGTATCAAAACTGTATCACTCTCTTGTACTGTATTTGTAATTCCCTTACTCTGTGCCAGATCTTCAGAACCCACACTAGTACTCTGTGTAGAGTCATTTATAGCATATGGTGGCGGGCGATCATGTAACAACTGATTAAGAAACTCTTCATCGTCTGAGTCATCTTCATCTACCCAAGACCTCTGCATCTCTTTCATCTTACTAGAGCCCTTGTCTGTCTTACAAGTGGCTTTCTTTCCCTGCATCTCGTCTTCTTGAGTTATTGCCGGAAACATTTTAAGTCCGTCAACTACTCCTCTTCTCCACATCCTGGTTTCATTATCCCATCTAGCCTCAGCTAAAGTCTTTTCGGCTCTTTTCATTCTCTTCTCAAATTTCTGCTGTCTCTGTCGTACGGCCATTAAATCCCAGATTGCTAATGCCTCATACTGAGCTGGCCTCGGAGGCGGTTTTTGCACACTTAACATCATCCGCAAGTTTTCCCAAATTTTCGTATTAAACGTTCCATACTCTGGAAACGCTAAACATCCCTCCTTCTCTGTCAATTTGCACCACTGTTTCATCCAAAGACATAGCACGACTCCCTTTTCCTCCATTACGATGTAAGCTGGAGTACCCTCAGGCCTTGTAGGCTCCCCTACACTCGCTGCAATAAATGTATCTCCCCTCAAGGCACACTTCAAAGCCTTGAAAAATTTATTTTTTCCGTCTTTTATTTTGCTTAGAATCTAATCAGGAAGTGACTTTAATTCCCAGAGCACTCTTCACCCACCTTTCTCAACCAATTGCCTCTCACGGACGGCTGCCAATCCGTGCGCGACCCCTCTCGACAACTGACCTATCCCAGCGCGGCTCAACTGACGTCACACTCAAACACACTACGGCTGACAAAGTCTTGCGGCTTGTCCTCCAAACACTAAACTAATGCAAACTTATTGTGAGCACCTTTAACACCAAAAACCCAAATTTGCTGGTTTACTACAGGAAGGGTAACACAATCGCTTCAGAACTTTACAGAGATTTCACTTGAAGCCTCGGCCGCTACTCTCTCCTTCTCAGTTCCCGCATACACAAGCAGAATTCGACCCACAAATCCTACTCTCGACTTGTCAATGGTTCATCCTAGTGCACTTTAGAACTTGCCAAATCTCCATCGAAGGTTTCACTCACACACTTTGACTCAAACTTGACTTGTCAACCATGCCCGATTGACCTATTAAACCGCACAAATTACATCATAAACCCAAGTGTCTCCTACACTTGTCAATACACTCCACAGTCTTACACCACAACGGGTCCGTACATCACCAACAACAACCACGTGGATAATTTTTTTAGCACAAAACGCCACACTCACATGAAGTTTGCCGACATCCCTACTCTCATACTGCAGAGTACGCCCACACCTACTAAAACAACATTACCAGGCCTAAATTCACACAAACTTCACAAATCACCTGCAATATGCATAAGCTGAGCAAACGCAAATTCTACATCACACATGCTAAAACGTAGAGAACATACCCAACTCACTTAGGCAGGCTCCGAGATACCGGGAAAGTCATGGGGAATTTAGAAACACATCATGCCTTCAATTTGCATTATCTCGAAAAACAAGTCTAAACAATGATTCTCCGTCCTAGGGCCCCCAAAGGGCCAAACCGTCACTCTGCTAACAGAACTGTTGCCGTGTCCCTTATGATTAATTTATACACTCGGGACTCGTTTTAGGCCAATGAATCTTTTGACCCTGATTGAAGACACCTTAGGATGAGAAAACTAATCAACATGTCAATCAATATGCAAATAACGTCATCAATATTTATTATAACAAGGCAATTCACTTTAGTCAAAGACATTTAATAAGACTCAGGACACCACCATGACCTTTCAGTCATGAAAAACCACACCAGTTTAGTATGATTTAGTGATATTTATTCCCTATTGATTACAATTCTACTAGCAAGTTTATTAATCTCAAGATCAAGAAGCACAATAGCATGGTCACAATATGGCAACTCTGATAAGACTTCATCAAAGCAAGAATCACGAATATTAACACATAACACAACGTCAACATAGGTCAATCTCAGCAGAGTAACGGTAGCGCATTGTTCAACAAAGTATAGATTCCGTCATTTGTCTATTTGCGTCTGTTTAATGAACCCCTTAACTAACCTCGAATTAGCATTGGCATGTTGGACTTCATGCAAAAATTTAGTAACATCAATTTGGAAAACCTCTAACTATGGTCTGTGTCAAAAGTAGCAGTTGGTACCTAGAAAGGAAAAGCAAACAGACAATCACAATATCATTGTCATATAGTTACCCTCCGTATTGGGTCAGCAAGAAGATTCTGTCTTCGTCCTCAGGACATCAGTTGATTCGCCATCAGTCAGGATCTCAGCTCAGGCAAGAAGGGCCAAAGGGTACTTCCCTCATAAGGAGGTAAAGTATAACAAGCAATATAAGGGCAAGGATGGTTTAAGTAAAATCAGCAAGTCACTAAACAAAGTGACAGAGTGTCTGGATCATAGCAAATCGCATCGGCATCTCCCTAACTACTAACTCCCAGTCTCTCCGTTCTCTCCACTTCCTTGTGTCAAGGGGTTTTATCCCTTTTTCGATGTCCATTCCCCTAAAAGTTCATTGGCTGATGGGTTGTACCCCACTATCTCTCTCCAATAGAGTTTTGATTACTTCATCAAATTTGTCGCCCCATAACTGTTCTCACGTAGTTTATTGGTCCTTATGATTGACGTCTTCAGGGGGGTAGAATGTCCGGTATGATTTCATCTTCTTGTGATTCTTTGCACATCTTTAGTCAGTGGCTCCATTGTCTGTACCAGTTCAGGCGACCTTGTACCAGGTATAAATCTACAGTGTTGCATTCGTCTAAAATGTTTCTACAAGCAAAGTCGAATTTCATGAGAACGGATCTACTACAGTTACATTCAGCTTCTAGCTTTGGAAAACAAGAGTTCATCTCCTTCAGCGAGTCAGCACACTGCACGTTAAGAGAACACATTTAATATGAGAGCCAGGCAGCTGGGCCTCGACTCAAGCTAACTAAGGCCTAATAATTTATTAACAAATCTCTAACATGTAACTTTTAATAATTAGTGTAAACTATGTCTTAATATAATAATTCATCAATATAAGTCATTTTCATTAGTTCCCGAATATATTGGTGGCCACTCCCTGTGGGCACATTTCAAGCATGCGTTTTCCAAAATACATAAATACATTTTCTATGCAGCATTATTATACATTAGTTCATAAACATTTCATATTAATATTGATTATATAAGCTACGCTCTCTCAGTATCTACTAATAGGGTGTTAATACTGAAGCAGGATCCAGAACCTATCTTCAAGAATGGAATAGAAGTCTAATCATTGTTAGGCGCAGTACTTGATTTACTAACTATTTTTTTAAATTGTATTTTCAGAACACACCAAATTGACAACAACATAGCGACCATCATTGCCACTGACTTCATAATAAGAAGTAATCCCTGTACAGCATCACATTCACACTTGCAAAGAGTAATTAAAGGAAAGCGAAAATGAAATCATACAGACAGATAATGAAGGCTACTATCACGATGTTATCTACCCCAAAGAGAAGAGAGCAGATAGGCAGTAAGGGGGACTCAAATGTATTTTATGATTTATTAACCATTTTGGGCCTTTGTGTCATAAATTAATAATATATGTGAGTTAGCGACCACAATAATATTAACATTTTCATTCATAACACCAGGCTCACCTATCCTTATGATAGGATTATTGACATTGCCCATATTCTTAGCCAGAACTGTAGGGATGCTCATCCCTCCTGCAATGAGCCACTATGGCAGTGGATCACTTTTGTGTAACTATTGGGGAAGTGAAAGATCTGCACAGTACTCACCACTCTTCTCCAACACTGCACTCTTCTGAGAAAAGTGTGGGAACAGATAGGCCAGTGGGAGTCCAAACGTAGCAGGCTAAACAGCTACAGCAAAGCAAGAAAGTGCACTAATGCAACTTTATTTGAACAGCTGTTCATAATTATTGACAACTAGGCACATTCATCCTGGCTCAAACACTCTACAGGGTGTGAGTAGCTCTGCAGAAGTTGTCTGTGTCCCTATCCCAAATACATGCACCTGTCGGGCATGTGAATTACAAGCAACACACTCTTACTGCTGATCACCAACAGCTCATTACGCCCCAAAAAAGGGGCATAGAGTAGGCTTTACAAGCATCTAATTCGGTGGCAAATGAAAAGGAGAAATGCACTCTAATTTTAGATATGGTGAGTAGCAATAGCATATTAATATGTATTCACAACACTTCTCTGCTCTGCCACAGTCAAATGTTGGCACACATGTAAATGAATAGAGATGAAAGAGCACAAATGGGCATTTCGAAATGTGCAATGTGGAATATATAAATGCAAGATTCATTATGCGAGGTACAGCTAAGACAGTAAACAAATGAAAGAATAAAAACACCACCTGGGGCCGTACAATACAAAGTGCTCCGAGTGGGGGGAGTGCAACGGGCATTTGAGCCTGGTTTACATGCCACCAGAGGAATCTGTTATTACAGAAGGGGCTGGGAAGCTTGGGCAGCCTGTTCTGTAATACAGTAAGTGCTGACATATATATAGCACTAGCGCTATCACCACAGGGCATTTTCTCATTTGCATGAGGGTGTGGCTCCATGCAAATGAGATGTTCTCTTTGCCTCTGTGAGTGCGCCATATTATAGATCTCGGCACAAAGTGAAAGAACCTCTCAGGACGTGCACCGACTTTTCACCACAAAAAGAAGGTCCACTGTCAGTGTGCCCCCTGCTGGCAGCCCTCTGGACGGAGTGAAGGGGGAGCTATGGACCCCCAGACATCTCCTTGCAGGCGGGTGAAGTTACTCACTGCATCTGCCTGCAAGGGGATCTCTCACCCCTTTTAAAAGTGAAGGCGAGTTGCTGCCTGCACAGTGAAACAGGAAGCAGCTGCTTAAAGCCACTCCATACTTCACTAGAATGTGCTATCCCCAGGCACTTTCCCCTTGTTTGCGCAGGGCATACCTTTTAAAATATGTGCCCAGTGCAAACAAGGAAAATACCCTTTATGTGCAATATGGCCCTCATGTGTGTCTCCTGACACAGTTGGTAAAACACATTTGCACTAAGCCACCAAGACTTCTGGGAACTGTTAGAACAGAGGCTACTGGGGGGGCGGAGCTAACCACCGAAGATGGCAGCTGTCGAAACAAGCAGCTCCAGACCAGCCCGCATAGATCCTGAAGTAGACACTGCTGCAGCCCGGTGTAGAGACTAGGAGAAGGTGCCCCCCTTATTGCTTTCAACACAGAGAGGATGAGTGAGAGTGCAGGTAGTGGAGCCACACAAGATGGCAGCTGCGGTGAAGCCAAGCGAGCCAAGAGTGGGTGACGGCATTCAGGCCTCCCTGCCAGACATGGCTATGAAGGTAGTGCGCCAAAACCCAAAGACAAGGAAGAGGAGGCAGAGAGGAGGGGGGGCCGGTGTCGGACTAGCGAGGTGATCCCTTCCCCCAGATGGGCCTAGAGGCCTCGGTGAGGAGTTCTATCAGTGGCGGGTGCACCTTCCCCTCAGCTGGGTGGTGAGAGGAGGCCTGGTCAGGGGGCACGGGCAGGGCACTGGTGCCTCTACACCCGAGGTGAATGTGGGGATAGGTGCTCAGCCCCCAGGGACACACGAGAGGGGGCACAGAGTGGCTGGACCAGCGATGACCTGTCCCCTTGGCTCCGCAGAGGGGTGGAGGAGATTGGGCCTCTGTGTGGAGATTGCCTGTGGGGCACTATAGCACTTGCAGGGGTAGTCATCGAGCGCTGCTCACCTGTGGGAAAAGAGGAGGATGCCTAGGGGACATCCAGCTTCCTGGGGCACCCCTGGACAGTGAACATGAATGCAGGTGAGAGAGACGACCTTGAGCAGTGGGTGCGGTGCCCCCCCGCAGTACAGCTGGGACCTGGGATGGAGAGAAGTACTCAGCAGGTGTGTGTCAACCATCTGCACATAGGCCTGGCAGGTAAGAAGTGACAAGGGCCTGTCGGCTGGAGACGTCTACAAGGGATATGGACAGGGTCTCTGGGGTTTTGAAGCTACAAGCAGCTGGTGGGCCACTGGGTCGCCTGGAGGCCCCAACAGCCAGGGGGGGTAACAGTTGTGGCAAGAGGTCCCCCATCAGGCACGTCAATCCACGTACTGCCAGGTGGTAATGGGACCCTGAACAGGGTTCCCAATGGGGAAGCAACGTCCTAGGCCCCAAGTGCTGCAAGTGCTCAGTCCTGAAAATGAGCAAGGTACAGAAGCACAGACTCCACACCTGGCAGCAAAACCCCACCAAGTGCAAGCCACCTTACAAAAGATTCTGGAGGCAACTGAGAATTCGAAGAACACCCTTCTGCAAGAGATCAGGAAAGTGTCAGCCAAAAGCTGACTGACAGGGTGAAAGCCACTGAGGGGGACTTGGAAGACCTTGGAACACTGCAACGGGTACACAAGATGCAGCTGTCCCACCTCACGGACAGGCTACAGAGGCTAGAGTACTGGGCGGAGGATGCAGAGGGCCGAAGTTGTTGCAACAATGTACGCATCATAGGGCTCCTAGAGGGGGCTGAGTGTGCAGACATGGTGACCTTCCTGGAACCCTTGATGAAATCACTCCTAGGTGAGCTGCAGTTTACACTAAGCCTTGCACTGGAAAGAGTACACAGAGTACTGGTTAAACCCCCTGTACAAGGACGACCCCCAAGGCCAGTTGTGGCCAAGTTACTACAGTACAAGGATCAAGATATACTGTTGTAGAGAGCACGAGAGGCAGGCCCCGTTGAGGTAAAGAATAGTAGAGTTAACATGTTTCCCGACTACACTGTGGCGGTGCAGGCTAAGCAGACTTCTTATTTAGAACTGAAGAGGTCTCTACGTGAGGAGGGGATCCACTATGCTTTGCTATTTCCCTTGAAGCTGAAGATAATGTAGGAGGGTCACACACACTTTTGCCAAGACCCTGAGGGAGCATGGACCTGACTTGAAACTTATAGAAGAGGGAGAATTGAACGTGGAGTGAATGAGCCCACTGCACCTAGACGCTGCTGGAAGAGATACCGTTCAAAGGACCAACAAGGTACAGACATGCAATCCAGGCTGCGACATCACGGACTGGGTTGCCTGCCTCAGATAAGGAAAGAACAGAGGCTCTTTGACTTCAGTGGATCCCACTAAATCTCCACCAGAAGCCGTGGATAACCAACTAAGCATTTTCTATTATTTGAACCGCAAAACAATGCACAACAGAACAGAAACATATACAGCAAACAAATCTACAAATTATGAAATATTTTAATAATTCACAAATATAAATGTATACAAATTTTACTTAAATAGGGAAGGTTGGAGCTTTTCAAAATGTGTTGTTATATATGCAAGACAAAGCGATATGCTAGACTTTAAATTCATTTTTGTTGTACTTGTGCTTCTCCGCAAGATCAAGCTAAAGACACCAACTTAATTTTTAGCCTTCAATTTCAAATTCCATGATATTTACAAAACATTTAAAAATTATTTTTCAGCCTTACACCTTGTGTTTATTTAATTCTCTGAAGCGTTATAGACGCCCTGCGTAGGCGTCATGCATCCCCAGGTTCTAAGGACCCCGAATAAGAAACAACTGTGCTAGAAAAAACAGGAACCCCTGCTACTGCTCGGTGCTATAACAACAGCTGTAATGTGTTCATAGAGTTAGGTAGCACTGATAGGTAACAACAGAGGTTGTTGGGAGCCCACATTCCATTAGAACTGCATTAGTAATTGACAATTCTGATCAACTTCAAGAGTACATTGTGACAAGAATCCAAAAGTCTCTACAAACTGCAATGGGCGAGGGCTCATATGCTATTGTGTTATGGAACATGGTGCCAACTATGTGGACGAGGGTCTGTGTCAGTGATCTGCAAAGAGCTAGACAGGCCATTTTACCACTGTGGCATTGCTACGTTAGACTATAGGCTGAGAGCTGCTTTCACAACAGGATGAGCTGCCATGACCCAACCATGCCTCCCCAGGCCCATTCAATTCATGGCTTCCGATGGTGTTGTTCTGGTTTGACCATTTCTGCGAGGGCGGATTTGATTTTCAGTCCGAACTTGGCTCATCATTGATGCCTCACATTCCCCTAACAGGTTGGAATAACGAAATATTTAAAAGGTGTAATAACGCATTATTTATCATTGTCACAATAGATGGGGTATTGTACTGTTTTGAAAATGAATAAGCCAAACTTAATTACGGAAAATAACGTAAATAAAAAGAAACCATGTAATATCGATGTATATGTGTATTGGTGTTACAGCATGTGTGATATCAGGGTGGTAAAATTGGGTTAATGAAAGAAGTGTTTTAGTATAACGTAGCTAGGAAAGCATTTCATCTAAAAAGTTACAGAATATAACCATAATTCAATCGAAAGTTGCTTGATTGTGTTCAATGTGCTCAGCCTGAGCTAATTGTAATCAAGGTATGACCTGATTTCGAGTGAAGCAAGTAAACACATCTAATGCATAAATACTATTAAGTCAAAAACACTACTCATTCTAAGTTGAATAAGCAAGAGGTGCTTTGTTCATTTTTTTAACTTTTGCCACTATGGCCTTATAACACAATTGTTTTTTCAATGCAAAAAAGGAATTCGTAATGTTTTATCCACTGGGCCACACTGGGATTCTTAACTCCACATTTATGTATTTTGAAGGTGTATATATATGTGTGCGTCTATATAATAATATATATATATATATATATATATATATATATATATATATATATAGTCTTCCTAATGCCATACTGCCGACAGCTACTCAACATCGAATCGAGCGGCACGATAGTTCACAGTCTCACCACACCAAGGCACACAGACAGGACTCTTAAGGGTAATTTCTTTCGTTTATTTCCAAACAGTGCACCATATTACATGAAAAGGCCAACGCGTTTCTGCTTACGCCTTCTAATGGACAACCAAAATTCAAACACTCCATGCTTAAATGGTCCTTCGTCTATCGCACCAGCCCATAGCCAGGTAATCTAGACCAGAGCATTTTGTTAATATCTCCTCATAACAGGTGCCATCGTGAAGTTGTAACATATTTCTATTTTGGCACAATGCTTCATTACCATGCACTGAATTGTCAACAACGAAGCACATTCACAAACAAATCACACATATAGTATACTAACAGCTGAAAGCATTTCATCCATCTGATTGATAACATCTCTATTAATCATAAAATCATTGAATCATAGAATTTCATATACTGTATGAGCCCCAACCCATGAAGAAGTTTCTGCAACTGTGCAAATCATAACTAGGTGCATTTTTTCCCTACATGAGTTTGAGCTCCAGGGTGAGAACGGCAAATGTTGTGCAAATCAAGCAGCAGCCTAGCTGATATTTAAAGTGTCATGTGCTATTCAGAGCTCCAATTCCATATTATTATGCATATACATAAAAAAATCTATGTTTAAAGTGACAAGTGCTGTGAAAATGGTATCTGATTATGTCATCCAACATATGTATAGGAAATCAATGATTAAACTGACTAGCGCAGTGAAAATTCATTAAGTATCTAATACGACATTTAAATGTCAAGTATTAACCCCTTCACAATCTATCTACTCCACACAGTCTGATAGAGAAAGGAAGATATAAATCTTAAACGGCAAAGCAGAAACAATTATTAAGTGCACAATCCATAATATTAGGCAAGACATGACATATCTAATTTTAAGCGTCCTGCATTTCTAAAAAATAAAATAAAACCTAAAGTATTTCAACCATGAGGGGAACATCAATCTTCACATAAGAAGATGTGCCAGGAAGTGCCAGGACCATCCAGATCACTTAACTAAATGTGAGCAACCTTAAAAACAAGCTGCTTCCAGCGGTGCAAACAAGTACAGAATCTCAAAGTGTTTCAATACTATAACAGTTACAATGGGAGAGATTCTGGCCCAATAGTCATAAAAATGTTACCTTAATCCTGCAGGAGTGGCCAGGAATTTCTCAGCACATTCATATATCGAGATCATCATGAAGGGAGTCTTATAGGTGCACAGGCAATTCTACATCAAGATTGTGTCCCCATGACCTCTGTGTCCCCAGCAAAATAATCATAATGGACTCAGCATTCAGTAGCTCAAGTTTATGGTAATCTCTACAGGGATCTTGATTTACATTCTTGATGCCATAGAATGTCAGATCATTGGGGCTGCCAGCATGTTCTTCCCAAAAGCGCTTGGCCATAAGAAAGTTCTAGCATGATTCTTAAAGGCTTCAAGGTGCTGGAGAACACAGACTTTCAGCTTGTGAATTGTGCTACCAACATATTTCTTCAAGCGTGGGTACTGGGCACATAAACCACAAATTCTGTTCCACATGTTATTCTCTAATGGATTGTGCAGGACCAGCCCTCAAAAGTGTCATAGGTTTGTCTGTTAGTACCATATCAACATGCCTTAGAGGGCCTAGAGCACCAAAACACAAAACTTTTTTCAAGAGCCCCATAGAGTTGTTGTCCTCCATGAACATACTGCAGGTGAGGATATCCCCCAATGTTTTTGCTCTATGAGATGTTATCTGGGAGTGGGAACCATTCTTGTTTCCGAGGCGCTCATCACATTGCAGTATGTGACACTTATGAGTAAGAATCTTTGTTATAGATTGATGTCCTTGATTGAACTCCAAAAAGAACCTAATAGGACCTCCCTCACTCGATGGGTGTTCTTCAGGTAATCTATCACCAAATAAGAGATCATCTCTCTTTTGGGCTTCAGGTCTCGTGTATGCCTCACTGAGTACCTTAGGCGTGTAACCTCTTTCACGAAAACTGCTAATCATCATATTGGTTTCTTTCTCAAAGGTCATATAATGAAAGCAAATCACGTGTGATCTCAGGAGTTGGTCATATGGAATACTCCATTTTAGGCATTTTGGATGACCACTAGTCCTGTGCAGGTTGGTATTACAGGCTGTTCGTTTGCAGACGACCCAAGAATCCACTTTATTGTCCTGCACTCACAATGGCACATCACAGAATTCAATGTTGGTCAACTATGTGTTGCTGTCAGTTAGATTTTAAAGTCATTATCATTTAGCTGCTGAATATATTAATGAAATTGACTCTCTTTTCCAGCCCATGTACGCATCCAGATGACCACATTTCCCAGATATTTGTTGAATCTTTCAGACCACACCACCTTTTTTTTTCCAACCAACCCATGTGGATGTTAGCATACGTTGGCACAAATGCAGCCCCCATGGCTGTACCCTGCTTCTGAAGGTAATATTTGTTGTCAAACAAGAACACATTATCTGTTAATCAGAATTTTAACATGGATATCAGCATCTCTATATGTTGTGCCTGTTCAATGGGTCGAGTTCGCAAGAAGTATAGATAAGCTTGCAGTCCAAATTCATGTTTAATGGACGTATATAAGAAAGTAACATCCATGGTGACCATGATATATTTATCGTGCCATGGGACATTATTGATCATTCTCAGAAAATCTGTGGTGTCACACTAGTATGAAGGAAGTTGAGTGACATAGGGGCATAAAAATAAATCAAGGAATCTCAAGGTATTTTCCAATAGTGTTTTGATCATGCTGACTATTGATCACTCAGGAGGGTGCAGTTGGTCCTTGTGTATCTTTGGAAGAAAATAAATAACTGTTGTTCTTGGATGGTCCATCTTTAGATATACATATTCTTCAAATGCAAGGATCCTTTTGTCTAGCAATATTTTAAGCATGTCATGATATTGCTTCTGGTGTGTTCCATTTAGGTATATATATACCTCAGAAAGCTATGTATATGTGGAGTTACATATATAAACTGTATACAAACTTACATTTTGATATGTTGGCCTTTGGTATTTGTTACTATATTCTTCACCACTCAAAATGATGCAACTGGTAGTCATGATGTATACCTGCTGTAATAAAGTGCTTGGCCCTATGTCTTCTGGGTTTGGTGAACAAATATGTCAGATAATGTATGTACATTAGTGTATTGTGTAGCAATCTTGAGAACCTGTAGTAAAGCTTTTGTTGGGGGTGTTGGAAAATGTTTACTGAAACTTCTCTTGTGAAATATAGTATTGCAATGTGAAAATCATTACTAGGGATATAGCAGTAATAGATCCAGATTGACAGTCTGAGTACAAAGTTGTTCAAAAGTGTAGACTGCACATCCCTATCCCCCGCATAAGAGGTGGAGCCATATTTACAAGTGCAAGTTAGTACTATCAAAAAGAAACAGCAGTGAGCACCAGCCCCTCATCTTGCAACACCCTCTTAAAAAGCATAATGGAGCCAAGGACTTAAAATAAAACTTAGAAATAATGCTAAGTTAGATTAAATTATTTAAAGAGTTTTAAATATAAATAAATATAATTTATTGTTAAAATAGATTTAATCTACTTTCAATGAATTCTATTCATCACAGTTTTAATGCAGAATTAAAAATGTATTTTTTTTAATTTAAACTGTGCCTAGACATAGTACAGTGTGGCTTGCAGTTTGACTTGGAACTCAAGCTGCACCTCACAGAGGGAGCCCAGCAAGGGTGATACCAATCTAAAGTACCTAACACCAGGGTGCACTATTGTAGACATCATGATGTGCCCATTCCATGTTAGACAGCTTGGTGTCTCATTTTAATTAGTTTTACACTGGTTGGGATTGTGGTGTGCCCTACAGCATGGTACACAGAGTTATTCACTATGTTCTGCAGGGCTCCTGAGCACTTTGTGTGAGGTCATATCAGGATGTTTGTGGCTTGTAGCATTTTAGTCAATCACAACAATCTTATTCATGATGTGTCCTTCCACATCCACAGCCACGGGATGGCCACTTTGCTCCAGTGACCAAAGCATCAAGGTGTGGGACAGATACAAAAATAATGAGAATAATTAAATCAGTCAGAGAATTTTAAATGTATGTTCAAGAATATTTAGAAACCTCAATCAAGGGCCTGTAAATTTGCTTTAATTTATGACAAATAGTATAAGGTACATAATAATTGGAGCCAAAAGCAAATCTAATAATGTTCAATCTCCCTTACTATTACAAAAATGAAGGATTGTTTGAACCATATTAACAAATATTTTAGTCTTGTTGAATTCCATGCAAAGCAGCTTCTATTTTAGTAGACTTCCATGTAAAGCGTGAAAAAGAAAAAGTCTGTTTTGTAGAAAATCTGTTCTATGTTAAAATTTCCATTTTGTCAATATTTTATGTATAACATATATGCTAGATTTTTGGTCTCAAATAGCAAGTCTGGAAATTACAGGATTTTAAATATATAGAAGACTGTCTTCAGCATTTACCGATGTCTTCAGCAATTTATCTCCATATTTGAAAACAGATATTTTAATATTGTCCCTCACATTTAGAAGGAATGGTTCCAAGGCTAACATAAAAAGAAGTTGTGACAAGGGACAAAGCTATCACATGGACAAAGTGAAACTGCACATTGCAGTGAAAGGTAATTGGTTAAAAAACATCCAAAAATACAGCTGTATTGGGTAAATGATATAACTATGAATTAAGGTCACTCATCTTTGGGCCAAATCCAAACCATTTTAACGCTTGAAAAGTAAATTACCATCCCATTCTATCAAATGCTTTCTCAGCATCTTTAGTTATTGCAACAAGTAAACATGGGAGCCTTGAAGCCTTACACTAAAAATGTTTTCTGGAGTTATTTGAAGCCAGATTGTCTTTGCCAAAATCAGACTGTTTATTACCAATTAGCTTTGGTAGAAGGGGATCAAGGCGTAATGCTCAAAGTTTCAGAAAAAATATATAATCATTATTAAGCAAAAATATTTGCCTATTATTTTTCAAAACTTGGGATTCCTTTATGTCTTTAGAAATGATATATATATTTGCTTCCTCAAAAGACACTTTGTTAGATCTAGGTGAGGCAAAATTGAAGAAAAACTCAAGCAATTAAGAAAATAAAATATCAGAACACAGAGAATAAAATTCAACCCAAAATGATCCACTTTTATCATACTAACTGCCTTAATTAACTCTTTTTTAGATATCCTTTTCTAATGAGGTAAAATCCAGTTGATATGTCAAACGTTTATTAATTGAGGCTAAACAACCACAAATATCACTTGAAGGTGGAGCTCTATCTTGTAATAAATTCCATAACCATCATAATGTTACTGTTGAGGCTATCTTGCGTCATTCTATTCAGCCTTCAAAATACATTGCTAAAAAATACCTGACTCATTCTAACCCTTATGATATCTAGAAATACATTTTAAAAGAAAAGATGAGGCATTCTCTGTTGACGTTTGCTATACTGTGGTTTCTTTCTAATTCTTCAAGTCTTTTCTTTTCATTTGAGAAATAAAATAGATGTGCAAGATTTTTAATTTGATCCAAAATCACCTTACATTTTCTTTGAAATTGTGACATATTTAATAAAAAAAGAATCCTTGTGCTGCTGCTTTGATAGAGATAAAGTTGTCTAAGGGACTCAGATGGGCCCCAAAGAACAAAAAAAGTAATTTGTTTGTAGTGTACAGAGCTTCATCACTATTAGCAATGTTCAAGTCCACATTGACAATATATCCCTTGTTGCAAATCTACTGTGATCAATGTCTAGTCTCAGCATTTTATGCAGATGAGATATAGAGCCATTGCTATGCTTTGATGCTCTCAGTAGCTGAACATATTTCTGTTCATTCTTGTATTAGTCTCCCTTCTAGTGTTCCTTTGCTGCCTTGTTTCTTGTACTCGGGCATGAAGAGAGTTGGTGACATCATTAATCTGAGACCGTTACTGTACTGGGCACATATTTGCTCAATGCATGATCTTGAGCACTATAGTCATTTTTAAAAGTAACTGATTATAATCATGTAATAGACCATGGTTATTCTTTGCCAAAATCATTGCTGTGCAAACTAGACTTGAATAGCATGTGTGTCTTACCAGAAGAACATCGGTACAAGATTTATCAGTGAACTTATGATTACATTTTGGTCATTTATCCCCGGTTAGGCCAAATTAAACTGCAGATTGCTTTTTACATTAACTATGGATCCCTGCTTTTGAGGATTACCTGGATAACAATATGCTATCCTCTTCCAAAAAACTTTACATTAATTTTTGACTGGGAATTTTTCCCCTTATTGACCTCACACTAAAAAGGGCTCCAATATCATCTCAGTCCAATCTATGCATGCATGTATCTGTTGTCAGATGAAACTGAAGAACATTGTATGTTTTTTTGTAAGGTGATGTTTGGGGAAAAAGTGGATTATACCAATATGTTCATCCTGAAGGTTCCGATTTTATTATGAAACTCTTCATATTCTTAAATCTGAGACAAATGACCTGATTATATTTGCACTGTCAAAGTATTTTGTCCACTCATGGGCTATAAGGACGAATTATGCTTTTTAAGCAAACAAATGTTGACCAATTATCAGAATTTGTGTAGTTTTTAAGATTAAAATTATTTACTTTTTCTATTGTTAAGAATTTTTGCATTGTATAGCTCATGATGTTTGATGTATATAGTGAATGATGGTAATGTGTTTTTAAAAGATCTTATCCTGAAATAAACACTTTTGATGATGAAGTGGCAAAGGCATGTAATAAGAACATCTTTGGTCAGGTTGTGGCTAAAGAGACAGGTTAATTCATCCTTGAAATTTCAAAATACCTTATAAAAACCATACAGTCTCTCAATGACAATCCATCTAAATCAAGATAATTTATTGAAGAACCCAAGGGATAAGTGATGGAACCATCTAGTTCCTAATGTCTAGGTTGTTATGGCCCTCATTGTGACATTGGCAGTAAATTCCGCTTACCGCTGCGGTGACGGGCCCAACATCCATTCGTCATATTATGACACACACACTAAACCGACAGAATACTTCCATAAACACATATCCACCAGACCAAAGGTCAGTGTTAAAGTGTTGGTACGAACATTCGTACCGTTGGGCCAACAAAACAACGTCCTCCACATTATGACCCACGAATCACCACAGCAGACATTCAACGGTGGTAAACCATTGGCGGTCAGAATGGCAACCCAAATATAAAAAAACACAACATTGGCCAAAACTGAAAACACACACCTAACACTGGTACACTCACTCACAGCACTATAAAACACACACCCACATTACCCACAACCCTTTCCTAACATGAAAAATAACCAAGAGATTGCCACGCAAATCATAGACAAAACTAAACACACACCACAAACACCCATTCATTTGTCACATACCCCACACCCCACCACATTACTCAACACCCACTGCACAACACACACCACACAACAACCATGCCCACACAAAGCTACCCCCGCTTCACTGATGACGAGTGGCAGGTAATGGTGGAGGAAATAGTCAGGGTAGAGCCACAGCTGTTCGGAGCACAGGTACAGCAAATCTCCATTGCAAGGAAGATGGAGCAATGGCAGAGATTCATGGACAGGGTGTACATCATGGATAGCATCCACGAACAAAGGATGACCTCAGGTAGAGGTGGAACAGCCTACGGGGGAAGGTACGTTTCATGGCAGCAAGGCACCAGCTCGCGATCCAAAGGACTGACAGTGGACCCCACTTCCTCCCTCACAGCTGACAGCATGGGAGGAGCAATTTTTTGGCAAACTGCATCCTGAGGGACTCCGAGGAGTTGCTGGAGGACTGGACACTGATGAGTCAATATTTACTACCTATCCCATTCATACCTGCATGTCAACAGCACCCTTCACCCTGACACTCATCACTCCATTGCATTCCATACAGTGCACCAATAACAATCCTAAATGCTAAGCCCTGCATGCCTAACCCACTGCATGAACACCCCTCCCAGCCCTGCATGTACACCCACCACTAATGCTTGCACAGCATGAAGAACTAACACTCCCACAATACATCACCATACACAAACATAGGTGGCAGGGCAACAGCAACAATATAGGGGAAGCTAGGGATGTAGAATATGTCACAGACATTTTGCATAATACACCACTTACATCCCCACAGGCGCCCCAGCCAATCCCAGCGGCGAGGAGGTTCCACCGCTACCCAGTCCCCCACCAGAAGATGCCCCTAGTGATGACAGCACCTCTGGACTACTGGATCAGGATGAACTCTCTGGCCCATCAGGGACCACTGGTCAGTCAGATAACCCAGGCCACACCCACTCCACCACAGAGTCTCCCCATCAGTATCCAACACCACATCAGCCACCCAATGTCCCCACATCTCTGTCCCCAGGGCACGTCAATCAGCATTGTGTCCACTTGTACAGGGAACCCAGTCCACACCTCACAACCAAGACAATCAGGGTCCTGGGATCAGTGGCAGTGGGCACACCGTTCAGGGTATAAAGGCACAGGGGGACAGGGACACACAGAGGACAGCTGTGCGGCAGGGGGAGCACAGGCCCAGAGAACCGACTGCTCAGTAGGCACTCACCAATGTCCTGGGGGCTTACCAACAATCCCAGGACAAGATGGGTCAGGTGATAGACATCAAGCAGGAGAACCAGCGGCTGCAGGAGGAACACCACCAGGAGGTCAGGAAAGAATTGCAGGCCCTCAACACCACCGTGGTCTCCATTGCAGGGGTGCTGGGTGATATGGACAACATCATGAGGGACTACACAGCACACCAGTCGGCCCCTACCACTAGCCAGTCAACTGAACAGCCCTCCACATCTGCTGCAGCTAGTGGACAGGAGGCCGTGCCACAGGACCCATAGGCTACCAGCATCTCTCCCCCTACAGAAGGTGAACCACCCCGCAAACATTTCCTGTGACCCAGACAGACACCAGAGACATTTGCCAAGACCAAGACCACCGCCAGGAAATAAGACCCTCCTGAATGTCCAATTTTGTGTTCCACACCATCACCTTGTCCATTTTGAACTGCCATTGCTCCCTTTCCAATGGGCCCTTAGACACTGGACCTGTGCTACAAACAGACTGGACCAATATTCTGGACTTGCCTCTACTGTCACCCCCCATTCCATTGCACTATTCCTTCTATATTTTTCACTTCAATTAACAGCCTTGAACACAACTTGAGTGATAGTGTTTTATCTGACAAAAAGTGCAATAAGTTGAACTGTTTCACCTTGTGCAATTGTCCTGAACTTTGTGATTCCATCCAAAAAATGGCCTGTAGCAGTTTGTAGTCATAACATCAGTACACAGTTGTACCCACACCAACATCTGCAAAATGGGAAAGCATAGGTGACAGTCAGTTGGGATGCTAAGGAAGTGACTGCCATCATGCTACAGCCACACAGAAAAACAAATAATCAGAGGATTAGTCAATTGCATTGTCTTACCTGTGTGCCATTGGAAGTACTGCCATATGACTGATGTCCTGTTGTCCACATCCTCATCCTCTGCCTCCTCATTGTCCTCAGAGTCCACTGCTACCACAGGAGCATTTTCACCCTCCACCTCCTGCAGACAGGGCACATGTCGTCTGATGGCCAAGTTGTGCAACATGCAGCATACAACAACTATCTGGCAGACCGTCAGAGGGTAGTAACAGAGGGATCAACCTGCCAGATGGAGGCATCTGAACCTGGCCTTCAGGAGACCAAAGGTTCTCTCAACTATTCTCCTAGTTCGCCCATGATCATCATTATACCTAAACTCAGCCGCTGTCCTCAGATTCCTTACAGGGGTCAAGAGCCAGGCCAGGTTTGGGTAGCCAGAGTTACCTGCAAGAAACGAGGGACAAACATTAACCTTGCACAATGGCATGGGGGATAACTCCTGAAGCCATACATTGACATGCATTGGGTGGGGACTCAGACTAACGTATTAGGCACACCCTGTGTCTCTGTAGTTGTGCCATCCCATGTGGGATACTGCTATTCCTCAAGATGAAGGTGTCATGCAGCGACCCAGGATACTTGGCAGTGATGTGGGAGATGTACTGGTCAGCCAGGCACACCATTTGCACATTGAGAGAGTTGAAACTCTTCCAGTTCCTGAACACCTGTTCATTAGCCCGAGGGGGACAACTGGTATATGTGTTCCATCAATGGCCCCAATAACATTTGGAATCTGTCCCATTGCATAGAAGCCAGCCTTCATATTGGCCAAATCATCCACTTGGGGGAAAGTGATGTAGCTGCACATGTGTTTGAGCAGGGCAGCCAAAATCCTTGTTAGCACTTTTGAGAACATTGGATGTGACATTCCTGAAGCCAAGCCCACTGTCACTTGGAAAGAGCCAGTTGCTAGGAAATGGAGCACTGATAGGACCTGCACAAGAGGGGGGATCCCAGTGGGAAGACGGATATCAGATATCAGATCAGGCTCGAATTGAACGCACAGCTCTGTGATTGTGACTCTATCCAGTCTCTAATAGCATAACTCTTGGATTTAAGTTGTGTCATTCATGCCTGCGTTTCAGGTTTGGGGAATTTGCTTTTTGAAGGGTTTTTCACACGCACAGTGAAACCAAACCAAACTGTGCCACCCTAACTGTTTGAACCCAGAGTGGACATTTGTATTTCTTGGATTGTTTTTGTTCCTTTTAATTTAACCCTATGCATGCAGGAAAGTTATACGTGATATAATTAATATCCTTGTTTGTCTTTCTTTTGCATGGTAAGTGCAACCACAGTTCTAATTGTAGTGTGCAAGAGTGAATCTCTTTGAAGCCAGCCCTTGTGTCGCAGTACTTATTGTTATGGTACTCAGTTTGGGTTTTTGGTAATGCAGTGTTAGTAATTGTGCCAACAGTTATTATTATCTAAGAAAAGTGCTGGAGCATCCCAGTGTTTTTCTACCGTTCCCGTACCCATATCAGTAAGAGAGATTCAGTTTCAAGGAAGTTGAGTGCACTAACTCTACTATTACTCTGTCAACCGACAGACACTCCCCGAAGATACAGGGTGCCTGGCTGGACCGGCAAGACGTGGCAGTGTTTTGTCTCTCTCTTCCACTTCCCCTTTCCTTTTGGGACACCTGCCGGGGCTTCTGTGCCAAGAGGTGGCCCAGGAGGCTAGGGGGCATACCATCGCCCCTGCAGACATCCTGCTTTTCAAGTGACTGGCCCGTCTCAATACACACACTTGACACACAGCCACATACCCAACATACCTACAAACTGCACTATTAAACACACCCCTTCACACCCTGCAATCCTTTGCATCAAAAACACCATACACAGCAATATAGAGGCTGCACACAGAAATTAGAAACCATAGAATAGGCACCCTTTAGCACTCAAAATACCACTCATCCCACACCTGCATGTCATTGATATCACACTATGTTTCTGACACACATCAGACACCACCTGTCACCCACTCACCCGCTCACAACACAGCACCCATACCCCATCACCTGTTTTTTTACCTTATTGTGTCTTCCAACACTACCATGTCCCAACAAAAACATTCCGCTTCATAGAAGATATGTTGAGGGTCATGGTGGATGAAATCATCAGAGTAGAGCCACACCTATTTGAAGCCCAAGCCCAACAAACCTCTATTGCCAGGAAGATGGAGATGTGGCAAATCGACAGGGTAAATTCTGTAGGCAGCTATCCATGCACAAGGGAGGACATCAGGAAGAGGTGGAATGACCTTAGGGGGAAGTTAGGGTCCATGGCAGCCAGGCACCAGCTGGAAGTCCTCAATACTGGTGGTGGTCCCCCAACTCCTCCCACAACGTTCACATCACAAGAGGAGAAGGTCTTAGATATCCCGCATCCTGGGGGCTTGACAGGAGTGTCTGGGGGAGTGGAGTTTGGTAAGTCACAACATTGAAAATGCCACCCAAGTTCAGTCTTGTATGTTCACTGAGCACCTTTTGACATCTTAGCAGTCAACACACTCACCACCCCTATGTCCAACTGTCTAAATACCCCTCTCTGGCATACCACATGTCAACTAAACTCACCTGAAGGCACAGTGTCTGTGTATGGAGTAGGTATTCCAGGGACTGACAGCACTACAACTCTCAGAAGGCACTGTTCTACCATTAAGAAAACCATAACAGTGTACCATTATGAAAATAGCCTTGAATGTCAACTACACAATCGACTAAACCCACCTAAATGATCCACAGTTTTACAGTCTAAGGCAATGGAAGCAATGCTATGAGCATCTGCCAGTGCAAAACCACCAACACACGGCTACAGATGTGCCCTCTGCTAAAATGACCCTTTTACCTCCCATCACCCATTAACCCCTTCTGTGCCGCGGACGTAGTGGTTACGTCCCGCGGCACAGTGCTGCTGTGCCGAGGACGTAACCACTACGTCCTCGGCACACAGCCCAGAGGGAGCGCTCTCGCTCCCTCTGTGTGCTTCCCCCCACCCCCCAAAGTCAGGGATAGAAGGGGAAGCCCTTCCCCTTCCACCCCCGACCCCCCGACCCCCCCACCCCCCATAATGACATCAGCGCGCGATCGCGCGCTGACTTCATTATGGGATCCTCGCCGCACAGGAAGCCATTTGCATCCTGTGCGGCGACGAGAGAAGAGGTGAGTTCCTCTTCCCGGTGGGTGGGGGGTTGGGGCTAAAGAGGCACCGGGGAAAAGGAAAGGCTTTTCCTTTTCCCCGGTGTCTCTTTGAGCATTCCTGCTGCCCGATCGCATTGCGATCGGGCAGCAGGAATGCCCACTAGACACCAGGGATTTGTTTTTTTTGTTGTTGTTTCCTGTTTTTGGCACGCGGGGAGTGGCCCCTTGGGCAAGGGTCGCTCCCCTTTAGGGGGCAATTACTACAGCCATTTCTGCCCCCCTTGGGGGCAGATCTGGCTACTTTTTAGCCAGATCTGCCCCCAAGTGGGGCAGAAAACACTAGATCACCAGGGTTTTTTATTTTTATGTGTATTTATGTGGGGGGGGGTGCCCCCTTGGGCAAGGGGCACCCCCCCCCAAGGGGGCAGAGAACTGTTGGCCTTTCCTGCCCCCCTTGGGGGCAAATCAGCCTTTTTTTTTGGTCCATCTGCCCCCAAGGGGGGCAGAAGCCACTTAGGCACCAGGGATTGTGTGTGTAGTGGATGGGGGGGCGCCCCCTTGGGCAAGGGTCGCTCCCCTTTGGGGGCATGTCTTTTAGGGCCATTTCTGCCCCCCTTGAGGGCAGATTGGCTACTTTTTAGCCAGATCTGCCCCCAAGGGGGGCAGAAAACACTAGATCACCAGGGTTTTTTATTTTTATGTGTATTTATGTGGGGGGGGTGCCCCCTTGGGCAAGGGGCACCCCCCCAAGGGGGCAGAGAACTGTTGGCCTTTCCTGCCCTCCTTGGGGGCAAATCGGCCTATTTTTTTTAGGTCCATCTGCCCCCAAGGGGAGCAGAAGCCACTTAGGCACCAGGGATTGTGTGTGTAGTGGATGGGGAGGCGCCCCCTTGGGCAAGGGTCGCTCCCCTTTGGGGGGCATGTCTTTTAGGGCCATTTCTGCCCCCCTTGAGGGCAGATCAGCCTATTATTTTTAGGCTGATCTGCCCCAAGGGAGGCAGAAACCACTAGAACGCCAGGGATTTTTTTTTATGTGTTTATTTTTGTGGGGGGGGCGTCCCCTTGGGCACGAGGTGCCCCCCCAAGGGGGGCATTGACCTGTTGGCCATTTCTGCCCCCCCTGGGGGCAGATGGGCCTATTTTTGTAGGCCCACCTGCCCCCAAGGGGGGCAGAAGCCACTTAGACACCAGGGATAGTGTGTGTGTGTGTGTTAGTGGATGGGGGGGGGGCTTGGGCAAGGGTCGCCCCCCACTTTGGGGGCACATGTACCCAGGCCATTTCTGCACCCCTTGGACCCAGATCAGCCTATTATTTTTAGGCTGGTCTGCCCCCAAGGGGGGCAGAAACCACTAGAACGCCAGGGTTTTTTTTTTATTTGTTTTTTTTTGTGGGGGGGCGTCCCCTTGGTCACGGGGCGCCCCCCCAAGGGGGGCATTGACTTGTTGCCCATTTCTACACCCCCTGGTGGCAGATGGGCCTATTTTCTTAGGCCCACCTGCCCCCAAGGGGGGCAGAAGCCACTTAGACACCAGGGATAGTGTGTGTGTGTGTGTGTGTTAGTGGATGGGGGGGGGCCTTGGGCAAGGGTCGCCCCCCACTTTGGGGGCACATGTACCCAGGCCATTTCTGCACCCCTTGGAGACAGATCAGCCTATTATTTTTAGGCTGGTCTGCCCCCAAGGGGGGCAGAAACTACTAGAACGCCAGGGATTTTTTTTTATTTGTTTATTTTTTTGGGGGGGCGTCCCCTTGGTCACGGGGCGCCCCCCCAAGGGGGGCATTAACCTGTTGCCCATTTCTACACCCCCTGGGGGCAGATGGGCCTATTTTCTTAGGCCCACCTGCCCCCAAGGGGGGCAGAAGCCACTTAGACACCAGGGATAGTGTGTGTATGTGTGTGTGTTAGTGGATGGGGGGGGCCTTGGGCAAGGGTCGCCCCCCACTTTGGGGGCACATGTACCCAGGCCATTTCTGCACCCCTTGGAGACAGATCAGCCTATTTTTTTAGGCTGGTCTGCCCCCAAGGGGGGCAGAAACTACTAGAACGCCAGGGATTTTTTTTTATTTGTTTATTTTTGTGGGGGGGCATCCCCTTGGTCACGGGGCGCCCCCCCAAGGGGGGCATTGACCTGTTGCCCATTTCTACACCCCCTGGGGGCAGATGGGCCAATTTTCTTAGGCCCACCTGCCCCCAATGGGGGTAGAAGCCACTTAGACACCAGGGATAGTGTGTGTGTGTGTGTGTGTTAGTGGATGGGGGGGGCCTTGGGCAAGGGTCGCCCCCCACTTTGGGGGCACATGTACCCAGGCCATTTCTGCACCCCTTGGAGACAGATCAGCCTATTATTTTTAGGCTGGTCTGCCCCCAAGGGGGGCAGAAACTACTAGAACGCCAGGGATTTTTTTTTATTTGTTTATTTTTGTGGGGGGGCGTACCCTTGGTCACGGGGCGCCCCCCCCAAGGGGGGCATTGACCTGTTGCCCATTTCTACACCCCCTGGGGGCAGATGGGCCTATTTTCTTAGGCCCACCTGCCCCCAAGGGGGGCAGAAGCCACTTAGACACCAGGGATAGTGTGTGTGTGTGTGTGTGTGTTAGTGGATGGGGGGGGCCTTGGGCAAGGGTCGCCCCCCACTTTGGGGGCACATGTACCCAGGCCATTTCTGCACCCCTTGAAGACAGATCAGCCTATTATTTTTTGGCTGGTCTGCCCCCAAGGGGGGCAGAAACTACTAGAACGCCAGGGATTTTTTTTTATTTGTTTATTTTTGTGGGGGGGTGTCCCCTTGGTCACGGGGCGCCCCCCCCAAGGGAGGCATTGACCTGTTGGCCATTTCTACACCCCCTGGGGGCAGATGGGCCTATTTTCTTAGGCCCACCTGCCCCCAAGGGGGCAGAAGCCACTTAGACACCAGGGATAGTGTGTGTGTGTGTGTGTGTGTTAGTGGATGGGGGGGGCCTTGGGCAAGGGTCGCCCCCCACTTTGGGGGCACATGTACCCAGGCCATTTCTGCACCCCTTGGAGACAGATCAGCCTATTATTTTTAGGCTGGTCTGCCCCCAAGGGGGGCAGAAACTACTAGAACGCCAGGGATTTTTTTTTATTCGTCTATTTTTGTGGGGGGGCGTACCCTTGGTCACGGGGCACCCCCCCAAGGGGGGCATTGACCTGTTGCCCATTTCTACACCACCTGGGGGAAGATGGGCCTATTTTCTTAGGCCCACCTGCCCCCAAGGGGGGCAGAAGCCACTTAGACACCAGGGATAGTGTGTGTGTGTGTGTGTGTGTGTTAGTGGATGGGGGGGGCCTTGGGCAAGGGTCGCCCCCCACTTTGGGGGCACATGTACCCAGGCCATTTCTGCACCCCTTGGAGACAGATCAGCCTATTATTGTTAGGCTGGTCTGCCCCCAAGGGGGGCAGAAACTACTAGAAAGCCAGGGATTATTTTTTTTTGTTTATTTTTGTGGGGGGCGTCCCCTTGGTCACGGGGCGCCCCCCCAAGGGAGGCATTGACCTGTTGGCCATTTCTACACCCCCTGGGGGCAGATGGGCCTATTTTGTTAGGCCCACCTGCCCCCAAGGGGGGCAGAAGCCACTTAGACACCAGGGATAGTGTGTGTGTGTGTGTGTGTTAGTGGATGGGGGGGGCCTTGGGCAAGGGTCGCCCCCCACTTTGGGGGCACATGTACCCAGGCCATTTCTGCACCCCTTGGAGACAGATCAGCCTATTATTTTTAGGCTGGTCTGCCCCCAAGAGGGGCAGAAACCACTAGAACGCCAGGGATTTTTTTTATTTGTTTATTTTTGTGGGGCGGCGTCCCCTTGGTCACGGGCGCCCCCCCCCAAGGGGGGCATTGACCTGTTGCCCATTTCTACACCCCCTGGGGGCAGATGGGCCTATTTTGTTAGGCCCACCTGCCCCCAAGGGGGGTAGAAGCCACTTAGGCACCAGGGATAGTGTTGTGTGTGTTTTTTTTTTTTTTTTTAGGGCTGTCCCCTTTGGCAAGGGTCGCTCTCCATGGGGACACACTACTAAAGGTATTTTCTGGCTTCCTTGGGGTAGACAGGCCTATTTTATTAGTAGGCCCATCTGCCCCTATGGCAGAATCCACTTAGGCACCAATTTCTAAATGTTTGATGGTGGGGTGTTTGTCAACTGAAGAAGTCTTTGCGTTTGTAATAAAAAATGTTTTCCTCCTTTTTGTTCTAGTTCAAAGCTTTTGCTTTATTTGCTGTGGCTCCTTGCGGTTTTGGCGGTGGTTGACCTGCAGTTTGCACAGTTGCATGTTTTAGGTAAGTAAAAACAATTTTCTCCAAAGGAGTATTGTTGCCATGCATGAATGAAATGTTTGAAGGGGGTGTACTAAATGCAGGATTGTGTGTGAAATTGTCCTTAGGTTTGTGCACAATGATATTTGTTTTGTCTTATTTCTAATTTGCCTTTCTTTCTTTATTTTTAGTGGGATATCATTGGTGATTGCTGTGTAGTAGCTGGTGAATCAAGCTTTTTCAGGCAAGTGAGCGGTATAGTTTTTGAGTTTATAACTCTTACTAACAAAGCTACACTTTGTTACTTGTCTTACACAGTGCTGGTTGTTGGTGGTGAATTTGTCCAGTTAATTTTAGCAGGAGAGATCATGGCTACCCGCAGGATGACCGCTCAGCAGGTGGTTGGTATGCTTTTTGAGTCACAGTCTGATCATGACTATGAGACGGACTCTGCATCTGAGGCCGAGGAGGAAGTCAGAGATTCTGGCAGTGATGTTTCTCTTGGAGGGGAATCTTCTGATGATGAAGCCACACTCAGTGCAGATGAAGGGCCTGTTTTAGAGGAGGACATTGATGTGCCAATAGTGCAGCAACCTGGGGCTGAAAGGTTTCCCGTTATAAGACCTGATGTCTGGGTTGCCCCAAACATGGAGCAGCCATAGTTGCCTGCCTTTACTGGTCTCCCGGGGTGTAACGCCAATACAGAGAACTTTATGCCTATCAATTTCTTTGAGTTATTCATGGATGATGTGTTTTTGGAAGAGATTGTTGAGCAGACTAATTTGTATGCGGAGCAGCATTTGAGGGACAACGCTGCTAGACTTAGGCCACACTCTAGAGCTGCCCAGTGGATTCCCACAAATTTGGAGGAGTTAAAAAAGTTTTTGGGTTTGACTTTTTTGATGGGGTTGATAAGGAAGCCGTCACTGGCTTCTTATTGGTCTACTAGTCCCTTGATGGCAACAGCTATATTTCCAGCGACCATGAGTCGTAATCGGTATTTGCTTCTTCTTAGGATGCTGCATTTTGTTGACAATGCATTAGCCTTGCCACGAGATCACCCAGATTCTGACCGTCTTTTTAAGATTAGGCCTGTCCTTGATCATTTTGTAGATCGGTTTTCGGAGGTCTATGTTCCAGGCAAAGAGTTAAGTGTGGACGAGTCTTTGGTCCTCTTCAAGGGTCGTTTGGTTTTTAGGCAGTACATTCCTAGCAAAAGGGCACGATATGGAATAAAATTGTATATGCTGTCTGAAAGTAGGACAGGATATGTGTATAGTTTCCGTGTGTACACTGGTAGGGATTCCAATATTGACCCCCCTGGTTGTCCTCCCACTTTTGGAGTTACTGAGAAAATTGTGTGGGATCTTGGTAGACGACTGTTCAACAAAGGTCACCATTTGTATGTAGATAACTTCTACACTGGTGTGCAATTGTTCAAGGAATTGTTTAGAGTGGACACAGTTGCTTGTGGCACAATCCGTTCTAACCGGAAAGGCTATCCAAGGGAGCTTGTCTGTAAAAAACTTGAGAGAGGACAGTGCTGTGCCTTGCGGAACGAGGAGCTGCTAGCTTTGAAATTTTCAGACAAGAGGGATGTCTACATGCTAAGTACCATCCATGATGAGAGTACTTCCCCTGTGACTGTTTGGGGCCAGGTTGCTGAAGTGCGCAAACCTGTGTGCATTTTAGATTATAATAAGCACATGGGAGGTGTAGATAGAGTTAACCAGAGGTTGGAACCTTATACTGCTATTCGTAAGTCTTACGTTTGGTATAAGAAGTTAGCACTTCACCTCTTCCACTTAGCAACCTTCAATGCTTTTATTGTGTTTAGGGATAGGTCTCCAGAGTCAAATATGACATTTGTGAAATTTCAGGAGTCAGTGATAGAGAGCCTTATTGTGGTGGAACAGGCCAGAGTTCCTAGAGGAGCAGTGGTGGAGGATGTGGCTAGATTGAAAGATCGCCACTTTGCTGAGCACATTCCTCCCACACCCAAAAAAGACTTTCCAGCTAAGAAATGTAGAGTGTGTTTTCGAAGAGGTATCCGGAGGGAGACTCGAATGTACTGCCCAGATTGTCCTTCAAAGCCTGGGCTGTGTGTGGGTGGTTGTTTTAAGAATTACCACACCCAGAAGAATTTCTGGAAACAACCATGAGTGTAAACTCATGTCTGTTTTGTATTTTCATGGTTAGCATTTCTGTCATGTTCTTAGTTAGAGCTTTTGTGTTTGTAGTTTTGTCATTCTTTCTACTTAGTTAGGGGTTCCTCTGTTAAAAAAAAAAAAAAATGATGCCATTGTGGGTGGAGTGGGGCTTGGCTGAGAGCGTACATATTGACTTGCTGTTGGCTACTGCAACACACTGCCAGCCAAACACCAGTCCACACACTCCCATCAGCTGGTGTGATTGTTGTATCAGGCATGTGGGCATATGTAAGTGATGGGCCCTTGAGTGGCGCTGTCTGTCGATGGGAGTGTTGTAATGTGCTGGGCCCGTGGCTGGCGGTGTGAATGGCCTTGTGTGTGTCATGTATGAAAGTTGTGTGAATGGACTGTAAAGCGGTTGGTGCCTTGTCGCGGCTTTACAGCTCACGAGCTGTGAGTCATTGGTTCAGTTTTTTGCCTTTCAGTTACTAACAGTGCATTTCATTTTTGTGAAAGCTCTTGTTAGAAAAATTCGATCCACTGAACCATCACTCACCCTCGTGCCAAATCCAACCAGTATGTGTGGTAAAAATGACAAAACCTGCTCCGCTGTAATCAGGCGTAGCAGCACACCTGTGACACGCTAGGTGCCTCAGGTGGGACCCCGATGATGAAGCATGCCACCAACTTGGTTGGTGGGTGAGGGGTCTTTTTCACATAACCTAACTGTGTTTCTTTTCAAAATTTTTGTGTTTGGCACATCACAGACGTATGTGGGCACATCAAAACGATATATTACAAAACTACCTGTGTTTGGGGGGGAGGGGGCACCTATGTTTTTGGTCCTGTGTGCGGCCTTCATCTAGGGAAACCTACCAAACCCAGACATTTTATAAAACTAGACACCCCAAGGAGTCCAGGGAGGTGTGGCTTGCGTGGATCCCCCAACATTTTCTTACCCAGACTCCTCTGTAAACCTCAAAATGTGCTTAAAAAAGCATATTTTCCTTACTTTTCTTCGTAGGATCACCACTCCAGCACAAAATTCCTACTCCCCAGGGTTCCCCTCAGCCTCCCAAGTAAAATGACACCTCATTTATGTGGGTCCCCAAAGCAGAGTCAGTCTAAAGATGTATAAAAGAATATGTCCTTATAATCTTGCTGTGCTATCCCCTCTATCTCTACAAGTTTTGGGCCATATTCTGTTGCAGGCACCTGGCCCACCCACACAAGTGAGGTATCATTTTTATCGGGAGACTTGGGGAACGCTGGGTGGAAGGAAATTTGTGGCTCCACTCAAATTCCAGAACTTTCTGTCACCGAAATGTGTGGAAAATGTGTTTTTTTAGACAGAATTTGAGGTTTGCAAAGGATTCTGGGTAACACAACCTGGTCCGAGCCACACAAGTCACCCCATCTTGGATTCCCCTAGGTCTCTAGTTTTCAGAAATGCACAGGTTTGGTAGGTTTCCCTAGGTGCCGGCTGAGCTAGAGGCCAAAATCTACAGGTAGGCACTGTTTTCAATGAAAAAATGTGATGTGTCCACGTTGCGTTTTGGGGCATATCCTGTCACGGCCGCTAGGCCTACCCACACAAGTGAGGTATCATTTTTATCGGGAGACGTGGGGGAACGCTGGGTGGTAGGAAATTCGTGGCTCCTCTCAGGTTCCAGAACTTTCTGCCACAGAAATGTACAGAACATGTGTTTTTTAGCCAAATTTTGAGGTTTGCAAAGGATTCTGGGTAACAGAACCTGGTCCGAGCCACACAAGTCACCCCATCTTGGATTCCCCTAGGTCTCTAGTTTTCAGAAATGCACAGGTTTGGTAGGTTTCCCTAGGTGGCGGCTGAGCTACAAGCCAAAATCTACAGGTAGGCACTTTGCAAAAAACACCTCTGTTTTCCTTCACAAATTTGGATGTGTCCACGTTGCGGTTTGGGGCGTTTTCTGTCGCTGGCGCTAGGCCTACCCACACAAGTGAGGTATCATTTTTATCGGGAGACGTGGGGGAACGCTGGGTGGAAGGAAATTCGTGGCTCCTCTCAGATTCCAGAACTTTCAGCCACAGAAATGTGAGGAACATGTGTTTTTTTAGCCAAATTTTGAGGTTTGCAAAGGATTCTGGGTAACAGAACCTGGTCCGAGCCACACAAGTCACCCCATCTTGGATTCCCCTAGGTATCTAGTTTTCAGAAATGCACAGCTTTGGTAGGTTTCCCTAGGTGGCGGCTGAACTACAAGCCAAAATCTACAAGCACTTTGCAAAAAACACCTCTGTTTTCCTTCACAAATTTGGATGTGTCCACGTTGCGGTTTGGGGCGTTTTCTGTCGCTAGGCCTACCCACACAAGTGAGGTATCATTTTTATCGGGAGACGTGGGGGAACGCTGGGTGGAAGGAAATTCGTGGCTCCTCTCAGATTCCAGAACTTTCTGCCACAGAAATGTGAGGAACATGTGTTTTTTTAGCCAAATTTTGAGGATTGCAAAGGATTCTGGGTAACAGAACCTGGTCCGAGCCACACAAGTCACCCCATCTTGGATTCCCCTAGGTATCTAGTTTTCAGAAATGCACAGGTTTGGTAGGTTTCCCTAGGTGGCGGCTGAGCTACAAGCCAAAATCTACAGGTAGGCACTTTGCAAAAAACACTTCTGTTTTCCTTCACAAATTTGGATGTGTCCACGTTGCGGTTTGGGGCGTTTCCTGTCGCGGGCGCTAGGCCTACCTACACAAGTGAGGTATCATTTTTATCGGCAGATGTGGGGGAACGCTCGGTGGTAGGAAATTCGTGGCTCCTCTCAGATTCCAGAACTTTCTGCCACAGAAATGTAAGGAAAATGTGTTTTTTTAGCCAAATTTTGAGGTTTGCAAAGGATTCTGGGTAACAGAACCTGGTCCGAGCCACACAAGTCACCCCATCTTGGATTCCCCTAGGTCTCTAGTTTTCAGAAATGCACAGGTTTGGTAGGTTTCCCTAGGTGGCGGCTGAGCTACAAGCCAAAATCTACAGGTAGGCACTTTGCAAAAAACACCTCTGTTTTCCTTCACAAATTTGGATGTGCCCACGTTGCGGTTTGGGGCGTTTCCTGTCGCGGGCGCTAGGCCTACCCACACAAGTGAGGTATCATTTTTATCGGGAGACGTGGGGGAACGCTGGGTGGAAGGAAATTCGGGGCTCATCTCAGATTCCAGAACTTTCTGTCACAGAAATGTGAGGAACATGTGTTTTTGTAGCCAAATTTTGAGGTTTGCAAAGGATTCTGGGTAACAGAACCTGGTCCGAGCCACACAAGTCACCCCATCTTGGATTCCCCTAGGTCTCTAGTTTTCAGAAATGCACAGGTTTGGTAGGTTTCCGTAGGTGGCGGCTGAGCTACAGGCCAAAATCTACAGGTAGGCACTTTGCAAAAAACAACTCTGTTTTCCTTCACAAATTTGGATGTGTCCACGTTGCAGTTTGGGGCGTTTCCTGTCGCGGGCGCTAGGCCTACCTACACAAGTGAGGTATCATTTTTATCGGGAGATGTGGGGGAACGCTCGGTGGTAGGAAATTCGTGGCTCCTCTCAGATTCCAGAACTTTCTGCCACAGAAATGTAAGGAACATGTGTTTTTTTAGCCAAATTTTGAGGTTTGCAAAGGATTCTGGGTAACAGAACCTGGTCCGAGCCACACAAGTCACCCCATCTTGGATTCCCCTAGGTCTCTAGTTTTCAGAAATGCACAGGTTTGGTAGGTTTCCCTAGGTGGCGGCTGAGCTACAAGCCAAAATCTACAGGTAGGCACTTTGCAAAAAACACCTCTGTTTTCCTTCACAAATTTGGATGTGCCCACGTTGCGGTTTGGGGCGTTTCCTGTCGCGGGCGCTAGGCCTACCCACACAAGTGAGGTATCATTTTTATCGGGAGACGTGGGGGAACGCTGGGTGGAAGGAAATTCGGGGCTCATCTCAGATTCCAGAACTTTCTGTCACAGAAATGTGAGGAACATGTGTTTTTGTAGCCAAATTTTGAGGTTTGCAAAGGATTCTGGGTAACAGAACCTGGTCCGAGCCACACAAGTCACCCCATCTTGGATTCCCCTAGGTCTCTAGTTTTCAGAAATGCACAGGTTTGGTAGGTTTCCGTAGGTGGCGGCTGAGCTACAGGCCAAAATCTACAGGTAGGCACTTTGCAAAAAACAACTCTGTTTTCCTTCACAAATTTGGATGTGTCCACGTTGCGGTTTGGGGCGTTTCCTGTCGCGGGCGCTAGGCCTACCTACACAAGTGAGGTATCATTTTTATCGGGAGATGTGGGGGAACGCTCGGTGGTAGGAAATTCGTGGCTCCTCTCAGATTCCAGAACTTTCTGCCACAGAAATGTAAGGAACATGTGTTTTTTTAGCCAAATTTTGAGGTTTGCAAAGGATTCTGGGTAACAGAACCTGGTCCGAGCCACACAAGTCACCCCATCTTGGATTCCCCTGGGTCTCTAGTTTTCAGAAATGCACAGGTTTGGTAGGTTTCCCTAGGTGGCGGCTGAGCTACAAGCCAAAATCTACAGGTAGGCACTTTGCAAAAAACACCTCTGTTTTCCTTCACAAATTTGGATGTGTCCACGTTGCGCTTTGGGGCGTTTCCTGTCGCGGGCGCTAGGCCTACCCACACAAGTGAGGTATCATTTTTATCGGGAGACGTGGGGGAACGCTGGGTGGAAGGAAATTCGGGGCTCATCTCAGATTCCAGAACTTTCTGCCACAGAAATGTGAGGAACATGTGTTTTTTTAGCCAAATTTTGAGGTTTGCAAAGGATTCTGGGTAACAGAACCTGGTCCGAGCCACACAAGTCACCCCATCTTGGATTCCCCTAGGTCTCTAGTTTTCAGAAATGCACAGGTTTGGTAGGTTTCCCTAGGTTGCGGCTGAGCTACAGGCCAAAATCTACAGGTAGGCACTTTGCAAAAAACAACTCTGTTTTCCTTCACAAATTTGGATGTGTCCACGTTGCGCTTTGGGGCGTTTCCTGTTGCGGGCGCTAGGCCTATCCACACATGTGAGGTATCATTTTTATCGTGAGACGTGGGGGAACGCTGGGTGGAAGGAAATTCGTGGCTCCTCTCAGATTCCAGAACGTTCTGCCACAGAAATGTGAGGAACATGTATTTTTTAGCCAAATTTTGAGGTTTGCAAAGGATTCTGGGTAACAGAATCTGGTCCGAGCCACACAAGTCACCCCATCTTGGATTCCCCTAGGTCTCTAGTTTTCAGAAATGCACAGGTTTGGTAGGTTTCCCTAGGTGGCGGCTGAGCTACAGGCCAAAATCTACAGGTAGGCACTTTGCAAAAAACACCTCTGTTTTCCTTCACAAATTTGGACGTGTCCACGTTGCGCTTTGGGGCGTTTCCTGTCGAGGGCGCTAGGCCTATCCACACAAGTGAGGTATCATTTTTATCGTGAGACGTGGGGGAACGCTGGGTGGAAGGAAATTCGTGGCTCCTCTCAGATTCCAGAACTTTCTGCCACAGAAATGTGAGGAACATGTGTTTTTTTAGCCAAATTTTGAGGTTTGCAAAGGATTCTGGGTAACAGAACCTGGTCCGAGCCACACAAGTCACCCCATCTAGGATTCCCCTAGGTCTCTAGTTTTCAGAAATGCACAGGTTTGGTAGGTTTCCCTAGGTGGCGGCTGAGCTACAAGCCAAAATCTACAGGTAGGCACTTTTCAAAAAACACCTCTGTTTTCCTTCACAAATTTGGATGTGTCCACGTTGCGGTTTGGGGCGTTTTCTGTCGCTGGCGCTAGGCCTACCCACACAAGTGAGGTATCATTTTTATCGGGAGACGTGGGGGAACGCTGGGTGGAAGGAAATTCGTGGCTCCTCTCAGATTCCAGAACTTTCTGCCACAGAAATGTGAGGAACATGTGTTTTTTTAGCCAAATTTTGAGGTTTGAAAAGAATTCTGGGTAACAGAACCTGGTCCGAGCCACACAAGTCACCCCATCTTGGATTCCCCTAGGTATCTAGTTTTCAGAAATGCACAACTTTGGTAGGTTTCCCTAGGTGGCGGCTGAGGTACAAGCCAAAATCTACAGGTAGGCACTTTGCAAAAAACACCTCTGTTTTCCTTCACAAATTTGGATGTGTCCATGTTGCGGTTTGGGGCGTTTCCTGTCGCGGGCGCTAGGCCTACCTACACAAGTGAGGTATCATTTTTATCGGGAGACGTGGGGGAACGCTGGGTGGAAGGAAATTCGTGGCTCCTCTCAGATTCCAGAACTTTCTGCCACAGAAATGTGAGGAACATGTGTTTTTTTAGCCAAATTTTGAGGTTTGCAAAGGATTCTGGGTAACAGAACCTGGTCCGAGCCACACAAGTCCCCCCATCTTGGATTCCCCTAGGTCTCTAGTTTTCAGAAATGCACAGGTTTGGTAGGTTTCCCTAGGTGGCGGCTGAGCTACAGGCCAAAATCTACAGGTAGGCACTTTGCAAAAAACACCTCTGTTTTCCTTCACAAATTTGGATGTGTCCACGTTGCGCTTTGGGGCGTTTCCTGTCGCGGGCGCTAGGCCTATCCACACATGTGAGGTATAATTTTTATCGTGAGACGTTGGGGAACGCTGAGTGGAAGGAAATTCGTGGCTCCTCTCAGATTCCAGAACTTTCTGCCACAGAAATGTGAGGAACATGTGTTTTTTTAGCCAAATTTTGAGGTTTGCAAAGGATTCTGGGTAACAGAATCTGGTCCGAGCCACACAAGTCACCCCATCTTGGATTTCCCTAGGTCTCTAGTTTTCAGAAATGCACAGGTTTGTTAGGTTTCCCTAGGTGGCGGCTGAGCTACAGGCCAAAATCTACAGGTAGGCACTTTGCAAAAAACACCTCTGTTTTCCTTCACAAATTTGGATGTGTCCACGTTGCGCTTTGGGGCGTTTCCTGTCGCGGGCGCTAGGCCTATCCACACAAGTGAGGTATCATTTTTGTCGTGAGACGTGGGGGAACGCTGGCTGGAAGGAAATTCGTGGCTCCTCTCAGATTGCAGAACTTTCTGCCACAGAAATGTGAGGAACATGTGTTTTTTTAGCCAAATTTTGAGGTTTGCAAAGGATTCTGGGTAACAGAACCTGGTCCGAGCCACACAAGTCACCCCATCTTGGATTCCCCTAGGTCTCTAGTTTTCAGAAATGCACAGGTTTGGTAGGTTTCCCTAGGTGGCGGCTGAGCTACAGGCCAAAATCTACAGGTAGGCACTTTGCAAAAAACACCTCTGTTTTCCTTCACCAATTTGGCTGTGTCCACGTTGCGCTTTGGGGCATTTCCTGTCGCGGGCACTAGGCCTACCCACACAAGTGAGGTATCATTTTTATCGGGAGACGTGGGGGAACGCTGGGTGGAAGGAAATTCGTGGCTCCTCTCAGATTCCAGACCTTTCTGCCACAGAATTGTGAGGAACATGTGTTTTTTTAGCCAAATTTTGAGGTTTGCAATGGATTCTGGGTAACAGAACCTGGTCCGAGCCACACAAGTCACCCCATCTTGGATTCCCCTAGGTCTCTAGTTTTCAGAAATGCACAGGTTTGGTAGGTTTCCCTAGGTGGCGGCTGAGCTAAAGGCCAAAATCTACAGGTAGGCACTTTGCAAAAAACACCTCTGTTTTCCTTCACCAATTTGGCTGTATCCACGTTGCGCTTTGGGGCATTTCCTGTCACGGGCGCTAGGCTACCCACACAAGTGAGGTATCATTTTTATCGGGAGACGTGGGGGAACGCTGGGTGGAAGGAAATTCGTGGCTCCTCTCAGATCCCAGAACTTACTGCCACAGAAATGTGAGGAACATGTGTTTTTTTAGCCAAATTTTGAGGTTTGCAAAGGATTCTGGGTAACAGAACCTGGTCCGAGCCACACAAGTCACCCCATCTTGGATTCCCCTAGGTCTCTAGTTTTCAGAAATGCACAGGTTTGCTAGGTTTCCCTAGGTGGCGGCTGAGCTACAAGCCAAAATCTACAGGTAGGCACTTTGCAAAAAACACCTCTGTTTTCCTTCACAAATTTGGATGTGTCCACGTTGCGCTTTGGGGCGTTTTCTGTCGCTGGCGCTAGGCCTACCCACACAAGTGAGGTATAATTTTTATCGGGAGACGTGGGGGAACGCTGGGTGAAAGGAAATTCGTGGCTCCTCTCAGATTCCAGAATTTTCTGCCACAGAAATGTGAGGAACATGTGTTTTTTTAGCCAAATTTTGAGGTTTGCAAAGGATTCTGGGTAACAGAACCTGGTCCGAGCCACACAAGTCACCCCATCTTGGATTCCCCTAGGTCTCTAGTTTTCAGAAATGCACAGGTTTGGTACGTTTCCCTAGGTGGCGGCTGAGCTAGAGGCCAAAATCTACAGGTAGGCACTTTGGTAAAAACAGCTCTGTTTTCTGTGATGTGTCCACGTTGTGTTTTGGGGCATATCCTGTCGCGGGCGCTAGGCCTACCCACACAAGTGAGGTATCATTTTTATCGGGAGACTTGGTGGAACATAGAATAGCAAAACAAGTGTTATTGCCCCTTGTCTTTCTCTACATTTTGTCCTTCCAAATGTAAGACAGTGTGTAAAAAAGACATCTATTTGAGAAATGCCCTGTAATTCACATGCTAGTATGGGCACCCCGGAATTCAGAGATGTGCAAATAACCACTGCTTCTCAACACCTTATCTTGTGCCCATTTTGGAAATACAAAGGTTTTCTTGATAGCTATTTTTTACTCTTTATATTTCAGCAAATGAATTGCTGTATACCCGGCATAGATTGAAAACCCACTGCAGGGTGCAGGTCATTTATTGGCTCTGGGTACCTAGAGTTCTTTATGAACCTATAAGCCCTATATATCTCCGCAACCAGAAGAGTCCAGCAGACGTAACGGTATATTGCTTTTGAATATCTGACATTGCTGGAAAAAGTTACAGAGTAAAACGTAGAGTAAAATTGATGTTTTTTTCACCTCAATTTCAATATTTTTCTTTTTCAGTTGTTATTTTCTGTAGGAAACCCTTGTAGGATCTACACAAATTACCCCTTGCTGAATTCAGATTTTTGTCTACTTTTCAAAAATGCTGTGGTTTCTGGGATCCAGCATTGGTTTCATGCCAATTTCTGTCACTGACTGGAAGGAGGCAGAAAGCACAAACAATCGTAAAAATGGGGTATGTCCCAGTAAAATGCCAAAATTGTGTTGAAAAATTGGGTTTTCTGATTCAAGTCTGCCTGTTCCTGAAAGCTGGGAAGCTGGTGATTTTATCACCACAAACCCTTTGTTAATGCCCTTTTCAGGGAAAAAACCACAAGCCTTCTTCTGCCGCCCATTTTTCCATTTAAAAAAAAAAAAAAAAAATTGCACTGTTTTTTGGCTAATTTCTTGGCCTCCTTCTGGGGAACCCACAAAGTCTGGGTACCTCTAGAATCCCTAGGATGTTGGAAAAAAAGGACGCAAATTTGGCGTGGGTAGCTTATGTGAACAAAAAGTTATGAGGGCCTAAGCGCGAACTGCTCCAAATAGCCAAAAAAAGGCTCGGCACAGGAGGGGGAAAAGGCCTGGCAGCGAAGGGGTTAATAGCTAATCACCTGGGGGGAACACACATATCTGCAGTGTGCTGTATTAGGTGTAACTTGATATATATGGCCAGGTAGAATGGTTACTCTTAAGCTGATGGACAGGTCAGTTTCCACTGTACATTCTGCAGCTGCCTGGTGACTCAGTAAACTACTGCTAACTGGGAGGTAACATGAACAATATAAAGCTACACAGCAGACAAGATATGAGTCCATCAACAGACATCCAGCTGTTAAGCTGATCTGATATCCTGTAGCAGGGTTTATAAGATAGGAATTCCCTGTATCCCAAATAGCTGTACCCTAGATTTGAAAGCAGGTCTCACTGTCATATGAGTGAATCAAGCAAAGCCTTTCTGTACATGACTCAAAGCATATCTACCTGTCATAGTTTGATACCTCATGCTGCATTACCCACAACCCTTTCCGAACATGAGAAATAACCAAGAGATTGCAACGCAAATCATAGACAAAACTAAACACACACCACAAAGACCCATTCGTTTGTCACATACCCTACACCCCCCAAATTACTCAACACCCACTGCACAACACACACCACACAACAACCATGCCCCCACAAAGCAACCCCGCTTCACTGATGAGGAGTGGCGGGTAATGGTGGAGGAAATAGTCAGGGTAGAGCCACCGCTTTTTGGAGTACAGGTACAGCAAATCTCCATTGCAAGGAAGATGGACCAATGGCAGAGATTCATGGACAGGGTGAACATCATGAACAGCATCCACAAACAAGGGATGACATCAGGTAGAGGTAGAACAGCCTATGGGGGAAGGTATGTTTCATGGCAGCATGGCACCAGCTCGCAATCCAAAGGACTGGTGGTGGACCCCACCTCCTCCCCCACAGCTGACAGCATGGGAGGAGCAATTCTTGGCAAACTGCATCCTGAGGGACTCGCTGGAGTTGCTGGAGTACTGGACACTGATGCTTCAATATTTACTACCTATCACCTTCATACCTGCATGTCAATAGCACCCTTCACCCTGACACCCATTACTCCATTGCATTCCACACAGTGCACCAACACAAACAACAATCCTAAATGCTAAGCCCTGCATGCCTAACCCACTGCATGAACATCCCTCCCAGCCTTGCATGTACACCCACCACCAATGCTTGTACAGCATGGAGAACTAACAATCCCATAATACATCACAATACACAAACAAAGGTGGCAGGGCAACATCAACAATATAGGGGAAGCTAGGGATGTAGAATATGTCGCAGACATGTAGCATAATACACCACTTATATCCCCACAGGTGCCCCAGCCAATCCCAGTGGCGAGGAGGTTCCACGGCTACCCAGTCCCCCACCAGAAGATGCCCCTAGTGAAGACAGCACCTCTGGACTACTGGATCTGGATGAACTCTCTGGCCCATCAGGGACCACTGGTCAGTCAGATTACCCAGGCCACACCCACTCCACCACAGAGTCTCCCCATCAGTATCCAACACCACAGTAGCCACCCAATGTCCCCACATCTCTGTCCCCAGGACACTTCAATCAGCATTGTGTCCACCTGTACAGGGATCCCAGTCCACACCTCAAAACCAAGACAATCAGGGTCATGGGATCAGTGGCAGTGGGCACACTGTTCAGGGGACAAAGGCACAGGGGGACAGGGACACACAGAGGACAGCTGTGTGGCAGGGGGAGGACAGGCCCAGGGAACCGACTGCTCAGTAGGCAGTCGCCAATGTCCTGGGGGCTTACCAACAATCCCAGGACAAGATGGGTCAGGTGATGGACATCATGCAGGAGAACCAGCAGCTGCAGGAGGAACACCACCAGGAGGTCAGGAAAGAATTGCAGGCCCTCAACACCACCGTGGTCTCCATAGCAGGGGTGCTGGGTGATATGGACAACATCATGAGGGACTACACAGCACACCAGTCGGCCCCTACCACTAGCCAGTAAACTGAACAGCCCTCCACATCTGCTGCAGCTAGTGGACAGGAGGCCGTGCCACAGGACCCATAGGCCACTAGCACTTCTCCCCCTACAGAAGGTGAACCACCCCGCAAACATTCCCTGTGACCCAGACAGACACCAGAGACATTTGCCAAGACCACCACCAGGAAATAAGACCCTCCTGAATGTCCAATTTTGTGTTCCACACCATCACCTTGTCCATTTTGAACTGCCATTGCTCCCTTTCCAATGGGCCCTTAGAAACTGGACCTGTGATACAAACAGACTGGACCAATATTCTGGACTTGCCTCTAACGTCACCCCCATTCCATTGCACTATTCCTTCTATATTTTTCACTTCAATAAACAGCCTTGAACACAACTTGAGTGATAGTGTTTTATCTGACAAAAAGTGCAATAAGTTGAACTGTTTCATCTTGTGCAATTGTCCTGAACTTTGTGATTCCATCCAAAAAATGGCCTGTAGCAGTTTGTAGTCATCACATCGGTACACAGTTGTACCCACACCAACATCTGCAAAATGGGACGGCATAGGTGACAGTCAGTTGGGATGCTAAGGAAGGAACTGTCATCATGCTACAGCCACACAGAAAAACAAATAATCAGAGGACTAGTCAATTCCACTGTCTTACCTGTGTGCCATTGGAAGTACTGCCGTATGACTGATGTCCTGTTGTCCACATCCTCATCCACTGCCTCCTCATTGTCCTCAGGGTCCACTGCTGCAACAGGAGTATTTTCACCCTCCACCTCCTGCAGATAGGACACAAGTCCTGGCCAAGTTGTGCAACATGCAGCATACAACAACTATCTGGCAGACCGTCTGAGGGGAGTAACAGAGGGATCAACCTGTCAGATGGAGGCATCTGAACCTGGCCTTCAGGATCCCAACGGTCCTCTCAACTATTCTCCTAGTTCGCCCATGATCATCATTATACCTAAACTCAGCCGCTGTCCTCAGATTCCTTACAGGGGTCAAGAGCCAGGCCAGGTTTGGGTAGCCAGAGTTACCTGCAAGAAATGAGGGACAAACATTAACCTTGTACAATGGCATGGGGGATAACTCCTAAAGCCATACATTGACATGCATTGGGTGGGGACTCAGACTAACGTATTAGGCACACCCTGTGTCTCTGTAGTTGTGCCATCACATGTGGGATGCTACTATTCCTCAAGATGAAGGTGTCATGCAGCGACCCAGGATACTTGTCAGTGATGTGGGAGATGTACTGGTCAGCCAGGCACACCATTTGCACACTGAGAGAGTTAAAACTCTTCCGGTTCCTGAACACCTGTTCATTAGCCCGAGGGCGACAACTGGTATATGTGTTCCATCAATGGCCCCAATAACATTTGGAATATGTCCCATTGCATAGAAACCAGCATTCAGATTGGCCAAATCATCCACTTGGGGGAAAGTGATGTAGGTGCACATGTGTTTGAGAAGGGCAGCCAAAACCCTTGTTAGCACTATTGAGAACATTGGCTGTGACATTCCTACAGCCAAGCCCACTGTCACTTGGAAAGAGCCAGTTGTTAGGAAATGGAGCACTGATAGGACCTGCACAAGAGGGGGATCCCAGTGGGAAGACAGATATCAGATATCAGATCAGGCTCGAATTGAGCACACAGCTCTGTGATTGTGACTCTATCCAGTCTATAGGTGAGTATAATGTGCCTGTCCTCCAATGTAGCCAAGTCCACAAGGGGTCTGTACACGGGGGCTTGCCTCCTCCTTCTATTCCTCGGCAGTGGTAGGTATCTAAGGGACACAAGAGTGAGAAGGGAATGACAACTGAACAATGGAACCACCACTTCAGTTTACATTGACCATGTATGCAACTGGACTATGTAAATGGCAATGTATGTACAACTGACAGCAATGACACAGTTCTCAATATAAAAATGTTGACCTGCACCCTAAAATAGGGACCGCCTGTCCTATATGTAGGGACAGGTGGAAGTGATGTAACTCTGCCGGCGTTGCGCTCATAGCTGAAGGCGGTCTTGCACCACCATGCTATTTCTCATTGGCTAAAATGGGGCTCTATGGAGTACAGTGTCCAATGAGGATTACCGGCGGCATTGACAGTGTACACTGCCGTGGAAGTGACTGCCATTTTCCAGCTATAACCTCACTTGATTTCTAACAACACCTCCACTGCATGTGCTGCTGTGGCCGTGGAAAGGGACCCTTGCCTTTACTTCAGAGGAGTTGGAGTGCCTGGTGGATGAGGTCCTACCCCTGTATGTTATGTTATGTCATGGAAATTTATAGAACGCATAGCTACCCTGAGGCCTCCCAGCGCTGACCAGAAATGTCCAACAACGAAGCATGGGGGACAGATGTTAGTACAGCCAAGTTTTTAATAGCTGAAAAAATGATAGTTTGTGGCTTGTTTTCTGAAGAGAAAAGGGCAGGGACACCTGTATGGGCCTCCAGATCCACAGGTGAGTACACCATGGGGATAATGCATGTGACAAGGTTACATGGAGATGTGTGTATGCTGGCAGTGTGTAATTTGGATGGGGGTGGTATGGATGGTGGTATTGTACATGTAGGGATCCGGGTGATGTGTGTGCCATTTGAGTGGGAAATGGTTTTTGTGGGCCATATGTGTGACAGACTGGATTGTATGGGTAATGGTGTCATCCTGTCTATGTTTCCTCTGCAGGTCAGAGCCCATCAGAAGAAGGGATCATGGCGTGCCATCACCAAGGACGTGCAGACCCTGGCGGTCTACAGCAGGCAGAGCACCCACTGCAGGAAATGGTGGAGGATCTGAAACGCTGGGGCAGGAAGACCACGGAGGCCCAGCAGGGGATAAACCTCCCAACGAGGGAGGAGTGCCTGTCAGAACCTGACCCCCTTGATGGCCCATATACTGGCGGTGGCCTACCCAGAGCTAGATAAGTGTTTGAGGGCAGTACAGCAGCCAGAAGGGGGTGAGTATAGAGTGTCTAGCACCCATCATTGTTGCATGGCAAAGGATGCTGGAGGTGGTTTGCAGTCAGTGGGTGTCCCTTAATGCCAGCTCATACATTGCTGTGTGGTCCATCTCAGCGGAAATGGGTGAATAGCAAGATCTTCTTAGCTAGCTAGGTTGCATTCCATGTCAGAGAGGGCTTAGTAGGTCCCGGGAGGGGTGCAGAAGGTGGTGGTTTGCTCTCATCTTGCTGTGGTACCTAGCCAATGGAATGCCAGTGAGGTGCATCCTGCTCAATCTTGGTCCCTGTGTCTGATGGTAATGTGTAAGCCATCTGTGGTGTTGATGCTGTAACTGACCCAGTGCTCCTTTTCTCTCTCTCTCTCTCTCCCCTATTTCCTTCTGTCATCGTGTCCATCTATGCATTAGCATCATCTGGCGGAGGAGCAGGGGCACTGGGGAATGAGGAGGCTGTGGTCCACGAGACCCAGGAGGCCGAGTCCACTAACGCCAATGGGACCAGTGGGACAGAGGGTGAGGGGAGCACCACAACGGGGACAGGAGATGACAACACTGACTCTGAATCATCCTCTGATAGGAGCTTCCTTGTGGTGGTGGACACCTCTAGGACCACCCTAGCTACAGGTACAGCCGCCACCCCCATATCAGCACCACCCTCCCAGTAGCCCCCCATTGAGTTGCCCGTGCCCGCTCACCCAGGAGGGTGGGCATCTTCTGCCCCGGTGAGCCCTGCTGCCCTCAGTGAGGAGGCTATTGACCTCCTGAGATCCATCTCTGTAGGGCACTCAACCATAGTGAATGCCATCCAGAGGCTGGCATCCCAGATGCAGCAATGCAATGACTACCTGGAGGGCATCCACAGTGAGTTTTCGGCCTTACAGAGATCATTTCCAGCTCTAGCCTCCTCTCTGATGGCAGCCAGTGTCCCTGGTCTTACCGCCCCCCCTCCAACTACCACTTCCCAATCCCAGTCTCCTCAACCCCAGCCCATCCCATGCACACATACAGACGAGCATGCACAAAAAACATCACACAAGAGTGGCACAGACAAGGATAGGCAGCAAACTTCAAGCCACAAGCACTCACACCAACAGTTGCACACACAACAACATCCACTGCCTCCACTGTCATCTCCTCCTCCTTCACAGTCACAGCCGTATCAACAGCCACCACCACCATCACCAAATCATGCAGCACACCCACCTCCCTTGCAGACACCTCCACAACATCCATCCACACATCCTGTTTGACCTCTCCCACCCTGTCTGCCCCCCCAAGAGACACAAACACTTGCAATAAACACCTAACAGCCATCCACCTCACAGACACACACACTGTCCATGCACCTGCACCCAAGTCCAGCTAACATACACCCCTTCAACCACTCCCTCTTCCTTAACTCACATCCTTCCTCCCACATCCCGCCCCAACATCCCTAAGAAGCTTTTCCTTACCGATCTTGACCTCTTCTCTCCCCTTCCTCTGTCCTGCCCGTAAGAGAAGGTTCCCAATGACCCAGACCAGCACCTCAGCAAAACTTGTTGCAACTGCTCCCATCTAAAAAAATGCTGCTGGCATCAAGGGGTCCCTGAGTGTGACAGCAGCCACTCCTAGTAAGTCCACACCTCCACCTCAGAAAGGAAGGACTAGGGTGGCGAAACCTAAGGAACAGAGGACGGGGTTAGTTGAGGCACCTCCTAGACCTAGAGGCAAGGACACAAGTCACATGACAAAGTCCAAGGGAGCCCGTCACAAGAGGGAATACGAGGATCCCCCTCCACCACCAAAAAAAACAAAGGATGCTCCTCACCCGCCAAAGAAAGCCAAGAATACCCCTCCACCACCAAAGAAAGCCAAGGAGCCCCGTCCACCACCAAGGAAGGGCAAGGGGCCCCCTCCATCAGCAGAGAAAGCCAAAGAGCCCCATCCACCAACAGAGGCATGGAACCCCCCCACCAGCAGAGGGACCCAAAGAGCCCCCTCTACCAGCAGAGGGCACGCAGCCCCCTCCACCAGCAGAGGAACCCAAAGAGCCCCCTCCACTAGCAGAGGGCATGGAGCCCCCTCCACTAGTAGAGGGCAAGTAGCTCCCTCCACCAACCGAGGGCATGTAACCCACCCTCCATAGACTGTGGCCTTTCACTCCTCTCCAGAGGCTGTTGGTCAAGGAGTCCCCACCAGAACCAGTGGGCATGTTACCCACTCCAGAGACTGCGGCCTTTCACTCCCCTCCAGAGACTGTTGGACATGAAGCCCCCTCCCAAACCAGTGGGCATGTTATCCACTCCAGAGACTGTGGCCTCTTACTCCCCTCCAGAGACTGTTGGGCAAGGAGTCCCCGTCAAAACCAGTGGGCATGTTACCCACTCCAGAGACTGAGGCCTTTCACTCCCCTCCACAGACTGTTGGGCAAGAAGCCCACTCCAGAACCAGTGGGCATGTTATCCACTCCAGAGACTGTGACCTTTCACTCCCCTTCAGAAACTACTGTGCAAGGAGCCCCCTCCATAATCAGTGGGCATGAGACCAGCTCAAGCTGAGGTGCCCCCCACCCCCTTCCCCCTGAGGTGCCTGCCCATTTCCAACGTGATGCCCCTGAACATGGGAATCCGGGTGTTGTCAGGAGTCAAGTTGGGGCTTGGACTATGCCCTGTGGCCATGTGGCCTTTGGTACTTTGGGCTGGCCAGTGGCCCAATCTGTACATTGCCGCCTGCATTTTTATTTCATGTTTCATTATGGTGGCTATTGGCAGCAACTTACAGTGTTCGTACTTCAGAATTGTTGTCCTTGCATTATTTGCTCCTGGGTCCTTTGACACTCGTTGTACTCTGCAGCAGGTTCTGTGTATGGTGTGTGTGTGTATGGTTTGTGTTTTGTGTGTGTGTGTCACTCTCTTTTCTTCCCTCCCTCTCTTGTGTGCTAGATGGCTGTACTCACTGTCATCGTCTTTGTCAGCATTGGTGCCCCAGGACGGCCATGGCATGGTAGAGCATCAGGAAGACTTGGAGGTCCGGTTCCATGGTGGCCGCAGAGTCCTCTGTGTCGCTGATGGTGAGTCTTTTGTGTTCTGTCCTGTGTTTCCACCAGGCATTTGATGGTGTTCGTACTGCCCTGGAAATCCTGGCAGTTTACTATGTCATAATATGGTGGCTGGCACCTTGACTTCTGCCTGGCTGTAGGTGGCTACCGCTATGGTCAGTGGGAGGTATCATCGCCATGGTTATAATTTAGTGGTAATTACTGCCAGGCTGTTGGTGATATTACCGCCACTTTTACAGTGGCAGTCAGTACAGCGCCAATGTCATAATGACCACCTATATATCTTGACAAGAACTGTAACTAATTGATTTGTAATGTTACTGTTAGAAATGGGGTTTCTGGCTGGCTAGGGTATACATGTGCAAGATAACCCCTGCTCACCCCTTTGGTAGCTTGGCACGAGCAGTCAGGCCTATCCCAGAGGCCATGTGTAAAGTGTTTGCACAACACACACAACACACATGAAGGACGATCCCCACCACAGAGGAAACACAACACCAAGTTATATGAAAATATACTGTATTGTACACAATGCAATTATTAGACCAAACTCAACATGTCAACAATATCCTGCTACCTAGCAGTTGTCAGAACGTTACACATTAGTTACTCTGCAGAACCAGCAGTAGTCACATATAACACGGGTTACTTATTATTCTGCAACATAGGCAGTAGTCAGCACTGATCAGCAGTGATAAAGTGCTCAGAGTCCTAGAGCCAACATCAAGAGGTCAGAAAAAATAGGAGGAAGGAGGCAAAAAGTCAGAGGATGAACCTGCCACAAGGGCTAGGTCCAACAGTTACATTTTAAATTCTTGAGTATTAGTATTTGCAAAATTGTCTTCTTCTTTACATGGGCTCCTATCCCTTGTGATGTCCTGCCTTTATATATTCATTTTCTCATTAGTGATGTCCTGGTTACCTGGAGTGGGAATGTTTCACATTAATTTCTGTAGTGTCCTCATAACCAGTTAATATTTTTCTGCCTCTTTAGGTATGGTTTTTAGTAGTTATTCCTATGATATGTACTGTCTTTTCTTCTTTCGTGTTCTCTTTCTCTTGTCTTATCTTTCTTATTTCAATCCTAAGCCTTCCCTTTCATTTCCCTAAATATTATCTCATGTTGTACATTTATTATCTTTGTTTTTTCTCTTATGCCGGTTGTTTCCTTGATGATACTTTGTTGTTTAGATTAATGAAGGTACAGTTTTTGTACAAACACATTTTCAATAACATTCATTTCCAGGTAAAGAATTTAGGGCCTCATTATTAGATTAGACGTCTGAAAGTAAGACCGCTGTGGTGGCGGCCGCCAAAAAACCGCCATTTTGGCAGTCATACAGACGGCCATAGTACGAGTTATACCGACAGGACCACCTAAACCCAGCCAAAATTCCGACACCACCAGGACTCTGGAGGACAGGAAAGAGGTGACTCCACCACCAGCACCACCAGCACGTCAAAAATCCTTCTAATTAATTATGACCCACAATTCACAACAGTGTTCTCCCATGGCAGTAAACCAATGGTGGTTTGAACTGCGGAGTCCAGCGTTCTACACAGTAATACACTACACCACATTGGATAGTTTGAATTCCACACTGTCAGGAATCCCCAAGGTGCCTCCTGCATTATCTGTCAGCATCCCCAGGGATTAGGGTTAAATCATATCTCTGTTCTTGGTTAAACCTTCATATTTCTAAGTAAACATAATGTGCTGTGTTACACAATTGGTTTTATCAGTGCTTGTTTTACCAATGCTTGTTTGCTAATGTGAGTCGATGTAGACATGTGTTTCTAATTGGGCGTGGTGACGTTGTTTTCATCCACACGTAGAAACTCAACTGCTTTCCTGATTGGCTATAAATAGCTTTGTGCCTCCTTGCTTGGCTTTGTTTTGCTTCCTGATCTCAGCATCTGACTTGGCAGTCCAGCCCCTGCTGTCATCCTCGTATTCAGGACTTTTGAGGCAATTATTTTTTTCGTTCCTGTACCAGCTGAAACCAGGCATTCCTCCAGCACACTGGAAAACACTGCAGCTAAGTGAATAGTATTCTCCAGGGAGTTTGTTCTTTGAGCTCTGCGCTTTCCTAGAACAGTTGGTGTATTTCAGACCTCGTATTTTGGCAGAGTGCTTATCTTGAAGAGACAAATGCATTTCTGAACATTCTACATTATTATTGTAGTTACTTGCCTAAATGTGCTTCAGGAAATCTGCTTGATCTCAAGTACTACAAAAAGTGACAGTGCAATTTTAAAAGAGCATTTATGTGACTTTTCTTTCTCTGATAGCATAATTCTTAGAAATGTAATTGTGTCATTCATGCCTGTTTTTCAGGTTTGGGGAATTTGCTTTTTGAAGGGTTATTACACGCGCACAGTGAAACCAAACCAAACTGTGCCACCCTAACTGTTTGAACCCAGAGTGGACATTTGTATTTCTTGGATTGTTTTTGTTCCTTTTAGTTTAACCCTATGCATGCAGGAAAGTTATACGTGATATAATTGTTTGTCTTTCTTTTGCATGGTAAGTGCAACCACAGTTCAAATTGTAGTGTGCAAGAGTGAATCTCTGTGAAGCCAGCCCTTGTGTTGAAGCACTTATTGTTATGGTACTCAGTTTGGGTTTTTGGTAATGCAGTGTTAGTAATTGTGCCAACAGTTATTATTATCTAAGAAAAGTGCTGGAGCATCCCAGTGTTTTTCTACCGCTCCCGTACCCATATCAGTAAGAGAGATTCAGTTTCAAGGAAGTTGAGTGCACTAACTCTACTATTACTCTGTCAACCGACAGACACCCCCCGAAGATACAGGGTGTCTGGCTGGACCGGCAAGACGTGGCAGTGTTTTGTCGCTCTCTTCCACTTCCCATTTCCTTTTGGGACACCTGCCGGGGCTTCTGTGTCCACCAGGAAGTGCCGAGAGGTGGTCCAGGAGGCTAGGGGGCATACCATCACCCCTGCAGACATCCTGCATTTCAAGTGACTGGCCCCATCTCAATACACACACTTGACACACAGCCACATACCCAATATACCTACAAACTGCACTATTAAACACACCCCTTCACACCCTGCAATCCTTTGCATCAAAAACACCATACACAGCAACATAGAGGCTGCACACAGAAATTAGAAACCATAGAATAGACACCCTTTAGCACTCCAAATACCACTCATCCCACACCTGCATGTCACTGATATCACACAATGTTTCTGACACACATCAGACACCACCTGTCACCCACTCACCCACTCACAACACAGCACCCATACCCCATCACCTGTTTTTTTACCTCATTGTGTCATCCAACACTACCATGTCCCAACAAAAACATCCCGCTTCATAGAAGATATGTTGAGGGTCATGGTGGATGAAATCATCAGAGTAGACCCACACCTATTTGGAGCCCAATCCCAACAAACCTCTATTGCCAGGAAGATGGAGATGTGGCAAATCGACAGGGTAAATTCTGTAGGCAGCTATCCATGCACAAGGGAGGACATCAGGAAGAGGTGGAATGACCTTAGGGGGAAGGTAGGTTCCATGGCAGCCAGGCACCAGCTGGCAGTCCTCAATACTGGTGGTGGTCCCCCACCTCCTCCCCCAACGTTCACATCACAAGAGGAGAAGTTCTTGGATATACTGCATCCTGGGGGCTTGACAGGAATGTCTGGGGAGTGGAGTTTGGTAAGTCACAACATTGAAAATGTCAGCCAAGTTCAGTCTTGTATGTTCACTGAGCACCTTTTGACATCTTATCAGTCAACACACTCACCACCCCTGTGTCCAACTGTCTAAATACCCCTCTCTGGCATACCACATGTCAACTAAACTCACCTGAGGGCACAGTGTCTGTGTATGGAGTAGGTAGTCCAGGGACTGACAGCACTACAACTCTCAGCAGGCACTGTTCTACCATTAAGAAAACCATAACAGTGTACCATTATGAAAATAGCCTTGAATGTCAACTACGCAATCGACTAAACCCACCTAAATGATCCACAGTTTTACAGTCTAAGGCAATGGCAGCAATGCTATGAGCATCTGCCAGTACAAAACCACCAACACACAGCTACAGATGTGCCCTCTGCTAAAATGACCCTTTTACATCCCATCACCCATTGATAGCTAATCACCTGGGGGGAACACACATATCTGCAGTGTGCTGTATTAGGTGTAACCTGATATATATGGCCAGGTAGAATGGTTACTCTTAAGCTGATGGACAGGTCAGTTTCCACTGTACATTCTGCAGTTGTCTGGTGACTCAATGGTAAACTACTGCTAACTGGGAGGTAACATGAACAATATAAAGCTATACAGCAGACAAGATATGAGTCCATCCACAGACATCCAGCTGTTAAGCTGATCTGATATCCTGTAGCAGGGTTTATAATATAGGAATTCCCTGTATCCCAAATAGCAGTACCCTAGATTTGAAAGCAGGTCTCACTGTCATATGAGGGAATCAAGCAAAGCCTTTCTGTACATGACTCAAAGAATATCTACCTGTCATAGTTTGATACCTCATGCTGCATTACAATTTGTAAGTGTCTGTTCTACTTCTTCAACAGGTCACCTACCCATAGTGATGATAGAGAGGACACCTAAGACAGCCACCTCGCCCCTGGATAAAGCCCTCAGTGAGGAGAACACCCCTAGATTCAAGGACATTGAGGATGACTCTGGCCCATCTGGGACACCTGGTCACAACACAACTATCAGCCTCACCCGGTATATATTGACCCCCCTCAGCCCTGTTCCATCTGCATCACAAACAACCATTCACCCCCAAACCTGTGTTCCAAGAACAGTTATGACCACAATATGCCCCCTAGTACAGGTACCAGAGTCACCACTAGAAAACCCTGACAATGAAGGACCTGGCACCAGTGGGAGTGGGCAAACCATAACAAGGGCACAGGCACCTGTGGGCAGGGTGCGTGTGAGGGATGGTGTGGGCCTGCGGATTTAGGCTCTTAGGGATACAACTGGCCAGGACACCATTTCCCAATATCTTGGGAGCCTACCAACAGTCCCAAGGTGTGATGGGCCAGGTACTTGCCATGATGAGGGAAACCAAGCAGCTGCCGTGGGACAACTTCCAGGAACTCATGCAAAAGTGTGAGGCCCACAATGTCAACATGGCCTCCCTAACAGGGGTGCAGAGAGACATTAATACCACCCTGAGTAGGTTATGTCCACAATAGCATATCCTTTCTATTGGCCATGTAACACCATGTAACATCAGCCCCTTCTACATCTGTGGCAGCCAGTGAAATGGAGGATCTGCTAAATATAAGTTAAATAGTATCATCATCCTACCAATGAGAGGCTTGAGGTTATGGATTGCACAGGATGACATATGACACCATTGGACCTAGATACATGGCACACAGGTCTAATGTGTGGAACCGTACACTACCATCCCACTGTCCGGACAGTATGGGCCTGGAACTCATACACTACCTATATGATGCCATGAGGACCTTGATCTATCCATGTGCACTTCACATGTCAGACCTTCAAATCCCTCCTGCCTGTGACACAATTCAGAATTGGCCACATGAGGATGACCTTGTGAAAAAATATGCAAAGTAAAAATTTAATACAAAAGGTGTAGGCAGGTAGTGGTAACAAAGACCTATAAAGACATGTCCCAAATACAATAGTAACACTGATTGTGCAGTGTGGCAAACATTAACAAGGGAGATCATCATGATAGGCACAACTCCAAGTACAAATTTGGATTCACACCTGAGCTATGTACTGCTAAGCAACTAATGAGCTGTCTGATGGTCATACAAAGACCCTTCTCAAACATCTCTAAGCCCCCCAATAACCCAGTGATTTGTTTATTTTAAAGAAAAACACATACCTACAGTCAGTTGAAGCAAAGATTTATGAGATGTGCCAGGCTATCTCCACCTTCATCCTCATCACAGGCATCCTCGCTTGGCATTTCTGCATTCTGGAACAGCTGGAACTGCTGGCTCTCCCTCATCTGATATACACAGGATGTGACATCTCAGGATGAGGTTGTGGAGCATGCAGCAGGCAACAATGATTTGACACACCTTGGCAGGTGAGTTGCGGAGGGCTCCACCAGGCTTACCAATGCAATAAAATCTAGCCTTTAGGAGTCCAAAAGTCCGCTCCACGACACACCTTGGCCTTCCATGGGCCTCATTAAAGCAAACATCCCCATAAATTGTTTGGGTTGCCAGAAACCCCTGAAAGCAATTGTTACATGTGCAAACATGAATCTTGAATATCCTTACATTTGGCAGCAGACATACTGACACACATCACATATATGACTTTCCAACCAGCAAGGCCCTCTCTGTGTACTGTTATGTCATCAGCAGTGGGTTATTGCTGTTCCGCATGAAGAAGGTATCATGAACTGAACCAGATACTTTGTGTATACTTGGGAAAGGTAGAGGTCTGCCAAACAGACAACTTGGACATTTATGGAATGGAACTTCTTCCTGTTATACCTCTTCATTGCCATTTGGGGTAACCAGTGATGCATGGATACCATCAATGGCTCCAACCACATGTGGTATGTGTGCCAAAGTATAAAATTTAGCCTTCACGTTGGTCAATTCACTACGCTGTGAAAATCAGATGTACCTGTCCAGGTGCTTTAACAGTGTTAAGAGGACATCCTTGAAGACCAACCTGAACATAGGCCGTGACATCCCTGCAGTTATGGCTACAGTATTTTGAAAGAAGCCTATGGCCAGGAAGTGCAGCACTGGCATGACTTGTACAATGGGTGGAATGCTATTGGGATGACAAATGGCAGGCATCAGACCTGGTTCCAACTGATGACAGAGATCCATGATTGTCTGCCTATCTAGGCAGTAGATCTGGATGACATGTCGATCCTCCTTGGTCTGCAGGTCTCCTAGTGGATGGCACACTGGAGGTTGTCTGACCCTTCTCATTCCAGGGTAACTAGATGAAGGAATACAAGAAGGTATGTAAATCAGTCATTGTGACCATTGTAAGTGTGAATGCCATATGTTACACATGATGTGTGGGCATGCCATATGAGATAGTTAAATATGGTACAAAGGAAAGTCTCAGTGATAATGACATTCTTACCATGTTTCACATATAATAGACACAACTGCCATGAGGGTGCAGACTATGTCACTAATGATACATTACTCACATATCATATCATACCGGTTCTGTGCCGCAGACGAAATGCTTACATCCTGCGGCACAGTGCTCGTGTGCCCAGGACGTAACCATTACGTCCTGGGCACAGAGCTCAGAGGGAGCGCTTGCGCTCCTTCTGTGGTCTTCCCTCCCACCCCCCAAGGCAGGGATGGAAGGGGAAGCCCTTCCCCTTTCACCCCCGACCCTCCCAGCCCCCCCAGTGACGTCTGATGACATCAGCGCACATTCGCGCGCTGACCTCATCAGAGGCTACTCCCCCATCGCCCTGGAAGCTCAGCTTCCAGCGCGATCGGAAGAGAAATGCAAAGCATTTCTCTTCCGATCATGTGATGAAGGCCTGAGAGGCTTCAAAGGGAAAGAAAGGAATTTCCTTCCCTTCGAAGTCTCTCAGAGCATTTCAAAAGGCGGATTGTAAAGCAATCCGGCTTTTGAAATGCCCACTAGACACCAGGGATTTCTTTTTTAATGAAACTGGCATGATGAGAGTGACCCCTTGGGGTCGCTTCTCAGGGGAGCAATATTTTTCAAGGCCTTTTCTGTCCCCCATGGGGGCAGATCGGCCTATTGTTAGGCTGATCTTCCCCCAGGTGGGGCAGAATCCACTAGGCGCCAGGGATCTTTTTTTTGTTTGTTTCTTTTTTTTTTTTTGTCGGGGAGCAACCCCTTATTCAAGGGTCGCTCCCTATGGGGCAAATTATATTTAAGACATTTCTGCCTATTTTTATGAGGCCAGTCTCTGCCCCCAAGGGGGGCAGAAACCACTAGACACCAGTTTTTTTTTTTTTTTTCACAAACCTCTAGGCGCCAGGGCTAAAAAATGTATTTTTTTTTGTTTGTTTGTTTTGTTTAGAGATGGGGAGCGACCCTTTAGGCAAGGGTCGCTCCCCTGGGGGGTAAATTGTAGTTAGACCATTTCTGCCACCCTTGGGGGCAGATCGGCTGATTTTTGTTAGGTTAATCTGCCCCCAAGGGGGGCAGAAACCACTAGGCACCGGGGATCTTTTTTTTTGCGCCAATGTCACGCAAGGGGACGACCCCTTAGGCAAGGGTCGCTCCCCAGGGGGCTTGGGGGCGGGGGCAAGGTGGCAAATTTATTGTAGGCCATTTCTGCCCCCCGAATGCAGATCGGTCTATTGTTATTAGGCCGATCTGCCCCCGGGGGGGCAGAAGCCTCTAGGCGCCAGGGATAAAAAAAAAAGTTTTTTTTATTTTTGTTTTGTTTTTTAGAGGTGGGGAGCGACCCCTTAGCCAAGGGTCGCTCCCCGGTGGGTGTGGGGGGACAAATATATTTTAGGCCATTTCTGCCCCCGAGGGCAGATCGGCCTATTGTTATTAGGCCGATCTGCTCCCAGGGGGGCAGAAGCCTCTAGGCGCCAGGAATACATTTTTGGGGGATTTTTTTTTGTTTTGTTTTGTTTTTTAGAGGTGGGGAGCGACCCCTAAGGCAAGGGTCGCTACCAGGGGGGGGAATTATTTTAGGCCTTTTCTGCCCCCCCTTGGGGTAGATCAGCCGATTTTTGTTAGGCCAATCTGCCCCATGGGGGCAGAAACCACTTAGGCACCAGGGATTGGTGTGTGTGTTTATGCATGTGTTTTCTTTAGGGCGGCAGCCCCTTGGGTGAGGGTCGCTCCCAATGGGGGCACATTACCGTTGGCCATATCTGCCGCCTATTTTTGGAAGGCCCATCTGCCCCCAAGGGGGGCCAGAAAGCCCACCAGAGACCAGGGAAGTTTTTTTTTTCAAAAATAAGAGGGTGGGGGTATGGCCATGCCCCCACCCCAAATAAATTGGGCCAAAGTTGTTCTGTCCACCAGTGGGCAGATGGGGCAATTACCCCTGATCCACACCCGGAGGGGCAGAAAGTCTACTAGATGCCAGGGAATTTTTTAAAAACAAAACATATTGGGGTGGTGGCTACCAACCAGTATGGGCCTGGTTACCCCACCTCAACTGAAAGGGGATAACAGTCTTTCAGCTCTCCCCCGCACTCTTAAACATCTTATCCCACAGCAAGCAACAAGACATTTGATTATTTTGGGTTTTAGGTTTACATTTGGGCCATGAGAGCTTGGCTTACTCTCAAAATCGTCCCACTTAGAATGGTGAGGGCTGCACTTTATGGACTTTGGGACGCTGCCATGTAGAAAAATCCACAAGACCTAGACACATCTGAAAACTAAACATCTGGGTAATTCCAGGGTGGTGTGTTTCACATGCACCCGCACCATTTTTATACGCACAATCCCCTGCAAACCTCCAACTTTGCTGGAAATCACACATTTTCCCACGTTTTTGTGATGGAACCTTCCGGAATCTGCAGGAATCCACAAAATTCCTACCACTCAGCATTGTCTCATCTATACCAATAAAAATTCTGCTGCACTTGTCAGCCTAAAAATGTTTTTTTGCAAACTGCCCTTTTGGACCCCCTTTGGTTCCCCCTCAATATCGACATGTTTTGGGCTCTTCCCTTTCACAAGAACTTGGCCCACCTACACAAATGAGGTATCATTTTTACCGGGAGACTGAGGGGAACCTTGGGTGGTATGACATGTGTCCCAGTGCGGTGATCCCACACAGAAATGTGGGAAAAATTAGATTTTTTAGCTAAATTTGAGGTTTGCTGAGGATTGTGGGTAAGAAACCATTGGGGGATCCACGCAAGTCACACCTCACTGGACTCCCTCGGGTGTGTAGTTTTCAGAAATGTCTGGGTTTGGTAGGTTTTCCTAGAAGGCTGCTGAGCAAAGACCAAAAACGCAGGCGCCCCACGCAAAAACAGGTAGTTTTGTATTTGATAATTTTGATGTCTCCAGTTAGTGTTTTGGGGCATTTCCTTTCGCGGGCATTAGGCCCACCCACAAAAGTGAGGTACCATTTTTATCGGGAGACTTGGGGGAATGCTGGTTGGAAGGAAATTTGTGGCTGCTCTCTGATTCCAGAACTTTCTGTCACTGAAATGAGAGGAAAAGGTGTTTTTTCGGCCAAATGTTGAGCTTTGTAAAGGATTCTGGGTAACAGAACCTGGTCAGAGCCCCAGAAGCCACCCTATCTTGGATTCCCCTAGGTGTCTAGTTTTCAAACCTGTGCAGGTTTGCTAGGTTTCCACAGGTGCCGGCTGAGCTAGAGGCTAATATCCACAGCTAGGCACTTTGCTAAAAAACAGCTCTGTTTTCTTTGTGAAAATGTGATGTGTCCACGTTGTGTTTTGGGGCTTTTCCTATTGTGGGCGCTAGGCCTACCCCCACAAGTGAGGTACCATTTTTATCGGGAGACATGGGGGAACGCTGGGTGGAAAGAAATTTGTGGCTCCTCTCAGATTCCAGAACTTTCTGTCACCGAAATGAGAGGAAAAAGTGTTTATTTTGGCCAAATTTTGAGGTTTGCAAAGGATTCTGGGTAACAGAACCTGGTCAGAGCCCCACAAGTCAACCCATCTTGGATTCCGCTAGGTGTCTAGTTTTCAGAAATGTGCTGGTTTGCTAGGTGTCCCCAGGTGCCGGCTGAGCTAGAGGCCAAAATCCACAGGTAGGCACTTTGTAAAAAAACACCTCTGTTTTCTGTGAAGAAATGTGATGTGTCCACCTTGTGTTTTGGGACATTTCCTTTTGTGGGCGCTAGGCCTACCCACACAAGTGAGGTACCATTTTTATCGGGAGACTTGGAGGAACGCTGGATGGAAGGAAATTTGTGGTTCTTCTCTGATTCCAGAAATGTCTGTGTCCGAAATGATAGGAAAAAGTGTTTTTGGGCCAAATTTTGAGGTTTGCAAAGGATTCTGGGTAACAGAACTTGGTCAGAACCCACAAGTCACCCCATCTTGGATTCCCCTAGGTGTCTAGTTTTCAAAACTGTGAAGGTTTTCTAGGTTTCCCTAGGTGCCGGCTGACATAGAGGCCAAAATCCACAGCTAGGCACTTTCCAAAAACAGCTCTGTTTCCTTTGTGAAAATGTGATGTGTCCACATTGTGTTTTGGGGCTTTTCCTAGCGCGGACGCTAGGCCTACCCCCACAAGTGAGGTAGCATTTTTATCAGGAGACATGGGGGAATGCTGGGTGGAAGGAAATTTGTGGCTCCTCTCAGATTCCAGAACTGTCTGTCACCGAAATGAGAGGAAGAAGTGTTTTTTTGGCCGAATTTTTAGGTTTGCAAAGGATTCTGGGTAACAGAACCTGGTCAGAGCCCCACAAGTCACCCCATCTTGGATTCCCCTAGGTGACTACTTTCAGAAATGTGCTGGTTTGCTAGGTGTCCCCAGGTGCCGGCTGAGCTAAAGGCCAAAATCCACAGGTAGGCACTTTGTAAAAAACACCTCTGTTTTCTGTGAAAAAATGTGATGTGTCCACGTTGTGTTTTGGGCCATTTCCTTTTGTGGACGCTAGGCCTACCCACACAAGTGAGGTACTATTTTTATCGGCAGACTTGAGGGAACGCTGGGTGGAAGGACATTTGTGGCTCCTCTCAGATTCCAGAACTTTCTGTCACCGAAATGGGAGGAAAAAGTGTTTTTTTGGCCAAATATTGAGGTTTGCAAAGGATTCTGGGTAACAGAACCTGGTCAGAGCCCCACAAGTCACCCCATTTTGGATTCCCATAGGTGTCTAGTTTTTAAAAATGTGCTGGTTTGCTAGGTTTCCACATGTGCCGGCTGAGCTAGAGGCCAAAATCCACAGGTAGGCACTTTGCAAAAAACACCTCTGTTTTCTGTGGAAAAATGTGATTTGTTCACATTGTGTTTTGGACCATTTCCTTTCGCGGGCGCTAGGCCTACCCACACAAGTGAGGTACCATTTTTATCTGGAGACTTGGGGGAACGCTGGGTGGAAGGAAATTTGTGGCTCCTCTGAGATTCCAGAACTTTCTGTCACCAAAATGGGAGGAAAAGTGTTTTTTTGGACAGATTTTGAGGTTTGCAAAGGATTCTGGGTAACAGAACCTGGTCAGAGCCCCACAAGTCACCCCATCTTGGATTCCTCTAGATGTCTAGTTTTCAACAATGCACTGGTTTGCTGGGTTTTCACCAGGTGCCGGCTGAGCTAGAGGCCAAAATCCACAAACACCTCTGTTTTCTGAGGAAAAATTTGATGTGTCCACATTGTGTTTTGGGCCATTTCCTTTTGTGGGTGCTAGGCCTAACCACACAAGTGAGGTACCATTTTTATCGGCAGACTTGAGGGAACGCTGGGTGGAAGGGAATTTGTGGCTCCTTTCAGATTCCAGAACTTTCTGTCACCGAAATGAGAGGAAAAAGTGTTTTTTTGGCCATATTTTGAGGTTGGCAAAGGATTCTGGGAAACAGAACCTGGTCAGAGCCCCACAAGTCACCCCATTTTGGATTCCCATAGATGTCTAGTTTTCAAAACTGCGCAGGTTTGCTAGGTTTCCCTAGGTGCCGGCTGAGCTAGAGGCCAAAATCCACAGCTAGACACTTTGCAAAAAACAGCTCTGTTTTCTCTGTGAAAATGTGATGTGTCCACGTTGTGTTTTGGGGCATTTCCTGTCGCGGGTGCTAGGCCTATCCACGCAAGTGAGGTACCATTTTTATCAGAAGACGTGGGGGAACACAGAATAGCAAAACAAGTGTTATTGCCCCTTGTATTTCTCTACATTTTTTCCTTCCAAATGTAAGACCGTTGTAAAAAAGACATCTATTTGAGAAATGCCCTGTAATTCACATGCTAGTATGGGCACCCCGGTATTCAGAGATGTGCAAATAACCACTGCTTCTCAACACCTTATCTTGTGGCCATTTTGGAAACACAAAGGTTTTCTTGATACCTATTTTTAACTTTTTATATTTCAGCAAATGAATTGCTGTATACCCGGTATAGAATAAAAACCCATTGCAAGGTGCAGCTCATTTATTGGCTCTGGGTACCCAGGGTTCTAGATGAACCTACAAGCCCTATATATCCCCCCAACCAGAAGAGTCCAGCTGACGTAACAGTATATTGCTTTCAAAAATCTGACATCGCAGTAAAAAGTTATAGAGTAAAACATGGAGAAAAATGGCTGTTTTTTTACCTCAATTTCAATATTCTTTTTATTTCAGATGTTATTTTCTGTAAGAAACACTTGTAGGATCTACACAAATGACCCCTTGCTGAATCCAGAATTTTGTCTAGTTTTCAGAAATGTTTAGCGTTCTGGGATCCAGCATTGGTTTCATACCCATTTCTGTCACTGACTGGAAGGAGACTGAAAGCACAAAAAATCATAAAAATGGGGTATGTCCCAGTAAAATGGCAATATTGTGTTGCAAAATTGGGTTTTCTGATTCACGTCTGCCTGTTCCTGAAAGCTGGGAAGCTAGTAATTTTAGCACCACAAACCCTTTGTTGATGCCATTTTCAGGGAAAAAACCCACAAGCCTTCTTCTGCAGCCCTTTTTCCCATTTTGTTTTAAAAATGAAATGTTCACTGTATTTTGGCTAATTTCTTGGCCTCCTTCAGGGGAACCCACAACGTCTGGGTACCTCTAGAATCCCTAGGATGTTGGAAAAAAAGGACGCAAATTTGGCATGGGTAGCTTATGTGGACAAAAAGTTATGAGGGCCTAAGCGCAAACTGCCCCAAATAGCCAAAAAAGGCTCGGCACAGGAGGGGAAAAGGCCTGGCAGCGAAGGGGTTAAATCAGATTTTAAATACATGGTTGCTCTAAGTCAGCATTGAAAACTATGGCATAGATATGTTTCTGACCTCATGACGCATCTTTAACTTAACTTTTCCAACCATCTAAGGACCTTAAAATGGAAGCTGCCTGACTTACTGTACTGGACAGTAGAAAATGACCGACGTCTACCGGCAAAAGGCTTCATGGCAGTAGGCAGATACTACCGCAGTGGATATTGCCATTGAAACACATTGCTGATTTGGTGGTCTTGGGCCAATGGCGATGTCCCCCGGTGGTGACGATGTCTTAAGTGGCGTACATAACTGCCATTTCATATTTCATCTATCACCTGACCCCTGACACTGCTGCCAGCAAGACCTCCAAGACTAGAGCTGCTGTGAACTTCCTCTTGGAGCAATCATGCCATGCCTACAGGTGATAGGGCCCCTTTCCTTCTCACCCACAAAGCAGGAGAAGCTGGTAAAGGAGGTCCTACCCCTCTACGAACATCTCTATGGTACACCAGAGGAGCAGGTAAGTGCACCATATGTACAAATATTTCATTAGCCCAACTATACTAAGTTATATTGAGCAAAGGCTGAATGGCAATGTTTCTGATTGTGTCATTAAAGTCTGCAGGGTGCCAAAGTTGTGACAGAACGGGATGAGTTCCTGGTCACGTACTTATGTTTGGTGACAGATTGTGAGTCCTGATACATTGTGGAGAGCGTTTGATGTACCTTCCCTGACCCACCTTGTGACTATTGCACAAGGTTAGTGGAGCTGGTATACCAGACTCTCCCTGAAATAGCATATTTGCAAATGTGGTGATGTTTGGTCATATGTGATAACATGACAGCTGGTGCTGAAGATGCATGTTGTCTGCCTGTTTCCACCTCACATCTGGCCTGACTGCATATACTCATCTATCAGTGGAGGGGATGTTAAAGACAGTCTGTGTTTGGCTTGTTGTACTGACTAATTAGTCAACCTGCCTGTTTTAGTATGGTACATGCGGACATGGCATACTTTTTTACCTATGTGATCCATGCAGGACAACAACCATCAGAAGAAGGGGATTTGACAGCCGGCGGAGTGCCCACTGTCAGAAGAGGTGAGAGGACCAGAGACGTTGGGCCTAGAAGAACACAGAGGTTCAGCTCGGGATGTTCTCCCAACAAAGACAGGGCGCCAGTCAGACCATGACCCCCTCAGTGACCCGCATTTTGGCAGTGGCCTACCCTGAGATTGATGGGCATTTGAAGGCAGCACAGCAGCCACAAGGGGTTAAGTACAGACTGAATTTGTGTTTCTCTCTTTACCAGGCAAATGAGTGAGGGAACATAATATCGGCTCTGACAATGTGATAAGTGCAAAGTGTCACAGATCTCCCATGTACACAATGATGTACTGTAGCCATCTATAGCACACAGGTGTGCACCTGAAAGTGTATTTAGAGACACGTTACTCAATTGTATTGTCCCCTCAGTACAATAGCATATTATGGTGCACATATGACTGTCTTATGTGTACCACTATACAGCTTTTTCTACTCTGGTGATTGTTAATGCCCACCAACAGGTCAATCCTCCCAATGTCATGGTGGTAAGGTGTGTAGGTCCTTGATCTCTGTCCTCTGCAATGTCTCAAGATTCCTGTCTATATGCAACATAGACTCAGACATATTTTATTCATCACTAGTATTCTAATGCTTTCTGATAATTACCGCAGCAAGTAAGGTTGTGATGTCCATCTAACATGTCGCATGACATACAAGGTAATCCCCTTTGTAAGTGAGCGATGTACATAGACATTTGGGAAGTCTCATCAGAGTAGACAACATACATGTTGGATACCATTGAGGTGTTCCAACATTTCTATGGGCACACGTATATTGATATCAGAGGCTGCGAATGTTGCAACCTTGCAAATGCTCTGTTAGTGGAAAGTGTCCACGCAGCATTGTCCTTGGGCATACTGTTGTAAGCATGAAATATAGACAATGGTAGCCTACTCACAGCTACATTCTTGACAGATATGAATCAACATCATGTACCAATTGAAAGGTTCAGTAATGAATCAACACTGGAAATAGTTATGTCTACTTGCTGTTGCTGTGAAGGATGTGGGAAATGAGTCCTGGCTGTTTGGCAGCCTAATGTTGGCAACAACACCTATGTGGTGCAGGCGTGGTACTTCACATACAGATGTGAGTAGTATTGTAAGTGTATCTAGGCTTGTGCCTTGCATCATGGTAGGTATACCTGCACATTAGCAACACATGTGCTTTGGCTCTGAGAATCGTCCACAGACAGATGTAGCCTTGCCATGTCAGTTGTGTGTGTAGTGATGTACCCTCTCAGTCAGTCGCCCATTTATGGAATAATTGCATGATTAGGTAGGTACGGTTGTCATCTTTCTGCACAGTAGAGCAGTCCATATGTAAGGTACACTCTTTTTGACATCCTGTGGTTATTTGTGGGGCATCGGTATGAGCTAACCTGGTCCTTACATGACTGATTTAATTTGTTTTCAGAAGACCAATGACCTAGATAACTTGGTCCACATTGTATTTTCAATCCTTGACACATCACCATTGGTGCATGTGTGTGACATGTGTTCTGACTCCTTAACCTTAAATTGAAATACCTGGGAATTTGAGTTATTACAGATTGCATATGTCCATTATGTATGGTTGTAAATATGTGAAATGAAGAAGGTTTGGCTTGTCTACACCAGGCTTGCTTGCCTTTACTTTACAACAGTGGTTCCCAACCTGTGGTCTGCGGACCCCCAGGGGTCCGTGGCACATTCCCAGGGGGTCCGCAGGCCTGGGCGGCAGGATGGCACTTCTCCTGCTGGGGCCTCTGACAAACACGTGCGTGTGTGTTTTATATTTATAACTTCCTTTCTTGGCAGTTTTAAAAGCACTGCAACATTCCTTGTACATCCAGCAGCTTTACAACAAAAATAAAAGCGTGAAGATAACTTAGGGGGTTATTACAACTTTGGAGGAGGTATTAATCCGTCCCAAAAGTGACGGTAAAGTGACGGATATACCACCAGCCATATTACGAGTTCCATAGGATATAATGGACTCGTAATACGGCTGGTGGTATATCCGTCACTTTACTGTCACTTTTGGGACGGATTAACACCTCCTCCAAAGTTGTAATAACCCCCTTAGTGATTAATGTACCTGCTGGAGAGAGATGGCAGTTTTGTGCCCTGGCAGTTTTGACTCAAAGGTAGCACAGATGGTTAAAATGCCTGCTGCAAAGAATGTGTATTATGAATGGAACAGGATTGTATATGCATAGCACAGTGGGTTTTTGTTTTTGTCACAGATTCTTTTGTTACAGTGCAATGCATAAGTTACAATTGTAATATAGCACAGTGAGCTATGACTGCCATTAAAAAGCTCCAGGCAAACTGCATGGCACAAATTAGCAAGTTGTTTTTTTCTCAGTCTTTCATTTTCTTTATGCTACTAAAAAAGGTTTCCTTGCATAGAAGTACTTTCTTATTATTAAAGTCAATGCTAACCACTGCATTGTGTTTTCATTCCTAAGTTTGTGCTTCTCCACACCAAGAACTCTTAGAAAACGCCTACCAATGTGGATGACATGTGAATTCTACACCTTGTAGTAACCTGTAAAGTGCTCAGACACCCTACACTGGTATGACAGGTGCTATAAAACAAATAAATTATATGTGACAGAGGCGCTAGGGAGAGATGAGAGGCCCTCATGGTTCTACTTCCTTTCCCCACCACATATTTGTCAAAAAGCTTTCTCAGATCTTAGGTACCTAAAAAATAAAACCAGAAATTGCTTTGAAAATATAGAATCTGACCTGAGGATTCAACTTTCTTAAATAAAACCGAACATTGAAAAGTTAGTCACCGAGATGCAGCGCCAACCTTCCCATTAAAATTTTTTAAAATGTGCATATTTTTTCAATATATAAAGATTATGGCCCTCATTATGAACACAGTGGGGACTGGCGGTCTAAACACTGACTGCCAGCCCGTCGAGGACCCCGCTGGCCCAATAAAGAACATTCCGCTGGGCCAGCAGGTGGAAACAGTGTTTCTGCCAGCCGGCCCAGCGGAATGCTGGGCCTGGACATTGCCGACGGGTTCACATGGAGCCCGCGGCAATGTAGCAGTGCGGCGGGTGCAGTAGCACCTGTTACACATGTCACTGCCCGTAAATCGGGTAGTGACATGCTCGTAATGACTGCGTATATCTTTACTAATTTGAGTATTTGTTTAGTGTGTACTTGTTTGTGTATTTTTTGTGAATTACTGTTTTAATGTTTGAAATTCAAATTGTACAAATTGCTTGGGGGTCCCCAGCTTCCAATAATGATTCAGTGGGGGTCCTCAGGAGTCAAAAGGTTGGGAACCACTGCTTTACAACATGTGTCATAGCCTGGTATATGACATCAGATTAAAAAATGTGTATGTGTTGAGCGTATGTTTTTGATTAGTGATAAGCAAATTCACATTCCTAAACTATTGCTTTATTTGTGCTTGACTATGTTTTTGTGGAGAGGGAATCTGCATCATGTGGCAAAGTCACCTTGTCATGGTATGGTCAGTGTGATTGGTCAAATTCATTCATGATATTGTAGTATCAGTTAGGTAGCTTAGCTGGTGTTTAACAGTGGTCATATTGAGGGACATACATATTTTGTTGTGACGGGATGTTGGCACTTTACTGGCACTACCTGGGGGTGTTTGTGAACAGGATGTAATGAGACATATTTGTACTGTATAATGGAAGTGTTATCTTGTAAATGTGAGGACCACACCTGACTTTCTGTTTTTCAGCATCAGCAAAGGCAGGTGACTGTGACGGGGCACAGCCGAGTAGGGAAGCTTCTGGCCATGGAACCTCCAGTCATGAGAACACCAACAGTGAGAGACCCAGTGGCTCGGAGAGTGAAGGGAGTGCCACAGGGACACTGGATCCACTACATTTTCTTCAGACTCCTCCTCCAGTGGCCACTGCCCAATGGTGGTGGACCCATCTGGGACCACCAGGTACCATCTCTGTGTGCCACCCCCCATTCTACCACACCCTCCTTGTAGCCCCCCACCCAGTTGGCTGTGCCCGCCATCCAAGAGGTTGGCATCTTCTTTGCTGCAGGCACCTCTGCCCCAGCCCCTGTTAGTCCTGCTGCCCTCAGTGACTCAGGGCTATTGACCTCCTGAGGTTGATCTCTGTGGGTCAGTTGACCATCGTGAATGCCATCCAGGGACTGGCAAGTCAAATCCAAATAAAACAATGCTTTCCTGGAGGGCATTCACGGTGCACTGGCTGGTCTATAGAGATCATTTCAGGCTCTGGCCTCCACATTGACAGCAGCCAGTCACCCCTTGTCTACCCCCCTCCACTTTCCTCTTCCCAATCCAAATTCCCCCTTCTCCAACTCAGCCAAAGCACACAGACAGACAGGCATGTATCCACCTCAACATCCAAGGGTAGTACAGACAAACATACGCACCACAAGACACACTACCGACACGCACACAGACAACATCCACCTGGACTCCACAGGGCTGGTGGTGGCGCCAATCAACTGAGGCGGTCTGACTGCACTGGCAGTGCTTTGGAAGGATTCTTTTTGTATCACCGTCAATGTCATTATTTGGTAGTCTTCTCCTCCAGCCTGTTGGCAGTCGAACCGCCACCGCCAACATGGCGACCCTTGGACCATCAAACTCGTAATGTGGCACTTAGTGTTGTTTAATTGAAAGCGAAGGGTCAAAGGAGCTCTCCATCATTGAAGGACCAATGGGGCATATCAATCCACTAATGTAGATACTTCATTCTGGAAACATATAGCTAAAAACTTAGCATGTGATAGAGAACATTTAATACTTGGAGATGATTGTACTAAGATAATTGATCTTGTTATTGAAACAATGTCATGCATTTTATATGCTTCAAATAAAAATGAAAAAATAGATTTATTCTGCAATATCACAAAATACTTTTGTGATGCAGCAGCAGAGTACATAGTAGACTGTCCTCCCTCCTGAAGCATGTACTCTTCATACAGGAGAGGGCATGTCTGGTATCTTCCAGGATCCCATACCCCAGCCTGACATCAGGAATAAATTAAGAGAAATTCAAGGCAACATGATAAATTCCACTGACAGTATTACAATCACTCCCTCTTTAAAGTCTTTTTTTAAGATCTACTATGGGAAAGAACAGGAAAGATCCTCTTTGACATAACAACTTTGCACATCAGCCCCACTGGTCCTTTAACAAAAACACAAATGTACCATGTAAGTAGGACAGCAAGGCTTGAAAGACAAAACAGGCTTAGTGTTAAGAACAGATACCAATCACTTATGGAGGAACTCTCAGGGATAGATCAGGTAGGAGATATTCAACCACCGACCCAGGGTCTGAGAGATTAGACACAGGATCCCACTAGACAGGCAGGTATAGACTATTTATTGGTAGCCCTGATGGAAGAAAGTAAAACTAAGGGGCATATTTAAGAGCCCCTAGCGCCACTCTAATGCCACATTAATGTCATTTTTTAATGCTAATGTGCCATTAGAACACCAAAAATGCCATGCCATATTTGCAAAGTGACCGTTGGTGCTACATTATACCTGTGCCAGGCATATTGTATGCAAGGAGGTCGTTCCCCCATTAGGGGGGCTGAAAAATTGGAGCAAGGAAATCTAACAGATTTCCTTGCATCAGTTTTTTCGACACTTTTAACGCCTGCTCAGAGCAGGGGTTAAAAGAGGACATGCCTTTGAGTACAATGGGCCCCTATGTACTCTGCAGGAGTAGCACCAATATTTTGGTGCTACTCCTACAGAGTACATCAATAGCGTTACAAAATTGAGGCTATTGCCCCCTACCCTGCACCATGGTGTGCCATATTTTAAATATGGCGCAAGCATGGTGGAGGTAGGGAGGTGCTAAGGGGCGCTAGAAAAGTGGCACTACACTGTGTAGAGTGCCACTTTTTCTAAATATGAAATTTGATATCTTGGAAAAAAATCAGGCCAGGATATAGGGTGCTTATGACACTTTAGAGCTTAAAGTTGATTACCTTATGGAGAGAATGTGCTTCCTGGAAACCTCCTTAGAGAAATTAAACAAAGAGGTTGAAGCCAACTGCAAGCAGAACAGAGGAAAAATAGATTCATAATAAGATAAAATCTTTGGAAAACCCGGCAAGAAGAACAACGTAAGAGTGCTAAACATTCCGGAAAGGGCTGAAGGAGGGAACCATAAAGGTTTCATGATTAATTTGATCAAGGAATATATCCCATCAGTAGACACCTAAGCACTGGAGTCAGACATATTGACAATTCAGTGGGATCCCATCACGAGGAATCCAAATAAGGAAAATCCTAGGAAGATACTAGTCTATTTCAAGTCCCACTCCTTACAAGAGCAGATTCTATCAGAAGCACTGAAGTTCAGCAGTTTCAGGAAAGACAAGTGGTCTTTCCATATTAGATAAAAGATTTTTAGGGTGACCCAAAATAGGCAATAGAGTTGGGTAAGTACATGCAAGAACTCAGATCATTAGGAGATACTATCCAACTGAAGTTTCCAGCAACTCTGAAGGTGATGTGAAAAAATAAAATGCACAACATAAAAGAGGCAAAGGAGGATGAGAGCCTGATAAAACAGATGAAAGTGCAGCCTAAATAGACATAAATAGACATCAGAAGGAGGAGGGCTTAAAAGGGTGTAATGAGTTACCCAAAATGGTTTCTTGGAGGGTTCTCTGGGGAGGGTGGGAAGAGGGGTGAGGTGTGGGTTGGGTTGAGGCATGATAAGATGGTGAAGAGTAGAAATGAAATCACTGGGTGGGAAGAATGTGGGAGAAAAATGTTTTAAAAAGTAGTCCTCATTTGCGATAAATAATGTTAGAGAAGTCGACAAAGTGACGTCTTAGAGACATAGGGCCTGATTCTAAGCTTGGCGGGTGGCGGGAGCCGCCCGCCAAGCGGGAACCGCCAGAAGACCGTACCGCGGTCAAAAGACCGCGGCGGTCATTCTGGGTTTCCCACTTGGCTGGCGGGCAACCGCCAAAAGTCCGCCCGCCAGCCCAGTGGGAAACACCCTTCCCACGAGGAAGCCGGCTCCGAATGGAGCCGGCGGAGTGGGAAGGTGCGACGGGTGCAGTTGCACCCGTCGCAAATTTCAGTGTCTGCAAAGCAGACACTGAAATTCTTTGTGGGGCCCTCTTACGGGGGCCCCTGCAGTGCCCATGCCATTGGAATGGGCACTGCAGGGGCCCCACGACACCCCATACCGCCATCCTGCGCCCACCAGGAACAGGATGGTGGTATGGGGTGTCAGAATCCCCTTGGCGGCGCAGCAAGCAAGCTGCGCCGCCATGGCGGATTCCCATGGGCAGCGGAAAGTCGGCGGTACACCACGGCTTTCCGCTTCTGGCCGCGGCTGTACCGCCGCGGTCAGAATGCCCGGCGGAGCACCGCCAGCCTGTTGGCGGTGCTACCGCCGACCCCGGCGCGCCAGGGTCAGAATGACCCCCATAATGCTAGACACAAGTAAAAAATTAGGGCTAAGGGTACTGACATGTAATGTGAATGGGCTTAGGGTGCAAAGTAGGAGGTTGAAAATCATAGAATATTTAAGACAGCCAGATAATATTACAGGAGATGCATTTGCTACAAAAAGAATGGGACAGCATTTTAAGAGGACAAAAATGGATTAGCCATTTTGTATGTACTAACCAATTGAGTTGCATGAAGGGGGTAGACGTCCTGATTAAATGCTCTGCTTAAGCAGTTTTGGGAGGCTTTGTTGCTGACCCGGGGGGCACTGGCTAATAGTAAATGCCAAGATACATAGATTGTGGTATACATTTGTGGGATATTATCGTCCAAATTTTCATGATCCATAGTCTCTTTGAGAGCTATACTGCCAATTAGTGGATATTAAAACTCATTTAGTGATGGGAGGAGATTTTAATGTATCATTAGACCCCCACCCTAGAAGAATCCACCGCTTGAATAGTGGTTAATTCCCCTAAGTTGAGAGGGTATGTGCGTCAAATGATGAAAGTTCTAGGGCTAAGTGACATTTGGAGACAAAAGGTCGGCAGTGGATAAAGGTTTTACCTACTATAATATAAAATACGGCCACTCCTTCAGGAACAATTTCTTATTGGTAGATATCAGGCTGAGCCCAAAAAACAAATGCATTTGGAGATCCCTCAGCAGTAAAACTAGAACTACTTCTGGATAAGATACCAGCTCTCATAGATGGACTTTAGCTATACCATTATTAATGTATCGAGTAATAATTAGACAATTGAAAAACAACACAATAAGGTTTTTTTAAGTAAATAAAGACTTGGCTACTTTACATACTATTAGAGGCATCTCTAAGGCTTTCATCAAGGGTAGGGTAATAATCTATGCAGCATATAAACACAAAGAATCTAAGGGCAGATTGAGAGAGTTAGAACTGAAAATCGAAGAGATATAAAAGAAACTTTGATATATTCATGTAAAGCAAGAGGTGAACTGGTACACTATCTGGAAAGAGTTTTACTGGAAGAATGGGAAGCTAGCAAGGTGGCTCACAATGAATATGGTGAAGGCAGTGGAAAATTACTAGTTTGGAAAAGGAGGATGGAAAGTACCAAAAACCTAATTAAGAAAATTGAAACCGAAGAGACTGGGATGTGATGCCTACAAGATACAGTTATAGAACTTGCCTTTGTGAACTTTTTTCAAGACTTATGGACAGATGACTTAGAAGTCTCAGAAGAACAGATAGGCAGTTGGCTGTTGGCTTAAAGAAGATACTCTGCCTATACTAGAATCAGATTTGAAATAGAACCTTAATTGGAAGATAAGTATGGAAGAAATACACTGAGCATTTAGAGTAGTAAAAAAGGGGAAAGCATCGGGACATGTCAGTCTAACAAACAAGATTTAGAGGGTATTACAAGACAAACTAACTCCAGTCCTGACTAAGCGATTAGTAGGTATCTTCACTGAAGACCATGTCCAGCCATGATCAATCAGTGTAATCAGCAATACTATGTTAATTTTAAAACCTAAGGACCACAAACTTTCAGAATTATATAGGCCAATCTCATTGCCAAATGGTGACTACAAAATCCATACACACTGCTAGCAAAGAGGTTGGAGAGGGTGATCGAGGGCTTGTGCATGAACACTAAAAACGTTTCCTCGAAAGCAGACAACTATGTAAGTTAACCCATGATTTAGTGAGTGCAATAGATGTGGTGGTTGAAACGGACTCTCCCTTAACTGTTATGACTTTTGATGCCACTAAGGCTTTTGACACAACCTAAGTTATCATGTGCTCACCCTCTGGTAGCATGGCCCAGAGCATGGAGGCTTACTTAGAAGGCAATGTGTAAAGTAGGTGTGCAATAGCTCATACAGTAACACAGTGAAAACACCACAAAAAGACTCCACATCAGGTTAGAACAATATAAAAAATGTATTTGAGTAACAAAAGGCCAAAGCAACAAAAGTGAATCCAGCGGAAGTCAAGATATGATTTTTTAAAGATTAAAGGCCTGATTGCAAAGCTGGTTGTCCGAGTACTGCCAGCTTCGTGGTGACGGTTGAAACGTAGGCAACTGTGATGGTCTGACAGTCACATTACGACCCTGGTGGGTAAACCCACCAGGGGACCAACTCCTTGCCGGGAACATGGTTGCTGATGTGGTAATGGCGGTCGGAGTTGTAACCATCCAGGGTAGTGCTGAACTCAGAGCCACCTAACTGATTACAACCCCACTTTCCACCAGCCTTTTCATGGCAGACGCCCCACCATAAAAAAGGATGGTGTAAAGCCCCTGCACTGCCCATGCCCTTGACATGGGCAGAGGAGAGGCCCCCCTGTCCATTACCATCAGAATTCGCATAGCACATTCCGATGATGCTGGTTTGCTACAGTATTGACCTTGGCTCCCTTAAAGGAGCTGAGATAAATATGGTAGCACTGTTCCTGCCAGTCAGCCCGGCAGGAATGCATAATACAATGTTCCCAACGGTCAGCCCAGTGGGAACATTGTAATACACTTGGGGGGAAGTCACTGGGATTACAATGGCATCCTCCCCATGGCTTTGGCGGTCCACGTTTAGGACTGCCAAAGTTGTAATGAGGCCCTAAATGTGAAAACAGAGCTTAGAAGTCAGTAGCGGGCAAAAGCTTACTTGAGATCGCAAGGTATCAGTGCAAATCCCAAATCCAAGCCAACCGTGATAGAGAGCAGGCTGGCCACAGAACCCAAACAGTATCTTTGGTTGAGTGATGCGCTGAAGCTGAGGGCACAAGGTGGTAGTATTTTCCAAGCAGTCAGATCAATGCATTTTCATCGGGCTGTGTGGAAGGAAATGTGATGCATCGTTTCTGAGCCACAAAGAGCATTGTCTGTGAGCCTCGCAGGCAGTGAATCCGCTGTCACCAGGCAGCCAATGTATCATTGTCAGAAAGTGATGCACCAATTGTTCTCCTGCACTGGAGGTGATGCTTCTCTTTCTGTAGAAAGCAGCTGCAGAACCCACTTCTGAGGTCCAGAACCTGGAGGGGGTACCTCAGGCAAGGGTGAGACTCACAGACAGCTGAATTCAGCAGCACCAAGAGAGTTGTGGGCTGTCTTTGATGTCCCTGAGACTGCAGGAGAACAGAGAGCAAGCCAGCAAGCCCTTGGAGACCACTCTGGTTGGAAGGCAGAGAGCAGCATGTAGAAAGGCACTAAGCAGAAAAGCAGCCCTTCCATTAAAGCAGTCCAATTGAGTCCTTTGAGCAGCACAGCAGTTCTTCTGACAGAGGTTCAGTTCCAGGTTGAGAAGTGTCTGATTTGATTAGGTCATAGACCCAGTACTTATACCAAAATGTGCCTTTGAACTGGGAGATTTCAAAGAGAGGTTTTGAAATACGTCAGCTCCCAACCAGCCAGTCCTGTCTGCCAGGATATCTATGAGGGATAATCAGTCCTTTGAGTGGGTTCAGGCCATTACCCTTTGAAGTGTGAGAGTCCCTCGACCCTTCCTGCCCAGGAAGACCCATCAGTGTGCAGATTGTTGTAAATGGCTCTCTCTGCAGGGTTATCCCTAAACATTTTGCCTTTCTCCTCCTATTTTTCTGATCCTCCTTTGTTGGCTTTAGAACTCTGGGCACTTTACCACTGCTACTCAGTGCTAAAATGTATGTGTTCTCTCCCCTAAAACTTGGTATAATTGGATTACACCTGTTTGGCTTATTTAATTTACCTGTAGGTCCAATGATTAGTGGTATACCATATGCCCAGGGCCTGTAAATTAAATGCTACTAATGGGCATGCAACACTAATTGCACCATCTACAGAAGTAGCCTTTCAAACTTGTCTCAGGTCTGCCACTACAGTGCCTGTGTGTGCACTTTACTGCCACACTAACTTGACAAGTCAATCTACTTGTCAAGTCCTAGACTCCATTTTACTACACCTACGTCACCCCTAGGGTAGGCCCTAGCTAACCCTATGGGCCGGGTGCTGGGTATGTAAAAGGTAGGACATATATTTTATGCACTATATGTTGTAGTAGTGACAAGAAACCTTTTTCATTTTTCACTACAGTGAGTGCTACTCCTCTCATAAGTCTGCATTGGGAATTCCCTTATATATGTCTAAGTGCCAATTGCTGATCTATAAGAAGTAGTGAGGCCACGTTTGGTATGTTTGGAATGGTTGTGAGAAATCGTGCTTATTGGTGTAGGTTGGATTTTCCATTCCTATTTCAAAAATGTCACTTTAAGAAGTGTGCTTATAACTCTGGTGCTATGCAGCATGACTTCAATCCACACAAAGGCCACAGTGACAGCTCTATGTTGTGGATACTCCCCAGACAGCCATCCATCAGGAACTGTTAAGTGGGTCAGGGTTACATCTGCATTCCTCTCCATACTTATGGTCTTCCTGGGCTGGGTGAGAGGGAGGGTTGTTCACATTTTACACTTGAATAGGCTGCCTCCTGCATTCACACAAGGGGCTTGTTTTCCCCTACTGATGTCTGCAGCCAAGGTGAAGGAGAAGGGTAATCCTTGGAACTGGTCAGATCTGGCTGGAACCTTCTCCCACCTTTTAGAAGCTAGGTATTTTGAGTATAAGTAAAGGGGCTCTTAACCCCTGATAGACAGAGCCTCTGCCAGAAGGACAGCTGGAATGCAGAAAGGACCCATTTTTACTGCTCTTCTGCTGTTGGCCTGCTACCTGCCGCTGCCTGGTGGAATAAAAGACTCCCTGGATGACTTTTCTGCATGTTGCCCAGCTGCAGCTGTACCCTGTTATTGGACTACTAAAGCGTTGTGGTGCTACAAGGAGAGATCACCCTTGGACCCTTAATTGTGCTGATTTGCCCAATCACTATTGCCTGCTTTGTGCCCCCTCTACAAGTGTTCTCCCAGGGGCCCAGTGCACGGTTAATATTGCTTATAACCCCATGTGTGCCCTTGGTCCTGTATCACTAATGCCAGGTGAGCACTTTTATGTTTCCACCCCAGTTCTTCGATCAGGGTGTAGCGAGCACATTATTGTTCCCTGGCCAATTGTGAGCATGGTATATTCTCTGAGCCAGAGGAGACTGTGAGTGTTGCACCTCCTAAGTGGGGGAACATCAAGGGGCAACGAGAAGAACTATCCATCATGTCTCCCCATAACCTGCACTGGGTGCACTGAGTCTCATTCTGACTGCGCAGACTGCCCTCACTTGCTGCCTCCCCATGGATGGGTTGACAAGGCAATGGGAAACCTGCCTGCGACATTGCCACCAGGGAGCAGGACTGCATTCCCCCTAAAAGGAGCGCCACAACATTCTGCTTAGGAGAGTGGATATTGCTGCTGTGACCTGTGGAGAGCATGAGCCTCATCTTGATAACTGTCCTACAAGGCCTGATCCTGTTACTGTGGCCGAGCGGGGACGATCATCCTGCATAATTTAATTATGGCATGCCGAAACAACACCACAGTTTGAGATACACCTCAAATACTGATAGTATTTCCCCCCCATGCTTGGGCCTAAAATTGCCACGCTGATGGTATTCTCTTGTATTCTTGGGCCTACACTTGCCACAATGATGGTATTCTTCCCCCATTGCTTGGGCCATACTTTGGAGTCCTTGACTAGTATCGGGTGACAGAGTGAAGCCTTCCACTCTGTATTATAATCCAACCAGATATTGTAGTAGGTGTAATATACATGCAGGAGCCTCAGAGCCCCTTGTTTGTGCCTGAATTACTGGATACCACCTCATAGGAGCTCAGGGGTGCTGAGTCGTTGGGACCCGCAGGGATTCATTTGCCTACATAGGCTTACTGTTGCTAAGGGGGGTTACGCTGATTTTTCCTGCTTATGGTGCTTTTGATGACCTTTGATAACTTATGTGTTTACACTCATAATTGTCTGCACTCATGTCTTATGTCCTCAGTGTTCACTGTAGGATGTCAGTTTTGGATCCTGGCACTGACAGAATGAGTACTATCACAGGTTGGCATAGGGTGTACACAATTTAGCATTTGTGTATCTTTATCTTACAGTCAGTAGCATTTCATGCCATGATGTTATAATGTATGATCATTGCATTGTCAGTGACTCAGGATTGTATGCAATGTACTTATGATTCATGACATCTTGGTCTAATTTATATAAATACACTATGGGACAGATTTAAGAGAAGGGGCACACCACGTAGTGCAGCTTCACTTTCCTTGCATCCCTTAGTGCTCCTCTGCCGCCACCTTGTTGGTGCAGTATTTAAAATATGGTGCACCATGGCGCAGGGTAGGGGGCAATAGCATCAGTTTTTTTTACGCTATTCATGTTCTCTGCTAAATTTTGGTGCTACTCCTGCAGAGTAGGTAGGGGGCCATTATAGATAATTGTATGCCCCCTTTTAATGCCTGCTCTGAGCAGGCATTAAAAGTCCCCAAAAAATTATGTAAGGAAATCTCTTAAATTTCCTTGGGCCATTGTTTATGTCCCCCTAATGAGGGAATGCCCTCTTTGCATACATTATGCCTGGCGCAGGCATAATGTAGTGCAAAGGGTTACAAGGTGGTGCAATGCATTGCGCCCCTTTGTAAATATGACATGGCATTTTTGGCCTTCTAATGACACATTAGCATAAATAAATTATGGTAATGTGATGTTAGAATGGCGCTAGGGGTTCTTAAATATGCCCCCATATATTTTTATACAATTTTGTGTGGAATTTCATGTGTGGTGCATTTAGTGCATCACTGGTGTGCATGTGTTGTGCGAATGCTTTACATATGACCTCTGAGGATAAGCCTGACTGCTCTATGCCAAGCTACCAAGGGTGAGCACAAGTTATCTGTGGTGTGTAACTTACTTACCCTAACTAGAGTGGCGGTTTCTGCCTGGCTGAGATGTCTACCCTAGCCAACCAGAAACCCTATTTCTAAAACAGATGAATGCAGATGCAGTTCAGTGTCCTGTGTTTGTGACTGTCTGGATGAAATGCACAAATGTAGCTGTCGCCCAGGCGTGATGTATATTGGAGACAGGCTATAAGGCACATAAAGCAGTAACAGCAGAGAAATGCCTACTTTCTAAAAATGACATTTCTTACATAGTAATGTTAAATCAGACTTTACCAGGAAATAGTATTTATTGTTACCATTTAAAAGATATGAAAGATGATGTTGCTACTCCTTTCTCATCAAGAATTACATCTTAAAAGTAGATTAAAGAATTCCCAAAGATGGCCTATGATAGGAGCAGGCTTCCCCATAGTGAAAAACGACTTTGAGAGTTTTTTACTACCAGGACATGTAAAATTTAAAAGTATATGTCCTGCCCTTTAAATATAGTGGACCCTGCCCCGTGGCTTACATGGGGCCTACCTTAAGAGTGACATATGTATTAAAAGGGGAGTTTAAGGCTTGGCAAATGGTTTTAAATGCCAAGTCAGGGTGGCACTAAAACTGCACACACAGGCCTTGCAATGCCAGGCCTGAGACATGGTTATGGTACTACTTTTATGGGTAGTGCAATCAGTGCTGCAGGCCAACTAGTAGCATTTAATTGACAGGCCCTAGGGACATATTGTTCACTTTACTAGGGACTTATTGGTAAATTAAATATGCCGATTGGGTAGGAGCCCATGCTACCATGATTAGGGAAGAGAGCATAAGCACTTTTGCATTGGTCAGTTGTGGTAAAGTTTGCAGAGTCCTAAAACCAGCAAAAACAAGACCAGAAAAATGGAGGGAGGTAGGCAAAAAGAAGGGGGAAGACCACCCTAAGGGTGTCATTTCTAACACAGTACAATCTGGGAGAAGGACAATTAGATCAATCTACAGAGAGTCGACAGCAAGAATTATAATCATTGGAAAACTAACAAAGAATACTCGTATAAGGAGAAGATAACGCCAAGGGTGTCCCTTATCCTTTTTTCTTTTCAATTTGTATATCAAGCCCTCAGCGAGCAGGATAAGTAAAAACCAGGAGAATATTCCCTTCCAAAATAATAACTGGGTGAAAAATGTTGCATTATGTGCGGATGATTTGATGAGATACACACAGGATTTGGCTAGCTCTTTTCCCACTATTTTGCAAACAATTTTGGTAGGGTTTCAGGTGATCTGGTGAATCAGCAAAAAACAGAACTAATGACCTCGAATGCCCCTTTTGATAGTCTCCTACAAAAAAAGGAAATCAGATACCTAGGGATCCAGGTAGTAAAGGACTTGCATAAGATGGCTAATGTACATTTTAACACTCTTGTGATAGAGACCAAACAACTCTTAAAATCATGAGGTTGTCTCCCCCTCACAATCCAGGAAAGAACCAAAATAGTAAAGATACTTCTGAAATTTACTTTTATTTCTAATGCAATACCATTAAACTTTAGGGCAGAATTGTCAAGGAAATTGCAGAGAGAAGTAAGTAGTTTTAATTGGGCCTCTAAGGGGGTGAGAATTGCTTGAAAGAAACTTTGCAAGAGTAAATTAGAAGGAGGCTTAGCAATCCCAAGATTCCCAACTATATTTCTGGGCTTTCCAATTAAAGAGAATAAGATTATTGCTAGCAGGACACTTTCAACAGATCTCTTCTCTCTTCTGAGCCCTGACTAAATACTTGCCTAAGGAAGGTGAATATTTTCTCTTTAAATTTGCCCACCTAAAATATTTCAAAAAGATTAGACTAAAGACTATGGGCCTCATTTACAAGAATCGGATGCATCGGCTCCAATGTGTCAGAATACTTGCTTCTGCCCTAATACCCCCTACTGACGCCATGGATGTGCTGTATTTACAATACAGAGTTCCCTGGTGCATGTCTTCACAGGCGTGTCAGAAATTGTGATGCATCTGTGACGCTAAACTTACACATTACACTGGGGCAGGTATAATGTGACACAAGACTTTACAGATTTATGTATTGGGCCCAATACATCAGTCTGTAAATGTGGAGCAGTGCAGAGCACTGCTTGAGCCACCGTTGCGTAATAATCAAATGACACAATGGTGGCACAAAGGCCTTGTAAACAAGTCCCTTTAAGTGTTGCTTGAAAAATCTGGATTCAGGTTAGGTGGATTTTAGGAATTCAGCATTACAGTTACTTTGCCCTAATATGGAACTTACCAGGAGGTCAGGATTGTTTGCAGGTTCAACTAGCTAAGCTTTAGAAGAAGCTGGGGTAGGGAGGTGGGGCCAACTGGTGGAGTGGGTAGACTGGTATCATGGGACTCTTGTGAAGGTGGTACCAAACTACACATTGAAAATGTTTTTGAAAAAATCATGATAAGCAAACACGTCAGTTAATAATTTCAGATTTCTTCTTATCTGGTTGTTCATTCAAATCTTCAAGGCATAAAACACAGTACTTTCATCTAAAGGCAGCCAACACATGGTTTGTCCATAGGACTTTTTCAAGGGTCAAAAATGTACAAATTGGGACCAAATTAAATGTAAAGGGGCATACCGAAAATAGGTATCCACTCACAAAACAAGCAGATTCTGTATTGAAAATGTGATATAACTATAAGAGCGGAAGTGGAATGGAAGAGACAGTGATAACAACACCCGTGCGGAGGGACACAAAAAGAGATTAAGGGAAAGGTGTAACCAATTGAACCATAGCGGAAAGCTAAAGATAAGGGTTTGATCTCAAAGGCTAAATAAGGTATGCCCAGAAGTGTTGTACAAGGCACCATGACACAAATAAAGTCAAGCCCCAGGATGTGAGTGTCCCGTGTACCAACAGTGCAACAATATGGTATTATGAGACAGTATATAATAAATGAGAGAAGTACGTCAAACACAAAATGAAAACTACCTACTAATGTAGTATGTCAAAAACCAAGTTCATGCAAAAACTCGGAACTGTTCAATAACTGCTTAGAAGTCTTCTAAAATTATGAACCAAGAGAATCCTGTGGCGAAGCATGTAATTTTTACATGGAGTGCCAAAAACCAGTTGATGCGGTGTCCCGAGCCAGACCACAAGCCATATGCAGTGAAAATAAGGGGAAAAACTAAAAAGGAACGATCACTGCACCAAGTATAAAACAGTCAAACCATTGTGAATATATCATTAATCCATTTTGACAACCTGGACATCACAGAGCTATTGTTCAGCACTGAAATCTCTTATGATTTCTTCCCGTAATAATAAATAGGGGGTGGCATTCTTTTAATTTGCTTTCGCGTAATTATGTGAAGTTTCAGCTAAATTACCCATAATCATGCGAAATGCATATTCGTCATGTAACGCAATATTTTAGTGCGAAAAGCACATTCACTTCAGTTTTTGGGAACATGGGGCATTTGCCAAAGGTACCGCGAACAACAGCCGCTTACATTCTGTTTCTGTGCGTTCACGGTAAATGATGCATTTTGCAATACATTTTAACTGTGAATGGCATGTAATTAAGTAAAGTGGCTTAATGGTAAAATTTCAAACAAGAGTAAAGCAAAATTATGCGAATTATACAGGTGTTATTTAAATTTCACTCAGCCGTGATAATACGCCACTTACAAGCATCTCCAGTGTACATCATAAATTAAATGTAAGTCTCACTGTTCATAAAAACCTATATGCTGCATCCAGATCTAGCAAAATACATTTGTAACAGAAACATTGGATTTTTCAGCATAGAAGCTTTTTGTTTTTTTTTCACTAACAATGACTAACAGAACACTTTCAACTTGTCCTACATTTACATGCCTCAGAGGGGCTCTCCTTAAGCAACAAAAGGACGCCTGACACCTCATCTGCCTGCCTCATTAAAATCCTTAACTCGTAGGGTGGTGTCTAGCCCGAATAAGTAACGCCTGCGACAAGGACACTACCGACTTTGAGGAAATGGACCGATAATAGCAGGTAAATCAGTCTCTTCAAGATGTTCCATAAAATAAGTAAAACAAATCGACTTACTTCCAAAGAAAATATAACCAGATATTTTACAATTAGATCTTTTTCATGAAGGGAAGCAATCTTTTCGTTGCACTCACTAGTCTAGGGAATGTATTGGAGAGGGCACTTCAGTTGTAGGCAGCATCCACGGCGCTAGGCCTATTTAACAGCCACCTGGACTTATGTGGGTAAAATTTGAACATCTGACCCAACATTCATTTTCGCAAAACAAATTTAGGAACAGCGAGTAATACAAATAAAACCAACAGGAAACAGAACAGCAACAATTATGCTAACGATTCTTGTGGGCAGCAGCGCTGGCTGTGGGGGAGCAAGGGCGCCTTTCTGTTTGTCAATTAAAATCAAGATGGAAAGGTTGTGTAATTATCCATTCATGATGAAAAAGAAGGGCGCTCCCATTAATCTATTTCCTTCGCATGTTTTCATCAAATAGATTTGATTTTGGCTCGAGGCGTGCCCATATGCCAGCCTGGTTGTCTCTGGTGTTTCACATGCAGACTGCATTATTTCTGTTGCGCTGGAGAGGCCTTGTTTGCTTTCACCTGCGTGGTCCTGATTAGTGCTAAGGCACCGAAAACCCCAAACAGCTGGACCCGTATTATCATCTTCAAGGGGCACAAATGTTCACTTTTCGGATAAGGCCTCCTGCTTATAGGAACAGTGCGACATAGCTAATTTCAAGATACGTTTCAGAACACTCAAGATTCATCACGCCATCTTTGCTTAAACATTCTGCTAAACCATAAAAAGAGAGCTTTCATGTGCATTGACGGAGTGTATTCAATTTGCAGAGATACAATTGCATCATGATGCATTGCATACCAACGTTCTAAACCGACTGTCTTTTCACTATGTCCGTTATTGAATTCAATGAAATTACAATGTCATGAAATAATCTCCATTCCTTTAGGTTTACCCGCCAATTACTGTTCGTCTATTCGTGTCTTTAGATCATAGAAATACGAGCGTGTTCATTTGTTATGGGGCGTAATAAGATGCTAATTACAGTACATTTTACTAATTACTTTTGAGCCGCCACCCATGGAGAATTCCCTTTTAATACTTCTTCAGGCAATTTTGCTGTGACATTTTTAAGGCTCATTGTGAGCTACTGTCATGTCAATGCATACATGGTAGCATCGGAATTGCTAATTGGGCAATCGACGTTTAAAAAGTTGCAACTGACTCGCATATATTTCAAAGTAATGTTTAAAGTAAAAAAAAAAATAGGTAGATTTCCCTTTAGTGTAACATTGGAGTATTTGAGTGCATGCCCAATATTTGTCAATCCTGTTTGACTTTTAGGGCCCAATTAAAATAAATTACCCAATATTTTGATTGTGCATAATTATTCTTAACTATGTATACTTTAACATACCTGGGGCCATATGTACGAACACATTTTCCCACTGACACAGAATGGGATAAACCCTTTGCTACATCTGGCCCCTGGTGTCATAACAGTTTCTATGATCTTATTCGCAGATTAGTAAATAATGTGTGTAAGCGCCTACTTTAAGAGAAACATTTTATTTCAAGTTATTGACGCATACAGTGTTGCTGATGGTTCCTGAGGCATAAACCTGAGCAAATAATGCAGTCTCAGGGAACAGACTTGCCAGTAGTTCGTTAACATACATGTTGCGTGACTGGGACCTTCAAGTTCTAATGATAAAAACATAGGGGCATATTTATACTCAGTTTGCGCCGAATGTGCATCAACAAATTTTGATGCACATTCGGTGCAAACCATGCACCATATTTTAACTATGACGCCTGACCCCGGGGATGTCAAAATTCCTCCATATGCGTCATTTTTTGGATGCGGGAAACTGCCTTGTGTTAATGACATGCAAGGTAGGCGTTCCCACCCAAAAAATGCCTTTAAGGCCTGTGCGCCTTATTTATACTCCAGCGTCATTTTGACACACAGGAGGGGGCAGGCCTTAAAAAACGTCGCACAGCTTGATGTGCGCCGCCTTTTAACGCCTGGGTCAGGGCAGGCGTTAAGGGACCTGAGGGCTCACGTCCATGGTCTCTGACCATAGAAGGAGTGCAGAGGTGCCCTTCCCTGCCCCCAGGGACACCCCCTGCCACCCTCGCCCAACCCTGGAGGACACCCATGGATGGGGGGACCCATCCCAGGTAAGTACAGGTAAGTTGAGGTAAGTATTTTTGTAAAAAAAAATAAAATGGCATAGGGGAGCTTAATTTGGGCCCCCCTACATGCCACTGTGCCCAATGGCCATGCCCAGGGGACAGAAGTCCCCTGAGCATGGCCATTGGGCAAGGGGGCATGACTCTGTCTTTGCTAAGACAGGAGTCATTTCAATGGGGGTTGTGCGTCAAAAAATGGCGCATGTCCGGTTTGAGACATGATTTTTGCCTCAAACCTGACTTGCACCATTTTTTGACACACAACTCCCATTTTCACCTACGCCGGCGCTGCCTGGTTTGAGTATTTTTTTTTTTACTTAGACCAGTCCGCAGCGCCAGCTAACGTTATTCCTTAAATAAGGCGCCCTCATGGCACGTAGGAATGGCATTAGCCAGCTGTAACATTTTTGACGCAAACCAGCGCTGGCGCTGGTTTGTGTCAAAAAGTATAAATCTGGGCCATAGAACCAATTCACCAAAATGCCAGAGTCAGTAGAAGTGATCATTTACTCTTTGACTCCCAATGACCTCAGGCCACCACTTGTCGCACTCTTATCCCTTGAACAGTCATCTGCTTGCAGCTGCTAGTGGAATGGAAAAGGAAGCTAACGAAAGTTAAAAGCGCTCTGTTTGCTTCCTGTTCCTGCCTTTGATTTCATGATAAAAAAGAGACTGTGGTAGAAAGGGCAATACCAAGAAAACCAAAGGGCAAACCACGGTAACAACTGTTAGTTACTCTTGGCGACCTGTAATTGATGCTCAGCAACATGGATGCCGAGCACACCGGTGCTTGATGTAAGGCTGCGAGGATCAAGGAAGTAAAAGAACACGTGTAGGTAGCGGCTATTATTATAGCAATCAATAACTCTTGGTTTTATCAAATTTACTCTCTGCATTGAATGCACTAGTCACTCGTTCCCATTCTCCACCATTTACATTGGAACAATAAAATCTGTTTTTGGAACTGATGTGTTAATGGTTTTCGAAACTGTGGATTATGATTTCACACAGTCACTTACTTATTCATGTGCCAAAATGTCAATTTGGATCCTGTGACCCTGTTGAGGCAACTTGACCTCATTAATAGTTATTTTATTCGTAGTTAGAACTCATTTTAAATGAGAACTATACAAGGCAAAACAGGCGTTTTCAAAAACATTCTTGAGGCCTAGCTGAAACTATGATATGCAACTTGAAGATATTGACACAGTACTCCTTAGAATATTCCATAGAATGTTCAGTGATTTCACAAATTCTTCAGAATAATGGGTAGAATACCATATCTTTACACAACATAACTATTCTTGAATATGCTTGGAAAAATTCCTATGCCCCCTATCAGTGCAAGAAAATCATGATTTTATGAAATATGCATATGTCTAAATTTTGTGTTTCCTTTTCACTTTGCTGTGTCATAAACACAGAAAGATTGTTAAGAGTATAAATACAAATGTAGCATTAACATTAAATTCAGGCAGGCGATTATGAACCAACACTCAATCAGCCATGTTCCCATACCTGTGTATGTTCTGTGTGGATTACTGGAGACTCAATGCGGTCACCAAGACTGACGCACACCCCATCCCCTGAGCTGATGCGCTCATTGACCGGTTGGGAGTTGCCAAGTACCTAAGTACCTTTCATCTTACCTCTGGGTCCTTGCAGATCGCCCTGACTGAGGGGTCTAAGGAGAGGTCTGCATTCTCCACACCAGATGGGCACTACCAGTTTAGGGTGATGCCATTTGGAATTAAGAATGCCCCTGCCACCTTTCAGAGGTCAAATACATCCATAGCCGACACGTGTTTCGTCAATACCTGACTTTTTCAAGGCTGTAAGTACAATTCATAGACATGGAGTTCATCAACTAACTAGGTTTCAACAGTCTAAAAGTTAAAATATCATGATTTGAAAATACTTTCAAGCATCAATATCCCAAAACCCGAAGACAAGAGTGGTGATTACACATGTGGGCTATCTGCCACATTGGTGTGGAAGCCAAGAATTCTGACATGTGTATATATTCACCAGTGTGCATATCGTATGTGTGATGCTACAAAGCAAAAAGAAAACCCTGGACAAATAGAACACATGGCATCGCAACTTTGGGCGGATGCTCCAGAGGCGGCAACAAGACCCTTATGCTCAGATGCCTAGAAAGTAGGTGGATCATTAAGCTTCGAGCAGTAGAGGAGGGTCTCAATGCATAATGCATGTCTTCATATGACTATTACTATCTGTATATATGAGTACATCTGTAGTCCATTTCTGTTTTTGACATCTTATACTAATCGTTAAAATTTAGTATGTGCCAGCCTGAAGTCCGACATCACTTTGGTACAGCTGGAATATCATCTACTGTATGGTCAGACATAAATAGTTACAATAAATACACTTTTTACAAAGGTTTATATTATATGTGTATTTGTATTAGAACTTTACCACCAGGTTAATGTGGAACGATGTACTTTCTTTGCAATTAGAATACTCCTCGTACTACTTGACTTGATCATGTATACACCTCTTACATAAATCATGCGATTATTGTCAGCCTGTCCCGAAGTACCAAATGTTTTGCCTAACGTACTAATCACACCAAACGGTGGGTGTACTGGGTCCTACTATCCTTAGGCTATGCACACTTTATATCTCCTTCCCACACTTCCTCTATATATCACTTTTTTCGGTCTACATTCCCGTTCCAATATGGCCGGCATATAGTGGCAAGTTACGGGTAGTCCTTTCTCTACTCTTATTTCCTCCTCGGAGGTAAAAAAATCAGTATGGCCAAATCCATGCGGTTGGAGTCAGACACCAACCTCGGCATCTGGACAGACCATCGAACTGGTATGTACCTGGTCATTCACAGCAGGTTCTTGCATTGTAATTCTATCCGTACAAATTCAGTATGGTTTGGGGCTGCTGCCTATGTGCACTATTTATCAGTGCATGGCAGCGTTTAAGATTATGGCCCTCATTACAACATTGGCGGTAAAAGCCGCTTACCGCTGTGCAGAAGACCGCCAACACACCGCCGCGGAATTCCGCTACAGCTATTTTGACCCACATTTCGGAATCCGCCAAAATTCAGACACCCACACAAGTCCACCACACCAAAGGTCAGTGATAAACTGTGAAAACGCAGTGGGACAGCACCCAAGAAATCGGGAGGATATCAGGAAGAGGTGGAATGACCTACGGGGGAAGGTGCGTTCCGTGGTCTCAAGACACCACCTGGCGGTTCAGCGGACTGGAGGCGGACCCCCACCTCCTCCCCCACAACTAACAACATGGGAGAAGCAGGTCTTGGCGATTCTGCATCCTGAGGGCCTCGCAGGAGTAGGTGGAGGAATGGACTCTGGTTAGACAAATCTTAACTATTACTTCCCCCACTCTACTTGCATGCCATCACATACCCTCACTCTCACCCCAGCACTCAAACTCCTCACATATGTCCCAACATCACAAACCACCCATCCCAACACCAAGCCCTGCATGCAACAACAAAGCATGGGCACCCATCACTAAAGCATGCCCACTGCACATACCCATACAACCCCCTAAACCAGTGGTTCCCAAACTGTGCGCCGCGGCTCCCTGGTGCGCCGCCAAAACTAGCCAGGGGCGCCGCACACAGTCTGGAAACCACTCGGAGGTGTTTTGAATCGGTAGCTTTTCCTCGTGGTATTGGAAAAAAACACCCTGCATTAATTATTCTGACCAGCGGAGTACCATTAATAATATCCCTGTAACAAAAATTGTTTCCAATAAATGGTTTTCAGCAACGTGAAGGAGAGAATAAAGAAGACAAACGGTAAATAGTGTAGGTACAGGTACAGGCTGGGATTACGTACCCCCACCCGCCAAAAAAAGTAACATAACGGGGAGCCGTGGCCAGCACGGCCAATAGGTCAAAGGAGCCGGGGATCAAAAAAGTTTGGGAACCACTGCCCTAAACCATCATCACACAAGGTCCCACACAGGAATGCAAGCACTGGGGTACACGGTCACCCACCCATTGCACACCATGACACACACAGATGTAATAAACATCCTTTTATACCCCTGCAGGACCCCTACCCAACGTCACCGGACAGGAGGGTCCACACATGTCCACACCACCAACAGAAGAGGCCCACAGTGATGACTGCAGCTCTGTCCAACTGGATCTAGATGACCAACCCAGCCCATCGGGGACCTCGGGACAGTCGGTTCCCCTCACCCAGTCACAAGCCACCACAGACCTTCCCCCCTCTGGAAACACCAGCACAGCACCCACCCAGCGGGCCCATACCTCCGTCCACAGGACACTTCAATCAGCTGAGCGTCCACCACTACAGGAAACCCGGGATAACCCACCACCCCAACAACAACAGGGACCTGGGGGCAGTGGTAGTGGGCACACGGTCCAGGGGACGGAGGCCCAGGAACACAGGGGAACTGTGAGGGCTGCTGTGCGACAGGGGGCGGACAGGCCAAGGGAACCCACTCCCGACTAGGTCCTCTCCTCCATCATGGGAGCCTAACACCACTCCCAGGAGACGATGGCAACAGTACTGGCCAAGTTTCAGGAGACCCAGCGCCTGCAGGAGGAACAGTATATGGGCTTCAGGGAGGAACTCAGTACCATCAGCTCCACCCAGGGCACCATCGTAGGGGTGCTGAAGGAACTCGTCAACACCAGGAGGGACACTGTGGCACTACAAGGGGCCCCTGACACTAGCATGGACGATGAACTGCCCACCACCTCCGCCGGCGCTAGTGGACAGGACGCCCTGCCACAGGACCACCACACCAGCACCCCACCCCCTGCATAGGGAGAACCACCCCGCAAACGGTCCCTGAGATCCAGTAACAAGACAAAGCACGATGCCAAGACCCCGCCAAGAAATGAGACCACCCTGATTGTCATCCTACTGTCCCACTTTTTCACCCTGTCCATACTTAAACTGCCCCAGCTCCACTTCCTATGCCCATATGGGCATTGCACCTGTGAGACTAATAGACTGGACTCTGCCATGGACATTCCTCCGCCATCACCCCTCACCATTTTACTACCCCCTCCAATAGTGAGCACTTAAATAAACACACTTAAAGCACAAAACAATCTGGAGTCTGTCTGTGCTTTTGAAATAGTGCATTAGCAATTACAGTGACAAAATGCTCTTTCAATTGTAATGTCAACATACCTATCTCACACATCTCTAGTCCATGAGGAATCTAAGCAGATGTCACACAGTGGGACCCACATCTGTGAAATCGTAAGGGAAAGTGACAACTCAGTGACCATACACTGGGTGAAAACGACAGACAGTAGAGAGGTAGTAGTGTTAAAGTACATGTAGTAGGCAGGTCTGTACTGTTACCTGTGTCTCACTGGATATATTGCTGGATCAGTGAGTCCCTGTTGTTCATGTCTTCTTCCTCTGCTTCCTCGTCTTCACTGTCCACAGGCTCCACAGCTGTCACAACACCGCCATTTGGACCATCGTCCTGCAGAAAAGGCACCTGTCGTCGCAAAGCCAAGTTGTGAAGCATACAGCAGGCCACGATGATCTGGCACACCTTCTTTGGTGAGTAGAATAGGGATCCACCTGTCATATGGAGGCACCAGAACCTGGCCTTCAGGAGGCCGAAGGTCCGCTCGATCACCCTCCTAGTTCGCCCATGGGCCTCATTGTAGCATTCCTCTGCCCTTGACCTGGGATTCCTCACTGGGGCCAGTAGCCATGACAGGTTGGGGTAACCAGAGTCACCTGCAAATGGCGAGGGACAACTGTTAGACATGCACTAACCTTGGGTCCCCAGACCCAGACAACCATTCCCACTGTCTTGCTTCCAGGTGCTCACCTAATAGCCACACACAGTGCCTCTGGAGTTGACCCATCACATAAGGGATGCTGCTATTCTGCAGGATGTAGGCGTCATGCACTGAGCCAGGGAACATGGCATTCACATGGGAGATGTACTGGTCTGCCAAACATACCAACTGTACATTCATCGAATGATAACTCTTCCGGTTTCTGTACACCTGTTCACTCCTGTGGGGGGGACCAAAGCCACATGGGTCCCATCAATGGCACCTATGATGTTAGGGATGTGTCCCAGGGCATAGAAATCACCTTTCACTGTAGGCAAATCCTCCACCTGAGGAAAAACTATGTAGCTCAACATGTGTTTCAGAAGGGCAGACAACACTCTGGACAATACGTTGGAAAACATGGGCTGGGACATCCCTGATGCTATGGCCACTGTTGTTTGAAAAGACCCACTTGCAAGGAAATGGAGCACTGACAGCACCTGCACTTGAGGGTGGATTCCTGTGGGATGGCGGATTGCTGACATCAGGTCTGGCTCCAACTGGGTACACAGTTTCTGGATTGTGGCATGATCAAGCCTGTATGTGATAATCACTTGTCGCTCCTCCATTGTCAACAGGTCCACCAACGGACGGTACACCGGAGGATGCCACCATCTCCTCACATGTCCCAGCGGACGGTGCCTATGCAGGACAACAACGAGAACAGAGTCAAACAACTCAGAGGTACATACCCACAGTTTATACAGAACAGCATTCATACACAAAAGGTGGCCTGTATGTGTGTTGAGTCTAGGCCTAGGTATGTGTGACGCAGTTGAAAATGAAGCCATGTAGGCCCCTGTAATGGCAGCTGCCTGACCTCTAAAGTGGGACAATGGGATGTGAGGTAACTGCGCCGGTGTTGTACATCGTCGCTGTAGGCGGTCGAAGACCGCAGCGCAATGTTGCATAGGTTAACATTGGACCCTATGGATCCCAGGAGCCAATGACGATGTATGCCGGCGGTGACGGTACGCATTGCGGCAGACGTGACTGCCAATTTCTATCTGTTCAATCACTCGATACCTGATCTTCGACAGGAGAGGACCTACACTGCAAGTGCTGCTGTGACCTCGGTCTGGAAGAGACAATGGCTCGAGTGTCTGGGGATAGGGCCCCATCCTTCACATCGGAGGAGAAACCCGTGGATGGGGTCCTCCCCCAGTACACGCTACTCTACGGTCCTCCAGACAAACAGGTACGTACACAGGGAGCATGTTGTATGGGCTATGCCTGTGTGGAGAGGGCTGGATGTAAGAAGGAAAGGGGCAGAGTGCTGCGTGCATGAAAGACGGTGAATGCATGTGCCACATGGCAAGGGTAGGGATGGGGGCCAATCAGTTTGACGGTGCAGTTGGTAATAACTTCACTTTTTCCCCTGTACATTTCATGTAGGTCAGCGCCCACCAGAAAAAAGGTATTTGGCATGCCATCGCCAAGGACGTCTGGACCCTGGGGGTCTACCACAGACGGAGCACCCACTGCTGGAAAAGATGGGAGGACATTCGCCGCTGGAGCAAGAAGACGGCGGAGGCTCAGCTGGGGATGGCCTCCCAACGTGGGAGGGGTGCCCGTTGCACCATGACCCCCTGATGTTCAGGATCCTGGCAGTGGCCTACCTGGAGTTGGATGGGCGCTTGAGGGCATCACAGCAGCCGCAAGGGGGTGAGTACACTCTCAGTCTGCTGACTTTGCGCGCAGTGGAGGTGTCTGGGTGGGGGAGGTGGGCTGTGGGTTTCCCTAGGCCAGGGCGTGTTCCGTAGGCAAGGCCGCTCAGTAAGGCAGGCCATGTGGCACCCCACCTCTGTAGAGTGACAACTACACCTAGTCATGCCCCTGTGTCATCTATGTGTTCAGATGTCGTCCATAGCCTTGTAGGCCATTTCCCAGGAATTGAACAGTGGAGCTGAAGAGCGCGGCGTAGTGCAGGGGGCTTCTGTGTCTGTCGTGTCCACCAATGGTAGCGGTAATGCATGCACTCAACATGTCTTTCTTCTGTCATCCCCCCCTTTTTGTGGTCTCCCTGTTCTTGTGTGCATTAGCATCATCAGGCGGAGGAGCAGTGGCACCGGAGCACCAGGGGGCTGAATCCCACATGGCCATGGAGGGACACACTACGGAATCGGACTTCACCAGTGGGACGGAGGGTGAGGGGAGCTCCACAGCGGGGACAGGAGCTGACACCAGTGACACAGACTCGTCCTCTGATGGGAGCTCCCTTGTGGTGGCGGCAACACCTGTGCCACCCCCATCTACAGCACCAACCTCCCAGCAGCCCCTCAGCCTTCGACCCGTGCCCCTTCACCCAGGAGGGTGGGCATCACCTTCACCCCAGGCACCTCAGACCCTGCCCCAGTCACCCCTACTGCCCTCAGTGAGGAGGCCATTGACCTCCTCAGGTCCCTCACTGTTGGGCAGAGTACCATTTTGAATACTATCCAGGGTGTAGAAAGGCAGTTGCAACAAACAAATGCATTCCTTGAGGGCATTCATTCTGGTCAGGCGGCCCTTAAGCAAGCTTTTCAGACTCTGGCCTCAGCACTGATGGCAGCCATTGTCCCTGTGTCTAGCCCCCCCCCTCCAACTTCCTCCCCCCACACCCAATCCCCTGTACCTCAGCCTATCCCAAGCACACCTACAGACCAGAATGCATACACCTCAACACACAAGGGAAGCTCAGGCAAACATAAGCACCACACATCCAACAGTCACTCACGCAAGCATCACACACATGAAGACAAACCAAAATCCACTGCCTCCACTGTGTTCCCCTCCTCCTCGTCTCCCTCCTCCCTCCCAGTCTCGTCTACACTCACACCTGCATGCACTACCTCTAGAGCCACTTCATCCCTCTCCAGCACACCCACCAGCACACCCCACTCACATGATGTCACCATCCCCACTATCATTCACACGTCCCCTGTGTCCTCTCCCAGTGTGTCTGTGATGCCCCCTCCCAAGATACACAAACGCAGGCACACACCCACCCAACAGCCATCCACCTCACGACAGCTTCCAGCGCATGCACCTTCACCCAGTCAGCAAACGTACACCTCATACAACTACCACCTCTTCCTCCACTCCCAAACCCCCTCCAGCTACCCGTCCCAGTGTGTCCAAAAAACTTTTGCTGTCCAACCTTGACCTCTTTCCCACACCTCCTCCACCCCGTCCGTCTCCTAGGTCCCGAACCAGCACCTCAGCCACAACATCTCCGGGACCAGTGGTGCCTGTAGTCACCAGAATCTGGAGTGCACCGGCCACCAGGGCAGCCAGTGTGGCACGGAGCCACAGCACAGACAGTCCCCCACCTGTGAAGCATCAGAAGTTGGCCATTGCCTGGCAGAGAGGGGGAAGACTCCAGCCACCAAAGCCGCTCCCAGGGGTCCCGGTCGGAGTGGGGAGTCAACTGTGATACCTTCCAAGGTGGGGAAGGGCCTCAAGAAACCCAGCAAGTCTGGGAAGAGCAGCACGGCGGAGAAGACCGCCATCATCCCCGCTGCCCAGGAGGCCACCTCCAGCACAAGCCCAGCTGCCCAAGACAGGCCCGCCAGCACAAGCTCAGCTGCCGAGGACAGGACCGCCAGCACAGGCCCAGCTGCCCAGGACAGGCCCGCCAGCACAAGCCCAGCTGCCGATGACAGGACCGCCAGCACAAGCCCAGCTGCCCAGGACAGGACCGCCAGCACAAGCCCAGCTGCCGAGGACAGGACCGCCAGCACAAGCCCAGCTGCCCAGGACAGGACCGCCAGCACAAGCCCAGCTGCCCAGGACAGGCCCGCCAGCACAAGCCCAGCTGCCCAGGACAGGACCGCCAGCACAAGCCCAGCTGCCCAGGACAGGACCGCCAGCACAAGACCAGCTGCCCAGGACAGGACCGCCAGCACAAGCCCACCTGCCCAGGAGGGGCCCGCCAACACCAGCCCACCTGCCCAGGAGGCCACCACCAGCACAAGCCCCGCTGGGCCATGAAGGACCGCCAGCAAAAGCCCCGCTGGGCAATGAAGGACCGCCAGCAAAAGCCTGGCTGGGCCATGAAGGACCGCCAGCAAAAGCCCTGCTGGGCCATAAATGACCGCCAGTAGCTGAGTCCCTACAATGGAGAACGCCGCATCAAGCACCACTGAACAGGGCACCGCCATCTCAAGCACCGCTGCACAGGGCACCGCCATCTCACGCACCACTGAACAGGGAACCGCCATCTCAAGCACTGCTGAACAGGGCACCGCTTTCTCAAGCACCGCTGGCCCATGAGCGGCAAGGGCACTGGCGCAACTGAGTCCGTAACGGGGTGAATGATGCACTCTGGGCCCAAAGCCCCCTCCAGAACCAGTGCAGACTGTCATCCACTACCTCTGTCCTTAGCAGTAAGAAGCACTCTGGGCACCATGCCCCCTTCAGAACCAGTGGAGACTGTCATACACTACCTCTGTCCTTAGCAGGATGAAGCACTCTGGGCACCATGCCCCCTCCAGAACCAGTGGAGACTGTCATCCACTACCTCTCTCCTTAGCAGGATGAAGCACTCTGGGCACCATGCCCCCTCCAGAACCAGTGGCGAGATCCATCCACTACCTCTGTCCTTAGCAGGATGAAGCACTCTGGGCACCATGCCCCCTCTAGAACCAGTGGAGACTGTTATCCACTTGAGAGACTGTGGCTTTGCACTCCTCAGGATATGGCAGTGGGCAAACCACCCACTGTAGAGACTTGAGAGACTGTGGCTTTGCACTCCCCAGGATATGGCAGTGGGCAAACCACCCACTGTAGAGACTTGAGAGACTGTGGCTTTGCACTCCCCAGGATTGAACAGTGGGCAAACCACCGACTGTAGAGAGTTGTGAGACTGTGGCTTTGCACTCCCCAGGATATGGCAGTGGGCAAACCACCCACTATAGAGACTCGTGAGACTATGGCTTTGCACTCCCCAGGATTGAACAGTGGGCAAACCACCCACTGAAGAGACTTGTGAGACTGTGGCTTTGCACTCCCCAGGATATGGCAGTGGGCAAACCACCCACTGTAGAGACTTGAGAGACTGTGGCTTTGCACTCCCCAGGATTGAACAGTGGGCAAACCACCCACTGTAGAGACTTGTGAGACTGTGGCTTTGCACTCCCCAGGATATGGCAGTGGACAAACCCCCCACTGTAGAGACTTGTGAGACTGTGGCTTTGCACTCCCCATGATATGGCAGTGGGCAAACCACCCACTGTAGAGACTTGTGAGACTGTGGTTTTCAATCCCCAGGATATGGCAGTGGTCAAACCACCCACTGTGGAGACTTGAGAGACTGTGTCTTTGCACTCCCCAGGATGGAACAGTGGGCATGTGGCCCCCTCGTGGATTTGGCATCATGCATTCAAGCGGCTGAGGTGCCCCCCTTTCCCTCCCCCTGAGGTGCCTGTTTAGTTGCTCTCTGATGCCCCTGCAGTGTTCTCTCCATCATGGTCGGGGATCTTGTATGGGCCTCGCCCATACCGTGTGGTCCCAGTGTTCCACGGGCTTTCTTAGAGCACTAACTGGACTACTATGCTTGGTATATCTTTTGTACATGGTGTCTATATATATATGTATTTCTGCCTACTTGCTTTTAATATATTACAATGGTTACACTCATTTTCTATTGTCTTTGCATTCTTCCGGGGGGTTTGGAGGGTGTAACTGTGATGTATTGATTTGCATTAGTGTGTGTGTTGTAGTGGGTGAGGGTGGGGGTGTTGCGTGTGTATGTCCCTGATTTTTCCCTCCCCCTCCCCTGTGTCGTAGGTGCAGTACTCACCGTGGTCTTCGCCCCTGGCGTTCGTGCTCCTGGTAGAGGAGCAGGAAGACTATTGAAAGGAGAATTTGGAGTTCCGGATCCATGGCGTCCTCATTCCTCGTGGGGTGTGTAGAGGTGAGCATTTTCCCTTCTGGATTCCTGTTTCCGCCGTGTTTTTATCCGCAATGAATCCACCCCAGAAAAGGTGGCGGATTGGCCTGTCATAATAGTGTGGGCGGTACATTGTCTCCCGCCTGTCTGTTGACGGTGACCGCTGCGCTGTTTGTTTGTACCGCCGTGGCGGTCTGAGTGTTAAAGTTGCTGTCTTTGTTGGCGGTTTCCGCACGGTCGTAATTGCAATTTTTTTACCGCCGGCCTGTTGGCGGTCTTACCGCCTCTTTAACACCGACCGCCAGGGTTGTAATGACCACCTATGTCCCTTAGCTGACTTTTTTTCGAGCACTTGTGATAATTATTATCTCCTCCCCATGGTAACTCCAATGTAGAAGACAATGCGCCACTTACAGGTTCTCTAGCGCTCTATATGTTTACCATTAGATTAAAGCTTTGTGACCCCTTGTGAGTCTCAGCTGTGCTCGTGTCAACGCCTTCGTGGAAACATCAGGGCCTTTTTCTTCTCAGCATATGAATCTATTGTCACTTTATTTCGCCTTACTGATTTTAAACCTTTCTCTAGACTGGTCAGATTCAGATATATGGAAAATCCAACACTATACTCCCTGACTTACCGGAGTCTTCATGAACTGGATCTATGCAGATAATAAGGAGACTGCTCCTCGTGCAGTAGACATTTTTTGTCCTAACTGCAACACCTGATATATATATTCGCACAGTATATTCATTTCTGATATGTTTGATACATTTCTTACCTTTTAATCATTGATCTCTCTGCGCACTGTAATTTTATTAGCACCTGCAGACAGTCACCTGGTTTTCACGTTTCTCACAGAGGTGTGTGTCTATTTGTCCAGGGTTTTCTTTTTGTTTTGGATCAGGACACATACGATATGCACACTGTTGAATATGTACACATGTCATAATTCTTGGCTTCCACAGCAATGTGGCAGATATCCCACATGTGTAATCACCACACTTGTCTTCGGGTTCTTGGGATATTGATGCTTGATAGTATTTTCAAATCATAATATTTTAACTTTTAGACTGTTGAAACCTAGTTAGCTGATGAACTCCATGTCTGTGAATTGTACTTACAGCCTTGAAAAAGTCAAGTATTGAGAAAACACGTGTCGGCTGTGAATGTATTTGAACTTTTATTTGTCTCGGCTTGGTGACACTTTTCTTGTTGCCAAATTTGCTGATATCCATCTGTTTGAACATTCATCTGACTTATCATGGAGAAATAAAGACAAGTAATATGGAAGCTGGGATGTGCCATGGTTTTTCTATTTTCGTCTAAAGAACTGTTGACCTTCTTGGTTCACAGTTATTACACCCTGTGGCTGGGTGGCTTACCACCTTGGCACTCCTTTGACTACTTTTTTGGACAAGTCAAGTATTGAGAAAACACGTGTCGGCTGTGAATGTATTTGAACTTTTATTTGTCTCGGCTTGGTGACACTTTTCTTCTTGACAAATTTGCTGATATCCATCTGTTTGAACATTCATCTGATTTATCATGGAGAAATAAAGACAAGTATTATGGAAGCTGGGATGTGCCGTGGTTTTTCTGTTTTCATCTAAAGAACTGTTGACCTTCTTGGTTCACAGTTATTACACCCTGTGGCTGGTTGGCTTACCACCTTGGCACTCCTTTGACTACTTTTTTGGACATTCTCAATTTGTTTTTGTAAATAATACTTAGCGTACACTGTGGAAGTGCGCACCACGCTTACACAGCCACTGTTTATGTTCTTTGACCTTTCAGAGGTTGGTCAACCAGGTGTTGGCTGGACTGGATGATTTCAGTGCCACCTACTTAGAAGACATTGCTGTCTTTAGTTACATAATGGAGGAACACTTGCAACACCTCTGTAAAGTGTTGGGGGCCCTGAAGAAGGCAAGCCTCACTATTAAGGCAAGTAAGTGCCAAGTAGGGCAGGGTTCTGTGATGCACTTGGGACTCCAAGTGGGGAATGGCCAGGTGGCACCCCTACAGCCTAAGATTGAAACCATTCTGACTTGGGATGCCCCCAAGCCCCAGACTGAGGTGAAAGCACCTGACTATTCCAAGGAATTTGTTGTGCAAACAGATGCCTCAGGGCATGGTATTGGAACAGTAACCTCACAGATTAATGAAGATGGCCTAGATCAACCTGTAGCCTTCATTAGCAGGATGTTACTTCCTAGGAAACGTAAGTGGAGTGCAAAGGAGCATGAAGCTTTTGCGGTGGTCTGGGCCCTAAAGAAGCTAAGACCTACTTGTTTGGGACTCTCTTCCGGGTTCAGACAGACCACAGGCCGCTCAGTTGGTTAATGCAGATGAGAGGTGAGAATCCCAAATTGTTGAGGTGGTTCATCTCCCTACAGGAAATCGATTTTATGGCAGAACACCACCCTGGCACTGACCACGCCAATGCTGATAGTCTGTCCAGATTCTTCCACCTTAATGATGACAACTCCCAAAAGGTTGGGTAGCTGCTTTCCACTTTCAGCTGGGGGGACACACATGTTAGACTTGGCATCATTGGCATGATCTCCCCTAACTTTTTGCCTCTACTTCCCAGAGTGTTTCTATGTTCTGGACTCCGTTTTTGCTGTTTTGTTTGGTCTGGACAATTTACCACTGCTGACCAGTGCTAAAGTGTAAGTGTTCCCTATATAAATTATATGTATAAATTGGCTTATCCATGATTGACATATTTGATTTACTAGTAAGTCCCTAGTAAAGTGCACTAGAAGTGCCCAGGTCCTGTAAATCAAATGCTACTAGTGGTCCGGTAGCACTAGTTGTGCCACCCACCTTAGTAGCCCTGTACACATGGCTCAGACCTGCCACCGCAGAGTCTCTGAGTGCAGTTTTAAACTGCCAATATGACTTGGCAAGTATACTCACTTGTCAGCCCTAAACCTTGCCTTTTTATACATGTAAGTCACCCCAAGGAAGGCCTTAGGTAGCCCCATGGGCAGGGTGCAGTGCATGTTAAAAGTGGAACATGTACTTATGAGTTTTAAAAGTCCTGACAGTGAAATACTGCCAAAATAATTTTTCACTGTTGCAAGGCCTATATCTCTCATTAGTTAAAATGGGGGCTGACTTTAAATATAATTAAAACACAGATTCCCTTTGGGAGCAGATTGAAATGTAGAGTCTGCGGTGTCTGAATTTTTTTAGTGAAGTTGTTTTTTAGATTGTGTGTTTGAAAATGGCACTTTTAGAAAGTAAGCATTTTCTTGCCTAAACCATTCTGTAACTCTGCTTGTTTGTGGATTCCCTGTCTGGGTCAGTTTGACAGTTGGGCTGTTTGCCCCTCTCCTCTAGACAGGTACACAAAGGGAGCTGGGGTGTAGCCTTCATATCCTGATGGGCCATCTGGACTGAGGGGAGGAGTGGTCACTTACACCTGAAAGGGCTGTGCCTGGCCTCACACAATGCAGTCTACAACCCCCTGATGTGTGTCTGGGGCCTGGTCTCGGCAAGGCACGATCTTGAAAACAACAGAGACTTATTTTTGAAGTAGGCCTACTTCAAAGGCAGAAAGGGGTATAAGAAGAGCACCCACAACCCCTGAAAATCAGATTACTTCTGGTACCAAGAGCAACCTCTGCCAAGGAGAAGAGCTGGAGAAGCTGGAGGAGGAGTACTGCCCTTTGCCTGTGACTGTGCTTTGCTGACTTGGCCTGCAGTAGCTGCTTCTGCCAGAGAGAGGACAAAGACTGACTTTTGTGTGACTTCCCACTAGCGAAGAATCTCCAAGGGCTTGAATTGAGCTTGCCTTTTGTTGTTGAAGTCTCAGGGACGACAAGGACTTCTCTCTGCCAGCACTTGAGCTATCTGCTGAGAGTCCCGCCTGCCAAGTGGTGCCGTAACCTGTCTCTGGGCCCTAAAAGGTGCAGCTGGTGGAAAAGGACAGAAATCCATGCAAAGACCGCTGTGTGGGGAAAATTGATGCTCCACCTGCATCGTGGCTGGGAGATCGATGCAACGTGGTTGGAGAAACGACGTGCATCACCCGCAGTGCCTGCTGTTAACGACGCAAGCCCCCACACAGCACGGTTTCTTGACATTGTGCAACCGGATTTTTACTCAACATTGCTGGGCGCGGAAAATCAACACATATCCAGACCCGAGGTGCCCGTTTGGATTGACGCATCACTCTCTTCTGCAGGAGATAAGAAATGAAGCATACCGATGGAACTGGAGGAGGAACGACTCCTGCTCTCACTTGTGAGTGAGAAATCAACGCATCCATGGCCTTTTCCGATGCACACTCGCCCGTGCGGCTTTATTTTGACACTACCCAAGAACTTTTGTAAGCTAACAATGTTCTCACTGTTTTCTAAAGGATTTAAGACTCTTTGGGGGTCATTACGACCTTGGCGGGCGGCATCAGCTGCCCGCCAAGATCTGACCGCTGTGCGGCCACCAATGCGGCCGCACCCCCCCGCGGCTATTTGGAGATCCCCGCTGGGCCAGTGGGCGGAAACCTGGTTTCGGCCCACCGGCCCAGCAGGGATCACGGCCGCAACATAGGAGCCAGCTCCAAATGGAGCCGGCGGTGTTGCGGCTGTGCGACAGGTGCAGTTGCACCCGTCGCGCTTCTCACAGTCTGCATAGTAGACAGTGAAAAGCTGCTTGGGGCCCCCAGGGGCCCCACGACTCCCCGTTCCGCCAGCCTTTTCCTGGTGGTGCAAACCGCCAGAAAAGGCTGGCGGTCGGGGACTCGTAATCACGGGGGGTGCAAAAGTGGCAGAATACCACCGGCCCCGGCGGTGCAACCGCGGCGCTTCCACCGCAGTCGTAATACGCCTGGAAGCACCGCCAGCCTGTTGGCGGTGCTTCCATCATTCAGGGTCAAAATGACCCCCTTTTTCTTTTTAAATTCATAACTTGACTTGTGTATGTTGGATTTTTGTCATTTTGGTCTTGTTTTGTTTAAATAAGTATGATCTATTTTTCTAAACCTGTGTTGTATCATTTTGTGTTGTTTTCACTAAGTTACTGTGTGTGTTGGTTCAAATACTTTACACTTTGCTTCTGAAGTTAAGCCTGCCTGCACGTGCCAAGCTACAAGGGGGTGAGTGGGGGTTAACTGAGGGTGATTCTCCTTTACCCTGACTAGAGTGAGGGTCCTTGCATGGACAGGGGTAACCTGACTTCCAACCAAAGACCCCAGTTCTAACGATTCCAGAATGCAAAGTTAACTAAAATCAATGAGCACATAAAATTCTCCAACACCCCACATGACTTACAGCTCAAAAAATTTAAGTTGTATCAGATAGCCTAATTCCCACATGTCATTGGCTGCTTTGATGGGACACATGTCACAATCTGTCCACCATCTGACACTGAGTAGATCTACAGGAATATAAATTTGGCATTCCATAAACATACAGGTCATATGCAATGCCTCACACATAATCACTGATTTGGTGGCCAGATTCCCTGGTATCACACTGACTCGTACATCTTCAGACATAGTGGAATATACTCGCAGCTACTTGCTGGAGATTGTGGAGATTGTGGATCCCTGCTTAGTAATTTATCACAGAACAATGTAGCATATCGTACAGGTGAGGTCAGAGATGACAATGACTCAATTTTCACTTCTGTCATTGTAGGAGACAGTGCATATGTAGTGCAAACCTTCATCCTCACACCATACCCCAATCCAGCCACACCAATTGAAGGGCATTACAATGCGGCACACAGGAGGACACAAAGTGTAATTGAGAGGACCTTTGGCCTGCTGAAGAGTCGATTCCGATGCCTGCACAAAAGTGGTGCAGTCCAGAAACCTGCTGTAAGATTGTGGCCACATGTGATATGGTGCACAACATCGCAACATCAAAAGACATACCCTGGAACCCACAGATACAAGTCAGATGAGGATGATGACCCATTGCAACCCTCTCACCCAGCAGACCGATCCAGAGCAGCAGACTGCAGGCAAAGACGTGCAGAAATTACGAGAAACTATTTTTGATGTAAGTAATGAAAACACCACGGGGGTCATTACAACCCTGGCGGACGGTGTTAAAGCTGCAGTAATACCGCAAACAGGCCGGCAGAAAAAAAAAGGGAATTATGACTGTGGCGAAACCGCCAACATAGACAGCCACGGCGGTACAGACAAGCAGCGCGGCGGTCACCACCAACAGACATGCGGAAGACAAAGTACCGCCCACAGTATTACAACTGGCCAATCCGCCACCTTTTCCGGGGCGGATTCACCGTGGATAAAAACACGGCAGAAACAGCTTTTGCAATGGGAAAACGCTCACCTTAACACACTCCACTAGGAAGGAGGGCACCATGGAGCCGGAACTCCAAATACTCCCTGCACTTGTCTTCCTGCTCCTCTACGAACACCAGCAACGGCAGCGTCGTAGACAACGGTGAGTACTGCACCTATGACATAGGGGAGGGGGGAGGCAAAAGTCACGGACACACACACGCAACACCCCCACCCTCAACCTGACCCCCGCACACTACAACACACACACCAATGCATTTCCAAACATCACAGTAACAACCCCCAACCCCCCGGAAGAATGCAAAGACAAAACCAAATTACTTGAACCATTGTAATGTATCCAAATACAGTAAGCTCATATATACAGAAATATACACAGATTCCAAATATATACATCACAATTAGTAGTGCAGGTATGCACAATTCAATGTCCGTGGACCACTGGGCCCACAATGCATGGGCGAGGCCCACACTAGATACCTGTCCACAAACGGAGAGAACACTAAAGGGGCATCACATAGAAATACAACAGGCACCTCAGGGGGAAGGGAAGGGGGGCACCTCAGCCGGATTACAGCACCACGCCAGATCCACGACGGGGCTCCATGCCCATTGATGTATCCTGGGGAGTGCAAAGCCACAGTCTCTCAAGTCTCTACAGTGGGTGAGTTGCCCACTGTACCATCCTGGGGAGTGCAAAGCCACAGTCTCTCATGTCTCTACAGTGGGTGGGTTGCCCACTGTACCATCCTGGGGAGTGCAAAGCCACAGTCTCTCAACTCAATAACAGTGGGTGGCTTGCCCACTGTACCATCCTGGGGAGTGCAAAGCCACAGTCTCTCAAGTCTCTACAATGGGTGGGTTGCCCACTGTACCATCCTGGGGAGTGCAAAGCCACAGTCTCTCAACTCGATAACAGTGGGTGGCTTGCCCACTGTACCATCCTGGGGAGTGCAAAGCCACAGTCTCAAGTGGATAACAGTCTCCACTGGTTCTGGAGGGGGACTGGTGCCCAGAGTGCTTCATTCTGTGAAGGATTCAGGTAGTGGATGCAGTTCTCCACTGGTTCTGGAGGGGGACTGGTGCCCAGAGTGCTTCATCCTGTGAAGGATTCAGGTAGTGGATGCAGTTCTCCACTGGTTCTCGAGTGGGACTGGTGCCCAGAGTACATCACGCTCCCCGTGATGGTCCCAGTTCTGTCACTGTCCCAGCTGCACATGGGCTAACGATGCTTGAGTTGGAGGTCTTTGCCCTGTTCAGCGGTGCTTGCCATGGAGGTCTTTGCCCTGTTCAGCGGTGCTTGACTTTGCAGTTTCTGACCTGTTCAGCGGTGCTTGCAATGGCGGTCTTTGCCCTGGTCAGCGGTGCTTTGCCATGGCGGTCTTTGCCCTGTTCAGCGGTGCTTGACTTTGCAGTTTCTGACCTGTTCAGCGGTGATTGCCATGGCGGTCTTTGCCCTGTTCAGCTGTGTTTTGCCATGGCGGTCTTTGCCTTGTTCAGCGGTGATTGACTTTGCAGTTTCTGACCTGTTCAGCGGTGCTTGCCATGGCGGTCTTTGCCATGTTCAGTGGTGCTTGCCATGGCCGTCTTTGCCCTGTTCAGCGGTGCTTGACTTTGCAGTTTCTGACCTGTGCAGCGGTGTGTGGCATGACGGTCCCTCAGTGCCCAGCGGGGCTGTGGCTACCGGGGCCCTCCAGGGCACTGAAGCTGGCGGTGGTCTCCGGACCAGTGACGATAGTGCTGCCCTCCTGGGCACTGACACTGGCGGTGGTCTCCGGACCAGTGACGATAGTGCTGCCCTCCAGGGCACTGACTCTGGCGGTGGTCTCCGGACCAGTGACGATAGTGCTGCCCTCCTGGGCACTGACTCTGGCGGTGGTCTCCGGGCCAGTGACGATAGTGCTGCCCTCCAGGGCACTGACGCTGGCGGTGGTCTCCGGACCAGTGACGATAGTGCTGCCCTCCTGGGCACTGACTCTGGTGGTGGTCTCCGGACCAGTGACGATAGTGCTGCCCTCCAGGGCACTGAAGCTGGCGGTGGTCTCTGGACCAGTGACGATAGTGCTGCCCTCCTGGGCACTGACTCTGGCGGTGGTCTCCGGACCAGTGACGATGGGGCTGGCGGTGGCGTCCTGGCCAGCGGGGAGGATGGCGGCCTTATCCACCGTGCTGCTCTTACCAGACTTTGGAGACTTCTTCTGCCCCTTCACAACCTTGGGAGGAGTCACAGCTGACTCGGCACTCCCCCCGGGACCCTTGTGAGCGGCTTTGCCGGCAGGAGTCTTCACCCTCTCCCGTCGGGCACTGTCCCACTTTTGGTGCTTTACAGGGGGTGGACTGGCAGTGCTTTGGCTCCGTGTCACACTGGCTGCCCTGGTGCCCGGTGCACTCCACATACCTCTAACACGCACCACTGGAACCAGACCTTTTTGGGCTGAGGTGCTAGTACAGGACCTATGAATTGGAGGGGGGTGGTGGGAAAGAGGTCAACGTTGCTCAGGAAACGTTTCTGATGAACACTGGGACGGGTAACTGGAGGGGTTCTGGGAGTGGAGTAAGAGGAGGTGGTTGTAGGAGGTGTAACTTTAGATGATTTGGGTGCAGGTGCAGGTTCTGGAGGCTGTCGTGAGGTGGATGGATGTTGGGTGTGTGGGTGCCCGCGTTTGTGTACTTTGGAAGGGGGCGTCACAGACACACTGGGAGAGGACACAGGGGACATGTAAATGGTAGTGGGGGTGGTGAGTGCAGGTGAGCGGGGTGTGGTGCTGGGTGTTCTGGTGAGAGTCCTAGTGGCTGTAGATGTAGTGCATGCAGATGAGAGTGTAGACGACACTGGGAGGGAGGAGGGAGATGACGAGGAGGGGGACACAGTGGAGGCAGTGGATGTTGCTGTGTCTGTATGTGGGTGATGCTTGTGTGAGTGCCTGTGGGATGTGTGGTGCCTATGTTTGCCAGAGCCACTTTTGTGTTTTGAGGTGTGTGCATGCTGGTATGATGGTGTGCTTGGGATAGGCTGGGGTACAGGGGATTGGGTCTGGGTGGAGGAAGTTGGAGGGGGGAGGCTAGACACAGGGACAATGGCTGCCATCAGTGCTGAGGCCACAGATTGCAGGGTTCGATGAAGGGCAGCCTGACCAGAATGAATGCCCTCCTGGAATGAATTACTGTGTTGCAACTCCCTTTCTACACCCTGGATGGCATTCACAATGGTAGACTGCCCAACAGTGAGTGACCTGAGGAGGTCAATGGCCTCCTCACTGAGGGCAGCAGGGGTGACAGGGGCAGGGGCTGAGGTGCCTGGGGCGAAGATGATGCCCACCCTCCTGGGTGAGCGGGTACGGAGCGAAGGCTGAGAGGCTGCTGGAAGGGCGGTGCTGGTAGGGGGGGTGGCGGCTGTACCTGTAGAAGTGGGGGGCACAGATGGTGCCGCCACCACATGGGAGCTCCCATCGGAGGACGAGTCCGTGACGCTGGTTGCTGATCCGGTGACCGACGTGAAGCTCCCCTCGCCCTCCGTCCCACTGGTGTATTCGGAGTCCGTGGTGTGGCCCTCCATGGCCATGTGGGATGCAGCTCCCTCATGCTCCTATGCCACTGTACCTCCGCCTGATGATGCTGATGCACAAAAGAACAGGGAGAGCACAAAAAGGGGTGGGGAAACAGAAGAATGACAGGTTGAGTGCATGGCTTACCACTACCGTTGGCGGACAATACAGACACAGCAGCCCCCTGCACTACGCCGTGCTCTTGGCCTCTACAGATGCAGTTCCTGGGATATGGCCTACATGGCTATGAGTGTCATCTGTCCACATAGATGACACAGGGGCATGTATACCTGTACTTGGCACTCTACAGAGGTGGGGTGGAGTGGCACATGGCCTGCATTCTGGAGGGGCCTAGCCTACAGAACTCGCCCTTGCCTAGGGAAACCCACAGCCCTCCTCCCCCACACAGACCCCTCCACTGCACGAAAAGTCATCAGAATGTGAGTGTACTCACCCCCTTGTGTCTGCTGTGATGCCCTCAAGCGCCCATCCAACTCAGGGTAGGCCACCGCCAGGATCCGGAACATCAGGGGGGTCATGGTGCGACGGGCACCCCTCCTACGTTGGAAGGCCATCCCCAGCTGAGCCTCCACCGTGTTCTTGCTCCAGCGGAGAATGTCCTCCCATCTTTTATGGCAGTGGGTGCTCCGTCTCTGGTGGACCCCCAAGGTCCGGACATCCTTGGCGATGGCACGCCAAATATCCTTCTTCTGGTGGGCACTGACCTACATGACATGTACAGGGGAAGAAGAAAAGTCATTAGCAACAGCACCTTCGAATTGAGTGGCCCCATCCCTGCCCTTGCCATGTGGCTCATGCATTCACACTCCTTCATGCTCGCATAACTCTGCCCCCTTCCTACTTACATCCAGCCCTCTCCACCCAGGCATAACCCATACAACTTGCAACCTTTGTACTCACCTGTTGGTCTGGAGGACCGTAGAGTAGCGTGTACTGGGGGAGGACCCCGTCCACGAGCTTCTCCAACTCCTGTGCAGTGAAGGCAGGGGCCCTTTCCCCAGACGCACGTGCCATTGTCTCTTCCAGACCGAGGTCACAGCAGCACTTGCAGTGTAGTTCCTCTCCTGTCGAAGATCAGGTATCGAGTGATTGAACAGATAGAAAATGGCGGTCACGTCCGCAGCGGTGACATCCGCGGCAGTGCGTATCATCACTGCCGGCGCACTTCGTCATTGGCTCCTGGGACCCATAGGGTCCAATGTTAACCAATGCAGCATTGCGCCGCGGTCTTCGACCGCCTACCGCAATGGTGTACAACCCCAGCGTATTTACCTCACATCCAATTGTCCCACTTTAGAGGTAAGGCAGCCGCCATTTCAGGGGCCCACATGGCTTAATTTACAACTGCATCACACATACCTAGGCCTGGACTCAACACACTTACAGACAACCTTTTGGATTATCTTTTGTGTACTGTGTAGCTGTGGGTACATACCTCTGAGTTGCTTGACTCTGTGGTCGCTGTTGTCCTTCCTAGGCACCGTCAGCTGGGACATGTGAGGAGGTGGCGGAATCCTCCGGTGTACCGACCGCTGGTGGACCTGTTGACAATGGATGAGCGATATTTAATCATCACCTACAGGTTTGACCGTGCCACAATCCAGGAACTGTGTACCCAGTTGGAGCCAGATCTGATATCACCAATCCGCCATCCCACAGCAATCCCCCCTCAAGTGCAGGTGCTGTCAGTACACCATTTCCTTGCAAGTGGGTCATTTCAAACAACAGTGGCCATGGCATCAGGGATGTCCCAGCCTATGTTTTCCAACGTGTTGTCCAGAGTGTTGTCTGCCCTGCTGAAACACATAAGGAGCTACATCGTTTTCCCTCAGGTGGAGGATTTGGCTACAGTTAAAGGTGACTTCTATGCCCTGGGACATATCCCTAACATCATAGGTGCCATTGATGGGACCCATGTGGCTTTGGTCCCCCCCACAGGAGTGAACAGGTGTACAGGAACCGGAAGATTTATCATTCGATGAATGTACAGATGGTATGTTTGGCAGACCAGTACATCTCGCAGGTAAATGCTATGTTCCCTGGCTCAGTGCATGACACCTACATCCTGCGGAATAGCAGCATCCCTTATGTGATGGGTCAACTCCAGAGGCACCGTGTGTGGCTATTAGGGGACTCTGGTTACCCCAACCTGTCATGGCTATTGACCCCAGTGAGGAATCCCAGGACCAGGGCAGAGGAACGCTACAATGAGGCCCATGTGCGGACTAGGAGGGTGATTGAACGCACCTTCGGCCTCCTGAAGGCCAGGTTCAGGTGCCTCCATATGACAGGTGGTTCCCTATTCTACTCACCAAAGAAGGTGTGCCAGATCATCATCACCTGCTTTATGCTTCACAATCTTGCTTTGCGACGCCAGGTGCCTTTTCTGCAGGAGGATGGTCCAGATGACGGTGTTGTGCCAGCTGTGGAGCCTGTGGACAGTGATGAGGAGGATGCAGAGGAAGAAGACATTGATAACAGGGACTCTGTCATACAGCAATATTTACAGTGACACACAGAAGAGAACAATTTTTTTACTATTACATTTATTTTCACACTTCTACCTCTATCCTGTCTGTCAATTCGAAGCAGTATATGCGAACTGATTTGTACATTTCCGTTACAGTTTCACAGGTGTGGTTACCAACGTGTGTCATCTGCTTGCATACTTCATGGGCTTGTGATGTGTGACATAGGTATGTTGACATTACATTTTTGAATGGATTTTGTCATTGTCATAGATAATACACATTTTCATAATCACAGACAGAGGAAGTGGAGCTGGAACAGTTCCAATCTGGACAGGGTAACAAAGTGGGACAGTGGGATGACAATCAGGGTGGTCTCATTTCCTAGCTGGGTTCTTGCCATCTTGCTCTGTCCTGTTCCTGGATCTCAGGGACCGCTTGCGGGGTGGTTCTCCGTCTGCAGGGGTTGGGTGCTGGTGTGCTGGTCCTGTGGTGGGGCGTCCTGTCCACTAGCGCCGGCGGAGGTGGTGGGCAGTTCATCGTCCAGGCTAGTGTCAGGGGCTCCTTGGAGTGCCACGGTGTCCCTCATGGTCTTCTGTATGTCCTTCAACACCCCTACGATGGTGCCCAGGGTGGATCTGATGGTTCTGAGCTCCTCCCTGAACCCCAAATACAGTTCGTCCTGCATGCGCTGGGTCTCCTAAAACTTGTCCAGGACCGTCGCGATCATCTCCTGGGAGTGGTGGTTTGCTCCCATGATGGAGGAGAGGGCCTCGTGGAGAGTGGGCTCCCTAGGCCTGTCCACCCCCTGTCGCACAGCAGCCCTCCCAGTTCCCTTGTGTTCCTGTGCCTCCGTCCCCTGGACTGTGTGCCCACTGCCACTGCCCCCAGGTCCCTGTTGTTGTTGGGGTGGTGGGTTATACTGGGTTCCCTGTAGTGGTGGACTCACAGCTGATTGACGTGTCCTTGGAACGGAGGTATGGGCCCGCTGGGTGGGTGCTGTGCTGGTGTTACCAGAGGGTGGAAGGTCAGTGTTGGGCTGTGCCTGTGCGAGGGGAACTGACTGTCCCGAGGCTCACGATGGTCCGGGCTGGTCATCTTGATCCAGTTGGCCAGAGCTGCTGTCATCACTGTGGGCCTCTTCTGTGGGTGGGGTAGAGATGTCAGGACCCTCCTGTCTGGTGACGTTAGGTAGTGGTCCTGCAGGGGTATAAAAGCATGATTATTGCATCTGTGTGTGTCATGGTGTGCAATGGGTGGGTGAGCGTGTACCCCAGTGCTAGCAATCCTGTGTGGGGGCTTGTGTGATGATGGTTGTGGGGGTGTTATGGGTATGTGCAGTGGGCATGCTTTAGTGATGGTTGTCCATGCTTTGTTGTGTCATGCAGGGCTTGGTGTTGGGATGGGTGGTTTGTGTTATTTGTACATTAGTGAGGAGTTGGAGTGATAGGGGAGGGGGTGAGGGTGAGGGTGAAGGTGTGTGATAGCATGCAGGTAGGGTGGGGGATATGATAGTTAAGATTTGACTTACCAGTGTCCATTCCTCCACCGACTCCTCCGAGGCCCTCTGGATGCATAATGGTCAAGACCTGCTCCTCCCATGTTGTTAGTTGTGGGGGAGGAGGTGGGGGTCCGCCCCCAGTCCGCTGAATCGCAATGTTGTGCCTGGAGACCACGAAACGCACCGTCCCCCGTAGGTCGTTCCACCTCTTCCTGATGTCCTCCCGATTTCTTGGGTGCTGTCCCACTGCGTTGACCCTGTGGACGATTCTTCTTCATAGCTCCATCTTCCTAGCTAAAGAGGTGTGCTGCACCTGTGATCCAAATAGCTGTGGCTCTACCCGTACGATTTCCTCCACCATAACCCTGAGCTCCTCCTCCGAAAACCTGGGGTGTCTTTGGCGTGCCATGGGGTGTTGTAGGTGATGTGTGGGGTGGTGTATGTGGTGATGAGTGTGGTGATGTGTAGTGGTGTGTGGTGTTTTGTGCGTGGATGTTGTGAGGGTGATGGCGTTGTGTGCCTCTATGTGGTGCGGTTGTCTATTGCTGTGCTCTCTCTGTCGCCTTTGTCTCTATTTTTTGGTCGTAGGGGTTTGTGGGTGATGTGGGTGTGTGTTTTATATTGTGTTGGGTGTGTGGGAGTGGTGTTTGTATGTGTATCAGGTGTGTGTATTTTGCATTGTCCAATGTGGCGGTGTTTTGTAGAAGTATGTGTATTTTGAGCGCGGCGGTGTGTACCGCCAATGGAATACCGCGGTTGAAAGACCGCCACGTGGATTCGTGTGTCGTAATAGCATGGGCGTGTTTCTGTTGGCGTAATGGTGGAGGATTTGTTTTCGCCAGTTTATCACTGACCTTTGGTGTGGCGGAGTTGTGTGGGTGTCTGAATTTCGGCGGATTCCGAGATGTGGGTCATAATAGCTGTGGCGGAATTCCGCGGCGGTGTATTGGCAGTCTTCTGCACGGCGGTAAGCGGCTTTTACCGCCGATGTTGTATTGACCCCCCAGGTATTGTTCCTTTTTTGCTACAGATATTACATTTTTTGCCTCAACTTCAGGTCAAATATGTGGGCATAGAACATAGGTAGTCCAAAAGCAATATCTGTACTTAAATCAAATGATATACTATTAATGTAATATAAGTAGTGCAGTGTCACACAATATACAAGGCCCAGCACATGTCTGCATTACTTTTTGCATCCATGCACTCCACTAGAATGGTCAGTAGGCTTAGCGGCATCTCTTGTTGAGGGTTTTGAGACAGTACTGTGTCTGGAACTGTGAAGCCTATGCTCCATCACAGGGGCAGTCACAGTACTGTGTATAGAGAGCTTCTCACTATCCACACCACCCAGGCCACTCTTTGCAGCAATCCACGCTGTCTGCATGTTCTCCAATGCATTGGTAACCTGCACCAATCCCAGTGCAAAGTCCCCACTGCAATGTGTCATTTCCACTTGCATGCCCCCAGCACGTCATAACAGCAAAGCAGTTGGATTAGTGAGGCGATTGAGAGATCTGCTGAACCCTTCCAATCTACCCATCAATTGGTGATGGCACCTACGGTGGCTGACATGGTCCTGTTGCATTACTGTGCAGACTTCCTTAATTGCATTCACCATCTCCCTTAGATTGCCTGCTGTAGCTTTCAGTCCTTCCAGCACTGTTGCATTCAGCTGTCACCTGTTGTGATTGAAAGACACAAACTGCCTGTGCATTGATTTCATGTGCTTACATTGTAGGGGCTACACCTTTAACATGGATGCCTCCAAACCACTGAACAGAGATGGGCTCTCACCTTCCTCTGAGCTCTGTCTGGCATCTGCTCTGCGTCTCCTGAGGGGAGTGTACTGGCATTGGAAATGGGACTGATGTCTGTGGATGCATCAACCATCATAAGGTTGTGTATGCACGTCTTCTGGCAAGTCTTTAGAGTCCTGAGTAATCTCAGAGAGTGGTTCCATGTTTTCCTGCATCTTGGTTGTGCTGGTGTAATAGACACAATGTTGTTGGTCTCAGGCCAAGGCTGGTTTCCTCATTCCCCCCTATTTCTGTTTCTGCTGCATCTGGTGTAGGAACATCTGTTTGTCCGTTAAACAAAGTATCCTGCTCTATCACCTTCATACAGACTAGTTGAGAAGTAAGCTTTCCATACTAAAACAGAAAAATAATGCTTGTCAGTAATGCCACATTGAGCTGACACTAAAATTGGACACTCTTGTCTGGACACTTGTCTGAATGAGTGACTAGGCTATGACAGTACTTGACTACATATCAGGGTGACTGTATCAGCTGTGAACCAGCTCTCATACAATGCCATACATCGCTCTTTTTAGACGTATGCATGAATGTATAATTGGTTCTTTCTGTATCTGGCTAGCTGTATGAGTCCCTCTATCCTTTAATTAATTAATATGTGAGCTGGAGTATTTGTGGGAGTTTGCATTTAAACTACGTATAGGTGTCTGCTAGTGCTCATCTTAGTTAGAGAAACTCAAAAAGAACATGTTTCCCTTTTTAACCACAAACTAGTCTGTTCTGTCACCTAGCTACAACATAGTTTAGGTGTCAGAGTAGTGCACTAAAAGGAGAGTTTAACAGATGCAAAAGCAAATTTGAATACCAAGTCAAACTACACACTTTGGGGCAGTATTAAGAAAAGTGGCACAGCAGCCAGTGCAGCACCTCTTTTCTTGCACCCCTTAGTGCCCCCTCCCACACCATGTGTGTGCTGTATTTAAAATACAGCACACCATGGCACAGGGTAGGGGGAAATAGCTTCAAAATATTTGACGCTATTGATGTACTGTTAATTGTTAGCGCCAAACTTTTGGTGCTTACTATGAACAGTACATAGGGGCTCATTGTAACCAATGGTGTGCTCCCTTTCAACATCTGCTCTGAGCAGAGGTTAAAAATAGCCACAAAAAATGATGCAGTGAAATCTCTTAGGTTCAAGTGCACCATTTTTGTGGTCCTCCTAACGGGGGACAGTCCTATTTGCATACATTATGCATGGCGCATGCCTAATGTGGCACAAAGGGTTACAAAGGGGGGCAATGCTTGAATTACCCCACTTTGTAAATATGGTGCAGCAAGTATTGAAGCCTAATGCCACATTAGATTAAAAAAATGACGCTACTGTGGCACAAGTGTTTCTTAAATCTGGGGCTGTGTCTCTGCAATAGTATACCCAAACCATGCTTAATAAGTGATCTTGTGTTAAAATGCAACCAGATTGCATAAGTAATTCACTACATATTTTACAAACTATATCACAGCAGAACTATCTTTGGCAGTACTCAATACTTACCTGCTCCCTGCTGTGAATATGAATTTGTAGTTGTTCCCTTTACTATATCATTCAATATGAGTTTTTCTATCCTTTTCTAAATGCATATTTGATTTAGACTAAGTATGAAAATTCCATATATACCTAGCCATTTCAGTTTATAATTCTCCCCATAGCATTTCTCATTTTTAATCGCAAAGCACAGAACTCTGCACCCTTATCTCAAATATAATTTTTCTACAGCAAAACTTAACATGAATACTTCTCAAACAGGTTTTCTAATCCTCATAAACTCTCATTGTTTACCATTTTGGTGCTCACTTTCATTCGCCTTACGCCTTTAATACATTCTGAATTAAGCAACATATTTCTACAATGTTTATGTGTATATTTCTATTTCAGTACCAAAATGTGCAAAAAACAAGCATAACAATGGCATACCACTCCCACACAAAGGAATCATTAATGGCAAACTTTTCAACTTTACTTTGAAGGTCATTCAATCAGAAAACTAATTACAACCTGCATTTGGTTTCAACTTACTTTACATACTTTATACCACTTATAACTCACTGCAATAGTTATCCCTTTCCAACACTCCTCAAATGATAACCAAATTTGATAGTGTTTTTCGCTGGATCTGCAGATCCCCTGCGGCGCTCAGCATGGGCCTTTGTGTAAACCCACAGACCCGGGTCAGATCCACGGATCTACATAGGAGTGCTGCATTTTTTTTCAATCTACTTGAATAGAATATATGCAACGTTTTTCCCCAAAAAATATACCACACCAAACAATACTTTTAATCAATTATTTCTAGTAGATTTGTGACTACAGACTCTCACTCTAGTCTTATTTTATGACCTCTTCCCTCCTGTAGCTCTGCTGCCATGGTAACTTAGTCTGCAAAATTCTACTGTAGGAGAAGGTCACACGTTCACAACAGTTCCTGAGTGCACCATGCTTACTTTTAAACCAAGTTTAACACGTGTGGTTACATTTCAGAAACAATCAACATATCACAAAAACAAATACTTTTAGGCAAATTCTCTAAAGCCAATCCAACAAGTACTTACTTCTCTAACAATAACACTACCCAGCTTTATGCACCAACATATTTACAACAACCAATTAAATGTGATCTTTCTAATTATAACTTCTGGCCTCCATTTCAATTGCATTCATTTCAAAACTGCCTCCTTCAACTGCAGCATCTTCCTGTGTTTTTACTCCAGCATTCCTCCAAAATTCTCAAAGTGTGGATTGTGGATCACAGCTTTCTGTTTAGTGCCAGAGAGAGTGCTAGAAAGAGTGTCATTGATAGATACCTTGGTCCATCTAATCTGAATATTATTTGGGTTGGCCAGAGTGGGTTAAAGTGGCATCAATTGCTCCCTTTGGTTAAAACCATTAAGGATTGCTAACATCCAGACCTCATGATCAACAGACAAATGCAACATGGTGTTCCTGCAGAACGTGAGAGACTGTATCCTGTTTCTTGTGTAATGATCACCTACACATTATAAATACAAAGGCTTGTTTCAGAGCCAATCCTTTTACCATACTCATATTTTTTTAACTATTAACTTTTTTAGATCTCATGCAGATCTGCAAATCCACCGGCGAATTCACCCTAAGGGCTGCGGTGTCTCCCGCTTTTGGATGCCTGAATCTCGAAAACCTTAAAAAAATATGTATACACATTTGAAAATCATAATTTACTCTTTTACTGTTTTTAAATCACCCCAAGGGGTCAGGGACTCTCAATCCTGACTTCTTCATGAACATAATACACCACATTTCAGCCCTGGGGACCACAGGCATATGTTAGTGGATGACAGGAAGTCTGCATGAGTGTGTGAGTGCATGTGAGAGTGTGTGTTAATATGTGAAAATGGGTATGAGAGTGTCTATTTGGATTTGTGAGTGGGTGTCAAAAGGTGTGTCTGGGCGTGACAATGGGTGTGATAGTGTCTGTCTGGCTGTGAGAGTGACTCAGGGTGGATCCCCAGAGGACCTGCGTCCCTTGATATCTATATGTCTTGTTCCTTTAAGAGCTCTAAAACTACTGAATGGATTTACACCCATTCATGCAAAGTATGCTTTCTGGACCAAGACCTAGCTTTTTGTCAAATCTGGTGTAATTCAGTCCGATGATTTGGTCTGTAGTCATGTATAAATTCCCTATGGGAAAATACATGGGGAAAACACATTTTGGACCCCCTCTTTTCTTGGCCCCTGCTTGGCACACTTTTCTTTAGAAAGATTTGTCAATCGTGACCAAAATAAATGTATGTATATATATATTATGGTTAGGGTCTATTATAGTTAGGGTCTAAGGGGCATATTTATACTCTGTTTGCGCCGGAATTGCGTCGTTTTTTTTGACGCAATTTCGACGCAAAACTAACTCCATATTTATACTTTGGCGTTAGACGCGTCTAGCGCCAAAGTCCATGGAGTTTGCGTAATTTTTTAGCGTGGACACCTACTTTGCGTTAATGAGATGCAAGGTAGGCGTTCACATCTAAAAAATCGACTCCGAGGCATGTGCGTCGGATTTATACTCCCGGGCAAAATTCACGCCCGGGAGTGGGTGGATCAAAAAAAATTACGTACGGCCACTTTTGCGCCGTTTTTTAGCGCCTGCAAAAGGCAGGCGTTAAGGGACCTGTGGGCTCTGAAGGAGCCCAGAGGTGCCCTCCCATGCCCCCAGGGACACCCCCTGTCACCCTTGCCCACCCCAGGAGGACACCCAAGGATGGAGGGACCCATCTCAGGGACATTAATGTAAGTTCAGGTAAGCCTTTTTTTCATTTTTTTTTGTGGCATAGGGGGGCCTGATTTGTGCCCCCCTACATGCCACTATGCCCAATGACCATGCCCAGGGGACATAAGTCCCCTGGGCATGGCCATTGGGCAAGGGGGCATGACTCCTGTCTTTGCTAAGACAGGAGTCATTTCTATGGGGGTTGGGAGTCGAAAAAAATGGCGCAAATCGGGTTGAGGCGAAAAAATTTCCTCAACCTGACTTGCCCCATTTCTTGACGCCCAAGCCCCATATCCCCCTACGCCGGCCCTGCCTGGTGTACGTCGTTTTTTTACACGCACACCAGGCAGCGCCGGCGGCTAACGCCGGCTAACGTCATTGAATAAATACGGCGCCCGCATGGCGCTTCAGAATGGCGTTAGCCGGCACTAATTATTTTGACGCAAAACTGCGTTAGCGCAGTTTTGCGTCAAAAAGTATAAATATGGCCCTAAATGTATTCATACAAAACCATCAGAATTCAGCAGTTATAGTTGTGGTCCTTTCAAACAACTATAACTCATGCCCTAAGGTAACTATAAGTCACGCCCCTGCCATGCAGTTTGTTCTTTAATAATTTGAGTGATAATGTTTAATTTATATTTTTAATGATGTTAAAGCAGTTGTCCTGAGTGCTGTAATATATGGGCTAATTAACCGTGCATGGCAAGGGTGGGAGTTATAGTTACCTAAGGTGGTGCTGTACAGACTTGTGGACTCCTGATTTCAGATTACCTTAAAGTCTATGCACCTCCATATGTTCGAACATGGGGCCATTGTTCTTCTTTGTGCTGTGATGGTTAGGGAGAGGGCTATGAGTGATGAGAGTTACAGTTGCTTCAAAGAACTCTAGCTATGACTGCTGAATTTCTATGGTTTTTGTACAAGTCCAAGTCCATGGAACCTTTGGCCTTTTCAGTGAATTTATAAAAAAAAATTACATTCTATATTCTAACTATAACACCCCTGTAAGCTTTGTTAAAATTCTATTTTTTTTTTTAACATAAAGTAATTTTCAGTACTATACGTTAATCCAACCACCACCGCTCATGGCAGAGTGTCCCTTCCCTGGCCCATTGTTTTTTTGGCTGAAGCTGAGTCTCAAAATTGCTGCCAAAACATCCTGGTTTGATGTGTTGGCAGCCAAACAGAGCTCTGCATTTACCGTGCACAAGCTCTTAATCTTAGCAAAGTTGTCGCAAACTCAAATATACAAATGTGTTTTTCCTTCAATATCTCCTAAACTACTGTATGGATTTAAACCAAATAAGAAAAAGCACAATCTGTGTACCGAAAGCTAGCTTTCTGCCAAATTTAATGTAATTCAGTCCAGTGTTTTGGGCTGTCGCCTTGTTCAAAGGTCCTATAGAAATTAACATGGGAAACACAAGTTTTTTGGCCCCCCCTTTTTCTCTTCCCCATTTTGCGGATCACCCCAAATCTTTCCATGCACAGCAAGATTCACTGGAGAACTTTCTTGGGTGGGGGAGTGAGTTATAGTTACCCTAGGGCGCGAGTTATAGTTACTTGAGATAACTCTAACTATAACAGGTGAATTTCTGTGGTTTTGTATGTTTAAAATGGGAGCATAACTATAATGTTCCATCTCTGTAACCGTTGAAGTTTAAGTGAATTTCCATAGTGTTTTTAATTGCAGTGAGCGTATCTCTCTCTCTCTCTAGATATATATATACATTTATATATATAGATATAGATATATGTATGTACCAAACCAAAAGCCACTTGACAGCCGAACATTTCATTCAGGTGCCTCCGCGATGCTAGCGACAAGCACAAATTATTATCAATCAAATCCAAAAGGAGACGGAGCACTCATGGTAATGCAGCAGTTCAATTTACATTGTCACCAATCACAAGACGTGTTTCAGCAGGAACTGCCTTTCTCACTGGTAATGGTGTGCACACAGAATGGTTTCCACGCGTTTTTTAAACGGAATCTTGCTCTCCCATTGGTCACTTACTAACAATCCACATGTTCCTTTTCCTTGCCTGAATTGTAAAGGAAAATTTAAATGAACAGTTCCCAATTCGTTTGAAAACTGTGTCGGCGCATTAGTTTCTTTAGGTAGTTGGTCCGCCCTCATGGCAAACCGGACACTTTCACATAATAAGGCCAACTCAAGAGACCTTGCTATTCCGCACTCCATATAGTTCATAAATAAAAAATAGTTGCATCCCTCGCTGCCAGTACTTCCCCCTTTAACCTGGAAGCATGGACTTAGTAGTGGGTGCCTCTCCATTTGGTAATGTTCCATGTAGGCAGGCTTTTCGCGGCCTGGCGGTTCTGACCATATGTAACTAAATTCCAAACCAAAAGCCACTTGACTATAATCTAGCTAGTGGGGTGTAATGTTAGGGGTTGAATAGGCGCTCAGGATCCTATATCACACCAATTAAGATAAGAAATGAAGGGTGCTACACAGGGGAAAACACCCATCCCCTCAAGGTTTGAAAAACCTAACAAACAGATAAAGCAATGTGTGGCACTCCACTCATAAAAAAATGAAATACTTATAAGTAATATTGGAGAAACACATAATCAATTTTAATATATGTTTAAATTGTCCAAGCTAGACTAAACATAAAATAAGAATCCACAGCAATTAGAAATCCATCTGTGGTAATATAATTTCAGCCTGGTAATACAATTTCAGCCAATACGTGTTTCGTCATGGGAAATTTCCTTTTTTAAATCCCGAACGACTTCTTCAGGGCTACAAATTGTAAACATATTAACAAAAATTAGGAACCAAAATGCCCCAACTGAATGGTTGAACAATGTAACAAAAGAACCCAAATTCAGACCAATGTGGAAGTCTCATCTAAAAGAGACCATATTGTGATGACTCATGTAGTATTAGTAAAACCACAAGGTGGGAAAACCAGATAGGATTCAACTAGAGTGCTCCCCACAAACACACTGAGATCTTATTTCCTATCAACATCCATCAAACTATTCCAACAAGTGACATCATGCACCTCCAATTTAGTGCCAAAACACCCTTGTGCCAACACATTTCTTTAAGAACCTCTTAAAAAAACCTATTTTAATACCTCTTATTTAGACAATTCTTGGATAATTCATTATTTGTTATCCGTTATTGGATCTAATGGCGTGCATGCTTCTCATTACATGGCGAACTATCTCGATCTAATATAAGAACAAAAAAGCCAAAGGAAAGCATGATATAACTAGATTTCATTGAATATAAAAAGAAAATGCCAACAAGCGATAAACACTTGTTACCAAATGTGACTTTCACCGTGCCTCCGAGTAAGGTACCTGACGTCCAGCATCCAGAAGTGGTAATGTATATTCAATTTTGTTGTACACTCATCCTCTATATTAGACTGTAAAGAAATTCAAAAAATGCTATCTAAATAGCAAATATATACAGAAACAGAGCTCTGATTAATGCTCCTGGGCGCACATAATTTTCAAAGCAACCGAATCAAACCCCCAATGCTCACCTCATACCTATAATATCTTTGCAAACCGGCGTTGCCCAGCATGCGAAAACGCCATAACGCGAGTAGGCGTCTCTGCTCTGTCCCGCGACCCGACCCGGAAGTTAAATACACTTCCGGGGCAGCCATCAAACGCTACTAAACACAATCTATGCGATTGCGCGTCTACTTTGTCACGTGACCCAAACGGAAGTAAGATACGCTCTCGGGGCCACCATACAAAGCTCCCATGAGAAAAAGAAGAAGAAAGTGGACTACTCTCCATTGCTATAAGATCGGAGTATATCGTACTAAGTTTAATTCCATGTGAATATCCGTTTACTTAAATACGGACCCAATTGAAGGAACAGATAGGCTTCAATCAGTCAACAGTGTAAGGGAGAAACCTCACACATCAAACACTCACAAAAAAACATAAAACTGTATTGCAAGACAAAAGTACAATCAGAAATACACCACCCGAGACCAACAAGTGGAAAACGTTAGTCTAGATTAGTATGGGTTTGAGTTGACACCAAACCCAACGGCATGATATACATATGTCCCATGTGATAACATGTTGGAGAATTTTGGTTCATAATTATGTAACAAAACCTCCATAAATGAAGATGAATTTACATACAATCAACGTATATCAAAAAGCAATACAACAGTAATGACAGACAGGTAACGATTAGAGAAAATTACAGATATTAATCGCCCAAAAAGAACTCCAATTCCCTATCGGAATTGAGGCCTGATTCAACAGCCCTCAATCTCATGATCCAAAGAGCCTCTTTTTTGCGTAAGATTAATTCTCTATTACCCCCCCTAGGATCTTTAGGGACATGTTCCAGTCCAAAAAATACAAAACTCTTGTGTGCAGTTTGTGAATTACAGTCAACAATATGTGCTACTATGGGGTATCTTACATCATTATTTTTAAGTGCTTGAACATGTTCTCCAATTCTAGTCTTAAGTTTACGTATTGTACTCCCCACATAGATTTTGGTGCATTTACAACGTATTATGTACACAACATAACTAGTGTTACAATTAATCAATGAACTGATGTTAAATTGTCTACCTCCTTTGGAAAATTTGCTGATGTTGTGGATGCCCATCGGCATACTCCACAGCAACCACATTTGAAAAAAACCAACTGATTTAGTAGAAAGCCATGTTTTACTGGAAGAACTAGTAGTAAAACTGGGACATAGAATACTCTTCAAGTTTCTACCTCGCCGATATGTTGTTGGTACTCTTTCGGGTAATAAATCTTTTATAGATTCATCTTGTAGCAAAATGCTCCAATGTTTATTCATAAATTTTTCTAAAATCAGGGATGCATCATTAAAATTAGTTATGAATCGAACCTTATTCGATTTGTCCATCATCTCACTACGGTCTATAGTTTTCAAAGTGTCACTCCTTTCCAACTGTACGGCTCTAAGCTGTGCTTTCTTCAATAACTTGTTCGAATAACCACGTACCAAAAATCTCCTACCCATATCATCAACCTGTTGTAAGAACTCCTCATCCAAACTACAATTACGTCTGGCCCTCACTAATTCTGCAAAGGGAATAGAAGCTATTTGGTGTCTGGGGTGTGAGCTATCAGCATGCAGAATGGAATTATAAGCCGTATTCTTACGAAAAAGTCTACTCTGAATTCTACCATTCGCAACAAATATCTCCACATCCACAAATTCAATGCTCACTGAGCTATAACGATATGTGAATTTAACATTCATAGTATTAGAATTTAGAAAGTTACAGAATTCAATCAATTTTTGTTCTCCACCAGTCCAGATTAGAAAACAGTCATCTATATATCGTCCCCAAAACAATATGTGTGTTTGCCATTGGGCAGACATTGGGCCCCAAATCCATTTATGTTCGAACCATCCCATGAAGAGATTCGCATAGGAGGGGGAGAATTTGGAACCCATCGCCAGACCTTGCTTTTGTAAGAACCAGTCTTTATTGAACAAAAATAAATTGTTGGTAAGAACAATATTGATCATATCAATTAACATAGCCGTGTGTTCCCAGAGACTTGACGATCTTTTGTGAAGAAAAAACCTGATAGCTTCTTGTCCCAACTCGTGATTGATACATGTGTATAAAGATACCACATCCCTCGTGGGTTGAGATCCCAGATTTTCCCCACATATGATGACCTAGACACAGACCTACTAGCTCTTTGGGACAAAGAGCTTACAGCCAGCTCAATGAAACTCATGGAAATATTAATTACTAACGCTGAAAGGAAAGTAGCTAAACTGCAGGCTGAGATTGAGGCTTTGGAAAAAGAAATTGTGGGTTTGAATTTAAAGGAAGCAACTGACAAAAATTATAACATTTTAGAAAGTGTCCTTTTGAAATTTCAAGAATAAGTGACACAAAGGAAAGCACGAAAACTAAAACGTGATGAAAAAGATTACTTGACAGGCAGGGTGTTTACCTTCTCCACTAAATATGATCATCTGATCCATACTAATCTGACTCCTAGAAGGTCTAGCATGTCTAATGCTTCAGATTCAACTTCTATTAGTACTCCAATTACGAGTGATAGCGAGGCAGATGGCGTAGAAAGTACGTCTGCTCAAGGACAGGATACTACAGGGGGAAATACTTTTTTACAAGAATTGATGAGGATGAAATGAGGCAAATTTGTCCAAAACAAAGGCACAAGAAAACATCACAGAAAACAGAGGTGTTACAGAAGTTCCTACCTGTGGATTTTGGCCTCTAGCTCAGCCGGCACCTAGGGAAACCTACCAAACCTGTGCATTTTGGAAAACTAGAGACCTAGGGGAATCCAAGATTAGGTGACTTGTGGGGCTCTCATCAGGTTCTGTTACCCAGAATCCTTTGCAAACCTCAAAATGTGACTAAAAAAATACTTTTTCCTCACATTTCGGTGACAGAAAGTTCTGGAATCTGAGAGGAGCCACAAATTTCCTTCCACCCAGCGTTCCCTCAAGTCTCACGATAAAAATGGTACCTCACTTGTGTAGGTAGGACTTGTGATCGCAACAGGAAGTGCCCCAAAACACTATCTGGACACATCGAAATTAGCAAATAGAAAACTACCTGTTTTTGTGGGGGGACCTGCGTTTTTGGTCCTGGGCTCAGCAGCCATCTAGGGAAACCTACCAAACCCAGACATTTCTGAAAACTAGACACCTGAGGGAGTCAAGGGAGGTGTGACTTGCGTGGATCCCCCAACCCAGGGCCTGCAGAAATGTTCTAATAATGATTTGCCCCTCGTTAACTAGAAACCAGGGGGTGTTGCCATCCACAGGGGTCCCACATGGACCCCCTTCACTTTTTTCAAGCATGTGTGGTGGTCCCCAGGGTGTGGGTCCATGGGACCAAGCCTATATTTAGCTAGAAGCCCTGGGGTTGGTGGCCCCCAGGGCAGCAGGTTTCCCATAAGGACCTTTTCACTTTTTTAAACTTTGCCCTGACGGGGGTGCTGGGGGGTGGTGTTCCCTGGGACATGGGTGGCCACAGGTCTCCCACATATATTTAAAGCAAAGCCCAGGGGTTGGTGGTCCCCTAGGTGTGGGGGCCTCATGCCCCCGCATATATTAAAATGAAAGCCTCAAGGAGGATGTGGTCCCCAGGATTGTGGGGTGGCTGGGAGGCCCCCACACAAAATCAGCAATGTCCCCAGGACCTGGCCCACCTGGAGGCCTATAAAAAAGAAGCGCGGGAGCCCAAGCTTGTTTTTTACTGCAAAAAATAATTTTAAAAAATGCTTTCTTGCTCCTGTGGGTCCCTTTGGGAACCTCCAACCAGAGCTAAGGCCTTAGGGTGTCTCTACACTGGCCCCTTTTATTTTTTTAACTTTTTTACAGGGACTCCGCTGAAGTTGAGTAGATATATAATTTATGTGTGTGTGTATGTGTGTGTGTGTTGAGTTCATTACGACCCCACAATGGGCTGCTTATGACCTCAAATATTACATCAATCATGACATGGTCACATCATCCAGTGAAAGTAAGTGTTTCCTAAATGTTTATGGGATTTAAAGATATATTTTAAGGTATTGTAGAATTTAAATTACTATTTGTTCTATACTACTAATAAGTGTTAATATTTCTCATATATATCATCTGTGCCCTGGGAGATTGTATCTCTGTATGGGTGGGTTTCTGAGTAGCTGTATAAGTGTGTGACTGGGTATGTGAGTCGCTCTATGGATGTGTAATTTGGTTTGTGAGTGGTTGTCTATGTCCATCAGTGGGATTGGAGGTGACTGTATAGGCCTGTGAATAGGTGTGTGAGTGTTTTTGGGGTGTGTAAGTGGCTGTGTCACTTGTATGGTTTGTGAGGCGATTGGATTTTGGTTGTAAGGGTGCGTGGACTTTTGTATGGATGTGTCAGCTGTATATTAGTGGTTGAGTGGGTATGTAAGTAGCTGTATAATTGGGAGTTTGAGTGTCTGTGTGGGTGTGTGAGTTAGTGTGTAAGTGGTTGAGTATGTAAATGAGTGTGTTAGTGGTTGTGTGAGTGAATGCATATGTGAGTGGCTGTATGGGTGTGTGAGTGGTTGTATTGGTATGTGAGTAGTTATACGGGTCTGTAAATTGATGTTTGAGTGCTTGTGTAGGTATGTAAGTTGGTGTGTGGGTGGTTGTGTGAGTATGTCAGTGGCTTTGTGAGTAGTTCTATTGGTGTGTGAGTGGGAGTATGAGTGCTTGACAGAGTGTGTGATTGAGTGTGTGAGTGGTTGTGTGGGTCTATGAGTGGGTTTGTCAGGGGTTGTATGTGTGTGTGATTGGTTGTTTTTGAGTGTTTCTGAATGTGTCAGTGGTTTTGTGGTTGCATGAGTGTGTATGTGAGTGGTCCTATAAATGATGTTATCAGTGATATAATTTGAAATTTCATCAGTGTTGTCACTGACCATGTTATGAGTGATGTAATTTGATAGATCATACGCAGTGCATTGCAGGAGTACACATTATAGTCAGGTGATGTCAAAATAACTGCTGAATTTGCATGGTTTTGTGTGGTTAAAATCTCTAGCTAACTATAACATCCTTGTAACCTTTGTTTTTTTCTGTGAATTTCTAAGGTTTTTTACATTTGATTTCGTAACTGTAATGTCACTGCAACTTCTGTTTTTTAAATGATTTTCTGTGTTTTTTCAAATATATTTACTAACTATAACGTCCTGTGTCCAGTATGCAAATAACATTAACTATGGATATGGTTGAAGAAACTTTAAAGTCACTAGGCCTTTATGTGATTATAATTATTTGAACATCTAAGTGCCAACACAAAAGAGGTCAATTCGAGGTTACAAATACCAATACAAAATGACAAATCATTTATAAACTGCGCAGCTAAATCTGAAAAGGCATCCCGGTGCTAGTGGCCTCCGAATGCAAGGACAGCAAGACAATAACTAATAAGCACCAGCTACGTGTCAAACAAATGGGTCTTCAAAAGTTTCCAGAAAAGAGATTCAGAGTGTGTCAAACGAACAGAAGCATGCAAGGCATTCCAGAGTTTGGTGGTCAAATAAGGAAACGATCGACCACCTATCCTTGCCCTAATAATTTTTACCCCCATGTTACACACCAAAGAGGCCAGAGAGGGAGAAACCCCTAACTCGGAAGGTCACCAATTGGAAGCATTTGGGTGAGAGTTTGTGTTAAAAAACAATATTGGTTTTATCCAAGTTTAATTTGAGGCAGTTCACACTCACCCAAGCCCCAAAATCTCTCAGACAATCCATGAGCACAGACAGTGCCTCTAACTCCTTTTCCAGGCATGAGAGTATCAACTGTGTGTCATCCACGTAATAGTTAATTCTAATACCCCAAGCTTCAACCAGCTTGACTAGAGGAGTCAGATAAACATGATACATATATGAGCGTCTGTGTAGGTTTGAGGCTGTAAAAGGAATATCTGTGCAACTGCTTTACTACAACCACCACCGCTCCTTCTCAAAAGCACGGTCATATAAATTAACGATTATAACATTTATAGAGTATTAGAACATTGGAGTGTTGGGCACTCCATGGAACTCAATGGAGTTGCTCCTGGCATCTAATGACTGGCATAAGCCCGGAGCTTCAACATTCCAGTGCTTCTCTCATAGAAATAGCTGTGAACAATTGCATCAAGGAGCTTGCAGGGATTTCAACCCCCTCGGGCTCATGAGGCCTTTGTTCTAGTAATTAGAAATTCTGCCCTGATGGGTCTGAATGTACTAATAGCCTTATAGCCCGCTGTAGCTGGCCTATACTGATTATTAGAAGCCTGCCCACTTTTTGAAGACCTTTACCTCCAACTAGTACCTTTAATGTTGGAGCAGACCTTTAGTGACTTCTAATTCAGCTACAGCAGGCTGCAAGGCTATGGTATAGTCTTAGGGAGAACAGTATCACTATTATAGTATTTTACTGTACTTGCATTTTTTTTCAATCTTTTTAAGATTTGCCAATCTGTCACAGACCAATCTGTTAGGAACTTCCGGATTTGCAAATGTACACACATAATAAGATTTATTTTTGATGTCAGTGATTTGATATTATACTATGGAAACCCAGAAAACAGTAAGTAATTTTAAATTAAAACTCATTTTTTAGAAAATGTCACTGAGAATCCCATGTGACACAGAAAAAAAGGGATTTCAGTGGCCAAAAACGCTTTCAACCTAATGTAAATTAAACCCTTCCCATTTTAATTCCCTTTGGGTGTAGTGCTTTATCCCAAACCTCTCCCATTCACATGAATAGCTCCATTTTTCATTTTGATGGCAACTTCTAGTTATCAATAGCCACAGCTCCAGCAGTTGGACAGTTCACCCACCAGCAAGGAAGGAGTTCATTGCATGGACATTTTTCACTATTCCATCAGGGGAGGAAAATGTGGTGGCAAAGAAAGTGTAATGCACTGTATGCAACAAAACCTTATCACAAGGGACTTCTAAGAAGTACTCCCATTACACTAGGCCAATGGTAAAACACTTAAAAACTATACACCCTTGTCACCTAGCTAGCGCACTGAGGGAGTATGTACAGCAGCCTTTGACCTCCACTGCACTTCAAGTTGCACCAGGAGACATTTTACAATCTGCAACTCCAGCTACACATATGACCCTAGAAGTGGCTCCCGAGCTTACAAGTAGTGGCACTTTCTGTTTACACTTAAGTAAAGTGCTGACTGTTGGTGTACACTCAATCCTAGCTATTCTGGATGTGTCAAGAAGACATAAATGTTATTATTTTGTTGAAAACTTGTTGCAGACATTCTATGTTTATGTGCTTTTACAGTTATTTTTACATTTGCCCAGTTTTCATAGATAGGAGGAAAAAAGAAATAAAAAAAACTACACAAATAAAAAAACAGTTCTTGTTAGAACCACTTTTTATGGTTCAAAGAAAGATAAACTATATGTTACATGTTCGTATGTGAATGTTTCAATGTCTGCTTCTGTACATTTATATATATATATATATATCTTAATTTGGCTGGCTGTTTTTTCTTTGTATTCATGAATTAGTTTTAGTATGGGTATGAAAGTAGGTTTTTAATTGGGGATATGGGTGTGTCAGTGATTATCTCAGTGTGTGCCTGGGTATTTAGTGACTATATCAGTGTATGCCTGGGTGTGTCAGTGTCTACATCAGTGTGTGCCTTGGTGTGTCACTGTATGCATTAGTGTATGCCTGGGTGTGTCAGTTTATGGGTCAGTTTGTGTCTGGGTGTATTATTGGGTGCATTACAAATGCTGAAAGATCTCATTAGCAACCTACATTACTACAATAGAGATTCTATTGATCTATGTAAAAAGAAAACACATATAAGTTAATGTTATGCTTTCTAAATTTGCACAATAAACTTTTAGGGCCTCATTTGGAAGGAGCTAGTGCCTGTGCTATGTCATTTGTTTTGATGCTAAGTGGTGGCAAATTTACTGCTCCATATTTACAGAGTGACGCTAGAGGCCTCTAGCATCACTTTACATTCCTGTGTGTCAGTTCTTCCCAGCACTAGATCTGGCTGAGTCAGATACTGGTAAAAATATGCAAGGTAGGCATTCACTCCTAAAAAAACACACAGAAATGATGCTTCAAAATGTACCAGGAAATCAAAAAATTACTTTTCTTTGGCCAAAGACGTGTGGAGTCTCAATAGCATAAAAGAAATAATGCTAGTCCACACCAGGCGTTAAAAATTATGCATTGGCACTGGTACATGAGGAGAACATACTCAAATCACTCTGGCTTTCTGTACAACACCATGGACCTACTCCTACTGCATATGGGAACTCCCAGAGGACCACCCCCTCCTCCACCACCTTCACCATCACCACCACTATCACCACCACCTGCACTAAGGAGGCAGCTCAGGAGAAGGGAGCTAATTTATCGACAGTGCACCTGACTAATTGGACTCATTGAGGAAAAGGTAAATACCTACTACTGTGTGGTGAGGGGTCCATAGTACAGCTCCTACACCTGATTGTGGTCAGACTCCAGACAGCAGAGGACAGGGTTACCAAAATCCCCCCACTGACAAAGCTCATGGCTGTACTTCGCTGGCCTCGGGGTCTTTCCAGATCACTGCAGTCCGAGTGGGCAGAATCTACCAGTCATCATTCTCCTTATTCCTGTCCTCCATCCTGGATGCCATCATCCATCTGATACCCTGCTACATCCTCTTCCCCAACACCCAGCAACTGCAGTGGGAGTCCAAACAAGGATTTTATGTAATTTCTGGGTCCCCACATGTACTGGGTTCCATGGACTATACTCCTGCTACAATTGCCCATCTCTACTGCAACAGGAAACACACCCACTCCATCAATGTCAAGACCATTGTTGACCATCATAGGTAATACACCAAGGTGGTGGCAAAATACCCTGGCAGTGTACATGATGTATACATATTTCAGCACGCCATCGTCAATGAGCGATTTCAGGATGGACAATATGGGAATAGCCTACTTGTAGGTAAGCAAAACTCAAGTACATAACAGATCAACTAACAATTAGAAATGGGTGACACAATGCACATCTCAGTGTCGGTAAAACAGGTGGTTCCTTTAGTATGAGAGCTGTTCCACATACATGCACCATGCATCAGGTTACATATGCAATGCAAATCCACCTAGCCATACTTGTGAATACATCGAAAGCCAGTTTTGCAGATGTTGCATGGTGTAAAGGCACAGAGCAATGCATGGCAGACAGGAATTCTGCTTACCATCGCTGTATACAAAGGAAGTGTTACATATCTGTTGTGGCGGTGTCCCCATGTGACTCTCATGGTCCATCAGGCATGTCATTGATCCAACACCAGGAAGCAGGTGCAAGGTGACAAACCACAGCTCATGGACAGGTGATGTGTAACTGTACAAATGAAGTAATTATCAAAATCACTCCCATGGCCTATGTGTGCTGCGTAATATGGCACATATACATCAATTACCATGAGGACCAGGTGGACCCTGCTACACTCGCTTTACATGTGAGCCTTTTTATTTCTAAATTTCATTTTTACTCTCTGCTTTGATGGTTTTGGGAACTTTGTGCATTTGGGTAGGTTTTTTTTTACAGTTTTTACAACTTTTACTATTTTATTATTTCCCGTCATCCTCCGGTCTGCTGCAGCCTTTGGCTATTTGCGTGTATTTTACTTACTTTCAGCACAGACACACTGCCATTTTGCAGGTCGGGCACCAGTGCCTCATTGTTTCCTGCCTCATTCCTATTTAGGAACATGCTGAAGCGGGAGCGCAGCACACCCCGCTACCCTCGCTTTCCAGGTGAGCCTCTTTTTTTGTCTAAATTACATTTTATTCCTTGACTAGGTGGTTTTGGGAACTTTGTGCGTTTGGGAGGGGCTTTTTCACATTTGTAACAACTTTCACTGTTTTATTATTTCCTCATCACCTTCCAGTCCACCTCAGCCTTTGGCTGTTTGAGTGAAGAGGGTGCCGGTATTCTACTTACTTCTGACAAGGGCACACCTCCATATAGCAGGTTGGTGCACCAGTGCTTCCTTGTTTCGTGGCTCGCTCCTATTTAGAGGATTGCAGCAGATGCATGCAGTAAGCGCGCCAATGGCGAGCTGAAGGTGCGCCTGAGGCAAGCCCATCTGTGCTTGTTTGCACCTGGATGGCGCCAATCGCTAGGCATGCTAGCACTTTTTGACCCAGAAAAGGAAGCTGTTCATCGTCTTCCTCTATCACATAAGCAACTTCCTGATTTACAATCCTGTAACTCCCAGGCTGTCTGCCATTGAGTTTTACACATTTCTGACCCCTCATCAAAGCACTGCTCTAAGTGTAATTTTCACTTCATGCTTAGCATTGATGCCATGGCCCCTCTTAATAAATCCAATGTATGCCCCTGTCAGATTGAAACTGTGTATTCCCCAGACCCTCCAGCTCCTGGCTTCAGCAGCTGGAGCTTGATCACTCTGGTGTGGGTTGCTTAATATGTGGTTATTAATCAAGCACAACACTGAAACACATGGTCTGCTTCTTATAAGGGCCCCTGACTTTCTTTGTATTACTGAGACCTGGTCCAGGAACAATTCTGATCTGACCTCAGAGGTGCTATGCCTGTAGGTTAATCTATCTATAGGCAGGATGGGAAAGGTCGGACGGGTGGGGGTCTTGCTATTATTGTTCAAACCGTATCAATATCTTTTAACATCATAGGTGGAATGGAGGCTGCCTTTTTCAGGCTAAAGATCTCAGCAAAAGATACTTTGGCTCGTATTCTTGTGTACCTCCTGGCACCAGGACCACTTTTATTGTTTCCTGGGGTCAAATCATTGAACCTTATTTTAATCATGGGCACATTACCCTATTGGGAGACTTTAACTTTGAGGATCTCTCCAGTAAAGATACAATTGCTTTACTTGAACTAATGGCAAACCAAGACTTATTTAGGAAAATCAGGGCACCTATTCAGTCTTCAGGACATGCCCTGGATGGGGTCTTTTCTAATCATCCTTATTTGTTCATTAATGAAATCTGCCCTCTGAGCTGGAACGACCACTATATTATCCGTTTTAGCATTGCTGTAAACGTTTCATGCCTTATACTCCGCGTAGTAAGAAGATTACCTGTAGATCAATGAGTAAGATTACCACTGCTAGTCTTGAGTATGCTCTTCATGCCTCCAAACATAGCATAGTGGCATCCTAGGGCTAATCTGCTTAGAGTTTTGACACCTGGGTTCCCTCTTCCCTAATTACATTTCCCCTTTAAAAACTAAAAAAATGTCCAGGATGAAACAATCTGCACTGTGGTTCACGGCCGAACTTAAGGACCTTCAACTAAAGTGTCGAAGGCAGGAACGCAAATGGTTTATTACCTCTAATTATGAGGAAAAACTCCATGAGAAAATTAAACGTAAGATCCTGCTGATACAATATAAAGCAGCCATTAAAACTGTGAAATCTCAGACAGGCAGTAATTACTGTAAGTGCTTATTTAAAACCATTACATATCTGGCCTCCCTTCCCTCCTAGAAACAGGGCACTACTTCCCAAAACACCTGTGATGGTGTGGCTCTTTAAAAAAAAAAAAAGGTTTCTTGATTTATACTCCTCCTTTGATCTCTCACCCACTTCAGACTGTTATTTCTCACCTGCCTCAGACTCCTAGCCCACCATAAAGGGATCATCCAGGCAAAAATTGCTAGATTTTCTGATGCTTTCTCCCAAAGAGACCAAGGAGCTATTTTGAAAACAAAGTCCAGGTCTCCACTAGATCTGTGTGCTGCTAACATTTTCCATCTGGCCCCTGAGTCCATCGCAGAGTTTTTACATAATACTTTCAGATGTATTCTTCAATCAGGCTAGTTTTCTACTGCATGGAAATCTGCCTCTGTTACCCCTCTTTTGAAAAAAGCCATTGCTGACCTGGCTGATTTCAAGAACTATTGCCCTATCTCTCAGCTCCCATTTCCTGCTAAGGCCCTGGAAACATTTTTAAATCAGAACCTAGTTGATTTTATTGAAACACAGGGAGCCTTGAATCCCTCACAAAATGGTTTTAGATCTGACCACAATACAGAAGCTGCGCCTGTGGCGGTCACCTATAATATCCAGCGCCATGTTGATTAAGGGGGTTTCAACCATTCTACTCCTACTTGATCCCTCTACTCCATTCGACATGGTATGGCCTGCTCGGGTGATTCAGCGGTTGGAGGAGATTGTTTTTGGGGGCTGTGTTCTCAGTCTTTTATCTTCTTTTCTAACTGACAGAGTCCAATTGGCCAATAGTGGGGATTTAAGGCTGATGCCTACAGTCTTACATGTGGTGACTGCCAGGGCTCTGTGTTGAGTCTTACTCTTTTTAATATCTATGTGGCACCATTGGCAGCTCTGGTTCGGTCCTTTGGCTTTGAGGTTCAAACGTATGTTGATGATACGCAGATTATTGTGACGATTTCCAATAATGTGACCTCAGTTGCCCAGTCTTTTAGGTAGTGTATGTCCAGCATTGAGAAATGGAGGAGCAGCAATGCACTCAAACTCAATGTTGCAAAGACTGAGGTGTTGGTTTTTGGGGCCCAGAAATCAATGTGGTCCAATATCTGGTGGCCTGAGGAGTGTGGTCCTCTTCCCACTCCTGTAGAGCCTGCTAGAAATCTAGGGGCCAGATTTATGGAAAGTGGTGCTGCACCGAGTGCAGCGCCACTTTCCCTGCGACCCTTAGCACCCCCCTACCTCCACCATGTGTGCACCATATTTAAAATATGGTGCACCAAGGTGTGGGGTAGGGGGCAATAGTGTCATTTCTCATAACGCTATTGATGTACACAGCAGAAGTAGTGCCAATATTTCGTCTCTACTCCCACAAAGTACATAGAGCCCTAAAGAATGGAAGCACCCTTTTAATGCTTGCTCTTGGGCATTAAGGCGTTAAAAATGCTGTAAAAAATGGCACAAGGCTATCTTATGGATTTCCTTGAGTCATTTTTTCTGGCTCCCCTAACAGGGGAACACCCTCTTTACATACATTATGCCTGGCGCACGCATAATGTAGCGCAAAGGGTTACTCTATAAATACGACATGGGGATTTTGGCCTTGTTGGGCCACAATAATTTTAAAAATAATGACGTTAATGTGGTGCAAGGTGGCGCAAAGGTATTATAAATATGCCCCTCAGTGTTTTAGTTGATAATTATCTGAGTTTCAACATTCAAGCCAGCCTAATACAAGTGTAATACTTGTTTGTATGTTATATGAATACTGAGAAAGATTTTCCCTTTCATCCCAAATGATCTATGACAAACAGTTGCCATTGTCCTCATTACCTCCTGTTTAGACTGCTGCAATTCCCTCTATCTTAATATGGATGAGAGAGGAATTAATAAGCTGCAGGTGACCCAAAACACAGCTGCTCAGCTTCTGCTGACCATTCCCAGGTGGGCATCAGTTAGGGAATGTTTGAAGCCTCTTCATTGGCTTCCCATTAAAAAGAGAATTGCTTACAAGGCCTTGTCTCTGGTTCATAAATCATTCTGTTTTAATAACACTGAAAAGCTTAATGCTATGCTTCACTGGTATGTGCCCACAGGATCTTTCAGATCCTCTTCTCGCAGACTGGCAATTGTCCCTAGATTTTGAAGAGATGGATGGGGAGGAAGGAACTTTTTGGTGGCAGCTGCCAAAATATGGAACTCCCTGCCGCCTGACATGGCAGAGGGGGAAATCTTCCCTATTTTTAAAAAATGGCTGAAAACTTGGCTTTTTACCCAGAATGGCTTTGAATGAAAAGGTGTCTTTCCACTGTGTGTGGGTTCTGCTGGTGCCTTGATACCCTTGGGTTTTGTGCGCTCTATAAATGCCCATAACATAACATAATATAACATTCCTCTGATAAGGCAGCCTTGGCTGGAAGGTGCTCCTGCACACACAAATACATTCCTACCTGTGATTGAGAACCGCTATAATCACTGATGCAAGAGTGAATGTGGTACTTGCTAGGCAACATGTGTGCAAGTGCATCTGGAAGGAGCTTGAAAGTGCTCGATGCCCCAAATATTGTGTATTACTTTCCCATCTTAGAGTAGTTGTGCAGTGCAGGAAGTTGTGTAGGTGGACTGCAGAAGACCATTCCCAAATCTTATCCATGTGTTGTGTGCGCATATTGGACACAATGGGACTCATTTACAATCCTCTTACGCCACCAGAGTGTCACTTTTTGCGACGCTCCAGTGGCACTGTACCCTTCTCCATATTCACAAGGAGGCATTAATCCACGTTTCATGTCTTAATGCTGCCTTGTAAATATGGCCCACCCCAATGCAGTTTTCTGTGGCAAAGGGGCATGTACCCATGCAACACCCATTGCTTTTTTGACACTGCCCCAGATTTACAAGGAAACATAAACCTGAAGCAATGCCAAAACTTAACGTCTCCTCAGAGCTGCTGTTTGAGTGACCCAACAAGAAGAAATACTGCAGTACACATAGATGGAGCAAATCACCATTAATGATTGTCTTTGTGCAGGAAGGTGTACCCTCCCTGCACATAAACAATCACCCCAGCAATGCAGGCATCCTTGCACCAGGGCTCAGGGGTGGCTGTGTTGGTGCTAGGCAGATGATTTAGTGCCGGTGCAGGGGAAAACACAGGGATGTGACTGGTAAATACGGTGCATCCCTGTGTTTTGAAAATTACACAGCTTGGCGCACCAAAATTGCTTGCGGCACCGTGCTGAGTCATTTCCTCGTAAATGAGGCCTGATGTTAACCCCACCATGACATGCACTCATGGATCTGGATAGGCAGTTGTGACACCATGTCACTGAGTTGGTATGTGTGGATGCATCTTGTGTGGACGGTATCATGTCATCTGCAATGGATAATATCGAACACTATGCACCAGCTTGCTTGCGTCTCCCTGTGCCCCCCCCAATGACACCATGGTAGCACTGTATTTACCATAGCACTCGCTAGCACAGCTACAGCAAATTTTCTGATGCAGTTGTGCAGCTTTGCTGGACTATCATCAAAAACAGCACAGAATCACCTTAACCCCTTCCCTGAGCAAGCATTAAAAATTATGCTAGAATGACAGTGAAATCTTGTAGATTTCACTGCACCATTCCTGCGGGCCTCCTAGCAGGGGAACACCTCCCTTGAATACATTATACCGAGAGCAGATATAATGCAGAGTAAGGGTTTACAAACTTGCACAATGGTCCCATTTTCTAGTTTGTAAATATTGCACAGGTGGGGGGGACTGTTCTGCGCTGCTGTAGTATAAAAAACAATAATGCTACGGTGTTGCAAGGGGCTTGTCAATGAGCTCCTATGTGCCATATTTACAGGGTCATGACAAGCCATGCAGGGTGACATTAGGTAGCCTTTTAAATATGGAACTGCTGTGAGCGCCACATGACCATCAAAAAAAGTGAGGTTCTGCAAGGAATAAGGGACTTGTAATATGCCCCTAAGTGTAGCAAGGACAGATGTCAACATTCCACACTTGGCAATGTGTTTGAAGGGCTCACTCATACTGTGTAATGCCCCATACTTTATGTAGGATAGATCAACATCACTATCCCCTTTCATCTTCCTAGATATGGCAAGGTGGATTAGACCAGAGGAATATCGAACACCATAGTCATTCAACTTACCAATACCCAATCCATTCTCATATTGTGTTGGCCATGGTAGTCTCCAAAATGTATCTCAAACAGGATCACACTGTGGACAGCAACAGCTATTGACATCACAAGATATCTGTGCAGATGAGAAGTAGGACATGTATACACACACCCATCAAATGGTTGTGCTGAGTGCTTGTATGTATGTTTTGCTTCAATGCTGACTGAGCTAAAATACACATACACTGAAAAGAATCTCTGGAATGCACCTCTTCAACTAGAGTCTTCATTTATTAAATCATTCTGCAAGGATTGTGAAGGAAGGTCAGTAGAATGAAAGTGCACGTTTAAAATGTGGGGAATAATTAAATGAAAACGTACAAATAATCTGCAATCTATGCAAATATATATACAAAGACATATATATATATGTATATATATATATATATATATATATATATAAAACATACACAATGCAAAGCAAATAATAGGAATTACAAATTCATCACCATGGGGCACTATTGCTTCATCTTTCTCCCACCAGCACAAAGTCGTTGACCCCAGATCGACTGTGAAGAGAAAGATCATGAGCTACCCTCAAGGGAAAGATGACAGGCACTGGCGTCTTGACACTGCCAGAGGTCTCTGAATCACTTCACTTCCATCTGGTTTTCGGTCTCTTATGTACCGTAAACAAGCCAGAGAGAAGATTTCTAGAAAACCCCTCTCACTCCGCAAGTCGTTGTTAAAAAATGCTGGCTACTTCCGGTCAGTTTTGAAAGAAACACGTTGGAACAGGCCAAGATCCCAAGGTGCACTCTCTCAAAACCAAACCGTTCCCTGCCGTACCATAAACATCATCCTAGTACATTCTTATCTCTCTAAGCCCTTGGTGAGAAAGAACACGCAGACACGTAGAGTAAAAACATGAGCAAACATGACAGGGGCACGGAAAAATACTTGCAGCTTCTGCACTTCTAACATCTGCACCTATAACGTGGAAAAGGCTAACGCTAAAATAAAGTCAATAAGCAAAATTAATTGCTGGTCACTTATGTCACGGTGTGCTGCTAGGTGAAGTGCAACGAGGAGTCAGTGGTCAAAACACAAATATCATTACAATATAGCAAGGTGACAGCAATATCTGATGCATAGGGACAGACACTAGGCTGTGTAGTGTGACACATGCTATTACATCAAGAGAATGTAAATAATCAATGCATTATCCAACATGGACTTACAGGAGTTCCTATAGGATATATTTATTACATCTCTGTGTGATGTGAGTGAGCTATCCACTTGCCATTCTTACAACTAATACCTGGCACATGTTAAGTCTAGGTAGCAATGTGACCAGATATGTGTCCTTGCCATACCTAGCACACAATGTTGTGACATAATACAGGGACATTGCAGACCCTAATCATCTTACTTTGGCTACTGACAATGGAATGAAGGCCATGACGGGATAAAGAAAGGACAATGATGATCAGTAAAACATGAAATGTGTTTCGCACCATGGATACAAAACTACATTATTCCTAGGCACACTCAATACTGACGGTCATATCTAGATGTGACAAACAGTGCATTTATATGAAGTGACATTTGCTTCACCCTGGTACTTTTACCATAGCAAATTAGGAGATAATAGATACTGGGCAGAAGTCCGATCACTTTGACCTTCGAGATAATTTGGGTTTATAAAAAGTGCAACATGGGATGTTAAAAGATAGGATTTATGCATAATGAATATTAAACCAGTTCTTAGTTACCTTTTGTCTGGCAGTCTTTGTTCTGATTACACATACAACATGACCCTGGAACAGAAGAGGCAGCATTTGATCTAGGAGGAGAGGTTTCACCACATCTGCCAAGTCCGAAAAGCCTATTGTGCCATGATCTAAACATTCGAACAGGAGAAGGCATTGGTGAAATGGGGTGCATTCCCACAGGGAGCACCGACTGTTGAGAGGCCTACCCAAGCCACAGCTTGAGGAGCAGACCAGGATGGGTCTGCAGGACCAGGAGCGAGCACCTCCCCTGCTAGGCACACTGGACCACAGGTTCAGCATGTTTTACAACCAACACTCACTGCAACCTTTGAGCAGGACATGCAGAACAAGATTTCTGCTTTGAAATACAGAGTGGCAGGCATGGAGCACAAAATAGACAATGTGATCCTGCTACTAAATGAGATCAAGCAGGTTGTGCAGAGACCATAACGGAGAAAAAAGTGCCACAGTGACCCTTTCTTCCCTTCCCATTGTACATCGGTTTTTTATTGTAGGAAGTATTTTATATCTTAGTTTGGGTTCGTTGTAGTATGGGGTATGTTTAGTGATTTATAGATTTTAGTAGAGGTGGGTACCCTTTTAGGGCTTTGGGGTTTTGGGGATTTATTGAGGGTGGGGGTTAAGGTATTATTTATGTGTTAAAATAATAAATATAAAAATAAATAAATAAATACATATATGTTTTTTTAAATACTTTAAGAAAATATATATTTATCTGTATGTGTAGATAGCTGATGTACAGATGTAGTTTCTGTTGTCTTTGATGATGTGTTTTGAGGGAGTGTCCTAAATGCCCTAAATTAGGAGCATATGTAGTTCTTAATCGGTTGTACTATCTGACACAACTTTTACTTCCCTGTCATCAAACTCAACAAGCTACAAACTGGACAATGTTCTATCTTGCGATAAGACTACATCTGACATTTCTTCCTTAAACACAACAGTCCCAATGGTAATGAATGCAGCATCTACACTTCAACCTTGAGATTTATGAATAGTCGAAGAATATCCTAGAGAAACTAGGAACTGCTTCCTCCAAATGTACAAGTCTGATTACATTTTATCACTAGGGATTCATCCTCATTCTTATTGGAGAAGGAAACGAAATCAATTAATTTACCAGTCGCACAACTAACTAATCCTTCCTCTGCCTTTAAATTTCACTACAAACTTACTCTACAATTCTTACAAACATATAAACACATTCTAATTCTGCTGTTCTGGAAACAGATGTTTTCCAATTAATACAATTTACTTGTAGTTTCTCACTTAAGAGTACTGTCATATCCCGGTGTTCCATTTTGTCTACTTCTATAAGTTGCAAAATGTCTTCTTTTTCCAATGTTTGTAATTCTTCATTAAAATAGGAGCAGTCATAAAGAATAGGCATTAGGCAGATAAAGGATTTTTCTTCTTGTATGAAATGAAACATTAGCTTTACTGCTGTCTTTTTTGTAGGAAACAGTTTCTTAACTAGTCGGTTTTCTAAGTGATGTTCCACCTCATTTGTAAGAATTCCTACTCTAATATCCTTGGGAATGTTTCTATATGCGCCATAATCTGCTTGTGTATGTTTCTAATTAGTTCTCTGTATTGGAGGTTTTTCCAAATGTTTACATTTCCAATACTTCCCAAGGAGTTTCATCATGGAGTAGTAGCTTAAACACAGTCTGTCCTTTGACAACGTTAAGTTGTAGCAGATCACTGAATGCTTTCAAGTGCTTTCCTCAAAACAACACATCGTAGTCTGTCTTTAGAAACTGTAGCATTCTCAAGTGTATGAAGGCAAACTTTAATTTTGAGATCATGTGTACCTCGTCAATGATTAAAACTTTCAAATTATTCAGTGCTCTTAAGATGTCATGACAAGCTTAATCAAATTACCTTTGGTACTCCAGTTTGTTCTCAAGTTCTACAGGCAACATAACTAGTCGATGTAAAGAAATTCCTGTAACATTCTTCATAGCTATTCCAGTGGGTGTTTTTACTAAACACAGCAAATATAGAGTCTGTAATCCTCTGTAGGAACGTAGTGCGAACTTCAATTGAAAAGCTTTTTTTCAGTGCCAGCTTGACCACTGACATATAATAGTATTAGCTTAAATGATGTGCATGTACACTGTTTCTTCTCATGAAGAAATCCATGTCTTTTACCTACATATAAATTTTTTTTGCTCGTCTTTCAGTTGTCCAACTAACTGTTCCAAGTCAACACTTTCCTGTCTTGCTTGTTGCATTGCAGTCTCTACCTCATTCATGGCAATGGCAGCTTCATTTTCAATGATTGGTTGCTCAGGAGGATTTTGACTCAGAGGAACTGAACGTTGGATGCTTTGTTTACTTCCCTTAGCTTGTAGTGGATCCTACTTAGTTTTAATGGGAATCAGGAGTTTAGCTTAGCCTTCCGATTTGCAGGCCTGTGACCCTGTCACCTAGTGACTTTTAACCTACTTATCATGCTCTGTCTTAGCCCATTTATTTTATTATTTTGTTTTAAGATGGCTGACTTTGTTTAGAGATAGAGTTAGAGCAATTTTTGATTTGCGTCATCAGTGCCACTCTGTGAAGGTGTCACTATGAGCATCAAAAACAAATGATGAACTTAGGTATTAATATCATGTTCCTTTCCAATTATGTGTGTCAGGAATATAATGTACTTTTGCTGGGAATTGTTTACACAATTGCAGCCACAAGCCTGCCTCCTTATCTATTGTTTAGGAACATACCTGCGTCAGGGGTCCTACAAGATCTGTATAAATACATCTCACGCAGACAAGGTTATCAGAGGGATTCCCACCAGATGCTATTGACACCATCTATGCTGCATGTCGCCTTGATGCAGACCTAGTCTCCGTGTCATCATGAAGTCTGATCTAGAGACCTCACTTCAATGTAACAAGGGTTGGGGGCTCTTCTCATAGACACGGTACTGGGAGATTAGTTTTATAACACCTAGCTCTCATTGGGTTAGCGATTAGACTCTCCATGATAGGGTTTTATGGATTTTTACATTTCATGTTTATTGCGAGATGGTGGGGGTCTTTGCATTCACGGATCTCTTTATAACAATTCTGCTTCTTGTATTGTTCATTATCCTACTCATTGCAGTTCCTGCATTTTACAGTAAATTGCAGTCTTTTTAATAAACCTATTGAAAACTTTCCTGCAGTGTGACTGAGACTAGTTGCTCATGTGAGAAAAGGGTAATCCCCGTTCCACCACGACCCTCCTGAGATGTCTCATTCTAGAGTCTATGCTTAAGACTACCAGAATTCAGCTTTCAGTGTTTGAGGTTTTGGTGATGTACTGCTTGTGAGCTGGGAGGGTTGGGCCGACAGTTGTGATTTATTATGGCACTGGCCTAGTCACATAAAAACAAAAGAGCTGTCATCCCTAAACCAGCTGTCTTGCTTAGGAGTGAGGGTACAGCTACAACAGCTATCTCAGCAGCAATTGTTTCTTCCTGTTCAATCTCATCATTTAACAGTTTGGAAATATTGAACACTGAGGGGGTCATTAAAACATTGGCGGTAAATGCCGCTTACCGCCGCGCAGAAGACCGCCAACACACCGCCGCGGCCGCGGAATTCCGCCACAGCTATTACGACCCACAGCTCGGAATCTGCCAAAATCGAGACACCCACACAAGTCCGCCACACCAAAGGTTAGTGATAAACTGGCGATAACAAAACCTCCACCGACACGCCAACAGGAATACGCCCACACTATCACAACCCACAAATCCACGCGGCGGTCTTTCAACCGTGGTATTCCATTGGCGGTACACACCGCCACGCTCAAAATACACACATATTTACAAAACACTACCACATTGGACAATTCCAAATACACACACCTGATACACATACACACACCACACCCACACACTCAATACAATATAAAACACACACCCACATCACCCACAAACCCTTAAGACCAGAAATTTAGACGACGGCCAGAGAGACAGCACATCAAAGACAACCCCACCATACAGAGGCACACAACACCATCACACATCCACATCCACGCACAAAACACCACACACCCCTAAACATCACCCCACACATCACAACACACACCACCTCACATATCACCCACACCACCCCGTGGCACCGCAAAGACACTCCAGGTTTTCTGAGGAGGAGCTCAGGGTCATGGTGGAGGAAATCATCCGGGTAGAGCCACCGCTATTTGGATCACAGGTGCAGCACACCACCATAGCTAGGAAGATGGAGCTATGGCGCAGAATCGTGGACAGGGTCAACGCAGTGGGACAGCACCCAAGAACTAGGGATGACATCAGGAAGAGGTGGAACAACCTATGGGGGAAGGTACGTTACGTGGTCTCAAGACACCACATCGCGGTTCAGAGGACTGGCGGCGGACCCCACCTCGTCCCCCACAACTAACAACATGGGAGGAGCAGGTCTTGGCTATACTGCATCCTGAGGGCCTTGCAGGAGTAGCTGGAGGAATGGAATCTGGTAAGTCAAATCTTTCACGACTTCATCCCCCACCCTACCTGCATGCTATCACATACCCCCACCTTTGCCCTCACCCCCATCACTCCTACTCCTCACATATGTCCCACTATCACAACCCACCCATCCCAACACCAAGCCCTGCATGCAACACCAAAGCATGGACACCCATCACCAATGCATGGCCACTGCACATACCCACACACACCCTAAACAATTATCACACAAGATCCTACACAAGAATGCAAGCACTGGAGTACAGGGTCACCCACCCATTGCACACCATGGCGCACACAGATTCAATAATTATGCCTTTACACCCCTGCAGGACCCCTACCCAACGTCACCGGACAGGAGGTTCCAGACATGTCCACTCCCCCAGAGAAGAGGCCCACAGTGATGACAGCAGCTCTTTCCAACTGGATCTAGATGACCAGCCCAGCCCATCTGGGACCTCAGGACAGTTGTTTCCCCTCACACTGGCACAAGCCACAACAGAGGCTCCCCCTTCAGGAAACACGAGCACAGCACCCACCCAGCATGCCCATACCTCTGTCCCCAGGACACGTCAAGCAGCAGTGTGTCCACCACTACAGGGAACCCAGGCTAACCCACCAGCCCAACAACAGCAGCGACCTGGGGGCAGTGGCAGTGGGCACACGGTTCAGGGGACAGAGGCCCAGGAACACAGGGGAACTGGGAGGGCTGCTGTGCGACAGGGGGAGGACAGGCCCAGGGAACCCACCCTCCACGAGGCCCTCTCCAACATCATGGGAGCCTACCACCATTCCCAGGAGACGATGGCAACGGTACTGGCCAAGTTTCAGGAGACCCAGCGGCTGCAGGAGGAACAGTATTTGGGGGTCAGGGAGGAACTCAAAACCATCAATACCACCCTGGGCACCATTGTAGGGGTGCTAAAGGAGCTCGTGAACACCAGGAGGGACACTGTGGCACAACAAGGGGCCCCTGACCGTAGCCTGGATGATGAACTTCCCACCACCTCCGCCAGCACTAGTGGACAGCAGGAACCGCCACAGGACCCCGAAACCAGCACCCCACCCCCTGCAGATGGAGAACCACCCCGCAAGCGGTCCCTGAGATCCAGGACAAAGACAGAGAACAATGCCAAGACCACCACCAAGAAATGAAACCACTCTGTCCCTTTTGTCATCCTATCCACCCATCAACTGCCCCAGCTCCACTTCTTATGCCCCTTTGGACAATGCACCTGTGAGACTAATAGACTGGACTCTGCCATGGACATTCCTCCACCATCACCCCTGACCATTTTACAACCCCCTCCACTATTTAGCACTTAAATAAACACCCTTAAATCACAAAACTATCTGGAGTCAGTCTGTGCTTTCGAAAATGTGTATTTGCAACAACTGAGGAAAAATTATACATCCATTGTATTGTCAACATACCTATGTCACACAGCTCTAGTCCATGAGTAAACAAAGCAGATGCCACACAGTGGGACGCACATCTGCGAAATCGAAAGGGAAAGTGACAACTCAGGGTCCATACACTGGGTGAAAGTGACAGACAGATGAGAGGTAGAACAAATGTGTCAGATGTAGCAGGCAGTGATGTCTTCTTCCCTGTGTCTCACTGGAAGTATTGATGAATCACCGTGTTTCTGTTGTCGATATCCTCTCCTTCTGCTTCCTCGTCTTCACTGTCCACAGGCTCCACAGCTGCCACAAGACCTCCATCTGGACCATCCTCCTGCAGAAAAGGCATCTGTCGTTGCAAAGCCAAGATGTGAAGCATACAGCAGGCCACGATGATCTGGCACACCTTCTTTGGTGAGTAGAATAGGGAACCACCTGTCATATGGAGGCACCTGACCCTGGCCTTCAGGAGGCCAAAGGTCCTCTCTATGACCCTCCTAGCTCGCCCATGGGCCTCATTGTAGCATTCCTCTGCCCTTGTCCTGGGATTTTTCACTGTGGTCAGTAGCCATGACAGGTTGGAGTACCCAGAGTCACCTACAAATGTCAAGGGACAACTGTTAGACACACACTAACCCTTAGGGACAACCCCATCTGCACATTCATAGGATGGTAACTCGTCTGGTTTCGGTACACCTGTTCACTCCTGCGGGGGGACCAAGGCCACATTTGTCCCATCAATGGCACCTATGATGTTGGGGATATGTCCCAGGGCATAGAAGACACCTTTCACTGCAGGCAAATCCTCCACCTGAGGGAAAATGATGTAGCTGCGCATGTGTTTCAGCAGGACAGACAACACTCTGGACAACACGTTGGAAAACATAGGCTGGGACATCCCTGATGCTATGGCCACTGTCGTCTGAAAAGACCCACTTGCCAGGAAATGGAGTGCTGACAGCACCTGCACTAGAGGGGGATACCTGTGGGATGGCAGATAGCTGACATCAGGTCCGGGTCCAACTGGGCACACAGTTCCTGGATTGTGGCACGGTCCAGTCTGTAGGTGACAATTACATGTCGCTCTTCCATTGTCGACAGGTCCACCAGCGGCCTGCACACCGGAGGATGCCGCCATCTCCTCAGCTGCCCCAGTGGACGTGCTCTATGGAGGAGAACAGCGAGCAGAGGGTCAGCCAACACTGAGGTATGAAAACACTACTTTATTGCACACATTTTTCAATCCGCTATGTCCCTGTCTTAATCTGTATGCAAGGCCTAGATATGTGTGACGAATTTAAAATTAATGCCGTGTGGCCCTCTGAAATAGCGGCTGTCTGACCTGTAATGTGGGACAAGGGGATATGAGGTAACTGCGCTGGCTTTGTACACCTTAGCGGTAGGCGGTCTAAGACCTCGGCGCAATCCTGCTTTGGTTAACATTGGACCCTATGGGTCCCAGGAACCAATGACGATGTACGCTGGCGGTGATGGTATGCACCGCCGCAGACGTGACCGCCATTTTCTATCTGTTTACTCACTTGACAACTGACCTTCGACAGGAGAGGACCTACACTGCAAGTGCTGCTGTGACCTCAGTCTGGAAGAGACAATGGCTCATGTGTCTGGGGAAAGGGCCCCTGCCTTCACCACGGAGGAGTTGGAGAAACTAGTGGACGGGGTCCTCCCCCAGTACACGCTACTCTACGCTCCTCCAGACAAACAGGTCTGTGAGATCACACTGTGAGCATGCTGTATGGACAATGCCTGTGTGGAGTGGTGTGGATGGAAGATGGGGGGGTGAATGAGGCATGCATGAAACAACGGTGAGTGCATGTGCGTCATGGCAAGGGTAAGAACGCGGGCCAATGACTTTAACGGTCCAGACGGTTATATCTTCTCCTTTTCCTCTGTACTATTCCTGTAGGTCAGCGCCCACCAGTAGAAGGAAATTTTGGCGTGCCATCGCTAAGGAAGTCCGGACCCTGGGGGTCCACCACAGACGGAGCACCCTCTGCCGGAAAAGATGGGAGGACAATAGCCGCTGGAGCAAGAAGACGGCGGAGGCCCAGCTGGGGATGGCCTCCTAACGTGGGAGGGGTGCCCGTCGCACTATGACCCCCTGATGTTCCGGATCCTGACGGTGGCGTATCCGGAGTTGGATGGGCACTTGAGAGCATCACAGCAGCCACAAGGGGGTGAGTACACTCTCATTCAGCTAAATCAGTGCGCATTACGAGGTGTCTGGGTGGGGGAGGTGGGCTGTGGGTTCCCCTAGGCCAGGGCGAGTTTATTAGGCAAGGTCCCTTCGTAAGGAAGGCCATGTGGCACCCCACCCCACCAGTGTTCAGAACCAACTACACCTAGTCAGGCTCGTGTGACTTCCATGTGTGCATAAATCGGGGATAGGCCTTGTACCCCATGTCCCTGTGATTAAGTAGGGAACTCTAAGTGCACGGCGTAGTGCAGAGATCTTCTGTGTCTGTAGTGTCCGCCAACTGTAGGGGTATTGCATGCACTCAACATGTCTTTCTTCTGTCTTCCCCCCCTTTTTTGGCCTCCCTGTTCTTGTGTGCAATAGCATCATCAGGCGGAGGAGCAGTGGCACCGGAGAAGGAGGGAGCTGCGTTCCACATGCCCCTGGAGGGCGAGACAACGGAGTCTGAAGGCACCAGTGGGACAGAGGGTAAGGGGAGCTCCGCGGCGGGGACAGGAGCTGAGACCAGCAACACGGGCTCCTACTATGATGGGAGCTCCCTTGCGGTGGTGGGCTCCTCTGTGCCCCACGCATCTACAGGTACAGCCGCCACCCCCCTACCAGCACCGCCCTCCCAGCAGCCCCTCAGCGTGTGCCCCGTGGCCGCTCACCCAGGATGGTGGGCATCTCCTTTGCCCCAGGCACCTCAGCCACTGCCCCTGTCAGCCCTGCTGCCCTCAGTGAGGAGACCATTGACCTCTTCAGATCCCTCACTGTTGGGCAGTCTACCATTCTGAATGCCATCCAGGGTGTAGAGAGGCAGTTGCAACAGACCAATGCATACCTGGAGGGCATTCATTCTGGTCAGGCAGCCCAACAGCAAGCTTTTCAGACTCTGGCCTCAGCACTGATGGCAGCCATTGTCCCTGTGTCCTGCCTCCCCCCTCCAACTTTCTCCACCCAGACCCAAACCCCTGTACCTCAGCCTCTGCCAACCACACCATCAGACCAGCATGCACACACCTCAACACACAAGGGAAGCTCTGGCAAACATAAGCACCACACATCCCACAGGCACTCACATAAGCATCATACCCATGCAGACATACCAACAGCCACTGCCTCCGCAGTGCCCCCTTCCTCCTCGTCTCCCTCCTCCTTCCCTGTCACATCTCCACTCACACCTGCATGCACTACATCTTCAGCTACTACGTCCATCACCAGCACACCCATCACCACACACCGCTCACGTGCACTCACCACCCCACTACCATTCACACATCCCCTGTGTCCTCTCCCAGTGGTTCTGTGAGCCCACCTCCCAAGTTACACAAACGCAGTCACACACCCACCCACCAGCCATCCACCTCACAACAGCCTCCAGCCCATGCACCTTCACCCAAAGTTAACAACTGTACACCTCCTACAACCACTACCTCTTCCTCCACTCCCAATCCCCCTCCATCTACCCATCCCAGTGTGTCTAAAAAACTTTTCATCTCCAACCTTGACCTATTCCCCTCACCTCCCCCACCCCTTCAGTCCCCTAGGGCCCGCCTTTCCAGGTCCCAACTCAGCACCTCAGCCACCACATCAGCGGGAACAGCGGTGCCAGCAGTAACCGGCTTCTGGAGTGCACAACGAGCAGGATGAAGCACTCTGGGCACAAAGCCCCCTCCAGAACCAGTGGAGAAAGACATCCACTACCTCTGTCCTTGGCAGGATGAAACACTCTGGGCACAAAGCCCCCTCCAGAACCAGTGGAGATTCACATCCACTACCCCTGTCCTTGGCAGGATGAAGCACTCTGGGCACAAAGCCCCCTCCAGAACCAGTGGAGATTCACATCCACTACCTCTGTCCTTGGCAGAATAAAGTACTCTGGGCACAAAGCCCCCTCCAGAACCAGTGGAGAAAGGCATCCACTACCTCTGTCCTTGGCAGGATGAAGCACTCTGGGCACAAAGCCCCCTCCAGAACCAGTGGAGACTGTTATCCACTTGAGAGACTGTGGCTTTGTACTTCCCAGGATGCAGCAGTGGGCAAACCACCTACTTGAGAGACTTGAGAGACTGTGGCTTTGCACTCCCCAGGATAAAGCAGTGGGCAAACCACCCACTGGAGAGGCTTGAGAGACTGTGGCTTTGTACTCCCCAGGATACAGCAGTGGGATCTGGCGTTGTGCACTCATCCGGCTGAGGTGTCCCCTCTTCCTTTCCCCCTGAGGTGCCTGATGTATTTATATCTGATGCCCCTGCAGTGTTCTCTCCGTTTTTATCGGGTATCTTGTGTGGGCTTCGCCCATGCATTTTGGGCCCAGTGGTCCACGGACTTTAAATGGTGCAATACCTTGACTTGCATTATTGGTGTATATATTTGTTAATAGTGTATATATATTTTTGAGTACTGGATTTTAATTGATTACAATTGTTACAATAATTTCCTTTTGTCTTTGCATTCTTCCAGGGGGGTTGGAGGGTGTAACTGTAATGTATCAACATGTATTAGTGTGTGTGTTGTAGTGGGTGTGGGTGGGTGTGGGGGTGTTGCATGTTGTGTGTGTCACTCTCTGTTCCCTCCCCCCTCCCCTGTGTCGTAGGTGCAGTACTCACCGTGGTCTTCGCCGCATGCGTTCGTGCTCCTGGTAGAGGAGCAGGAAGACAAAGGCAGGTAGAATATGGAGTTCTGGCTCCTGGTTCCTCATGGGGTGTGTAGAGGTGAGCGTTTTCCCTTCCAAGTCCTGTTTCCGCCATGTTTTTGTTTGTGGTGTATCCACCCCGGAAAAGGTGGTGGATTGGCCTGTTGTAATACTGTGGGCGGTACATTGTCTTCCGCCTGTCTGTTGGCGGTTACCGCCGCAGTGTTTGTTTGTACCGCTGTGGCGGTCGGAGTGTTCAAGTGGCTGTCTACGTTGGCGGTTTCCGCCATGGTCGTGATTCCAGTTTTCTTTTCCGACAGCCTGTTGGCGGCTTTACCGCCGCTTTAACACCGACCGCCAGGGTTGTAATGAGGGCCTGAATGCTGCCCTTTCCCAGTGTTAAAAGAATCTGTGTAACAGTCAAACTCTCCAAGTAGTTCCAGTTCAGAACGGCAAGGCTTGCACAGTTTTAGAAGTGTGAAATCGAAAAACTCTCTTTCATCAGGAGTTTGGCAAATAGGATTTCTGTGGTTAACTTGACTGCATGGTTGTGTCAAGCCAGATAGCCCTCGCAGCCAAATACAGAGGGCCATATTTATACTTTTTGACGCAAAACTGCGCTAACGCAGGTTTGCGTCAAAAAAATTTGCGCCGGCTAACGCCATTCTGAAGCACCATGCGGGCGCCGTATTTAATCAATGACGTTAGCCGGCGTTAGCCGCCGGCGCTGCCTGGTGTGCGTGGAAAAAAACAACGTACACCAGGCAGCGCCGGCGTAGGGGGATATGGAGCTTGGGCGTCAAAAAATGGGGCAAGTCAGGCTGAGGCAAATTTTTCGCCTCAACCCGATTTGCGCCATTTTTTTTGACTCCCAACCCCCAGGAGTCATGCCCCCTTGCCCAATGGCCATGCCCAGGGGACTTCTGTCCCCTGGGCATGGTCATTGGGCATAGTGGCATGTGCACAAATCAGGCCCCCCTATGCCACAAAAAAAAAATTAAAATATTTACCGGAACTTACCTTAATGTCCCTCGGACGGGTCCCTCCAGCCTTGGGTGTCCTCCTGGGGTGGGCAAGGGTGACAGGGGGTGTCCCTGGGGGCATGGGAGGGCACCTCTGGGCTCCTTCCGAGCCCACAGGTCCCTTAACGCCTGCCTTTTCCAGGCGCTAAAAAACGGCGCAAAAGCGGGCGTACGTCATTTTTTTTTACCCGCCCACTCCCGGGCGTGAAATTTGCCCGGGAGTGTAAATACGGCGCACATGACTCGGAGTCAATTTTTTAGACGGGAACGCCTACCTTGCATCTCATTAACGCAAAGTAGGTGTCCACGCTAAAAAATGACGCAAACTCCATGGACTTTGGCGCTAGACGCGTCTAACGCCAAAGTATAAATATGGAGTTAGTTTTGCGTCGGAATTGCGTAAAAAAAAACGGTGCAATTCTGGCGCAAACAGAGTATAAATATGTCTCAGATTATTTCCTTTCATCTATTTTTTTGTTACATTGTTTTGTATATCTGTAATGTTTAATTATTTCATAAAGACACACGTTTTCAAGATGTGCACTTCTTCTTGCATAGTAAGTTTTAAACATATTTGTTTTTCACAGTCTCTCTACTTTCTGGGTAAATGCTGAATTTTCAGAAAAGATTTCAACACTCCATTTTGCCTGCTTGCAAGGGCTAGATTTACACAAGCAATTTTGCTTGACTTCAAGTACAAAATGGCTCAGCTCAACTGATCACAGTATTCATAGGAACCTATTTCCTTATGTAATAACATTTTCCAAATTAAGTTGTACAATTTCTTAGTTACAGACTTTTCAGCAGAAATCTCTTCCCACATCTCAGTGTTCACTGATTTGTAATGGAGGAAGTAACATAATGAGCAACAGCGATGGATTTGTCTGCCACACAGTGTATATCCAAATCAGCATTCCATATTTTGAGAATCACAGAATTATGGCCATTTATATACTCAGAGGCATCTGTTCTGCTGGTATTATATGTGTTTTTTGGTGATTTTCGAGCCAGTGTATGTCTCATTGCAGATAAAAAAAAACTGTTTATCCTTCCTTTGGAAATTACTGGTCTTAGAAATCCAAAACAGCACTTTGTGTAACATTTTCCTTCAGCCCTATATTTTTGACAACAGTACTTACCACATTATGGCCCTCATTATGACATTGGCGGTCAGCTGACTACCACACCGGCGATGGCGGTAGTACTGTCGCCAGGCTGGCGGTGAAGACTGCCAAATTATAACAATGGCGGTGATCCCGCCAATAGACAGCCAATGTACCACCCAAACCTCCAGTGTGGTCAGGTAGCCATCTTCAGGCAGGTGGAAGACAATGACCTGTCCGCCATTTTATTATGTAGCAGTTCATCAGGATTTCTGGGGTGGGATCACTGCCACCAAAAGCCTGGCAGAAACACATCACATAAAAGGAGACACTCACCTCCAGGGACAGAGAGGAGTCCGCAGCCACCATGGAACCTGAACTGGAAGTCCAAGAGCACTAACGCCAACGAAGACGACGACGGTGAGTACAGCCGCCTAGCACACAAGGGAGGGTGGGGAGAGTGACACACCCACATGCACAACACACAGCAAACACACATTCCACACAAGAACAATATGCAGAGTAAAACAACAGCAACATAACCCAGGAGCAAAGAAAGCTAGGACACATAACCTCCATGATAAATAATTAAACATAAACATATGTACATTAATACAGTATGGCCATTGGCCAGTCTACAGTCAACAAATGGCCACAGGGCAATATCCAAGGCCCAACGTGACTCCTGACAGCCCAGTCAATCCACTGGGCAGGGCCATCATTATGATGCTAGGCAGTCACCTCGGGTGGAAGGGTGGGGGTGGTGGTAGGATGAGGGGTGTTTCTACTTGGCAGGAGAGTCCTTGGGCTTGGGTTTGAGAGGAGGCAGGTCTTTACCCTTCTGTTTAAGGGGCAGAGGAGTGGGCTTAGGGCAGGCGGTGGAGTGCCATTCTTGTGCTCCTTAGTGGCAGGTCAGTTTTAGGAGGAGGAACAGGATTCAACTGGGAGCTGGAGGTACTGGGTGGGGGGAAGTGATCTTTCTCTTATGGGAAGGATGGATTGCTAGGGAAGAGGTCAAGACGGGAAAGGAAAATCTTCTTAGGACCATGGGGGCAGGTTGAGGGAGGAGGCGTGGAAGTGGAGGTAGAGGAAGTGGTTGTATGAGGAGTAGGTGTACTGGATTTGGGTACAGGTGCATGGACAGTGTGAGTGTGTGACGTGGATGGCTGTTGGGTGTCTGGGTGGGAGCGTTTATGTTTAATTGGAGGGGGTAGACAGGGAAGGAGAGGACAAACAGGATGTGTGTATGTATGTGGTTATGGTGTCTGAAAATGAGGTGGGTGTGCTGCACGAGGTTGTGATGGTGGTGGTGGTGACTGCACATGTGGTGTGTGAGAGCATGTTGGCATGTCTGCTGTTGTGGTGACTGGGGGCAAGGCTGTACAGATGGCAGGATCTGGGACTAATGATGCACTGCATGCAGGTGTGAGTATTGATGAGACTGTCAGGGAGGAGGAGGGGAGACAGTGGAGGCAGTGGCTGTTGTAGTATGTGCATCTGTGTGTTGGCTGTGTGCACTTGTGGAGTGAAGTGTGGCACCTTTGTCTGTGCGAGTCCTCTCTGTTGTTTTGGATGCATGCTTGTCAGATTGTGTGTGTGGGATGGGTTGGGGGAGAGACCTGTAGGACTGGGAACAGGTAGCTGGAGGGGGGATGAAAAAAACAGGAACACTGGCTGCTGTCAGAGAGGAGGCCAGAGCCTGAAACGATCTATGTAGGGCAGCCAAGCCACTGTGAATGCCCTCCAGGTAGGCATTACATTGCTGCTTCTGGGATATCAGCCCCTGGATAGCATTCACTATGGGTGACTGCCCTACAGAGATAGATCTCAGGGGGTCAATAGCCTCCTCACTGAGGGCAGCAGGGCTGATGGGGACAGGGCCTGAAGTGCCTGGGGTGAAGAAGACGCCTACCCTGCTGGGTGAGCCGAGACGGACAACTGGGTGGAGGGGCTACTGGGAGGCTGGTGGTGGTATGGGGGAGGTAGAAGATTTTGTAGCTGGGGTGGTTCCAGAGGGATCTGCCACCACCAGGGAGCCTCTGTCGGAGGAGTAAAACTGTAAACTTTGTACTTGTATAGCGCACTACTCACCGTTAGGGTCTCAAGGCGCTGTACACATACCACTGTGGAACCCCTCCTGGCTTTTCACAGTGAGGTGCCCACTCCTGGGCAACCTCCAAGGTGAAATCAGGCATCCCAGCGCTGTTGGGGCCGTTGTGGCGATTAAGCAAGCTATTGCCCAGAGTTACAGAGTGGGACGCTTGAATTAGATTAGGCACCGATGTGAGAATTATCAGTTCCAAGGAAATTGAGCCCAAGACCCGCTGAGGCAGGAATTGAACCCTGGTCCCAGGCCAGATTTCTGAATCAGGGTCTGCCGCTCTAACCATTGAGCCACACTTCTCCACTCAATCTGAGTCTGTAGTCATCGCTCCTGTCTCTCCCGTGGTGCTCCCCTCATCCTCCAACCCACTGGTCCCCTTGGCATCTGTGCTCTCCGCCGGTCCTGTAGGCTGCAGCTCCACCACTCGCCTGTGCCCCTGCTCCTTTGCCAGATGATGATAATGCACACATGGACAGGATGACAAAAAGAGAGAGGGGGAGAAAGAAAGGGAGCACAGGGTCAATTACAGCAATAACAGCACATATCGCAAACACATCACATTCACTTACGGGGACTAACACTATGTAGTATAGACAAAAATGACAAACCATTACCTAGGTATACTAGTAGTGAAGGCCCCAAACACTACCATCTGCACACCTAATGGGACTCACTGAGCCCTGTCTGCCATGGTATGCTAGCTGCTCACCAATACCAAATGTACATACTACCCTAAATAGCTTAGCAGGACCACACAAGAAAAGCAAAACCAACATATTGGGGCATGCACTGACTAGAACCTTTCACCCAAACCCTATGCCAGCCAACAAAAAATAAATACCACACAGTCTGTACTCATCGCCCTGTGGCTGCTGTGCTGCACTCGAGTGCCCATCCAACTCAGGATTGGCCACCACCAAAATGTGGGCCATTAGGGGGGTCAGGCTCTGACGGGCTCCCCTCCCTCATTGGGAGGCCATCCCCAGCTGGGCCTCTGCAGTCTTCTGGGCCCAGTGTTTCAGGTCCTCCCACCATTTCCTGCACTGGGTGCTCAGCTTTCTATGGACCCCCAGGGTCCACACGTCATTGGCGAAGGCACGCCAGAACCTTTTCTTTTGATGGGTGCTGACCTGCGGAGGAGACACAGACAGGAGGATACCATGAACTCAACATTTCATTCTGTTTCACAAATGGCTTACATTCAGCATATGACCCACATGAAGCACACACATGACCCCTATCTCCGCACACACATTGCATGCAGCCAAATCCCCACCCCTAAATGACACAATGCCAGCACACACATACCTCTTCATGCATCCATGTCACATCCAATGTACCCATGATGTACACACCTGTAGGTCTGGAGGCCCATACAACTGCCCATACAGGGGTAGGACCCCATCCACAAGCTTCTCCAACTCCTCTGATGTGAAGGTTGGGGCCCTTTCCCCTGTAGCACGAGTCATCGCAGGTCGCAGACACAGGTCACAGCAGCACACGCAGTGGAGAGTCAGGAATTAAGTGAAGTGATACAGAGAAAATGGCAGTCACGTCTGCAGCGGTGAACACCATCACTGCTGGTGTTAATCATCATTGGTTCTGGTACTCCATAGAGCTCCATGTTAGCCAATGAGGAGTTGCACAGCTGTGCAGACCGCCTTCGGCCATGACGCCAAACGCTGGCGGAGTGAGGTCACTTCCCCTGTCCCTGCATACAGGACAGGCGGTTGGCATTTCCTAACACTAGTACTCATATTGGACAATTTAATGAGCATCATTGGTATTGATTGTACATACCTAGACAATTCCAGTCTTCTACATACATGCATGTTCTGTATCCTATGATATTGTGTGTCCATATTTGTTGAAGTCACACAAATTTTTGTTTTGGTTCACTTAGGTACCAACCACTGCGGTGGATGAGGAGGAGGAGGAGGCAAGCTCCAGTGTACAGACTCCTACTGGACTTGGCTACACTGGAGGACTGGCACATCATACTCACCTACCATCTAGACAGGGCCACAATTACTGAGCTGTGTCCAAAACTGGAGCCTGATCTAATTCCTGCTATCCGTAGCACTAAAACAATTCCCCCTCTAGTACAGGTACTCTCAGTGCTCCACTTCCTGGCAAGTGGTTTATTCCAGGTGACAGTGGCCTTAGCTGGAGGAATGTCACAGCCAATGTTTTCTATAGTGCTTGGAAGGGTTTTGGCTGCCGTGCTCAAACACATGAGCAGCTACATCTCATTCCCCTGGAGCGAAGATTTGCCCACTGTGAAGGCTGGATTCTATGCCAGGGGACAAATACCACATTTGATTGGGGCCGTTGATGAGACCCACATTGCCTTGGTCCCTCCCAGGGCAAATGAGCAGGTCTACAGGAATAGGATGAGTTTCCACTCAATTAATGTCCAGATGGTGTGCCTGGCAGATCAATATATCTCCCACGTCACAGCCAAGTTTCCTGGATCTGTGCATGATGCATATGTATTGAGGAATCGCTGCATCCCACAGGTGATGGCACAACTTCAGAGGCACAGAGTGTGGCTCATAGGTTAGCTTGAATCTTCACACAATGTATGTCAGTGCATGTCAACTGGAGTTGTACTCTATACCATTTTGCATTGGTAATGTGTGTCTCTCACTACTTCCAGGTGACTCCGGCTACCCAAACCTGTCCTGGCTGTTGCCTCCGTTAGGAATCTGAGAACAGGGGCTGAAAATCGGTAGAATGAGGGACATAGCCATATGAGGAGGGTTGTAGAATGCACATTTGGTTTACTTAAAAACAGGTTAAGGTGCCTCCATTTAACAGGTGGGTCCCTATGCTACGCCCCTACGAAGGTCTGCCAGATTGTGGAGGTCTGCTGCATGCTGCACAATTTGGCCCTCAGACGCCATGTGCCCTACCTGCAGGAGGAGGGTGGTGACAATAAACCTGTGGCAGTAGTTGACACTGAAGACAGTGAGGAGGAGGAAGAGGAGGAAGAGGAGGAGGATGTGGACAACATGACACATATCATACAGCAGTACTTCCAATGACACTCAGGTAAGGCTGTAGATCCGATCATATCTCTATTTAAGTTAAGTGCTGTGTGCCAGCTATGTTGTGCAAATCACTGACTTTACATTTCCATTGACTGTCACTTACATTCCCTTTCTGCAGATGTTGGTGTGGTCACAACTGTGTACTGATGTGATGATTGCAGACTGCTTTAACACATTTGTTGGATGGAACCACACATTACAGGACATTTACACAGGACAATACAGTTAATTTCATTGCACATTTTCTGTCTGACAAAGCACTATGACACCAGTTTTGTTCAAGGGTGTTAATTGAAGTGACTATAATAAAGGGATAGTGCAATGGAGTGGGGGTGATCGTTGAGGGAAACTTCTGTGTAGTGGCTCACTTTGTTTGTGCCCATGGGGCCATTGGAAGAAGAGCAAAGACCAAAGACCAAAGTGAACAAGGTGACTCAGTGGCACACAAGGGAAACACTCTTGAGAAGCTCATTCTCTGGTAGTGGTCTTGGCAACAGTCTCTGGTGTCTGTCTGGGTCACAGGAAATGTTTGCGGGTGGTTCTTCAGCTGCAGAGGGAGGGGTGCTATTGGCCTGTGGGTCTTGTGGCAGGTCCTCCTGTCAACTAGCTGCAGCAGATGTTGATGGCTGGTGAGTGGACTGGCTAGTGGAAGTGAGCCACTAGTGTCCTCTGTTTTCCTGCATGGTGTTGGCCATGTCACCAGCACCCCTAGAGTGGAGGCCATGATGGCATTTAGGCCCTGCAACTGCTACATGACCTCCTGGTGGTAAACCCCCTGCAGCCACTGGTACTCCAGCATGATGGTGATCACCTGACACATCCTGTACTGTGATTTTTTGTATGCCACTAGGACATGTGTGAGTGCCTCCTGGGCAGTCGGTTCCCTAGGTCTGGTCTCCCCCTGGAGCACAGCTTACCTCCCACTATCCCTGGCACCCTATGCCTGTGTCCCCTGAATGGCGTTCCCACTCCCACTTCCACCAGGACCTTCACTATCTTGTCTGTCTGGTGTTGACTCAGGTCCCTATACAGGTGGGTACACTATTGATCGACGTGTCCTGGTGGCAGGGGACTGGGGACGTTGAGTGGCTGCTGTGGTGTTGGAGTTGGAGGAGTGCCCTCTGGTGGACTGAGTGTGGGATGTGGAAGCCAACTGACCTGTGTTCCCAGATGGGCCAGGGAGTTCATTCTGGTCAGGACACCCAGAGTTGCTGTCATCACTGAGGGCATCTTCTGTGGAGAACTAGGTTGCCATGACACCTGCTCGCTGCTGACATTAGCTGGGGCACCTGTGGTGATGTAAATGTTTTGTTAGGGTCATTGTCTATCACATATTCAGCATTTCTACCTTTCACTATGGGTTTGCTGTTGTCCTCACACCTTTGGCACTGTATGGTGATGGATTGTGGAATTGGTAGTTCTACAAGCTGTCCATGCATTGCTGGTGGATGTGCATGCAGGGCTGGGAGGGGTGTGCTTGCAATGGGTAGTGCTTGTAGGGGTACACATTTAAGTTTGGTCATTGGGTGGTGCACTATTGGAGATGGAGTGGAGTGTAGGGAGTCAGGGTGAGGGAACGGCATGCCATGCAGGTGTCGGTGGAGATAGGTTTTAATGTTGACTAACCAGTGTCCAGCCCTCCAGTGACTCCAATGAGGCCCTCTGGATGCAGGATTGCCAAGACTTGCTCCTCCCATGCTGTGAACTGTGGAGGTGCAGGTGGGGGTCCACTGCCAATCTTTATGATGGTGACATGGTGCGTTGATGCAATGGAATGCACCTGCCCCTGTAGGTCATTACACCTCTTTCGGATGTCATCCCATATGAGTGTATAGGTTTCCACGGAGTTCACTCTGTCCACAATCCTCCTCTATAGCTCCATCTTCCTGGCAATGGAGATCTGCGGACCTGTGCACCAAAGAGCTGTGGCTGTACCCTGATGATTTCCTGCACCATCACCCACAACTTCTCATCTGTGAAACGGGGTGCTTTTATGGGGACATGCCTATTGTGTGTTGTGTGTGTTGTGCAGTGGGTGTTCAGTGTTGTGGTAGGGTGTGTGGTATGTGATGCGTGAAGGATATATAGGTAGATGTGGTGTGTGAGCATTTCTCCAAGGGTTTGGCCTGGCAAGGTGTAGCAGTCTTTTCATGTTTGCAAACGACTGTGGGTTATGTGGTGGTGTGTTTTATAGTGCTGTTGGTGGGTGTGTATGGTGTGTCTATATGTGTTAGGTGTGGGGTTTTTAATCTGCCCAATGTTAGCTTGAAGTGGTGTTGGGTGTCCAATTCCGCAGCAGCGGTGTGCATCTCCAATGGGTGACTGCTGTTGAATGTCTGCTGTAATGGGCCGTGTATTGATGGCGTAGCTATGAGGGTGGTGGGTCTGACAGTTTCTCTCCTTCATTGGGTCTGGCGGACTTGTGGTTGTGGCTGGTTTCTGTTGGTTTTCTGTTTGTGTGTCATAGTCTGGCAGGCGGATTACCTCCTCTGCGGCGGTCTGTTGCCGGCCGTCACCATGGCGGTTTTTTGGTAAAGACCGTCAATGTCATAATGACCACCTATGTGTTTGAAAGCACAGAACTTGCTCTTTCAGGCTTTTTTAATCACTGTCTGGCAGGATAGCACGTCACATACTGTTCCATGCAAGAGAGTAGAGTCATCACTGTCTGTCCCAAATTTTAATGCATTGTGTATCCATAACAGCCTGTGGAAATGAGGAGCATCTCTTGCTTGGTACTCTTTATGCAAAAAGAAATCAGTAAATTCTCCAAAAGAAGGATTTATTTTGTTTCAGAGGAAAGATAGCATAGCTTAAAACCTATGGTTAAAATATCTACAAACATTAGCAGGATCCAAAGATCAAAGTTCTCCTGGTACCTTCAAATTGACATCCTTGATGTTCGAGTTTACTTCTCTCAAAAAGTCAACTAAGTCATCCCACGCGTACTTTCCACAACTGAGTGCCAAAAAAAAGTAGGTGCATCTCGGTTTCTTAACATACATTTCAGTTCACCATGATGATGATACCAATGCTTGTTGGTCCCACATTGACATGCCATCAAATTAATTGTATTCCAACTTTTCATCTTTACCATGAACTTTGTCAAGAAATTCTTTTGCAGACAGGTTTTGCAGATTAACTCCTGTCTTCCACATGCAGTTGACAGCTTATGATAGTCCAGACAAGTCACTTTAATAGTAGTAGGTAGACTATCTATGGAATACATTGGCAAAATCTAGGGTCTCTGAATATAATTTTGTGGACAAGTACTCACCTGATAGCATTAGAATGGGGTGGTCATCATACCGGCCACCAACTGCGGTTGCAAATAGATGTGTAAAATAGCAGCCTCTAAACATTTCTCCCAGACACTGATTGGAGCACCCTTTGCTTGTTTCATTTGATAGAGATAAATAGCATCACGGATAACTTCATTGGAATGGGGTGGATAAATACTATAGTATTCATATATTTCATCTGATTTGTTTTTATCCACTTTTTCAATATGTTCACTTAATGGCAACATTTCATCCTCCATCAAACTTCCATCTCCAACAACATCAAAGTTTAGATTTTTTTTGTTTTTGGTAGGCACACCATTTATTAGACTGATAAGTGGGTCATCACTATCTCTTGCTAAACCCATAGTTTCAGTATTCCATTTAAAATCTAAAGTTAAGTGGCTATCTCACTGGATTTGAAAGTAAATGTCTCAGTGTCTGACTGGCTGTCGTAGTAACCATATATGTCTTTAAATGGGTATGTGAGTGCCTCTATGAATTTGTCACTGGCTCTGTTAATAGGTATTTCTGGATACGTAATAGTGTGAAAAGTTATTCAATTTCTTTTAGGTACATAACTGCTGTCTAGATATCACAATATATGTATAAATCCTCTTTCATTAGGTGACTGCAAGTCTAAACGTCCCTATAGGATTTAAAAAGGTATATCAGTAGCTAAATTAGTCAGTGAGAACTTTTTATACCTGGATGTATGGTGCTCTACATCTGTCTGTAATAAACTACTTTCAGAATTGACAGATCTGTATGAATTACTGAATGGATAAGTGTAAGTGAATAGATATCTCAGTACCTAAGTACATATTTGAGTGACTCTATAAGTACTTCTGTGTCACTGGATTTGTATGTAACTATGTCAGTGTATGAGTACATGTCTTTCTAAATGGTTATGTAAATTATGTTATATATACTTTATTGACTGTGTAAATGAGTGTTGGAGTATTGTGGTTTCAAACACTCTTATTACAGTGTGTCAGTTACTATCAGGCTATAGTGTTCTGCTGTTCTAACTTGCTCCTCTAAAACTAAAATTAGGTGTATAAATAGATACTTGAGTTTCTCACTTGCTACAAAATATGGACAAATCACTTATTTAGTGTAAGTAATTATCTACATCTACTTCCATAACAAAATAATTTTTTACTTAATAAAATGAGGTTTTATAGGCTTTACAAATGTTTCTTCCTCCTTTGTTGGCCACTGTACTTTTCCATACTATCATCTATACCCTCGATTATATGTTACCTTTTACTCATGTATACATTAAAGTCACATTTTTAAAGTGCAGTCTAATTCACATACCAGTTAAAAGAGTTTGCTGTCTTTTTATCAGTACCAGATAGAATGTCTTATCACTGAAAATGTGAAATATCATGTACACGAATGGTATTTCTCTCTAATACAAGGAATGCATTAATGACAACCTTTTCAACTTTGTTTTCAGGGTTACTCATGTAGGAAACAAATGACAACCTTCCTCCTATAGTTGACTTGACTCATACCACTTCTGAATGGTCAGTCTTTTTAACCCTTTCTAAGACCCTAGTAAAGAAGTACAATTTAGGAGTGGTTTTGGGCATATCTGCATATCTGCTATAGTACTTAGTGTGGCCCCCATGTAAAATCACAGTGGATCCCCAGAGCCATATTGGAGAACAAAAATACTGTAACTTATATTCCACCTGGAATAAATGACTAAACGTGCACCAAACACTCCATATTCAGCATTTCTTCCATTACCACTCTCCCTTCATGTTCACAGTCTGGTCTTTTTTGTTCCCTTCCCCCATGCTCCTGTTACCAGAGTGACCAGTTTTGAAGCATTTTCTTTTAGCAGTAGGTCACAGGGTCACAACACTTTCTGAGAGCAGCATCCTATCTTTTAAACCAACTGCAGCAGGTGCCGTTGAGAGTTTGGAATTATCTCAAACACCATTACTTCTTTGTTACTTCTCCAAAGCCCATCACATACGTGCTTACTTGTATTTTACTATCACTACCAACTTTCAGACACTAGCATATTTACACTATCCAATCAAATCTGATCTTTTACATTTTAGGTGCTATCCTCCATTTTAAGTGCCTTTTATTTTCAAATCTGTCTCATTTGGCTGCAGCCTTCTCCTGTGTGCTACTTCAGCTTTCCTTCCAAAATGCTCAAAGTGTGGATTGTGGATCTTAGTTTTGTATTTTGGGCCAGAGAGAGTCCTAGAAAGAAACAGTGGCATTGACAAGGACCTGGGTTTCCCTAATGAGGATATTACTTAGGTTGGCCACAGAGGGTAAAAGTGACATCAATTACTACCTTTGGTTGAAATCATTATGGATTGACATCATACAGACCACATGATTGTACAATGGGGTGGCAATAACCTGGGCATTGTTGCTGGAGTCGGGCTGGAAAGCCTAATGAAAGATACCTTTGGTAAATTAATGGCACTTTTCAACACACTGCCTTGTTATTTCCCAACATTTGGTAAATGCAGAACTAGAAGTGGTCAAGTTAATTCGATCCACAGATAAACTAATCCAGGAAACATGTGAATACATCTGTTTCTGCACTCCTCAGAGACCACAATATGGGCTTTATATACAACAACAATTTACGCTTTGATATGGCTGGCATATATAGAAATGATGGAGCTCATTTGACAGAGAAAGGCAACAAGGTGTTTCTCCAGAACTTGAACAACGTCATCCTGTTTGATGTGTAGCTATCACCTGAACATCATAAACCTAAAAGCTCTTTTCAGAGCCAATCTATTTACTAAATACAGATAATTGTTTTAGTCCCAATTTTTTAAATATTAGTTGGATCTGCAGATCCATTGTGAATTCACAAACAAAAAGCACTCATCCAATACACATCAGCAACAATTCAGGATGGCTCAGTGGATAGCAGAGTGGTTTCATTACTGTATCAGTGGGTGTATCAGTGGATGTGAATGTCTGTGAGTGGGTGTGAGAGCGCTTGTGGGGGGGTTGTGAGTGAGTAAGTGTGTGTGTCTGTGTGGGTCTGTAACTGGGTATGCCCGTGTCTCTGTGGGTCTGTGAGTGGATGTCTTAGTTTCTGAGTTGGTCTGTGAGTGGGTGTGTGACTGTCTCTCTTAATCTATGAGGGGATTGGTAGCTCCCTCTCTGATCTGTGAGTGGGTGTATGAGTGTTTATGTAGGTCTGTGAGTGAGAGTGTTTGTGTGGATCTGTGAGTTGGTTTGTGGGTCTGTGAGTGGGTGGGTGAGTTTCTGAGTGGGTGTGTAAGTGTGTGTGAGGGTCTGTTATTGGGTGCATGAGTGTCTGTGTAGATCTGTGAGTGGTTGTGTGAGTGTCTCAGGGGGTCTGTGAATGAGCATGTTTATGTCTATGTGGGTCTGTGAGTGGGTTTGTGAGTGCCTGATTGCATCAGTGAGTGAATCAGAGAGTGTCTCTATAGGTCTGTGAATGGATGTGTGAGTGTCTCTGTGGGTCTATGAGTGGGTGTCTGAGTGTCTGTGAGCAGGTGTATCAGTGTCTGTTCGGGTCTGTGATAGGGTGTGTGAATGTCTGAGTGGGACTGAGAGTGTCTGTGTGGGTTTGTGAGTGAGTGTGTGAGTGTCTGTGTGGGTTTGTGAGGGGGTGAGTATCTCTGTGGGTCTGTGAGTGGATATGTGAGTATATATATATTTTTAATTTGGGGCGCGATCCACTGATCTATTGCAGATTCACATGGGGGCTGCACTGAGCTCCATGGTGGATCCGCGGATCTTCCACGAGTGAAAAACATGTTTTTAGGCAATTTCCAGCCCAACATACCTACTTTTGGCAACTCTTATACAGAAACATGGGTTCAGGGAAACTCTTCCCTGATCCCTTTGTATAATTTGCATACTGCAGTTCAGCGACTAGCACCATTTCCCAATGCATAAAATGTCAGCTGCAACTTTTTTCTCATGGTGTGGCCAGCCAATCAGGGCCTTGCTTTAGTGCATAAATCCTCATATCCACTACGGGTTGATTCATGAAGGATTTGTGTCCCTAGATATCTATAGGTCTTTTTCCTATAAGTTCTCCAAAACTACACCAAATCACAAAAACACTCTTTCTGTGCTAAAATGTATCTTTCAGCCAAATTTGTAGCAATTCCATTCAGTAGTACAGGCTGTAGTCCTGTCTAAATCCCTATGGGAAATTGCATAGTGAAAACGTGTTTTAATCCCCCCCCTTTTCCTCGGCCCTCGCTTGATGGATCACACCAAAAACTTTCAAGACAGCAGCTGAAGTGAGTGTCAAACTTGTTTTGAAACTTTGTGAGGATTTGTCAAACTGCACCAAAGTTATTGGCAAAAAAAAAATGTGTTTCCTATGGAAACTATGTCCTAAATAATGGAAAATAACTAGCAAGTTATATATATATATAATTTACGATCACTTATTGTGAGAGCTGAACTTAAGCAAGCTGTAACAAATGCAGGAGTTCATTGCTGTGATTCCAAAAGGTGCATCACATGTGAATACCTTTTACAAACATCATCAGTAACTAGCTCTGTTACAAAAAGGACCTATGGAATAAGACAGCATCTTACATGTCGCTCTAGATGCATTATTCATGTGATTCAGTGCCAACGTCAAAGCTGTAAAAAACAATATGTAGGTCAAACTGTGAATGACCTCCGTACACGATTCAGGAACCACAAATCGGCAATAATTAACATGAAACTTGACCAGCCTGTAGCCAACCATTTTAACCTTGTGGACCATTTACTGTCAGATTTGAAGATTTTCCCTGTGGAGCATGTTTTAAAGGAAGAACTACTGGACATCAGAGAAAATTTGTGGATGTACCGTTTAAAATCTCTGCATCCAGATGGACTGAACATCACTGACAATACCACTTGATTTCTGCATAGCTGAAGAGTTCTCAGGACTGCATTGATTCCACATTCTAATTGGAATCTTCACTCATGATGCTTTTTGAAAATCCACCAGTGTCAGCTGTGCAGCCACTGAGCAAACCATCTTGTACTACCTGAGGAAGGCGGAAGCTGAAACGTTGTAGTAGAAATATATTTTTGTTCTTTAATGAGATCATCTGTTTGAGTCACTTCTTTCTTGGATATTACATTTTCTTGTGGCTCTTTGTATCCTTTGGGATCCAGATTTTTGCCCTGGCTGGCTGTTGTTTTCTTGTGATCCTGCATCTTCCAGTATATATATATATATATATATATATATATATATATACATATATATATGACCATTTTCTATTTTTAACTTTAGATGTTGAGAGTCTGTATACTTGAATTCCCCATGACTTAGGTATTGCAGCGTGTAAACATTTTTTTAGAGCGGGATCATTATCCCTCCTTCAGCACACGGAAACACTAGTTCACATGATGAAAACATGTTTAACTAATAATTTCTTTATTTTCAATAATCAAATTTATAGACAATTACAAGGGACTGCGATGGGGACTTGCTTCGCCCCTAGCTATGCAGGACTTTTTCTGGGCTGGTGGGAGGAGCAAGTGGTCTATAATATGCAGGTGTTTGATGAACATGTGATACTATGGGCACATTACATTGATGACATTTTTTGTATTTGTAAAGGCTGTAAAAATCAAGCTGTGGATTTTATAAAACAGTTAAATGTGAATCAGATCAATCTTAAGATCACAGCACACATACATCACTCGGAAATATAATTTTTGGACCTTAAATTAGAGGTTCAGGAAGCAAGATTAACTAGCACTCTGTTTCGTAAGAAACCGTCAGGGAATATTCTTGTACATGCAAATAGCTGTCACCCTAAAAATGTTATTCGCAGCATCCCCTATGGAGAACTACTGAGTGCTAGAAGAAATTGTAGCAAAAACACAGATTTTCTTTTAATAATGGAAACAATGAGAAATAGATTTCTGGAGAGAGGATATTCTAATAAGCTGATAGACAATACATGTGATAAAGTGCTATCACTAGATTGTGAAAACTTACAAATCGCACAAGATCATGAAAAGGCAAATGATGATCAAACCATTAGGTTCATCACCACCTACAATACTCAAGCATGGGATGTAAAACGCATTTTAAAGAAATATTGGAATATACTGATGACAGACGAACATCTAGTAGATTTGATTGGCCTGTCCATCTTTAAAAGACCGATTATGCAAAAGCTTGATTCAGCCAATACAGACAAGTAGAGAGCTCTCTATTCAGGGTTTCTTTATTTGTGGTAAACATAAAGCCTGCAAGGGCAGTAATAATTGTCGTAAGATTCAATTATCGCAACATACATGCCCTTTTATTATTAATAAATATTTGAACTGTAATACGGAATATTGTGTTTATGCCCTTAGTTGTCCATGCAATGAGTACTATATTGGTGGTACGATTCATAAAGCAAAGAAAAGAGTGCTTGAACATATGAGGGCTGTCACTAATGAAGACAAATCATATCCGGTTGCAAGACACTTTGCCACTTCTGATAAAAAAAACAGGGATCTATTAACATTTTGTGTACTTCATAATATCCCGGTAATAGCGAGAGGTGGCAATAGAGAACTAGAACTAAGACAGAGTCCAAATTGATTATTACACATTCAACTATTTTTCTGTATGGATTAAATCAGGATGAGGAGCTCTCAGTCCATGTAAGCTCTAATTAGTCATATTTAGTAATGTTCAGTAGTTTATTGATAATACGTTTCTATTCTGAGTGTATATTATTAATGTGATAAAGTTTGGAGCCCATAATGTTGTGTCTTAAATTAAAAATTTTCCTATCTTATATTTCTGTTATTAGGTATAACCTTGGGATAATTGATTTGTATCAGTGAAATGCAAGGAGCTATTATATCATGGAGTGGTGTTTTAACTTATGGATGACCTTGTCTCATGAATCAGATCACATTAGATGAGTATTTCAAAACAATAGTTTTAGAACGATGTAAAATTCTAAATTGATAATACAATAATATGTGTATATATTCATTAGTAGTTTTGTATCATGGTTAATGTGAGAGCTATTGAGTAATGATTGAGTCTACAAAAAAATGTGAGACAGTTCTGAGAACATGTAGTACAAAGTATGAACACCACTCCAAAATGGCCGACACACTTGCAGTAGAAAGTAGGAGGTGCAAAGAGTCTGTTGTTTATGTTGTTGTTCAAGACACTGGGAATATTTAAATACGTGTAATGACAAAACATCTGTTTGACCTGTGAACAAGGAGCTGACGCTCCAAAACGCGTCAGGATTTCTTTTATTGTATAATAATTAAACACGCATCTGCATTGAGTCACGGCTCGTTGTTTTTCTACCTCGAGATGAATACCTTGCGTGGTCTGTTGACAACGTTTTGAAGATATATATATATATATATATATATATATATATATATATGTATATATATAAATATATATATATATTATTATATATAATAATATATATACTAATATATATTAAAAAACTACTAGTTATAGTAACCTTTGATTTTTTTTCTATTAATTTCTATGGTTTTTTAGAATGTATTTCATAACTATAATGTCACTGTAACCTTTGTTTTTTTTCAGTAAATTTCTATGGCTTCTTTAGTTCTATTTCCTAACTATAACGTCCCTGTAAAGTTTTTTTTAATTTTTATCTCATAACTGTAACGTCCCTGTAACCTTCGGTTTTTCGAGTGAATTTGTATGTTTTTAAAAAATGTATTTACTAACTGTAACATTGCTGTCTGGTTTTACTTTCTCCCAATGTTTCATTATCTATTAATGTTATTATTATTATAACTATTTTTTATTTCTTTTATTTTTTTCTAGCTCCGCAGATCCAGATCCGCAGTGCCAAAAAAGGTGAGGTCCTTACTCTATGGTTTTTAGTTCGATCATGTGATTGGAGTGGGCCTGCTGTTCTGGAACGGAGAATCTCACAATTGTTTATCAGGTTAGTATTACTATACATGTGTTTTATGAAGTGGAGTTAGGCTCCACTTACACCTAGCTAAATAAGATTTGTTGCACAATCATTTTATATTTAAATTAGGGGTGGGTGAAGAATTCCACTCCGCCGGTAGATTTTTCTGAGTTTTTCCCACTGTGGGGAGATCCTTAAAACTCCACGAAGTAATGTGAAGCAGAGTTTTTCCTATTGGTCACCAATGCTAGGTTTGGGAGCGTGAGAGAGAGAAATCGGTAAGTTGGCGAGTGCAAGACCATGACCACTCACGATGGGAAAGCTGCTGCTCGCATTGAAAAAGCTGCTGCTTGAGTAGAAAATCTACCTTAGCGGGAAAAAGAAGTGAGAGCCCTCTGGCGCTCTACATGATACTGTTTGCACTGATTTTACATCACAAAAGAAAACCCTGCACTGGCAGAGAATTGTTTGGCACTTCACGGAGTTCCAAATTCCATGAACTCTGCCCAGGCCTAATTTAAATATATGATTTTAAGTGGTTTCTGGATCCACGGATTCACAAAGGGATTCACAGATCCAATCAATGATGAAAGAAGAATACTGTGTTTTCATTGGTTATTTATGGACCGCACCCTATAACAGTTCAGCCACACCCTCCAGTGTTAATTCTGCTGAGAGAGCAGTGTTTTATTGAGGAGCTCCTGACTTGGGTATTTTTCTGTCCAACCTTTGATGAACAAGAATGGCTTCAACCTCTGTAGTAGCAGTACAGCAAGAGGATTCCCAGCACAGGGGAAGAAGAAGCTGCATCTCCTCCAAAGATGGAAAGTGAGGTGTGGAGATATTCTACTATCAATGCTGGTGAGAAACAAGTGAAGAAAGAAGTATGTCACATGTCCCATCCGCAGGAAGCAACTTTCATAAGGAACTGCAGGGAAATATTCACATGGAACAAGTTCCATGTGGAAACACATCAAGACAATCCATGAAAGGTATTACAATAGAATCATGCATGGGAGAGAAGGTGCATCAGCTTCAACCAGTGCTGAGAGACAATCTAAAGACACATATAACTGTGCCATCCATTTCTCCACAGCTGGGAAGAAAAACAACATATTCTTCTAAATGCCTTGCTTTAATAGCTGTCAAGATTTCATCTCTTCCTGAATTTGTTCTTGCTAATGGCAACAACCATAGCAATGTTTGAGTTTTTTCAAGATGAAGCACTTTGCTTCTCAGCTTTTGTGTTTGCTCTTTTGTTTTAGAGTCAATTTAAAAACAGGGGTTTACAAAGCAGTGCAATCCATGCACTGTACCACTTTGTAAATATGGGGTGGGGTAAATACCACTTTTGAGGCTATGGCAGCGCTAAGGTGGTGATAGAGGCTCTTAAATCTGCACCTTAATTTCTTCAAAACTCTGGAAACTTCGTGGCAAGCTTCACCAGATAACTTTTGGTATTCAAGTTTATTGTTGTGTTCAACAGGGAGCATTAGTAGATGATTCAAAGTAATTCCTTTGATACTGTGTGCAGCTAATCCAATAGGAGTTGTTACTACCCGCAACAAAATGGATTCCATACTCTTCTGTAGATTTGTAGTTAGGACCTGTATTAGAAAGCTTTTTCTAGTGCCCGCTTGTCTACTGACATACAAAAGAATTGGCTTAAAACTGGAACAGTTACATTGATTGTTTTCATGCAGTAACCCGTGATCTATTTTTTCTTTGACTTCCATGTATATTTCTTTCTGTTCATTATTGAGTTGCTCTCATAATTCTTCCAGGGTAACATTTTCACCTCTTAGTTGCTGCATTGTTGTTGCCACTTCATTCATTGCTATAGCAGCTTCATTTTCTATTACTGGGAGTACAGGAGGATTTTGACTGAGAGGTGCTGAACTCTGACAGCTTTGTCAATTTTCCTTTGCAATCTCAGTAGCAATTGTTTCTTTTTGCTCAATTTATTTATTTAACATTTTCGTATAGCTTGGAAATATTGAATACTGAATAGTGTCTTTCGCAGTATTGAAAGAGTCTTCAGAAGAATCAAACTGTCCCAGTAACTCTGTTTCTGATCGCCAAAGTTTGAATAGCTGGAGAAGTGACAAGTAGAAAAATTCTCTTTTTTCAGCAGTTTTACATGTATGTTTTCTATAGTTGATTAAGTTGTCACAACCAGCTACACCATATTTGCCTTCATCAATGTTTTCTGAAACATCATTTCTGTACCTATGGTGTTGCAAACTTTTGTAAATACACATATTTGGAAGGTCTGGAATTCTTTTGGGATAGTATGTGTCTAACATATTTGATTTTACAATATCTTTTCTCTCTTGATCAAATTCTGCTAAGCATTGAATTTCCCGATAAGATGTCAAGACTCTTTTTCGCGGGTTGACAAGGCCTAGGCTAACCCAAACAATTCCTCTAGACTTAGAGAACAAGCTAGCTGAACTCAACTATTACAGCACTCATATGAGCTTATCTCTCTATTGAGAGCATTTTCAAGCGGTAACTGTATAATTTCTTTGATAGAGATGTTTTTGCAGAAGTCTCTTCCCATTTTTCCTTCATCTCGGTTTTCGCTAACTTTGTGATATATTAAATGACATAGAGAGCAACAGCAAAGGAATTGTCAGCAACAAACTGTATGTCCATTTTTCCATTCCATAATATCAGGATGAAGGGATTATAATCATGAATATGTTGGAAAGCATCTTTTCTTTTCAGGTTATATGTATTTTTTGGTGATTTTCTTGTCAGTGTGTGCTTTACTGCAGATAAAAAGCTGTTCCCTCTTCCCTTACCGAGGATAGACCTTGGAAACCCAAAACGACATCTGGTATAAAACTTTCCTTTCCATCTATATCTTCAGTGGCAATACTTGCCACATCTCTGTGTTTGGAAATATAGACCTTGCTATCTTAGAGGTTTGTTGTTATTGTCATCTGGGATGGTGCATGTATCATACTGCTCTATGAAATAAAGCACATAATCATCAGTGTCAGTTCCACATTTTGGGGCACCCTTTATCCATAAGAGCATGTGTATATGAGGAGCACTGCTTGCTTGATATTCTTTACTTCAAACCTGTAACTTGTACAAGAGAAGGATTTGTTTTATTGCACATGAAAGCCTGCATTGCTTGGAACTTGTGATTGAAATACCTACATACATTAGCAGTATCCAAAGAGCAAAGTTCTCCTGCTGTCTTCAAATGCATACCCTTTATGTTATAGTTCGCTACTCTTAGAAATTCTAGTAAATCATCCCATGCATACTCTGTACAACTAATTGCTGCAAACCAAATAGGAGGACCTACATTACGTAGCATACATTTACCTTACCCATGACAACAGTACCAGTATTCATTAGTGGCACGTTGAAATGCCATCAAATTAATTAAGTTGTACTCCAGATTTTCATCATTTCCTTGTATTTTATCAACAAAATCTCTTGCAGAAAGATTTTGGACATTAACTCCTGTCTTAAGGATATGGTTAGCAGCATATGAGAGTCCAGACAAAGAACTCTCAAATATAACAGGTGAAATATATAAGTAATACATTGTCCAAACCTAGGGTCCTCTGCTGGTATTTGTGCAGGTCGGTCATCATAACGGCAACCTACTGCTGGGGGAATAGGGGTGGAAAGCAACAAGCCTTTAAACATTTTTCCCAGACACTCAAAGGAGCTCATCTAGCTTGTTTCATTTGAAACAAATCAGTAGCATCTCCAGCAACATTTTTGGAATGTATTGGATGAATATTACAGTGTTTATATATAGCTTCTGATTTCTCTTTATCCACTTTTTCATTGAGACTGTAGTACTTGATCTTGAACACAACTTACACCTCCAGTAATACCAATATTTCTATAAATATGCTATTTTCTTTCAAAACCCACAGTATTATCATTTTATTTAAATTTAGAGGTAAATTGCTTGAAATGGATATACAGTTTGTATTGAAATTGATTCACACACATTTAATTCATTAAGTTCATGTGGCATGGGTACCAACTCAAATTTATTATGTATTGTCCTAGCTGACATTTTATTCTATTGTAACATTTCATAACAATACTTACATATTATTTGCTTTGTGGCTAAATCAAAGTGTTCGTCTACAAATAGATAAGCACCAAATGCCTGCCAGTTATTACTGTTGCCTTCCTCAGCTTTAGAAAATACATCTACATTATGAGTTTGGTTTTTATAGTGAGTATAGTGACAAAAAGCACAAACATGCATTGGTTCCCCAGATCACACAAAATTGAACGTGTCTATTTCTTTAAAAAAATATGTAAATACTAATTTCTGTGTCTACTTGTTCTATACCTCCAATCAGCACCTGGTCATTCTTCCTATTCCTTTTTTAGATCCAAAGAAGCGGAATCGAATGTCTGCAGAAACTTTCTCAACCTCTGCTGTGGTACCATGTAACAGAGCTCTATTCAAATCTCTTAAACATAAAGCTGGCGTTTTCACATAAATCTTCATTCTATTCAATATTAAAATAGAAAGTTTCCTCTTTACAAGAAATGCTTTACCAATTATGATCTCAATATGATGCTCTTGCTTTATAATAGCACTTCTCCTCTTATACTTCTTCATCTTCTACCACACATTTTGAAGTATTCTATTATGAAACATGTTTACTCTTACTTTCTTAAATTGTTGCTGACTGCGGATTCCTATTAGATTTCTTAATTTTCATAACATCCATTTGTTCCTCTTTATCACTACATTCCAAGCTTGTAGTTTTAATTGATGTCTTTCTCTGATTTTGCATTGTAGGAAAGTACCATCTTGCTTGGCATGTTACCCCCATATTTCACTGTATATATGTTGTTTTAGTCTATGTGTCACTGGGACCCTGCCAGGCAGGGCTCCAGTGCTCATAAGTATGTGCCCTGTATGTGTTCCCTGTGTGATGCCTAACTCTCTCACTGAGGCTCTGCTAACCAGAACCTCAGTGGTTATGCTCTCTCTGCTTTCCAAATTTGTCACTAACAGGCTAGTGACTAAATTTACCAATTCACATTGGCATACTGGTACACCCATATAATTCCCTAGTATATGGTACTGAGGTACCCAGGGTATTGGGGATCCAGGAGATCCCTATGGGCTACAGCATTTCTTTTGCCACCCATAGGGAGCTCTGACAATTCTTACACAGACCTGCCAGTGCAGCCTGAGTGAAATAACGTCCACGTTATTTCACAGCCATTTACCACTGCACTTAAGTAACTTATAAGTCACCTATATGTCTAACCTTCACCTAGTGAAGGTTGGGTGCAAAGTTGCTTAGTGTGTGGGCACCCTGGCACTAGCCAAGGTGCCCCCACATCGTTCAGGGGAAATTCCCCGGACTTTGTGAGTGCGGGGACACCATTACACGCGTGCACTGTACATAGGTCACTACCTATGAACAGCATCACAATGGTAACTCCGAACAGTGCCATGTAACATTTCTAAGATCATGGAATTGTCACCACAATGCCATTCTGGCATTGGGAGGACAATTCCATGATCCCCGGGTCTCTAGCACAGAACCCGGGTACTGCCAAACTGCCTTTCCAGGGTCTCCACTGCAGCTGCTGCTGCTGCCAACCTCTCAGCCAGTTTCTACCCTCCTGGGGTCCAGGCAGCCCTGGCCCAGGAAGGCAGAACAAAGGACTTCCTCTGAAAGAGGGTGTAACACCCTCTCCCTTTGGAAATAGGTGTGAAGGCTGGGGAGGAGTAGCCTCCCCCAGCCTCCGAAAATGCTTTGATGGGCACAGATGGTGCCCATCTCTGCATAAGCCAGTCTACACCGGTTCAGGGATCCCCCAGCCCTGCTCTGGCGTGAAACTGGACAAAGGAAAGGGGAGTGACCACTCCCCTGACCTGCACCTCCCAGGGGAGGTGTCCAGAGTTCCTCCAGCGTGTCCCAGACCTCTGACATCTTGGAAACAGAGGTGTTTGTGGCACACTGGACTGGTCTGAGTGGCCAGTGCCAGTAGGTGACGTCAGAGGCTCCTTCTGATAGGCTCTTACCTCTCTTGGTAGCCAATCCTCCTTCCTACGTAGCCAAACCTCCTTTTCTAGCTATTTAGGGTCTCTGCTTTGGGGAATTCTTCAGATAATGAATGCAAGAGCTCACCAGAGTTCCTCTGCATCTCCCTCTTCACCTTCTGCCAAAGGGTCGACCGCTGACTGCTCAGGACGCCTGCAAAACCGCAACAAAGTAGCAAGACGACTACTAGCAACCTTACATCGCTTCATCCTGCCAGCTTTCTCGACTGTTTACAGGTGGTGCATGCTCTGGGGGTAGCCTGCCTCCTCTCTGCACCAGGAGCTCTGAAGAAATCTCCCGTGGGTCGACTGAATCTTCCCCCTGCAACCGCAGGCAACAAAAGACTGCATCACTGGTCCTCTGGGTCCTCTCTCAGCACGACGAGCGTGGTCCCTGGAACTCAGAAACTCTGTCCAAGTGACTCCCACAGTCTAGTGACTCTTCAGTCCAAGTTTGGTGGAGGTAAGTCCTTGCCTCCCCACGCTAGACTGCATTGCTGAGTACCGCGTGATTTGCAGCTGCTCCAGCTCCTGTGCACCCTTCCAGGATTTCCTTTGTGCAGAGCCAAGCCTGGGTCCCCGACACTCTAACCTGCAGTGCACAACCTTCTGAGTTGTCTTCCGGCATCGTGGGACTCCCTTTTGTGACTTTGGGTGGACTCCGGTTCACTTTTCTTCTAAGTGCCTGTTCAGGTACTTCTGTGGGTGCTGCCTGCTTCTGTGAGGGCTCCCTACGTTGCTGGGCAAGCCCTCTGTCTCCTCCTCCAAGTGGGGACATCCTGGTCCCTCCTGAGCCACAGCAGCATCCAAAAACCCTAACTGCAACCTTTGCAGCTAGCAAGGCCTGTTTGCAGTCTTTCTGCGTGGGAATACCTCTGCAAGCTTCTTCACGACGTGGGACATCCATCCTCCAAAGGGGAAGTTCCTAGTCCTCTTCATTCTTGAAGAACACCAAGCTTCTTCCAACAGGTGGCAGCTTCTTTGCACCCTCAACTGGCATTTCTTGGGCTCACTGTCGCGAATCTTGGACTTGGTCCCCTTGTCTTACAGGTACTCAGGTCCAGAAATCCACTGTTGTTGCATTGCTGGTGTTTGTTCTTCCTGCAGAATCCCCCTATCACAACTTCTGTGCTCTCTGGGAGTAGTAGGTGCACTTTACACCTGCCTTTCAGGGTCTTGGGGTGGACTATTTTTCTAACCCTCACTGTTTTCTTACAGTCCCAGCGACCCGCTACAAGCTCACATAGGTTTGGGGTCCATTCGTGGTTCGCATTCCACTTTTGGAGTATATGGTTTGTGTTGCCCCTATACCTATGTGCTCCTACTGCAATCTATTGTAACTTTACACTGCTTGCATTACTTTTCTTGCTATTACCTGCATAATTTTGGTTTGTGTACATATATCTTGTGTATATATCTTATCCTCATACTGAGGGTACTCACTGAGATACTTTTGGCATATTGTCATAAAAATAAAGTACCTTTATTTTTAGTACTTCTGTGTATTGTGTTTTCTTATGATATTGTGCATATAACACCAGTGCTATAGTAGGAGCTTTACATGTCTCCTAGTTCATCCTAAGCTGCTTTGCCATAGCTACCTTCTATCAGCCTAATCTGCTAGAAACACCTCTTCTACACTAATAAGGGATAACTAGACCTGGCACAAGGTGTAAGTACCTCTGGTACCCACTACAAGCCAGGCCAGCCTCCTACATGCATTTTACAGCATATATTTTTTAAAACACCCCTTAGTACTCTTACCAGTGGCTGTTTTCTTTCTCTGGGCATGTTCAGCCTTATTTGTTTTTTTACTGTCAGTTTTAAGCAGGTAATACAATTGGTTGTGTTTTTCCATCTTTCTCATTTGTTAGACACACTGCATCTTCTTATTCAGAAATAAGTAACTGGAAAACAAATAAAGAATACATTTACCCATACAGACAACAGCTTAAGAAGAACATTTTCTAATCCAAAGTTCACTTGATAGTAAATATGCAAACATACACTACATCAGTATGTACCTGGATCTGTCAGATTATGGCCCTCATTACAACCCTGGCGGTTGGTGGTAAAGTGGTGGTAATACTGCCAACCGGCCGGTGGTAATAACAGCCAAATTATAACCATGGCGCAAGGATCTCTGATAGACAGCCAATGTACCACACCACCCACCAGGGCATAAACAACAGGCACCACTGCGGTATCTGCCTTTAACCAGGCAGAAGTTAATGTTCAGCCCACCATATTAAGACACATCAATCCACCACCTTTTCTGGGGCGGTACCAATGACGTCAAAAGCCTGGCAGAAACAGACCTCAGAAGGTAAAGTACTCACCATTGAAGACAGAGGGAACAACCACGCCACCATGGAGCCCGAGCTGCATGTCTTTCCCATGATCTTCTACGTGCTGATCCACCACGAACACCAACGCCGGCGAAGACATCGACGGTGAGTACAGCCACTTAGCACACAAGGGAGGGGGGAGGGAAACAAGAGTGACACACACACGCACAACACACACCCCACACATACACACAACCAGCTGCATTATTAAAATATTTTACCCCGCAACTCGGATGAATAATGCAAGGACAAAATGCTTTTGAAAAAGTGAATGTAATGAGAGCAACACATCTAGAAAAATAATTTAGGAAAGAGAATAGATATATACATATGTACATAAAAAGGGACACAGCCCTAAGTCCAAGGCCACACATGTCACCTGCATCAAAACTGAGAGAACACTGCAGGGCCATCAGTTGGTAAATAGACAGGCATCTCAGTGGGATGGGGGGTGCACCTCAGCCGGGGGATGGCACAAGTCCACTGGTTTTGGAAGGGGCAACATACTCTGTGCTTGGTTCTGGGGAGTGGAAGGCCACAGTCTCTCAAGTGGGTGACTTGCCTACCTGCTCTGGAGGGGGCAACATGCCCTGTGCTTGGTCCTGGGGAGTGCAAGGCCACAGTCACATGAGTGGGTGACTTACCCACCGGTTCTGAAGGGGGCCTTGTGCCCTGTGCTCTTGATCCTGGTGTGTCTTGGCTATGTGTGTTTCTTACTCACCAGTTCTGGAGGGGGCCTCTTGCCCTGTGCTCTTGATCCTGGGGATTCCAAGGTCACATCTTCTCAGGTGGGTGTCATACCTACTAGATTTACAGGTGGCAGGCCGCACAGCAGACCATGGAAGTAGGATTACATACCGTCTGCCAGCGGTGATGGCTGTTCAGTGGTGGTGGTGCTGCTGGTGGATGGGAGGCTCCTGCCCATCCCCTGCAGCCTCTGACGGCTGACCACTGGAGGTGGTGGTGCTTCTGGTGGGGGGAGGCTCCTGCCCATCCCCTGCAGCCTTGGACGGCTGCCCACTGGAGGTGGTGGTGCTTCTGGTGGGGGGATGCTCCTGCCCTTCCCCTGCAGCCTCGAAAAGCTGCACAACCATGGTTGGTGGTGGGGTCTCTGTCACAGTTCCTGTCCCAGGCCCCTTGGCCTTCCTGCCTGCTGGCGCAGGCTCCTAGCTCTTCCTGACAGCTTGGGCAGGCTCCCTTACCTTCTTAACAGCTGCTGGGGCAGGCTCCTTGCTCTTTTGTGCAGCTGGGGCGGGTTCTTTTACCTTCTTGCCTGCTGGGGCAGGCTCTTTGGTCTTTCTGGCACCTGGGGCAGGCTCCTTTCCCTTGAGGCTGCCTGGTGCAGGCTCCTTCAACTTCAGGACATGTGGCCTGCATAATTTTCCACCACAAGTGGGTTTGGTGACGACTGGGCCCGTAGACTTGATGGCTGAAGTGCTTGGCTGGGTTCTTCCCACCCTAGCCATACATGCAGGATGGGGAGGGAAGGGGTAGAGAAGAGGTCAATGGTGGATAGGAACACTTTCTCAGGGACATTGGGGCGGGAAGAGGGAGAAGGAATGGGAGTGGAGGAAGAGGGAGTGGTTGTTGAGTTGTCTGTCTGCTGATTTTGGGTGCAGGTGCATGGGCTGGATGCTGTAGTGAGGTGGATGGCTGTTGGGTGTCTGAGTGCTTGCATTTGTGTACCTTAAGAGGGGGGAACAGACACAGTGGGAGAGGATACAGGCGACGTGTGCATGGATGATGCTGGTAGTGGATGATGATATAGTGCATGCAGGTGTGAGTATAAACGGAACTGGGAGGGAGGTAGACGAGGACGAGGAGGGGGAGACAGTGGAAATAGTGGATGTTGGTGTGTCTGCATCTGGATGGTGTTTGTCTGAGTGCCTGTGGGATGAAGTGTGGTGCTTGTGTTTGCCTTTGCCACTCTTGTGTGTTGTCTTGTGTGCATGCTCGTCTGCCTGTGTGCTTGGGATGGGTTGGGGTTGAGGAGAATGGGAGTGAGAAGAGGAAGTTGGAGGGGGGAGGGAAGAAAAAGGGACAATGGCTGCCATCAGAGAGGAGGCCAGAGCCTGACTCGATCTCAGTTGGGCGGCCAAGCCAGTGTGAATGCCCTCCAGAAATGCAGTAGTCTGTTGCATCTGGGCTGCCAGTCCCTGGATGGCATTCACAATGGTTGACTGCCCTACAGAGAATGATCGCCGGAGGTCAATAGCCTTCTCACTCGGGGCAGTAGGGCTAACTGGGGCAGGGCCTGAGGTGCCTGGGGCGAAAGAGATGCCCACCTTCCTGGGTGAGCGGGCACAGGCAACTCACTGAGGGACTGCTGGGAGGTCGGTTCTGGTACAGGGGGTGGCAGATGTACCTGTGGCTCGGGTGCTCACAGAGGTGTCTATCACCACCAGGGAGCTTCCATCGAGAAGGTATCAGTGTCAGAACTGTCCCCTCCAGTCTCCGTCGTGGTGCTCCCCTCGCCCTCCGTCTGACTGGTGCTCTCAGCATCGGTGGACTCTGCCTCCTGGGACCTGTGGGATGCAGCTCCCTGCATCGCTGGTGCCTCTGCTCCTCCACCAGATGATGCTAATGCACATAAGGACAGGATGACAAAACAAAAACGGGGGGAAGAGACAAAGGATACACTTGGTCAATGGCTGCACCAACACCACTGTTGGGGTACACTGCTCCCTCACACACAGGGGAGTGCCCTACGCAATATGCCATAGCACTACCAGAGAATCAGTTTAGCAGCTGAGGCATGGTGACGGGCACACACGGGCAAATGCAGCACACCTGGGACCCACCCAGCCCTGGCAAGTAGTGGATGCCTACGAGCTAGGTAGCAAGATTTGCCCTTCTGAACCCTAGCCACCAAGGGACCTATGCTGCAATGTCAGGCCTGGCCTAGGGGCACCCACTGACACGCATTCCCCTCCCGGATCCCACCCTACTATGCTTAAGTTGTAATGATGGGCACTGTACTCACCCCCTAGTGCTGCTGTGATGCCCTCAATCGCCCATCCAGTTCAGGATAGGCTACCGCCAATATGCGGGCAGTCAGGGGGGTCATGGTTCGACGGGCACCCCTTCCTCATTGGGAGGCCATCCCCAGCTGGGCCTCCGCCGTCTTCTGTGCCCAGCGTCTCAGGTCCTCCCACCATTTCTGACAATGGGTGCTCCGCCTGCGGTAGAACCCCAGGGTCCGCACCTCCTTGGCGATGGCATGCCATATACCCCTCTTTTGATGGGCGCTGACCTGCGGAGGAAATACACACAGGAAAATAGAATTAGTCAAACACTCCTGCCTGTTACACTTCTGGCCCACCATACCTCTTCACATCACCATTTGTACACACATGGCCCAGCAAACAAACCAATATGCCGACCAGAGGACATCCACCCACCCCCCTTACACAAGGCCTTCACAAATACCACTCCATGCAATCATGCCACATGCATCGTGCCCAGAGTTTACTCACCTGTTGGTCTGGAGCCCATACAGCAGTCCGTACTGGAGTAGGACCCAGCCCACCAGTCTCTCCAACTCTGCCGAAGTGAAGGCAGGGGCCCTTTCCCCAGTCACACAGGCCAGGGTAAATTCCGGACACAGGTCACAGCAGCACATGCAGTGTAGGACCTCTCCTGTTGAAGATCATGTAGCAAGTGAAGAATTAGATAGAAAATTGCGGTCACGTCCACGGCGGTGCACACCGTCACCACCGGCTTAGATCACCATTGGCCACTGTAACCCATAGGGCCCAAAGTTATCCAATTAGGAGTTTCACGGCAGTCCCTGACCGCCTCCCGTAACGGCACACAGCATCAGCGGAATGACCTCACTTCCACCTGTCCCTCCACACAGGACAGGCGGATGCCATTTTGGGGGGGGGACAGGCCTTGGATATTTGCTGCGTCACTGGTGAATTGGGCATACTGTACAAAGCACACATAACCATTACAAGTTAACAGCATGCAAAGTTCTGTTGTAGCCCCATTGTTCAGTTTGTGTCCGGCTCCTCACTCTTTTGCCCCATAGCTTGCTACCGCTGCGGATGAGTAGGAGATGGAGACATACCCCTGTGTACAGACCCCTGGTGGACTCGGCAACAATGGAGGACAGGCACATTATTCTCACCTACAAACTTGACAGGGCCACAATCACAGAGCTGTGTGCCCAATTGGAGCCTGACCTCATATCTGCTATCCGTCATACCACTGAGATCCCCCCCTCTTGTGCAAGTTCTATCAGTGCTCCATTTCCAGGCAACTGGTTTTTTCGAAGTGACAGTGGGCTTGGCAGCAGAAATGTTACAGCCAATGTTCTTAATAGTGCTAACAAGAGTGCTGTCTGCCCTGATTAAACACATGTGCAGCTACATTGTATTTCCCCAGAGTGAAGATCTGGCCACAGTGAAGGCCGAGTTCTATGCAATGGGACATATCCCCAACATAATTGGCGCAATTGATGAAACACATATTGCATTTGTCCCTCCCTATCAGAATGAACAGGTGTTTCCACTCAATGAATGTTAAGATGGTGTGCTTGGTGGACCAGTACTTTTCCCACGTCAATGCTAAGTATGCTGGGTCGGCGCATGATGCCTTTGTACTGAGGAATAGCAGCATTGCAAATGTGATGGCCCAACTACAGAGGCACAGGGTGTGGCTAATAGGTGAGCCATGGTTTCCACCCAGTATATGTTGGTGTCTGGGTATGGTGTGGGCCATATGGGATAGTGTGTGGTTAAATGTTGTCCCTCAATATTTGCAGGTGACTCTGGTTACTCCAATCTATCATGGCTGTTGACCCCTGTGAGGAATGCCAGGACAAGGGCAAAAGAACATTATAATGAGGCTCATGGACGAACCAGAAGTATAATAGAAAGGACCTTAGGTCTCCAGAAGGCCAGGTTCAGATACCTCCATCTGACAGGTGGATCCCTGTGCTACTCACCTAAGAAGGTCTGCCAGATAGTACTGGCATGCTGCATGTTACAGAACCTTGCCCTGAGACGCCATTTGCCTTTTCAGCAGGAAGAGGAGGCTGGGGATGCACATGTGGCAGCAGTGGACCCTGTGAACAGTGAGGATGAGGAGGCAGAGGATGAGGACAACATATCATCAGTGATCCAACAATACTTCCAATGACACACAGGTAGGGCAGTGTTACTTCACATTTCTAATGAATCTGTTGACATTTCTGACACTGGCATACTGCTATTTCCCACCTCTATGCCCAATACTGTACCCTTTGGCAATTAATTTTGCAGATGTTGATGACCTCACATATGTTCCTGGTGTGATCACTGCAGCCAGCAACAGGTCATTAATCTATGCTCATTTTCTGTACCGTTAAATTGAAATGTTTGTACCTGTTTAAATGAATACATACTTGAAACATTTGACATACTCCAACATTATTTTTTTGTGCAAGGGTGTTTATTGAAGTGCTAAACTTTTGAGGGGCAAGTGCAATGGGCTGGGGTGATGATGGAGGAAAGTCCAGGGTATTGTCCCAGTCTATTTGTAGCACAGAGGCATTGTCCAAGGGGACACAGGAAAGGGAGCAATTGCAGTTCAAGGTTGATAGGGTGACTAAGTGGGACACAAGGGTGACAGTCAGGAGAGTCTAATTTCCTGGTGGGGTCATGGTAATAGTCTCTGGCTTCTGTCTGGATCACAGGGGGTGGGGTGCTGTTGCCTATGAGTCCTGTGGCATTAACTCCTGGCCACTAGCGGCAGCAGCGGTGGAAGGCTGTTCAGATGTCTGGCTAGTGGCAGGGGCCCACTGGTATGAGATATAATGTTGGCCATGTCTGCCAGAACCCCTGCTATGGAGATCAGAGTTTTGTTGATGGCCTGCAAGTCCTCCCTGATCCCCTGGTACTGTCTCTCCTGCAGCCACCTGTTCTCCTGCATCTGGCCCATCATGTCCCGGGAATGTTCACATGCTCCCAGGATCTCTGCAAGTGCCTCCTGTATAGTCAGTTCCCTGGGTCTGTCCTCCCCCTGGCACACAGCAGTCCTCCCAGTGTCCCTGTTGGCCTATTCCTCTGTCCCCTGAACTGTGTGCCTACTGTCACTGACCCCAGGCCCCTGATTGTCATGAGTTTGAGGTGTGCCCTGGGGTCTCTGTAGATGTGGACACACTATTGATTGACGTTTCCTGGGGACAGAGGTATGGGTACGCTGTGTTGGTGTTTCCTGTGGGGAGTCTCTGTGGTAGTGTGTGACTGGGTCTAGGTAACCAAATGTCCAGAGGTCCCTGATGGGCCAGGTTGGTCATCCAGATCCTGAAGACCAGAGTTGCTGTCATCACTGTGGGCCTTTTCTGTTGGGGGACTGGATATTGCTGGCACCTCCTCTCCAGTGACATTTGCTGGGATACCTGTGGAGATGTAAATGATGTGTTTTGGTTTCTGTGTCTGACATATTGTGCATCTGTGACTTGCCCTTTTTGGTTGTATTAGCCCTGTCAGCTTTCACTTGTGTACATTGGTGTATGGTGGGATGATTAGTTCTCTATAGTGTGCATGCTTTAGTGATGAGTGTCCATGCAGGGCAGTGAAGGGTGTCCATGCATTGGTGAAGCATTCAGGGCTTGTCATTGGGATGAGTGAGAAGTGATGGTGGGGTGTGTGGATAGTGGTGGAGTGATGGGAGTGACGGTGGGGGTATGTGATGGCATTAAGGTAGGGAGTAGTAGTAGTAGAGGGTTGACTTATCAGAGTACAGTCCTCCTCCAACTCCTGCCAGGCCCTCAGGATGCAGTATTGCCAAGACTTGCTCCTCCCATCCCATGCTGTGAGTTGTGGGGGAGAAGGTGGGGTCCACCGCTAGTCCTCTGTACAGCGAGTTGGTGTCTTGCTACTACAGAACGTACCTTCCCCGTAGGTCGTTCCACCTCTTCCTGATGTTCTTGGGTGCTCTCCCAGGGCGTTGACCCTGTCCACAATTCTCCACCATAGTTCCATCTTCCTAGCTATTGATATCTGCTGCACCTGATGATTTCCTCCACCATGACCTTTAGCTCCTCCTCTGTGAATCGGGGGTGTCTTTGTGGTGCCATGGGTGTTGTGGGAGGTGTGTAGGTGATGGTGTGTTGGGTAATGTGTTGGAGTGTGTGATGTGGGGTGCATGAGTGGTATATAGGTGTGAGTAGTGTGTGGCTCTGGTTGTGTCTGTGGTCTTGCTGTCTCTCTCTGGTGGCAATTGTTTGTAAATGGTAAAGGAGTGTGGGTAATGTGGGTGTGTGTTTTATGGTGGTATGGGTGTGTGGGTGTGGTGTGTGTATGGGTGTCAGGTGCGTGTTATTTGAATTTTCCAATGTGGTGTTGTTTTGTTTGTGTGTGTGTGTATTTTGAGTGCAGGGGTATGTACCGCCAATGGTTTGCCGCCGTGTGGGTTTAGATATTGCCAGTTTATCACTGACCTTTGGTGTGGTGGATTTGTATATGTGGCTGAATACTGACGGATTAGTGTGTGTGTGTGTGTCATAATATGGTGAACAGATATCCGACGCGTCAGTGGTGAGTTGGCAGCAGTCAGCATGGCGGTAAGTGGGATTTACAGCCATCTCATAATGAGGGACTATGTGTGAAAGTGTCAGTAAATGTATGACATGCATCTGGGTGTATCGGTCTATATTACATTGTGTGTCTGGCTGTGTCAGAATATTCATAGATGTGACCTTATGCACGTCATTGTATGCATCAGTCTCTTGTTGAGAGCCTTACTGTATGCATGAGTGTACTTCCAGATGTATCACTGCATGCATGTGTGTGACTTAGGCCCTCATTCCGAGCCTGGCGGGCGGCGGAGGCCGCCCGCCAGGCTTCCCCCCTCCGAAATACCGCTACGCGGTCGTAAGACCGCGGAGGGTATTCCGAGTTTTCCCCTGGGCTGGCGGGCGGTCTTCACAAGACCGCCCGCCAGCCCAGGGGAAAACTCCCTTCCCACGATGACGCCGGCTCGTAATAGAGCCGGCGGAGTGGGAAGGTGCGACTGGTGCAGTTGCACCCGTCGCGTATTTCAGTGTCTGCTTTGCAGACACTGAAATACTTTTAGGGGCCCTCTTACGGGGGCCCCTGCCGTGCCCATGCCATAGGCATGGGCACGGCAGGGGCCCCCAGGGGCCCCGCGACTCCCCCTCCCGCCATCCGGTTCCCGGCGGGAGAACCGCCAGGAACTGGATGGCGGGAGGGGGAGTCGGAATCCCCATGCCGGCGCAGCATGCTGCGCCGGCTTGGAGGATTCCTTTGGGGCAGCGGGAAACCGGCGGGAGACCGCCGGTTTCCCTTCTCTGACCGCGGCTGAGCCGCCGCGGTCAGAATGCCCCGCGGGGCACCGCCGGCCTGTCGGCGGTGCCACCGCGTCCCACGGCCCTGGCGGACTTGTTCCGCCAGGGTCGTAATGACCCCCTTAGTCTCTCAGTGTATGCATGGATCTGTATGAGGGTGTGTCAGAGTATTTGGGCCTGGGTGGATCCGTATGTACATCACCAAGTGCCTGGGTGTGTCAGTGTTTGCATGAGTGTATGCCTGGGTGTGTCCGTCTATGCATCAGTGTGTGCCTATCTGTCTCAGTGTATGCATCAATGTGTGCTTGGATGTGGCGGTGTATGTATCAATGTGTGCCTACCTGTCTAATTAAATGCATCAGTGTGTGCCTGGGTGTGTCAGTGTATATATCAGTTTATGTCTAGGCATATCACGTGCCTGGGTTTGGGGTATTGTATGCATCAGTGTATCCCTAGGTGTGTCATGTTATGCACTAGTCTCTGCCCGGGTGTCTGAGTATATGCATCAGTGTACATCTGAATGCCTCTGTGAATGCTTCAGTGCATCTGGGTTTGTTAGTGCATGCACCAATGTATTCCTGGGTGTGTCAGTATATGTATGAGAGGGTGTCTGGATGTGTCACTGTATACATCAGTGTGTGCCTGGGTGTGTCAGTATACAGATGAGAGTGTGTCTGTGTGTCTTAGTGTATGTATCAGTGAATACCTGAGTGTCTTAGAATATAGTAGTGTGTGCCTGGGTGTGTCAGTGTATGGACCACTGTCACCTGGGTGTTGCATTGTATGAATTAGTGTGCACCTGGGTGCCTCGGTCAATGCAGCAGTGTGCACCTGGGTGCATCAGTGCATGCAACAGTGTTCCACAATGTGTCAGTGTACTTATTAGACCATACCTCGGTGTGTCAGTGTATGGATCAGTATGTGCCTAGCTGCGTCAGTGCATGGATCATTGTGTACCTAGGTGTGTCAGTGTATGCATCAGAGTGTGCCTGGTTGTATTAACGTATCCATCAGTGTGAGCCTTGGTGTATGTCTGGGTGTGTTAGTGTCTGCTTTGGTGAATGGACAAGTGACGTTCTCAGTGTTTCACTAGATCAAACCCTATCTTTTTATTATTAGCTGTATGAGTACCATATATTTACTAGAGTGCATATATACCTGGGCATAGGGGTTTGGAAGCTAACATCCTAGCCAGTAAAACTCATAACAACATGTCTCATGTTTTAATAACAAAACACTCCCTGCTTTAGCCTGCATGTACCCAACGTAATGGTTGAATTTTCTGTGATAAACAAAGTGTTTAAAGCTTCTTAAACACTTTTCCTAATACCAACTATGCTTAAATATAAAAATGTGTACCTAGAGGCATGATTAGTAGCCTAAACCATATTTAAACTACAATGTATCTAAATAAGAATCTAAATTATCAGTGCATAAAACTACATATTCCATCCACTATATTACTTCCTAAACAGATCTCTTGCTGCAGTATATTCACTTACAGTCTCTATATGCAGATGAATATGTAAGTGGTTGTTTATGTGTCTAACTAATTATGAGTCTCCCTTTGTATTTTTATTATTTTTTGTGTGCTTTACAGTATAGATTAGAGACAAAGCAAGTGCAGTTTTAAGACAGTGAAAGTTAATTTTTTTAAATCTCTTTATTAATGTAGAGAACGAAGCATCATTTACATTTGAGTGCCTGGCGCTGCTCTAATCATATTATAATATGTGATCCAGAATTATAACAAAAGAGAGAGAGGAAAGAAGAGAGTAACAAAGAAAGAGGACAGAACAATAATGGACGACGGTGTGAGATAATCTAAGAGGCATTCCGAGATAAGGTAACGAGACGTAAGCCATCTGATCATTCGCGGGATTTAGCCTAGTTGTTGAGCTATATGGTGAGGGGGAAGGGTGGAGGGAAGGCAGGAGGGGGGGCGGGTAATTAGGGCGCAAAAGAGGGAGCAGCGGCATGAAAGGGGGAAGGATATCTCCTTGGCAATAGTGTTTTGATATTCCACAGCGCTTAACTTGGTGGTCAGCTAGAAGCATGCGGAGGGAACTCCAGTGCAGGCTGCCAAAGACAGCCAGTCATCATAAGATCAGCCCCTGTTTCATTCTCAGCGGTTCGTCTTGACCAAAGCCCTCCTGGACTGGTCCTTTGTGCCCATTATGTGTTATCCATGGTGCATTTGTTCGCGTTATATGTGCTCTGTGATATCTTACGAGTGATGTGTGAGTTGGGATCGTGATGTGTGTCTCTGGGCCCCATGATCTAACTAGATCCTTTTCTATTTCATATGTGGGTGTGTGTTGGTTGGAGCTGCCTACGGGATCATGGTGGACAGGTATCATCTTTATTTTCAAGTGATTTGACTAATGCGTCCCATGTATCTATGCCTCTGATTTGCATCCCTCTGTCCCGAAGTGAGTGCAGCACTTGAGCCTCCGCTCTCGCCCACTTCAGCATATCTCTTATCCATTGACGGGTATCTGGTACATTCGGCGCTTTCCATTGCATCGCTATTAGGCGCTTGAATAATATAAATGGCAACTCAATGCATCTTTGTACTTGTTTCTTCCCTTTCGGGTTTGATCGCATACCCAATAAACATGATGCAGGTGTGGGGGAGAGCGGATGCCCGATCAGATCAGCAGTCAGAGCAGTTATGTCCTGCCAAGTACACAACAACGGCGGACATTCCCACGTCATATGAAAAAAGGTTGCGTCTGTATCCCGCATCGTGGACACTCCTGAGGAGACTGAGGAAACATGCGGTGTAGCCTGTGTGGAGGCAGATAGGTCTGGTGTAAGTAGTTGAATTGAATGAAATCTAGGATTGCGAGATACTGTTCGTACCAAACCAAGTGCCGTGCTCCATTCACGTTGGTCTAACAGAGCGGGGAGAATCTCATCCCACCTGACCTTCGCCTTGGGCTGGGCCACCTCCGGACTGCCTAGTAAGGCTTTATATATCCGGGCCGAGCACCGAAGGAGAAGTGGAGCCACTAGATTGACCCATCCAAAGGTGCAAGTTTGCACCCTCGGCGTCCCGGTGAATCTGGCGCTGCGGTGAAGTAAACAAATTGGCTTCTCTCAGGGCCTGTTTCTGGCATTTGGTAGTTTTTGCCTTGGATGGACGTGTCTCAGGCTTCGATTTCTTTCTTCAACAAGGTTGGGGAGTGAGCCACGTTTCTTGTTTGGAGTCATCATGTTTAAGCTGAGCCAGCCCTTTGACAAGGAGCCAGGTCCAGGCATCTTCAGGGGATGGAAAAATATGCATCTTCTCCCCGTCTATTACCCAGAGTCGTGCCATAAACAAGAGGGAGTTGTTGTGGTGGTCCACTTGGGATTCAGGGAGCGCACTCCACCGTGAACATGGGTGATGCAGTGGTCATCATTACCTTGTCCAAAAGCCATGTCTCCAGGAATATTTCAGCATTCAGTGACTCCACTCGCTCCGGGAACCCCATAAACCTGATGTTGTTTATCCTCAAGCGTCCTTCCACATCGTCTGCTCTCCTCTGTAACTGATTAACCTCTGTTTCCATGCACTGTACCTGGTCACGCAGATCTTTGATTTCTAGTAAAGTTACAGTAAGTGCTCGTTCATTTTCAGTGACCCTGTCTGCCAATTTGTGGTGGTCCACTCTGAGCAGATTCACTTCAACCACTACCGAGTCTATCTTCCCTTCCAAGTTTTCATATCTAACATTGCTTGTAGTAGCTTATCGAATTGTGCTGAGTGCGCTTGTAGAGTCAGATTCATTTGTTGTAACACAGCAGCTTGCGTCCTTGCCAGTCCTACTGGGATCGGTTCTTCTGAGTCCGCCATTGGCTGCGGCCTACGTGGTCTTGGCTTGACCATGTTTGTATAGGTCGTTGTGTCGTGGCCGAGGGGACCAACCAACCTGAGCCCCTTGAGCTGTTAAGCAAGCTTCTTATCCAGAGGTGGGGTGGAAGAGACCACGCGGGCCGAATCCTATCCGCCTATCGCAGCACAGACGTGAGAGTTAGATTGTCTTGTGAACCCCATGTGCCGATGTCGTAGATGGGGTTACAGTGGATATATATTTCAGCGCGCTGTCTAGCTATAAAGATTGTAACCAGTTCAATGTCCAACTTCAATCTTGGTCCATCCTGTGTCATCTCAAGTGTGTCACTGCCAGTTCAGCTGAGAGGCGTTCAGAAACTGCAATTGGGCAAGTCACGGAGGGTCTGCCTCATCAATAAATCCTATGTCAGGGCTAGCTAGTGGCAAGGGTAGGTGAGCGTTGGTGACCCTCTTGGACCCCGACGTGCACAGCTATCTAGTGGTAACTGTAAGTGCTTGGATGACAATCCTGGGCCCTGCAGGACAACCTGGGCCATGACCGGGAGGCTCATGACTTCAGGGGGTGACTGCGCAGTTGTGCAAGCGACTGCCCCACTTTGCCGGAGTGCACTACGATCCAATCCACAAGTCACAAAATGCTGGGTTTCACTGCCGGCGCAGTCGCCAGCCCAGCCGCTGAGCACGACAAACCTTACTGCCGTGGTAGCCTTGCGTGTGGTCTTCTCATCACCCCACGCCATTCTTGATGGCACCCCCAGGTCCTGATTGCACTCTCCAGAGCGCTGTGCTGATGTTGTCACCCGTCTTCCGATGTCCGTGCCAGCAAGTGTCCCTGGTGATCTCCACATGACCGCCCTCACCCTCCCGGCCGCTAGGTCATGCCATCCTCAGATAGCTCTCATCCACGACACTGTATCTTTAAACAATGCTGCCAGAATTGGAGCAAGCCAGGTAGGTGTGTGGGCCAAGCCATATTTGATGTGCTCGGGTATGATCTCCCAGTCCTGTGGGGCAATCCGCGCAGGTTAAACGCTACTCACATATAAGTGTGGGGCATTGTCACAACCTCGCACTCTCAGTCCAGTCACTCAGGTCTGCAGGCCTTAACCCCTTCTCCAGGAAGATCCTTCATTCTTGCTTCCCCACGCCGCACAACTGTTCAATCGCGGCCCGTGATGCATGATCTCAGCTCCAGGAGCGAGGGCGAGGTCTGGACCTTGAGCACCGTGGTGCTGCTACACTGTCGGGGAAAGGCACTGCTCCCTCCTCCGCATCCAGCGTCGCCACCATCATGCGCCATGCTCGGCCTGACCCAGTGCGCACCACACTGCACAGCTGAGGCCAGGCGAGCAAGTAATCATCTCTCCGTCGTTGCGTACCCACTCTCAGCAAGGCAGAGGGCACCGGGGCCGTACAGAAGGGAGGAATTGAAGAATTCATTTCAGGGCCTCGAGCGGAGCTCTTAGAAAGCGTCCACTCCAGCCGCCATCTTATGCACGCCCCTTAAGACAGTGAGAGTTAATATCACTTTTTTTTCTTTTATGGACACAGTAACCTCTACTGCAGCCTAAATACCCTATTACTGACTCCTTCACTTTCTACAGAGAAAAAAACACTTTAAGGTTTTCTCAGCAGGTTTTAAATACTAAATGAAACTAATAGTAAAACCTGACTTTTAGCCTTTCAAGTAGTTTACTTTAGTCATATCCGTGTGTAAGTGGTAGTGAAAAAATCTCTATGATCTCTCAATACATGTGTGACACTCTGCAAGAATTCAACAATGCATTTGTAGAAATCCATTTCAGTATAAACATACACATTTCAGTTTTTAAAACTCAGTAGAACATTTTAATCATTTAATTACTAACAAGTGCATTCTGTATAGTAGCTTCAATATAGCTCAGGGATCAGTTTAGTATAATGAAATAAAATAGAAACATCCATCAAACACCTTATCCAATTTCAACTAAACCCTTTAGTTATTTATTGAATGACTTTTACAATTTGTTTATATGAATCACAAACATGTTTTTTATATATTTTATAGCATTTTGTGAACATATTGCTCAGTGTCTTTCACCTAATATTCACTATTTCATGTACTAATGTGTTGTAAAATAAAGTACATTTCACTACACATACCTGATAAGTGTGCTTGTTGTACTGTATATTTATTTTCAGTATCAATTAGAATTTCTTCTCACTGAAAATTTTTCAAAAAACCATCAACATGAATGGAAGGCCACTCTTATAGCAGGCAACCAGTAATGGCAACCTTTTAAACTTTGGTTTGAAGGAAACCCAATCACAATCTCACTTTCATATTAAACTTATGTCCTACAACTTATGACTGGGTCCTATAGTTAACCTTTTCCAGTACTCCTCAACAGATAGCCCAATAGGATAGGACTTTTTGCCAGATGCACGGATCCACCGCAACGCTCAGCACAGCCCCTGTGTAATTCCACAGATGGATTCACAGCACTCAGCATGGACCCCGTGTAAATTCGAGGATGGGTCCACGCAGAAGTTCAGAAATTATGTTTCCAACATATTAACAAACAGCCATCCATATGAACATTTCTTTTTACTCAGAACAAAATTCTAACATAAAATCATAATTTTCAATCATTATTGGCTCTACATTTACTAAAACAAAGTTACAGGCTAGCCTTTTTATGTATGCCCTTCCCCCCATACTCCTGCAGCTATGTTACCATGACAAGAAACATCCCAAAACACAACATGGACACATCACATTTTTCCAATGAAACCCAAAGCATTTATTCAAAGTGCCTAGATGTGGGTTTTGGGCTCTAGCACAGCTGGCACCCAGAGAAACCTAGAACACCTATACATCTCTAAAAAGTAGACACCTAAGGTAATCGTAATCCAGAATGGGGAAAATTGTTGAGCTTGCACCATATTATGTCAACAACAATCCTTTGCAAACTTCCAAATTTGAGTAAAAAAACACATTTTCCTCAAACTTCAGCAATGCAAAGTTCTGGAATCCATGGAAACCACAAACTTTCTTCCAACCAGTGTTCCCCAAAGTTTCCTGATACAAATGGTACCTCACTTCTTTGGGGAAGCCTAGTGCCTGCAACAGGAAATGCCCCAAACCACAACGTGGACACATCACATTTTTCCATAGAAAACAGACATTTTTGTTACAAAGTGCCTTGCTGTGGATTTTTGGCTCTAGCTCAGCCGGCAACTAGTGAAACCTAGCATATATATATCCAGAATGTGGTGACTTGTAGGGCTACCACCAGATTCTGTCACCCAGAATCCTTTGCAAACCTCATAATTTGTGTAAAAAACACATTTTCCCCACATTTCAATGATGCAAAGTTCTGGGATCTAAGGGAAGCCACAAAACTGCCTTTCCCCAGGAATCCCCCCAAGTCTCCTGATAAAAATGATACCTCACTTGTGGGGGTAGGAATAGTAAATTGAAAGGGAAAGGTCCAAAACATATTGAGGCAATAGTGACAGCTGAGGTGAGTGTACTAATTAGTTCTGGGACCGTGAACCATTTAGGGAAACCTACCAAACCCAGATATTTCTAAACAAATTAGACATCCAGGCGAGTGGAAAACATTGAATAAAAACAGTATTTTCCTTGGATTTCTGTGAAGTAAACTACAGGGAGGTGCATGGATCCACAATCCTCTTATCACTAAGCATTCCCCAACTTGTCCCGATAAAAACGCTACCCCACTGGTGTGCCCGTGACAAAAATGGATCACAGAAGGGATAATTAGAGTCCTTGCATGAGGGCTACTATTGACCATGAAGTGATCCATTCCTGACACGGGCACTAGGCATAGGCACACAAGTGGGATTGTGTTTTTATCTGGACAAGTGGGGAAATACTGGGTGATAGGAATTTTGTGGATCCCTGCACATTCCTCTAGTTCACGTGATTAAGCAGGGAAAAATATTGTTTTCATCAATGATTCACCTTTGCAGGGTTTTTTAGGTGAGAAACGTTTGTGGAATCCAAACATGCCACACCTCCGTGGACTGCACCAGGTGTCTAGGTTTAGTATGTTTCCCTATATGGCTGCCAAGCCCAGGGTTTGAATCCATAGGCGTAGATGATGTGCACCTGTAATACCTTTACTATCTGCCTTCTACCTGTGCAATATCCCTGGGAAAGCACACCTACCATAAGCTTTTCTTACTCGATCATGTATGTCTCTGTCCTCATCAGAGTGCTGACTATTTCTGTATAATTGATAAGTGAACCTATACTAATGCCCTCCGCCATTAGCTACTTGAACTAAAGGAAATATGTTTTTCATTTGCCATCAGAAAACTTACTGTACTAAATCCAACTCCTTCCAGTTTGTGGATGCAAGTTCGGGGTGTTGAGTATGCCTTGGGGGACCTATTCCGTGAACTGAGCAAGCATATCTACCTCTGAAACTAAGGCAACATGATGGTAAATACATCCTAAGGTCTCTAAAGTAAAAAGTTAAAAATACCCTGTGGCACTCATTCAGCAACACTTCTACTTTTGCTTTGAAAGCGATGCTACAAATTGAGTTTGCACACTTTTAAACAAATAGAAATGTTGGTGAATATGTCCCACATCACATTTGTTTGATTTATTACACTTACTCTGGTTTTCGTTGGCAATCATGGTGGGCCTTGTGTAGCATACATAAGTTCCCGTACAACCACTTAAAAATTCAGTCACGTCTTTACCATTTTTCCACACGGGGTACTCTGTGACAATGTAGCATTTGTTGTGTCTACTAGTATGAGCAGTGTGGGGACTACAATGCACGTTAATCTAACAGAACACCTATCACGTTCTGATGGTGGATAAAGGTGTTGAGCAGGCCGATAGGAAGTCCATGATTTCCTGAATAAGTTGAACTAAAATTCTGTGGCTGCTTACCTAACAAAGCAGTGGCCAGTGAACATCTGATATCCATGCACATCCACTGAAAGGTTTACCCAGCAGCAGCTCCAGTTCAGACGATTTCCAAGAACTTTGCCTTAGTATTATACAATGTATGGGAAGTAGGGAAACAGAGGCCTGGCTGAGATGGGCACTGGGGACATTAATAAAGACTCTCCTGCCTCTTTCCATGCATCAAGAACACTTTACAACAACAACAGCAATGATCCTTTGTGAAAGTTTTAGGAATGTGATCATCAAAGTGTTGCTCCTGCAGCCTTGCCACATCCTCCAGAACATATGAAGTGGAGGCTGCTGCTTCTGTAGCAGCAGTGAGGCTCTCAATTACAGACAACTGGAAGTCAAGGAAAGACATGAGTCTTCCTGTGGTTGTCTGACAATAAACAACATGTGCATTGTTGGTTGCCATCTGGATCAAGTGGGTAAACAGTTTCTTGTACCAAGTGCAAGTTTTACGGTATGCATTGTATGCTTGAAGAACCCAGTAGTTCTTGTCCACTCCACCCTTGTACTTATTGTAATCAAGTAAACAGGTGGCAATCTGACCCCAAACCGTGATGGGGGAAGTGCTCTTACCATGAATTGTAGTGAGCACATATACATCACACCTATCTGAGAACTTGACTCCGAGAAGTTTGTTGGAATGCAACACAGTACTCTAGGTTTTCCAGAGCTTCTTCCAAACAAGCTCCTATGGGAATCCTTTGCTGTTACAATGAACTGTACTACAGGCCACAGTGCCAGCTTTGTAGAGCTCACTGAACAATTGTCCACATAAAGTTTATAACCTTTGTGAAGGAGTGGCTGGACAAACTCCCATACAATCTTCCCTGTGACCCCTAACATGGCAGGGCAACCTACAGGATTTAACTTGGAGCACTTCCCTGTGTACACTCTCAAGCTGTACACATAGCCAAAAGAGCTCTCACACAGCATGTACAGCTTGATGCTTTTGCTCGCAATGTACTGTCTGAACAGCAGCCACTCTTTGTACAGAATCAAGGACTGATCAACTTTTATATTCTTTCCAGGAGTATGGATCTCTGGTAACCTGGCAGACAAATGTTCCATGACAAGCTGAATTTTGAATAACTTGTCATGGTCTTGATGGTCCTGGGGCAATGCAGCAGAATTGTCAATGAAATGCAGCATACACTGCAACAACAAAAAATTATCTCTGCTGCTGTATGATGTGAAGATGAGGGTAACCCAAACTGTGTGAGTCGTCCAGTAGGACTGCAAGGTGGGTTTCTGCTCTAACCTCATTTTGAGCATATAGTCCAATAATGTCTTCAACTATGCCAGCAAAGTGGGAGTCCACTGGCGTACCATAGAACGGGGCCCTAGAGTGCCTCCATGCTCCCGCAGAAATTGTGCTGCAAGCAAATGTGTTTGCTGGACAATTTTTGAAGAAAGTCAACATCCAAAAAGAGATGGACTTAATCAACGGGCTGACAGCTGGCCGTATTGACTTCACATCTAGCATCACCAGTAAAAGGTGGAATTTGGGGCTGAACTAAATCTGGAGCTGCCAAGAGAGCACTCTGTCTGTGCTTGCCATTGCACACACCTACACTCTGGGTTGGGCTAACCTGCTGTTGTCCTCCTACACACAGTGTGCTTGCAAAAGGACAGCCTAACTGTCCTCATCATCTCCGTCAGAATCAATGGAAGAGGTGTTCTCAGATGAGACTCTGGTGGATACAAAAATTACTCCCAGATTCTGCTCCATTGCCCTCTCACTCAGATGCTGTGTCAGTATCCACTGTCTCAGTCTTTGACCTTGCCTCAGAGCTGTCCGCTGTAACCTGAGTTACGGCTTCAGCAGCAGTGAATGTGTGCAACAGTAAATGTAATCTTTGATTTTCTTCTCTGAATCAGCAGATTCTCTGAAGACACTGAAAAACCCCATAAAAGGCACACTATTACTTCACCTTGTCACATACCCATCATCACAGCCTTTAGTGCTAGTAGCACTCAGTGCAACAATCATTTTTATCGCTGCAGTCCCATGACCTCCTCCTTCCATACCCTCACTACTACCGAGCAAAAATGACCTTCATCTCTCCATAGCCCCCTCGCACATAAATTTCATTTGTATTACAGTGGAGGTAACAGATAGCTTTACTATTCCACTCAACTACTATATAATACAGATCTATTCTGTGCAGCAGGCATATAAACCTTTGGTGCTACTTTATGTACTTTATGTGTCAAAATTGCCACTAGACAAAATTCCAATCTCTTTCTCTAGCAAGAGTTATCTGGACATTTTTATTGCTGCCTGATAGCTATCCATGACTGATATTGTCCCCTTTTCAAACACATGCCTGCTGCAGAGACAGGACATGACTTACATGAAGTTTCCAGGCTGTGTGAGGAGTCTCAGGGGTGATCATGAATGAATTGAAGGAGGAGTAAAAATGTATTTAAACACTAGTGGGTGTGTATCCTGTAATTACCGGCATCTGAAGAAGGCACTTCGCCGAAACACGTCATGCTGGGGTGAGGAAGTGGAATCTAAGAGTGCCCCTGGCTCTGTAGTGGAGCTGCTTGGTTTGGACATTAATTACGTGCAGTGCTGCTTGCACGAAGGAGGCACCCACCTGATGGAGTTCGTTAACAATGAGCAGCGTTTGGGTGAATGTACTTTTGTTTGCTACCTGAACCGCCATTGTCCCATTTTCAAACGCATGCCTGCTGCAGAGACAGGACATGACTTACATGAAGTGTCGCAGATTACAATAATCAGTGTTCCCAGGCTGCGTGAGGAGTCTCACAGGTGAGATGTGGCAAGGTGAAATGGATCCTTAGAACTACTGATAAAGGGACAAACGCACGTTTTGAAATTTGAGTAAGAGAGAGATGGAGGCTGGGAATGCACTTGCCACTACAGTACAGCTACGTGCCCAAAACCAAAATGTTCTTGGTATTACAATCCACTGAGAGAAAATATGATTGGGACTGTGTAAAAACAATTAAGAAAAATCAGAGTGGTAGCATATCCAGCTTGATGCATTATGGGAAATTAAGTCTGTTTGTAATCATGAATGAATTGAAGGAGGAGTAAAAATGTATTTAAATACCAGTGGGTGTGTATCCTGTAATTAACAGCATCTGAAGAAGGCACTTTGCCAAAACGCGTCATGCTGGGGTGAGGAAGTGGAATCTAAGAGTGCCCCTGGCTCTGTAGTGGAGCTGCTTGGTTTGGATATATAAGTAATTCCATTGATAAAGATTTCTCTCTCTCTTTCTAGATACATATATCAAGAGAGAGAGAGAGAGAGCGACAGTCTGTCTCTCTCTCTTTTTTAATACATATGATTTCCCTGGGGGCCGATCATGACCCCAGTGAAACCACACATATTAAAAAATAACTTATAGCCCCATAGGGGTCGGCCTGTGTCAGGAGGGCCAACCAGCCATTTTATTTTGAAAAAAGTATATATATTTATGTATATATATTTATCCACTGGGTGGCGCAATCACCCCCAGGGGGAAAACCTTTCTTTTTTTTTTTTCAATATTGCCTCCACGGGGGGAGCTGACCCACTTACACAACGGCCAACCCCCCCCACCCAAAGCAATCCCAAGGGCCTAGTGCAGTTTCCTGGCAAAGGATCACAGTTGTGCCACGATCCGCGGCCTGGAAACGGTGCCAGGAAGGCATCGATGGAAAGGGACAGTCCACCAGAGTGGGGACAGGATGCTTACCTGGTCCTCCAATCCTCCTGTGGGAAAAGTGTGACATCATTGTGCCTTGTCGTGTGCTGACATCACAGATGGGCAGGAGGGGGGCGATGTGGAAGCTCTTCTGTGTCTCCAAAGGGGATTAAACAAAGAAAAATCCCTCCCTGGTGTCAGCCACTGGTCGTGGCCCCCACCAGGGAGGTTGTGCATGTATTGGCCTTTGACCAACACACTGCACTGATAGGGTTAAATAAAAAAATATTTTGGCCCCTAGCAGCGTTCCTGTGGGACCCTACTACCAGGCCGAGCAGGACAAGGTGTTATAACCATGTCCCTTTATGTTTTTTTTTTACTTTTTTTCTAGGGACTCAGCTCAGTCCAAGTCTCAAGATGTAAGGCCACACTTCCTAGTTGAAGTTTTGGCAGCCAGTCAGATCACACAATGCGATCTGTTGGATCAGTGGACCCTCCACATCCTATGATATATATACATATATATATATGTATGTATATATATATATATATATATATATATATATATATATTTTTATATTTATTTAATAACTTCAGAAGTATAGAATGGATGTAGAACAAATTATAAAAAACACTCTTTCTGGACCAAGATCTAGCTCTCTGCCAAATTTATTGTAATTTTCTTCTGTGTTGTGTTTGAAATCCCTATGGGAACTTGGATGGGTAAAAACATGATCCATATCAATAATGTGTATCAGGCGGGCCATTAGGCCATTTTACAATCTTATAGTATCAGTATATAAGATATTATGCTCAAAAGTGCAAAGGTACAAACTCTTTCATGGAGGCGTTTATTTAGTACGCTGCATATTATTTATTTTCCTTACATTTTTATTATTTGCAAATCCCTCATGAAAAGTAGAGCTATGTATACTCGCAGATATCCACGATTTTGGCATGTTTTCACAAAAGTGTAAAATACACATGTATACAGGTACTTCAATTAATGTTTGAGATCAGTAGTTTTCAAATATAATGTATAACCTGATATTTCTGTAACTAATTTTATTGTAGAACACTTTTTTATTCTGTTTCTCATATTTGCGATTATGTCTGCATTTGTGACAACTCCGGCATTCATGATTATCACATACATTGGACAAGATACTTTTCATTAATCCACAAATGAAGTTCCCACCCATTTTGCTCTTTTTCACACTTCCGGCTGAGATAACGGAAGCATCTTTGCCACTGTCTTCTATTTTGAAATAATGGTAGTGCATTTTGAGTTTTTTTGTTTTAATTGCACAAATAAAATGGAATCTGGTGGAAGTGAGGGCAGGAGCCACACCCTGAACATGAAGTTCATCTGATGAAGAATCCCTAGCAAAGCAGCAATCAGTCACCTGGGACTTTTTTACTATCCCCTCTGGTGAGAAAAGAACAGTGGCCCAGCATGTGAAGTGCTTGTTGTGTAAGCACTTGGCAAAAGTGCAGAGGCAGTGCAGTGCAGGAGAACCATGTACTTCTACTGCAAAAGTCCTCACAGTAGAACAACAGTCTGCTGCAGTTTTGGAGGCAACAATGATCCACAAGTGTGTTTTTTTCATTTTTTGTGTAGATGACACTTGTTGCCCTGTTTATGAGTTTGTTCCAGTTTCCATTTTATATGTGAAAAAAATACAAAAGGTTAAAAAACTAACTAAAAAGTTCAAAAAAATGCTCCCATTATAACCACCTTTCATGGTTTAAAAAGTGATAAATTGTATGTGTGTGTATGTATAAGAAAAAGTGGCTGTATCGATAAATGACTGTGTGTGAGTGAGTGGCTGTATGGGTGGTCCAGTGGGTATGTGAGTGGCTGTATGGGTGAGTGATTGGGTGTGTGAGTGGCTGAATGGGTGATGGACTGGGTATGTGAGTGGCTGTATCAGTGACTGAGTAGCTGTGTAGTGGCTGTGTGAGTGAGTGTGTGGTTAGGTGAGTGGCTGTATGAGTGAATGACTGTGTGTAAGTGGCTGTACGAGTTGCCAACCAGGGGTGTGAGGAGCTGGTGGAGTGAAATTGTGGGTCTGTGTGCACCTGTATGGGTAAGTGAGTAGCTGTGTTAGTGGCAGTATGAGTCAATGATCGGGTAAGTGAGTAGCCGTATGAGCGAGTGATTGGGTGTGTGAGTGGCTTTGAGGGTGCTCCATTGAGTGTGTGAGTGGCTGTATGGGTGGGTGATTGGGTATGTGAGTACCTGAAAGTGTGAGTGAGTTGGATATGAGTGCCTATATCAGTGATGGAGTGAGTGTGTGAATGCCTGTATCGTGAGTGATTGGCTGTGTGAATGGATGTATGAGTGAGTGCCTGGGAGAATGACTGCCTGTATGAGTGACAAACTGGGTGTGTGAGTCCCTCTATGGCTGACTGAGTGGTTGTGTCAGTGGCTGAAGGAGTGGTGATGGGGTGGGTGAGTGTCAGTGTAAGTGAGTGACTGGCCGTGTGAATTGCTGTATGGGTGACTAACTGTGTGTGTTAGTGTCTATATGAATGAGTGAGTGAATGTGTGAGTGGGTGTATGAGTGAGTGTCTGGGGTGTGTGCAGGTGTATGAGTGAGATTCTGGATGTGTGAGTTTCTGTGTGGGTGACTGAGTGACTGTGTTAGTTGCTATAAGAGTGAGTGAGTAGGTGGGTAAGGAGCTGTAAAGGTTAGTGACTATGTGTGTGAATGGCTGTATGAGTGACTGACTGTGTTTGTGAGTGGCTTCATGAGTTAGTTACTGGGAGTATGTGTGGCTGTATCAGTGATTGATTGACTATGTGAGTTGCTGTATGAGTGATTGACTGGCTGTGTGAATGGGTGTATGAGTGAGTAACTTGGGGTGTGCGCTGCATTATGAGCGAGCTACTGGGTGTATGAGTCCCTGCATGGGTGATTGGTTTAGTGGCTGTATGAGTGAGTGACTGGGGGTGAATATCTGTATAAATGAATGACGGGGTGTCTAAATGGCTGTATGGATGACTGACTGTGTGTGTGAGTGGCTGTATGGGCGAATGACTGGGGGTGTGAGAGGATGTATAAGTAAGATACTGGGTGCATGACTGCCCAATAGGTTGACTCAGTGGCTGTGTTAGTGTCTGGGTACCTGAGTGTCTGTATGAGCGAATGGTCGTATGAGTGGCTATATGAGTGAGACATGGGTTTCTGAGTGTCTGTATGAGTGAGTGACTAGTCATGTGAGTGGCTCTATGAGTGAGTGAGTAGCAGTATGTGTGGTTATATAAGTGACTGAGCGGCTCTGTGAGTGACTGTATGAGTGAGTGAGTGTGTGTTTAGAAGTAACAGTGTATGCATGAGAGTGTGCCTGGGCATGTCAGTATATGGATGAGTGTGTGTCTGGGTGAGTCAGTGCCTGTATTAGTGTGTGCCAAGATGTGTCAGAGTCTCCATTGGTGTGTGCCTGGGTGTGTCACAGTCTGTATCAGTGTTCTGAATGGGTGTTTGGCTATCTATATGGGTGACTAAGCTGGTAAGTGTGTGTCTGTGACAGTATGTGCCTGTACAGGTGAGGGAGCAACTGAGTCAGTGCATGTATTTAATACTGAGTATGTATGACACTTGTTGTGTAAGTAACTGACTGGCTGTGTTAGTTCCTGTATAGGTAAATAAGTTATTATATGTGGGACTACTTAACCAAGTGAGCAGATATTTTTCTAGCTCTATGGGTGACTGAATAGGCGTATCAGTAGTTAGATGGGAGTGAGACTGGATGTACTAGTCATTGTATGCATTATTGAGTGGTTGTATGAGCTACTGTGTTGGTGAGTGAGTGCACATGTTATAATCTGTGTTAGTGAGTAAGTGAGTGTGTGAATATCTGTATGGGCAAGTGAGTGCATGTAGTTGTAGATGTATCCATAAGTGACTGATTATGTTTCTGACCATATCAGTGATTGGCTGGGTGTCTGAGTGTCTGAATAATTGAGTGACTGGATGTATGAGTTGCTGTACCAATGTGTACTGGATATTTCAATGAAGCTATGGAACTCTACCTTGGTGTAGACCTTTACGATTTTACTCTGGAGAAGTAGTGAAAAATAAGTAATTGAGAAATTCATTTACTTCAATAGATAATGTCATTGATCTGTTTTCAAAGAAAAAAAAATACAGAAACAAAAGTTAGTATTTCTTTTGCATAATAGCTTGGTATATCCTTTGTTTCTGCAATAGTTATTATTCATATTTATTATGCTCTAATAATATTATACATTATACTAAAACATATCCTTTTCCCTTTTTTACTATTACCAGCTTTTGTACTTGTAGACCATAATGAATGTATTATATAAAGTGTCATTCCTGAACAGTAGGGAAAAAGCAATCATAAAGATTGTAAAAGTAACCCTCTTATCAATTCAGCACATCCTCTTATCTTTTTCTGTATTAATCTTTGGTGCAATTCCCATCATTTGCCAGTCAAATGACATCAGGTTTAAGTGAGAATATGTTGCCAAACCTTGTTGAACATAGTTATTTGGAGGACTAACCCTTAGCAAAGTAACAATAATTTGCATCTGATTTTTTCAGCATGTGCTGTAGGCAACATTAATAGGTCCAAAGCATGTGAAGTGTTCTTTGTGTGAGAAGACCCTCTCCAGCAGTACCTCCAACAAATACTCATATGGAACTACAAGTGTGAAGACACATTTCAAGAGAAGTAACTCCAAACACTATTGAACAAGAAAAAGAATGTGCATTTAAATTAGTATTAGGCCTACAAAATTCCATAAAAAGAACAGTGCACATTAGTTATGGTGTAACAGCTAATCACAATATAATAACATATTTTATTTTCCCTTTTTCTGTTCTCAGCTTTTAAACTTGTACAACTTAAATGTTGTTTTCTACACAAAATCATCACTAAACAGTAGGGAAAAAAACAATTGCATAGATTGTAAAAATAAACGGCACATTATATCACTGCAAATAAACGACACTATGCGTTACACTCACTACAAACACTAAACTAACTAACAAACATGTTAGAAAAATAATTCTGGTATTATGACAACTGGTTCAATAGTACTGATACATATAAGAGAGATTTGTATTTTGGAGAACTTTTTAAAGACATCACCCTTGTTAAGCCGAATGTGGTCGAAATGCCATGTAGATGAAATCCCATACATTATTGTTTTCCTGAAGTAGTGTTTAGAATTTTGGATGAAGAACAAAAGTGACAATTTTGTAGTTGGAATAGCAGTTTTTATATCAATTTAAGGTTGCTGTGATTGCATTGTGTCTATCCAGTTTCACTCTTTTTTTAGACAGCGTAGCATCTAGATGTTATATTAACTCTTTAGTGAAAGATAAAAGTTTTCTTTAATTTTGAAGAACTGTTTAAAGACATTACCCCATGTAGGCCAAATGATTTCTAAAACACTGATGATCCATGTTGAAGAAACATGGTACATTTTTTTTCCAGAAATATTTTTTTTGAAGAAATGAAAGGTAAGAATTTTGTAGTTTGAAAAAGCAGTTTTGGTTTGAATATAAGGTTGCTGTAATTGAATTCTGTTGATCCACTTTCTCTCTTTAAATAGGCAGTGTGGTGTCCAGATGTTAATTCCTCCATGTAAGGTAATAGCTATTGTAATGTACGTTTTTCCAGAAATTGCTGTTTGTCCAGCTTCGAAACTTGTGATTTTGGTTTCCAATTTAGACCTACCTGCTCTACATCGTTGTAACATAAATATAAGATATTTTCCAGTTTTTCATATATGCAACATAGACATAACATCTGAACTACAATTTGGGCAGGCCATATTTTGATTTGCATTTTTTGATCTTTTAATCAATCTGTCAAAAGGCACAGCTTTGCAATCATGTAGTGCTAAGTACAGAAATCACTCAGGTTTTATCTGAGTGGCAGATATAAAAGAGAAATCTCCACAGTCATGCTCCATTTGTAACTCAGTTCAAATAGCTCTTCAATATTTTCTTATTCTTCTTCTAATACTCCAATGATAACTATCAAAAATTCTTCTGCATCTTGTTGACTGCTGAGAGTAAATACTACAGATCCACTAATTGTATGTACAAGGTCTCAAATGCCTGAAGCAGAATGTTCTGGAGTACTATTACTGAGTAAATGTTGGAGCAAATGATACAGTAAAGAAGACAATCATTTATCTGTTTTTTGTTGAACTCTGTTTAAAAGATGTAGTATATGGAGTAGTACATTGAGAACATGTTTGCATAGCACTTAGACTGTTTTCCAACTGATAACCCACCTTATCCCCCTCATTTTCTACTTGTTTCTTCTTAAAGCATTCTAGCTTGTCCTTGTTTTTTTGTTATTTTTTTTAACATCTGTCAACTCTTTTGTAAGTTTCTACTTCAGAGAAATTATATGTTTCTCATAAATAGTGTATTGACCTAAATGAGGTGTGTATAGACTTCTTAACCAATTGTACTCTCTTACACAGCTTGTATCTGCACTAACTTTCCTATCATCAAATTCAACCAAAAACAAAGGGGAGAATGTTTAAATGTGAGATAAAGCTACTTATGACATACCTCCTTAAAATATGTTGCTTCCAATATTAATAAAAACTGCATCTACTTCTAGACCTTGAGATGTATGGATAGTTACAGCAAACGCTAGAGAGACTGGGGACTGTTGCCGTCAGACATATCAGTCCTTTTCAGGCAAAAAACTTACAATACATCAACCAAAATGCTTTACTCCATGAATCCGATCAAATTTATTAGCCAAATATTCAACCTCATCTCTAGTTGGAAAATTAATGAAATCAATAACTTAACCCATAGCATCATCTACTAACCCTTCCTCAACATTTAAATTACGCTGCAAAATTACTCAACAGTTTTTGCACACACTTAAACACTTTTCTATTCCTGCGGCAGGGATAAAGACTTTTTTGAATAATCCAATTTTGCTTGTATTTTTTCTATTAGCAATATTTTCACTCCCTGGTGTTTAGTTTTATTGATAGCTGTAATTTCTAAAATATTTTTTTTCTCCAGTTTCCATTATTTTTGTTGAAGTTGGGACACTCTTGAAATGTAGGCATAAAACCAACCATGGATTTCTCTTCTTCAAGTAAATTGTACATTATTTGTGCTGCTGAGCTGTTAGATGAAAATAGTTTCTTGATAAGTTGACTTTTTTAAAGCATGTTTCCCCTCCTTTGTCAGAACTCCTACACTAATGTCCTTCAGAATATTTCCATATTCCGCATCAGCTGCTTGACACATATTCTTCTCTATTTCCTTGCTTTCAAAGTTTAACCAAATATTTGCAATGCCAATATTTCCCAAATAATGTCTTGTTTCATTATGCATAAGTGTTGTGAAAATAGGATGTCCTGTTACAGGGGGAAGTTGAGGTAGGTCACCAAACACAATTAAATACTTTCCTCCAAAGAGCACATCATACTCTGGGTCTCATTTTACAAGGCCCTAGCACCTCCTTGCGTCACATTAACGTCATTTTGTTTTTAGGCTAAAGTGGCTCGATGAGGCAAAAATCACAGTGCAATATTTACTTTGTGATCCTTTATGCCACAATATGCCTGTGCCACGCATAATGTATTGAAGGGGGGCATTCTGGAAAAAGGAGGCCTGCAAAAATGGTGCAATGAAATCTACAAGATTTCACTGCAACATTGTTGGTGTCATTTTTACACCTGCTCAAAGAAGGCATTAAAAGGACCCTCCCATAGCGTCACTAGTGCAGCAAAGCACCACAATAGCATAAAAAGTGTTGATGCTATTGGCCTAGCAGGTGCCATGGTGCTTTCTATTGTAAATATGGCACACCCATGGTGTCATGAGGAGGCGGTTGGAGGGGCAAGTAATCTGGCGTATTAGTACTGATGAGCCAGATTCTTGTAAATCAGTGCCTCGGTTTTTAAAATCTGCTGCATTCAGGCAAACATTAAGTTTTTCAATTCTCTTAAAACCTTGTGACAAGCTTCACCAGATTATTGTCATGTTCAACAGGTGTCATATGTAGTTGATGTAAGGCTACACCTTTAATGTTGTGTGCAGCTAACATGATACATTTGATTTTGTAGTCCTCTATAGATGAGCTGTGAGAACCTTAATTATAAACCTTTTCCCAGTGCAAACTTGACCACTGATGTATAGTAGTATTGGTTCAAATGAAGGGAATTTACATTTGTTTTTCCAGTGCAGAAAACTGTGCTCTATCATATCTTTTACTTCAATATAAATGTCTTTCTGTTCATCATTCGGTTGCCCTACAAAGTGTTCAAAATCAACACTTTCCTCCTGCTGCTTCATTTTGAATAACTGGTTCTCCAAAAGGATTGAGACTCTGTGGTAAGACCTTTGGCTGCTTTGTGAACTCTCCATAGCTATCTCACCAGCAGTGGTTTCTTTGTGTTATAACACATCTTTCAACAAGTGCAAGTAGTTTGAGAAGAGTGAATACTCAATGCTATGTTTCACAGCACTGAAAGAATCCTCATAGCAGTCATAGTCTCCAAGAAATTCTGATTTAACACGCTGAGGCTTGATCAGTTGTGAATGTGCTAAGTAGAAAAACTTTCTTCTGTCTGGAGCTCAGCAATAAAGTTTTATGTGATTAAATAGATTTATTTTGGTGTGTCTCACCAAACAACCATCATATTCAACTACTGCATACTTCCCTTCTTCTATGTTTTCTGTAGCATTGCTTCTATATCGGTAGAGTTGAAGTATTTCACAAAGGCACATGTTTTCTAGATGTGGACTCCTTTTTGGGTAGTATGTGTCCAACATATTGTATTTCAGAATGTCTCCACTTTCCAGACGAAACTCTGCTAGATATTGAATTTCTGGGAAACACTTCAAAACTCTATTTCAGGTTCTTCTAAAATTTAGAGTTACCCAAACAATTCCCCTGGACTTTGAGCACAAACAATCTGACTGTAACCGATCAGAGCATTCATAGGACCCTAGCTCTCTGTGGGACAGCATTTTCAAGCTGAAGCTATACAATTTATTGGTAAGACTCTTTTCTGCAGAAATATCCTCACATATTTTCTTCATCTTTTTCTTCTCTGTCTTTGTACTGTATGAAGTAACATAATTAGCAACAGCAATGAAGTTGTTTGCAACAAACTGCATATCCATGTTCGCATTCCACATTTTGAGAGTGACTGGATTATAATCATTAATATACATGTGGGCTTCTGCTCTTCTCAGCTGTATGTGTTTTTAGCGATTTTTCGAATCAGTGTATGTCTGACTGCAGATAAAAAGCTGTTTACTCTTGCTTGTGAAATGACAGGTCGAGGGAATCCAAAATGACTTCTTGTGCCAAATTTTCCTTTGCATCTGTTTTTTTGACAATAGTACTTGCTGCATCTATGAGCTTGAAAGAGTAAAACTTGTTGTCTCAAGCCTTTTCTTTTGGTATGGCTCATATTACATGCTGTTCTATGAAAGAGAGGACAGAGTCAACTCTTTTTGTTCCAAATTTTGGTGCATTGTTTATCCATAATATCATGTAAATATGAGGAGCACCTCTTGCTTCGTACTCTTTATACAAAAATAAATCTGTTATTTCACCAAGAGTAGTATTGTTTTGTACCAAATAAAAGATGCCATGGCTTAAATCCTGTAGTTAAAATATCTGCACACATTAGCAGAAACCAAGAAGCAAAGTTCACCAGCTGTCTTCACTTTTATGTTTGAGATAGCATCTTGCAAAACTTCAAGCAGGTCATTCCACACATGCGCAACACAACTGACTGAAAGAAACCAAGCAGGTTTCTCAGCATGCATTTCAGCTCACCATGACAATGATTCCAATACTCATTGGTACCACATTGCCATGACATCAAATTAATTAAATTGTATTCCAGCTTTTTGTCCTTTCTTTCAACTTTGTCAACAAATTATTTTGCAGAAAGAGTTTGCAGATAAACTCCTGTCTTTAGAATATGGTTTAGTTTATAAAATAGTCCTGACAAGTCACTTCCAAATAATAGATGGACTATATAGAGAATATAATGGTAAAATCTGGGGTCCTCTGAATACAGTGTAGTTGACCTGTACTTGGCTGTTGGCATTTATACCGGCAGGTGATAATACCGACCACTTACTCCAGTGGGAAACAGTTGTAGGAAACAATGAGCCTCTGAACTTTTCACACAACACACCCAGGGGAGTTTCTTGGGTAACTTGAAACTGATCAATAGCATCACCAATAACTTCTTTAGAATGCAGATGTGAGTAGCAAATTCTTGTTACTCATCTCTGTTCCCTTCTTCAGTTTTTCAATACACTGCAACATTATGAGTTTGAATTTTGTAGTTAATGTATCAGCAGCATATACAAACACAATTTGGTTTCTCCGATGAGACTGCGCTAAACGTTCTTATCTCTTCTATAAAGTTATCACCACTAATATCTGTGTCCTGCTCAGCCACACCTACACATACAAACTCCTGATTTTCCTTACAATCCTGTTCAGGACCGAAGAAATGAAACTTAACATCCTCACACACTTTTCCTACCTCTGCTACTATAACATGCAAAATAGTTCTGTTCAGTACTTCTACACATAGGGCAGAAGTCTTGACCTAGTGAGGCCTCCTAACTAAATTTCCCAATTTAGAGTGGTGAACAGCCGATATTCTAAAGTGATTAAAGGTGCTTTGGCACACTTTCTATAATAGAGATGCAGGTGAATATCCTTGTGAATTAGTATACTTTCTTACTTTGCATGAATCTAATCCTTGGGAAAGTTCTCAATATATCAACAGATTTATTTTCCTCTACTGGTGAGAACAGAGTCCATGGTTCTCCCTTCAAATTGTTGTGAGCAAGCAAATGTGCAAATCACCTGGAACCTCAGCCTGCTTGGACTTACACCATCCACCTTAGTAGTATGCAAAGGTCTTCCCGCCTTTTGCCAGGATGATGGACAGCTTACCAAAGGGCCCCCAAGTGAATTTCCCTCTGATTATTGTGGAGAGTTCCTAAATCTGAGGAATATGAGGACCTCTTCACAAAACAAAGAAGCACATGTGTCATATAGCTAACAGGAAGGACCCTGGTTTGTTGGCGATGCACATCTTTGTAGTGTTCTTGCCCTCTCTATAGGGGCACGTTATCATATATTAATGGATAAAAATGTACAAGGAACAATCATATTGCAAAAACGCACCCAAGGTCACTGGTGACATTTCTTTATGCTTCATTTTGCAGCTATAGTGTAGAAACATACAGGACATTTACCCAAGGATACAGAAAGAACTCCTCTGGAGAAGATATTTGTCCTAACCATAGCTACTGAATATCCAAGGTTTTGTGTGAATAAATTTAGATCCTAACTATAATGTCTCTGTAACCTTTGGTTTATATACATATAATATTTTTCATGCCCATTTTATGAATTTATGAATCTCATCAATTTATATACATTATGACATTCTGAAGAATTGGTTTCAAAATTTAAAGTTTTCTAATAACACTGGCGGCAGATCTGTGCTGAAATGGACGTGGGTTTCAATATAATTTCTTCTTCACTTTCGCATTTATAAATAGTTTTAGAGCTATTATGTTACCTCTAAAATATAATTAGTTAAGCAAGTCATTATCTGTGAGGTACACCCTGCTTTCAAAACACACAAGAATTTCATTCAATAATGCTGAAATGGAGTTCTGTCAACCTGCACCCAACAGCAACAAAGGAAGCGCCATCCCTAGTGTCTACCAGCCTCATTTAAACTTCAGTAATGGGACAGAACCATTACTGGTCACATCATTGGATAACTGCAAAGCAACAGTTGATCTGGATCTGGCATTTGAACTTCGCTTTGGGTGCACTGTGGGTATTACACAGAAAACCATCTCACATTAATTCACAGGATGTATGAACTATGAATCCATGAGACCACCATGGAAATTAATTCTTATTTTGTAGGAATGAATCTGATAATCTCCCTTCCACCATTCCTTTAATTATCATTCATGTCAGATGCAGACACCCGTCAAGCATCCACTCTTACAGCCAAATCATTCAACACATACTTGAGCACTTCCCATTGTACAAATATGGAGATGCCATGGAGATCTTTTGAAGCTAGAACAAACTGACAAAGATGTTTGGTAGTAATGGACAAATGGCTGCCTTACAACCATCTGAAATCTAATGCTTCAAAGCCAGACATCCTTAGGAGCAGAAAATGGTACACCTTTTTATCTAGTGCTCAGTCATCCAAGAAACATGAGAGAAAGAGTGAGAGAGAGAAACAAAGACAGAGATAGGAGAGGCAAAGAGAGCAAAAGGGGTGTATTATTTATTTAATACAGCATTCATTAAGATACTTTCAGTCATCTCCTATCATGACATTTATTAAGCAAAGATCAGAGTAAATACAATTATTACAAAATGACATGGTCATCAGAAGAAAATTAGAAGAAAAGCCAAGAACATGTAAATAGAATGGTACATAAAAAAGCAATCTGGCAGACCTTATCTAAAAATTGTCCCTTAGTATATTATCTATCCTGAAAGCTGGACTTTCAATACAATTGAGCTATCATGGATGTAGTAGTGGGTACAGCTCAAGAAGTACAAATAGGAAACTAGAAAAACAACTACCAGCAACACTTTGGTTCTATGATCCCCTAGTAAAAAAGGGTAAGTTTCTGGATCCCAAAAGTTAATTTGTGTCCTCTGCAAAATTCAACTGTCTCTTTCAGGACTGTGTGACTAACTCACTAGGCATGGCAGAGGCAATTTCATGCACTCATATAGGGGGTCATTACAACATTGGTCGTAAAAGCCGCTCACCGCCGTGCAGAAGACCGCCAACACACCGCCGCGGCCGTGGAATTCCACCACGGTCATTATGACCCACAGCTCGGAATCCACATAATCCAGACACCCACACAAGTCCGCCACACCAAAGGTCAGTGATAAACTGGTGATAACAAAACCTCCACCGTCACGTCAACAGGAATACGCCCACACTATCACGACCCATGAATCCACGCAACGGTCTTTCAACCGCGGTATTCCATTGGCGGTACACACCGCCACGCTCAAAATACACACACACTTACAAAGCACTACCACATTGGACAATTCCAAATACACACACCTGATACACATACAAACACCACTCCCACACACCCAATACAATATAAAACACACACCCACATCACCCACAAATCCTTACGACCACAATTGCGACAGAAGGCCAGAGAGAGACACCGCCTGAAAGAACAACAGCATCCACAGGCACCTTATACCATCACTCACACAACATCCACGCACCTCACACAACACACCTCTAAATATCACCCCACACATCACAACACACACCACCCCACACATCACCCACACCACGCCATGGCACCGCAAAGACACCCCAGGTTCTCTGAGGAGGAGCTCAGGGTCATGGTGGAGGAAATCATCTGGGTAGAGCCACAGTTATTCGTATCACAGGTGTAGCACACCACCATAGCTAGGAAGATGGAGCTATAGCACAGAATCGTGGACAGCGTCAACGCAGTGGGACAGCACCCAAGAACTAGGGATGACATCAGGAAGAGGTGGAACGACCTATGGGGGAAGGTGCATTCCGTGGTCTCAAGACACCACATCGCGGTACAGAGGACTGGCGGCAGACACCCACCTCTTCCCCCACAACTAACAACATGGGAGGAGCAGGTCTTGGCTATACTGCATCCTGAGGGCCTCGCAGGAGTAGCTGGAGGAATGGACTCTGGTAAGTCAAATCTTACATTACTTCATCCCCCACCCACCTGCATGCTATCACATACCCCCACCCTCGCCCTCACCCCTATCACTCCAACTCCTCACGTATGTCCCAATAACACAAACCACACATCCCAAACCCAAGCCCTGCATGTAACACCAAAGCATGGACACCCATCACCAAAGCATGGCCACTGTACATACCCATACGCCCCCCTAAACCAGTATCACACAAGGTCCTACACAGGAATGCAAACACTGGGGTACAGGGTCACCCACCCATTGCACACCATGGCACACACAGATGCAATAATTATGCCTTTACACCCCTGCAGGACCCCTACCCAACGTCACCGGACAGGAGGGTCCAGACGTGTCCACTCCACCCACAGAAGAGGCCCACAGTGATGACAGCAGCTCTGTCCAACTGGATCTAGATGACCAGCCCGGCACATCTGGGACCTCGGGAAAGTCGGTTCCCCTCACACAGGCACAGCCACCCCCCTCTGGAAACACCAGCACAGCACCCACCCAGTGGGCCCCTACCTCTGTCCCCAAAACACGTCAATCAGCAGTGTGTCCACCACTACAGAGAACCCAGGCTAACCCACCACCCCAACAACACCAGGGACCTGGGGGCAGTGGGCACACGGTTCAGGGGACAGAGGCCCAGGGAAACAGGGGAACTGGGAGGGCTGCTGTGTGACAGGGGGAGGACAGGCCCAGGGAACCCACTCTCCATGAGGCCCTCTCCAACATCATAGGAACCTACCACCATTCCCAGGAGATGATAGCAACGGTACTGGCCAAGTTTCAGGAGACCCAGCGGCTGCAGGAGGAACAGTATTTTGGGGTTCAGGGAGGAACTCAAATCCATCAAGTCCACCCTGGGCACCATTGTAGGGGTGCTGAAGGAACTCGGCAACACCAGGAGGGACACTGTGGCACAACAAGGGGCCCCTGACACTAGCCTGGACGATGAACTGCCCACCACCTCTGCCGGCACTAGTGGACAGGAGGCACCGCCACAGGACCACCACACCAGCAGCCCACCCCCTGCAGATGGAGAACCACCCGCAAGCGGTCCCTGAGATCCAGGACAAAGACAGAGAACAATGCCAAGACCCCGCCAAGAAATGAGACCACCCTGATTGTTATCCTTCTGTCCCACTTTGTCACCCTGTCCATCCCTGTCCATCCTTAAACTGCTCCAGCTCCACTTCCTATGCCCCTTTGGACAATGCACTTGTGAGACTAATAGACTGGACTCTGCCATGGACATTCCTCCACCATCACCCCTGACCATTTTACAACCCCTCCACTATTTAGCACTTAAATAAACACCCTTAAATCACAAAACTATCTGGAGTCAGTCTGTGCTTTCGAAAATGTGTATTTGCAATAACTGTGGAAAAATGCTATATCCATTGTATTGTCAACATACCTATGTCACACAGCTCTAGTCCATGAGGAAACAAAGCAGATGTCACACAGTGGGACCCACATCTGTGAAATCGAAAGGGAAAGTGACAACTCAGGGTCCATACACTCTGCGAAAATGACTGACAGATGAGAGGTAGAAGGATCAAACAGATGTAGCGGGCAGTGTTGTCTTATTACCTGTGTCTCACTGGAAGTATTGTTGGATCACCGTGTTCCTGTTGTCTATGTCCTCTTCTTCTGTTTCCTCGTCTTCACTGTCCACAGGCTCCACAGCTGCCACAACACCTCCATCTGGACCATCCTCCTGCAGAAAAGGCACCTGTCATCGCAAAGCCAAGTTGTGAAGCATTCAGCAGGCCTCGATGATCTGGCACACCTTCTTTGGTGAGTAGAATAGGGAACCACCTGTCATATGAAAGCACCTGAACCTGGCCTTCAGGAGGCCGAAGGTCCTCTCTATAATCCTCCTAGTTCAACCATGTGCCTCATTGTAGCATTCCTCTGCCCTTGTCCTGGGATTCCTCACTGGGGTCAGTCGCCATGACAGGTTGGGGTAACCAGAGTCACCTGCAAATATCGAGGGACAACTGTTAAACACACACTAACTTTTAGGGACATCCCCAGACCCAGACAGCTAGTCACACTGTATTGGGTCCATGTCCTCACCTAATAGCCACACCCGGTGGCTCTGGTGTTACCCCATTACATAAGGGATGCTGCTATTCCTCAGAATGTAAGCGTCATGCACTGAGCCAGGAAATTTGGCGTTCACATGGGAGATGTACTGGTCTGCCAAACACACCATCTGCAAATTCATCGAATGGTAACTCTTTCAGTTTCTGTACACCTGTTCACTCCTGCGGGGGAAACAAGGCCACATGTGTCCCACATGTGTCCCATCAATGGCACCTATGATGTTGGGGATATGTCCCAGGGCATAGAAGTCACCTTTCACTGTAGGCAAATCCTCCACCTGAGGAAAAATGATGTAGCTCCGCATGTGTTTCAGCTGGGCAGACAACACTCTGGACAACACGTTGGAAAACATAGGCTGGGACATCCCTGATACTATGGCCACTGTTGTTTGAAAAGACCCACTTGCTAGGAAATGGAGTACTGACAGCACCTGCACTAGAGGGGGGATTCCTGTGGGATGGCGGATAGCTGACATCAGGTCAGGCTCCAACTGGGCACCCAGTTCCTGGATTGTGGCACGATCAAGTCTGTAGGTGATGATCACATGTCGCACTTCCATTGTCGACTGGTCCACCAGCGGTCTGTACACAGGAGGATGCCGCCATCTCCTCACCTCCCCCAGCAGACGTGCTCTATGGAGGAGAACAGTGAGCAGAGAGTCAACCAACACTGAGGTACGTAAGCACAACTTTATATGAAAATTTTTCAAAGTCAACATTTGGCTGTCTTAGTGTATAATCAAGGCCTATATATGTGTGACACATTTAAAATTAATGCCATGTGGCCCCCTGAAATGGCAGCTGCCTGACCTGTAAGGTGGGACAAGGGGATATGAGGTAATTGCGCTGGCGTTGTACACCGTCGCGGTAGGCGGTCGAAGACCGCGGCGCAAACCTGCATTGGTTAACATTGGACCCTATGACGATGTACGCTGGCGGTGACGGTGCGCACCGCCGCAGACGTGACCGCCATTTTCTCTATGTTTAATCACTTGATACCTGATCTTCGACAGGAGAGGACCTACACTGCAAGTGCTGCTGTGACCTCAGTCTGGAAGAGACAATGGCTTGTGTGTCTGGGGAAAGAGCCCCTGCCTTCAGCACGGGGGAGTTGGAGAAACTAGTGGATGGGGTGCTCCCCCAGTACACAGTACTCTACGGTCTTCCAGACCAACAGGTGAGTACACTCTGAGCATGCTGTATGGGCAATGGCTGTTTGGAGTGGTGTGGATGAAAAATTGGGGGGGGGGGGGAATGAGGCGTGTATGAAACAAATGTGCGACATGGCAAGGGTAGAAATGCGGGCCAATGACTGTGACGGTGCCAGCGCTTATATCTTCTCCTTTTCCCCTGTACTATTCGTGTTGGTCAGCGCCCACCAGAAGAAGAATATTTGGCATGCCTTCGCCAAGGAAGTCCGGAACCTGGGAGTCTACCACAGACGGAGCACCCACTGCCGGAAAGGATGGGAGGACATTCGCACCTGGAGCAAGAAGACGGAGGAGGCCCAGATGGGGATGGCTTCCCAAAGTGGGAGGGGTGCCTGTCACACCATGACCCCCCTGATGTTCCGGATCCTGGCGGTGGCGTACCCGGAGTTGGATGGGCGCTTGAAGGCATCACAGCATCACTGCAGCCACAAGGGGGTGAGTACACTCCCATTCAGCTGATTCAGCACACAGTGGAGGTGTCTGGGTGGGGGAGGTGGGCTGTGGGTTCCCCTAGGCGAGAGCGAGTTTAGGAGGCAGGGTCCCTTCTTAAGGCAGGTCCTGTGACACCCCACCCCACCTGTGTACAGAGCCAACTACACCTAGTCAGGCTCCTGTGACATCCATGTGTGCAGCAATCGGGCATAGGCTTGTAAACCATGTCCCTGGGATTGATTAGGGAACTCCAAGTGCACGGCGTAGTGCAGGGGGCTTCTGTGTCTGTAGTGTCCGCCAGCGGTAGTGGTATTGCATACACTGAACATGTCTTTCTTCTGTTTTCCCCCCTTTTTGTGGTCTCCCTGTGCTTGTGTGCATTAGCATCATCAGGTGGAGGAGCAGTGGCACCGGAGCAGGAGGGAGCTGCATACCACATGGTACTTGAGGGCGAGACAATGGAGTCAGAAGCCACCAGTGGGACGGATGGCGAGGGTAGCTCCACGGCAGGGACAGGAGCTGAGACCAGCGATACGGACTCCTCCTCTGATGGGAGCTCCCTTGCAGTGGCAGGCCCCTCTGTGCCCCCCGCATCTACAGGTACAGCCGCCACCCCCCCACCAGCACTGCCCTCCCAGCAGCCCCTCAGCATTTGCCCTGTGGCCGCTCACCCAGGAGGGTGGGCATTTCCTTCACCCCAGGCATCTCAGCCCCTGCTCCTGTCACCCCTGCTGCCCAGTGAGGAGGCCATTGACCTCCTCAGGTCCCTCACTGTTGGGCAGTCTACCATTTTGAATGCCATCCAGGGTGTAGAGAGGCAGTTGCAACAAACCAATGCATACCTGGAAAGCATTCATTCTGGTCAGGCAGCCCATCAGCGAGCTTTTCAGACTCTGACCTCAGCACTGATGGCAGCCATTGTCCCTGTCTCTAGCCTCCCCCCTCCAACTTCCTCCACCCAGACCCAAAACCCTGTACCTCAGCCTATCCCAAGCACACCCTCAGACCAGCATGCGCACACTTCAACACACAAGGGAAGCTCAGGCAAACATAAGCACCAAACATCCCACAGGCACTCACGCATGCATCATACCATGCAGAACTCTGAGCACTTTACCACTGCTAACCAGTGCTAAAGTACATATGCTCTCTGTGTAAAATTGTATGTGATTGGCTTATCCTTGATTGGCATATTTGATTTACTAGTAAGTCCCTATTAAAGTGCACTAGAGGTGCCAGGGCCTGTGAATCAAATGCTACTAGTGGGCCTGCAGCACTGGTTGTGCCACCCACTTAAGTAGCTCTGTAATCATGTCTCAGACCTGCCACTGCAGTGTCTGTGTGTGCAGTTTTAACTGTAAATTCGACTTGGCAAGTGTACCCACTTGCCAGGCCTAAACCTTCCCTTTTCTTACATGTCAGACACCACTAAGGTAGGCCCTAGGTTGCCCCAAGGGCAGGGTGCTGTGTATGGTTAAGGTAGGACATATAGTAATGTGGTTTATATGTCCTGACAGAGAAATATTGCTAAATTCGTTTTTCACTGTTACAAGGCCTGTCCCTCTCATAGGTTAACATGGGGGCTACCTTTAAATCTGATTAAAGTGTAGATTCCTTTTGGGAGCAGATGGACATGTGGAGTTTGGGGTCTCTGAGCTCAAAATTTAAAAATACATCTTTTAGTAAAGTTGATTTTGAGATTGTGCGTTTGAAAATGCCACTTTTAGAAAGTGAGCATTTTCTTGCTTATACCATTTGTGTGAATCTGCCTGTTTGTGGATTCCCTGTCTGGGTCAGTTTGACAGTTGGGCTGGTTGCATCCCACACTAGACAGTGACACAAAGGGAGCTGCGGTGTAATCTGCATTTCCTGATGAGCCATCTGTGCTAGGAGGGAGGGGAAGAGTGGTCACTCACACCTGAAAGGGCTGTGCCTGCCCTTACACAATGCAGTCTCCAACCCCCTGGTGAGTGTCTGGGGCCTGGCCTGGGCAAGGCAGGATTTCACATTCAAAAGAGACTTTACTTTGAAGTAGGCCTACTTCAAAGGAGAAATTGGGTATAAGAAGGGCACCCAAAACCACAGACTGGAGAAAAACACTCCTGGAACCAAGAGGAACCTCTGCCTGGAGAAGAGCTGAATAGGTGAGGAAGAAGAGCTGCCCTGCCTGTGACTGTGCTTTGTGGAGCTATCCTGCAGTTGCTGCTTCTGCCAGAGTAAGAGGGCAAAGACTGGACTTTGTGTGCCTTCCATCTTGAGAAGAAATCTCCAAGGGCTTGATCTAGAGCTTGCCTCCTGTTGTTTGAAGTCTCAGGGACAGCAAAGACTTCTCTCTACCAGCACCTGGAATCCCTGGAGAGACTCCTACTCTGCCCTGTGGTGCCCATCCAGTTCCTGGGACCCTGAAAGGAGTAGCTGGAAGCCTAAAGACAAGGAAATCCACACACAGAGTGCTGTGCGGGGAAAAGATTGACACGACTCCGATCTGTGGCTGAAAAAACAACGCACTGCCGGCTCCGCAGCTGAGAAAACGGCGCTCGCAGGAAACACGACCGAAAAATCGACGCACGGAGCAGGAGAAACTATGCGCAGTTTCGTGCGGCTGGATTTCCGACTCACGTACTGCTGTGCAGAGTTATTTTTGATGCACACCCGCCCGTGTGGGGTTATTCTCGATGCGCACCAGGTACATTTTCACGCTAGCAGCGCTAGTGTGTTTAAAACTACTTAAAGACTCTTTTTACATTTTTATTGATAACTTGAGTTGTGTATTGTGGACTTTTGTCATTTTGGTCTTGTCTTGTTTAGATAAATATTTCCTGACTGTCAACCAAAGACCCCATTTCTAACAGTCCCTAATTGCTGATTAACAGAATTTAATTCAGCAAATTAAGTACAAGCCATTTGTATACCAGGCCCCTAGTGACCTACAATGGAACAGTGATGTGAGGTTTGTAACAGTGAATTTTAGGCAGTTTCTATACTACCTCTGGAAAACTTTGAGTGTTTATTGCTCTAGAACTACTTCTTGAAGATTTGACCATATTTTGAATATACAGCCATGCTTCTTGAAATGATTAGCCTAATACTAGGCGACAATAATTTGCTGCATGGACTTAATTGCTGTTGACATATTTAGGGGCCAGCTAAAGGTTATTTGCTGAATTCACATTGCAATCAAACCTCTAGAAGTTGAGCTCTCTTACATGTGTTGCATGTTACCTCATTGTAGGCTTCCACTAAAGTTTGTATAAAGGAACATCCTGAACGCCAGAATATGATGAGCTTCCATTATGTATTTAAGACATTTTTGTGGTCATTACAACCCTGGCGGACGGTGTTAAAGTGGGGGTAAGACCGGCAACAGGCCGGCGGTAAACAATTTGGAATTACGACCATGGCGGAAACCACCAACAAAGACAGCCACTTTAACACTCCGACCGCCACGGTGGAACAGACAAACAGCTTGGCGGTCACTGCCAACAGACAGGTGGAAGACAAAGTACCGTCCACAGTATCACAACCTACCAATCCGCCACCTTTTCCGGGGCGGATTCACCGCAGACAAAAACACGGCGGAAACTGGACTTCGAAGGAAAACGCTCACCTCTACACACCCCACGAGGAATCTGGACGCCATAGACCCAGAGCTGCACATCCTGCCAGCCCTCATCTTCTTGCTCCTCTACCAGTACCACGAACGCCGGCGGCGTTGACCATGGTGAGTACTGCACCTACGACACAGGGGAGGGGGGAGGGAAAAAACAGGGATACACACACGCAACACCCCCACCCCCACCCTCACCCACTACAACACACAAACTAATACCTATTTATACATTACAGTTACACCTTCAACCCCCCCGGAAGAATGCAAAGACAAAAGGAAATGAGTGTAACCATTGTAATATATTAAAATCAAGTAAGCAAAAATATATATATACACCATAAACAAAATAAACACCAAGCTTAGTTGTCCAGGTAGTGCTCCAATGAAGTCCGTGGAACACTGGGCCCACAAGGTATGGGCGAGGCCCACACAAGATCCCCGACCATGATGGAGAGAACACTGCAGGGGCATCAGAGATCAAGAAAACAGGCACCTCAGGGGGAGGGAAAAGGGGGTACCTCAGCCGGTTGAGTACACAATGCTAAATCCACGAGGGGGCCACATGCCCACTGTTCAATCGTGGGGAGTGCAAAGTCACAGTCTCTCAAGTCTCTACAGTGGGTGGGTTGCCCACTGCTTTATCCTGGGGATTGCAAAGCCACAGTCTCTCAAGTCTATACAGTGGGTGGTTTGTCACTGTTCCATCCTGGGGAGTGCAAGGCCACAGTCTCTCAAGTCTCTACAGTGGGTGGTTTGCCCACTGTTCCATCCCGGGGAGTGCAAAGCCACAGTCTCTCAAGTCTCTACAGTGGGTGGGTTGCCCACTGCTTTATCCTGGGGAGTGCAAAGCCACAGACTCTCAAGTCTCTACACTGGGTGGTTTGCCCACTGTTCCATCCTGGGGAGTGCAAAGCCACAGTCGCTCAAGTCTCTACAGTGGGAGGTTTGCCCACTGTTCCATCCTGGGGAGTGCAAAGCCACAGTCTCTCAAGTCTCTACAGTTGGTGGGTTGGCCACTGTTCCATCCTGGGAAGTGCAAAGCCACAGTCTCTCAAGTGGATGCCTTTCTCCACTGGTTCTGGAGGGGGCATGGTGCCCAGAGTGCTTCATCCTGCTAAGGACAGAGGTAGTGGATGCCTTTCTCCACTGGTTCAGGAGGGGGCCTTCTGCCCAAAGTGCTTCATCCTGCTAAGGACAGAGGTAGTGGATGCCTTTCTCCACTGGTTCTGGAGGGGGCATGGTTCCCAGAGTGCTTCATCCTGCTAAGGACAGAGGTAGTGGATGCCTTTCTACACTGGTTCTGGAGGGGGCTTTGTGCCCAGAGTGCTTCATCCTGCTCGTGACGGACTCAGTAGCGTCAGTGCCCTTGGCTCTCATGGGCCAGCGGTGCTTGTGGCGGCGGTGCCCTGTTCAGCGGTGCTTGTAACGGCGGTGCCCTGTTCAGCGGTGCTTGTAGCGGCGGTGCCCTGTTCAGTGGTGCTTGTAGCGGCGGTGCCCTGTTCAGCGGTGCTTGGAGCGGCGGTGCCCTGTTCAGCGATGCTTGGAGCGGCGGTGCCCTGTTCAGCAGTGTTTGGAGCGGCAGTGCCCTGTTCAGCTGTGCTTGAGGCGGCGGTGCCCTGTTCAGCTGTGCTTGAGGTGGCAGTGCCCTGTTCAGCGGTGCTTGAGGTGGCGGGCTCCTTTGCAGTGACTCAGCTGCTCGCTGTCCTCTCTGTCCCAGCAGGGCTTGTGCTGGCGGTCCTCTCTTTCCCAGCGGGGCTTGTGCTGGCGGTCCTCTCTGTCCCAGCGGGGATGATGGCGGTGGCCTCCTGGGCAGCGAGGATGATGGCAGTGGCCTCCTGGGCAGCGGGGATGATTGCGGTCTCCTCCGCCGTGCTGTTCTTCCCAGACTTTCCTGGTTTCTTGTGGCCCTTCCCTACCTTGGAAGGTGTGGCAGCTGACTCCACACTCCCAAGGGACCCCTGGGGACGGCTTTGGTGACTGGAGTCTTCCTCCTTTCCTGCTGAGCACTGGCCAACGTTTGATGCTTGACAGGTGGGTGACTGTCCGTGCTGTGGCTCCGTGCCACACTGGCTGTCCTGGTGGCCGGTGCACACCAGATTCCAGTGACTACAGGAACAACTGGTCCCAGAGATGTTGTGCCTGAGGTGCTAGGTTGGGACCTGGAGAGTCGGGCCCTAGGAGACGGACGGGGTGGGGGAGGTGTGGGAAAGAGGTTAAGGTTGGACAGGAAACGTTTTTGGGAGACACTGGGACGGGTAGCTGGAGGGGGTTTGGGAGGGGAGGAAGAGCTTGTGGTTGTAGGAGGTGTTCGTTTGGTGACTTTGGGTGAAGGTGCATGCGCTGGAGGCTGTCGTGAGGTGGATGGCTGTTGGGTGGGTGTGTGCCAGTGTTTGTGTATCTTGGGAGGTGGCGTCACAGACACACTGGGAGAGGACACAGGGGACATGTGAATGGTAGTGGGGGTGGTGACTGCACGTGAGCAGGGTGTGGTGGTGGGTGTGCTGGTGATGGCAGTAGTGGCTGTAGATGTAGTGCAGGCAGGTGTGATTATAGACGAGACTGGGAGGAAGGAGGGAGATGAGGAGGAGGGGGACACAGTTGAGGCAGTGGATGTTGGTGTGTCTGCATGTGTGTGATGCTTGCGTGAGTGCCTGTGGGATGTGTGGTGCTTATGTTTGCCAGAGCTTCAATTGTGTGTTGAGGTGTGTGCATGCTGGTCTGAAGGTGTGCTTGGGATAGGCTGGGGTAGAGGGGATTGGGTCTGGGTGGAGGAAGTTGGAGGGGGAAAGCTAGAGACAGGGAGTCTGAAAAACTCGCTGAAGCGCCGCCTGACCAGAATGAATGCCCTTCAGGAATGCATTTGTTTGCTGCAACTGCCTTTCGACACCCTGGATGGCATTCAAAATGGTAGACTGCCCAACAGTGAGGGACCTGAGGAGGTCAATGGCCTCCTCACTGAGGGCAGCAGGAGTGACAGGGGCAGGGGCTGAGGTGCCTGGGGCGAAGGTGATGCCCACCCTCCTGGGTGAGTGGGCACGGGGAAAAGGCTGAGTGGCTGCTGGGAGGGCGGTGCTGGTAGGGGGGTGGCGGCTGTACCGGTAGATGTGGGGGGCACAGATGTTGCCACCACCACAAGGGAGCTCCCATCAGAGGACGAGTCCGTGTCGCTGGTGTCAGCTCCTGTCCCCGCAGTGGAGCTCCCCTCGCCCTCCGTCCCACTGGTGAACTCCGAGTCCGTAGGTTCACCCTCCATGGCCATGTGGGATGCAGCCCCCTCGTGCTCCTGTGCCACTGCTCCTCCGCCTGATGATGCTAATGCACACAAGAACAGGGAGACCACAAAAAGGGGGGGAACGACAGAAGAAAGACATGTTGAGTGCATGCATTACCACTACCGTTAGTGGTCACGACAGACACAGAAGCCCCCTGCACTACGCAGCGCTCTTGGGCTCCACTGTTCAATCACTGGAAAATGGCCTACTAGGCTATGGATGACATCTGCACACATGGATGACACAGGGGCATGACTAGGTGTACTTGGCACTCTACAGAGGTGGGGTGGGGTGCTACATGGCCTGCCTTACCGAGGGACCTTGCCTACTAAACTCGCCCTGGCCAAGGGAAACCCACAGCCCACCTCCCCCACCCAGACCCCTCCACTGCGCGCCGCAAAATCAGCAGGATGAGAGTGTACTCACCCCCTTGTGGCTGCTGTTATGCCTTCAAGCGCCCATCCAACTCCGGGTACGCCAACGCCAGGATCCTGAACATCAGGGGTCATGGTGCGACAGGCACCCCTCCCACGTTGGGAGGCCATCCCCAGCTGAGCCTCCGTCATCTTCTTGCTCCAGCGGCGAATGTCCTCCCATCTTTTCCGGCAGTGGGTGCTCCATCTGTGGTAGACACCCAGGGTCCGGACGTCCTTGGTGATGGCACGCCAAATATATTTTTTCTGGTGGGTGCTGACCTACATGAATTGTACAGGGGGAAGAGAAACTTATTACCAACAGCACCATCACAGTCATTGGCCCCCATCCCTACCCTTGCCATGTGGCACATGCACTCACCGTCGTTTCATGCACGCCGCAATCTCCCCCCCCTTCTTACATCCACCCCACTCCACACAGGCATAGCCCATACAGCATGCTCCCAGTATACTTACCTGTTTGTCTTGAGGACCGTAGAGTAGCGTGTACTGGGGGAGGACCCCGTCCACGAGTTTCTCCAAATCCTCCGATGTGAAGGCAGGGGCCCTTTCCCCAGACAGTCGAGCCATTGTCTCTTCCAGACCGAGGTCACAGCAGCACTTGCAGTGTAGGTCCTCTCCTGTCGAAGATCAGGTATCGAGTGATTGAACAGATAGAAAATGGCAGTCACGTCCATGGCGGTGCGTACCGTCACCGCCGGCGTACATCGTTATTGGCTCCTGGGACGGACCCATAGGGTCCAATGTTAACCAATGCAGTATTGCACCGCGGTCTTCAACCGCCTACCGCAACGGTGTACAACGCCATCGCAGTTACCTCACATTCCATTGTCCCACTTTAGAGGTCAGGCAGCTGCCATTTCAGGGGCCCACATGACTTCATTTTTAACTGCGTCACACATACCTAGGCCTAGACTCAACACACATACAGGCCACTTTTCGGAGTATGATTCGTGTTCTGTGTAAGCTGTGGGTACGTACCTCTGAGTTGGTTGACTCTGTGCTCGCTGTTGTCCTTCATAGGCACCGTCCGCTGGGTTATGTGAGGAGAAAGACCGCTGGTGGACCTGTCGACAATGGAGGAAAGACATGTGATCATCACATACAGGTTTGACCGTGCCACAATCCAGGAACTGTGTACCTAGCTGGAGCCAGACCTGATGTCAGCTACCCGCCATCCCACAGGAATCCCCCCTCAAGTGCAGGTGCTGTCAGTGCTCCATTTCCTTGCAAGTGTGTCATTTCAAACAACAGTGGCCATAGCATCAGGGATGTCCCAGCCTATGTTTTCCAACGTGTTGTCCAGAGTGTTGTCTGCCCTGCTGAAACACATGCAAAGCTACATCGTTTTCCCTCAGGTTGAGGATTTGCCTACAGTGAAAGGTGATTTCTATGCCCTGGGACATATCCCCAACATCATAGGTGCCACTGATGGGACACATGTGGCTTTGCTCCCCCCGCAGGAGTGAACAGGTGTATAGAAACCGGAAGAGTTATCATTCGATGAATGTACAGATGGTATGTTTGTCAGACCAGTACATCTCCATGTTAATGCCATGTTCCCCGGCTCAGTGCATGACGCCTACATCCTGCGGAATAACAGCATCCCTTATGTGATGGGTCAACTCCAGAGGCACCGTGGGTGGCTATTAGGTGAGCACCTGGAAGCAAGACAGTGGGAATGGTTGTCTGGGTCTGGGGTTATCCCTACAGGTTAGTGTCTGTCTAACAGTTGTCCCTCGCCATTTGCAGGTGACTCTGGTTACCCCAACCTGTCATGGCTACTGACCCCATTGAGGAATCCCAGGACAAGGGCAGAGGAACGCTACAATGAGGCCCATGGGCGAACACGGCTGATAATCGAGCGGACCTTCGGCCTCCTGAAGGCCAGGTTCAGGTGCCTCCATATGACAGGTGGATCCCAATTCTACTCACCAAAGAAGGTGTGCCTGGTCATCGTGGCCTGCTGTATGCTTCACAACTTAGCTTTGCTACGACAGGTGCATTTTCTGCAGGAGGATGGTCCAGATGGCTGTGTTGTTGCAGCTGTGGAGCTTGTGGACAGTGAAGACGAGGAAGAAGAAGAAGAGTACATGGAACACAGGGACTCAGTGATCCTGCAATATTTCCAGTGAGACACAGGTAAGAATACAAACCTGCCTACTACATGTACTTTAACACTACTACCTCTCTACTGTCTGTCGTTTTCACCCAGTGTATGGTCACTGAGTTGTCACTTTCCCTTACGATTTCACAGATGTGGGTCCCACTGTGTGACATCTGCTTTGATTCCTCATGGACTAGAGCTGTGTGACATAGGTATGTTGACATTACAATTGAAAGAGCTTTTTTCACAGTAAATGCTAATACACTATTCCGAAATCACAGACTGACTCCAGATTGTTTTGTGCTTCAAGGGTGTTTATTTAAGTGCTCAATATTGGAGGGGGTTGCAAAATGGTGAGGGGTGATGGTGGAGGAATGTCCATGGCAGAGTCCAGTCTATTAGTCTCCCAGGTGCATTGCCCAAATGGGCATAGGAAGTGGAGCTGGGGCAGTTTAAGGATGGACAGGGTGACAAAGTGGGACAGAAGGATGACATTCAGGGTGGTCTCATTTCTTGGCAGGGGTCTTGGCATCGTTCTCTGTCTTTGTTCAGGATCTCAGGGATCGTTTGCGGGGTGGTTCTCTCTCTGCAGGGGGTGGGGTGCTGGTGTGGTGGTCCTGTGGTGGTGCCTCCTGTCCACTAGCGCCGGCGGAGGTGGTGGGCAGTTCATCGTCCAGGCTAGTGTCAGGGGCCCCTTGTTGTGCCACAGTGTCACTCTTGGTGTTGAGTACTTCCTTCAGCACCCCTACGATGGTGCCCAGTGTGGAATTGATGTCTCTGAGTTCCTCCCTGAAGCCCAAATATTGTTCCTCCTGCAGCCGATGGGTCTCCTGAAACTTGGCCAGTATCGTTGCCATCGTCTCCTGGGAGTGGTGGTAGGCTCCCATGATGTTGGAGAGGGCCTCGTGGAGAGTGGGTTCCCTTGGCCTGTCCTCCCCCTGTTGCACAGCAGCCGTCCCAGTTCCCCTGTGTTCCTGGGTCTCCGTCCCTTGGACCGTGTGCCCACGGCCAGTGCCCCCAGGTCCCTGTTGTTGTTGGGGTGGTGGGTTAACCTGGGTTCCCTGTAGTGTTGGACACACTGCTGATTGACGTGTCCTGGGGACAGAGGTATAGGCCCGCTGGGTGGGTGCTGTGCTGGTGTTTCCAGAGGGGGGAAGCTCTGTAGTGGCCTGTGACTGTGTGATGGGAACGACTGTCCTGAGGTCCCCGATGGGCCGGGCTGGTGATCTAGATCCAGTTGGACAGAGCTGCTGTCATCACTGTGGACCTCTTCTGTTGCTGGTGTGGACATGTGTGGACCCTCCTGTCCGGTGACGTTGGGAACGGCTCCTGCAGCGGTATAAAAGGATGTTTATTACTTCTGTGTGTGCCATGGTGTGCAATGGGTGGGTGACTGTGTACACCAGTGCTTGCATTCCTGTGTGGGACCTTGTGTGATGGTGGTTTAGGGGGGTGTATGGGTTTGTGCAGTGGCCATGCTTTGGTGATGGGTGTCCATGCGTTGTTGTTGCATGCAGGGCTTGGTGTTGGGATGTGTGTTTTGTGATATTGGTACATTTGTGAGGAGTTGGAGTGATGGGGTGAGGGTGGGGGTATGTGATGGCATGCAGGTAGGGTGGGGGATTTAATAGTTAAGATTTGACTTACCAGAGTCCATTCCTCCATCTACTCCTGCAAGGCCCTCAGGGTGCAGAATCGCCAAGTACTGCTCCTCCCATGTTGTTAGTTGTGGGGGAGGAGGTGGGGGTCCGCCACCAGTCCGCTGAACCGCAAGGTGGTGTCTTGAGACCACGGAACGCACCTTCCCCCGTGGGTCATTCCACCTCTTCCTAATGTCATCCCAATTTCCTGGGTGCTGTCCCACTGCGTTGACCCTGTCCACTATTCTTTGCCATAGCTCCATCTTCCTTGCAATGGAGGTGTGCTGCACCTGTGATCCGAATAACTGTCGCTCTACCCGGACGATTTCCTCCACCATGACCCTGAGCTCATCCCCCCGAGAACCTGGGGTGTCTTTGCCATGCCATGAGGTGGTGTGGGTAATGTGTGGGGTGGTGTGTGTGGTAATAAGTGTGCTGATCTGTAGTGGGGTGTTGCGTGAGGTGCGTAGAAGTTATGTGTGTGATGGTCTGGTGTGCCTGTGGATGCTAGTATTGTTGATGGTGGTGTCTCTCTCTGTGCTTCTTTCTCAATTTTTTGTTGTAGGGGTTTGTGGGTGATGTGGGTGTGTGTTTTATATTGTATTGGGTGTGGGGGAGGGGTGTGGGTATGTGTATCAGGTGTGTGTATTTTGAATTGTCCAATGTGGCTGTGTTTTGTATGTTTGTGTGTATTTTGAGCGCGTGTGTCGTGATAGTGTGGGCGTATTTCTGTTGGCGTGACGGTGGAGGTTTTGTTTTCGCCAGTTTATCACTGACCTTTGGTGTGGCTGACTTGTGTGGGTGTCTGAATTTTGGCGGATTCCGTGCTGTGGGTCATAATAGCTGTGGAGGATTTCTGCGGGCGTGGTGGTGTTTTGGCAGTCTTCTGCACAGCGGTAAGCGACTTTTGCCGCCAATGTTGTAATGAAGGCCTTTATTCTTAAAATAAGTTATGATAATGTTTGATAACTCGAACTATATGCATGTGCATTGATTTTCTTGTAATTCCATACTATTGTTACCGCTGGTTACAGTCTTTAAAATAAACATTAGTGACTACATGATTGGTAAATTAAAATGTGAAGTTTTATACATTGCCATTTTTCCGTTGGGAAACAGACCATACATCACTCTATTTTGAATTTATATCCTGCACTATCTAGGCTGAAGCCCAAGAAACATAAATTCAAATCAATTAGCATATTTTATAGGGCATGACTTTATACATTTCCCACGGTATACTAGGAAAGTCAATTTTAGCACTTAGCTGCATCTCAGTATGAAGTTGCTCACACAAATATGCCACGAGGCAATGCACATTTAAGTATGCACATTGGTAGTAATTAACATAAAGGAAATAGGTTAAGACAGTTTATCCTAGTTTAACTATGACAATGGATCAATAAATGAAGTGAACAAAAATGTATTCAAAATGGAAAAGAAACCTTTCATTTTTAGCACTTTGTCCAGTGTTTTCCAAACATTTTGATTTTGTGTTAGTTTAGGATTAAATATTTGGTCATGGACCCTTTATACCATGTATACAGTGCATTGTTATCAGAATTAACAACTACATAGTGAGCATATTGAAAGAGGTTTGTGTATTTTTTGGAGGATATTGGCTACGTAAAAGGTACATATATTAAAGAAAATAATGTGTAATAGTACTTTATAGTCATGTTCCACAAGCTAATTTGTGAGCCGGGTTTGATCTTCGAAATACCTGAAAGATTTTGGAGTGACTGAGACATCTGGTTTCTTACACACTCGTTGGTGAGATGAGGCTATATGAACTAAAATTGGTGCATTAAAAAAGAGTGTCCACACTTTGCGGTATAATGAGTTCTGATAGATGTGATGGCTAACAACAGCATAAACATTTAACTAATAGACTATAATCCTTTCATAGACCTGTAAATGGCATTGCTACAGCTACAAGTCTCTTATCTCGTAGGACCTTCAATTTACAAGTAGAACTAGAATATTTTATTGGAGATGTTGTTAAAGACCCAGAAATAATCAGTAAAGCACTCGATGAAATAAAAAATAGAAATTCAAAAGGTGCTGACAGAGGTATTCTTGAAGAAACTGAAGAGACATCAAGCCATAGCAGTTTCTTCCTGCAAGAGCAGGGTGCTTTAAGATGCAGTTCTAGACAAACTCCAGATGTGCATGCAAGTGATTCATCAATATCTAGTGACAATGTTACAGTAATGAAAGGAAAAAAGAATAAGGTGGCAAATCTATAACTGTTGTTGAATTATCACTTTGTTTATTTTAACTATATAATTTCAACTGAACAAAAATAACTGTACACGATTTGTTTATTTTTACAATTTAATTTGCAAAACATTACTTGAAAGGAAAACATGACTTTGTTTTCAATTGCCTGTGGAAAAAACTAAAATAAAAATCAATGCTGCTTATAATTTGAAAAAAAATGGTATGTTGTGGAAGGCAAAAACGTTAATAATTTAAAAAAAAGTATTTTGAAATTAGTTGTCAGTTATTTGTGTTCTAAGATAACTTCCATCAAAGGCTCTGCTGGCATCTGCATCTTGATGTTGTGCACGAGGAGGAGTTATTTCTTCATCATAACTATTATCCTTTGTCATCTCTATAGGAAGGCCTTTTTATGTGGCTACATTAAGCAACATAGCACAACATGCAATGGTTTTAGAAGAAGGAACTGGTGCATGCTGTTATGCTCCCACACTCTGATGTAGGTATGTGAAGTGTCCATAAAGGAGTCCAAATGAGCTCTCCGTAATGGACTTGGTCTATCGGTGTACCTCATTATGGCCCTCATTATGACATTGGTGGTAAATTCCACTTACCGACATGCCGACTGCAGTCAACATACCGCCGCGGATATACGCTAACCATATTATGACACACACACCAATCCGTCACTATTCAGCCACATACACAAATCCGTCACACCAAAGGTCAGTGATAAACTAGTGGTAGCCCACACCGTTAAGTCAACAGAACTATGCCCACAACGTTATGACCCACGAATCACCACGGTGGACATTAAATGGCGGTAAACCATTGCCGGTACATCCCACTGCACTCAAAATACACACACTCAAACAACACAGTACAACATTGGACAATTCATACTACACACGCCTGACACACATACACATACCACACTCACATAACTATAAAACACACACACACATTACCCATAACCCTTTACCATTTCAAACAATTGCCACCACTACCACAGACAAGACCAGAGACACACACCACCATCACCTATACACCACCCACGCACCTTACATCACATACCTCAACACATCACCCAACACACCCTCACCCACACCACTCACACTACACCCATGGCACCACAACAACACCCCATGTCTCAGAGGAGAAGCTAAGGGTCACGGTGGAGGAAATAATCCGGGTAGAGCCACAGCTATTTGGATCACAGGTGCAGCAGATATCCATTGCTAGGAAGGTGGAGCTATGGCGGAGGATCGTGGACAGGATCAACGCCGTGGGACAGCACCCCAGAACAAGGGATGACATCAGGAAGAGGTGTAATGACCTACGGGGGAAGATGCTTTCCATTGCAGCAAGACACCTGCTCGCAGTACAGAAGACTGGCAGTAGACCCCCACTTCTTCCCCCACAACTGACAATATGGGAGGAGCAAGTCTTGGCAATCATGCATCCTGAGGGCCTGGCAGTAATAGCAGGAGGAATGGTCTCTGGTAAGACAACTCTCAATACTATCACCCCCCTACCTGCATGCCATCACATACCCCCACCCTCACCCCATCACTCTAACAAATCCCACACACCCCACCATCACAACCCACCCATCCCAATGCCAAGCCCAGAATGCACCACCAATGCATGGACACCACTCACAGAACTGCCTGGACACCTATCACCACAGCATGCACACTAGAGAGAATCACCTAGCTCACAAAAGAACAACTCACATAAGGCAAAGCTGCCAGGGCAATTACAACCATAGAGGTCAACCCACCCATGCACAATATGTCACACACAGAAACAATAACACTGTATTTACATCCCCACAGGTACTCCACACAATGTCACCAGAGAAGAGGTGCCAGCAACATCCAGCCCCCACAGAGAAGAGGCCCACAGTGATGACAGCAGCTTTGGTCACCTGGATTTGGATTTGGATTTGGACCTGGCCCATCAGGGACCTCCAGACAGTCGGTTACCCAGGCACACTCTCACACCACCACAGAGCCTCTCCCCTCAGGAAATACCACCACAGCACCCACCCAGCGGGCCCATACCTCTGTCCCCAGGACACATCAATCAGCAGTGTGTCCACCACTACAGGGACCCCAGGCCACACCACAAACCCAGGACAATCAGGGACCTGGGGTCAGTGGCAGTAGGCACATGGTTCAGGGGACAGAGGCACAGGACAAAAGGGAAGCTGGGAGGACTGCTGTGCGACAGGGGGAAGACAGGCCCAGGGAACCAACCCTCCAGGACGCACTCACCATGATCCAGGGAGCATACCAACATTCCCAGGATACGCTAGGCAAGATTCTGGACAAGTTGCAGGAGATCATGCGGCTGAAGGAGGGACAGTACCTGGGGATCAGGGAGGATCAGGGAGGACTTGAAGGCCATTAACACCACCCTGGTCTCCATTTCAGGGTTGCTGGCAGACATGGCCAACAGTATGAGGGAGGCAGTGGCACAACAGGTGGCCCCTTCCACTAATCAGAATGCTGAACAGCCATGTACCTCTGCTGCCACTATTGGACAGGAAGCCCCGTCACAGGACCAACAGGCCACCAGCACACCCCCCCTGCAGAAGGAGAACCACCCCCAAACGTTCCCTATGATCCAGGCAGAAGCCAGAGACTATTGCCAAGACCTCCGGCAGGAAATACGACTCTCCCGATTGTTACCCTTATGTCCCACTTTGTCACCCTGTCCACCTTGAACTGTCATTGCTCCCCTTTCTATGCCCCCATGGACACTACACCTGTGCTACAAAGAGACTGGACTCTAACCTGGACTTTCCTCCATCATCAACCCAGTCCATTGCACTATCCCCTCTTCTTCAAAACACTGCAATAAACACACTTTGAAAAATGGTGTATGTCAAATGATTTCAAAATGTATTCGTATAACAAGGTTCAAACATTGCAATTCAAAAGTACAGTAATGTTTACATAGGAAAGACCTGAAGTTGGCTGCACTGAACACACCAAGAGCAAAAGTGGGGCACCAACATCTGCAGAAAGAGATGCAAAAGGCCACAGTGAGTGGGCATAGAAGTAGGAATTCACAGCCTGCCAGTGACAATGTCACACATCAAACTGTAAATGAAATGTGAGATAATACTGTCTTACCTTTGTGTCATTGGAAGTATTGATGAATGACTGCACTTCTGTTGTCCTCATCCTCAACCTCTGCCTCCTCATCTTCACTGTCCATGATGATCTGGCAGACCCTTCTTGGGTGAGTAGCACAGGGATCTATCTACCAGTTAGGTGGAAGCAACGAAACCTGGCCTTCAGGAGACCGAGGGGGTCATTCTGACCCTGGCGGTAATTACCGCCATGGCGGAGGTCGGCGGTAGCACCGCCAACTGGCTGGCGGTGCTCCGCCGGGCATTCTGACCGCGGCGGTACAGCCGCGGCCAGAAGCGGAAAGCTGGCGGGCTACCGCCGACTTTCCGCTGCCCGTCTGAATCCTCCATGGCGGCGGAGCGCGCTCCGCCGCCATGGGGATTCAGCACCCCCTACCGCCATCCTGTTCATGGCGGCTCTCCCGCCATGAACAGGATGGCGGTAGGGGGTGCCGCGGGGCCCCTGGGGGCCCCTGCCGTGCCCATGCCAATGGCATGGGCACGGCAGGGGCCCCCGTAAGAGGGCCCCAAAAAGTATTTCAGTGTCTGCCCAGCAGACACTGAAATACGCGACGGGTGCAACTGCACCCGTCGCACCTTCCCACTCCGCCGGCTCAATTCTGAGCCGGCATCCTAGTGGGAAGGTTGATTTGCCCTGGGCTGGCGGGCGGCCTTTTGGCGGCCGCCCGCCAGCCCAGGGCAAATGTCAGAATCACCGCCGCGGTCTTTCGACCGCGGTGCGGTGTTCTGACGGCGGTACCTTGGCGGACGGCCTCCGCCGTCCGCCAAGGTCAGAATGACCGCCCGAATGTCCTTTCTATTATCCATCTTGTTCTTCCTTGTGCCTCAATGTAACGTTTCTCTGCCCTTGTCCTGGAATTCCTCACAGGGGTCAGTAGCCATGATAGGTTGGGGTAACCAGAGTCACCTGCAATTTTTGAGGGACATCTGTTAGCCACACACTAAACCTTATGGCCCACAACATACCCACACACCAACATCCACTGGGTGGGGACCAGGGCTCACCTATTAGCCACACCCTGTGCCTCTGGAGTTGTACCATCACATTTGGAATGCTGCTATTCCTCAGGATGAAAGCATCATGCACCGACCCAGGATACTTAGCATTGGCATGGGAGATGTACTGGTCTGCCAAACACACCATCTGCACATTCATCGAATGATAACTTTTACGGCTTCTGAAGACCTGCTCATTTTGCCGGGGGGGGGACAAATGCAATAAGTGTCCCATCAGTCACACCTATGATGTTGGGGATGTGTCCCATTGCATAGAAGTCACCCTTCACTGTGGCCAAATCCTCCACCAGGGGGAAAACGATGTAGCTGCACATGTGTTTAATCAGGACAGACAACACTCTGGTCAGCACTTTTGAGAACATTGGCTGAGACATTCCTGCTGCCAAGCCCAATGTCATTTGGAAAGAACCAGTTGCCAAAAATTGAGCACAGATAGGACTTGCACAAGAGGGGGGACCCTGATGGAGTGACGGATAGCAGAGATTAGGTCAGGCTCCAATTGGCCACACAGCTCTTGATTGTGGCCCTGTCCAGTCTATAGGTGAGGATAATGTGCCTGTCTGCCATTGTTGCCAAGTCCACCAGGGGTCTGTATTTTGGGGGAATGTCTCCATCACCGATTCATCCGCAGCTGTTGCAATCTACAGGGCAAAAGAGTGAGCAGCTGATCATTACCTGTACACTGTAACCACTACAGTTCACTGCATATTGTGATTTCTACAATATAGTGGTGGCAGATGTCCAAAATGTGAATTTGTGTACTCTGACGCAGTTAGTTTCCATGGCCTGCCCCCCATGAAATGGCATCCGCCTGTCCAGTATGGAGGGATAGGTGGAAATTAGTTAACTCTGCTGATGTTGTGCGCCATTGCGGGAGGCGGTCCAGAACTGCCGTGCAACTCCTCATTGGTTCTTATTGGGCCCTATGGGGAACAGTGGCCAATGGTAATGTACGCCGGCAGTGATGGTACACACTGCTGCGGACGTGACAGCCATTTTCAATCTGATTCCTCACTTGCTACCTGGCCTTCAACAGGAGAGGACCTACACTGCATGTGCTGCTGTGACCTGTGTCTGGAACCAACCATGGCTCGTGTGACGGGGGAAAGGGTCCCTGCCTTCACCTTGGAGCGACTGGTGGATGAGGTTCTACCCCAGTACTGACTGCTGTATGGGCCTCCAGACCAACAGGTGAGTACGCTGTGAGTACAATGGATGGGGCATGAATGCATAGGGTGCTGTGTGAAGGCCTCCTGTGCGGGGGGTTGTGGGTGCCCCTAGGCCAGGCCTGACATTGCAGAGTAGGCCTCATGTTGGACAGGGTTGTGATGTGAAAGTCCTCCAACCAAGCATGTAGGCATCCACTACTGGGCAGGGGTCTGTGGGTCTCAGGTATACTGCTATTGGCAGTATCTGTCCCTATCCATGGGCTGGTGGCTAGCATTGTAACTGTTAGTGCATTGCCTAGTGCATAGGGCTGTTCCCTGTGTGTGAGTGTGTTATGCATGCCACCAATGGTGTTAGTGCTGCCATTGACTAAGTGTATCCTTTGTCTATTCCCCCCTTTTTGTTTTGTCACCCTGTCCTTATGTGCATTAGCATCATTTGGCGGAGGAGCAGAGGCACCAGCAACGGAGGGAGCTGCATCCCACAGGACCCAGGAGGCCAAATCCATTGACGGTGAGGGCACTAGTGGGACAGAGGGAGAGGGGAGCACCACGACGGAGACAGGAGGGGACAGTTCAGACATGGATATCCCCTCCGATGGAAGCTCCCTGGTGGTGACAGACACCTCTGTGCCCGCCTCAGGTACAGCCGCCACCCCCGTACCAGCACCACCCTCCCAGCAGCCCCTCAGTGAGGTTCCCATGCCCGCTCACCCAGGAGGGTGGACATCTCCTTCGCCCCAGGCACCTCAGGCCCTGCATCAGTGAGCCCTGCTGGCCTGAGCGAGGAGGTTATTGTCCTACTGCGATTCATCTCTGTTGGGCAGTCAACCATTGTCAACGTCACCCAGGGACTGGCAGCCCAAATGCAACAGTCCAATGCATTTCTGAAGGGCAGTCACACTGGCTTGGCAGCCCAACAGAGATCAATCCAGGCTCTGGCCTCCTCTCTAATGGCAGCCATTGTCCCTGTTTCCACCCTCCCCCCTCCAACCTCCTCTACCCAATCCCATTCCCTTCAACCCCAAACTATCCCAAGCACACAGGCAGACACTCATTCACACAGGGCAACACACAAGAGTGGACATGGCAAACACAAGCACCACACTTCAACCCACAGGCGCTCACACAAACACCATCCAGATGCAGACATACCAACATCCACTGCCTCCACTGCGGCTCCTCCTCCTCCTCCTCCATCTCCCACCCAGTTGCTTCTTCACTCACACCTGCATGCACTACATCCTCATCCACTATCCCCATCACAAGCACACCTATCAGTACACACCGCTCACTGGTAGTCACCACCCTCACATCCATGCACACGCCCCCAGTGTCCTCTCCCACCATGCCTGTGCCCCCTCCTCCCAAAGTACACAAACGCAAGCACTCAGACACCCAACAGCTATCCACCTCACAACAGCATCCAGCCCATGCACCTGCACCCAAACCCAACAGACTGACACCTCCTACAACCACTCCCTCTTTCTCCACTCCCAAACCATCTCCCTCTTCCCACCCCAATGTCCCTAAGAAGCTTTTCCTCTCCACCGTTGACCTCTTCCCTACCCCTCCCCCCGTCCTTTACATCAGGCCAAGGTGGTCAAGACCCAGGCAAGCACCTCAGCCACCCAGTCCACGGGCACAGTAGTGTCCCCAGCACCTTCAAGGTGGGAAAGGCTCACGGCCACCAGCCAGCCAGCCAGCCAGAAAGGGTGCCTGGCCCAAGTGAAAGGAAGGAAAGAAGGGCAAGGAGCCAACCCCAAGTGCTGCAGGAGAGAAAGGCAAGGAGCCATCCCCAAGTGCTGCATGAAAGAAGGGCAAGGGGCCATCCCCAGCTGCTGGCAGGAAGGGCAGGGGGCCTGCACAAACAGGCAGTGAGGACAAGGGGCCTGGTGCTGGGACTCAGTTGGAGCCCACACCACCAACTGTGGTGGTGCAGCCGTGCGAGGCTGCAGGGGATGGGCTGGAGGCTCCTCCACCAGCAGCAGCAGCAGCACTAGTAGGCAGCTGTCCGATGCTGCAGTTGATGGTCTGGAGCTTCCCCCCACCACAACCAGCTATGCCAGCAACAGATACGCCAGCACCAGCACCACCAACACCAGTGGAAAGCCGTATGAGGCTGCAGGTTATGGGCTGGAGCCTCCCCCCACCACTACCAGCTCTGCCAGCAGCAGCACCACCAGCACCAGTGGGCAGCCATCTGAGGCTGCAGGGGTTGGGCTGGAGCCTCCCCCACCAATACCAGCAGCAGCAGCACCACTGCCACCACTGAACAGCCATCACCGCCGGCAGCCAGTGTGTAGTCCTGAGTCCATTGGCTATTGTGCAGCCTGGCCCCTACAAATCCAGTGGGTTTGACACCCACCTGAGAGACTGTGACGTTGCACTCCCCAAGATCTGCATCACAGGGCATGATGCCCCTCCAGAACCAGTGGAGATGCCATCCACTCACCCCATCCTCCCCAGGATGAAGCTCGCAGGGCACAATACCCCCTCCAGAACCAGTGGAGATGCCATCCACTTGAGAGACTGTGGCCTTGCACTCCCCAGGACAGAGCAATGGGAAGGTTTCCCCCTCCAGAGCCAGTGGGCAAGTCACCCACTTGAGAGGCTGTAGCCTTGCACTCACCAGGACAGAGCAATGGGCATATTGCCCCTCCAGAGCATGTGGGCAAGTCACCCACTTGAGAGACTGTGGCCTTGCACTTCCCAGGACAAAGCAATGGGCATGTTGCCCCCTTCAGAGCATGTGGGGAAGTCACCCAATTGAGAGACTGTGGCCTTGCACTCCCCAGGACAGAGCACTGGGCATGTTGCCCCCTCCAGGACCAGTGGCATTATACCATCTTCCGGTGGAGGTGCCTTCCCATCCCCCTGAGGTGCCTGCCCATTTTCTAAATGATGCGCCTGCAGTGTTCTCTCCATGTTGTTGCAGGAGTGAGGTGGGGCCTTGAACTTTGTGATGTGGCCCTGTGGCCCACGAACATTGAGTACTGAGCAGTGTCCCTTGATTTGTAAATATGTATATAATTTATAATTTGGATGCACGTCTTGCTACAAATCTTTCTTATTAAACTCTTTTTACTCTATTGTAGTTGTCCTTGCATTATTCCTGGGGGGTACGGGGTAAATATCTTATGTTACTGCATCTGCTTGTGTGTATAGTGGTGGGGGTGTGTGTGTTGCATATGTGTTTCACTCTCTTTTTCCTCCACCCTCCCCTGTGGCTGTACTCCACGTGTTCATCTTCGCCGTCATTGGTGTTCGTAGTGGAGCAGCACGTAGAAGAGCATGGGGAAGACATGCAGCTAGGGTTCCATGGTGGCGTGTTTGTTCCCAGAGGCTCCACAGGTGAGATGTTTCCCTTCTGTGTAGGTTTCCGCTAGGCTTTTAATGTTGTTTGTACTGCTCCGGAAAAGGTGGCGGATTGGCCTCTCATAATACAGTGGGCAGAACATTGTCTTCCGCCTGGCTGTTGGCGGTTACCACGGTGGTGCCTGTTGATTCCTCCATGGCGGTCGGTATGTTAAAGTGGCTGTCTGTCTGATCTGTTTATGCCATGGTCATAATTTGGCGGTAATTACCGTCGGCCTGTTGGCGGTATTCCCGTCCCTTTATCACTGACCGCCAGGGTTGTAATGAGGGCCTATATCTTTACTGCCTGGCTGAATGAGGATGTAGGAATGGTGTCATAATCCATGGATGAACAGAATATGCATTGTCATCTAAAATTTCATTAAACATTATAGGAAACCCTACACATATGTTAGAAATTATAAAGGTAGAAACATATTTTTAACATTTTGCTACACTTCTAAAAGGAAACCATTTACAAGTTGTTCTGTAGCCAGACGGGGGTACAGTCCATAGTGGTGGAACATATAGGAATCATGGTTACTCCCTGGATAACATGCTGCAATGTCAACTATTACACACTCACTATTACACACTACCTGTATATTTAAGGAGTGGTAATTTTTTTCCTATTGCCCTATACATTCAGATTGGAATGGTGATAAATTGCAATGTGTGTTCCATCAACGCAGCAAATTACCTGAGGGAATTAGGCTATCATGAAAAATGCTTCCTTAGTGTCTTGCATGTCACGGGGGACCAGAGCTTTCACTGTATTACATTGCCCTTGTCTCGGGCATGAGGCGTAAAATTAACCCAATACTTACCCCAGATTTACCAAGCAACACAATACCATCTTGCATGGCTCTGTGTTGCTTGGTAAACCTGGAGTAACTCTTTGCAGCGTAAGTTGCCACGCATAGATTTTGGTGCATCAACAGATTTACCAAGACTGCTATACCTGACAGTGCTTTAAAATGCTATGCCTTCCCAGTGGAGGTGCAATGAGGAGAACTCTCCTTATTTATCCTTGTTGTTTCCTCTTTCTAATTGTGCTGCATTCTGCATCATACTTAGAACGAGGAAGAAGCTTGAGAGGATTGTTTTGTGCAGGAAGGTGTTCCTTCCTACTCAAAAACAATCCCGCCTGCAACACAGGCACTTTTGAACCATGGCACAAGGTTGCCTGCATTGGTGTTCGGCAGAAGATTGTGCACCAACAAAGGCAGAGAGCAGGAATGCACCACATATTGGTAAATCTGACTCATTCCTCTCCTCTCCTTACACACAGAGCAGCAAGTTGTCTTCCCGCGTTGCATGAAATATTGATACATCTGGCCCCTGCTGTATGGCAAAACACAAGTAGGAGTTGATTGTTAGCAATCTGGCTTTAAAAAACAAGTTCTGAAAACCTTAAATAGTGTAGTCTGTGAAATGTCTACTGCCTCAGCCACAATTGCTTGGTAAGTCCCTGATACCTAGCGATGCAAAGAACACAGCACTTGAATGTGTGAGGGAATGTCCTGAGATCTGCATGTGTCTCTTTCTAATAAAGTGCTTTTTATTTATTACATCTAAAAAAACACCTCTGTTTGGTCAAAGACTGTAACACTCACCCTATAGATCAGGTGTCTCCAAAAAAGTCAATCATGGGCTACCAGTAGATCACAGACTCCTTCAGAGTAGCTTGCAGCCTTGAGTTCATTTTTAAATAAGCATAGGGTCACCTTCTGTTTTAAAAGTTAAGGGGAGGCTGTATTTATTTTATGTTTTTATAATCAAACAGGCAGATAGCAGGGCCTAAGAATGAGCAGTGTTCAGTCAGAATTATGAACCAACCTGGAGCACAGATGTGAAAAACTGATGCACTTTTAATAAGAGATATTTAACTCTTAGATAAAAGTCCTTGTGAACTCAATATTAGAGTGAGAACAAAATACTGTTTCTGAATGCTTTTAAAGTTGATAGAATTAAAATGAAAAGTTACTTTAATGATCAAGCTAACTCTTCATTTGAATTTATTTCCATTTCAAAGTGCCACATTGACAAACAGCAGGTATTTTGCTTCCCCTGGCCAGTAGATACTGTGCCATATTTATAACTGAAAAATACACTAATTTCTTGACTTTACATTCCTCCCTTCGAAACAAATATTTGTATGTTTCTGTTATAAATATGCCACTGTGTCTATAGGCCAATGGGGCAATATGCCTGGTGTTTGTAAATGTGACTCTTGGAAAAAGGAGTACATTTAAATGATGAGTTTTATCAAATCTATATAAACATAAAGTTAACTCTTCAGTTTAAGTTTCTCCCATTTCAAAGAGTTGCCTTTACGCATAGCAGGCATCCTGCTCCAAGTGGCTGATAGACATAGTGCCATATTTATAACTGAAAAATACTTTAAGCTGGAGAAATAGCTCTCAGTACAGCAACGATTGGTGATCCATGCTATAGATCCTCTCTTGTTTGCTCCTTCTCCTCTGTACTGCTACCAAAATGTGCCTCCACTTCACCACAGAATACAGTGCAGCCATTCTGAAAATAAATGAAGCATTCTTGGCTCTTTTTATAGTTTCACCTGGTGGTAAATTACAAGTGCAAAAATATATTTTTGTGACTAATCTGCAATTGTGTTTGCTTAGAACACATAAAAACCAAATTACTAAATTAATTTTGAGGTTACCTGTTTGCAATTTGGAAAATGTTGACATTGTAAAGATGTGAATCAGAAAACGTTTTATATTTAGAAGTAAAATAAGAAAGGATTACAGTTTAACTCTTTGAACATACCAATACAATGTTTTAGCAATTGCACACCAGTCACAATTGTACAACTCAGCTTTACATTTAAAAGTTGACTTGTATGAATGTATTATTTATTGCATCAAAACACATTCTAAATATTAACACTTCGGAGGTCATTACAACCTCGGCGGTCTTTTTTGAAGACCGCTGAGGGACCGCCGCGTGGAAGACCGCTAGTGGTGGCGGTTTTCCGCTCGGCCTATTATGACCGTTGGCAGCTCTCCGTCCTTGTACCGACAGAGAGCCGCCAACATCCATACTGGTGAGGGGCAGGGAAGTGGAGGTTTCTCCATCTCCACCGCCACGCCAACAGAACACTGCCCAGCGAATCACGTCCTGTGATTCGCTGTGGCAGTGTCCTGTTGGCAGTGTGGTGTCAGCAGAGCTGCCCCCATGGCTCCCATCCCCTCCCGGAGGATCGTCGGACCAGGTAAGTCGACCGTCCATGAGGGGAGGGGGGTGGGGTGTGTTGTGTGTTGTGTGGGTGCATGGGGGTGTGCATGAGTGTATGCAGAGGGGGTGTGTGAGTGCGTGTATGCTTGCAGGGGTGTTGTGTGTATGGGAATGAGTGCGTGTATGTCTGTGGGTATGTCTGTATGGATGTGTGCGTGTATGTTTGAATGTGGGTGTGAGTATCTGACTGTGTGTGTGGATGTAGGCATGTATGTCGGCGTGTGCGCGTGTAAGTGTGTAGGTGGTGCCTGCGTGCGTGTCGTGTGGGTATGGGTGATGTGATGTTGGGGGTCAGGGTGGGGAGGGGGGCCCTGCCACCTTTGGGGGGTGGCATGGGTGGTGGCGGTGTAGGGGAGGGAGTCGGGGTGTGGGTGGGGGTCGGGGAGACCCCTATCAGTGCCAGGGAAGGAATTCCCTGGCACTGATAGTGCTTACCGCCATGGATTTCATGGCGGTTCACACCGCAGGAAATCCACCGTGGTAAGCCGGGTCCAAATACCGCCGACGGTCTAGTGACGGCCGCCGGGCTGGAGACCCAGGTCTCCAGCCCAGCGGTCGTCTCCGCCCTCGCGGGCGGGACGGAGAACCAGCAGATTACCATGGCGGTAACCGCCATGGTCATAATTCCACAAAGTAAGACCGCCAGCCTGTTGGCGGTCTTACCGCCGGTTTAACACCAACCGCCAGGGTTGTAATGACCCCCTTCATCTCAATTTACTAATATCACTGTCCATTCCTCAGACAATATTTTAAAATGAACACTTTGCTGTGCATGTCTCATTTTGTTCTTCCTGAGCTTTGGGTTCACATTTCTCCTCTTGAATTTACCCATTTGAAAAATATATTATTTTGATGCCTTGCCATCAGATAAAATAGTTTCTGTTTCTGTGGTGTTCTGCATCATCACATTCTTGTGCTTATATTTAATAACAGGAAATTACTACAATGTAGTAAAAATCATGATCTTTTTAAAAAATTTCTGATACCCCAACAAGTCAATGTCCTTATTAATGTAAGATTATTAAATAAACTTAATAATCTGTTATTTCATTTAGAAGGAGTATGTTTTTCATAGATAACTTGATTTAAGCATATGGATCAACCTCCTCTTATGTATCAGGCATTTCTGACAAATTACACTAGTGTTTATAATCAAATATACATATATATGTTTTATGAGGTTATCTTTACTATGTTCAAAATGAACTATCAATTTTTCTGTTTAATACTTAGTGTAATCATATTGTGTAAATATTTACTGAGCCACACTCATATAGTTATCGTTGTCCTGTCCTAGCTTACCCATTATTACAATAGTGTAGGTTCATGGATCACTTTGTGACATTTATAACTGTCTGATGGAACTGTTACATTCATTGCTTTGTGACACAAATGTGATATATTTTCTTTGAATACCAACTGCATATTTTACTTTTATTTTAATAAAATGAATTTTTTATACATATTGCATATTATTATTTTATGTTTGCAAAAGCTTCTAGATCTCTCTGGGTTCCTTCTATTGTCTGTAGGAAAAGACCATCTTTTGCCTGGTGTACCCTCACTTTCCTGCTTTAACTGTTCATTGTTGGCTGTAGACCTCTGTGCACTTTAACCAGTTAGCCAGTGGTAAAATGCCTGTTTTTCTCCTTTCTGGCATATTTAACTTACTCAGAGTTGCCTAGTAGAGAGTACAAAATGTACCCAGGGCCTGTAAGTTTAACATCAGTAATAGACAGCAGCACCCATTGTGCCATCCTTTACAGTGACAGTGTAAAACATGCCTATAGGCCTACCATTTATAATCAGACTAAATCAACTTTTAAACTGCAATATGACCTGCTAAAATAAACCCTTTTGACAGGCCTAAACCTTCCATTTATTTTTTAAAAAGCCACCCCTTGTTGTGAGACTGTCACCTAAATGATGAGACTACTGCCTTTTGGGTGGCAGCACCTCTGAGTATGGGGGACTGAGTCTGATCCCAAACCGTGTAGCAGATGTCAGCCTAACCCTTTTGGCTTGCTAGCAGCACATCACAGATACCTCAGGTACAAGTGATTTTTGGCACCCTTAGACTCCTCTGGGAAGCCGTGGTGGAAACAGACCATACCCTGTTCTCTCAGTTACATAAGTCTCACACATGTAATGACAGGCAGAAGTATATCTTGGTTCTATAGGAATTAGTGAAGCAAATGCATTCTACATAAAAAGTCATGAAGTGTAATTATAAGGATGATGAATCCAGACACTATTACAATGGTGACCACGAAAGTGAAACACAAAAACAGTCCCATCTTATTTGTCACAATACTATTACCAATATTCCTTCAAAACTACAAGATTCCTACATGAGAGAAAGTAGCACTGATAGCCCTAATCTGTCCATCTAGTCCAGGGAGTGTAGCACAAGCCCCATGCCTGTGTTGTAGGTAAAGGAGAGGTTGGTGAGTCAGATAGAAATCCTCATCCATGACAGAAGAAGTGCCATGCTTCTGCTGAAACTACAATGGTGACGGGCAGCATAAGATGGCGATCTGACGGAAAAGTCCCATCAAAGGATTCTAAAGCAGCCTAATGCTCTATAATAAATATCGTGAGATTTCAGAAACCGCCCTGATGTGACAACACGTCTCTTTATGTGTAAGGAAGGCACTCTACTCTCTGAGCTGGCAATACCTGGGAACCTATCATATGTAGCCTTGATGCGAGCTCAGAATGAAATGCTCTGCAAAACAATGAATAACGAGTTGTGCAGAGAAGGACAATAGATAAGAATAATAAAACATCAGCATTAAAATAATGCCTCACTAAAATAATAAAATGAATTAAATGCCAAGTGACTTGGTGATGGGTCACAAGCCTCAGACCTAAGCTAAACTCTGCAAAACTAAGTGTGAGTATGTGTGTAGCGATTAACTTCATGACAACTTCCCCATTGTTGGTTCAAGAGTGCTATGTGACTAACAATAAAACCATACAACTGATGTAGCTACAAACTAATTACAAACATGCAAAAAATATACATGAATAGAGATAAAAATATCTACCTTGACAGGCCAAGTCTACCAAGAGTGAGCCATAAAAAAATGGAAAGGCGAATATCAGATCAATGACAATAATCATGATCCTTTAAACAATTCCCAATGTCTTCAAATGTAAATGAACTTAGAGAGGTCTCCACTTTGGCAGTTAATAAATTAACCACTTTGGTCAGAAAGAAGGTGAGGGAGCACTCATGTTCAGATGCTTCAGCCAGTGGTCTGGCCGGAGTGGCAACATCCAGTGAAATGCCAGTGTGATAACATTATATGCCACTTGATTCACAAACGGCAACTCATTGGAAGCTTCTCATAGCTATCTCAATGTCAGTGTGCACGTCTGGTGATGAACCCTTATCGAGAACAACAACAGACCTGCATCCAAAGAAGGTATGCACTGCATAGCAAGACACACTTCTGGTGTACATTTGAATTGGCACAATTGGCAACGTAGGGTGGGCTGCACGCAATTCAAAACTAGTCTGAATGACAAAGACCAGTCAGACTCCAGTTCTCACACGAGTGGTGCTTCAAAATACGGCATCATGGATTCATGACACAGTTGGGCTGGTGAAAATGCCATCAGTCCTTCTTTTTGTAGCGGGCTGCCATTGCAAAGAGAAAATAGCAACAACAGTATATCACCAATCAAAGTCAAAGTCACAGTCACAGGGAATGCCCCCAAAACACTCCAAAATATGGGTGGTCATTACAACATTGGCGGTAAAAGGCGCTTACCGCCGTGCAGAAGACCGCCAATACACCGCCGCGGCCGCGGAATTCCGCCACAGCTATTATGACACACATCTCAGAATCCGCCGAAATTCAGACACCCACACAACTCCGCCACACCAAAGGTCAGTGATAAACTGGCGAAAACAAATCCTCCACCACCATGCCAACAGAAACACGCCCATGCTATTACGACCCACGAATCCACGCGGCGGTCTTTCAATTGCGGTATTCCATTGGCGGTACACACCGCTGCGCTCAAAATACACACACATCTCTAAAACACCGCCACATTGGACAATTCCAAATACACACACCTGATACACATACACACACCACTCCCACACACCCAACACTATATAAAACACACACCCACATCACCCACAAACCCCTACGACCAAATTCACGGATGAAGGCCAGAGAGACTGCACAGCATAGACAACCTCACCACACAGAGGCACACAACACCATCACCCACACAACATCCATGCACAAAACACCACACACCACTACACAGCACCACACACATCAACACGCACACCGCCCCACACATCACACACACCACCCCATGTCAGGCCAAAGACACCCCCGCTTTTCCGAGGAGGAGCTCCGGGTCATGGTGGAGGAAATTGTCCGGGTAGAGCCACAGCTATTTGGCTCACAGGTGCAGCACACATCCATAGCCAGGAAGATAGAGCTATGGTGCAGAATAGTCGACAGGGTCAACGCTGTGGGACAGCATCCAAGAAATCGGGAGGACATCAGGAAGAGGTGGAACGACCTACGGGGGAAGGTGCGTTCAACGGTCTCCAGGCACAACACAGCGGTTCAGCGGCCTGTCGGCGGACCCCCACCTCCTCCCCCACAACTAACAACATGGGAGGACCAAGTCTTGACCATCATGCATCCAGAGGGGCTCGGAGGAGTTGGTGGAGGATGGGACACTGGTAAGTCAAATTTTAACTATCATATCCCCCACCCTACCTGCAAGCTATCACACACCCCCACCCTCACACCCTCCCCTATCACCCCAAATCCTCACTAATGTATTCATAACACAAACTACACATCCCAACACCAAGCCCTGCCTCTAAGCATGCCCACTGTACATACCCAGAACAACCCCCTAACCATCATCACACAAGTCCCCACACAGGAATGCTTGCACTGGGGTACACAGACACCCACCCATTGCACACGATGCCACACACACACATGCAATAATCATGCTCTTATGCCCCTGCAGGAACACGAAGGACCGTCACCACACCAGAGGGTGCAGACAACACCACTCCACCCCCAGAAGAAGCCCACAGTGACGATAGTAGCTCTGCCCTACTGGAGCCTGATGACCAGCCGGACCATCCTGGGCCTCAGGACAGTCGGTTCCCCTTGCACAGGCACAGCCCAACACTGACCTTCCACCCTCTGGTAACACCAGCACAGCACCCACCCAGCGGGCCCATACCTCCGTACCCAGGACAGGTCAATCAGCAGTGTGTCCACCACTACAGGGAACCCAGGATAACCCACCACCCCAACAACATCAGGGACCTGGGGGCAGTGGCAGTGGGCACACGGTCCAGGGGACGGAGGCACAGGAACACAGGGGAACTGGGAGGGCTGCTGTGCGACAGGGGGCGGACAGGCCAAGGGAACCCACTCTCCACGAGGCCCTCACCTCCATCATGGGAGCATACCACCACTCCCAGGAGACGATGGCGACGGTCCTGGTCAAGTTTCAGGAGACCCAGCGCCTGCAGGAGGACGAGTATTTGGGGTTCAGGGAGGAGCTCAGGACCATCAGCTCCGCCTTGGGCACCATAGTAGTGGTGCTGAAGGACATACAGCAGACCCTGAAGGACACCGTGGCACTCCAAGGGGCCCCTGACACTAGCCAAGATGATGAACTGCCCACCACCGCCGCTGGCGCTAGTGGACAGGACACCCCACCACAGGTCCACCACACCAGCACCCCACCCCCTGCAGACGGAAAACCACCACGCAAGCGGTCCCTGAGAGCCAGGAACAGGACAGAGCAAGATGGCAAGACCCCCGCCAGAAAATGAGACCACCCTGATTGTCCCCCCACTGTCCCACTTTGAAACCCTGTCCATACTTGAACTGCCCCTGCTCCACTTCCTATGCCCAGATGGGCAATGCACCTGTGAGACTAATAGACTGGACTCTGCCATGGACATTCCTCCGCAATCACCCATCCTCATTTTACAACCCCCTCCCATTTCTGAGCACTTCAATAAACACCCTTGAAACACAAAACAATCTGGAGTCAGTCTATGATTTGTTAAAATGTAATATCTATGACAGTGTCAAAATGCGTTGTGAGATGTAAAGGCAACATACCAATGTCACACATCAAAAGTCCTTGAAGGATGCAAGTAGATGACACACGTTGGTAACCACACCTGTGAAACCGTAATGTAAAGAAAGAACTCAATGACCAAACAATCAAAAAAAATTACACACAGGATAGAGGAAGACGTGTGACATTGAATGTAATGGTAAAAATGAAAATGTTCTCACCTGTGTGTCACTAGAAATATAGCTGTATGACTGACTCCCTGTTGTCGTTGTCTTCTTCCTCAGCTTCCTCCTCATCACTGTCCGCAGGCTCCACAGGCTCCACAGCTGCCACAACACCGTCATCTGGACCATTCTCCTGCAGAAAAGGCACCTGGCGTCGCAAAGCCAAATTATGAAGCATTGAGCAGGCGATGATGATCTGGCACACCTTCTTCGGTGAGTAGAATAGGGAACCACCTGTCATATGGAGGCACCTGAACCTGGCCTTCAGGAGGCCGAAGGTCCGCTCGATCACCCTCCTAGTCCGCCCATGAGCCTCATTGTAGTGTTCCTCTGCCCTGGTCCTGGGATTCCTCACTGGGGTCAATAGCCAGGAAAGGTTGGGGTAACCAGAGTCCCCTAATAGCCATACACAGTGCCTCTGGAGTTGACCCATCATATCAGGGATGCTGCTATTCCTCAGGATGTAGGCGTCATGCACTGAGCAAGGGAACATAGCATTAACCTGGGAGATGTACTGGTCTGCCAAACAGACCATCTGTACATTCATGGAATGATAACTCTTCCTGTTCCTGTACACCTGTTCAATACTGTGGGGGGGGGGGCAGAGCTACATGGGTCCCATCAATGGCTCCTATGACGGGGATATGTCCAAGTGCATAGAAGTCACATTTCACTGTAGGCAAATCTTCCACCTCAGGGAAAATGATGTATCTCCTTACGTGTTTCAGCAGGGCAGACAACACTCTGGACAACACGTTGGAAAACATAGGCTGGGACATCCCTGATGCCATGGCCACAGTTGTCTGAAAAGACCCACTAGCAAGGAAATGGAGCACTGATAGCACCTGCACGTCAGGGGGGATTCCAGTGGGATGGCGGCATTGGTGAACTCAGGTCTGGCTCCAACTGTGTACATAGTTCCTGGATTGTGGCACGGTCAAACCTGTAGGTGACAATTACATGTCACTCTTCCATTGTCAACAGGTCCACCAGTGGTCGGTACACCGGAGGATTCCGCCATCTTCTCACATGTTCCAGCTGACGGCGCCTACGAAGGACAACAGCGACGATAAAGTCAATTTTCCACCAGGTGTGTACCCACAGTTACACAGAAGACTACACCAAACACAAAACCCTTCCTGTATGTGTGTTGAGTGTAGGCCTAGCTATGTGTGACGCAGAAGTAAATGAAGCCATGTGGGCCCCTGAAATGGCGGCTGCCTGACCTCTAAACTGGGACAATGGGATTGTGGGGTAACTGCGTTGGCGTTGCACACCGTCAAGGTAGGCGGTCGTAGACCGCGGCGCAATGCTGCATTGGTTAACATAGGACCCTATGGGTCCCAGGAACCAATGAACAGGTGCGCCAGCAGTGATGATATGCACCGCCGTGGACGGCACCGCCACGGGTGTCACTGCCATTTTCTTTCTGTTCAATCACTAGATACCGGACCTTCGACAGGAGAGGACCTACACTGCAAGTGCTGCTGTGACCTCGGTCTGGAAGCGACGATGGCTGCTGCGTCTGGGGAAAGGGCCCCTGCCTTCACTGCTCAGGAGTTGAAGAAACTGCTACACGCAGTACACGCTACTCTACGGTCCTCCAGACCAACAGGTTAGTACACAGGGAGCACGTTGTATGGGCTAGGCCTGGGTGGAGAGGGCTGGTTGTAAGAGGGAAGGGGCAGAGTTCAGGGAACATTAATGCATGTGAATGAATGGGCCACATGGCTAGAGTAGGGAGGGCGCATCTCACATCGATGGTGCAGTTGGTAATTACTTTCCGTCTTCCCTTGTGCATGTCATGTAGGTCAGCGCCCACCAGAAGAGGGACATTTGGCGTGCCATCGCTAAGGATGTCCGGACCCTTGGGGCCCACCAGAGACGGGGCACCCACTGCCGGAAAAGATGGGAGGACATTCGCCGCTGCAGCAAGAAGACGGCGGAGGCTCAGCTGGGGATGGCCTCCCAACGTGGGAGGGCTGCCCGTCGCAACATGACCCCCCTGATGTTCAGGATCCTGGCGGTGGCCTACCCTGAGTTGGATGGGCGCATGAAGGCATCACAGCAGACACAAGGGGGTGAGTACAACCTCATTCTGCGGACTTTGCACGCAGTAGAGGGGTCTGGGTGGGGGAGGAGGCCTGTGGGTGTACCTAGGCCAGCCAGAAAAACGTAGACTAGGCCCCTCTATAATGCAGCCCATGTGGCACTCTACACCACCGCAGTACAGTGCCAAGTACAGGTATATATGCCCCTGTGACATCAATGTGTGCAGATGTCCACCATAGCCATGTAGACCATATCCCAGGAATAGCATATGCAGAGGCCAGGAGCACGGCGTAGTGCAGGGGGCTGCTGTGTCTGTCTTGTCCGCTAACGGTAGCGGTATGCCATGTACTCAACCTGTTCTTCTTCTGTCTCCCCCCCCTTTTTGTGCTCTCCCTGTTCTTTTGTGTATCAGCATCATCAGGCGGAGGTACAGTGGCACCGGAGCACGAGGGAGCTGCATCCCACATGGCCATGGAGGGCCACACCACGGACTCAGAATGCACCAGTGGGACGGAGGGCGAGGGGAGCTTCACATCGGCCACCGGATCACCAACCAGCGATACAGACTCGTCCTCCGATGGGAGCTCCCTTGTGGCGGTGGCACCATCTGTGCGCCCCACTTCTACAGGTACAGCCGCCACCTCCCCTACCAGCACCGCCCTCCCAGCAGCCCCTCAGCGTTCGCCCCGTGCCCGCTCACCCAGGAGGGTGGGCATCACCTTCGCCCCAGGCACCTCAGGCCCTGCCCCAGTCACCCCTGCTGCCCTCAGTGAGGAGGCCATTACCCTCCTCAGGTCACTCTCTGTTGGGCAGTCTACCATTGTGAATGCCATCCAGGGTGTAGAAAGAGAGTTGCAACACTGTAATGCATTCCTGGAGGGCATTCATTCTGGTCAGGCTGTCCTTCAGCGAACCCTGCAATCTCTGGCCTCAGCACTGATGGCAGCCATTGTCCCTGTGTCTAGCCTCCCACCTCCAACCTCCTCCACCCAGACCCAATCCCCTGTACCCCAGCCTATCCCAAGCACACCTACAGACCAGCATGCACACAAGTCAACACACACAAGTAGCTCAAGCAAACATCGGCACCACACAACCCACAGGCACTCTCGCAAGCCTCACCCACCTACAGACACAGCAACATCCACTGCCTCCACTGTGTCCCCCTCCTCCTCTTCTCCCTCCTCCCTCCCAGTCTCGTCTACACACACACACCTGCATGCACTACATCTACAGGCACCAGGAGTCACACCAGAACACCCAGCACCACTTCCCACTCACCTACACTCACCACCCCCACTGCCATTTACACGTCCCCTGTGTCCTCTCCCACTGTGTCTGTGACGCCCCCTCCCAAAGTACACAAACGCGGGCACCCACACACCCAACATCCATCCACCTCACGACAGCCTCCAGTACCTGCACCTGCACCCAAAACACCTAAAGTGACACCTCCTACAACCACCTCCTCTTCCTCCACTCCCAGGCCCCCTCCAACTACCCATCCCAGTGTTCGTCATAAACTGTCCCTGTGTAAAGTTGACCTTTTTGCCCCCACCCCCCTCCAATTTATCAGTCCCGTCGTAGCGCCTCAGCCAAAAAGCCTCCAATACCAGTGGTGCCTGTTCAAGGTGTGTGGAGTGCACCGGCCACCAGGGCAGGCAATATGACCCGGAGCCAAGGCACTGGCAGCCCACCCCCTGTAAAGGCTCTGAGACCACCGCCGGAGTCAGTGCCCATGAGGGCCCAAGTATCGTCACTGGTCAGGAGACCACCGCCGGAGTCAGTGCCCATGAGGGCCCAAGTATCGTCACTGGTCAGGAGAACACCGCCGGAGTCAGTGCCCATGAGGGCCCAAGTATCGTTACTGGTCAGGAGACCACCGCCGGAGTCATTGCCCAGGAGGGCCCAAGTATCGTCACTGGTCAGGAGATCATCGCCACCGCCGGAGTCAGTGCCCAGGAGGGCCCCGGCTGCCACAGCCCAGGTGGCCTATGAGGGAACGTCATGCCACACACCAATGCCCAGTCTGGGGAACGTTATGCCACACACCAATGCCCAGTCTAGGGAACGTCAGGCCACACACCAATGCCCAGTCCAGGGAATGTCATGCCACACACCAATGGCTGTTCCCGAACCGCCATGAAAAAGCACCGCTGAACAGTCCAGAGACCGCCATGGCAAAGCACCGCTGAACAGTCCAGAGACCGCCATGGCAGAGCACCGCTGAACAGGGCATGCACCGCTGAACAGTCCAGAGACCGCCATGGCAAAGCACTGCTGAACAGTCCAGAGACCGCCATGGCAAAGCACTGCTGAACAGTCCAGAGACCGCCATGGCAAAGCACCGCTGAACAGTCCAGAGACCACCATGGCAAAGCACCGCTGAACAGGGCATGCACCGGGTAAGAATGAAAAGACCGCCACCTCAAGCATCGTTATCCCATGTGCAGCTGGGACAGTGACGGGACAGGAACTTTCACGGGGGGACTAATCCAATCTGGGCACCAGTCCCCCTCCAGAGCCAGTGGCGGCTGTTATCTACTTGCGAAATTGTGGCTTTGCACTCCCCAGGATGTAACAGTGGGCAACCCACCCACTGTAGAGACTTGAGAAACTGTGGCTTTGCACTCCCCAGGATGGAAGAGTGGGCAACCCACCCACTGTAGAGACTTGAGAGGCTGTGGCTTTGCACTCCCCAGGATGGAACAGTGGGCAACCCACCCACTGTAGAGACTTGAGAGACTGTGGCTTTGCACTCCCCAGGATACATCAATGGGCATGGAGCCCCGTCGTGGATCTGGCTTTGTACTTATCCGGCTGAGGTGCCCCCACTTCCCTTCCCTCTGAGGTGCCTGTAGTATTTCTATCTGATGCCCCAGCAGTGTTCTCTCCGATTGTGGACAGGTATCTACTGTGGGCCTCGCCCATGCATTTTTGGACTAGTGGAGCACGGACATTGATATGTGCATATCTGCACTACTTCTCGCACTGTATATACTTTTGAATGATTTTCTACTATATTTGTATATTTTCGAGACATGTATATTACTACATTACAATGTTTGAACTGATTTTGTTTTGTCTTTGCATTCTTCCGGGGGGTGAGGGTTGTTACTGTGATTTTTGTGGATGCATTGGTGTGTATGTTGTAATATGCGAGGGTGGGGGTGGGGGTGTTTCGTGTGTGTCCCCCTAACTTTTGCCTCCCCCATGTCGTAGGTGCAGTACTCACCGTTGTCTTCGGCCGCGCCGGTGTAGATCTTCGTAGATGAGTAGGAATACAAGGGCCGGAAGAATGTGTAATTCAGGCTCCATGGAGTCCTGGTTCCTCGTGGGATTTGTTCAGGTGAGCGTTTTCCCTTTGCAGTAACTGTTTCCGCCGTGTTTTTGTCCACGGTGAATCCGCCCCGGAAAAGGTGGCGGATTGGCCTGTTGTAATACTGTGGGCGGTACATTGTCTTCCGCCTGTCTGTTGGCGGTGACCGCCGCGCTGCTTGTCTGTACCGCATTGGCGGGCAGTGTGTTAAAGTGGCTGTCTTTGTTGGCGGTTTCCGCCAGGGTCATGATTCCCTTTTTTTGTCCGCAGGCCTGTTTGCGGTATTGCCGCACCTTTAACACCGTCTACCAGGGTTGTAGTGACCCCCATGGAGTGTATGGTTGAAGGTATAATGCCAAATATAGTTTGAAGGGTGCTGACAAACCCAGAAGCAACAGCCTTAAAGAAATGTACAAACCCTGTGGTGTTGGAAGCATTAAATATGGGACAAATCAAGTCACCAAAATACTTAGGAAAATTTGTATTTAATAGCGACTGTATATCTGTAGTTGACCTTACTACTTGAAGAGCATAGGTCTCGCGGGTGGAAGTCAGTGCCACATGTTTTGGACCAAAACAGCTTTCAGTCTGCTCAGCTTGTCAAAATTTACATTTCAAGTTGCTATGTGAGGTCACATTTCTGCAAATGTTATCTCTTGCGTAGGGGGTAGAAGTACGTTACCACAACAAGTCACAGTTGGGGAGACCTAAACGACATAGGCAATTCCGGCTCGCATTCCACAGCAGCACTCCCCATTCAGGAGGGCATAGCTGCCGTTTAAAAGCACCTGGAAAGCTGGGCACATCAAAAAGGAAAGAACTCCCTTCAGATAACAGGCTAGGTTCGCAGCTGAAGCATTACATGCTCTGTGCAAAGACAGCTGTTTACAAATCATTGAATTGCTTTCAGAAGTCTTGCATTCGTTGCCACTAAGGAAGACTAATTTCTCGAATCTGCCTATGAGAATGTGCTTTAATCATATGGTAAACTGTAGTGTTGAAATCGGCAAATTGATAACCCCATGTATAAACCAAATTGCAGATGGTATTTCCTCCACAGTAAAAGGCAACTTTTCTAAATTCTTGGGGGCATATTTATACTCTGTTTGCGGCGGAATTGCATAGTTTTTTTTGACGCAATTTCGACACAAAACTAACTCCATATTTATACTTTGGCGTTAGACGGGTCTAGCGCCAAAGTCCATGGAGTTTGCGTCATTTTTTTGCGTTGTCACCTACTTTGCGTTAATGAGATGCAAGGTAGGCGTTCACGTCTAAAAAATCGACTCCGAGGCATGTGCGTCGGATTTATACTCCCGGGCAAAATTCACGCCCGGGAGTGGGCGGGTCCAAAAAAATGACGTACGGCCGCTTTTGCGCCGTTTTTTAGCGCCTGCAAAAGGCAGGCGTTAAGGGACCTGTGGGCTCTGAAGGAGCCCAGAGGTGACCTTCCATGCCCCCAGGGACACCCCCTGTCACCCTTGCCCACCCCAGGAGGACACCCAAGGCTGGAGGGACCCATCCCAGGGACATTAGGGTAAGTTCAGGTAAGTGTTTTTTTTTTAAATTTTTTTTTTGTGGCATAGGGTGGCCTGATTTGTGCCCCCCTACATGCCACTATGCCCAATGACCATGCCCAGGGGACATAAGTCCCCTGGGCATGGCCATTGGGCAAGGGGGCATGACTCCTGTCTTTGCTAAGACAGGAGTCATTTCTATGGGGGTTGGGAGTGAAAAAAAATGGCGCAAATCGGGTTGAGGCGAAAAAATTTCCTCAACCTGACTTGCCCCATTTCTTGACGCCCAAGCTCCATTTTCCCCTACCCGGCGCTGCCTGGTGTACGTCGTTTTTTTTAACGCACACCAGACGGCGCCGGCGGCTAACGCCGGCTAACGTCATTCAATAAATACGACGCCCGCATGGCGCTTCAGAATGGCGTTAGCCGGCGCTAATTTTTTTGCCGCAAAACTGCGTTAGCGCAGTTTTGCGTCTTGATGTTTAACATTGCATAAGTAGCTTCATTCTCAGCCATCATTTGCTGTTGCCGTGTTATATTAAATGCTGCAAACAGGTCACATGAGCTGACGTCCTGCCAAGGTATGTGACCACTTTTCATAACCGGTAACGTCCAACCTAACTGCATAATGGGCCTAAGTTCACTCTGTCCATGTTGTGGGAAAGACATATCAGTTTCCAAGATGTTTATTGCAGAAGAAACAATGCTATTTAAGGTGTAAATGCAGTTGGAGAAAGTGTCCAGACCATTATCTACAATGGCTAGAGCTTTTTGGATATTTGCCTTAACCGGGTTGCAGCTCACAGTTGTGATGATTTCCAAATTTCATTATAAATTGCATACAGGAAGCGCTTTGTGCGTCACTTATGGGGACATAACAAAAAATCTTGTAAAGCTGTGTTTTCAGATAGGAGACTAAGGTGTTCTTTGACAATTGCTCGTGTGGATGTTTTCAACCATTTTTGACATAATTTCCACAGGCTGTAAGTGGTAACAATATCGTAGTGTTCATGAGCGATGTAACTAGGGACAGGTCTACTCGTTCTAAAACCCCTTGTACAATTTACAAAAAGTGAGTGACAACCATTTGTGCCCACCAGTCACAATAACCATCCATTTGGACCTGAAAGTGTTAAGTTAAATATTCCATTCTGGACCCACTCATTGAGCTGTTCTTCAGTGTCATTTAAAATCTTTTGCCATTTCTCAAATTTTGTTGGGTACAGGAAACTGGGTGCATTTGTTTCCTTAACATCTGCTAAGCCTAAACTACTTGTTTGTTGCACTTACATTTAAAAATATAATATAATGTGTAATTGAATGATGCTTGCTCTAAGCAAAGCTTCCCACCCCTACATTTGTCAATTTCTGGTTTGCCACACACTCTTTAAGTATTTTGACTTTAACCAATGTTCGCAGCCCTCACCAGCCAACTGAGAAACAAATGAATCTGAATAAATCAATTTGGTGTCAGTTAACAAGATACTTTGTAACTTTGTAGGTGGAAATTTAAAATAATATGACTCAGCTTATCTAACACCTTGCCCAGTGAAAAGTGCAAACATTTGCAAATACATTTGTATAATTAAAAACAGTTCTCAGGCGCTAGTAACAGAACAGTTCACCATAGGTGGCAGTTGGTTTGCAAATGTTTTCACTTTCAAATACAGTATTTCAACTGTTTTTACATCCAACTCATCAGAAACTACCCCTGGAGTTCATACTTCATTTATTCAAACTCTAAACACATATGGAATTTAAATCACTTCTGTAGTCCTGTATGTACTTTATCCCAAACAATCCCATCAGGAATCGGAATAGCTGAAATGTTCACTAGGGACAAGTCTCTACGGACCTTATGAGAAAAGTGGCAAGGTTTTAATACATCCTCCACCAGTTCTACAGCAGAACATTCATGAAGATAGTGAGTATATTAGTAAAAAGAAAACATTGACAAAACCAATTCAGAGAAGGAAGGCAAGCAATATCCACAGTTAATTCCACAGGAGAATAGTTAGGTTTAAGTCAACTGACTAGCTTACATGATCTTAATACAGGTGCAGAAGAAGATGCTGAAGAGTTTGAAAAAGAGTTGTTGATTTTGGCCAAATATCCAAAAGAGTTTGTGCAAATACTGCAGCCGGTGCTGGTGAAGGAGAGCTGGCAATTGTATCTCTTGGTGGTTCATAGTAAACAATTCCATCCATTTGTGTAGAAGTGGTGAAAAATGACCCAGATTTCTATATATTTCTTGTGATGATATTGAGACTGGTACTACTGAATGATCATTTTCCACCCTTTCCAGGCTCGGGAAGTCTCATAATTGTTGCTTAAATCTTGTAGAGGCACATCGTGACTGGCAGTGATAGGGGTCTAGGAACTGCTCTGGAATCCTCTTGGTGTACTGTGTAGGACTGGCCACATGGTGTTGCTTGACATTGTCAATTGATACAAAGTGTTTTTTCTGGAACCAGACAATGATGGTAGGATGACAGTTCTGGTACCATATATTCCCACGACTGGAACAGCAATCGTTTCATGCACTAGATCCCTAGCCATTGGATTCCAGCCTGTTGCTGTTTTTGGTTTGTCCCTCATTCCCAAAAGGGCAGCAGATTCTGATGAATTTTCATCACAGCACTGTTGCAATTCCTGCAAAAGGAGGAGTCTGCTACCACAGTGTCAGGGCCACCAAGATCTGGGACATACAAAGGTATTCCAGAAATGACCTCATATGGGTTACACCCTTCCAGGGTCCTTTTGGCTGATTACTGAGTGCTCTCTGGACTCCATCCCAGTAGTTAAGCCAGCTATGACCTGTACCTAATAATGTTGCTGTTAAGGACAGCTTTAAGTCACAGTTTTTCTGCTCCACTACCGAATTTCCCTCGGGATAATAGAGTGGAGAGAAATGGAGTTGAACCCCAATCATAGCCATGGTGTCCATGGATGCCCATAATGCAAAAGCAGGTCCCTGGCCTGAATGGAACTGCATATGTACTAAAGAAGACTTGCAAGTCTGTAATAACAGTTTGAGCATGAGCTGATTGTTGTGGCCATACCCATAGAAATCAAGAGCAAGAATCAACAGTGACTAAAATATATTTGTATGAGCTATCAAGTGTTGGGGGACCACAACGGTTGGGACACACACATTGTAAAGGTTTGTTGGAAATTAAGAGGTGTGCCTGTGCTACGTGTTTTTCAGTGGATCCTCTTATTTGTTGGCCAATATAACAGAAAAGGACATACTGTTTGGTCTGTTTGTATCAACCTGGACACCAATAATGTTTCTGTAATAGTGAAATGGTAGGTGCCACACCTTCATGGGCAGAAGAAACCCTCTCATGCACTGCTTTAATTAAGTCTTGTATTTGGTCTTTGTTAGGGATCACACAATCACCCACCCCTGGTATGCTGGCAAAAAACAATATTTTGGGCACTTAGATGGAAGGAATATTCAGCGGGATATGCTTTTGGTAAGGGTTTGCTCTCAGCAGAAACTTTCACAGCAGCTAAAGTCTCATCATCCAATCTTATCTTGGAATGAGTAACAGCTACAGCAGAAGCTGTAGCAACTGCCAACTTTTCTGCTTCATCAGCCAGAGTACTTTCAACAATGTGTTTTCCTGCATGCTTGTGGCAACGTGGATATTTGGTAGAGCCTCTTTTAGGTAGGCTACTTTTCCTCACAGGAGCCTGTGTTTAATGGTGTTCTCCTATGAGTCTCTGCACCCATTCTGTTGCCAGAAATGTAGCTATTCATTGAAGGACTGGACACAATAATATGAATCACACACTATGAGTGTTCCTAATTGAGGATCCATATGTTTCCGTGCATCAGAAGACCCTTAAGCTCAGCCAGTTCTGCAGTGCAGGGCCCTCAGTTCTGTGTGTATGTGTTCTGAGGGTGGAACTGGCCATCCTTCATTACACCACTCACTGCTGCACAAGCAACAGAGTACTGTTGTTTTGTGCCTACTGCCGGTTGTGTTGAACCATCAGTGTAAATGAACATCTGATATTGGGCAAGTTTCAAAATGTTAGCAGCTGTTGGGTATTCTAGTTCATATTGTAGGAACTCTTTTGTCTGTAATTTAGGGTCAAATATGTAGTCAACATCAGTGGCCATCAGAGAGGTGACCCATTATATACAAAGTGGATTAAATGTTTTTGTTTTTGGAATGCTAGCTTTAGTAAAAGCTTCTTGAGTTGGTATGAGGGTCACAACCACAATGCGTTTCCCCTGGGCCAAAGGTCTCCTTTTTAATAACAATCATCTGATCAGCAGTGAAAATCTTTTCAGTAGAGCAAAGCGTTGTTCAGCCATGGAATATGAATATGATTTGTATGCTATTGGGACTGTGTAACCTTTGTTGAATTTTACATAGGTGAACCCAAAGGAACCAGCAATTACTCTGATGACCAAGTTTGTTTTATTGTTGCGGTGTGTAAATGTTATGCCTCCAGCATGTCTTGTTCTAAAGCTCTGAGTATGTCTGTATGTCCAATGTCCAGAATTTACTAAATTGTTGCTACGTGTTGTGCTATGAGCATTTTGTATTGCAAATGTGCAAGTATGGCTGTTCAAATGTCTGTAATCAAAGGCTATTCTGTATGAATGGCCCAGCATCGCTATAGGGAATAAAGGGTTGTTCATATGAGATACACAGGGTACTATCACACCCTGGTACTCAAGTTTTGTGAGTATTTCTCTCACAGTGCTTTAGCTTTATGCTTAATTCAATATTGTGTTTGTGGTAATGGAGTAGATCTTACCCATATTATGTGGTTGGGGCAACCCCTATCTCAACCTACATGTTTGCAATACAGCACAGGGGCTTGTGCCAATGCCCAATCAACTGCGAAGGCTTATCCTAATTCCCTAGGAACAAGAGGTGACAAGGAAGACATAATAGCTTCTTCCCCAAACAGAAGATTGCATGCAAATTCTGGTGGCCAAGTCTTTTTCTGCCAATAGGATATCATAGCACAATATACATTTTTCCTAGAATATTACTTTAATTGTGTGGTCAATGTGTCCCTCGAGTTGCAACTTCAATTTATAAATTCTGTCAGGGGAAGAGACACATGCAGTTTTGACTTCTACATGGTTGTTGCTGTCACCTCCAGAAGCTCTTAAAGAATCTGGTGAACTATTGTGACCTCTGCTGCACTGTCTAGCAGAGTCAGTGCCCACTTTCCACTTCCTCTTCTTCATGAAAGCTCTCAACATTCGTGGCATTTCAGGCCGAAATAGCTGCCACCTTTTTAAATTTAAACTGAGCTTTCTGCTGGGAAGTTTCTCTTCCTTTTTTTATGGAAGGTTCAGCTGAGCATTGTGAATCTTTTTTTGGTTTCATGTAGTCATTTCCTTGTTCGGTACACCCACCTCTCTCACTGCATTTGTCTGGTAAGTTTTGGAAGGAACGAGATTGGTGAGTGCCAATATATTAGTATCTATCAGGAGTTTTCAAAGTTTCTCAGTTTCTAAGGTTAAAGCATTTTACAGAGGTCTCCAGATGTGGAGATTCTCCTTTCTGTTTAACATTACCTTTATTTGCTTTCGTTTATCCCAGCATTTTTTAGAACCTGCAGTCACTTGCTTGGTAGAATCCTTATTGGATTCACCTTGTAGTTGAGGTTTACTAGGTCTGGCCCCCAGACTATCCCAATCGTTACTACTATAGGTCTTGGCGATAATCTTTGCCAGCTCAATTTCTTGGGTCCTGTACAGAAATATCTGGGAGCTGCTGGCTTACTGCCAGAACTACTGCCTCTCCTTTAAGGTTACTTAAAATTATTGAGAATAATGTGGCAAAATTGTCTATTAATTGCATCCCCAAATCCAGAGCTGGGGCAGCCCTGTAATCATCTTCAATTTGTTTCAACACTTCTGGTAAATTCACACGTGTTGGTGTACCATGCACAGTAGACTGGAGAGCAGCAAATACTGTAACCCATTTTGTGCAGTTGGCTACTGAGGAAACTATTCCAAACTGCAAGCACACTGTGAGAATTTAGGGGGTTATTACAACTTTGGAGAAGGTGTTAATCCGTCCCAAAAGTGACGGTAAAGTGACGGATATACCACCAGCCGTATTACGAGTCCATTATATCCTATGGAACTCGTAATACGGCTGGTGGTATATCCGTCACTTTACCGTCACTTTTGGGACGGATTAACACCTCCTCCAAAGTTGTAATAACCCCCTTAATGTTTATCTTGGGGTCCCAAATGGGGAAACACTGCTTCCAAAGCGCTACTTTTCTGTGCTACCCAAAATGGAATTTCTTCACATTTAGAGGATCATTTACCCATTATTGAATGCACTGTTGCAGGATTAATCCCTGCTATTGCCATATGTGGTTGTGCTGGAGCAGCCCTTGCTGGAGCGGAATTTAACATCTGCATTACAAATTGATTTAAGCATCTATATATTTCTACAAAATTAGTGAATAGGTGGCATATTTCGGCTACCACCATTGTATCTATCTCTGGATGTAGCATATACATGGACAATTCTGGCATGTTGGTCCGTTATTACTTAGTGGACCTAGTCTAACCTTCTGTTGGACTTGTGGTAGAGCGCCATCAAGCCAATTCTGGTGTTCTTGATAAGAAAAGTATTTCTAAATATGCATATGGTCTGTGTTGTGCTGGTGCATTTGTTGGACTGTAATGATGAAATGTATGTGTGTTCCCATCTGCCATTGGAAAAGTGGCACACGAGTAAAACATTTCTGTTCTGTAAGCTGCATACAACTGAACCTTGAAGGTTATTTCTCCTTTTTCCTCTGTGAGGCCATATTGCAATAAGTACATTGTGAGGTGGAGTCTCATATTAGCTGCAATTGCTACCCTATTGAGATCTGCCATTGTAACAAATGTAATAATGTAATACTTTGTTCAGAGATAGAAACACCAAGGGGCATATTTATACTCTGTTTGCACTGAATTAGCGTCATTTTTTTTTCACTCTAATTCAGTGCAAAACTAACTCTATATTTATACTTTGGTGCTAGACCTGTCTACTGCCAAATTTATGGAGTTAAAGTAATTTTTAGAAGTGGAGACCTACCTTGCCCTCATGAGATCAAGGTAGGCGTTCCCATGCAAAAAATGACTCTATGGCCTTAACACCATATTTAGGGGCATATTTATACTCTAGCGCATATTTATACTCTGTTTGCACCAAATTAGCGTCATTTTTTTCACTCTAATTTGGTGCAAAACTAACTCCATATTTATACTTTGGTGCTAGACCTGTCTAGCACCAAGGCCCTGATTTATACTTTTTTTGCGCCGCATTAACATCATTTTTTTATGCAAAAGTGGTGCAAACTTACAAAATATTGGCCCTTATTTATACTTTTTGCTGCAAAACTGCACTAACTCAGTTTTGCACCAAAATGTTTAGCACCGGCTTGCACCATTTCTGTGCACCAGCCGGGCACCATATTTATGGAATGGTGCAAGCCGGTACAAAGGGTAGACTAGAGTAAAAAAAAAAAAAAATGACTTTAATCGGGTGGGGCTGGTGGTATAGAAGAAGAGGGTTTAGCACCAAAAAATGACTTTAGGCAGGTTAGAGTAAAAAAAAAAAAATGACTCTAACACGATTAGCGTAATTTTATGGTGCTAAACCTACCATGCCACATGACTCCTGCCTTACAAAAGGCAGGAGTCATGCCCACCACCCCAATGGCCAGCACAGAGGACAAGGGTCCCCTGGGCATGGCAATTGCAACCTGTGCCATGTATGGGGGCCCATTTCAGGGCCCCCTATGGCACTTTCAAAAATAAAATGTAATCTTACCTGTACTTACCTGGGATGGGGTCCCCATCCTCCGCAGTTCCTCTGGCGTGAGTGGGGGTTCCCCTGGGACCTGGGGAGGACACCTGTGGGCTTATTCCATGGTGGTCCACCATAGAAATAGGCCCACAGGTCCCCTAAAGCCTGCCCTGACCCAGGCTTTAAAAAATGGGGCAAAGTAAGCTTTGGACCATTTTTTGACCCCTCCTTCCTCCCTTGCACCATTTCTGCATGGGAGTATAAATATGGCGTTAAGGCCATAGAGCCATTTTTTGCACGGGAACGCCTACCTTGCATCTCACTAAGGCAAGATAGGTTTCCACTTCCAAAAAATGACTTTAACTCCATAAATTTGGCGCTAGACAGGTCTAGCACCAAAGTATAAATATGGAGTTAGTTTTGCACCGAATTAGAGTTAAAAAAAACGACGCTAATTCAGCGCAAATAGAGTATAAATATGCCCTTTACCGTCAAAAAATGACGCCAATCTAGTTAGAGTAATTTATTTTTACTCTAACCTGCCTATCGTCATTTTTTTTTTACACTAGCCTACCCTTTGCACTGGCTTGCACCATTCCATAAATATGGTGCCCAGCTGATGCTAAAAAATGCTGCAAGCCGGTGCAAAACTTTTTGGTGCAAAAACGCATTAGTGCAGTTTTGCACCAAAAAGTATAAATAAGGCCCTAAGCCTGAATTTAAAATCTCACTCCTGGTTTCTGTAGCAAAATTGTGCTCTATCAGGGTCAGCCTCAAATTGCACTTAACTCCCGGTCTACGGCCACCAATTGAATGTCAGTGACTTTTAACTTTTTTCAAGCTATTTTATTATTTAAAACTTTCAACATTCATATTTCTGGTTCCACTTCTTGGATTCATGTTATTCTCCTGTCATTTTTCTTTTTGGAAAATGTTCTCTTGGTTTGGGATTTATTGTGTTGCATTTTTACTATTGTTGTACTGCATAAATATTTTACACATTGCCTTTGAGTTAGGCCTGTCTGCTTTGTGTAATTACTATTGGGGGTTGAGCTCAGGTTAAGTTAGTGACTTCAGTGGTTTACCCTAACAAGGACTACGTTGATTGCTTTAGGTGGGTCATCACCTCCCCTAACTAATAACCCCAATTTCTTACAATTCCTTACAATGTAAATGATTAGAAATCAGGCAGTCAAGCTAAGCATTAATCTAAACAGATGGAACCATACACAATGTATTTTAGAAGTACTCATCTGGATCCCAAAGAAGATTGCATATTAAATTAAAATGTCAGCAAACTAAGCACACAGGGGCGTATTTATACTTGGTTTGCGCTGAATTTGCGTAATTATTTTTACCATAATCCATCGCACACCTGACTCCATATTTATACTTTGGCACTAGACACCTCTAGCACCAAAGTTATGGAGTTAAAGTCATTTTATGGATGTGGAAACCTACCTTGCGTCAATGAGATGCAAGGTAGGCATTCCCATTCAGAAAATGATGATACGTCCTTAACGCCATATTTATCCCACGTGCTCAGTTCAAGCACGGGTTGATGGGGACCTTAAATAATTTTGCTAAGATTTAACGACTGGGGATGGGCAGGCGTTAGGGGATCTATGGGCATGTTTCCATGGTCAGAGACCATAGAAGGGCCCACAGGTGCCCTTCCTTTGCCCCAGGGACACGGCTACCGACCCTCACTCACACATCAGAGGGACACCACAGGATGGGGGACCCATCCGATGTAGGTCCCGGTAAGAATATATATTTATTTTATTTTTTTCCCTCTCTGGCCCTGCCTGGGGCCCCCTGCATGGCACTGGCCCCAATGGCCATGTACAGGGGAAATTAGTCCCCTGTGCATGCCCATTGGGGTGGTTGGCATGACTCCTGTCTATACTAAGACATGAGCCATGTCCATGGGGGTTGTGCACCAGGAAATGGCATTACTCTGCTTAGGGGCATTTTTTTGCCTCTTAACAGTGTAGTGCCATAATTTGGCACACTAACTCCGGTTTCCCCTACGCCTTCCACACCCAGTTATCGTAACTTACAGTGACACAAACCATTCATTGCCACCGGCTAACAACATGCCATAAATGTGGCGTTAACGCAGTTTTGCATGTAAAAGCATAAATATTGGCCACAGTATTTTAAAGAAAAGGGCCATTCAACATACAGAAAATAGCACCCCAGTGAAGCATAATATTCAGTTTCAATTTTACTTGATTTTTGTTTGGGTGTTTGTGCAATGTAAAGCAACATGAGTGTTGCATTAATATATTTTCATGTAGAAATGGTTGTTGCACAAAAGTCTTGAGAGGTTATAGTCTAGGCGATATTGTGTGGCAAAGCACAACCCAAACCAATAGCACAAAAAATGGATAAATGTTGGAATAGTCTATATCCTCATTTTTCAATGTGTAATTTGCATATAAATTGTGAAAGGTAGACGTGTTACATGATTTGTCATTTGGCAGTCATGTGGGTGAAGACTCAAGAGTATACTTCAATACAAACACCCACAGAACATTCTACTCAATAGTCCTTTAGTCATGTAGCAATACTAAATCGTCAGCATGCTGCTGCTTGTTTTTGCTTAGCTGATGACATATTGGCATGCAACTCTTTGTAAATATGCCACTTCACAATGAAGCTGATATTGGTTCAGTGCTGCAGTGTGCAAGTCTTAGTAAATCAGTCCCACAAATTCCTGAAGTTACAAATTCAATATGATCAACCAACTAACATATGCATGATTGTAGCAGTGTGGAATATCCCTCAAAATTCAAAACTACAAATTCTGGGACACCTTTCAGCCAGCATTGTGATGTGAAGTTTAGAAAGGGGTAAATTATGTCATAATTAAGGCTCCTGGTTTCCCGTTTTTACATATAAACACTGACAGAAAGCCCTTTGTTTTCCTGATTTTTGAGTGATTCTAAATGCTGTCAGTTATGTCTGCCAAGCGAATAGATGTGCGAATTGACAGGCAAGAGGGTTGGAAAAAGAGAGCCATTTAAGTAAGGAGGCTTAAAGAGCAGTAGATATGAGAAAGGTTTATACTAATATGTGTGTGCTTTCATATAAGTGGATTGAGTTATAATCTGTGGGTTTTTTATCACTGAAACCTCAGTCATTTAAGCATGAGTGCACATTTATCTGTTAAATAAACGTGAAAATATAATAGTTTCAGCTTCATTTTCCCACAAAACCCAATGTAAATATGGCTAAATACAGATAAAAGTAGAAAACATAAATATGGATAAAAAACAGACAGAAAAGTAAAACCTAAAATAATAAAACTGGAAACCCTAGTCATAATATGTCTCAGCCCAAGATGACATCATCAAACAAAGAAAGATTTTCTAATATTTATGGTTGAATCATCCATCCATAAAGCTGACACCCAGCAGTACCCTTGGAGTATTAATTATAAAAGAGTTTGGACTGAGTCTGAATATTGGCAGTAAGGTTATTTGCAGCATTTGAAAAGAAACTGAAAGAATTTATAAAGCGCACTATACTCTAAGGTGTCAAAGCGCTAATGCAAGGCACCCTGAAGCATTCACTCAATCTCCTCAAAGAGGCTGAAAGAGGCTGAAAGAGATGGGAGGAAAAAAGCCATGTTGTCAAACTGTGAGTCAGCTTTCGTGATATGGACAGGCTGACTGTGGCAGGACCCCCCCCCCCGGATCAGTTTCCTTACTTGTCGCTATGCACAACATCTATTCTCTTCATAGCATTCTCTGAAGTGGTGAAGAGACCTGAAAACCGAAAGCACAACAAGTCGATGGCGGACGGGGACTACAAAACCTCTGAAAGTAATTGCGGGCTTTCCTCATCAGGGATAGAGGTGTGGCACCAACCACTTTAAAAGAGCCACGGATTGGCCAGATAGGGGAGAGGCAGAAACTGAACAGGACTTCGTAGAAGGAGAGGAGAGGGAAGCAAAGATGACAATAGTGGAGCAGGCATGGAAAGGGAGATCAACACTGAAACCGAGGGACAGGAGGCAGTGGCAAGAGTGGCAGACACTGCCCGTTCAAAGCTGAAGGAGGTGTAACAAGTGACACACGCCATCCCTGAGGAGCCGGACGAGGCAGCCAAGGACTAGCTTAATGCAGAGACAGAGGGGCCACCAGAGACACTGCTACAACATGCCACAGTCCAGGAGGGCTGTGATTTGAGCAGTGAGTGTGTGGGGCAGAGTGGGGCAATCCTCGAAGACACAAAGTGAATTCTTACACAGAATGGGTGCAAAACAAGACGTATTTGAAAAGGTAACAGTGTCCTCACTAAGGTCCTCATTACCAGTTTGGCAGTCGGACCGCCAGACCGCCGTAGTCGGGACCACCAGACTGCCACAGTGGGGACCATAATGTTGGTAGTCATACAGGCCAAAAGCCAGCCAAAAGAACAGCTACAGTATGTTGGAGGGTGGGAAATAGGTAGACGGACCACCAGCACCGACAGCCCATCAACCAACCACCAAACCTATTACAAATTCAAAATTGTAGTGATGGTCATGCCATGGTGGTCCTCAAATGGCGGTCTGAGCCACAGTGGTTCGCGGCCACCACAGTAATACACAGATGACACACATTCACACACCCAACATACCTACAACCCACACTACAAAACACACCCCTTCACACACAACAATCCTTTGCAACTCCCAAGCAAAATACACAATTCAGAGCACCCAAAAAACGAAAATCTCCAATTTAACTGTAACCCCGTCATCTCTCACTGAGCAAATTACTCACACCCTCAACACATTCAAAACGCACCCATTTGCACCCCACCACTCCATTTACTCACTGTCAACTTCTCATTTCCCAGCACCTATCTTCATTATTGATTATTTCATTTCACCACCATGTCACCACAGAAAAATCCCCTTTTCACCAAAGATGAGATAAGAGTCATGATGGATGAAATCATTAAAGTAGAGCCACATCTATTTGGAGCCCAAGTCCAGCACACTACTATTGCCAGGAAATTGAAATGCGATAAAGGATAGTTGACAGAGTGAATTCTGTAGGCCCCACCCCGCGCATAAGGGACTACACCAGGAAGAGATGGAACAACCTCAGGGAAAAGGTCCATTCCATGGCATCCAGGCATCAGCTGCAGCTCCAGAAGACTGGCGGTAGGCCCCCATCTCCTCCCTTACAGCTCACATCAAGGGAAGATAAGGTTTTGCCCATCCTGCATCCTGAGGGCTTGGAAGGAATACCTGGGGGAGTGGGCCTAGGTAAGTCACAACAATAGAAATGGCACCAAAATGTGTTGCCATGCATGCTCACTGCTCCCATTTTGCCATCTTCACTGTCACCCCACTCAACGGTCCAGTGTCCACCTGTCCATAGACCCCTGTCTGGCCTCTAATATGTGAAGTAGAACCACCTGGGAGAACTACATCTCTGTATAGGGGGTGTAGTATGGAGATTGACAGCACTATAACTACCAGCAGGCACTGTTCCTACATTACTAAAACCAGAACAGTGTACCCTACTCAAAATAAACATTTATTACAAACTTCAAATTGGGGTGTCCTCACCTGAGAGGATGGCATCTGTATAGTCTGTGTGTAGGACATGCACTGACAGGAATGCTAAGACCAGGGGGCACTGGTACTTTCATTCTAATCAGCCACAACACTGTCCACTACAACTATTACTGTTCTCCCTCTACTCAACCACTAAACTGTACTCACCTGAGAGGATGGCATCTGTATAGTCTGTGGATAGGATAGGCACTGGCAGGAATGATAAGGCGAGGAGGTATTGTATACCCAATGTAAAACATCAGTCCACTGTTCATCTGTCCAAGTATCCCTGTACCTGAATGGAACTGTACTCACCTGAGAGGATGACCCATGTAAATTGTGTGTATATCTTGAAGTAACATGACTGTATATCCAAGCAGGGCCAGTCCCTGTAACCCCAAGAATCAGGCCAGTGTCCTATGGCAATGTGCATTTGCCTGCGAACTCACAGATGAAGTTTGCCTACCTGGGAGGGGCCAAGACGCAGATCTGTAATGTGCCTAATCACCTAGACACATCTTGAACAGCTATGCCAAGATGAACAAATTGTGGACAGGAAGGATAGCTCAAACTGTGTGCAAAAATAACATTAAAGATAGATCATCATTCCCCAAAATGCATCATCTGAATGGTATTGGCAGCAGACATATTCCCAAAGCACTGACTTTATGATGACAACAATCACATATACAACAAGGTTCAGCATCTGCCTGCATGACAGTCAACTAGGTGTTAAGATGACCTAAACCACATTCTGCCCAGCCACTGTTTTCACTGCACTGCTGGAAAGATATAAGTCCATGACCATCATTACAAGTGCTAATAAACTCAGACATCCTGAAGCTAGTTAAGTGAAATGGAATTGGTATGCTACCCAAATGTCAGGTTGACACAGTTGACAACATGTGTGCCTGTCACATAAGGAAAATCTGCAAATCACATTTGTACATGGCCTTAGTCAAATGGCACTGTTAACTATTCAAGGTATATGTCACAACACAACCTGTAACATTCTGTTCCTCACATCAACAGGTCTACCTGCCCCTTGGAAAACAGAGACCACTCATTAGACTGCCACTACCCCCATGGATGAAACCCTCTGTGACGCCAATTCTCCTGGATGTGCGGATGTTGAGAATGGCTCTGGCCCATCATGGCAACCTGGTCAGATGACTCCTGTAAGCCTCACCTTGACCACATCAACTCCTTCCAGCCCTGTTGTGTCAACATCTCAGACAACTAGTTGCCCCAAACCAGTGCCCCAAAGACAGTGACAACAATCTTGTGCTCACCAGTCCAGAGCCCTGAGTCACAGCAAGACACCTCCAACAATGATGGTTTGGCACCAGTAGTAGGAGCAAGCCATGTCAAGGGTGCAGGCACGTGGGGGTAGGGTGCATGGTAGGGAGGTTGTGGGCCAGCAGCATGTGGCTGATGGGGATGGTTCTGGCTAGGATACCAACAATTCCAAGGCGTGATGGGCCAGGTACTTGCTGAACTCAGGGAGATCAAGGAGGTACAGAACGACATCCATCAGAAAATTTGTGAACAGTGGGAGGCCCAAAATACCAACATGGCTTCCCTAACAGGGGTGCTGAGAGACATTAACACCTCCCTGAGCAGGGATCATCAACACCAGACCCCTTCCATTGGACAGTCAATTTCAGGCACTTCTACATCTGCAGCCACTGGAAGGGAGGACCTGTCAAGGGAAGGACCTGTCTCAGACACCCCCGCCTCTGCAGTTGAAGAACCAAACCACAAGCGGGACATCCACCCAAGCATCCAGGAGGTGTGGATGGCAAGACACAAGCTGCTGCCTTGAAGTGATCCCTTCCTGATGAAACTCCTTTGTGTACCACTGATTAACTCTGTGGACTGTTCTCCCACCACGACCTATTTTCCATACTAGTAGGACACTGGACTTCAAATGTTGTGGGATCTTCTATAATGATTACATCCACCATGACTGATTCCTTCACTGTCAATTTCGTATTTTGAGTTTAACCTTTCTTTCCTGTGCATATGCAAATAAACACACTTAACACTAAAACAATGCCTACTAGTGACTTTGCATCATTTTGAGATGTTGAATATTAAATCCATGTGAAGCAAATGATGAATACATAAGATAGTAATTGAAGGAGGGGTATGTCACAGGTAGTGGCATGCAGAATATTACTACCAATACACTGACACAAATGACTAGTCACGCCAAACATTTTATTGCACTGTACTGCACATAGTCTGCCAAGAAGTTAGGAGTGCCATAGCCAAGAATGGCAGAACTATGTTGAATCAGGCTAGACATCTCAATGTCCCATCCCCTAGACCACAGAAGAAAGGTCTATGTCAGACCTTGTCCCGAAGAATAGGCTAACAAATTAGTAGATGTTGGCACCAGCTTCAGTCTTATCACATACCAAAACCAGGTCTACCAACTTGATACATGCTATGACACAGACACAGGGCAGTAAAACAGTTCTTAATCATAGGTTAATCCTATTAAAATGAACAAACATCTGGTGGTATGATACAATTCTATGACAGTGTTGTGGCACAGCACTGTGGATTGCAATGAGGAAACACTTCAACAGCTACATACAGGTCATGTAGGATCATTATCAACATAATGTGAAGGGATACTGCATCCATTGCACTGGATGACAACATGCTTCAAGGCCATACTGTATGACCACGCACAAGACAATTGGGTCCCCACACCACATAAAACAAATGTATTGTGCACTTCAGAATTCCACACACCCACTGTCATAGCTGTTTTTGCAAAGGAATTATATACTCCAAATCTGTGACCAACATTACCTGGATCAATCCATGTCCACTTCATATGTCAGGACAGCAACTACTACATGCAAATGTCACAACTTTGAAATGCCCACACGAGGATGGTATGCTAAAGAGATCTCAATAAAACACAATGCAAGGAGCTTAGGAAGGAAAATATATACATATGACCATAACCTCAGATTAGACTTCAGTAGATCCGTTCACATTTCCATGAGACTGACACAAACAAAGAAGATAATGATGGTATTAGCTTTTTTGCTGTCATGATTTCCCATCACTCCTTGACTGTACACTGCATGGCCTGAGATCCCTGCCCTTTGTGAAAAACATGTCCTACACAACACTTCCTGTCAACTACAATTTCCCAAACAATCACAGGAATCATATATTCTCACATACTTACACTCAAATAAAGTATTGATTGATGAGATCTGCCCACAAGTCTTCACCTTTCACCTCATCACTGTCACCCTCACTTATCATTTCAGGATTCTCACCCGATGGCACTGCTAGCTTCCCCTCATCTGGTATATATGGGATGTTCCTCCTCAGGGCAATGTTGTGGAACATGCAGCAGACCACAATGATTCTACATACTTTTTTGAGTGAGTAGAGGAGGGCTCCACCAGTCTTGTCTATGCTCCTATATCTGTCTTTCAAGAGCCCAAAAGCCCACTCCACAACAAGCTGTGTCCTTCCATGGGCATTGTTGAAGCAGACTTCCCCTGACGTAGTTGGGTTCCTCTCACTGGTGTCAACAACCATAGAGGATTTGGGTATGCAGAGTCCCCTGTAATGAAATGGGGCATATGTGCAATAATAAGTCTCTCTCATTGTTTATTCTGCAGCACACATTTCATAGAAACACACATGACATATGTGACTTACCAACCAGCCACCCCCTCTGTGGGTACAGTCGTGACATCAGCTGTGGAATTGCGCCGTTACACATGATGAAGGCAACATAGACTTGACCCGGATAATGGGCACAGACCTGTGAAATGTAGAGGTCCACCAAACAAACAACTTGGACATTGATGGAATAGGGATTTTCATGTTACAGCAGACTTGCTTATTCCCATGCAGTGGAGCCAAGGAAACATGTGTTCATCACATGTGGGATGTGTGCCAAACCATAGAAGTAAGCCTTCACATGGGTAAAATCCTCACGTTGAGGAAACTGTATATAGCTGTCCAGGTCTTTTAACATTGCTGACACTACATCCTCCAATATAAGACTGAACATAGACTGGTACAGGGCAATTGTATTTTGGAAGGAGCTTGTGGCCAGGAAGTGTAATACTGCAACAACTTGCACAATGGGTGGTATTCTATTTGTATGAGAAATGGCAGGCAGTAGATCTGCCGGCGCTACAAGCTGTTTTTCAAGTAAATGATACAGGTGTGTACTTGCGGGTGGCTGTCGTCCACGGCGGCATTGATTTTGTTGTCTTTCGGTTTGCATGAGCAGTGGCATGACATTGGCAAAGGGCTCCATGGCAGCTCCAGATGTGTAAAGCTGTCTACAGGTGAGTGTCTCCCTTTATACTCTCCGCTTCCCCCAGTTTTCCCTGGTGGTTGGACCTCCATGATCACATTGACGGTGTACAATCTTGTAATGCGTCCAGCAGAAACACAGGCTCTGCTGGCTTGTTTGCACTTCCAGGTGATCGTGGCAGTCTGTGCTGGCTGGCACTGCTGGCAGTCTTCTGTTTCTGTGACCGCCAAACTCGTAATACAGCGGTCTGCTCCGTCAGAGCGTTGGTGGTCTGACCGCCACCGCCAACATGGTGGGCATGGGACCACCAAAATCATAATCAGGCGGTAAATCCAACCACTTCCCTAGTAACACTAAAATGGATTTCACATTACTATTTTACTGGTTTGGCTTTCTTTCCTTTATATATACCTAACAAAGGATCTTCCCTACATAGACCAGGCCATTCACTCCAGGTTTCATGAGCCCTGCAAAAGGAAACAAATTTAGAGAGGTTAAATATCACACATCACAGTAGATTTGGTGATGGGTAGTAGTGTAGGGAAGGGGAAAACACTATACTTATTGCAGTTTGTTTGCATTTTATTTCCCTGAGGACTCTGGCAGCTGTCTTTTATTGTTGTGACATATGGAGAAGAAAGAAACGTAAATTAACTTCTATGCTTGTCAAGACAGGGAGGAAGACATCCCTCTTAACCTTCGCATATAAGGACCATGTTTACAGTGGTTTGAGTGATCTGGACAAGTTATTGATTTTTATTTTGTATTGCCTAAATAACCAAAAAATCAACACTGTTAAATAAACTGCAAAGCCTCTGAAGCCATATTTCTTCACTTCCCTCCCACACAGAGTATTCCACAGTTTGGTAGCATCAACCAAGAAGGAACGGCCTCCTCATCTTGCCTTCCGAAATCAGGGAACCAACAACTTCTTGTGGAAGGATGATCTGAGAAGCTTCCTAGGAGCGTAACAATGAAAGAAAGAATTAAGTTGGTTGCAGTCTTTCTGGTGTAGGGCTAAAATACCATGTAAAGAGCCTTAAAAATAATCATCCCTCAGACCGTAAGCCAGTGGAGGGAACAAATTCAGTCTCAGGCCTAAAGGCACATCGGGATAATAAGGATAAGTTGAGAAGCTACATTCTGGGTGACTTGAAGTTTGTTAAGACAGGAAGCATTAATTTTAAGATACCGTGAGCTGTAGTAATCCAATAGCAAAGTGAATAGTGTGATAGTAGCTGAATGGCACAGTTCCACAGGGATAAAAGGGAAGCTCTTTCTCTGGGTCCCGATGATAAGAAAACAGGAGCTAGTAGTGCAGAGGACCTGAGTATTGAAGCTGAAGGTGTTGTTGATAAAACACCCAGGTTTTTGGGTGATTTGACCAGATAGGCAAGAGGTCCACAATTCTCCGGCCAAATACATACATTGATGAAGGTCTCCTCACAATGGAACCACACTCTTACATTTATGTGACATGAGGCACTGCACACACACTATAACTACCTTCCCACCCATTCCCAACCAAACACAGGTCTTGAATGACTCTTGTATTTGTTTGTGCAATACCTTTGACCAACAGCAATGTCTATCAGTGGGACATAGGCCATTTGTAAAATAGCACTGTAAAGTGTTTGATATTGGAATGACACAATTCAACAAAGCTTTGAATATGATATAATAATTGAATATTGTGGAGAATCTGAGATTAAGGGCTTGATTTAGACTTTGGAATAACCATTCTATGAATTTATAGCTGTCCATCAGCCCCACAGACATCTCTTAACATCAGCAACAACTCAACCACAGTGGTTCCATTCAATGTGCTTAATGTTTGACATAATGCAGCACACATAGAAAGAGGAAGTAACAAGGAGAAATAAAAATATTTCTCCTTGTTCTGCCTCACATGGGAAGGTGTAGGTTTTTGGCGCATTCCCAGCTAAATAACTTCTGGTAAATCTGGCAATGTATCAAAATCCATGGAAATTGTGTGAGAATACCCACGCAACACATATGGGATGCCTCCCTGCGGCAGAGTAACGCAATGCAGAGATTTGCACTGCATTGCTTTACTCTTGATTTATGAAGCCACTCAGGGTCATGCAAGGTGGTCTTGAGTGGCTTTTTAAATTACATTTTGGGCCTGCACCACTTCTGCACCACATTACGTGATGCAAGAGTTACGCAACTCCCTTCATAAATATGTCCTTGCATCTTCACTGATTTAGGAAGTTCCAAAAATGAAACATGATGCATTCCCATTGCATCCTTTATGTGACAGATGATGTTCTTTAAACTTGTTCTCTTGGCAGTTTGATCATGCCTACGCAAAGGGCCTTTAACAAATAAAAAACATTTTTTCCATCAACAGCCTTGTCTACTTAAATGTTATAGTGTTCCCTTGAATCGCATTTAGGCCCATATTTATACTTTTTTAGCACCACATTTGCATCATTTTTTGACGCAAAAGTAGCGCAAATTTGCAAAATATAATTGTATTTTTCCAAGTTTGTGCTGCTTTTGCATCAAAAAATGACACAAATACGGTGCTAAAAAAGTATAAATATGGACCTTAGTACATTTTTCTTAATTATGTTAATAGTATAAATGGTATTATTTATACGTCCTGTGATAACATTGATGATGATCATGGGTTGCTAATCGTTATATTGTATTATATTATATTATATTATATTATATTATATTATATTATATTATATTATATTATATTATGTTATATTACATTCTATTATATTATATTTTCTTTTCTTTCTATATTCTATCATATGCCATCATTAGGACAATTTTTTTTTTTTTCATTATACTCTCTGTATAGGTTATAAAACAATGTGAATCTTAAAAAGCCATTCCGAATGTATATAAAATTACCCCGCTACATAAAATATTAACTACTTGACACCAGGCGGAAATATAACACCACTGCACTTGGCCTGAAATACAAATGTGATCCTCATTAAAACAAATGGCATTATGGTTCATATTAAGTATTGAAGACATTTAAAACAGATTTTTATACAGTAAATGGTATAGTTTAGCAAGTATGGATAAAAATATGTAAACAAATACCTAGATACTTACAGCATTACAGTCAGGCACACACCACATGCTCTGTTGTTTTAACAAGAGCTGTGTTCAGGAAATGATGTACGGATACTTCAAAGTACGCCCTGCAATATTTTACACTCACATGGCCTTGGCTGCAACTGTAATGTCCTGTTGGACTTAGAATAAACATAAAACCCTAATCCACAAATATTTATTCTTACGTTCGTTCCACGTTATACATGTATTGCCTACTGTGTAAGGCACACTGTGAGGTAACTGATGCCCAGTTGGTATAACCATCCATCAGCACTTACCAGCAGAGGACCAGAGCATAGAGCATGCCAGTTCTATATATAATGCCCTCTGAGAAAAAGACTGTCCTGTTTCATTTGCTGGTTGCAGCGCGAGAACTCTTGTCAGATTGCCTGGAAACAAACCAAGCAGACTGTTGACTTAATTATGCCAGCCAACTGAGCCAACATTTTAAAGCAGTGAAAGATGGCAGCTTTTCACATTTATTTTCCCAGTAAGCAGCATGAATCCGCTCAAACAGCTCACACGGAATATTAAAGGCTACAAAGAAGAGTGCCAGAAAACAACTTCTCCTTGTCGTTCTTCAACAAAGTACTGTCTGTTTTTATCAGACTGGAATACTTAAAAACCCTGTGAGGTCAGCACCAAACTGAGAAGCAATTTAAACATTGAATTTTTTTTCAATACAATATCACATTTTCTTTCCAAAATAAAACGCGCTCCATGAACATGAAAGCATACGAATGTAAGACTTGAAAAGAATACATGGCGTTCTCAGATCACATACTTTGACAAAATTTTAAAAATACTATCATATTATGAATTCACGATGCATCTTAATTGTCAGCTTTTTACCCGTATCTTGCAGATAAAGGGGCAACCACACAGGACCAAAGGTGAAATTGCTGAGTGGTTCCTGAAAAACGTGGGCACTGGGTTCTAGGTCTACACGGAAAGTTGGCCTCCCATGTCTCGATGACTGCTAACATAGTAAAGGAGAGGATGTAGCGCTGTGGCCAGAACAGAAGACTTTGGTGCTAGAGCCTCATATTCCAGTCTCCGTGTAGGCTCAACATTCTGTGCACCTGGACAAATCATTAAGGGGCACATTTATGAAAATTTTGAGTCGACCTTATGTGGCTCTGCATGCCTTGATAAATCCAGAGTAATGCGATGCAGCGCAAATCACTGTGGTGTGTTACTGTGCCCCAGGGTGGAATTCCGTAATTGGAGTGTGGGTTTACCCGTGCATCCACCCACAATTTTGGTGCATTCTTATATTTACCAACACTAATAAACCTGGGGGTGCATCATAATGCTATGCCTCCAAAGGGGAGGAGTAAGAAGTAGAAATATCTTAATTTCTCCTTGTTTATTCCTCTTTCTATGTATTCTCCCTTCTGCAGCACAGATAGAAAGAGAACAAAGCCTCAGAAGTTTGATTTTGTGCAGAAAGGTGTCCCTTCCTGCACAAAAATCAGCCTGTCTGCAATGCAGGCAACCTTGCATCATGGCGTAAAGCTTCCTGCTAGGCTGCCAAAGGGAACCAGTGCAAGGAAAGGACAAGAAAACATTGTATTATGTTAAATAAGGCACATTCCTGCACTTTATCTTTCATGCATGGATTTGCCCCTGTATCTCCCAGTGCCTAAAAAAAAGTGTCATTGTGTAATGCAACTGGTGTCATGTAAAGTGCTTCAGTACTATTACGTTGACTTTTCTTGGTTCTTTAAAATGTGCTGGCATTGGCAAAGCCAATAGTAGTGAACAGCCATAATAAAAGTCTATTTTTGATACTTTCAAGTTGGTGATCCCATTGCATGCAACAATATGGCATGATGCAGACTGGCAGCCACCATAAGTGTAGGCCCAGGTGCAGAATTCATTGGAGTTTTAGGAATTTCCTCACTTCATGCTACCCAGAGTAGTGGGGAGTTTCTGAATTCTGCCTTCTGGTGCGGAGCGGAGTTCATTCGCTTGCTTGTGGTGCTCACTAACTAGTGTCACAATACTCTCAGGTCACACGTGAGACTTTGCGTTCCAGCCGCATTGGTGGAAAAAACAGAGCCACTCGCAAACACATTCTGGAATAGATTCTTGACTGGATTTTTGACTGGATTTTCTTCTCCAATGGACTCTTCAAGTTGTTTTTTAGTCTGATAAGCCTTTTTTCCAAACAGGAAGGAAGTGCCCCAGATACTCCAACCTCCTGTTCTTGTCTAGCAGGCTTCTCCCAATGCTTTGACCTTCTTCTGGTCACTTTTCACGTGGATTTCAAGGTGGAAGGATCACTCTTTTTGTCTTGCAGAAATACCTTTGGATTCAATTACTTTGTTTGTTGTGAAATCACACAATTAAGAAGTTCAAAGGCTATTGTAGAATGGGGTTGTTAGTTTACTTGGGCATACAACAGCATTTCTTTGTACATTAATTCAATTTTAAAATGCTATAGGGGTGGGTGGCCTGGAGTTTAGGTATAGGCCTAGTTATTATTTATTTTGCATTTCATAAACTTTTCTACCTTTGTAAAGGGAAATTGTTGTACCACTCAGTATCTTTTCTACATATTTCTAACATTTGTGATATTATTTTACTATGTGGCTTAGAATTTCAAAGGGCCATTTAGCCAGTAGGCCCAGTACTAGTGGTCATCAGTGCATGAAATAAATCCTTAAGTGGTATATGTTTTTAAAACTTCATTTAGGACAGGGACAGCACGGGATTAAATAAAAAAGTTTGCATTTTTTTTTTGGCAAAAGTGTATATATTGGGGGCGGGGGGGTAATATTTGATGGCATATGAGGACGTGTGCTGCAGTGACATGTTAATAGCTCAGTTAATATTCATGTTTTGCATTAATGAATTAATGTTAGTGTTTTCTTCAGCGTTACCACCATTATGGCCAGTGTGTGTGTTTGTCATCATTCACCATTTGTCTTTGTTCTCCATGCCTGTGTGGCCTGGGGCCATTTTGTGTAGTCTATATCTATAGGCATGCATGTGTTCTTTGTTCTCCATGCCTCCTTGTTAGCAGTTGTTGTTTTAATACCTCCTTGATTGCAGTAGCTGCTTGACCATGTGGCTGGTGGATCTTTTTTGCATCCAGCTAGTGTGTCGTTGTCATAGGCTTGAATGTGTTTTTTGCTCTCTTTGCTCCTTGTTGTTTGACCATGTGGTTGGCAACCATTTTATGCATCCAGCCTGTTTGCCTTTGCCATCGGCTTACATGTGTTCTTTGTTCCCCATGCCTCTTTGCTCCTTTTTGTTGTTTGGCCATGTGGCTGACTGCCATTTTGTACATCCAGTCAGTGTGTCTTTGCCTTAGGTTTGCATCGGTTCTTTGTTCTCCTTGTTGTTTGACTGTGTGGCTGGCAGCCATTTTATGCATGAAGCCAGTGTGTCTTTACCATGTGCTTACATGTGATCTTTGTTTCCTATGCCTCCTTGCTCCCTGTTGGTCTTTGACCTTGTGCCTCGTGGCCATTTTGTGCATCCAGCCAGTGTGTCTTTTCTATAGGCTTGTATGTGTTCTTTGTTCCCCATGTGTCCTTGCTCTTTGTTGCTGTTGCTTGCCATGTAGCTGGCAACCATTTTGTTTGAGCCAGTGTGTCTTTGCCATAGGCCTGCATGTGTTTTTCTCCTTGTTGTTGTTGTTTGACCATGTGGCTGGCAGCCATTTTGCGCATCCAGTCAGTGTGCCTTTTCCATAGGCTTGCATGTGCTCTTTATACCTCATGCCTCCTTGCTCCTTGTTGATGTTTGACCATGTGGCTGGCAGCCATTTTGTGCATCGAGCCAGTGTGGATTTGCCATAGGCCTGCATGTGGTTTTCGTTCTCCTGGCTCCATGTTGTTGTTGTTTGACAATGTGGCTGGCATCCACTTTGTGCATCCAGCCAGTGTGCCTTTACTATAGGCTTGCATGTGTTTTTTGTTCCCCATGCCTCCTTGCTCGTTGCTTGACCATGTGTCTGTCATCCAATTTCTGCAAGCAGCCAGCGTGCCTTTACAATAGACTTGCATGTGATCTTTTTCCCCTGCCTCCTTGCTCCTTGTTGTTGTTGTCTGATCATATGGCCGGTGGCCATTTTGTGCATCCAGCCAGTATACCTTTGTCATAGGCTTGCAGGTGTTGTTTGTTTGCCATGCCTCCCTGCTGCTTGTTGTTTGACCATCTGGCTGAAAGCCATTTGTTGCATCCAGCCATTGTGTCTTTGCCATAGGCTTGCATGTGTTCTTTGTTCTCCTTGCTCCTTGTTGTTGTTTGACCTTGAGGCTGGTAGCCATTTTGTGCATCCAGCCAGTGTGTCTTTGCCATAGGCTTTCATGTGTTCTTTGTTCCCCATGCCTCCTTGCCGTTCTTTGACCATACGGCTGGAAGCCATTTTACGCATTCAGCCAGTGCATCTCTGCCATAGGCTTGCATGTGAACTTTGTTCCCATTGCCTCCTTGCTCCCTGTTGTTTGACTAATGGCTGGCAGCCATTGTGTGCATCTAGCCAGTATGTCTTTGCCATAGGCATGCATGTGTTGTTTGTTTGCCATGCCTCCTTCTTCCTTGTTGTTTGACCATGTGGCTGGCAGCCATTTTGTGCATGCAGCCAGTGTGTCTTTGTCAAGGGCTTGCATATATTGATGTGCTACCAGTTTTAATATTGATATGCGTGGGGATCATTATAGTGTACATATACTAAAAGAATATTATTCCGAAGAGCATTGCTTATATTATTTCCTTCCTTTTTGCATTTTTTATTTTGTGCCTCTTTTGTCGTTTCCTCACAATAAGGTTTTTCTTCTTGTTCTCCCACACAAACATCAACAAGTATTAATCATTTCTTTAATTTAGGTTTCTATTTTAATTTTCTATGTTATTTTTTATTTCATTTTGTTATTTTTATTTTTTATTTTTATTTTTTTAATGTTTCTGTATTTAATATTTTAATTAAAATTTTCCATTTTTATTTCTTTTTCCATTTAATTTCTCGTTTTAAAGTTTAATTTAATTTTTTTCATTTTTTTCACCTTGTTTACTTTTTTTAGCTTTTATTCATTCAATTGATTAAATTCAGCATTTTGCCTTGATCCATCCATCCATCCATTCCTCCATCCATCCATCCATCCCTCATAGACACACAGCTGTGCCGCAACATTCAGTTCCTTTAGGTGTACAATAATTCAATGTCCTCCTGGGCAACCTGGCTGTGGTGCACTGCAGACACATCAGCAGCATAAATCATTTTTTGTTATTGATTATACAGTGTGATGGTATGGTTTATCTTTACAATATTTGATTAAATTGATATTTATTACATAAATATCCAACCACACTAATATTGCATTTGCCTGTACTAATTCAAACTTCAATGATGCCACATTTTACTAGCTACATGTTTTTTCTTGCTTGATTGCTTTTAGGTACACAAGAAAAGAGACATCAAGTCGCCCACAGTATTGCCAAAGAAAATGCCTGTACAGTTATTTTTCAGTCCTCCTATCCCTTCTGCTTGTGTTGTGAGCTTAGTGCTACTGCCAACTGATCTTTTACGATAGCCTCAAAGAAACTTGCTCCCAAGAAAGTAGTCAGTGAGAAGTAGGAGCTTTCTACCAGTGACGTGCCGACTGCAAGCTTTTTCAGGAGACATGTGCCTGTCATATTGGTCTCCAGGGAGGAATTTGGGAGCAGGGCGCCGGTATCAACAGCACCATTCCAATTCCAAGACCATGTCTGTCAATGAGGCAGCGACTGCAATCATGGTGACGTCAGTGAGCAGTGACCTTGAATTGGAATTGTCCCTTTTGCAAAGTACTACCCAATCATTTCTGGAAACAGAGCAAAGTGGACAGCAGCCACATCCAGCAACCGTAGATGTTCCCAAAGTTGGAGCAGAACAGGAGGTCGAGCTTCCTGGCAAGCAAGAACCTCCTCTTTTAGAATAAATGGATCCCAGATCTCCAGCAAGAAAAAGGAAGAGTACTACTCCACTGTCTTCTCCAAGCACCACTTCTGATAATGATGATAGGGACATGGAGCGGACCCCGGCAGAGTCCAGAAGTCGCCAGGGGAGGCAAGTGAAAAGAAAAGTTCCCGAAAGACTTAGGTCCTGATTTAAGAAAAGTGGACCTGCACCCTGTGCAGGGCCACTTTTCTTGCTCCCCTTATCGCCCCTCTAGCTCCACCATGTGTGTGCCGTATCAAAGATATGGCGCAGCATGGTGGTAGTTAGGGAAACAAACATCAACATTTTTGAAAAAAATTCGGAGCTTTGCAGGATTTACGTAAAAAATGTAGACGCTAATACTGCAAAACCAAGTGAGGCCTATTGAAAACAATGGCATGCCTCCTTTTAACGCCTGCTCTGAGCAGGCATTAAAAGTGCCAAATTAAATGAGGCAAAGAAATCTTTTAGATGCTTGTGTCAGATGTATGCTGCCCCATCATTTTTTAGTCACATTCACATATATGACCGGATTAGAGTTGGGGCTGTGTGCAGTGAAGAAGCCCCCCACATGCCATTGCCTATCATTTTTTTACATTACCTAGGAGGGCTACCCCAGAAGATCATTGACTAAAAAACTGTCAGTATCAATGCCAAATTTCAATGATCTGCTAATATCAAAGAGGAGAACATATTTGGCATTATCAACCACTGTGCTTGGATTGAAAGAAGTAACTACTAACTATTGTATCAATGAGAGGATATATATTGTGTGATTTTCGGTGTTGACTGATGACATATATGTGGGTGGCTGACAATAAGGAAGGGAATTCAACAAATTTGTAAACTTGATTCTGATTATTTGTAATATTCGGGGAGGCTAAAGGGTCATAATTATTTCCTGAAAGTGATTGGCCTTTCAAACGTAGTGACCAGACCAGTCACTTTAGTAACAAAACAAAAATCTACACAAAATATTCAAATTTTGTATCTCTATTTGTGCTTCAACAGCAGTGCACTACACAGGTCTACCTCGCTCAGTTTGGGAGTGGTACAGAGTTACTCAGAATCAGGAGGAGAAGGATGTAGAAAGGATTCAGGGTGGGACTACCTCAACAGCTAGAACCAGAAACTTTAAAGAGAAACCATTATGATGGTGAAGACCCTGAGGCCCAGTACTCACTTAGCTCTGTGGACTGGAGAGAGGTCTGTTGATTTGGGAAAGGTAGCTCAGTGTGTTTGCTGCATTGCTGACTCAAAGCATGAAACTTGACTTTATGTTCTTGCTCAGTCCTGTTGGTACACTCCTGACTCCTCATGAAGCTTTCCTGGCTTCCTTATGTCGTAGTTGGACTCTTGCTCTAGGCAAGACTGCTGGTTTAAGGATGACAGTACTTATATTTGTAGGCAACTGTGCCAATCCTACAACAAAACACAACTGTCGCCCCAACCTTTCCGGCTCACAAGCAGTACCTCACCAAAAGCCCAAAACAGTGAAAGGTGATTTGTGGCAGCCTTTACGCAAGGACTCAAGAGTGTAACATCTCAGGGAGCATTGTGGTTAAACAGAGATCACCCCTTTCTCACATTAACAACATGTCTCAGTCACACACACAGGCAATGGAGAAGATGCAGTAGAGTTTTCAATAGGTTTTATTTTAGCAAAACTGCAATCTGCGATAAATTGCATGGGCTGCAATGATTAGAATAATGAACAGTGCAAGAAGGAGAATGGTAAAAGCAAGAGTCATTAATAGAAAGACCCCCATCATCTTGCAATTTCATGAAATAACATGAAGTGTGAAATATGTCCTAATACCCTAGCATAGTGAACCTAACCTCTAACCTAAAAGACAGCTAGGTATGTTAAACCTCAATCTGCCAATGCCATGTCCATGAGAAGAGCCCCCAACCCTCATTTCTTTGGAATGAGGTCTCTAGCTCAGACTCCGTAGGGACACGAAGACTGGGTAAGCGTCAAGGCGACATGCAGCGTCGATAGCAGCGATGGCATCTGGTCAGAATCCCTCTGACCATCTGTTAAAGTGAAGAGTATTTATACAGATCTACTTGGACCCCTGACGTAGGTTTGTTCCCAAACAATACACAACAAGGCGTGCTTGGGATGGTAATTAATATAAACAATGCCCTCAAAAGCATGAAGAGGGAAAGTACCTAAAGTGAACACCTATCGTTTGTTTGTCTTTGTCGCTTGATCTTGACGCCTTAGAGCAGTGACACTGATAACGCAAAACTAAAACAAGGGCCTAACCCAAAACAAAGTAGCCATCTTAAAAGATTTAATTAAATAAATGCGCTAAAACAGAGCAAGCTAAGTAGGGTAAAAGTCACTGGGTGAGGGGGGCATGAATCTGCAAGCCACAGGCTAAGCTAACTCCTGTATCCCATTAAAACAAACTAGGATTCACTTCATCCTCCCAATTGCCGTAACAAGTACGACGCCACATTTTGACACCACCGAAGGATAATGAATAACAATGCTAAAAATGCTTTGGACTAAAAGCTAAAAGCAAAAAAACTAGCTAAAAAAATCCTTTTTAAAACATGTTAAAATCAATAGTTAAAAAGAGACATAGGCCCCCATTATGACATTGGCAGCAAATCCACATACCGTCACACTGACTGCCACCAATATACCACCACTGCGGAGGATATCTGTTCACCATATTATGACACACATATGCCAATCCATCACTATTCACCACAGACACAATTCCACCACACCAAAGGTCAGTGATAAACTGGCGGTATCCAAACCCACACCGGTACGCCAATAGAACTACGCACACCACATTATGACCCATGAATCACTACTGTGGACATTTGACAGTGGTAAACCATTGGTGACACATACCGCTGTGCTCAAAATACACACACTCAAACAAAACAACTCCACATTGGACAATTTAAACTACACACACCTGACACACATACACCCACCACACCCACACACCCACACCACTATAAAACACACACCCACAGTACCCACAACCCTTAATGACTACAAACCATTGGCACGAGACACGACCACAGACAAGACCAGAGCCACACCCCACCATCACCTATACACCACCCACGCACCTTACATCACACACCCCAACACATCCCCCTACACACACTCACCCACACTACTCATACAACACCCACGGCACCACAGAGACACCACTGATTCTCAGAGGAGGAGCTAAGGGTCATGGCTGGGGAAATCATTGGGGTTGAGCCACAGGTATTTGGAGCAGAGGTGCAATAGATATCCATTGCTAGGAAGATGGAGCTATGGCAGAGGATCGTGGAGAGGGTCAATTCCGTGGGACAGCACCCAAGAACCAGGGATGACATCAGGAAGAGGTGGAATGACCTACTGGGAAAGGTAAGTTCCATTGCAGCAAGATACCAACTCGCTGTACAGAGGAGTGGCAGTGGACCCCCCCTCCTCCCTCGCAACTACCAACATGGGAGAAGCAAGTCTTGGCAATCATGCATCCTGAGGGCCTGGCAGGAGTTGCAGGAGGAATGGACTCTGGTAAGTCAACTATCTATTACTATCTCCCCTCTACCTGCAAGCCATCACATACCCCCACCCTCACTCCCATCACTCCACCACCTCCCTCACACCCTACCATCACATATCACTCATCCCAATGCCAAGCCCTGCATGCACCACCAATGCATGGACACCACTCAGAGCCCTGTATGGACTCCTATCACTAAAGCATGCACACTAGAGAGAATCAAGTAGCCCACCATATACCAACTCACACAAGTGAAAGCTGCCAGGGCGAATACAGCCATGAGGGCAGCCCACGGATGTACAATATGTCACACACAGAAACAATAACACTGCATTTACATCCCCACAGGTACCCCAGCCAATGTCAATGGAGAGGAGGTGCCAGCAATATCCAATCCCCCCTCAGAAGAGGCCCACAGTGATGACAGTGACTCTGGTCACCTGGATCTGGATGACTAACCTTGACCATCAGGGACCTCTGGACAGTCAGTTACCCAGCCACAGCCACACACCACCACAGAGCCTCCCCCCAGGGCACACCTCGCACCCAAGACATTCAGGGACCTGGGGTCAGTGGCAGTGGGCACACAGTTCTGGGGACAGAGGCACAAGACAACAGGGAAACTGGGAGGAGTGCTGTGTGCCAAGGGGAAGGCCGGGCCCAGGTAACTGACTCTCCAGGAGACACTCACCGAGATCCTAGGAGCATTCCAACATTCCCAGGATACTCTGAGCCAGATCCTGCCCACCGTGCGGGAGAACAGGCGGCTGCAGGAGGGATAATACCAGGGGATCAGGGAGGACTTGCAGGCCATTAACACAACCCTGGTCTCCATTGCAGGGGTGCTGGCAGACATGGCCAACATTATGAGGGGGGCAGCCTCACATCAGCGGGCCCCTGCCCACTGCTGCTAGTGGATAGGAGGCCCCTCCACAGGACCAACAGGCCACTATGCACCCCTCGCCCTGCAGAAGGTGAACCACCCCGCAAACATTCCCTGCAATCCAGGCAGAAGCAAGAGACTATTGCCAAGACCCCACCAGTAAATTAGACTCTCCTGATTGTCACCCTTGTGTCCTACTCTGTTACCCCGTCCACCTTCAACTGCCATTGCCCCCCTTCCTATGGCCCCTTGGAAATTGCACCTGTGATACCAATAGACGGGAACAATACCCTGGACTTTCCTACATCATCATCCCAGCCAAATGCACTTGCACCCCCACCTATTTAGCACATAAATTAAAACCCTTTGAAAAAATACAAGTATGGAGTGTGTCAAATGGTTAAAGTATGTATTCGTTTTAACCAGGGTCCAACATTGCATTTCAAATGTTTAGTAATGTTCACATTGGAACAACCTGTAGGTGACTGCAGTTATCACACCAGGAGATATAGTGGGGCACCAACATCTGCAAAATTAGTTACCAAAGGGTACAGTGAGTGGGCATAGAAGTGGGAAATAACAGCATGCCAGTGACAAAGATAAACAAGAAAATGTCAATGAAAGATGAAGTAACATTGTCCTACCTGTATGTCATTGGAAGTATTGTCTGATCACTGCAGTTCTGTTGTCCTCATTTTCATCCTCTGCCTCCTCATCCTCACTGTCCACAGGGTCCACTTCTGCCACACAGCCATCTCCAGGACTCATCCTCCTGCAGAAAAGGCACATGGCGTTTCAAGGCAAGGTTGTGCAACATACAGCATGCCACGATTATCTGGCAGACCTTCTTGGGTCCTTCACAGGGTGATCCTAATGTCAGAAGAACAAGCCCTCACACATCCAGTTGGATGTCATGCTTCATCATAGGGCATGCTCCTCGTCAATCCAGTGCTGCAATGTCTGACGGGCTCCCCATGTAAAGGGGCTGTTTGCCGGAGGTCTTTTATGGTGTCACAGTGCCTAGAAAGATAGAAAGCCGGACACTGCCGCCTTACAACATCAATAAGGAGAGCAGAAAAAAAGGGTTAAAATTGGCTCAGAACCCTTCTATCCATCATAACTATTGAATCAGACTAAGGTTGAGGCCAAGATTAAAAAGAAAACGGATGGAATGTCTTGAGTTAATGCTCAACCAACCACTCAATAAGAAAACACAGAGGAAAAAAACACCAATATGTGACTGCCTCTCTAATGGGTCGACATGTTTTGCATCTAACCGGTCCAAAGGGATCCAACGATGCTTCTTCAGGACCAAAACAAAATACTTCTCCTAAAAACAGGGTTGTAGAGACCTACATGTGTCTGTGAACGTAAGTCAACTTGTCTACGGTCACTTACTTTCTAGATGATGTATTATAAATAATTCTAATATGTAGGAGTCACCCATCCCAGATTCGGTAAACAGCTCTCTAGCCCCCTTTTATGGGGAGCCCGTCATACATTGCAGCACCAGTCTGACGAGGAGCATGCCCTATGGTGAAGCATGACATCCAATTGGATGTGTGAGGGCTTGTGCTTCTGACATTAGGGTCACCCTGTGCTTTTGTCCATCTCTTCTCTGGAACAGTGTACTGTGCATATACATAGATTATACCTGGGAGGCTGTACACTGGACCATTTAATCTCCCAGTCCCCTTTTTTTGATATAGCACTGGGATCCACTGTTAGACTGAGGCACCAAAACTTCGCCTTCAGGAGGCCAAAGGTCAATTTTATTATCGTTCTTGTACGCCATGTGCCTCGTTGTAACGTTCTTCTGCCCTTGTCCTGGAAATCCTCACAGTGGTCAGTAGCCATGATAGGTTGGGTTAACCAGAGTCACCTGCAAAATATCGAGGTACAACATTTAGCCACACACTATCCCATATGGCCTACACCATACCCATACACCAACATCCACTGGGTGGGAACCAGGACTCACCTATTAGCCACATCCTGTACCTCTGTAGTTGCGCCATCACATTTGGGATGCTGCTATTCCTCATGCACAGACCCAGGATACCGAGCATTGACATAGGAGATGTACTGCTCCGCCAGGCACACCAGCTGGACATCATGGAATGAAAACTCTTTCGATTTCTGAACACCTGTTCATTTTGCTGGGGCAGGGCAAATGTAATATGTGTTCCATCAATTGCCCCAGTTATGTTGGGGATATGTCCCATTGCATAGAAGTCAGCTTTCACTGTGGCCAAATCCTCTACCTGGGGTAATACAATGTAGCTGCACATGTGTTCAATCAGGGCAGACAACACTCTGGTCAGCACTATTGTGAACACTGGCTGTGACATTTCTGCTGCCAAGCCCACTGCCACTTGGAAAGAACCAGTTGCCAGGAAATGGAGCACTGATAGAACTTGCCAGTGGGGTGACGGATAGCAGATATCACGGGGGTATGTCTCCATCTCCTATTCATCTGCAGCGGTAGCAAACTACGGGGCAAATGAGTGAGGAGCCAGTCACAAACTGAGCATTCAAGCCACAACAGCCAATGCATGATGTTAATTTGAAATGTATGCAGTTATAATCCAGGGCCTGCCCCCACCTGAAATGGCCTCCGCCTGTCCTGTGTGGAGGGACAGGTGGAAGTGAGGTAATTCCGCTGATGTTGTGCGCCGTTGCGCGAGGCGGTCGGGAACTGCCGTGCAACTCCTCATTGGATAATATTAGCCCCAATGGGATACAGTGGCCAATGGTAATGTATGCTGGCGGTGACGGTATGCACCGCCGTGGATGTCACTGCCATTTTCTATCTGTTCTCTCACTTGCTACCTGACCTTCAACAGGAGAGGACCTACACTGCATGTGCTGCTGTGACCTGTGTCTGGAACCTACTGTGGCGTGTGTGACTGGGGAAAGGGCCCCTGCCTTCACCTCAGCGGAGTTGGAGCGACTGGTGGACAGGGTCCTACCCCAGTACAGACTACTGTATGGGCCTCCTGACCAGCAGGTGAGTACACTGTGAGCATGATGCATGGGGCATGAATGCATTTAGTGGTGTGTGTGAAGGCCTTGTGTAGGAGGGATGGTGGATGTCCCCTGGGCGACGTGCAGCTTGTGTGCTGGGCCCTGTGTGTGCAAATGGCGATGTGAAGGGGAATGATGGGCCATAAGTGTAACAGGCAGGAAGGTCTGACAAATACATTTCACTGTGTGTACTTCTCTGCAGGTCAGCGGCCACCAAAAGAAGGGCATATGGCGTGCCATCACCAAGGACGTGCGGACCAGGGGGGTCTATGGCAGACAGAGCACCCACTGTTGGAAACGGTGGTAGGACCTGAGACGCTGGGCACAGAAGACGGCGGAGGCCCAGCTGGGGATGGCCACCCAACGAGGAACGGGTGCCCGTCGAACCCTGAACCCCTTGATGGCCCACATATCCGGAGCTGGATGGGTGCTTCAGGGCATCAAAGCAGCCACAAGGGGATGAATACTGTGCCCTTCATTACAACTCAAGCATAGGGTGATATCCGGGTGGGGGATGGGTGTTGGTGGATTCCCCTAGGCCAGGCCTGACATTGCAGAGTAGGTCCCATGTTGGCCAGGATTCTTGAGTGATATTCCTCCTACCTAGCTGTAGGCATCCTCTACTGGGCAGGGGTCTGTGAGTCTCAGGTATGCTGCTATTGGCGGTATGTGTCCCTATCTATGGGCTGGTGACTAGCATTGTAACTGGTAGTGCATTGCCTAGTGCGTAGGGCTGTTCCCTGTGTGTGAGTGTGATGTGTACGCCAATGGTGGTGTTGGTGCTGCCATTGACCAAGTGTATCCTTTGTCTCTCCCCCCCCTTTTTGTTTTGTCACCCTGTCCTTATGTGCATTAGCATCATCTGGCAGAGGAGCAGAGGCACCAGCGGTGGAGGGAGCTGCATCCCACAGGACCCAGGAGGCAGAGTCCACCGACGGAGAGGGCACCAGGTGGACGGAAGGCGAGGGGAGCACCACGTTAGAGACTGGAGGAGACAGTTCAGACACAGATACCTTCTCTGATGGAAGCTCCCTGGTGGTCGTGGACACTTCTGTGACCACCCCAGCTACAGGTACAGCCACCACCCCCCTGTACCAGCACCACCCTCCCAGCAGCCCCTCATTGAGTTGCCCATGCCCGCTCATCCAGGAAGGTGGGCATCTCCTTTGTCCCAGGCACCTCAGGCCCTGCCAAAGTGATACCTGCTGACCTGAGTGAGGAGGCTACTGACCTCCTGAGATCCATCTCTGTTGGGCAGTAAACCATTGTGGATGCCATCCAGGGGGTGGCAGCCCAAATGCAACAGACCAATGCAATTCTGGAGGGCTTTCACACTGGCTTGGCGGCCCATCAGAGATCAATCTAGGCTCTGGATTCCTCTCTGATGGAAGCCATTATCCCTGTTTCCACCCTCCCCTTCCATCTTCCTCTTCCCTATCCGATTCCCCTCAAACCCAACCTATCTCAAGCACACAGGCAGACGAGCATGCATACAGGACAACACACAAGATTGGCACAGGCAAACACAAGCACCACACATCATCCCACAGGCACAAACACCATCCAGATGCAGACATACCAGCATCCACTGCCTCCACTGTATTCCCCTCCACCTCCTCCTCCACCTCCCTCCCAGTTGTGTCTACACTCACACCTGCATGCACTACATCCTCATCCACTACCGCCATCACCAGCACACCTATCAGAACACAAACCTCACTGGCAGACATTACCACAACAGCCATGCACACGTCCCCTGTGTACTCTCCCACTGTGTCTGTCCCCCCCAAGGTACACAAACACAAGCACTCAGACACCAAACAGCCATCCACCTCACAACAGCATCCAGCCCATGCACCTGCACCCAAACACAGCAGACAGACACCTCCCACAACCACTCCCTCTTCCTCCACTCCCAAACCTTCTCCCTCTTCACGCCCCAATGTCCCTAAGCAGCTTTTCCTCTCCAACATTGACCTCTTCCCTACCCCCATCTTTCATGCCAGACCAGGGTGGATAAAACCCAGGCAAGCACCTCAGCCACCCAGTCCACAGGCCCAGTAGTGTCCACACCCACTCGTGGTGGTAAAGGATTCAGGGCACCAGGCATCCTCAAGGAAAGGGTGCCTGCCCCAAGTGCTGCCTGGAAGGGCAAGGAACCTTCCCCAGCTGCTGGCCTGAAGGCCAAGGTACCATTCCCAGCTGATGCCAGGAAGGGCAAGGAACCTGCACCAAGTGCTACCCTGAAGGCCAAGATGCCATCCCCAGCTGCTGCCAGAAAGGGCAAGGAGCCTGCCCTAAGTGCTGCCAAGAAGAGCAAGGAGCCATCCCCAGCTGCTGCCAGGAAGGGCAAGGGGCTTGCACCAGCAGGCAGGAAGGACAAGGGGCCTGGTGCTGGGATTCAGTCAGCAAAAAACAACCATGGTTGTGCAGCCATCCGAGGCTTCAGGAGATGGGCAGGTGCTTCCCCCCACAACCACCACCAGCAGCAGCACTACCACCACCAGCAGTGGGCAGCCATCCGAGGCTGCAGGGGATGGGCAGGAGCTCCCCCCCACAACCACCACCAGCTGCAGCACCACTACCACCACTGAGTAGCCGTCACTGCTGGCGGACGGTCTGTAGACCTTCCTCCTTGGGCCCTGCAAATCCTGTGGGTATGACACCCACCTGAGAGACTGTGACCTTGCATTCCCCAGGATCAGAAGCACAGGGCACGATGCCCCCTCCAGAACCAATGGGTATGGCACCACTCACACCATCTTCAGCAGGACCAGAAGCACAGGGCACGATGCCCCCTCCAGAACCAGTAGGTATGGCTCCCACTCACTCCATCCTCAGCAGGATCAGAAGCACAGGGCACAATCCCCCTCCAGAACCAGTGGGTATGGCACCCTCTTGAGAGATTGTGGCCTTGCACTACCCAGGACCAAGCACAGGGCATGTTGCTCCTTCCAGAGCATGTGGGCCCTCACCCACTTGAGAGACTGTGGCCTTGCACTCCCCAGGACCAAGCACAGGGCATGTTGCTCCCTCCAGAGCATGTGGATGAGTCACCCACTTGAGAGACTGTGGCCTTGCACTCCCCAGGACAGAGCAATGGGCATGTTGCGTCCTCCAGAGCATGTGGGGATGTCACCTACTTAAGACACTGTGGCCTTGCACTCCCCAGGACCAAGCAGAGGGCATGTTGCCCCCTCCAGAGCAGCCACTGGTCTTCTATCCTCTGCCGGCTGAGGTGTCCCCTGTTCCCTGTCCCCCTGAGGTGCCTGCCTATTTAACAACTGATACCCCTGCAGTGTTCTCTCCATGTTGTTGTTGGAGAAAAGTGTGGCCTTCGACTTTGTCATGTGACCCTGTTGCCCACACACCTTAAGGACTGGGCAGTGTCCCTTAAACTGTACATATGTATATACTTTTAGACCGAATAATCGTATTTTTACTGTATTTATATTATTACTCCCACTTTCATCTATTAGGGTTTTTCTTGTATTATTCCTGAGGGGTACGGGGTAAATATGTTTTATTATTGCAGCTGATTGTGTGTATAGTGTTGGGGATGGGGGGGGTGTTGTGCATGTGTGTGTGTCACTGTTGTTGTCCTCCCCCCTCCACTGTATGCTAGGCGGCTGTACTCACCATGGTCGTCTTCGCCGTCGTTGGTGTTTGTGGTGGAGCTGAACGTAAAATATCATAGGGAAAATTTGCAGCTCGGGCTCCATGGCGTTGTGGTTGTTCCCTGTGTCTCCAAAGGTGAGTCCTTTCCTTTCTATGCAATGTTTGCACCAGGCTGTTGCTGTCGTTGGTGCCGCCCCGAAAAAGGTGGCAGATTTGTGTCTCATAATATGGTGGGCGGAACATTGACTTCCGCCTGGCTGTAGGTGGCTACCACTGTGGTGCCGGTTGGTTCCGCCCTGGCAGTCAGTATGGCTGTCTATCTGAGTTCGCACCACCATGGTCATAATTTGGCGGTAGTTACCACCAGTCTGTTGGCGGTATTACCGCCACTTTATCACCGACTACCAGGGTTGTAATGAGGGCCATAATGTTGACCATGACAAGCACAGCAGGCCAAAGTAAGGACTATAAATGTATACTGTGAATTTGGTATAATAAGCCAATCATCAAATTATTTACAAAAGTCATGATCTTGAAGAGCATCCCCAGAGTCACTGAATGAAAAGGACCGCAAGAAAAAGCCCACATCATCAGATGTTAGATCGATCACGGGATGGGCAGATGGGTCCATGGAGCAGTAATGCGTAGTAGTCTGTCGTGCAGGTCCACCTGCAGTAGTGCCATCCTCCATAGTGTAACAAGCCAACTCGGTGAGCAAGGAATGCTCATAAGAGGCCTTGTGAACAAGCCTTAGTCTCAAGGGGCACGACCGTAAATTAACCCTCATCGGGGACATCAGCAGTTCTTGGTCCACAGGAGACACTGGTTTAACAGCAAGACACACTGGAGGCAAATTTTTGAAGAGGCACCATATGCAGTGAAAGACTGGTTGCACGCACCATAGGAGTGGTTGGAATGACAATGACCAATCATGCTCCAATTCCACCAGCAAGGAAGCATCGAAGATCTGAACCATGCAATCATGGCATAGTTGAGCTGGTGGCAGCAGCTCCATTGCTTTGAGTAGCTGAAAAGACACAAACACTGCGCATCAGAAGAACTAGCAGCAATATCCCGCCAATCAATGTCAAAATAACTGGAAAGCCGCCAGACACACTTGAAAAGAGTGAATGGATGGGCGATGGGATGACTCAGAAGACAGTCTGGAAGATAGATACAAATCCAGACATAACAGCCTTAAAGAAATGGAAAATCCCACCAGTGCTCGAGGCATTGAAAATTCTGGAAACCAATTCTCCAAAGTGCTTGGGGAAGTTGGTATTTAATAGGGATTGTATCTCAGTTGATGATCTCGCAATCTGCAGAGCATACGTCTCTCTACCTGATGTCAACACAACGTGTTTCTGAAACAGTAGCGCCTTTAGTCTGCTCAGCTTGTCATAATTTACATTAATAGTTTCAATGTGAGGTCACATGTCTGATACTTTTATCTCTCATGTGGGGGGAAATAAAACTTGTAACACGTAACGTCCTTAGAGACTGGAACTGCATAGGCAATTTTTTGTTGCATATGTGCAACAGCTTTGGTCACTCAGCACCACATAACTTCAATTCAAAAGTACATGAAATGCCGGTCTAATCAAAGGGGCGGGAGTACTCTTCAGAAAACAGGCCAAGTTCATGACCCCCTCATTGCAAAGGCCGTGAAGGGACACCCCTACTTGCAAATCATTGAATGACTAAAAGTAGTCTCACATTCACTTCTGCTAATAAAGTTCTATGTTTTGCCATTCAGACACATATAATCAAAGGACAACACCCATTCATCTATAATATAGCTTTCGCCCAGTCGCTCGTACCTTCCCACAGCAAGATGTTTCAAGCATTTTGAAAAATGAAAAGTTGAAATGGGCAGCTAATATGACGCACATCTCGGAATCCGCCGAAATTCAGACACCCAAACAATCCCGCCACACCACAGGTCAGCGATAAACATGCGGAAACAAAACCTCCACCTCCACGCCAACAGAATCACGCCCATGCCATTACGACCCACGAATCCATGCGGCGGTCTTTCAACCGCGGTATTCCATTGGCGGTACACACCGCCGCGCTCAAAATACACACACATCTACAAAATACCGCCACATTGGACAATTTCAAATACACACACCTGATACACATATACACACCACTCCCACACATCCAATACAATATAAAACACACACCCACAAATCCCTACAACCCAAAATTCAGAGAGAAGGCGAGAGAGAGAGCACAGAATAGACAACCCCATCACACAGAGGCACACAACACCATCACCCACACAACATCCACGCACAAAACACCACCTACAACTACACTCACCACACTCATCAACACATACACCACCCCACACATCACACACAACACCCCATGTCACGCCAAAGACACCCCGCTTCTCCGAGGAGGAGCTCAGGGTCATGATGGAGGAAATCGTACGGGTAGAGCCACAGCTATTTGGCTCACAGGTACAGCACACATCCATAGCCAGGAAGATGGAGCTGTGGCAAAGAATAGTGGACAGGGTCAACGCAGTGGGACAGCACCCAAGAAATAGGGAGGACATCAGGAAGAGGTGAAATGACCTATGGGGGAAGGTGCGTTCCACGGTCTCCAGGCACCACATCGCGGTACAGCAGACTGGCGGCAGACCCCCACCTCCTCCCCCTCAACTAACAACATGGGAGGAGCAAGTCTTGTCCATCTTGCATCCTGAGGGCCTCGGAGGAGTCGTTGGAGGAACGGACACTGGTAAGTCAAATCTTCACTATCATATCCCCCACCCTACCTGCATGCTATCACACACCCCCACCCTCACACCCTCCCCTATCACCCAAACTCCTCACTAATGTACCCATAACACCAACTACACATCCCAACCCCAAGACCTGCATGACACAACTAAGCATGGACACCCATCACTAAAGCATGCCCACTGCACATACCCAGAACACCCCCAACCATCAGCACACAACCCCACACACAGGAATGCCTGCACTGGGGTTCACGCACACCCAACTATTGCACACCATTACACACACAGATGTAATAATCATGTACTTATACCCCCGCAGGAACCCGAAGGAACGTCACCACACCAGAGGGTCCAGACAATACCACTCCACCCCAAGAAGAGGCCCACAGTGATGACAGCAGCTCTGCCCTACTGGATCTTGATGACCAGCCCGGACCATCGTGGGCCTCAGGACAGTCGGTTCCCCTTGCCCAGCCACAGCCCAACACCGAGCTTCCACCCTCTGGTAACACCAGCACAGCACCCACCCAGCGGGCCCAAACCTCCCTACCCAGGACAGGTCAATCAGCGGTGTGTCCACCACTACAGGGAACCCATGCTAACCCAACACCCCAACAACAACAGGGACCTGGGGGCAGTGGTAGTGGGCACACGGTCAAGGGGACGGAGGCAAAGGAACACAGGGGAACTGGGAGGGCTGCTGTGCGACAGAGGGAGGACAGGCCAAGGGAACCAACTCTCCACGAAGCCCTATCCTCCATCATGGGAGCATACCACCACTCCCAGGAGACGATGGCGACGGTCCTGGACAAGTTGCAGGAGACCGTGCGTCTGCAGGAGGAGCAGTATTTGGGGTTCAGGGAGGAGCTCAAGACCATCGGCTCCGCCCTGGGCACCATTGTAGTGGTGCTGACGGACATTCAAAAGACCTTGAGGGACACCGTGACACTCCAAGGGGCCCCTGACACTAGTCAGGACGACGAACCGCCCACCACCTCCGCAGGCGCTAGTGGACAGGACTCCCCACCACAGGACCACCACACCAGCACCCCATCCCCTGCAGACGGACAACCACCACGCAAGCGGGCCCTGAGATCCAGGAACAGGACAGAGCAAGATGGCAAGACCCCCGCCAGGAAATAAGACCCCCCTGATTGTCCCCCCACTGTCCCACTTTGTTACCCTGTCCAAATCGGAACTGCCCCAGCTCCACTTCCAATGGCCAGATGTGCAATGTACCTGTGAGACTAATAGATTGGACTCTGCTATGGACATTCCTCCACCATCACCCATCCCCATTTCACAACCCCCCTTCATTTTTTAGCACTTAAATAAACACCCTTGAAACACTAAATACAATGGAGTCAGTCTATGATTTGTAATTTTGTATTATCAATGACAGTGTCATAATGGGTTACCCATTGGAAGGCTAACATACCAATGTCACACATCACAAGCCCTTCAAGGATGCAAGCAGTTGACACGTAGGTTACCACATTTGTGAAACTGAAATGGAAGGGGACAACTCAGTTAACAAATAGTGAGTGAAATGTCGGTACAGGATAGAGGTAGACGTGTGAAAGTTAATATAATGTTAAACCTGAAAATGTACTCACCTGTGTTTCACTGGAAATATTGCTGTATGACTGACTCCCTGTTGTCGTTTTCTTCTTCCTCAGCTTCATCCTCATCACTGTCCACAGGCTCCACAGGCTCCACAGTTTCTACAACACCGTCATCTGGATCATCCTCCTGTAGAAAAGGCACCTGGCGTCGCAATGCCAAATTATGGAGCATGGAGCAGGCGATGATGATGTCGCACACCTTCTTCGGTGAGTAGAATAGGGACCCACCTGTCATATGGAGGCACCTAAACCTGGCCTTCAGGAGGCCGAAGGTGCGTTCGATCACCCTCCTAGTCCACCCATGGGCCTCATTGTAGCGTTCCTCTGCCCTGGTCCTGGGATTCCTCACTGGGGTCAGTAGCCAGGAAAGGTTGGGGTAACCAGAGTCCCCCAATAGCCATACACGGTGCCTCTGGAGTTGACCCATCATATCAGGGATGCTGCTATTGTGCAGGATGTAGGCGTCATGCACAGAGCCAGGGAACATTGCATTCACCTGCGAGATGTACTGGTCTGCCAAACAGACCATCTGGACATTCATCGAATGATAACTCTTCCGGTTTCTGTTCACCTGTTCACTCCTGCGGGGGGGACCAGAGCTACATGGGTCCCATCAATGGCACCTATGACGTTGGGGATATGTCCAAGAGCATAGAAGTCACCTTTGACTGTAGGCAAATCCTCCACCTCAGGGAAAATGATGTATCTCCTTACGTGTTTCAGCAGGGCAGCCAACACTCTGGACAAGACGATGGAAAACATAGGCTGGGACATCCCTGATGCCATGGCCACAGTTGTCTGAAAAGACCCACTTGCAAGGAAATGGAGCACTGACAGCACCTGCACGTGAGGGGGGATTCCAGTCAGATGGCGGATTGGTGACATCAGGTCTGGCTCCAACTGGGTACATAGTTCATGAATAGTGGCACGGTCAAACCTGTGGGTGACGATTAAATGTCTCTCTTCCATTGTCAACAGATCCACCAGTGGTCGGTACACCGGAGGATTCCGCCATCTTCTCATATGTCCCAGCTGACGGTGCCTAAGAAGGACAACAGCGAATAAACAGTCACTATTCCTCCAGGTATGTACCCACAGTCACATACAAGACTACACCAGACAATAAACCCTTCCTGGATGTGTGTTGAGTGTAGGCCTCGGTATGTGTGACGGAGTAGTAAATGAAGCCATGTGGGCCCCTGAAATGGCGGCTGCCTGACCTCTAAACTGGGACAATGGGATTGTGGGGTAACAGCGCTGGCGTTGCACACCGTCGCTGTAGTCGGTCGTAGACCGCGGCGCAATGCTGCATTGGTTAACATTGGACCCTATGGGTCCCAGGAGCCAATGAACAGGTGCGCCATTGGTGATGATGCGCACCGCCGCACACGTCACCGCCGCGGACGTCACCGCCATTTTCTATCTGTTCAATCACTAGATACCTGACCTTCGACAGGAGAGGACCCACACTGCTAGTGCTGCTGTGACCTTGGTCTGGAAGCGACGATGGCTGCTGCGTCTGGGGAAAGGGCCCCTGCCTTCACTGCACAGGAGTTGGAGAAACTTGTGGATGGGGTCCTCTCCCAGTACACGCTACTCTACGGTCCTCCAGACCAACAGGTTAGTACACAGGGAGCACATTGTATGGGCTAGGCCGGGGTGAACAGGGCTGGGTGGAAGAGGGAAGGGGCGGAGTTGATACTACAGTAAAGCATGGGAATAAAAGGCCCACATGGCCAGAGTAGGGAGGAGGCCACTCACAACGACGGTGCAGTTGGTAATGACTGTTCCTCTTTCCTTGTGCATGTCATGTAGGTCAGCGCCCACCAGAAGAGGGACATTTGGTGTGCCATCGCCAAGGAGGTCCGGACCCTGGGGGCCCACCAGAGACGGGGCACCCACTGCCGTAAGAGATGGGAGGACATTTGCCGCTGCAGCAAGAAGACAGCGGAGGCTCAGCTGGGGATGGCCTCCCAACGTGGGAGGGGTGCCCGTCGCACCATGACCCCCCTGATGTTCTGGATCCTGGCGGTGGCCTACCCGGAGTTGGATGGGCACTTAAGGACATCACAGCAGACACAAGGTGGTGAGTACAACCTCATTCTGCGGACTTTGCGTGCAGTGGAGGGGTCTGGGTGGGGGAGGTGGGCTGTGTGTGTCCCTAGGCCAGGGCGAGTTAGGTAGGCAAGGCCCCTCCGTAATGTGTGCCATGTGGCACTCTACCCCACCTCAGAAGAGTGCCAAGTTGAGGTATAGTTGCCCCTGTGGCATCCATGTGCGCAGATTTCCAGCATATCCATAGGCCATATCCATAGGCCATATCCCAGAAATTGCATGTGCAGAGGCCAGGAGCACGGCGTAATGCATGGGGCTGCTGCATCTGTCTTGTCCGCCAACGGTAGCGGTATGCCATGCACTAAAACTCTCTTTGTTCTGTCTCCCCCCCTTTTCCTGCTCTCCCTGTCCTTTTGTACATCAGCATCATCAGGCGGAGGTACAGTGGCACCGGAGCACGAGGGAGCTGCATCCCACATGGCCATGGAGGGCCACACCACAGACTCTGAATGCACCAGTGGGACGGAGGGCGAGGGGAGCTTCACGTTGGCCACCGGATCACCAAGCAGCGACACAGACTCGTCCGCCGATGGGAGCTCCCTTGTGGTGGCGGCACCATCTGTGCGCCCCACTTCTACAGGTACAGCCGCCACCTCCCCCACCAGCACCGCCCTCCCAGCAGCCCCTCAACGTTCACCCCGTGCCCGCTCACCCAGGAGGGTGGGCATCACCTTCGCCCCAGGCACCTCACGCCCTGCCCCAGTCACCCCTGCTGCCCTCAGTGAGGAGGCCATTGACCTCCTCAGGTCACTCACTGTTGGGCAGTCTACCATTGTGAATGCCATCCAGGGTGTAGAAAGGGAGTTGCAACACGGTAATGCATTCCTGGAGGGCATTCATTCTGGTCAGACTGCCCTTCAGCGAACCCTGCAATCTCTGGCCTCAGCACTGATGGCAGCCATTGTCCCTGTGTTCAGCCCCCCCTCCAACTTCCTCCACCCAGACCCAATCCCCTGTACCCCAGCCCATCCCAAGCACACCTACAGACCAGCATGCACACAAGTCAACACACACAAGTAGCTCAAGCAAACATAGGCACCACACACACCACAGGCACTCACGCAAGCCTCACCCACATACAGAGACAAACAACATCCACTGTCTCCACTGTGTCCCCCTCCTCCTCTTCTCCCTCCTCCCTCCCAGTCTCGTCTACACACACACCTGCATGCACCACATCTACAGGCACTAGGACTCGCACCAGGACACCCAGCACCACAAGCCGCTCACCTGCACTCACCACCTCCACTGCCATTTACACGTCCCCTGTGTCCTCTCCCAGTGTGTCTGTGACGCCCCCTCCCAAAGTACACAAACGCCGGCAATCACTCACCCAACATCCATCCACCTCACGACAGCCTCCAGTACCTGCACCTGCACCCAAAACACCTAAAGTCACACCTCCTACAACCACCTCCACTCCCAGGGCGCCTCCAGCTACCCATCCCAGTGTCCGTCAGAAACTGTCCCTATGTCAAATTGACCTTTTTGCACCCCCCCCCTCCAATTCATCAGTCCCGTCGTAGCGCCTCAGCCAAAAAGCCTCCAGTACCAGTGGTGCGTGTTTCAGGTTTTTGGAGTGCACCGTCCACCAGGGCAGGCAGTAGGACCCGGAGCCAAGGCACTGGCAGCCCACCCCCTGTAAAGGCTCTGAAATTGGGGAGTGGACGACGGGACCGTGTCAAGACTCCTGGTGGGACAACAAGTGAAATAGGATCCAAGGCGATTGGTGAGTCAGCTGTAACTCCAAAGAAGGTGGGGAAGGTCCAGAGGAAGTCTCCCCAGTCTGTTGTGAGTGTCACGGCGGAGAAGAAGTCACAGCCCAGGAGGGCCCAAGTATTGTCACTGGTCAGGAGACCACCGCTGGAGTCACAGCCCAGGAGGGCCTAAGTATCGTAACTGGTCAGGAGACCACCACCACTGCCGGAGTCACAGCCCAGGAAGGCCCAAGTATCATCACTGGTCAGGAGACCACCGCCACCGCCAGAGTCACAGCCTAGGAGGGCCCAAGTATCGTCACTGGTCAGGAGACCACCGCCACCGCAAGAGTCACAGCCCAGGAGGGCCCAAGTATCGTCACTGGTCAGGAGACCACCGCCGGAGTCACAGCCCAGGAGGGCCCAAGTATCGTTACTGGTCCAGAGACCACCGCCGGAGTCACAGCCCAGGAGGGCCCAAGTATCGTTACTGGTCCAGAGACCACCGCCGGAGTCACAGCCCAGGAGGGGACAGGATGCCACAGCCCCGCTGGCCAATGATGGAACGTCATGCCACACACCAATGTCCAGTATGGAGATCGTCATGCCACACACCAATGTCCAGTGTGGAGATCGTCATGCCACACACCAATGTCCAGTGTGGAGATCGTCATGCCACACACCAATGTCCAGTATCAGAACCGCCATGGCAAAGCACCGCTGAACAGTCCTGAACCGCCATGGCAAAGCACCGCTGAACAGGGCAGAGACCGCCATGTCAAAGCACCACTGAACAGTCCTGAACCGCCATGGCAAAGCACCGCTGAACAGGGCAAAGACCGCCATGGCAAAGCACCGCTGAACAGGGCAAAGACCACCATGGCAAAGCACCGCTGAACAGGGCAGAGACCGCCATGTAAAAGCACCACTGAACAGTCCTGAACCGCCATGGCAAAGCACCGCTGAACAGTCCTGAACCGCCATGGCAAAGCACTGCTGAACAGGCCAAAGACCGCCATGGCATAGCACCGCTGAATAGTCCTGAACCGCCATGTCAAAGCACCGCTGAACAGGGCAGACACCGCCATGTCAAAGCACCACTGAACAGGGCAAAGACTGCCATGGCAAAGCACCGCTGAACAGGACAAAGACCGCCATGGCAAAGCACCGCTGAACAGGGCATGCACCGTGTAGGAATGAATGGACCGCCACATCAGGCATCCTTATCCCATGTGCCGCTGGGACAGTGACAGGACATCAACTTTCACGGGGAGACTCATCCAGTCTGGGCACCAGTCCCCCTCCAGAACCAGTGGAGACCTGCATCTACTGGAGAGACTGTGGCTTTGCACTCCCCAGGATGGCACAGTGGGCAAACCACCCACTGTAGAGACTTGTGAGACTGTGGCATTGCACTCCCCAGGATGGCACAGTGGGCAAACCACCCACTGTAGAGACTTGTGAGACTGTGGCTTTGCACTCCCCAGGATGGCACAGTGGGCAAACCACCGACTGTAGAGACTTGAGAGACTGTGGCTTTGCACTCCCCAGGATGGTACAGTGGGCAAACCACCCACTGTAGAGACTTGAGAGACTGTGGCTTTGCACTCCCCAGGATACATCAATGGGCATGGAGCCCCGTCGTGGATGTGGCTTTGCAGTCACCCGGCTGAGGTGCCCTCCCTTCCCTTCCCCCTGAGGTGCCTGCAGTATTTCTATCTGATGCCCCGGCAGTGTTCTCTCTGATTTTGGTCAGGTATCTATTGTGGGCCTCGCCCATGCATTTTTGGACTGTTGGTGCACGGACATTGTTGTGTACATATCTGCACTACTTCTTGTATTGTATATATAATTATGAGTGATTTAGAGATATATATCTGTATATTTTTGTATGACATGCATATTGGCACATTACAATGTTTGACCGAAATTCGCATTGTCTTTGCATTCTTCCGGGGGGATTGTGGGTTGTTAATGTGATAGTTTTGACTGCATTGGTGTGTATGTTGTAATATGCGAGGGTGGGGGTGTTTGGTGGGTGTCCCCCTGACTTTTCCGTCCCCCCTCCCCCGTGTCGTAGATGCAGTACTCACCGGTATCTTCTGCGCCTACGTCGCTGTTTGTCGTAAACGAGCAGAAAGACAAGGGCAGGTAGTATTTGGAGTTCCGGGTCCATGGAGTTGTTGTTCCTCGTGGGATGTGTTGAGGTGAGCGTTTTCCCATAGCAAAAGCTGTTTCTGCCGTGTTTTTATCCACAGTGAATCCGCCCCGGAAAAGGTGGCAGATTGGCCTGTTTTAATACTGTGGGCGGTACATTGTCTCCCGCCTGTCTGTTGGCAGTAACCGCCGCGCTGCTTGTCTGTACCACCGTGGCGGACGGTGTGTTAAAGTGGCTGTCTTTGTTGGCGGTTTCCGCCAGGGTCATGATTCCATTTTTTTGTCCGCCGGTCTGTTTGCGGTATTACCACACCTTTTCCACCATCCGCCAGGGTTGTAATGACCCACTATGTTTGTCAGGTGCTAAATTCTGTTGGACAAAGTGTTCATGCCATTATCGACAACAGCTAAAGCCTTTTCTATTTTTTTTTTCTATCTATTTGTCTTAAGCGCGCATCAGTTCCGATCTTAGAAAGCTTCCAGATCTCATTGTACATAGCATATACAAATCTCTTAGTGAGTTGTTTTCTAGGACCTAGCAAAAAGTCCTGCAAGTCTACATCTTCAGAAAGAGTGTTAAGATGTTCTTTAACTGCAGCTAATGTGTTGGACTATACCCATTGTTGGCCCAGTTTACCCACACTGTATGTTGAAATATACCCGTGTGTTGACCCGAGATAAAGCGAGGGTCTGGCCGGCTAATCTTGAAACCACCTGAAGATTTTTTTTAAATGTGGCTGACATCCATTGGTGTCTGTTGGCCAACTAAATACCTGCCGGGACTGGAAAGTGAAGAATTATAAGTACCAGCCTGAAACTTTGCATCTAGCTCTTCCTTGGTGACATTTAGGAAGAATTGCCAATCATTAAACTTCGCAGGTGTGGGGATACTGGGCATGTTCATTCCCTTAATTTTCACTAACCCCAGACAGGACATTTGTTGAATGGTGTCATTTAAAAAGATAATTTGCACAGGAATCAGGCATGCTCTAAATAAATCTTCCCTACACGGTATTTGCCAATCTTGTGTTCCCCATACATTTTTTAAATCAACAGTGTTATTCCAGTATTTGTAATCTTCAACTGTGAGACGGGAAACAAAGCACTCTGAATAAATCAGCTTTGTATCGGTTAGCAAAATGTTCCTAATTTTTGAAGGAGGTAATTTGAAATAATATGACTGAATTTTTTGTGTCATGCCCAGAAAAATAAGTAAACTTATCTGAATAACATTTTGGGCTTCCCACAGGTGGTGTAGAACAGTGTTCCCACTGTGTGTAGTTAAGTACTGGTCTATGTCTAGTGGCGTGGCGCAGGTAGTAGTGTCCCCAGTTTTTATAACAGAACATTTCCCCATAATTCATTGTATGTCTATATACATCATCACTTTCAAACACTAAATGGTTTTTCTTTTCAGCTAACATAGAATCAACTGTCTGGACATCCTGTAGTGTGGTCAGTTTTACGTATCCTTTGCGCATTAGCTTCAGGCTTTAGGCCTTTGTGCATTTTGCCCTGGATGTATTTTATTCCTTTGCTCGCAGCTTAGAGCCTCTGTGCACTTTGCTCTAAATGCTTTTATTCGGCTTCGTACTGTAATTTTTCAAATAGCCAGTGCTACAGTCTTGTTTTATTTTTTATATCACACTGTTTAGCCTACTTCAGCACTGGAGTTCTCCATAACACATTCCTGTTCACTCTGTGCTTCAGTCAAGGATACAGTCTGGTACATTGCCGATAGACGTGGTAGGAGTTTAGTCTTTGGTATTCCTGCGTAGGGACATTTTGTGATCACGCTGACATGTTAGTTATAAAAACACTTCCTTGTCCCAGTACACGCAAGAGGGAGATTCCGACTAGGGAACCACAACTAGACGCTGACTGCCTCGTTGCAGATGTTGAACCAGATCACAGGCCTTTGCTCAGGTATGAGGGCTGATGTCTCCCAAGGGATTCAGAAAGGCAAGTTAGAAGCTTAACATGCTGTGCTCGAAATAGAACTAGCTGAGGGAGAGTACAAATTGTTAAACACCATGATAGCGTTGTTCTTATGTTTCACTCTCCTCGTGACTATTTCAATCCTACTGTGTTGTATGGTTCTGGTTATTGCGGCTCACGCCTTAATATCTAAAATGCAGTCGTTTTATTAAAACATTATATAAAACTTACACTGCCTTTGTCATTTGTATATGAGATCATACTGTAAATGAGAGAGTTGGTTTGGATCTGAGTGACCATGACTTCCCTGAGAAGTTCCAAAGATGTCATGCCCTCGGCTGCCCAATCATCTCTTCCCTTTTGGAGAAATGAGGCACTGCTAGTTAGCTGGAGCAAAACCGGGTTTAGGGTGACAGAGATCCTTCCAAGTGGGTCCGACTCACACCGTCAACGATCCTGCTGCCTAGAAATCCAGTAGTCTCATTTAGGATAATGAGAGCCCACACGACAATCCCAATCATCAGATACAACACCAGGTGTAATGACATCTGTCATAGGAATCTTGAATACATATGGAATCTGAATAACCACAGTAGTCCCATATATATCAAATGGAACGTTGTCCCACACAATACTATCAGGAATTGGCACAGCTGAAATGTTCACAAGGGACAAGTCTCTTTAGACCTTATGTGAGGAACGATATGGAGTTAACACTTCATCCACATGCTCAACTGAGGAGCGTTCAGGAAGATAATGACCATATATGAGCAAAAAGAAAACAGTCACAAACGCAATCCATAGGAACAATGCAGAAACTGTCAAACAGAACCATAAATAGTTCCATGGGAGAATTAAATAGTTAATTTAAAGCCATAGGTACAGCTTACGTATCTTTGATATATTTTCAATCACTGGAGTGGAAGAGTATCAAGAAAAGTCATCAATGTTGATGAAATAACCAGAGGCAATCTCTGCAAATAAGGTAGCAGGTGCATTAATGGTAGATTGATCCCCTTCACGTGGAGGCTCATAGTCGAGGGTGTCATCAGTCTTTGTAGTGTTGGTGTAAAAAACAGCCAAATCTAGGACAGGTGCTGTCGTTGATATGGTAACTGGAATCAGCAAGAGCTCATTGTCCGCCCTCCCCATGGTCGAGGAGGTATTTGAAACATCGTTGGACATTGTTATGTAGTCCAAAGTAGTGTTGTTAATTTTACTTTAAAGAGGTATGTCCTGTTGGGTAGTGAGAGGGGATCGGAAACTACCCAAGGGACCTATGGGTCTACTGTGCAGGATTGGCCACATGGTGAACTGTGACGTCATCAACGGAAATGAATCTGTTTGCTCTGGAACCAGGCAGTGGTGGTTGTCCAGTTCTGGAACCTTGTACTCGCAGGACTGGGACTGGTGCTCTGTAGGATTGACCAAATTCCTTCTTCACAGCGATCTTCTCACGAACCAGATCCCCGACTTTCCAGCCAGTGGAAGTTGTTGGTAAATCCCTTATTCCTAAGGTGGCAGCACTGGAGGATGATTTATAATTATGAAATTGCTGAAGCTCCTGTAAGACAGTGAGAAATTCATTTATGTCAAAGGGTGTGACTGCTGCCACCAAACCAGGGCCATCAAGATCTGGGACATACATAGATATCCCAAAGAGAACCTCATAAGGAGTGCGTCCCCCAAAGGACCATCTTGGCAGATTGTTCAGTGCGCTCTGGACCCCATATAGGTGATGAAGCCAACTACGGCCAGAACCTGCTTTAAATCACGGTTCTGACTCTCCATGACCAAATTTCCCCGGGATGGTATGGTGAGGAGAAATGGAGTTCACCACCCATCGTCCCCATGGTGTCCTTGAATGCCTTAGATGCAAATGCATTGTCCTGGTCCGAATGGAATGCTGCAACCGCATATATACTTAGAAAGATCAGCAAGTCTTTTATAACAGTTCGAGCATCAGCCGACCGCTGAGGCCATACCCACAGGAATCTAGAACAAGAATCTACAGTGACTAAGATGTATTTGTATGCACCATCAGGTTGGAGTGGAACGCAGTGGTCCAGGCACACACATTGTAGTGGCCTTCTGGACACTAAGAGGGATGTCTGGGTGGGTGTTTGATATTAGAGCCCTTTATTTGCTGGCGAATGTCACAACAAAGGACTAATCGTTTTGTCTGTTTGTATAGACCTGGCCACTAGAAGCATTTCTGCAAGAGTGTTACTGTGGCTGAGATACCAGCATGGGCAGAAATGACACCCTCATGCACTGCTTTTATTAGATCTAGTCTCTGGTCTTTGTTGGGGATTGCTCGATCTCCAACCCCAGGAATTGTTGCGTAAGCAACATTCTGTGCACTGATATGGTAACAATATTTTGTAAGGTATACTTTTGGAAAATAATTGCATTCAGCAGAAGCCTTCAAGGAAGTCAGTATTTCATAATCCAATCATGTCTGAGAATGAGTCACTGCAGCCACAGAAGCAGTAGCTACTGTAGATTTGGATGCTTCATCAGCCAAAGTGTTGCCGATAATGTGTAATCCTACACGTTGGTGGCCCAATGTATGTCCTACATGGACACACAGTAGCTTATCCTTAAGATCAACCACTCTCCCCCACAAATTGTTTTGTTTTATGGTGTTCCCCTTTGAATCTCTAACCCGTTCAGCTTCCAATGATTGAGGTAATTATTGTAGGACTGGACACAGTAGTGTGAGTCGCAGACAATCAAAGTCGGCAAGCCTGACTCTGTGTGTTCTAGCACTAGAAGAAGGACTTTAAGTTCAGCCAGCTGAGCTTTGTAGTCCCCTAGGGTCTGCATGTAGGTATTATGAAGGTGGAAAATTCCATCCTTTATCACCCCACTCACGGCTGTGCAACCGACTGAATATTGATGTTTGGTACCTACAGCTGGTTGTGCTGAACTATCAGTATAAATGACAGTATGGTATTTGTCAAATGGCAAAATATATAGAGGAGCGGGGTACTCCTGTTCATATTGGAGAAATTCTTGTGTCTGAAGTTTTGGATCAAAAATGTAGTCAACATCAGTGGCGGTCAGGGACGTTGTCCACTGAATCCAACTTGGATGTAATGCTTTAGCATTACGAACGCTTGCTTTGGTGACAGCCTTCAAGGCTGGTACCACGGTAACGACAATGATGCATTTCCCTTGGGCAGGTGGCCTCTCCTTAATGACAGCCATTTGAACTGCAGTCAGAATTTATTCTGTAGGTGCAAAACATTGTTCTGCATTGGAGTATAAATTAGATTTATATGCTATGGGCATCGTGTCGTCCTTGTTAAAGGTGACATAAGTAAACCCAATGGCACCAACAATTATTCTGATGACCAAATTTGTTTTGTTGTCACATGTGTGTAAGTGTTTGGCTTCTAGCATGTCCTGTTGTAATTCCCTAAGGATGAATGTGTGTTCAACTGTTCAGTGTTTGCTAGAAAAATCTGGACATATTAAGTCATAAAGTGGTTTGATATGTTGTGCATAGTCAGGAATGTATGTTCTCCCGAAATTAAAGAAGCCAAGTAAGGACTGTAGCTTCTTGAGAGTGTTAGGTGGGTGAAGTCGCGCACACTTCTCTAGAAAGTGCGGGCCAGGCTCTTTCCCTTGTTTGATAGCTCATATCCCAGGAACAAAACAGTGAGAACGGCTATCTTACTTTTCTTAAAGTTAAAATTGAAACCAAGGTCGGCAAATCCTAAAATGATCCGATCGACCCTGACAAGATGAATGGTGAGGTTGTCATCTGTGGGATAGATGTCAATCACATAGGATAACATCTCGGGAACAAGATCATTTAATACTAACGTTACATGGGCTGAGAACAGTCCTGGACTCTTCTTATAGCCATGGGGCAAACGGCAGAAGAGTTTCGGGGAGCCAAATGAGAATGCACTCAGGTCCCGACCTTTGTGTGCTAAATTTTGGCATTTTTGTATTTTTTGCGCACTATTTTGTTAATTAGTGCTGTGCTATGTGAATTTTGTATAGCATATGTGTGTGTATGACTGTTTAAGTGTCTGTAATCTAAGACTATTCTGTAGGAATGGTCTGGCTTAGCAACCAGAAATAACAGGTTATTCATTGCAGAGACACAGGGCTCAATTACTCCCTGGTACATGAGCTGCGTGAGGATCTCCCTCACTGGAGCTTTTGCTTCATGTTTAACAGGATATTGTGGCTGAAGTTGGGGTGTGGACCTGATAGGTATTACATGACAAGGAGAGTCCTTGTCCCGACCTACATGACTGCAGTATAGTGCAGGAGCCAGCAATAAAGCCCAATTAACAGCATAGGCTTGTTTTATCGCCTCCGGAACAAGATCAGAGAAAGAAGGCTAAATTTCATCTTCCCCATGTGTGAGCTTACAGACGTGCTCAGGTGGCCAGCCTCTTTTGGCCAATAGGATATCACAATTAAGTTCATCCCAGATTATCACTTTAATGGTGCGCACTATGGCTCCCTCAATTTGAATTTTTTAAATCATAACCCCTATCGGGTGGGGCAACATGCCCTTCCTCAATCTCAACTGCAAACAAATCGCTAGTTGCTGTCACATCCAGGTGATCTTTCAGACTCTGGCCACATATTGTGACGTCTGCTGCACTGTCTAATAATGTTACTTCCCACGTCATGTTCTTTAGCAATGTTCTGGAGTGTACTGGCATTTTTAATTGACTGTGCTGCCACCTTTTTCTTTTTACACTGTGGCTTCTGTTGTGGGGACTTATCTTCTTTTTTGGCTGAAGACTGTGGTGAGTCTTTCTTCTGTTTCACACATTCAGGATGTTAGTCATGACGGACCCCTCTCCCGCTACATCTATCCGCTGCGTCCTGAAAGGAACGAAAGAGACGTGAACCAGTATATCTGTCGGGAGCTTTTATACTTTCTCTATTTCTGAGATTATATCTCCTTTCGGACTTCTCCGGATGTGGAGAATCTGCGCTCCTATTTTGTCTTTCTTTAAATTGTTTTTGCTTATCCCAGCACTTCTTAGAACATTCCTGTGCTTGTTTAGTACCTTCCTTAGGGATGGTACTTTGTATTTTCAGCTTCTTTGGTTTGGCTCCCAAACTATCCCGTCCTATACTAGTATAGGTATCGGAGATAACTTTTGGTAGCTTTTTATCCTGGTCCAAATGTGGAATCTCTTGGAGACACTGGTGTATAGCCAGTGCTACAGCTTCCCCTTGGATGTTACTGAGCATTATTGAGGAGACTGCATCAAAGTTATGCATTAATTTCATCCCCAAATCTAGGGCTGGTGCAGCCCTGTGCTCATTCTGTGTTTGTTTGAACACTTCCAGTAAATTGGCAAGTGTCGGGGTACGATGTGTGGTAGTGTATATTGCAGCGAAGACTGTACCCCAGTCATCCAGCGAGGGAACCATCCTGAAGGGCAAGCACACAGTGAGATTTCTATGTTTCGCCTGTGGTTCCGTATGGGAAAACACAGCTTCCAGCTTATTCGTTTTCTAGGCTATCGAGAACCATATTTTCTCTCATTTTGTGGGTATCTTACCCATGATGGTATGAACTGTTTGAGGATTAATCTTAGTAGCCAGTTGGTATCCAGCAGGGGCTGGTGGTGCTGGACGCGCTGGTGTTGTGTTCAATGTTGGCATTACGAACTGAACTAGTCACCTACATTGTGTTATTAATTCAAGTCTCACAGGTCTGCTGCCTGCATGTTGTGTATACCTGGGTGAGGTGTGTATGTGGCAAACATAGGCCATGTTGGTCCATCATTACCCAAAGGACCTAATCTCACGGGTTGTATTACATGTGGTAGGGTGCCTTCAAACCAGTTCTGATGCTCTTTGTATGTTAGCGGTATTTCAAGATACTGGTATGCTTGGTACTGTTGAGGTACATTCGCAATGTTATATGTGTGGAATATGTCTGATCTGTCGTTCTTTGCAGGAAATGTTATCCAAGAATAAAGTATTTCTGTTTGGTAAGCTTCGCTAGCTTCTACTATGAATATAACATCCCCGCCATCTTCTGCTTAGCCATGTACTACTAAATGTAAAGTTAAAGCTTGTCTAGCATTTTCAGGAATGTCTATGGCGTTAGCCATATTGTAAAATGAGTAAAGAGATGGAACACCAAGTGGGGAGTAATGTCCTTTTATGAGTTTGAGCTCGAACAACCTACAGCCTAATTAGGTGGTCCCTGTTCAGCCTAGGAGGAGCTTCCCCAAGACCACAGATGTCTCCATATAATGGTACTTAGGGTACCTGTAGTATGTGAGACAGTGATAATCAGGGTATCCGTAAATTAATGCCTAAACACCATCGTTGGTGGCACCATGTTGTAGTTTGACTCGTGCTCTAGACAAGACTGCTGGTTTAAGGATGACAGTACTTATTTTTGTAGGCAACTATGCCAATCCTACAACAAAATGCAACTGTTGTCCCAACCCTTCGGCTCACAAGAAGTACCTCACCAAAAACCCAAACAGTGAAAAGTGATTTGTGGCAGCCTTTAAGCATGGACTCAAGAGTGTGACATCTCAGGGAGCATTGTGGTTAAACAGAGATTACACCTTTCTCACATTAACAACATGTCTCAGTCACACACACAGGCAATGAAGAAGATGCAGTAGAGTTTTCAATAGGTTTTATTGTAGAAAAACTGCAATCTGCGATAGGTTGCCTGGGCAAAATATGCCCTAATACCCTAGCATAGTGAACCTAACCTCTAACCTAAAAGAGAGCTAGGTATGTTAAACCTCAATCTGCCAATGCCATGAGAAAAGCTTCCAACCCTTGTTACCTTGGAATGAGATCTCTAGCTCAGACTCCGTAGAGACACGAAGCCTGGGTCAGCGTCAAGACGACGTGCAGCATTGATAACAGCGATGGCATCTGGTCGGAATCCCTCTGACTATCTGTTAAAGTCAGGAGTATTTATACAGATCTACTTGGACCCCTGATATAGGTTTTTTTCCCAAGCAATAGATAACAAGGCATGCTTGGGACGATAATTAGTGTAAACAATTCCCTCAAAAGCATGAAGAGGGAAAGTAAAGTGAACACCTACAGTTTGTTTGTCTTTGTCACTTGATCTCGATGCCTTAGCGCAGTTACACTGATAACGGAAAACTAGAACATGTGCCGAACCCAAAACAAGGTAGCTATCTTAAAAGATTTAATTAAATAAATGTGCTAAAACAGAGCAAGCTAAGTAGGGTAAAAGTCCCCGGGTGACTGGGGCAAGAGTCTGCAAGCATCAGGCTAAGCTAACTCCTGTATCCCATTAAAACAAACTAGGATTCACTACAATATAGTCCTTCTCCTTTACTCAATAATATAGTTACTTTTTTCAACAGGCAGGCCTTCACCTAGTCCACTCCTCTCCTGCATGAACAAAAATTGGCAAAAGCTCAACAGTCTCTAGCATACCTACTGGACAGGTTCAGCCAGGCACCCAAAAGTGACAGACATTCAATGAAGAATGGAGATGCACTGCCCAATTTGGCAATACAGTATCATTGTCCTTTCAACAATTATATTTTTTAGAACTGGGTGGGTTAACTTCAATCCTCCATAACTTGCGTTTATCAACCCTAGAAGACATAACATGTAGAAATACAGGGACACATTTATGAAAAATACCGCTGCACTTCGTGAAGTGCCACTTTTCTTGCACCCCTTAGTGCCCCCTAACACCACCATGTGTGCGCTGTATTTAATATACAACGCACCCTGGCGGTAGTTACGGAACTAGCATCAGAACTTTTGATGGTAGTTCAGCGCGTTGCAGAATTAGCATAAAAATCTTTGACACTAATCCTGCAAAGCACCCAGAGGCCAATTGTAACCAAGGTGAGCCTCATTTTAATGCCTGATCACAGCAGGCATTAAAAGTGCTGAATAAAATGATGCAAAGAAATCTGTTAGATTTCTTTGTGCCATTTTTTCAGCCCCCCTAAAGGGGGAACACCCCCTTTGCATACATTATGCCTGGCGCAGGTATATCGTAGCACAAAGGGTTACAAAGTGGCACAATGCATGCAATCAGCCACTTTGTAATTATGGTGCTGCATTTTTGCCCATCTAACACCACATCAGCATAACAAAGTGATGTGTAATTAGAATGGCTTTAGGCCCTCTAAAATCTGGGACATACTATCTTGGGACTCTCTGTGGCAAAAGGGCTGTTTGCCATGCATTTAACTGAACTGGGTCATATTTACTCCTTCATCATTTCCTTCCACAATAGATGGATGATAATTCTCTGTTTTCTTTCAATCTAACAGTGATGGATAACCCTTTATTATTCCTACAGTTGCAGTTTACGTAGGTAGGAGTGGCATCTTTTGTCTTCCCTGTGAGCATGCTTGCCTATTACTATTACTACTTCCATCCCTCATGATAAAATGCCACCTTGGAAAAACCCTACAGTAAGAAGACTGAGGTATCAGCCCTCACTTCATCTATTCAGGTAAGAGAAGAACTATGAATTAAAGCAAACTTGTTTAGTTAGTAATGAACTTTTACTAAAGAAGACATTGTTTGCATGAATCTATGTTTTTATATGCTAAATAATCAATGACAATCATCCCCTCTTGGTCAAGATACTTAAAGAGAGCAGTATAGCAGGGTATAAGTAATGTCATACACTGTTGTAGCAAATTTGAAAACAGGCTACACAAAAAGACAGCAGTGCAAACTAAAACCCCAAAATAAACATTTGAGGCATAAATGAAATAAGATCAAATATTCCCTTTACTTTTTACAAATAGAAAACCCATTATTTCTACCTGCAACAGGCCCACCCTTCTCTCCAAACAAATGCCCTGTCACCCAAAAAAGTCCAACGAAATCCCAAAGTGAAACCCAGCCCCAACTCCTTTCCCACCCTCTCCATCCATATCATGTCCCTTGCACCAAAAAAAAAAAAAAACTAACAAAAAGGCTCAGAAGAGGACATTGCCTATTTGGGTCTGGAGCTGATTCATACACTGCTCTATCCTGCTGAGCCAGCTCGACATACTCTCCCTTTTTTGGGGCCAGGGTCAGAGGCAGCTATTTCCACCTCTTCCTCTTCTAAGAACACCAGTCACTGTTTTTCCACCTGGATAGTCTCCAACCTCTGCCACCACAGACAGGGTCCTATCTCCTGCCTGGTGGATAGTGCTGGTGGACGAGCAGGAGTAGCTATATTGAGAAAGACAAAAGTACAAAAGACAAATTGTAAACAATGCTCTGTGCAAACACTTGTTTAAAATTAAATAGTGGGTGGCACAAAGCAGTACATGCTGGCCCCCTATAGATAATGGACTTTGATGTGATTATGGTTAGGAGAGTCACAGGCCCAAATGTATTTGTTTAACAACACATGCCTCTCATATTGCCTTTCTCTTTCTACCCTGGAGGCAGATAAATATAAATAAGATACTACATTACACATGTCAAGTATAAAATCTGATATTATTATCCTGTCTGCTGAAAGTAAAAATGAGAAAAATTATGCACAGCACTATAGGGAAAAGGAATAGGCTATATAAATTGTATTTGGCATGTTCGTCACAGAGTATTACTTATTCCAAACTTGAAATCAAATCAGACACTTACTAGTCCAACTTCATTCAGTGGCCTCTCCCACCACCACAAAATATTTTCAGCAAATTCATTTGTTGGGCCGTCAGGAAAGGAAAGTTGACCTATTCTACTGGAGGGTGAGTAGACAGATTAGGAGGGTAGGTAGAGCTTTTGCTATAGAATAGAGGGTTGTCACTGATCATCGATTTGTCATGTACCGAAGCTCTGGCTTATTCAGTCACCATGTTAGACAAAAGTCTAAAGGCAAAAATCTGAACAGGCATATAATAAATGTTATGGGAAACCATAAAATATATTTTGGAATCACTTCACATGGCCATAAAAATGTTGCACATGCCAAGAATTGATTTTTCAATTTTTGTGGTAGGCTGGGATGAAGAATTTAGGAAAGAATAAAGAACTGAAGAGCTAAGAGGAGACTAAGGCCCTCATTACAACCCTCGTGGTCGGTGACATAGTGACGGTAATACCGCCAACAGGCCGGCGTTAATAACTATGAAATTATGACCACAGAGGAAACTGCTCACACAGACAGCCACTTTAACACACTGACAGCAAGGGTGAAATCAACAGGTACCATGGCGGTAACCAGCTTAGATAATGTTGCGCCCACTGTATAATGACACACCAATCCGCCACCTTTTCCGGGGCGGTACCAACAACATCAAAAGCCTGGTGGAAACACTGCACAGAAGGGAAACAACTCACCTTTGGAGACTCAAGGAAGAACCACGCCGCCATGGAGCCCGAGTTGCATGTTTTCCCCATGCTCTTCTACGTTCTGCTCTGCACTATGAACATCAACGCAGGCGAAGACGACCATGGTGAGTACACTCGCCTAGCACACGGGGGGAAAGAGAGTGACACACACACGCAACACACAACACCCCCACCCCAACACCATACACATAATCAGATGTAGTAACATTACATATTCACCACGTACCCCTCAGGAATAATGCAAGGACAAAACAAATTGATTAAAGTGAGTGTAATAAGATAAAATAGTATAAATATGTTCATGCAAATCAACAAGTATATACATATTTACAAATGTAGGGACACTGCCCAGTCCTCAATGTCCGTGGGCCACAGGGCCACATCACATAGTCCAAGGCCCCACCTCACTCCTGAAACAACACAAAGAGAACACTGCAGGGGATCAGGTCGAAAATAGCCAGGCACCTCAGGGGAATGAGGAACGGGGAGGCACCTCAGCCAGAAGATGGTACAACGCCACTGGTCCTGGAGGGGGCAACATGCCCATTACTCTGTCCTGGGGAGTGCAAGGCCACAGTCTCTCAAGTGGGTGACTTGCCCACTGGCTCTGGAGGGGGCAACATGCCCTGTGCTTGGTCCTAGGGAATGCAAGGCCACAGTCTCTTAAGTGGGTGACTTGCCCACTGACTTGTCCTGGGGAGTGTAAGGCCACAGTCTCTCAAGTGGAAGGCTTCTTCCACTGGTTCTGGAGGGAGCATTGTTCCCAGTGATCTTCATCCTGTGGAGGATGGGGTGAGTGGATGGCTTCTCCACTTGTTCTGGAGGGGGCATTGCACCCAGTGATCTTCATCCTGTGGAGGACACGGTGAGTGGATGGCTTCTCCACTGGTTCTGGAGGGGGCATTGTGCCCAGTCATCTTCATCCTGTGGAGGATAGGGTGAGTGGATTGCTTCTTCCATTGGTTCTGAAGGGGGCATTTTGCCCAGTGATTCAGATCTTGGGGAGTGCAAGGTCACAGTCTCTCACCTGGGTGTCAGACCCACAGGATTTGCAGGGGCGAGGCGGAACAACAGCCCATAGACGCAGGACTACACACTGTCCGCCAGCGGTGACACCTGCTCAGTGGCGGCAGTGGTGCTGCTAATGGAGGAGCTGGCAGTGGTGGGGGAAGCCTCAAGACCATCCCCTGCAGCCTCGGATGGCTGCCCACTGGGGATGATGCTTGTGGTGGTGGTGCTAACAGTGGTGGGGGGAGGCTCCATCCCATCCCCTGCAGCCTCAGATGGCTGCCCATGTGGGCTGCTGCTGCTGGTGCTCGTGGTGGTGCTGGCAGTGGTGGGGGGGGCTCCAGCCTGTCCCCTGCAGCCTCGGACAGCTGCACCACCATGGTTCGTGGTGGGGGCTCCGACTGAGTCCCTGCACCAGGCCCCTTGTCTCTACTGCCTGCTGTTGCAGGCCCCTTGCCCCTCCTTCCTGCAGCTGGAGCTTCCTCCTTGCCCTTCCGTCCTGCAGCTGGGGCTGCCTCCTTGCTCCTCCTTGATGCACTTGGGGCTGGCACCCTGTCGGTTGGCTGGCTGGTGGCCGGGATCCTTTCCCACCTGGAGCAGTTGGGGACACTACTGTGCCAGTGGGCTGGGTGGCTGGGGTGCTTGCCTGGGTTTTGACCACCTGGTATGAGGGGAGGGACGGGGGAATGGGGTATGGAAGAAGTCAATGTTGGCGAGGAAAAGTTTCTTAGGGACATTGGGACGGGAAGAGGGAAATGGTTTGGGAGTGGAGGAAGAGGGAGTGGTGGTAGGAGGTGTCTGTCTGCTGTGTTTGGGTGTAGGTGCATTTGCTGGATGCTGTTGTGAGGTGGATGGCTGTTGGGGGTCTGAGTTCTTGCGTTTGTGTACTTTGGGAGGAGGGGCAACATACACAGTGGGAGAGGACACAGGGGACGTGTGCGTGGATGTGGGGGGTGTGACTGCTAGTGAGGGGCGCGTACTGATAGGTGTGCTGGTGATGGTGGTAATGGGAGAGGATGTAGTGCATGCAGGTGTGAGTGTAGATGCAACTCGGAGGGAGGTGGACGAGGAGGAGCCACAGTGGAGGCAGTGGATGTTGGTATGTCTGATTCTGAATGTTTTTTGTGTGAGTGCTTGTGTTTGCCATGTCCACTCTTGTGTGTTGTCCTGGGTGCCTGATCATCTGACTGTGTGCTTGGGATAGGTTGGGGTTGAGGGGAATGGGATTGGGAAGAGGAAGTTGGAGGGTGGAAACAGGAACAATGGCTGCCATCATAGAGGAGGCCAGAGCCTGGATTGATGTCTGTTGGGCTGCCAAGCCAGTGTGAATGCCCTCCAGGAATTCATTTGTCTGTTGCATTAGGGATGCCAGTCCCTGGACGGCATTCACAATGGTGGACTGCCCAACAGAGATGGATCGCAGGAGGTCAATAGCCTCCTAACTCAGGGCAGCAGGGCTAACTGGGGAAGGGTCTGAGGTGCCTGGGGTGAAGGAGATGCCTACCCTCCTGGGGGAGCGGGCATGGGAAGCTTGATGAGGGGCTGCTGGCAGGGTGGTGCTGGTACGGGGGTGGCAGCGGTACCTGTAGCTGGGGTGGGCACAGAGGTGTCCACCACTACCAGGGAGCTCCCACTACCAGGGAGGAGGTATCCGTGTCTGAACTGTCCCCTCCTGTCTCTGCCGTGGTGCTCCCCTCGCCCTCCGTCCCAATGGTGCCCTCACCGTCGGTGGATTCTGCCTCCTAGGTCCTGTGGGATGCAGCTCCATCTGTCGCCGGTGCCTCTGCTCCTCCGTCAGATGAAGCTAATGCACATAAGGACAGGGTGTCAAAACAAAAAGGGGGGGAAGAGACAAAGGATACACTTGGTCAGTCGCGCCAACAACACCACCGTTGGCGTACAGAACACACTCACACACAGGGAACATCCCTACGTACTAGGCAATGCACTACCAGTTACAATGCTAGTCACCAGCCCATGGATAGGGACACCCAATGCCAATTGCAGCATACTTGACACCCACAGACCCCTGCCCGGTAGTGAATGCCTACTAGCTTGGTTGGGGCACTTTCACATCAGAACCCTGTCCAACATGGGACCTACCCTGCAAAGTCAGGCCTGGGCTAGGGGCACCCACAGGGCCTACCCCCCTCCTGGATACCCCCCTCCTGGATACCCCCCTCCCGGATACCACCCCCCCTACCAGATACCACCCCACCAGGTGCAAGTTGTAAATTAGGGCAATGTACTCCCCCCGTTGTGGCTACTGTGATGCAGGCCATCAGGGGGGGCAGGGTTCGACGGGCATCCCTTCCTTGTTGGGAGGACATCCCCAGCTGGGTCTCCACTGTCTTCCGTGCCTAGCATCTCAGGACCTCCCACTGTTTGCAACAGTGGGTGCTCTGCCTGCTGTAGACTGCCAGGGTCTGCACATCCTTGGCGATGGCATGCCATATACCCTTCTTTTGATGGGTGCTGACCTGCAGGTAAATAGACACAGGGAAAGGTATTAGCCCCACCGTCCTACCTGTTACACTCATGGCCCACCTTGCCCCTTCCCATCCCCATTAGCACAGACATTGCCCACCATGCTGCATGCTGCCCAGGGCCCATCCATCACCCCCCCACATGAGGCCTTCACACGCAGCATTCCATGCAATCACGCCCCATGCATCATACTCACAGTGTGCTCACCTGTTGGCTGGAGGCCCATACAGGAGTCGGCCCATCCAGCAGTTACTCCAACTCCGCCGAGGTGAAGGCAGGGGCCCTTTTCCCAGTAACACAAGCCATGTTCGGTTCCAGACACAGGTCACAGCAGCACATGTAGCGTAGGTCCTCTCCTGTTGAAGGTCAGGTAGAAAGTGAGTGCACAGATAGAACATGGTGGTCACATCCACAACGTTGGGTACCGTCACTGTTGGCGTACATCACCATTGGCCACTGTACCCCATAGGGCCCAATGTTAACCAATGAGGAGTTGCACGGCGGTTTTCGACCGTCTCCTGCAATGGCACACAACATCAGCAGAATTACCTCATTTCCACCTGCCCTTCCACACAGGACAGGAGGATGCCATTTCAGGGGGGTGGTGCAGGCTATGGCTCCTAACTACTCCACATGACACAAATGCCCCATTTGGACATCTCCAACAAAATACTGTGACAATCACAACATGCATTGAACTGTAGTGGTTGGAATGTAGAGATAATGACCAGCTGCTTACTCTTTTGGCCCATAGATTGCAACCACTGTGGATGAATAGGAAATGGAGGACATGCCCCCGTGTACAGACTCCTGGTGGACTTGGCAACAATGGAGGACAGGCACATTATCCTCCCTTATAGACTTGACAGGGCCACAATCACTGACCAAATAGGAGCCTGACCTAATCTCTGCTATCAGTCATCCCACCGGGATCCCCCGTCTTGTGCAAGTGCTATCAGTGCTCCATTTCCTGTCAACTGGCTCCTTTCAAGTGACAGTGGGCTTGGCAGCAGGAGTGTCCCAGCCAATGTTCTCAATAGTGCTGACCATAGTGTTGTCTGCACTGATTACATACATGTGCAGCTACTTCGTTTTACCCCAGGTGGAGGATTTGGCAACAGTGAAAGCTGATTTCTATGCAATGGAACATATCCCCAACATTATTGGGGCTATTGATGGAACAAATATTGCACTTGTCCCCCCGACTAAATGAGCAGGTGTTCAGATATCGAACGAGCTTCCACTCCATGAATGTGCAGATGGGGTGCCTGGCGTACCAGTACATCTCCCACGTCAGTGGAAAGTATCCTGGGTCTGTGCATGATGCCTTTATCCTGAGGAATAGCAGCATTCCAAATGTGATGGCTCAACTCCAGAGGCACAGGGCATGGCTAATAGGTGAGCCTTGGTTCCCACCCAGTGTATGTTGGTCTATGGGTATAGTGTGGGCCCTAAGGGTAAGTGTGTGGCTAACAGTTGTCCCTCGATATTTGCATGTGACAAGGGCAGAGGAATGTTACAATGAGGCACATGGGCGAACAAGAAGGATTACAGAGAGGACCTTTGGCCTCCTGAAGGCCAGGTTTTGTTTCCTCAATCCAACAGGTACTACTCACTGAAGAAGGTCTGCCAGATCATCGTGGCATGCTGCTTGTTGCACAACCTTGCCTTGCATCACCAGGTGCCTTTCTGCAGGAGGAGGAGGCTGGAGTTGGCCGTGTGGCAGCAGTGGACCCTGTGGACAGTGAAGCTGAGGAGGCAGAGGATGAGGATGTGGACAACAGAAGAGCAATTATTTGTCAATACTTCCAATGAGACACAGGTAAGACATTGTTGATACACATATAATTGACAGTTTGATGTGTGACATTGTCACTGACAGGCTGTGTATTCCTACTTCTATTCCCACTCACTGTCCCCTTTGGCATCTCTTTTTGCAGATGTTGGTGCCCCACTATTGCTCCTGGTGTATTCAGTGCAGCCAACTACAGGTCTTTCCAATGTAAATATTACTGTACAGTTGAATTGCAATGTTTGAACCTGTGTTAAATGAATACCTTTTGAAAACATCTGATGTACGCCATCCTTGCATATCAAAGTATGTTTATTGCATTGCTCTGAAGAAGGGGGGTAGTGCAATGGGCTAGGGTGATGATGGAGGAAAGTCCAGGATAGAGTCCAGTCTATTTGTATCACAGGTGCATTGTCCAAGGGGGCATAGGAAGTGGAGTAATGGCAGTTCAAGGTGAAGAGGGTGACAGAGTGGGACACAAGGGTGACAATCAGAAGAGTCTTATTTCCTGGTGGGGGACTTGGCAATAGTCTCTGGATTCTGCCTGGACCGCAGGGAACTTTTGCAGGGTGGTTTGCCTTCTGCAGGGGGAGGGGTGCTGGTGGCCTGTTGTTCCTGTGGTGGGGCCTCCTTCCACTAGCAGCAGCAGAGGTGGAATGCTGTTTGGTGGTTTGGCTAGTGTCAGGGGCCCGGTGGTGTGCCACTGCCTTTTGGCCATGTCTGCCAGCACCCCTATAATGAAGAATAGGGTGGTGTTGATGTCCTTCAAGTCCTCCCTGATCCCCAGGTACTGCCCCTCCTGCAGCCGCATGTTCTCCTGCAACTTGTCCAGTATCTGGCCCAGCGTATCCTGGGAATATTGGTATGCTCCCAGGATCGCGGTGAGTGCCTCCTGGAGAGTCGTTTCCCTGGGCCTGTCCTCCCCCTATCGCACAGCAGTCATCCCAGCTTCCCTGTTGTCCTGTGCCTCTGTCCCCTGAACTGTGTGCCAACTTCCACTGACCCCAGGTCCCTGATCATTCTGTGTTTGTGGATTGCCCTGGGGTGCCTGTAATAGTGGACTCACTGCTGATTGATGTGTCCTGGGGACAGAGGTATGGGCTGGCTGGGTGGGTGCTGTGGTGGTGTTTCCTAAGGGGGAAGCTCTGTGGTGGTGTGAGACTGTGCCTGGGTAACCAACTGTCTGGAGATCCCTGATGGGCCAGGTTGGTCATCCAGATCCAGGCGACCAGAGCTGCAGTCATCACTGTGGGCCTATTCTGTTGGGGGAATGGATGTTGCTGGCACCTCTTCGCCGGTGACATTGGGTGGGTTACCTGTGGGAATGTAAATGCAGTGTTATTGTTTCCGTGTGTGACATATTGTGCATGGGTGTGTTGCCCTCTATGATTGTTATTGCCTTGGCAGTTTTGCCTTGTATGAGTTGTTATTTGGTGGGCTGGGTGATTTTCTCTAGTGTGCATACTGTGTTGATAGGTGTCCATGCAGGTTTGTGAGGGGCGTCCATGCATTGGTGTTGCATGCAGGGCTTAGTATTGGGATGAGTGAGTTGTGATGGTGTGGTATGTGGGAGGTGGTGAAGTGATGGGAGTGAGGGTAAGGGTGGGGGTATGTGTTGGCATGCAGGTCGGGGGTGACAGTAATAGAGATTTGACTTACCAGAGTCCAGTCATCCTCCTACTCCTGCCAGGCCCTCAGGATGCATGATTGCCAAGACTTGCTCCTCCCATGTTGTAAGGTGTAGGGGAGGAGGTGGGGGTCCACTGCCAGTCCTCTGTACTGCGAACTGGTGTCTAGCTGCAATGGAACGTACCTTCCCCCATAGGTCATTCCAACTCTTCCTGATGTTATCCCTTGTTCTTGGGTGCTGTCCCATGCCATTGACCTTATCCACGATCCTCCGCCATAGCTCCATCTTCCTAGCAATATATATCTGCTGCACCTCTGCTCCAAGTAGCTGTGGCTCTACCCGGATGATTTCTTCCACCATGACCCATAGCTCCTCCTCAGAGAACCTGGGGTGTTGTTGTGGTACCATGAGTGTGATGTGGGTGGTATGGGTGAGGGTGTATGGGGTGATGTCTTTGGGGTGTGTGATGTAAGGTGTGTGGGTGGTGTATAGGTGATGGTGGTATATGGCTCTGGTTGTGTGGGTGCTCTTGCTGTCTCTCTCTCTCTGTTGGCAATGGTTTGTAGTTGTAAAGGGCTGTGGGCAGTGTGGGTGTGTGTTTTATAGTGGTGTGGGTGTGTGGGTGTGGTGTGAGTATAGGTGTCAGGTGTGTGTTATATGATTTGTCCAATGTGGTTTTGTTTTGTATGTGTGTGTGTATTTTGATCACAGCAGTATGTACCGCCAATGGTTTACCGCCATTGAATGTCCGCCGGGGTGATTTGTGGGTCATAATTTTGTGGGCGTAGTTCTGTTGTCGTAACGCTGTGGGTTTGGATACCGCCAGTTTATCACTGACTTTTGGGCTGGCGGACTTGTGTGTGTGGCTGTGTAGTGACGGTTTGGAATGTGTGTGTCATAATATGGTTGGTGGTTATCCGCCACGGCGGCGTTATGTTGGCGGCAGTCGGCATAGCAGTAAGTGGGATTTACTGCCAATGTCATAATGAGGGCCTAAGTGGGTGAAGGTAAACACACCTTGTATGTTCTGTTTGCAATGCATTTAAAACTTTGTAAATGCTAAATCAGCTGAAGCAGACATATTGCACAGCCAACACTACTGTCACAAATTGAACCATACTGCATGTATTGGATCATGCATGGCCAAATTCCATGGGCAGAGAGGGGGGGTTGGTGAATGATGATGAGTGATATACATATCTGCCTCACTTAACAAATACAGTGAGTCAAGGGATTAGAACAAAAACCAATACCCCCCCACTTTAAACCATAGGTTTGCTACATATAAAACAGAGTAAGCGAAGTAGGTGAGCAGCATGCCCCTCTCCAGAAGAGCTCCCTTGTTTATTAATCCAAGCAATGTTTCAAAAATCATTTTATTCTTCCTGGTATAGTCAACCATAGCCACCAGGATTTAAGCTCTAGTTTCTCTCATCCAGTCTTTTACCAACATTTCCAATCCATAATCCATCCATTCAGTATCCACCCTTTCATTCAATCCTCCTTTTACCCACCCATCAATTTACCCAGTTCTCACCTGCGCATCCTTTCACCCACTCACACATCCTTTCCTTTCACTCATTTCACCAATCCTTTCTTTTAACCTTCCATTCTTTCCCATTTCAGTCAACCCATCATTTTTAGCGAATATCATTTGAGCATTTGCTGAGTTTCAGATAGGAGAGTCTATAACTCAACCACCACTGTAGCTAGTAAGGTGGGGGGGTTCATGCTCACGAGTCATGACATGGCCCTTATAGCAAGTGAGTGCAATATTAATTGTCAGTAAGCAAGCAATGTGACTTACAACCTCCCTTCCCTGCCGCTGCTTCTTCCCCTCCAAACAAATCTCCTTCTGCAGCGGCACGTGAGCCAGTGACATTCTGTGTGGCTAGAAAAAAACAATATACTTTTTTTATATGCCAGATATGCCTCCACTTAATTTTTTTAATAAAAAAATGCAACTGCAATATATCGCTACAGTTTGGTTAGTTCTGCCGTATCTTCCATCGTTAATATCACTCTGGGCATTTTGTTGGTTCACAATGTTAGAAAAGCAAGGCATTCAAGCCAACAAAAAACTTTTCGTACTGGAGGGGCAGAGCTATAGCCTATGATTATGATAACTCAGAATCATTAAAGCACAATGAAGGGGTGGATACTATTGGACAATGAAAGACATATGTTGCTTGCAGGCAAATGCAGAGGGACCTCGCACTTTCTAGCCTTGCTGCACTGTCAGGAGAAATGCTGCTATACTGTATAAATGAATTGTACAAGACAATCATGGGGGTGATGGGGTGGTTCATGACCATGGCCACTGTGTTGTTAACTCTTAGAGCATGAGCAATAACAAGAAAGCCTTTCTTAGCAAACATACATGATGAATATCATTTATAATACTAACTTACTTGAGCAATCTACACAGTGGACAGTTGAGTACCACAAACCTGTTCTTAGCCTTATAGTACCACAAAATATATAGGTGGGGAAGGAAAGATTACCACTAAAGCAGAAGAAATCTATAGACTAGTACAGACCTGAAAAAGTCAGCTACTGAAAAAAAAACGTGAAATAAGGAAAAAAGGATAAAGCAGGGATAACAGGAATGAAACAAAAATTGGATAGGGGAGTTCGAAAAAAAGGAGTGACTGCAAAAAAAATAAACAAGGCAAAATTAAAAGGAGCATAATAGTGGTCAGAGGTAAAAGTTAGGGAAATATTAATAATAAATAACAGGATTTACTGGGGTGATTAGAGCACTCAGCAGTGCCTCTAGTGGCTGGAGCCTCCTTCTCCCCAGCTCTTCTCAGACCCTCCTCAGCGCGGCCCCTCATCTTGTCCTTGGGTGCTGATATAAGGAATAAAGAAGATAAAAAATAGAGCAGTGGTACAGGTAATATAAACAAAAGTATTATAACAGGCAAATGCAGAAACATTGTACTTATCTTAAATCAGATTGCCTATGCTACTAGTATCGACTGTGGTTGAGTTGGGTATATTAAAAACCCTATTCCCAATTTCCTTAACAAAAAGTTTATTTGAAACTAATGCATTGGAATGCATGATCTTTGAATCTATTCTTATTTCTCATCCCCTTTTTTGGACCAACTTGGTCTCCTTTTTTTGCAATGCCTATATGTATGTTAGTGCTACAGATCACAATGAAATTGCTTGGGTCTGTATGAGCTACATAAAAGTCACAGAGAATGCTAACTCACTGATATCACTAATTCACCATGGTGGCAGGAGGACAGAGGGGTCTGTAGTGCAGTGACTTCTTAAATAATCAGCCAAAGCAAGTTCTAAAGAGTACAATTAGGTATCGCCGAGCCCCTGCCTAGCTCAAACTGGATCATATAATAACATTCTTAATGTAAACTAAGCATAACTTACCTCTGCGTGTGAGCAGCATGCTATTTAGAAAAAAAGCTAGCATTGTAGAACACAAACACAACAAATAATATGTATAATACTCACTGAGCCCCAGAATCTCGATACCTAGCAGGTCCTGCTCCAGTTCAAGGATAAACACCTAGAAGTGTGTCAGTTTCTGGGTGGTGTGCTGGACCTGGCTGGTGCTTCGCACACACCTGCACACCTTGTCCCAACATAGCTGACCCTCCCGAATGGGGTACCCCACTGACAGGCCTGCTGTCAGCATGGAGGGGATGAGGTGCTGAATGTAAACAAAGTACTGCTGGCTCCACTTTACAAATAAATGGAAATGGCTGCATCCCTTAGTAGCATTGTCGCCCACCAGGTAGGCAGCAGCTGCTGATGACTGCTCGGAGATCCTGGGCCCCGCTGCCCTGGGCACTGCCGTGATCTGCCATGGTGCTGGGTGGGATGAAGAAGAGAAACAGGAGAAGGAAGGAAGAAATAGTGAAGTAAAGGTAAAAATATAAATCAATATAAAAAGTCACCAAAAACACACAAAAATTCAAACAAACATACAATCCACACACATAAAAACACACTAATAGAATAAATAAAAATGAGTGGTGAATAATTAGGAGTGCGGAGCACTGAAAATATTAGGAAGGGATATAAAAATCAAACCAAGAATCATGAACAGATCAAGAAAACTATGCCTGGGCGCAGCTCTGCTAGGTGGAACTCTGTGAAGTGCGGAAAAAAACTCTGCCGTGATACGTTCAGTTCTGCGACTGGCAGAGTTTGGGTAAGTCGCACTGTTCGCACTGATTTTCAGCACCCGGGGTTTCTCCAGCACTATAAAATCAGCATGAACAGCATCACACCGCACGACGGAGGGCGCTAACTTCTTTCTGCCACTTGAGTAGATTTTGTACTCGAGCGGCAGCTTCCTCAATGTGAGTGGCAGCTTTCTCAACAAGAGCAGTAGCGACCTGCTGAGACCACCCACGTTTAAAAATCGTGTTCACACTCACCAATTTAACTTATATTGGCACAACCGGCAGGAGAAAAAATTCTGTTCCGTGTCACTTCACAGAGCTTTTCGGAACTCCACACGGAGCGTTGGGTGGGGAAATTCCATGAACTCTACTGGCAGAGCAGAATTCTTCACCCACCCTTAAAGAAAACAAGATGGCCACACCCATGTGAACATGTGGTGCAGTTTGTTTGTGCTTTTGAATGTGAGAATGAGCTCTGTATTGCGTTTTATGTGAATGGCAACCGGAATGGGTAGCACAATGAACATCCCCCCACCTAAGGAACTCCACATTAAGCAACTCAGTTGCTTTTACCACTTTGCTTGACTCCGCAAACTCCTTCCAGGCCTTCTTAAATGTATGCAAAATAATGTTTTCATACTTTCAAGCTTGCAATAGTGTAGCACATCGCAATGCTACATGACACAAAGCAGCAACTGTCTGCAAGGTATGAATTCTATACAATTTATTTTTGTTTCACCTGCAATATTACACTACTAGCTTGTAGTGTGAAAGGGGCCCCTTTTTAGACTCTGGTGCATGTCACAAAATATTACAACATGTTAGGCAAATCGCATTTGAAAATTATCTGTCTCACAGTTCAGAAAAATACCTACTGATTGTCCTACCACCAACCATAATTTTTGACCCCCCCCACACTTCACCCAACTCGACCATATGTCCCTGCATCTTTAGTCTTCATTGAAATCTTAATGAACTAACTTTCCTTATTACAGTTGTAAACCTTTAACAAGTGTAGGTATACATACACTCCCTCCCCCATTCAAACTGCTTCACTCCCACCAACAGCCATAAAACCAATTGAAACCATGAAGATTTCTCTGCAAACCGCCAGCAAAGCTCCACCACAACAAACCTATTACAGCTACCCTGCCCAGTGCACATGTTCCAACTAAGTCCTTCCAACCTCTAAGAAAATTGAATCTAACCCACCTCTGAAAAAGTGACTGGGTCAACAGCATACCAGTCTATCTAACTGCTAGCAGTCACTGTGTTCACCTGTTCACCTTTGACTAAACTTCCTCAATCATAGACATAATGTGTTTTTTTTACATCTTCCTGTCTCTTCCTGGTCCTATCCTCCAATCTTCTCCTCCATGCACCAGATTCTAAAAACTAATTTCAAGCCTGCCCAAATGACCTCTTTGTACGCTGCGCTACACAGCCCCCTACCTTCTGTGACATCCTTTTGCTCTTATTCACCACAAGTCAGCATCAGTGTCTTGTCCTTGTCCACTCCTGAAGCAAGACTAAAAGGTCCACTGAAAATGAGACAAAGCGTACAAAATGTCATTTGTAAGGCCTGGTACATGACATGCCTTGAACAGTATGCTTAATTTCATATAGATCAATACAAAAACAGCTTTAGCACCTGTGCTCCCTTTGCAAACTTCCTGTTGAGCACCTGAACCCTCTCCATCTTGTCCACATTGTACAGTACTTTTTTGTCGGGGAACTTATTGCCCCACAGTACCAAAGCAACCACCAAGGGAAAATACTCATGCAAAGCTATGCTCCTCCCTCCCTGCTTGCAATTCTCTGGCTATTGATCTGCACAGCAGCGCCTTTGCCAGTACAATCCAAAACCTACACCTCCTGCTATATCCGAATCCTCCATTTAACTTTTTCTCCTAAACATTCTAGGAAATTGTCTTTTAAATAATGTATAAAGAATCAGTCCCACATCCTCTGATCCTGTTTTTTAGCCTCAACCTATGATACGGTATATTCAAACCAAATAAAGCCAAGTCCAATCTCCTACAAAATGTCTTACCTGCCCGCACTACTGTACATAGGAAGTTCAAATGACCCAATATAACTTATACCTCTCTTATACTTGATTCCTGCACAACACAGTATCAATCAGCTGCATCATTGTCCTCTTGTTAACCACAGCTAGCCTCAATTCTCACTTCACTGTGTCAATTACTATGCCTAGAACTGTCACAAATGTGCTTGGAATCACAGTCTTTTCTTCGGGCCAGAGGAACATCCATGTCTGCCATGAACTCTTTAAAACCATTCTAAAAATTAACTGAATTGTAACTGAAATGGAACAGCCGAATGGCACAAATCTACCCATATACTATTGACATCCGCACTGCATAGATGACAGGTTAAAATCAGCCGGATGTAGCATCAGGAGATGAAATGCTGACTTAATCTCGCTTTCGGCATTTGAGCCTCGTTAGTTGCACTGTTCAACAAATCCATGGCTACATCAATTAAGTGAAAACGTGGGCATCTCTTATGAAATTAATTCATTACCTGATTGCCCTTCTTGCCAGTACAGATGCTGAAAGGACCTAATCTGCTCTTTTTTTTATTTCCTTTGCAGCTACCCTCCTGGTAACACAATGAATCTCTCCAAGGGCCAGCCATTGAAAGGGTCAGACATTCTGCCCTCTCTAATTTCTTTGTCTGATTTCTCTTTTACCACTGTGTGGTGTTTCCTTACAGGTTTCTAATTCCCTGCCCATCTCTTGCCCCTCAATCAATAACTTCTTGCCATCTTGGTTGTCATACTATTCTAGCCAGTACCTCAACCTGTCCATTTTCATTGGTATACTAGCATATGAGCTCTTCTCCACAGGTTCTTGCACCTTCCTATTCACCCATCCTCTGCACTGGCTGCTGCATCTGGACCCCTTGCAAGCTCCTCCTGCAATCCCACCACAATGTATAAAGGGATGATGTGCTGGACATTTTGGATACTCTGGTATGATTTTGCAATATCCCCAGATCCTCCTTTACGTGCCCAACATGCTCCTCCCTGTCCTGATTTCCCTTTTCCTGCTGTCCCTAACGCTCCTTAACTGGGATGTACTTGAAAGGGTCGACAGTTTTACCAGCAAACCACTGGCAGTAAACATTGTCTGTGTTGGGCATGCAGGCCCTGTGCTATGCTGCCACAGATCACTATCTAGCTTACTTGCTCTTTGCATCCTCCACCAACTACACCCTGAATTCATAATCATACCTCAAATAGACTTACGCCCCAAAAGTTATGTGAGATTTTTAAATCATAACCATTTAATTAACCAAACCTATACATTGCTTTGGAGATTTTTTGCAATACATACCAATTTACAACAAAAATGCCTGTCTAATATTCAGCGGTGACGAGGACTCTAGGTCTTGTTGCCAGCTCGTATTCTTCCTCCTTTGACCCTTCTTTTTCCCATAGTTCCCTGTGTAATAGTTTAAACACCTCGGGCATATTTATACTCCGTTTGCGCCGAATTTGCGTCGTTTTTTTTCGACGCAAATTCGACGCAAAACTAACTCCATATTTATACTTTGCCGTTAGACGCGTCTAGCGCCAAAGTTCATGGAGTTAGCGTCATTTTTTTGCGTGAACACCTTCCTTGCGTTAATGATATGCAAGGTAGGCATTCCCGTCTTAAAAAATGACTGCGATGCATATGCGTCGTATTTATACTCCCGGGCAAAAATGACGCCCGGGAGTGGGCGGGACTAAAAAACCTGCATTTGCGCCGCATTTTAGCGCCTGGGTCTGGGCAGGCGTTAAGGGACCTGTGGGCTCAGAATGAGCCCAGTGGTGCCCTCCCAAGCCCCCAGGGACACCCCCTGCCACCCTTGCCCACCCCAGGAGGACACCGACACCCAAGGCTGGAGGGACCCATCCCAGGGAAGAAAAGGTAAGTTGTGGTAAGTATTTAAAAAAAAAAAAAATTGTGGCATAGGGGGCCTTATTTGTGCCCCCCTACATGCCACTATGCCCAATGACCATGCCCAGGGGACAGAAGTCCCCTGGGCATGGCCATTGGGCAAGGGGGCATGACTCCTGTCTTTGCTAAGACAGGAGTCATGTTAATGGCGTCTGGGCGCCAAAAAAAAAATTGCGCAAATCGGGTTAAGACGATTTTTTTGCCTCAGCCTGACTTGCCCCATTTTTGGACGCCCAAACGCCATTTTTCCCTACGCCGGCGCTGCCTGGTGTACTTGTTTTTTTTTCACGCACACCAGGCAGCGCCGGTCGGCTAACGCCGGCTAACGCCATTCAATAAATACGGCGCCCGCATGGCGCTTCAGAATGGCGTCAGCCGGCGCTAATTTTTTTGGCGCAAAACTGCGTTAGCGCAGTTTTGCGTCAAAAAGTATAAATATGGCCCCTCCTTTTACTCTTCTTTCCAGATCCTCTCTTTTTTCGTGCCCATTAAGTGAGCCCCTAAGGGCTTGGTTATGCCGAGGTAAGGCAAATTGTTCACTTTTAGTTCTTTACTTTCCTTTTTCTTGCCCTCTTTATCATCTTGTGTCTTACCCCCTTTGCATATCCGTCACAGCATCATTATGCCCTGAGCTGGGTGCAGTCCCCCACTCCCTTTTCCCTGCTACTCTCCTTGAATGTCCCCTTCTGTCCATCTCTGTTATCTTTTTTTCTGATACTGCTTATTCCGTTGCAGTTCCCCAATATCACACACATCTCTTTTCATAGCCACATCTCTGGTCCCCTTGCTCATTCCCTGTGCTAACCTAGGACCCTTTTGAAACTATTCTTGGCTCTCCATCTGCAGGCATGTACTGACCTGGCTGTAGAACCAGAGCCTGAGATCAAGCTGGCTGTCCTGCGGCTTGCTTGGTAGCCATATCTGTGGCTTGTCGCACGTTGTCAACTTCTCATCTTTTCTGCCCTGTAAAAATTAAAGGATACCTATTAATTAATACCTATTAATTGTGTTCCTCCCACCTCTTCAGCTACACCACATTGTACTTGATGCCATCATTCCTCTCTATTCCATCATCCTGCTCAACTAACTCCCCACTTAAAGCTCCTCCTTGTCAAAATCCTGGACTCACTTTTCCCCTGTTGTTCTCTCCATCCTGTATAATACACTTGGTCCTGGCATTGCATCAATTATGTCCTCATCCCCCCAATATTACGATGAGTGCTGCTCAGTCCTCTTTTGTGGGGCCACACCAGATCCACCCAGTTATGATCCTGTGGAGGCCCACCAGACCTGTCTCATCACCCTTTGGACCTAAAACCTCACCACTCCATTTCTCCTACGTCTATCCTTGGTCCCGCTGCCCTGCCATATTGCTGCTGTCTGACTTCTGCTCTCTGTCATCTTCCGATACACTTTCAAAGGCTTCTTATGTGCTCTCTTTGAGCTTCACCAGTCCAGCTATCCCTGTCCCCCTGCCTCCAAACCAAGGTCCTGCTCCCCTACCTCACCATCACTCCACTGTAATATGGCCTGCACTATTGCTGCTGCTAGGCCCAAGCCTTACCTGCAGCCACACACTCCTGAGAGGGCCCTTGCACTCAACACTGTCACACCTAGAGGGCCCCTACCTGTACTCAAACGGGCCTGACAGGCTACCCTCTCCTCTGTAGCACTCATTTTAGTTGCAGGTCCCAGCTCCACTGGAAAATATCCAGGGGTCACTGTATTGGGATATTCATTATTTATTTATTTTCTTTGAGGGCCCCACCATCATCTTCCCCCCTTTGCCTGCACTCTTCATTTGATCTTCCCCTGCCACCACTGCATAGTGCTTGAAAGCGGATGGTGCCATTTTGGCTCTGCCCTGCCCCATCCCAACATTTGTCGCTATGGCCCTGTGGCCCACCAAAGACAAACTCAATACCCCTCCCTGTACAAACCCTTCACTTATCTAAAATATGACGCACAGCAGCAAGCACACAAACACTGCTACCTCCACACCCTGCGAGGCCTGACATTAAGTTCTCGCTCAGTCCCTGTACACCTCTCCTGCCTCATGCGCAGCAAGTCCTCACAGCTTCTCGAGCAGACTTACTCCTTCAGGCACCCTAGCATCCTCCATTCCAAGAAATATCTGTAAGTCCTAACTGCTATCAGCCAAAGTGTTTACCTGTTCAAGAAATAGGGGCTGGTAACTCAACATCTCCCACCCTCCTACTAAAACAGTCCTAGGACATTTTCAGTACTCTTTGGCTGAACCACTCACCCAAAACCACCCCGGTGGTATACCTCCCGGATAGGTTCTCCCCCAACCCCCTAAGGTTTTTAGCCTAATATCACTTCCAGACCATGGTGTTGGGTAAAGAGATCTCTTTGGTACTGTCTCTAAATCTAAGGGAGCTTTGTTCTCATTGGGGGCTTACAAGAGGTAGCCTCAGCTCAATAGTTCAGCACAGTTACAACTAATGTTCAGTCTTTTTCCAAGCCACATGCAACAGGCAGGTTAAGGCTCCACTGTTAATATTCTCCAAGCTTGGTTTTTGACAAATGCCATTTACTTCATAAAGAAAGACTTCACAAAAGTAGTTAATTCCTCACTATAAAAATGTGTCTTCCTGAAACCTTAATTGTAACCTACTGCTATTCCTCTATTAAAGAAGCCATTGCTTAAACCCCCAACTTCTAAAAATGTTTTCCCAAATTCTGTCTTGCCTTTTATCAGCAAAATTATTGAAACAAATGTCTCAGATCAGGTTCTGATGTATCTGGACTCAGTTCCCATTGTTTTAGATTCCCCAAATGTCTTTCACCCCAATGGGGAAAAAAGACAATGATTGTTGTGTTATGGTCTATTTAGAACGTGGAGTAAAGTGTGCTCGTGCAGGTGTTGTCCTAACAACAAAACACGAGTGATAGAGAAATAACTGCTGGACATGTTGTTCATGGCTCCCGCAAATAAAGAGTATTTCTACATGCTTAGCTGTGGTATATTGGATCCAGATCTCAACTTAACTTGGCGACAAGTGGCGGGAGCCACTATCTTCAAGAACCCATGCGTTCGCCCCGGCGTTCAAGGATCTGCAGTCCGGGTGTCCTCTGCTGCAACGCTACTTTGCTGCAGTAGTAAGATTTGTTTTTCGTTTAAACAAGTGGATGTTTCCTCAAACAATAATGTAGTTATCGGCTCTTTCGAGATTACTCGGAAGTAGAAACAAAGTGAGTGTGAGCTTTCCGTTTTTAGGGTCGCTTGTGCATGCGTTTCGCTAAGCGAGACGCTTTAGTAATTAAAAAGGGCTCAGAGCCCTGTCCACGTCACGTCAGTGTCTGTCATTGGCTTGTGGGCTTGCCTGTTAGAATGTGCTTAATTTCATTAGTGGAAGGCATGCACATGTCATGCCTTTTCCGCTGGATAGCCCTCCTCAAGCGCATCGACCAAGTACAGAAAACATGAGAGGCTCGCTGTTTTCTGTCCGGCTCGTGGACTACTTTTTCTCTATTTTCCCAGCGCGATCTCGCTTGCAGAAGTCGAGCGCTTTACATAATATCGGCCCTGTTACTCATTTAATTGCACTTTTTCAGGTTACGTTCATAAATGCACTTTTGCCGATAGGTTTCATTACCAGTGAAAAGTCGGGTTAGGAGTTTACAACACTATCAGGTCTAACACGAACAAATGCGAGACCCGTTGCATTGGAAATGCTTGTTTTTTACAGTTAGCGCGAGCAGGATGTGCGTGTGTGACTGACATGCGACCTTTGTTCTTGATGAGATCATCTCTGTGGTCTCTAGGCAATGAGCTACGCATAGCTGAATCTCTCAGCTCAAGTATACTGGACATCGTCAGTGTGTATTCAACTCTGTGTCCTAGCAATGTAATACAACATGTTCACGCTGATGTGCACAGCTTTCACTTCGTCGTGTATTCAACGATGTATCCTAGCAACGTAATATAATCTGTTCACACTGATACACACAGCTTTCACTTTGTCAATCATTTCTTATCGCAGTTTATTCAAATCCTTGTTCCCTTTTGGCTGGAACACACAGTTTGGTCTGCAAAATATATTTTCCTCCACTAAAAAAATATATATATTTTTTTATTCTTAACAAAAATAACTGATTTAAACACAAGTTACAGATGTATTTTTTTTTTTACTGGGAATGCAGTCTGTGCCAGCTCCTTCTCCTTTCTTAGATGCACCTGGAGAACCACCAGTTTGTGGAGGCAGTGGATTGACGCCTTTGAAACATATCTGGGTGTTATAGGTGCAGCTCGTTACAGACCAGAAATAAAGAAATTATTTTTATGCACTCTTTAGTTTTTAAAGGAAGAGACATTTTGAAACATCTTCCTGAAGTTGTCGTGGCAGATGGTGAAGAGCTGGATGAATATCAGGATACCGTGAAAAAACTTACTCTGAGGTTTGACAGGCAGCCTAGTCTGTTGGTCTTACTTCACAAGTTTTTCAAAAGAGCACAACTTCAGAGTGAATCCATTGATTACTTCATTAGTGCACTGAGGAAGTTGTGTTCGCAGTGCCAATTTGGAGCTTTTCATGATCAGTTGGTGAAAGATCAGTTCATTGGTCATTGCGTTGACAAGCGCATTCAACAGAAGTTACTTACTATGGGAGACCCGTCATTGGAAGAAGTTATTAAGGTGGCTAAGAGTTTTGAACTTGCTCAGGTCGCCCTCAAGGAATTAGCTCCCTAGCATAAAGAAGAAGAGAAAGTCAATGCCATTGGCAACATCCCTACATGAAAGGACAACAGAAATCTGAACAATCAGTTTTTCAAACGCAATAACATTTGTTTCAGGTGTGGAAATTTGCCCCATGGAAGAGATTCTAAGGGCTGCCCAGCCAAGATTGTTGTTTGTCGCAAATGTGGTCATACTAGCCATTTTGCCAAAGTTTGTCAAAGCAGTGTGATCAAGAATACGAAAGTTAAATGTATGTCTGAGGTGGATCCAGTGTCGGACCAGATGTTGGATAATGAGTTCCGAGATATGATTGTTGTAGTGAGAGATGATTCGGGAAGAGCTGGAGATCCTGATGAGTGTGTGGATCCTTATGGGGATGTTATGGTTGGTGGAAAGATGTTATATTTGTCAGTAGATTCTGGTGCACGCATCACCATGGTGACGTCTGAACTATTTAAGAAAACATGGGGTTCTAGGAAGATGTTTCTACCTGATAGAGCCCCAGTTTCATATGAAGTCAGAAGGATTAAGCTTGAAGGTTTGATTGAAGATGTGTTGGTGTTTAAAGGATGCAAAATTCTTGGAAACATTTATGTGGTCGTCAAGGGACTCAATATTTTGGGGTGGTTCCATCAGGGCCTTTTTGGAATGGTTCCAAACCTGGGACCAGTGAACAAGTGATGGTTGTTAGTGAACATGGTGGGTTGAATGTGCACAGTTTACAAAAAGATTTTCCCAGTGTCTTTGAAAAAAATTAGGATGTATCAAGGGGTTTAAACACTAAATTACTCAATCAATCAATCAATCAATCAGTCATTTGCAGAGCGCGCTACTCACACGTTAGGGTCTCAAGGCGCTGGGGGGTGGAGGAGGGGCTACTGCTCGAGCAGCCAGGTCTTGAGGCATTTCCTGAAGGTCAGCAGGTCCTGGGTCTGTCGTAGGTGGACGGGGAGGGAGTTCCAGGTCTTGGCAGTGAGGTGGGAAAAAGATCTGCTGCCGGTTGTAGTTCAGTGGATGTGAGGAATGGCTGCGAGGGTGAGGTTGGCGGAGCAGAGTTGACGGTTGGGAGTGTAGAAGGTGAGTCGCCCGTTGAGGTAAGCAGGGCTGGCGTTGTGGAGTGCTTTGTGAGCGTGGGGGAGGAGCTTGAAGGTGATCCTCTTGTTGATGGGGAGCCAGTGTAAATTTCTCAGGTGGGCTGAGATGTGGTTGCAGCGTGGGATGTCGAGGATGAGGTGAGCATAGGCGTTCTGTATATGTTGCAGTTTTTTCTGGAGCTTGGCCATGGTTCCCGTGTAGAGAGTGTTGCCGTAGTCCAGTCTGCTGCTGATGAGGGCCTGGGTGACCATCTTTCTGGTTTTGGTGTGGATCCACCTGGAGGTCTTGCGGTGCATGCAGAGGGTGTTGAAGCAGGAAGATGAGACGGCGTTGACTTGCTGGGTCATAGTGAGCGATGAGTCCAGGATGAGTCCTAGGTTGCGTGCGTGGTTGGTGGGCGTCGGTGCGGTTCCTAGGGTGGCCGGCCACCAGGAATCATCCCAGGCAGAAAGGTTGGAGCCGAGGATGAGGATCTCTGTTTTGTCTGAGTTCAGTTTCAGGCGGCCACTCTCCATCCAGTTGATGATGGCCTTTATTCTGTCGTGGAGGTTGGTTTTGGCTATGTCGGGGTCCTTGTTGAGTGAGAGGATCAGCTGGGTGTCATTGGCGTAAGAGAAGATGTTGAGGTTTTGGGATCGAATGATGTTGGTGAGTGGTACCATGTAGATGTTGAAAAGGGTTGGGCTGAGTGAGGATCCTTGGGGAACACCGCAGATGTTCTCAGTGGCTTCAGAAAGAAAGGGACGGGAGCAAACTCATTGGGTTCTGCCGGAGGGGAAGGATGTGATCCAGACCAAGGCTTTGTGACAGATCCCTGCTTCATGAGGTGTGAGCGAAGGGTGTGGTGGCAGACGATGTCGAAGGCAGCCGAAAGGTGTAGGAGGAGAAGGGCTGCAGTTTCGCCTTTGTCGAGCATGGTCCTGATGTCTTCGGTCGCTGTGATGCAGGCGGTCTTGGTGCTGTGGTTGCTATGGAAACCAGATTGAGAAGTGTCCAGCATGTTGTTGTCTTCAAGGAAGTGGGTCAGTTGACCGTTGGCGATATTCTCAATGGCCTTCTCTGGTTAGGGGAGGAGGGAGATGGGACGGTAGTTCTTGCGATCTCTTTGATTTGCTTTGGGTTTCTTTAGCAGGGCATTGACTTGGGCGTGCTTCCAGCTTTCTGGGAATGTGGTGGTCTTGAAGGAGCTGTTGATGATCATACGGTATTGGGGGCAATGATGGAGCTTGCTTTGTTGAAGACGTGGTGGGGGCAGGGGTCAGAGGGTGAGCCGGAGTGGATGGAGCTCATGGTTTTGATGGTATCCTCATCATTGATGTGGGTCCAGGAGAGCAGGAGGTTGGTGTGGCTGGGGTCCGGTGAGTCGAGGTTTGTGGTGACAGCAGCTGTCATGGGGGTCGAGATGTTGAAGCTGTCATGGATGTCCGTGATCTTACGGTGAAAGAAGGTGGAGAGGGAGTCACAGAGGTCTTGCGAAGGTGGGGTGTCGTTGGAGCAGGACCTGGGGTTGGCGAGTTCCTTAATGATATTGAAGAGCTGTTTGTGTTGTGATCTTTGTTGTCAATGTGTTCCTTGTAGAAGGTTCTCTTGGTGGTCCGGATGAGCTGGTGGTGCTTGTGGATGGCATTCTTGAGGGTGGTGTGGTTGCTCTCTGTTTGTTCGTGGCGCCATTTCTTCTCGAGTTTTCGGCACTCCCGCTTGGAGGCTTGAAGGTCCGCGGTGAACCAGATGGCCTTAGTGCTGGTGTGGCTGTTGGAGGATTTCTTGGTTGTGGCGACAGTGTTGGTGCAGTCGTCTATCCATTGTCTGAGGTTGAGGGCGGCGGTGTTGGGGTTGGAGGTGATGGGTGGCGGGGCTTGGACGAGGATGGAGATCAGTTGGTCTTCAGTGATCTTGTTCCAGCTGCGGTGGGGGATCTGTTGTGGGTGGTGGTGCGTGGTGGGTTTCTTGAAGGTGAAGTGGATGCAATGGTGGTCGGTCCAGTGGAGTTCGGTGGTGTGGCTGAAGGTGACATGGCTGCTGGTGGAGAAGACAGTGTCGAGCGTGTGGTCTGTGGAGTGGGTGGGTTTCGCGACAAGTTAGTTGAGACCGAGGTTAGCGAGGTTGCCAAGCAGGGCGGTGGAGTTGCTGTTGTTGGCGTTCTCGAGGTGAAAGTTCAGGTCGCCGAGGAGGATGTAGTCTGTAGAAGCAAGGGCGTGAGCGCTGATTACGTCGACAATGGAGTCACTGAACTGTGCCGTGGGGGTCTGTAGACGAGAGGTTCTCTGAGGGTGGTGTTGGCGTTGATGTGAATCTGGAAGTGTAAGTGTTTGGCGGCTTTGAGGGCGTCTCCAGTGCTGGTCGAGATTCTGATGGTGTTCTTGTGGACTATGGCGATCCCTCCTCCCGGTCTGTTGGTGTGGTCTATGCGGGTGATCTTATAGCCATCCATGATGGCTATGGCGATGTCGGGTTCCGAGGAGGGGTTCATCCAGGTTTCGGATAGGAAGGCGACGTCCGTGGATGATAAAGTGAGTAGGTTCCAAAGTTCAATGGCCTGCTTGTGGACGTAGCGGGGGTTGAGGAGGATGCAACTGAGGTGGTTGTATATGGTTCTGGTGGAATGCTCAGAAGCTTGGGGGCAGGTGAAGCTGCAGTTCCGGCAGGAGAAGGGTCCGTGGGTGAGCTTCGGGGTGGCTTGGAAGCAGGTGGCTAAGCAGCCGGTGTTGAGGGCGTGGAGGTCGTTGGCACTGTAGCAGTGTTGGGTGGCGTGGGGATCGCGGGGGACAGGGGTTCTGGTGCTAGGCACAGTCCAGGCATGGACTGGCACAGACGGGCTTGCCTCTGTCGCGACTCCGGCATGCCAGCGGCTGGCATTTAGAAGGGGAGCTGGGAGGGAGGAGCAGCTGGGAGCGGTGAGCAAATGGGGCGCGAGGGGGGCAGGTAACAGGGGATGCAACGATAGGATTAGGGAAGGGAGACAGAGCCCGAAGGCTGGGCAAAGCAAGAAACGGCAAAAGGAGGTGAAAAACAGCTTAGAAGGATAAAAGGCTTTAGAAAAAAAGGAGAAAAAGGCCGTTAAAGGAGACAAAAAGCGGTGAAAAAATACACGATAAACAGACAGTCACAAGACAGACACACAATACGTACGGCAACCACTAGACACCAGGGATGAGGCGCAGGCGGGAGCCTGCGGGTGGTGGAGGGCCTCGAACTCACAGCAGCAGCGAGGGTGGGGTAGAGGGCATGGGTGCAGTCAGGTGGAGCTGCGTGGTGTGGGGAGCGAACCTCAACCTTAAAACAGGTCAGGGGTCACTCTTTGCACTGCGCAGCGGGCACCAGTAAGAAGGGGAGGTGGAAGGGAGGAGCAGCTGGGAGGCGGGAGCGGTGGGCGAATGGGAGTGTGAGGGGGTGGGGCCACAGGGGACGCAGCGATGGGATTAGGGAAGGAGGACCAGAGCACGAAGGCTGGGGAAAGCATAAAACTGCAAAAGGAGGCAAACAACTGCTGAAAAGGTTAAAAGGCTATTTGAAAAAACGAGAGAAATGCAGAAAAAGGAGACAAAAAGCGGTGAAAAAATACACAATTAACACACAGTCACCAAACAGACACACAATACTTACGAAAACCACTAGACACCAGGGATGAGGCTCAGGCAGGAGCCTCTGTGTGGTGGAGGGCCTTGAACTCGCAGCAGCAGTGAGGGGGGTAGAGGGCACGGGTGCAGTCAGGTAGAGCTGAACGGCGTGGGGAGTGAATCCTGACCTTAAAACAGGTCAGGGGATCAGAGTCAAGCAAGGTGCTATCCCTATTAAACACAAACTGATATCTATTCCGTACAGCTCGAGAGATGACTTTAAACAGGAGTTGGAGAATTTACAGGAGAATGGGGTGATTGAACCTGTGGAGTCTGGCCTATGGTTGTCACCCATTGTTGTCGCATGCAAACGTAATGGTGAAATGCATTTGTGTGTGGATTTAAGGAGATTAAATAAGGAAATTTGGATAGACTATTTTCCTCTTCCCAGGATTGATGATCTTTTAGAAGAAATTAATGGTGCTGAGTGGTTATCTAAGATTGATTTGGCATCAGCTTACCACCAGGTGGTTCTTGAACCTTATAACACGCCTTTTGGTACTTTCCAGTTTTGAGTCACATCGGCCCCTTAGGTCATTGTCCAATTCTAAAGTTGCACATATAAGGTCCGTGCCATGCCCCTTTTGATATAAATATTTGTTGTAACATGTATTAAAGTTGTCCTCAAGCACACTGTCATGACTGTGATGTCTCTATTTGCTTATTTCTGAAGCACCAACAGCATGCAGGCACGGTTGGTCAGGAGATGATATTGCATGTGCTGCCAATACAGAAAGCATTAATGGCATTGACAATACTCTATTCTCTCTGTTGTAGGTAGGCCAATTGATTGAATTGCTTTTCCAGACATTCCAATGTAAGGTCCTGTCAATGTATGTCAAATTGTCTTCTCTAGCAATAGGGGGAAATAATGGAATATAGAGCTCAATGGGACTGTAAGCTAATGTACTCCCACAAATGATGTGATTCTACAGGACTGATTACAACTCTGGCAGAGGGAACTCATAATACAGTGAGCTGGATATCCGTCACATTTGGGACGGATGAACCCCCTCCGCCAAAGTTGTATTCAGGGTTTAAGTGTTTTTTTACTTTTGATTAAAACACCTAAGGATGATGAGCTTGACAATAATGTCAAGACATCCATGAGCAGAGAATGGCATACAAACCTGGGAAAGAGCCCTCTGTTTATGCAAGCTATCATTTAAATGACAATTAACATTGCAGATGATGAGGACAGTGATGGCTCCATGCATGTTCACACTTCACAGAACACCTCTCTGCCATCAAGTATTTTATACTAATTATCCAAAATACAAGTCTTCAGGCTCATAAACCAAGGACATGGATATTAGTCCACAGTACTGATCATCCATTATCCATCCTGCAGTTAGCCATGTTCTTACATGTATTCATCTTTCATGCCCAGATGCAACTCCTGTCTTCTCCCCATCATTGCATGGTAGGAGACCACAGGTGAACACTCACCACACTGTTTGATTTATATATTGATGGTCTTTGACACTCACTATGTAAGACAAGATGACTGTATGAGAAGCCACTCAAGGAGGGGAATTCACATGAGCTAGACAGGCCCCTTGAACATGATTCTGTGCTAGGTGAAATCTGTAGAATGGTTGCAACCATGCACACAATATTTACGAAAATCAGGAATGTTGACAGGAAGTTATTGGAGACAGAACCTGGTCTTAGAGAACCTCTTTGAATCTCACAGAGAACATCACATGTGTTAAGGAAGGGTAATGTGAAGCTTCATGACAAGATCACGCAGCTCTCAGAGGCCCATGATCGCATTAATCTATCTAAGACTGCAAGGATAAGTCATATATCTCAAACAACTCATAATCAACAACTACCTGCAGGGCCATAGAATCCCACCAGGCCCACTGCACAACTGGATTCAGATCCTACTAAGTTATCAGATATGGGCAACTCCCCGTGGGTAAGTACAGCCACCCCCACACCATGAGCAATGCAATCAACATTCAGCTTTGCTGGAGGTATGCCCATCATAAAGCATCAAGATCACTTGACCAAGGCCCTATGTTCTCTCCACTGGATATCTTAAATGAGAGATTGACCTATAAAAGAGATTATTGACCTATAAAAGAGATTATTATAAAAGAGATTGACCTACACTACACTTCAACTTGTATACATGTTGTGCCCTAGCTGCTCATCAAACTGACTTACAAATATTATAAAATCACATCAATCACCCTGAATCCTCAGGTATGCCAACCAGCACCAACAATAGTCCTTATCTTACAGACTCAAAAGATATGGCAGGCATTTATCCATTCCCTCTGTTCCTTACAGTGGACATTCTTACCCCTCAGTTGGGACGAGGAATTAGCTGTTTACAATTTATATGAACATTAAAGTCACAAGCTTTGTTTCCAGTCATGTGGATACTAACTTTAAATCTTCTTAAGCCCTTAAAACGTGGGGCTTGAGACCTCCCCAGTCAGAAACATGAGAGACTTGTCTCCTTCTCCTCACAAACTAGATACTATCCTTCAAGGCTTAGTCATATTGTTGTCCTTATTTAACATCAGCTATCAGTTTTACAACTCTAGTGCAATTTAGGGACCTATCTTAGTCAAGTACAGGTTATCATGCACAGACATCCTTGAACAACCATGGTCATATAGACTATATACACTGCTTGTGAGAAAAGCCCCTTTTTCAGGATCATAACCCACACTTACTTTTTGATCCCACTTATTTTATTGGCATATTTATCTCACCTATAATTTTCTAGAATATGTTACTCTGTGTACCCACAGCCTGTGAGTTAAATGCTGCTAGTAGACTTTAGCACTGATTGTGCCACCACTGATTTAACAAATGAAAGTATGACTTGAAGTGTGCCACTTCAGTCTAGCTGTGCAGCTTTTAAAATACAAATTTGACCTGGCAAAATCCTCCTTTTGTCAGACCAAACCCTCCCTTTTTAATACTGGTGAGTCACCCCTAAGGTAGACCCTAAGGGGCATATATATACTCCGTTTGCGCCGGATTTGCGTCGGTTTTTTTTATGCAAATTCGGCGCAAAACTAACTCCATATTTATACTCTGGCGTTAGACGCGTCTAGCGCCAAAGTCCATGGAGTTTGTGTCAATTTTTGGCTTGGACACCTACTTTGCGTTAATGATATGCAAGGTAGGCATTCCCGTCTAAAAAATTGACTCCGAGGCATGTGCGCCGTATTTACACTCCCGGGCAAAAATCACGCCCGGGAGTGGGCGGGTCAAAAAAAATGACGTCCAGCTGCTTTTGCGTCGTTTTTTAGCGCCTGGTCAGGGCAGGCGTTAAGGGACCTGTGGGCTCGGAAGGAGCCCAGAGGTGCCCTCCCATGCCCCCAGGACCCCCCCTGTCACCCTTGCCCACCCCAGGAGGACGCCTAAGGATGGAGGGACCCATCCCAGGGAACATAAGGTAAGTTCAGGTAAGTAATTTTTTTATTTTTGTTTGTGGCATAGGGGGCCTGATTTGTGCCCCCCTACATGCCACTATGCCCAATGACCATGCCCAGGGGTCAGAAGTCCCCTGGGCATGGCCATTGGGCAAGGGGGCATGACTCCTGTCTTTACTAAGACAGGAGTCATTTCAATGGGGGTTGGGAGTCGAACAAAAATGGCGCAAATCGGGTTGAGGCGATCATTTTGCCTCAGCCTGACTTGCCCCATTTTTTGGCGCCCAAGCTCCATATTCCCCTACGCCGGCGCTGCCTGGTGTACGTCATTTTTTTTCACGCACACCAGGCAGCGCCGCCGGCTAACGCCGGCTAACGTCATTGTATAAATACAGCGCCCGCATGGCGCTTCAGAATGGCGTTAGCCGGCGTTAACTTTTTCGACGCACAACTGCGTTGGCGCAGTTGTGCGTCGAAAAGTATAAATATGGCCCTAAGTGGCAATAGGACAAGGTACACTGTATTGAAAGAAATTGGAAGTGTCATTAAGATTTACTTGTCCTTGCAGTGACTAAGCTCCAAAGTTGTTTTCACTATGGCAAAAGCAAATGATTAAATTTTGCCATATGCATACATTTGGTTTGGGAATAGCTAGATCCCTTAGTTTAAGGGATCAAAATGATAATTTTTTTTGATTCAATCTGATAGTAAAGTCCATTTTTAAATCTCAATTAGATGGGAGGTGTGAATTGCTCTCAGGAAATGGAACAAAAGGGCATTGGCTGGAAGGAGGTATATCCTTCTGACAGGATGTCCTGTAGGGTTGTGGCATTCAAGCTTCCAAAGGGCAGCCCCTGTCAAAGGCAGATGTATCCCACACTAAACCCTGTCTCTGCTATTGTCTAGTAGCAAGAGTGGCACAAATATTTGTTGTGAGAAAACCAGAGAGAGTTCCTCATTTCCCTACAGTTAACCCGTCATCCTTGCTGAGGTTATCCCCCAAAACATTTTGCCTTCACCTCGCCTGAATTATGTTTTTGTTGACATTAGTACTCTGTGCATTGTGCCACTGCTAAAGTGTGTGTGTGTGTGTGTGTGTGCGTGCACTCCTCAAAACATTGTAGTATTGGTTTACACCTGATTGGTAAATTTAATCTACTTATAACACTCTAGCATATGGTAATGCATGCACCTAGGGCATGTAAATTGAATGCTACCAGAACTTATTGTGCCACCCACTTAATTAGCACTTTATAACATGTCTCAAGCATGATACTGCTCCTTGAAGTGCTATTTTAAAACTACCAATTTAACCTGGCTAAATTAACTTTTTGTTAGGCCTACACTTTCTTTTTTAAAGCATATAAGTGGGGCGGGTCCATTCTAATTTTAAAAAGTATGATAGTTTTTGGTTTTAAGTTTTATATTCCCTGGTAGTGAAAAATGCATACATTTGCTTTTCACTATGCAAGGCCTATCTCTCCCACTGGATAACATTGGTTACCTTATTATATTTAATAAGAGCTACCCTTTAATTGAGAAAAGATGGGAAGATTATGTTTAGACTCACATGAATTGTAATTTAAAATCTTTTTTAATGGTAAAGTAAGATTTTAAGTCACAATTCTGAAAATGCCACTTTTTGAAAGTTGGCATTTTCTGGTGCCAACCAATTGGTGTCTGCTCTCTGTATCTTGGGACACATGACTAGGTGTAGCTGGCAATTGGCCGTGGACTATTGCTCCAAGACAGTGAGCCAAAGGGAAAATGGGTTTCATATACCTCACAAAAATTGTTTCTGTCAGATAGGTTGAACACCTACTACTGGATTATATAATACATACATATATTTATAAAGCACGCCTTAAACAAGATCCTACTTAGAGAGAGCAGTTCGCAGATTATTGTGAATTGGTATGTTAAGTATTAAATCGGCTTGCACTTCCTTCATGATTTGAGGTTTGAAGGATACGTTTGATGAACATTTTAAGCAGTCATTTTATTGACAATGTGAGGAATTGCTCATTTCGAAATACGGAGAAACCTATTTCTAGGGGTGGGGTAAGAATTCCACTCCACCAGCAGAGTTCACAGAGTTTTCCCCACTCCAAGAAGTGATGCCTGAGCGGAGCTTTTAGTTGGCAGGGGAACAAGAGATATTGCTAAGTTGATGAGCACAAGTGAGATTTCTGAACGCTAGCGGTCATGGTAGGCCGCAATCGCAGACAATGAGAAAGCTTCCTCTCATGCTGAGGAGGCTGCAGCTTGAGTAGAAAATCTATTAGAGTGGGAGAAAGACGTTAGCGCCCTTTGGTGCTCTGCGTGATGCCATTTGGCAGATTTTACAGTGTGGGAGAAACTCCGGCACTGAAAATCAGTGCGAACAGCGAGACTTACCCAAACTCCACCACTCGAGTAGGGCAGCACAGTTTTTCCGGCACTTTGCGGAGTTCCGCATAGCAGAACTCCACAAACTCCACCCAGGCCTACCTTTTTCAAGGGAGAGAAGGTCATTCATGGCCATTCTTCAACTCCAGGTTGTTACATATTCAGTCGTGATGAAGACCCATCTTCATTTAAAGAAAGCACATGCTTCCGAAGAGAGCTAAAACGTTAAAGGTTTTCCACTTAGCCTCTACTATAACTCCAGGTTCTGAGCAAACTAAGGACAAAAATAATTTAGCACATCAATGAGAGAATACATATTTGAACACATTGGACAGGCCAGTAAAAAATTGTAATTGATCTTGTACAAATGTTTGGTCACTTTATTCTTGATGCACTGCACAAGCACTTATTTCACCTATCACTTATGGAACAAATCAATGTTTAATTTAACCCCTTCTGTGCCGCGGACGTAGTGGTTACGTCCTGCGGCACAGTGCTGCTGTGCCGAGGACGTAACCACTATGTCCTCGGCACACAGCCCAGAGGGAGCGCTCTCGCTCCCTCTGTGTGCTTCCCCCCACCCCCCCAAAGTCAGGGATGGAAGGGGAAGCCCTTCCCCTTCCACCCCCGACCCCCCCAACCCCCCCTGTGACGTCAGCGCGCGAGCGCGCGCTGATTAGTCACAGGGTCTCCCCCATCGCGCTGGAAGCAGAGCTTCCAGCGCGATTGAAAAAGAAATGCTTTTGCATTTCTCTTTCAATCACTGGGGGAGGCCCCGAGAGGCTTCAAAAGGGAAGGAAATGTATTTCCTTCCCTTTGAAGTCTCTCACAGGTTTCAAAAGCCGGATTGCTTGCAATCCGGCTTTTGAAACCCCACTAGACACCAGGGATTTTTTTTTTTCTCAATGAAATTGGCAAAAGGGAGCGACCCCTTGGGCAAGGGTCGCTCCCAGGGGGGCAATTTTTTAGGAAGGCCTTTTCTGCCCCCCCTGGGGGCAGATTGGCCTATTATTAGGCCGATCTGCCCCCAGGGGGGGCAGAAACCTCTAGGCACCAGGGACCTTTTTTTTTTTTTTTTTTTTTTGTGATGTTTTCTTTTTTTGTAGGTGGGGAGCGACCCCTTAGGCAAGGGTCGCTCCCCTGGGGGGCAAATTATATTTAGGCCATTTCTGCCCCCCTTGGGGGCAGATTGGCCTATTTTGATGAGGCCAATCTGCCCCCCTTGGGGGCAGAAACCATTAGACACCAGGGAGTTTTTTTTTGCGCGCGAATTTCACGCAACGGGAGCGACCCCTTGGGCAAGGGTCGCTCCCAGGGGGGGCATTTTTTTGGGAAGGCCTTTTCTGCCCCCCCTGGGGGCAGATTGGCCTATTATTAGGCCGATCTGCCCCCAGGGGGGGCAGAAACCTCTAGGCACCAGGGTTTTTTTTTTTTTTTTTTGTGATGTTCTTCTTTTTTTTTGTGGGGAGCGATCCCTTAGGCAAGGGTCGCTCCCCTACGGGGCAATATATATTTAGGCCATTTCTGCCCCCCTTGGGGGCAGATTGGCCTATTTTGATGAGGCCAATCTGCCCCCAAGGGGGGCAGAAACCATTAGACACCAGGGAGGTTTTTTTTTGCGTGCGAATTTCACGCAAGGGGAGCGACCCCTTAGGCAAGGGTCGTTCCCTGGGGGGGGGTGGGGGGTTATTTTAGGCCATTTCTGCCCCCCTGGGGGGTAGATCAGCCTATTTTGATTTGGCTGATCTGCCCCCAAGGGGGGCAGAAACCACTAGGCACCAGGGATTTTTTTGTTTTTTCGTTTTACAGATGGGGAGCGACCCCTTGGACAAGGGTCGCTCCCCTGGAGGGGCAAAATGTATTTAGGCCAGTTCTGTCCGCTTTGGGGGCAGATCGGCCGATTTTAGGTCAATCTGCCCCCAAGGGGGGCAGAAACCACTAGGCACCAGGGATCTTTTTTTTGCGCCGTCACGCAAGGGGAGCGACCTTGTAGGCAAGGGTCGCTCCCCGGGGGGGGTGGGGGGGACAAAATTATTTTAGGCCATCTCTGCCCCCCCTGGGGGCAGATCGGCCTATTGGTATTAGGCCGATCTACCCCCAGGGGGGGCAGAAACCTCTAGGCGCCAGGGCAAATGTTTTTTTTTTTGTTTGTTTGTTTTTTTAGAGATGGGGAGCGACCCATCAGACAAGGGTTGCTCCCCTGGGGGGCAAACTGTGTTTAGACCATTTCTGCCCCCCTTGGGGGCAGATTGGTCGATTTTATGTCAATCTGCCCCCAAGGGGTCAGAAACCACTAGGCACCGGGGATTTGTTTTTTGGCGCCAATGTCACGCAGGGGGAGCGACCCCGTAGGCAAGGGTCGCTCCTGGTGGGGGGGTGGTGGTTGGGGGGGGCAAATTTATTTTAGGCCATTTCTGCCCCTCCTGGGGGCAGATCGGCCTATTATTAGGCCGATCTGCCCCCAGGGGGGGCAGAAACCTCTTGTTGCCAGGGCACATTTTTTTGTTATTTTTTTATTTTTTGTTTGTTTGTTTTTTTAGAGATGGGGAGTGACCCATCAGACAAGGGTCGCTCCCCTGGGGGGCAAACTGTATTTAGAGCATTTCTGCCCCCCCTTGGGGGCAGATGGGTTGATTTTAGGTCAACCTGCCCGCAAGGGGGCAGAAACCACTAGGCACCGGGGATTTGTTTTTTGGCGCCAATGTCACGCAGGGGGAGCGACCCCGTAGGCAAGGGTCGCTCCTGGTGGGGGGGTGGGGGTTGGGGATGCAAATTTATTTTAAGCCATTTCTGCCCCCCCTGGGGGAAGATCGGCCTATTATTAGGCCGATCTGCCCCCAGGGGGGGCAGAAACCTGTAGGCGCCAGGGCACATTTTTTTTGTGTGTTTTTTTTTAGAGATGGGGAGAGACCCATCAGACAAGGGTTGCTCCCCTGGGAGGCAAACTGTATTTAGAGCATTTCTGCCCCCCTTGGGGCAGATTGGTCGATTTTATGTCAATCTGCCCCCAAGGGGGCAGAAACCACTAGGCACCGGGGATTTGTTTTTTGGCGCCAATGTCACGCAGGGGGAGCGACCCCGTAGGCAAGGGTCGCTCCCGGGGGGGTGGCGGTTCGGGGGGCAAATTTATTTTAGGCCATTTCTGACCCCCCTGGGGGAAGATCGGCCTATTATTAGGCCGATCTGCCCCCAGGGGGGGCAGAAACCTGTAGGCGCCAGGACAAATTAGTTTTTTGTGTTTTTTTGTTTGTTTGTTTGTTTTTTTAGAGATGGGGAGCGACCCATCAGACAAGGGTCGCTCCCCTGGAGGGCAAAGTGTGTTTAGACCATTTCTGCCCCCCTTGGGGGCAGATTGGTCAATTTTAGGGCAATCTGCCCCCAAGGGGGCAGAAACCACTAGGCACCGGGGATTTGTTGTTTGACGCCAATGTCACGCAGGGGGAGCGACCCCGTAGGCAAGGGTCGCTCCTGGGCAGGGGGGGGGTCAAATTTATTTTAGGGCATTTCCCCCCCCCCGGGGCCGGCTGAGCTGGAGGTAAAAATCCACAGGTAGGCACTTTGCAAAAAACACCTCTGTTTTTTGTGAAAAAATATGTTGTGTCCACGTTGTGTTTTGGGCCATTTCCTTTTGTGGGCGCTAGGCCTACCCACACAAGTGAGGTACCATTTTTATGGAGAGACTTAGGGGAACGCTGGGTGGAAGGAAATTTGTGGCTCCTCTCAGATTCCAGAACTTTCTGTCACCGAAATGAGAGGAAAAAGTGTTTTTGGGCCAAATTTTGATGTTTGCAAAGGATTCTGGATAACAGAACCTGGTCAGAGCACCGCAAATCACCCCATCTTGGATTCCCCTAGGTCTCTAGTTTTCAAAAATGCGCTGGTTTGCTAGGTTTCTCCAGGTGCCGGCTGAGCTAGAGGCCAAAATCCACAGGTAAGCACTGTTTTCCATGAAAAAATTTGATGTGTCCACGTTGTGTTTTGGTCCGTTTCCTGTCGCGAGCGCTAGGCCTACCCACACAAGTGAGGTATCATTTTTATCGGGAGACGTGGGGGAACGCTGGGTGGAAGGAAATTTGTGGCTCCTCTCAGATTCCAGAACTTTCTGCCACAGAAATGTGAGGAACATGTGTTTTTTTAGCCAAATTTTGAGGTTTGCAAAGGATTCTGGGTAACAGAACCTGGTCCGAGCCACACAAGTCACCCCTCCTTGGATTCCCCTAGGTCTCTAGTTTTCAGAAATGCATAGGTTTGCTAGGTTTCTCCAGGTGCCGGCTGAGCTAGAGACCAAAATCCACAGGTAAGCACTGTTTTCCATGAAAAAATTTGATGTGTCCACGTTGTGTTTTGGTCCGTTTCCTGTCGCGAGCGCTAGGCCTACCCACACAAGTGAGGTATCATTTTTATCGGGAGACGTGGGGGAACGCTGGGTGGAAGGAAATTTGTGGCTCCTCTCAGATTTCAGAACTTTCTGCCACAGAAATGTGAGGAACATGTGTTTTTTTAGCCAAATTTTGAGGTTTGCAAAGGATTCTGGGTAACAGAACCTGGTCCGAGCCACACAAGTCACCCCTCCTTGGATTCCCCTAGGTCTCTAGTTTTCAGAAATGCATAGGTTTGGTAGGTTTCCCTAGGTGGCGGCTGAGCTAGAGGCCAAAATCTACAGGTAGTCACTTTGCTAAAAACAGCTCTGTTTTCTGTGATATGTCCACGTTGTGTTTTGGGGCATATCCTGTCACGGGCGCTAGGCCTACCCACACAAGTGAGGTATCATTTTTATCGGGAGACGTGGGGGAACGCTGGGTGGAAGGAAATTTGTAGCTCCTCTCAGATTCCAGAACTTTCTGCCACAGAAATGTGAGGGACATGTGTTTTTTTAGCCAAATTTTGAGGTTTGCAAAGGATTCTGGGTAACAGAACCTGGTCCGAGCCCCGCAAGTCACCCCTCCTTGGATTCCCCTAGGTCTCTAGTTTTCAGAAATGCACAGGTTTGGTAGGTTTCCCTAGGTGCCGGCTGAGCTAGAGGCCAAAATCTACAGGTAGGCACTTCGCAAAAAACACCTCTGTTTTCTGTGATATGTCCACGTTGTGTTTTGGGGCATATCCTGTAGCGGGCGCTAGGCCTACCCACACAAGTGAGGTATCATTTTTATCGGGAGACGTGGGGGAACGCTGGGTGGAAGGAAATTTGTGGCTCCTCTCAGATTCTAGAACTTTCTGCCACAGAAATGTGAGGAACATGTGTTTTTTTAGCCAAATTTTGAGGTTTGCAAAGGATTCTGGGTAACAGAACCTGGTCCGAGTCCCGCAAGTCACCCCTCCTTGGATCCCCCTAGGTCTCTAGTTTTCAGAAATGCACAGGTTTGTTAGGTTTCCCTAGGTGGCGGCTGAGCTAGAGGCCAAAATCTACAGGTAGTCACTTTGCTAAAAACAGCTCTGTTTTCTGTGATATGTCCACGTTGTGTTTTGGTCCGTTTCCTGTCGCGAGCGCTAGGCCTACCCACACAAGTGAGGTATCATTTTTATCGGGAGACGTGGGGGAACGCTGGGTGGAAGGAAATTCGTGGCTCCTCTCAGATTCCAGAACTTTCTGCCACAGAAATGTGAGGAACATGTGTTTTTTTAGCCAAATTTTGAGGTTTGCAAAGGATTCTGGGTAACAGAACCTGGTCCGAGCCACACAAGTCACCCCTCCTTGGATTCCCCTAGGTCTCTAGTTTTCAGAAATGCATAGGTTTGGTAGGTTTCCCTAGGTGGCGGCTGAGCTAGAGCCCAAAATCTACAGGTAGTCACTTTGCTAAAAACAGCTCTGTTTTCTGTGATATGTCCACGTTGTGTTTTGGGGCATATCCTGTCACGGGCGCTAGGCCTACCCACACAAGTGAGGTATCATTTTTATCGGGAGACGTGGGGGAACGCTGGGTGGAAGGAAATTTGTAGCTCCTCTCAGATTCCAGAACTTTCTGCCACAGAAATGTGAGGGACATCTGTTTTTTTAGCCAAATTTTGAGGTTTGCAAAGGATTCTGGGTAACAGAACCTGGTCCGAGCCCCGCAAGTCACCCCTCCTTGGATTCCCCTAGGTCTCTAGTTTTCAGAAATGCACAGGTTTGGTAGGTTTCCCTAGGTGCCGGCTGAGCTAGAGGCCAAAATCTACAGGTAGGTACTTCGCAAAAAACACCTCTGTTTTCTGTGATATGTCCACGTTGTGTTTTGGGGCATATCCTGTCGCGGGCGCTAGGCCTACCCACACAAGTGAGGTATCATTTTTATCGGGAGACGTGGGGGAACGCTGGGTGGAAGGAAATTTGTTGCTCCTCTCAGATTCCAGAACTTTCTGCCACAGAAATGTGAGGAACATGTGTTTTTTTAGCCAAATTTTGAGGTTTGCAAAGGATTCTGGGTAACAGAACCTGGTCCGAGTCCCACAAGTCACCCCTCCTTGGATCCCCCTAGGTCTCTAGTTTTCAGAAATGCACAGGTTTGGTAGGTTTCCCTAGGTGGCGGCTGAGCTAGAGGCCAAAATCTACAGGTAGTCACTTTGCTAAAAACAGCTCTGTTTTCTGTGATATGTCCACGTTGTGTTTTGGGGCATATCCTGTCGCGGGCGCTAGGCCTACCCACACAAGTGAGGTATCATTTTTATCGGGAGACGTGGGGGAACGCTGGGTGGAAGGAAATTTGTGGCTCCTCTCAGATTCCAGAACTTTCTGCCACAGAAATGTGAGGAACATGTGTTTTTTTAGCCAAATTTTGAGGTTTGCAAAGGATTCTGGGTAACAGAACCTGGTCCGAGCCACACAAGTCACCCCTCCTTAGATTCCCCTAGGTCTCTAGTTTTCAGAAATGCATAGGTTTGGTAGGTTTCCCTAGGTGGCGGCTGAGCTAGAGGCCAAAATCTACAGGTAGTCACTTTGCTAAAAACAGCTTTGTTTTCTGTGATATGTCCACGTTGTGTTTTGGGGCATATCCTGTCGCGGGCGCTAGGCCTACCCACACAAGTGAGGTATCATTTTTATCGGGAGACGTGGGGGAACGCTGGGTGGAAGGAAATTTGTGGCTCCTCTCAGATTCCAGAACTTTCTGCCACAGAAATGTGAGGAACATGTGTTTTTTTAGCCAAATTTTGAGGTTTGCAAAGGATTCTGGGTAACAGAACCTGGTCCGAGCCACACAAGTCACCCCTCCTTGGATTCCCCTAGGTCTCTAGTTTTCAGAAATGCATAGGTTTGGTAGGTTTCCCTAGGTGGCGGCTGAGCTAGAGGCCAAAATCTACAGGTAGTCACTTTGCTAAAAACAGCTCTGTTTTCTGTGATATGTCCACGTTGTGTTTTGGGGCATATCCTGTCGCGGGCGCTAGGCCTACCCACACAAGTGAGGTATCATTTTTATCGGGAGACGTGGGGGAACGCTAGGTGGAAGGAAATTTGTGGCTCCTCTCAGATTCCAGAACTTTCTGCCACAGAAATGTGAGGAACATGTGTTTTTTTAGCCAAATTTTGAGGTTTGCAAAGGATTCTGGGTAACAGAACCTGGTCCGAGCCACACAAGTCACCCCTCCTTAGATTCCCCTAGGTCTCTAGTTTTCAGAAATGCATACGTTTGGTAGGTTTCCCTAGGTGGCGGCTGAGCTAGAGGCCAAAATCTACAGGTAGTCACTTTGCTAAAAACAGCTCTGTTTTCTGTGATATGTCCACGTTGTGTTTTGGGGCATATCCTGTCGCGGGCGCTAGGCCTACCCACACAAGTGAGGTATCATTTTTATCGGGAGACGTGGGGAAACGCTGGGTGGAAGGAAATTTGTGGCTCCTCTCAGATTCCAGAACTTTCTGCCACAGAAATGTGAGGAACATGTGTTTTTTTAGCCAAATTTTGAGGTTTGCAAAGGATTCTGGGTAACAGAACCTGGTCCGAGCCCCGCAAGTCACCCCTCCTTGGATCCCCCTAGGTCTCTAGTTTTCAGAAATGCACAGGTTTGGTAGGTTTCCCTAGGTGGCGGCTGAGCTAGAGGCCAAAATCTACAGGTAGTCACTTTGCTAAAAACAGCTCTGTTTTCTGTGATATGTCCACGTTGTGTTTTGGGGCATATCCTGTCGCGGGCGCTAGGCCTACCCACACAAGTGAGGTATCATTTTTATCGGGAGACGTGGGGGAACGCTGGGTGGAAGGAAATTTGTGGCTCCTCTCAGATTCCAGAACTTTCTGCCACAGAAATGTGAGGAACATGTGTTTTTTTAGCCAAATTTTGAGGTTTGCAAAGGATTCTGGGTAACAGAACCTGGTCCGAGCCACACAAGTCACCCCTCCTTGGATTCCCCTAGGTCTCTAGTTTTCAGAAATGCATACGTTTGGTAGGTTTCCCTGGGTGGCGGCTGAGCTAGAGGCCAAAATCTACAGGTAGTCACTTTGCTAAAAACAGCTCTGTTTTCTGTGATATGTCCACGTTGTGTTTTGGGGCATATCCTGTCGCGGGCGCTAGGCCTACCCACACAAGTGAGGTATCATTTTTATCGGGAGACGTGGGGGAACGCTGGGTGGAAGGAAATTTGTGGCTCCTCTCAGATTCCAGAACTTTCTGCCACAGAAATGTGAGGAACATGTGTTTTTTTAGCCAAATTTTGAGGTTTGCAAAGGATTCTGGGTAACAGAACCTGGTCCGAGCCCCGCAAGTCACCCCTCCTTGGATCCCCCTAGGTCTCTAGTTTTCAGAAATGCACAGGTTTGGTAGGTTTCCCTAGGTGGCGGCTGAGCTAGAGGCCAAAATCTACAGGTAGTCACTTTGCTAAAAACAGCTCTGTTTTCTGTGATATGTCCACGTTGTGTTTTGGGGCATATCCTGTCGCGGGCGCTAGGCCTACCCACACAAGTGAGGTATCATTTTTATCGGGAGACTTGGGGGAACATAGAATAGCAAAACAAGTGTTATTGCCCCTTGTCTTTCTCTACATTTATTCCTTCCAAATACAGGGGTGTGTGTAAAAAAGACATCTATTTGAGAAATTCCATGTAATTCACATGCTACTATGGTCACCCCGGAATTCAGAGATGTGCAAATAACCACTGCTCCTCAACACCTTATCTTGTGCCCTTTTTGGAAATGCAAAGGTTTTCTTGATAGCTATTTTTTACTCCTTATATTTCAGCAAATGAATTACTGTATACCCGGTATAGAATGAAAACGCACTGCAGGGTGTAGCTCATTTATTGGCTCTGGGTTCCTCGGGTTCTTGATGAACCTACAAACCCTATATATCCCCGCAACCAGAGGAGTTCAGCAGACGTAACGGTATATTGCTTTCGATAATCTGACATTGCAGGGAAAAGTTACAGAGTAAAAAGTAGAGAAAAATTGATGTTTTTTTACCTCAATTTCAATATTTTTCTTTTTCAGCTGTTATTTTCTGTAGGAAACCCTTGTAGGATCTACACAAATGACCCCTTGCTGAATTCAGAATTTTGTCTACTTTTCAGAAATGTTTAGGTTTCTGGGATCCAGCATTGGTTTCATGACCATTCCGGTCACTGACTGGAAGGAGGCTGAAAGCACAAAAAATTGCACAAATGGGGTATGCCCCAGTAAAATGCCAAAATTGTGTTGAAAAATTGGGTTTTCTGATTCAAGTCTGCCTGTTCCTGAAAGCTGGGAAGCTGCTGAGTTTAGCACCGCAAACCCTTTGTTGATGCCATTTTCAGGGGAAAAACCACAAGCCTTCTTCTGCAGCCACTTTTTCCAATTTTTTTGAAAAAAATGAAATTTTCACTGTATTTTGGCCAATTTCTTGGCCTCCTTCAGGGGAACCCACAAAGTCTGGGTACCTCTAGAATCCCTAGGATGTTGGAAAAAAAGGACGCAAATTTGGCTTGGTTAGCTTATGTGAACAAAAAGTTATGAGGGCCTAAGCGCGAACTGCCCCAAATAGGCAAAAAAAGGCCCGGCACAGGAGGGGGAAAAGGCCTGGCAGCGAAGGGGTTAATAAACTGATATCTTTTATCAACTAAAACTAAACTAGCTAGACGCTAGTATGTGAAATCTTTGCTGTCCCTGAGACTTCAGAACAGGAGGCAAGCTCAATCCAAGCCCTTGGAGAGCACTTTTAGGGAGGCAGTGTCCGTCCAACACATTTAGAGACCAGCAGGCAGCAAGGCAGCAAGCAGGGCAACAGTCCTTCTCAGCAAAGCAGTACAGATGAGTCCTTTTGGCAGCCAGGCAGTTCTTCTATCAGAGTTCTGGTGTGAATCCAGAAGTGTCTGATTTGGTGGGGTCAGATACCCACATGTGTTGTCAGAGTGATGGAAGTGGATGGGCTTTCCACATGCATCCCCTGGCCTCTTTGAATAATGTGTTCTGTACCCACACCACGGGACATAACATGACAATGAACTACCTCAGGTGTATGTGTGCAAACAGGAAGGTCTTCTTTCAAAACAACACTCAGTCCAGCAATGCAGCCATCCTTGCAGCTATGCAAGATGGAAACCTGAGATGCATTGATGAGTGTTGACCTGCAGGAAGGGAGAAAATCATGTTTGCACACATGCACACAAGGTTGTTGAATCTCATAATGGGTGGTGCAAGATGCTGGACATACCACTCAAAGTGGATAGGAGGATTCATATGGAGAGATTACTCCCTTTCATCACTTCAACAATGTGAGAAAACAGGGCTGATTGCAGAGGCCCCATAACTTTTTGCCCCCATTTTCCTCTTTTTGCTGGTGTTTTCCTGACTTTGATGGTGCCCTGGGTACTGCTAACCAGTCCCAGGGCCTGTGCTCTGTGTAAAATGGATATGCAAATTAGGCTAATTATAATTGGCTAAGTTAACCTACCTATAAGTCCCTAGTATATGGTAGGGCATGTAGGTTTAGGGACCACAGCATAGGTGGTGCACACCTAGGTGCACTGCTGAGGTGCCCAGTGTCATTTTAAAAGCAAGCCTGCCTTGCTGGCTGCTTTTAAATTAAAGTTATATGCAAATTCGACTTTGGAATTAAAGGTACTTCCAAAGTCTTAAACTACCTTATTTTTACATATAAGTCACCCCTAAGGTGTGCCCTATGTGCCCCTAGGGCTGGGTGCCATGTAACTATAAGCAGGGACTTTATAAAAATAGATTTATAAGCCCTGGTGAGGTAAAAACAGCCAAATTCGTTTTTCCCTCATGGAAGTAAATGGCCTTCATAGGCTAGAATGGGCAGACTTTATTTTAAATTTTAAAGTCTCCTTAAATGTTACATACCAAGAATTTGGTATCAAATTGATTTTTGTAATAAATCCCACAACTTCCAGTTGTTGGATTTAATATAACTTGTTCAGGTAAAAAGTTTAGACTTTACCTAAAAAGTTGCCAATTTCAGCTCTGCATTGTTTTTACTGCTGTGCTCTGATTGGCCAGCCTGCAGCAGCTTCTGCCAGGCTGCCTTGATGAGGTGTGAAGTGGCCTGGCTTCACACAAAGGAATGTGCTTGGGGGAGAGAATCTCCCCTCAGCAGATGGTGAGGCAGGAAGGGGGAGGGCTGCCAAACTGGTTTTCAAAGGCAGAGAAGGACATCTGGAGCACCCAGCAACACCCCCACATCCTGCAACCCCAGACAACTAGGTGCCCCCTTGATTATATTAGGAGAGGGCAGGAGAGGGGTGTGTTTATGATTTTTAGCCACACCAGTGGGTGGGCTCAGCCAGATGTAACCTCCAAAAATCAGATTCAGCCATGTTGGATTTTTAGAGACTGTTGCCTTTTGGGATGGATTTTTGCCACACTTTCCAGGAAGTGGTCATCACAGGGGGACGACCCTGTACCTGATTGGAGGACCAGGACCCCCCTGCTTTTCACCCAGGAGCAAGGATAAAACTGGCAGACCTGCCCCCACACCTCAGATCCCCACCAAATTTCAAGAAGAAAGAACTTAAGGAGAAGAAGGACTGGCCTGCTGGACCCCTGGCCTGCACCTGGAACCTGCACTCAGAAGGACTGCACCAGCTGCACACTTGGGCTTCACCACAAGAAGGACTTTGCCTGGCTTCAACTGGTTCAAGGAGGGACTCCCTGTTTGCTACAGGTGAAAAATTGCTAACCAGAGTCCCCTGCACCAACTCCTGAAGAAAGCGACCAGCTGACCACTGTCCAGTGGCCAAAAAGGAGTTCGCGCCAGGTGCATTCTGGGAGTTGAAGTCCGCACCCCCCAAGGACCATCACAGAACTTCTGGACCCTTGGGGTGAGCTGTGGACCCCAAAAGAACCTTAAAAGAACATCTGGGTGAAGCCCCAGAAGTTTGGAGAAAATTTGACAAATTTTGTAAAAAAGCTCCAGAGAGGGACCGACCCGCTGCAGAAATTCTAGCCGGCTTGCCTCAACCGCGACCCGGCCTGACTTCGTGGTTCGTCCCGGTAAAGAAAAACATCCAAAAAAGAGACTAAGTCCGAAGGTAAAAAGTTGACCGGGACCTCCCAGCCATCGTATCCGAGAAGGGCTCCATGGACGTCGGATCAAGATCCAGGTTTACCCCGGTCGAAGGATTTTCATCTCGAAAAAACGACTAAGTCCGAAGGTAAAAGTCTCCACCGAGGAAACCCACATCGCGTATCCGGACAAGGGCTCCAGGAGGTCGGATTCAACTGGCAGGTTCATCCCGGTGAAGAAAAACTTCAAAATAAAGACTAAGTCAGAAGGTAACTTTTTAACCGAGGCCTCCCGCGACCTGTAGCCGAGCAGGGATCCATCGCGGTCGGCCTGAAAGTTTGACTTTGCCCCGGTCGAGGTGCAACCAGATGACCCGATTGGCGCTTTTTGTTTCTAAGCGCTAGAAAAGTAATAATTCTTTAAAAATTCATATCTCCGGTTCCCCTGAACCGATTTTAATCGTTTTTGTGTCATTTTAAAGATAAAAATATAAACTATTTTTATAAATTGGTTTTGGATTTTTAAACTGTTTCCTGTGTTTTATTTAATTACTGTTTTGTGATATTTGAATGCTTTACACTTTGTCTCCTAAGTTAAGCCTTGACGCTCGTTGCCAAGCTACCAAGGGTTGAGCTGGGATTAATTTACTGAGACCTTACTGTACCTAGGTGGAGGTTAGTGGCTTGTTGCTAGGTGTAGGTACATACCTGCCCTACCAATAACCCATTTTCCAACATAATTGGAAGCAGCGACGGGATCCTGTACTTGTGTTCAATATCACGTTACAGTTTTAGGTAAAACAAATTAAAAATCCTTTAAATTGTCCTAGTGCAAAAATTGTTTTTAATTTTTAATTTGGATTAATTTCAATTATTGAATTTTTGTAATTTTTCTAAATTCTTGTTTCCAATTTTTGCAAAAAGTTTTTGTTGACACAAAACTAGGGAACCATGGAGCTTGATCTGGCTAGCCTACCCACACTGACAGAAGTCCAGCTTAGGGGGTTGTGTATTGAAAGAGGGTTGCCTGCAACCACTGATCTCAGGAAGCAAATCCTGATCACATCCCTGACAGCATGGGCTGAGGCCCAAGAGGTAGAGTCAAAAGAAGCTCCAGAGGAGGGAGAAAGAAGGGAGGATGCAAGCTCTAACCACTCAGGGGAGGGAAGGCATCTGAGCCCAAGTGAGGATGAGGAAGAACGGTCCTCAGTAAATACAGTCACTAGGGGCAGATCCAAAGCTAGTGGTGGGAAGGAGGCCCAGCTAGCATACATAGCTTTGGAAGCAGAGAAGCTGACCCTAGAAAAGAAAAAGTGGGCATACAAAGAGAAAAGAGATGGAGGCAGTGATAAAGAAGCTGAGGTGTCCATGGGTGGGGGAGTTTGCCCCAGATTACCCAAGGGGGTAGTTCCTGCTTATGTAGAGGGGGATGACATAGATAAGTGGCTGGGGGCCTTTGAGAGGGCACTCCAAATGAGACGGGTTAGGCCTCAATACTGGGGTTCCCTTTTGTGGGAGTTTGTCCCCAACTCAGGGAGGGATAGGCTTCTGACCTTAAGGGGGGAGGAGGCAGATTCATACCCTAGTATGAAGAGGTGCTTAGCCAAGAAGTTTGGTCTGACCCCAGAGCAATATAGAATGAAGTTCAGGGACACCCAGAAGGTCAGTACCCAGTCTTGGGTTGACTTTGTGGACATTTCACTAAAGGCACTAGAGGGCTGGATTATTGGTAACAAAGTAGATACTTTTGAGGGGTTATACAATCTGATCATGAGAGAGCACATCTTGACCAATTGTACCCAAGAAAGGTTACGCCAGCATCTAGTGGACTCTAAGCAGACCAACCCTAGAGAACTAGGGGAGGCAGCTGATGAGTGGTTGAGAACCAGGGTGGTTGTCAAGTCCCTGGGGGGAGACTCCAAGAAGGGGGGGACAGGTCCCCAAAAACCTAAGGAGGGAGGTGGTAAGCCCACCACAGAGACTCCCTCTGTACCCCAGAACCCTAAGAAGGAGGAGAGTAAATCCCACTCCCACTCTGACAAGCAGAGACAGGGAGACCCAGGGTTAAAAAAACTCTTGGACAGTAGGGCTTGCTTTGACTGTCAGCAGACAGGTCACTTCAGAGGAGATGCAGCCTGTCCAAAGAAGGTGGTTAGCACTGGGCTGTCCAGTGTAGCCATAGAGGAGGATTCCTCAGATGATGAAGTCCTCCTAGCATTGAGCTGGGAGACAGGACCAGATGGTAAGCTGGTGATCCCTGAGGGTGGGAGTAGGCACTTCCAGCACATTCAAGTGAATGGGATCCCTACCACTGGCCTGAGAGACACCTGTGCCAGTCACACTATAGTGAGTGACCGGTTAGTGACCCCAGACATGTATGTCCCAGGAAAGACAAAGAAAGTCAGGATAGCCACAGGGGAGGTCACCTCCAAACCTGTAGCCATAGTGCCCCTAGAGAGGGAGGGTATCCTTGACTGGATTAGGGTGGTAGTCAGTGCTGACCTTCCCCTAGATTGTATCCTGGGCAATGACCTCCCAGAGGTGAGTCTGGTCACAGATGGGGTGGTCGCCCAGGGCGCCCCCCCAACCCAAATCCTGGGGAGTCAGTCCCTACAGTTAGGAGACAGGGGTCCCCAAGAAAAGGAAAGAAGAAAAGGAAGGGTAGGCCACTCTTAAAGAGAGTTCCAGGGAGCCAAGGGCCTTCTGCCCCAGTAAGGGGGGAGCCCAGAGTTGGCACTGGTGAGGCCTCACCTGACCCCAAGGAAGTCCTGAGTAGTCAGGCAGCTGTCCAGATGCAAGGTGTTGCCCCTACACTGACAGAAGGGAGAGTGGAAGGAGGGTGTCTGCCACAGGAGGTGGTAGTCCCCCACTCTAGACAGCAAGAGGGGTGCCAGGACCCCAAAGTTGCCCCTAAAGCAGCTCAGCCACCTGTCAGTGGAGAGCTTAGGGTGTGGTTCTGGGTACTGGGTACTGACAGCTGTCAGTAGCCTCTGCTGGGTGCTAGCCTTCCTGGCAGCAATGTACTTGGCCTGGGAGGCAGACCCCAGGGCCAATAGCAAAGTAGGCCCCCTGACCCTATTGGTCATGGTGGGGTTGCTCAAGTGTTGGGTAACCTCTTTGGGTAAGCTAGGTGTTGCCCTAGCAAAGTTTGGAGTAGGGGAGGTGGGCACCTCACTACCCAAGTTGGCAGAGAGAAAGGAGGAAGACCCCCCTAAAGGGAAGTTTCAGTTTGAGTTGGGTCCTTTTACTGTTGGGATGGCTTCACTACCCAGAGGGAGTGACCCTGACAGGAGGGTGTAAGGCAGAGTAGGCCCTGCAAAGGGACAGCCAGTTTTCTTCACTGTCTTCCTCGCCTAACAAGCCAGGAAGACTCTCCCAGGGTTGGGCTGAGTCTCCTGGGCGTGTGGGCTGGGGGGGGGGGGGTTGTGTGAGAAAACAGGGCTGATTGCAGAGGCCCCATAACTTTTTGCCCCCATTTTCCTCTTTTTGCTGGTGTTTTCCTGACTTTGATGGTGCCCTGGGTACTGCTAACCAGTCCCAGGGCCTGTGCTCTGTGTAAAATGGATATGCAAATTAGGCTAATTATAATTGGCTAAGTTAACCTACCTATAAGTCCCTAGTATATGGTAGGGCATGTAGGTTTAGGGACCACAGCATAGGTGGTGCACACCTAGGTGCACTGCTGAGGTGCCCAGTGTCATTTTAAAAGCAAGCCTGCCTTGTTGGCTGCTTTTAAATTAAAGTTATATGCAAATTCGACTTTGGAATTAAAGGTACTTCCAAAGTCTTAAACTACCTTATTTTTACATATAAGTCACCCCTAAGGTGTGCCCTATGTGCCCCTAGGGCTGGGTGCCATGTAACTATAAGCAGGGACTTTATAAAAATAGATTTATAAGCCCTGGTGAGGTAAAAACAGCCAAATTCGTTTTTCCCTCATGGAAGTAAATGGCCTTCATAGGCTAGAATGGGCAGACTTTATTTTAAATTTTAAAGTCTCCTTAAATGTTACATACCAAGAATTTGGTATCAAATTGATTGTTGTAATAAATCCCACAACTTCCAGTTGTTGGATTTAATATAACTTGTTCAGGTAAAAAGTTTAGACTTAAGCCTAAAAAGTTGCCAATTTCAGCTCTGCATTGTTTTTACTGCTGTGCTCTGATTGGCCAGCCTGCAGCAGCTTCTGCCAGGCTGCCTTGATGAGGTGTGAAGTGGCCTGGCTTCACACAAAGGAATGTGCTTGGGGGAGAGAATCTCCCCTCAGCAGATGGTGAGGCAGGAAGGGGGAGGGCTGCCAAACTGGTTTTCAAAGGCAGAGAAGGACATCTGGAGCACCCAGCAACACCCCCACATCCTGCAACCCCAGACAACTAGGTGCCCCCTTGATTAGATTAGGAGAGGGCAGGAGAGGGGTGTGTTTATGATTTTTAGCCACACCAGTGGGTGGGCTCAGCCAGATGTAACCTCCAAAAATCAGATTCAGCCATGTTGGATTTTTAGAGACTGTTGCCTTTTGGGATGGATTTTTGCCACACTTCCCAGGAAGTGGTCATCACAGGGGGACGACCCTGTACCTGATTGGAGGACCAGGACCCCCCTGCTTTTCACCCAGGAGCAAGGATAAAACTGGCAGACCTGCCCCCACACCTCAGATCCCCACCAAATTTCAAGAAGAAAGAACTTAAGGAGAAGAAGGACTGCCCTGCTGGACCCCTGGCCTGCACCTGGAACCTGCACTCAGAAGGACTGCACCAGCTGCACACTTGGGCTTCACCACAAGAAGGACTTTGCCTGGCTTCAACTGGTTCAAGGAGGGACTCCCTGTTTGCTACAGGTGAAAAATTGCTAACCAGAGTCCCCTGCACCAACTCCTGAAGAAAGCGACCAGCTGACCACTGTCCAGTGGCCAAAAAGGAGTTTGCGCCAGGTGCATTCTGGGAGTTGAAGTCCGCACCCCCCTAGGACCATCACAGAACTTCTGGACCCTTGGGGTGAGCTGTGGACCCCAAAAGAACCTTAAAAGAACATCTGGGTGAAGCCCCAGAAGTTTGGGGAAGATTTGACAAATTTTGTAAAAAAGCTCCAGAGAGGGACCGACCCGCCGCGGAAATTCTAGCCGGCTTGCCTCAACCGCGACCCGGCCTGACTTCGTGGTTCATCCCGGTAAAGAAAAACATCCAAAAAAGAGACTAAGTCCGAAGGTAAAAGTCTCCACCGAGGAAACCCACATCGCGTATCCGGACAAGGGCTCCAGGAGGTCGGATTCAACTGGCAGGTTCGTCCCGGTGAAGAAAAACTTCAAAATAAAGACTAAGTCAGAAGGTAACTTTTTAACCGAGGCCTCCCGCGACCTGTAGCCGAGCAGGGCTCCATCGCGGTCGGCCTGAAAGTTTGACTTTGCCCCGGTCGAGGTGCAACCAGATGACCCGATTGGCGCTTTTTGTTTCTAAGCGCTAGAAAAGTAATAATTCTTTAAAAATTCATATCTCCGGTTCCCCTGAACCGATTTTAATCGTTTTTGTGTCATTTTAAAGATAAAAATATAAACTATTTTTATAAATTGGTTTTGGATTTTTAAACTGTTTCCTGTGTTTTATTTAATTACTGTTTTGTGATATTTGAATGCTTTACACTTTGTCTCCTAAGTTAAGCCTTGACGCTCGTTGCCAAGCTACCAAGGGTTGAGCTGGGATTAATTTACTGAGACCTAACTGTACCTAGGTGAAGGTTAGTGGCTTGTTGCTAGGTGTAGGTACATACCTGCCCTACCAATAACCCATTTTCCAACAAACAACACACGCAGGTTGGCAGATAAGTCTGTTATTTACTCAAATATCTGTAAAACCAAATTCCACGTTTTCCTATAAATCTCCACTTGTGGTGGTGCCAGCACAAATCCAGAACAATGGCCATGGCATGCATATGTAACAGAGTCAAGTCAATTAAAGGGGCACCTATTTATTAGACCAAGACAAAGCAATCAAAGTGGGTGTAACACACTGGGAACTGTGGACTGGCAGATTGTGACAATGGTGACTTCACAGAAATGATTCTCAAGTGGCACAGTGCGTCATTAGATGTCCATAAATGTGTTCCTTGATGTGGGAGTCTGTACCATGTCACTCAGCCACCAGTGGCAAGTAAATGATGACCCATGTCAACAGCCACTACAGTCAAAGATTGACCTTTCACTATCCCATTGCAGAGGATGATGCTTTACCCCCAGTGGACCTGCCTGTTGTAGATTTTACAGATGATATGGATGAGCAGCATTATTGCTGACACTCTCCTTAGGACTTCCTGCATTCTTTTCCAGACACCATCTGCAGTCACAGGGAGGACACAGCATTGCAGGGTCTCGACAGATACACCCACCTACCAACACATAGCACTGACTAGTCCTGCCACAGCCCTGGATTCTGAGAATACAGACATTACCTTTCAGAAGACAGTGGGAGCTGGCCCAGCAGGTGCAGGTGGGGAAGTTGACCACGTGGGCAGACTAGAGGGAGTGCAGAGTTGCCTCAGTCCAAATAAGGACAACTCTGCTGCCATCAGAGGCACCCACTCTCCTTTGTGTTCACTCCAGAGCTCCCTGGCCAACATAGCTGCTGTCCAGAGGCAGAGGCTTGAACAATTGCCCTCCCAAAGTGGCAGCAGCATGATTGATAACAGGGGCTATACAGAATGTCCTGGAGAACATGCAGCAGGATCTGGCCTCCCTCTGTGAAAACATGGCTGCCTACCACTGTGATGGAGCTGCTGTGTTGTGAAAAAAGCAGTTCCTACTTGGAGCAATGATGCCTTTTGCATTCCCACAAATGGCGGCTGCCGGGACCTTTGATTCCACATCTCTACCCCCTGATGTGCGTGTGCCCTCCTCAACTTCAACAACAGCACCAGCCATGGCACAAGAGGCACCACACACCTCAGAGGATGAAGATGTGAAAGGAACACCGTTCAAACGAAAAACCACCGGTAGCTACAGTCTGTGGCAAATGGACAGTATCATTTAGTTCTGTGCTTAAGATCATGCCAGTGTTGTGACAGCTAGCAATGTGCGTTCTTCACTCTACCACTGTTGACTTACATGCACGGACTGTCATTGTCTCAATCCCTATCTAATGTCAATTTGGAAACCTCCTCACTACTGCTCACCTCTCTTACACATGTCTCATGACATGTCCCTCACCTTTGGACTCTGACTGGACATTCGGTGGCATGGGATCTCTCATGAGTTCAGTGAACTGTACATTGTACATCATAGGAATCAAAACGTGCACATGTAAATAAATCACCATAATCACATGTGTTTTCAGTGATCTTTCAACTGTTATGAACACGCATTTTGTGAAGCTATGATAATGACCACAGAACCAAAGGAGACATGTGGCTTTTTGTCAGACACAAAGGCACACACTAGGACTCAAACATGATGAAAGGGACTGATAGCATTGTGGACTACAACCAACTTTCTGAGTCTTCAAAGCATGTACTATTTCCCTGAGGATTCTATCAGTACAACATTGATGTGACCAACACAATAGGCACATGTAAGAGTTTGAGAGGGGCAGCTGTTAGTGTGCCAGTATCCTTCCCCAAATGAGGTGCAGTGCAATGTGCTAAACATTTCAAGAATTATTGTTACAGACCTTAGCACTAGCAATTGATGTTGCATGATTACCTGTCTAAGAATTTGTATCCATACACAATCCAAGTGTCAGGAACTGCGCTGAAAAGTGTATTGAGTAGCTGATGTCATGCCGCTGCCAATCAGACAGGTACTTGGTCATAGGGGATACACGAGTCACACATGTAAATCAATACTGAATGCATACTCAAAGGCATTTGTCTAATGTGGCCAGTGCAGACATGATTACACCCAGACATTCAATCATCATGGACACCATAGAAAACTGATATGATTTATTAATACTAAAAACCCTATCCATTAAAAACATAAACTGCATATTAACCTACACTAAACTAACCTATACTAACTTATTTTAACTTATCCCTTTAGCTATCTATCCTACTCTAAACTTGTCTTAGACATGTAACGTCACACAATAAACATTGTTCCCCCGAACCCTTAAACCCTCCTTAAGAAACAATAGACGAGTGGGACAACATCAACTAAAGTTACACATAGACTGAATAAACCTATTGCCTACAACTTACATACTTTTTGGTACCTAACCTAACCTATGCCTACCCACCTAAAACACACTAAAACTATTTACAATGGAAACTAGGGGAAGGGAAGGTAGTGGGAAGCGGTCAGTGTCCACACACAGATTTTTCTAAGCTTCAACTTAATGTATATTAAAAGTTTGTAGTTACGAGCAGTGTCCTCCCACAGTTTGCCCAACCTTGCTTCGACCTCCGCCATGTCCGCATATCTGCCTCAAAGGTAGAACCAGTGGCAGCTGGTGGTGGCTGTTGCTGGGCTGCTGGTGTTGTCTGGCTGTGGATGTGTAGGGGGTGGGACCTGCTGAGGCACCCCTGACCCTCAGCGTTGAGGTCACACCTTCCTTGGTGCTGGTTCCAGTCTGTTTCACCTGTCTCCCATGTTGGAAGGCCTGCCAGGACCCTGATGCCTTCTTCCTTCGGTATCTCTTGGCCATCTTGCGGTGTCTGGACATCACAGATGTACCATAATCACTTGGCCCTCTTATCAAAGGCACGCTTTTGTGATGGAGTCGTATTTACTGCTAAAACATGAGGAGAACATGTCATTAAAAACTGCATTGAGTAGAAGAAGTACAAGCGTGCAATGGAAACAGCATCTTCAAATAATACATGTTGTCCACTAGAAATCCAACAACGTCAAGACCCAACTCTACACAAATCTGCCTACCAAGCTTCTACAGTATTTTGTTCATCACAGTTTTGCACACTAGGGCCCGGAGGGCCTAGCACCTCCTTGTACCACATTTTTGGATGCTAATGTGGCCCAACAAGGCCAAATTCCCTGTGTCATATTTACGAAGTGGCGCAATGCATGCATTGCACTACTTTGGAACCCCTAGTGCCACTTTATGCCTGCACCAGGCATTACGTATGCAAGGGGGGGGGGGCGTTCCCCCAGTAGGGGGCCTTTAAAAATGATTCAGGGGAATCTTAGAGATTCTACTGCCTAATTTTTTCGGCTCAATGGGCCCCTATGTACAGTTCAGGGTTAACATCAAAATATTGGTGCTAACCCTCAACAGTACATCAGTAGCGTAAACATTTTTTATGTTATTGCCCCCTAACCTGCATCATGGTGCATCGTATTTCATATGCAGCGCGCACATGGTGGTGGTATGGGGGCACTAAGGGGTGCAAGGAAAGTGGTGCTGCACTGGGTGCAGTACCACTTTTCTTAAATCTGGCACTATCTGTGCACAAGCTTGTTATATCTCCTAAATACCAGCTAAACACTCACCATGCACATCTCCTACACATGTGATGTGACCATGCCAGTTCACAATTATCATGATGGATAGACCATGTAGGTTCATCTGCACACATCTCGTTTGTTACAAGCCATAGACATGCCCCACATACATCTGGAGAAGAGCAGAAATCTCTATGTGTACTCAGCTGACAATTGGCCTTCTCAAAAAGCCTTTGGCACCGCCAGTGCTTCACTTCATTTCTAAAAAATAGTGAAGCACTGGTGGTGCAAGTGTCTCATTGATAACCCCTTTGGCGACCTCAAGATATGTACATACATTGTACCATGTCCAGAGTAAAGTGGAACAATGTGTGGTACACACTGCAGTAACATGTACTATGAAAAACATGTTGGCAACATCCATGGAATTCTAAAAGCCAGCACCTCTGACACATTTCTTGACTGACATCACTGTATTTGAGGGCATAATTACCTTTTCCTAAGGCCCGCAAATCCATTGCAGCACACGTTGGAACCTATGCATCATTCAACTCATTTTACACCCTCAACATAACATCAGACATGATGTTGATTCCCAAGGATAGATGACGGTGTCTTAATTAACACACATGCCATTTTAACTTAGCATAGCACACATCATACCCTCTCACACACAACCCTGAATCTACACGTGACATACAAGGTGTCACTTACTGGCTGCATTGGGGTCTTCAAAATGGGAAACCTCGTCAATAGTGTAGTGTGGAGGTCCACCTGCAAGACATGACAGAAAAACAACTTTTTGTGATTGTTTAACAAAGAAAAGCATGGACAACTGTTACACATTTCACTTGATTAGCTGAGATACCTAGTCAACTTAGTGTTAGGACTGACCAACTGCCATCTATAACATGTCAGTCAGACAGACATAGCTGACAAAAACATGCACAGATATGGGATGCATCCATACATACATGTTGCAGATACATATGTTGCGATTTATTGGGGACAGGAAACAGTCAATTGACAGAAGCTTAGTTCTTTGTAGGAAACTATATAAAAAATGGAGCACACACTCAGATGCTTGATTCTTTTTGACCCCATGCCACCACCACATAACTCCACCATGTGTGCCAAATTTAACATATGGCACACCATGACACCTGTCAGGACACTGACGCTGTAAACTATGACATTACAGTGGCAGTTAGCATGCTTTGCACCATACATGAAGGTGCAAAACCTGCTAAGTGAAATTAGGAATTTTGATAATAGTGGATTGTCATTTAAGCAACCTGCCTTACGCATGGATTCAAGTTGAATCCAAAAATGGCACAGTGGAACCAAGTAGATTTGCAGGCTCATTTTTCATGTGCCACCTACTTCAAGAATACACATCTTGAATTTTTCAGGCCTGGTGCAGAAATCATGTGGCACCAGACTTTAAAACTGCCGCACTTCTTGCTTTGCACAAATGTTGACACATGGGCCCATATTTACTAGGAAATGATGGAACTTGGCACTGCTCCAAATTTGGCAGCGCTGCACTCTGTTATTTTCAAAATTAAAGGACACGCCCTATTTAAGAGAATGCAGCGCATCCCTATGTACCTCCCTGCACCAGTGCTAAATTTGCTGGCAAGCACCAACGCCTCCACCCTTGCACCATGGTGCAAGGACAGCTGCTTTGAAGGGGTGATTGTGTTTGTGCAGGAAGGTGTCCCTTCTTAAATGGTGAATTGCTCCATCCATGTGTGCTGCAAAATGCACTATACATAGAAAGAGCAAAGAACAAGGAAAAATGAAAGCAGTTCTGCTCGTTGCACTGCTCCATTTCCACCCCTGAGGGTGGTGTTTGATTTTGGCACTGCCTCAGGTTTACACAATATCGTAAATCTGAGACAGCGCCACAATCCATAGGGCATGCAATGGGTGTTGCTGTGGGCATGCCACAGCAACACCCATTGCTTGCCCTGTCCACACAAAGTGCTGCATGTGAAGGGGCCGTATTTACAAGGTGGCGTTAAGCCACAAAAGGTGGCTTAACACATATTTTGAAAATATGGCCAGGGCATTGTGCCACTGGAGCATCACAAAAGTGATACTTTGGTGGTGATAGGGCCTTGTAAATATGGCTCTTTGTGTGGAAATACTTGTCTCCATCAAAAATGATGACACTGATGTTGCAGTAGGAGCCAATTAGTCCTTCCTACATATGTGTTCTTGTTGTGTCACTCTGCACATACATGACTCAAAGAACACACACCCCCATGACTACCAATACTGCAGTCTCATGTTTGTCATCACTTAAACATTACTTAGCACATTTTTACAGTTTAGAAGACCATGGTGGACATGTACTTTTGTGCCTGGGAAACATGAACCCTTGCACCATTGTACATGTGTGTACCATTTTTGGCATTTCAATATGTATATGTGATAAGCAAGGTACAAAGATAGGATTGTGCCAAATGTCTGCAACTGGTGCATTGCTCACCTCTCATGAATGCAGGTTGGTTGAGACACAAAACTTTCTGCCCTCACCCTTGTCATGACATGCTGCAGTTATCCTAATGTCCTACTGTCATGCACATACAAACGAGGATGTTGCTATGTAAAAGGGGTACTAACCAACTGGTCTGCCAACCTGAATCAATAGGTGATCCAGGAGAACTGTTTCATGGCAAGGAGGTCTGCCTACTGGTGCTTGAGCTGGTTGTCCGTGTGCTCCACTGAGAAGATGCAGCGAAGCTGGTAGAGCACTTGCCCCAGCGCAGCTTCCTTGCCTCTGTTGGGTAGCCCATGATGACATGGTCATCCATAGCCACCATGTTGGGGAGGTAAAGGCACACCAACCATATGAAACCTCCCAGTTCTTCACTACTCAACCTATGTGCCCTTCCCTTCCCTGACATCTTGTAGTTTTCCTACACTGCAAACCAACTACCTCAAACATACTAAAACTGTACCCTACCTAGCCCTCAATATCCCAACAAACTTATCTACCCTAAGACAGACACGCTACAATACTGACACAATAACAGGACAACAATGTAGAATAAATGTACACAATTTACAAAATGGACAAGACAAAGACGGGACTGAGCACAAAACACTCAAATTCCTACACCCCTCACAAGCACCACAAAACTTCTCTCAATCACAGACTGCAAGACTGTAAAGTAAAGGTGAACGTAAATTCACTTTTCAATGTGTGCAGCAAGGAAGACATATTACATCACTTCCTGGGTGTATGCATCACGTTTTCTGTTATGTGCCATTTTTTTGACGAATGAGGGCTATGCGTGCATTTTCCTATTAAGGCTGACAAGGCCTGTCGACTCAGATGAGACATGCAGCTCTGAGGTGTCATTTTTGGTACATGCAATGTTTGAAACACTATGGTATGCATCTTTTTTGACATATGACATCCATGTGTGGATTTTTCAATGAAAGCTGACAAGGCATGATGATTTAGATCATACGCGCATGGTGCGAGGCATCATTTTAGTGACTTGCGAGGTATGGAGAAGTAACTTATGCGTCATTTTTTTGACGCATGACATGCATACGTGGATTTTGGAAGGAAGGCTGACAGGGCACCCAGATTCACATTCCTAGATACAGGGGCTATGTATCTTTGTTGTTTGTATGGGATGGCAACATGTGCATGCAACTGTATTTCACTGTGTACCGGTAACATAGGAACGTTTGTAGGTGTGTGTGACGCATTGGAGTACTCATACTATTAGCAAATGTGCATGTTTGTGAAGTCTCTTTTCTACATGGGTGTCCTCCAGGGGTGGGCGAGGGTGGCAGGGGGTGTCCCTGGGGGCAGGGAAGGGCATCTCTGGACTCCTTCCATGGTCAGAGACCATGGAAGTGAGCCCACAGGTCCCTTAACGCCTGCCCTGGTCCAGGTGTTAAAAAACGGTGCACATCAGGCTGTGAGACGTTTTTTAAGGCCTGTCCCCTCCTGTGCGTCAAAATGACGCTGGAGTATAAATAAGGCGCACAGGCCTTAAAGTCATTTTTTGGGCGGGAACGCCTACCTTGCATGTTATTAACGGAAGGCAGTTTCCCACATCCAAACAATTGCGCACACGGAGGAATTTTGACGTCCGCGGGCTCGGGTGTCAAAGATAAAATATGGTGCACGATTTGCGCCGAATGTGCGTCAAAATGTTTGACCCACATTCGGCGCAAAAATAGAGTATAAATATGCGCCTTTGTTTCACAACACAGCATAAGATTGGATGGGCCATGTGTAATACATGTTCATGCATATGATACCCTTGACAAATCTTTAGCAAAGGACGCTGTTGACTAAGGCTAGGTTAAGATCCAGTAAGCCATCACAATGTGAGTAGAAGTATGTCCACACTCTGGAGCATTGTAAGGGCCAGACTTCATGATGCAAAGCAACACATGTAACATGTAGTTCTCCATGCATGCAAAATGTTGGAGATGGTGTGCTGACATGTGTCATTGTAGGTATGCATGTGACATGTTTGTCTGTGAAAAGATATATTTCATGCATTGTAAGTGATGCATGATACAGTGGTGTCTTTAAGGAGTAGACACATACCAATTCTCAATTGCAGCATGGATATATTTAGGCCATTGTCTCAAGGCTGTGTACTCATATCTGTGTTAACGTTTCCCAATGTGGGAACATTTGTACCGGTCATATAAGTTTGTAAGTAATCATATTTTCATATGTAAATTGTTCCATTTTGTCCATACGCAAATAGACGGCACCAAGCCTGGTCCATATAGGTGGGACATGTGTGAACAACATACACTTGGAATGTACAATGATTCTAACTTTGTTTTTATTGGCAGATTTACATATTTGCATACAATCTGTATGACAGGGCTGCTCTCAGGCTGTGATGGCACCCTCATAATCAGTTATCCAGTGTCACTTTGTATGCCCACATAGGATCATTGTTGCATGTATTGACATAGGTTGACTGTGATCACCTCAGCTCAGTTCACTCTGCACAAGGAGCAGGCCCCTGATGGTGTTAAGGGTCAATGTAGCCTCCTCTGGGGATTTGTGGGGCACTGGGTGGAGATCTGCCATCCTCATGATTGATCATCAGCACACGTACACCAGCACATTTGTGTTCACATGGCCAAGTATGCTTTGTTACCTTTGGGGTTCTGGATGTCAGGCTTGCCCTATCATATACTGGGGACTGGAAGCCTGTTTGTGTAGGACAGGGCTCATTATTTGTCATGGTTTTACACAACTTGGCATACATAGGTGAGATTATTCCTATGATGCTTGGTTAGGTCATTGATAGATTGTGTAACTGGATCATGTCTTTAGACCCAGGGTACTGATACTGTCATTTTTCACTATCTTCCGTCACACTTGTTTGTGCTGGCCAAGCACATACTTGTAGTCATTACCAATGTGACTGTAATATGTACTAACATACACATTCTCTGGGAATATGTGTCTGGTGTTACATGGAAACATTGTTGTGTTGCACAGTGAGTATTAGTCTATGGCCCTCATTCGGACCTTGGCGGGCGGCGGAGGCCGCCCGCCAAAGTCCCGCCGTCAAAATACCGTACCGCGGTCGCAAGACCGCGGCGGGTATTTTGACTTTTCCCCTGGGCTGGCGGGCGGCCTCCGAAAGGCCGCCCGCCAGCCCAGGGGAAAACGACCTTCCCACCATGAAGCCGGCTCGTAATCGAGCCAGCGGAGTGGGAAGGTGCGACGGGTGCTACTGCACCCGTCGTGTATTTCACTGTCTGCTATGCAGACAGTGAAATACTAGCGGGCCCTCTTACGGGGGCCCCTGCAGTGCCCATGCCATTGGCATGGGCACTGCAGGGGCCCCCAGGGGCCCCGCGACACCCCCTACCGCCATCCTGTTCCTGGCGGGCGAACCGCCAGGAACAGGATGGCGGTAGGGGGTGTCAGAATCCCCAAGGCGGCGCAGCAAGCTGCGCCGCCTTGGAGGATTCCAACGGGCAGCGGAAAACCGGCGGGAGACCGCCGGTTTTCCTGCACTGACCGCGGCCAAAGCGCCGCGGTCAGAATGCCCTGCGGGGCACCGCCGGGCTGTCGGCGGTGCTCCCGCCAACCGCGAGCCTGGCGGTCACAGACCGCCAGGCTCGTAATGAGGGCCTATGTGTGTTCCTTCAAACACATTGATGGTATATCTTGTCAAGTATGGTTCTAGTTCAACATTGCTGGCATAATTTCTGCTGATTCAATAACATTGTCTCTTCATTCATGCACAGCATACTAAGACCTGTATAATTTGTAGATGGGCACAGCTTCTTCTACAGGCTTTGTAATAGCATCCCTCCCATTTCCAAGCTGTGCTAGATCACATGATTGCACCCCCGCATCACAGAACACCGGCCACAGCCCTTGCGTAGTGTCCGAATGACCTCCACATGTTGGATCTCAAAGTGAGGTAAGGGAGTCTCTCAGCTGTCCTTCCACATAATTTATTCTACATGGGCACACACTCACATATGCATTCCACAACCTATGTCACATTCACCTTGAGTGTATTTTAGTAGTTTGATTACTCATGTAAACTATGAGTAGAGGAGGTGCCACATTCAACCTTTCTCACACATACAATTTGAGAGGGGTCTGTGACTTGTTTGGGCATTGCTTGACCGGCATGCACATTTCAAACTGGATTGGTTGTGTGACACAACTAGACATTTATTTGTTTTGGTCCCTGTATATCACTCTCTCTTGGTCAAACATGTGAGTGCCACTGAGAACTATATTTTAAGTTATCACATGTGATAGAGTCATTCAAACTTTGCTTTTGGCACCACCCATAGCTGGTGTATGCCCCCTTACATACATTATGCCTGTTACAGACATAATGTGCTGGAAGGTGTTACAGAGTGGGTCAATGCATGCATTCTACACAATCCTACACAGTCAATCAATGGCATCCATTTGCTTGACACTATTGCACCTACTCTACACCATGGATGGCTGTATTTTGAATACAGCGCAACCATGGTGGCAGTAGTGGTGCACTAAAGGGTGCAGGTAAAGTGGCAATGCTTTAGATGCTGTGCCAATTTCTGACATGTACCCCTTAGTCCCTCCACTTTCGGCCTGCAGAAGAGTGATTTTATGGAAATTCCTACCTATTTTGTGTGTTGTGTGCCATGTAACAGGTCTAGCATCCTGTGTGTTGCATGTGAATCCCACCCCTTCGCACTTGAAATATCTCCCTTGCACAAAGTGCTATTGTTGCCAATTGCTGGTTGGCATACGTATGTGTTGGAGGATCATGTGCAGAGTGTGGCACAATTGTATGGGATGTATTGTGATGTATGCAAGAGTTTTCAGACACCTGTGGGACAGGACAGGTCATAGGGGGTGATTCTGACCGCGGCGGACGGCGGTCGCCGCCCGCCACGCGGTTCCCGCCGAAAGACCGCTCCGCGGTCAAAAGACCGCGGCAGTCATTCAGGCTTTCTCACTGGGATGGCGGGCGACCGCCGAAAGTCCGCCCGCCAGCCCAGCGGGAAACACCCTTCCCACGAGGACGCCGGCTCAGAATTGAGCCGGCGGTGTGGGAAGGTGCGACGGGTGCAGTTGCACCCGTCGCGAATTTCAGTGTCTGCTAGGCAGACACTGAAATTGTTTTTGGGGCCCTCTTACGGGGGCCCCTGCAGTGCCCATGCCATTGGCATGGGCACTGCAGGGGCCCACAGGGGCCCCGCAGCACCCCCTACCACCATCCTGTTCCCGGCGGGAGAACCGCCAGGAACTGGATGGCGGTAGGGGGTGTCAGAATCCCCATGGCGGCGGAGCGCGCTCCGCCGCCATGGAGGATTCTCAAGGGCAGCGGAAAGTCGGCGGGACACCGCCGACTTTCCGTTTCTGGCCGCGGCTGAACCGCCGCGGTCAGAATGCCCAGCGGTGCACCACCAGCCTGTTGGCGGTGCTACCGCCGACCTCCGCCATGGCGGTAATTACCGCCAGGGTCAGAATGACCCCCATAGTGTGTTTTTCTGCACTGCCCTGCATCACCAGTCCAGCCCTGCTAAGTTCTATGTTTCCTCATTCATATGCATTTCAAAACTCTACCAGCACATTGTCAATAGTTCAGCTGCCACAGTCCACTGTTGGTACCCTTGTATCATAGTGAGGAGATGTGGGATTTCCAGGTATGATTATTGGTGTACTGTGAGGTGTTCATTCCTGTGCATGATCTTTCATTGATGGTGATGTTGTGTTTCAATGTGTGCTGCACTATGCACCGCACAAGAGAAAGGTGAACACAGTGAGTATATCTGGTATGTTTTGGTGATATGTAGATGGTGATAGAGGCACTCGAGTGGCAATTGATATAAATGCTGCATGAGGTTTCTACAGCATGGTAAATGTGGGGCAGTGCCAATTTGTGTGTTGTCAGACGGTGGCATGGCCGATGCAATTCATGTAGCTGAGCTAATCCTTGGGAAGTGTTATGTGTGAAGGATCTGTATTTTGTTGTCAACCTGTGGACACATGGCTTGAGGGCAGCTTTTGCATGCAAAGGGGACATAGCTCCACCTGTCCATCATGTAAAGTGGCAGACAGGTGACACCAGGAACTTGTACATATAGGCGTATGTGAGGGAAATGTGCACTGAATGTCGTGTGTTGTGGCATGTGGCATTTGTATTGTTGTCTAAATATCTGTGTTTCCCTGTCCATGTGTGTTTAGTGTGGTTTATACATTGTATGTACCACAAGTTTGGTGTGTTGTTTGTGTTTTGATTTGTATACTGGCTTACTTACAAGTAGGTCAATGCCATATTTTCCATCCTGGAATTGTTGGTTGATATTTGAGTGTCTGAAGATGCTGGGATATTTTGCTAGGATGTTGGATAAAATTCCACGGTGGTCCACAATGGCCTGCACATTGATAGAGTGGGTATGTTTACAGTCCCTGTAGAGGTGTTCGATTGCAGCTGGAGAGACAAGTGGACATGGGTGTAGTCCATTGCACCCAGCACATGCGGAAATCCAGCAATTTGATAGAATCCTTGCTTGGTCTTCTGCTGTAGTTGCTTGGTGTTGGGGAACCGGATATCGTGGGGTGAGAGGCAAATGGTGGCATGCAGGACCAATGTAAGGAAGGCAGAATGGGATGGTTGTGATATCCCACCCACTTCTGCAGCAGTGGTCTGGAATGATCCTGAGGCCAGCATGTGTAGGACAGCCAGGAGTCTGATCATAGTTGGTTTGGTTGTGTGACTTTCCACTCTTGCTGTGATGTCAGGCGCAATGTGCTGGACTAAGCGTACAATGGACTCCCAGTTCAGAAAGCAGAGTCTGATCACCTCTTCTTCCCTAAGGCCAAGGGAGGACGCCTGTTGGTGAAATACCCTTTGTTTCCTTCTGCACTGCCTACTTGGCTGCTGTGGTGGTTTAGGTTGCTGCAGTGGTGCGGACTTAGCGCCATTTTTTGGACTCGTCCTATACCTGCTTTGCTTTTCGGTCAGCTTGTATATGCGGCACTAGAGGCCTCACATCATTTTTTGGGATGGAACGCCTACCTTTCATATCATTGTTTTAAAACTGCGCAAGGTGAGGTGGCGCTCCTAAAAAATTACACTAATTCAGAACTTTTATCTTTAGTGTGCTCTAGCAACAAAATATAAATATGACACTTGGTTATCACCACTTTTATGTAAAAAAAAATGGCGCAAAGGCGGCGCTAACCTTTCTTAAATCTGGGCCTTAATCTTTAAAAATGTAGTTCTCTGGTTCTCTTTATTGGAATTTTGTCTTTTTGGTGTCATTTTAAAGATAAAAATGTAATCTATTTTATGAATTGGAGTTGGATTTGTATTGTGTTTTGTGTTTTACTTATTGATTGTTTTGTGAGTTTTAAATGCTTTACACATCTATCTACTAAGTTAAGCCTAACTGCTCGTTGCCAAGATACCAAGGGTTGAGCTAGGATTAATTTAGACCCTCACTGAACCTATTGGGCATTTGTGGCATATTGTGGCATTTGTGGCATATTGTTAAGTGTAGGTACTTACCTGCCCTTACCAATAATTCACTTTCCAACATGAGTCAAGGCCAAAATTGGAAAACAAGTAAAGAAATGTGCCCTTGCTTACAGTGGAAGGAATGTTCATGAAAGGCAGATAATTAGAAAAGGGTTAGGGGTCCAATCTGATCTAAATGTCCCTAATGTTGTCCTGAAAGCAATCTGACAGGTTATTACACAGCTATATGGAGGCTAAAACAGTTTAAATGCCAGCCTTAGTTAGGGAGAATTCCATTACAATTTTGAGGAGTTCTCAGGAAGAGGTGGAGCTATTCTTTATCTGTTCTGACAAATAATTGAATCAGGCTCAGCGTGTATGCCTATGGTAATTATTGTGTCCACTCCCCTTTGCTACTACTAAATTTACATCAAAATGGATGCCTAGTTTTGTGCTTATTTGTACACTTGTACCTTTGTGAGTTGCATTTAAGAGTATTTGAAATAGTATCAAGGGTCCACTCTACATGTACACATGTGCCTTTGTGAATTTTCCATCATATGTCAAAAAATTGTTATAAACAATACACATACTAAATATCTTTGAAGGCCATAGCTTCATCATTAATTGTTATTTAATCAACAAAATATTTGTGGATGACAGAAAAGTCTCTTTACTTAATTTACCGCAATATGAGTTGGGAGGAAATATATGCAGAGACACCAGGTGGCCAGACGTCTGTCCAGAGTCACTGGACTTATTTTCTTTAATTATAATTTAAACCACACAGATAGACAATAAATATGTGAACCTCGATTTGCTGGGTGGAATTTCAAATTGAATCACAATTTTTGTTGGGTTTACCTTAATAATTTACCAACTGCTCTGAGCAGGTGGTAGGATAAATGTGGAACTGTGAAGGGGATGAAGAGGTCTGGCACCAATACCTGTCTTACCTGTGTTGTCTGCTTACATTATTTGCAATTTATAATGTTTTAAAACATTCGTATTTAATGAACATTATTTAACATTTTCTCTGTGCTGAAATATACTTTTCATAGGATTTTGGAAATTGTTTGATTTTTTTAATGTTTTTATAATTTTATAGCTTCACATTTCTTGCTTTTTGACTTTTGTATGTGGAAGCACAAAAGAGATAAAGCTTGATTGTTTCATTTCCATATTTAATTATTTATTAGGAGTTCGGTAGAGCTGACCATGTGTTCCTCAAAATACTTTAGAAAGCGATGTGAAAGAATGGGGGAGTAAGAGTCCAGTACATAATGCCGGGTCCTGTCCAATATTCTTCCGTCAATGCTTCTGGAAGTTTGGGTTAATATAATTTAAAGCACATCTTGCAAGACTGAGTTTAGACTCATAGCCTGATTTGTATCTTTGTGGAATTGGTTGCACCATTGTTTTTCCATGGGATAATCCATCTGCTGAATGCAACAAGTGGGTGAACATGAAATGTACATTCAATGTCACCTCTGAACTTAAAACATGTCATAGATGTATTAATGTCACATTTTCCCTTGTCTAGTGCATTTTCTATTAATCATTAGATGTCATTTAACTCAAAAGTGTATTTTTCAAGTGCAATGCATATATGTTTATCATTACCACTTATACTTTTAAATATACAAACCTGCATTCACAAGTTACAAAAATATAAACATGTTTAATTTTGATCTAAGTGTCCCTTATCATGATGAAGGCCTGTTCCAAAACTAACATACCCATTACAAATGATCATCATTTATGTATGCACTACACAAATGTGTCAAAAATAAAACCTGTTTTGGTCACTGTCACAAATGAAATTAAGTTCATGTTACTCACATTTACATTAATAGCATTGTCATTAAATGAATTACTATTCACAGAAAAATAATGTCAGAACAACTTTGTGAAAAGACGTTAATTTATAAAAAAACTGAGATACTTCTCGCAGAAATAATGTTTTCATTTAATTAAAAAATAGTTGTCCATAAAATACCTACATCCACAATGTTGGCTTCTGGGCCAGAACTTGCCTCCTAATTACACTTCCAAGGACATCAACCTCAGTACGGAACAACTAGTGGGTAGAGCAGGAATCTCAATGATCTTTCTTTGGATGGGTGTGTTTCGGAGTGGTATGCGGTAAATGTGGGTGGAAGGGAAGAGGTAGTAGAGGATGGGGTTTGGGAGGTAGAGGTAGCTGGAGTGTGTGTTGTGTGTGTGTGTGTGTCTGTTTTGCCAGGGCATGTTGGTCTGGTGTTTGGGTGTGTGTTTCTTTGAAAGTGTGCAGTGTTCGGGTGAGGGTGTGTGTTTGGTGAGTGTTAGTGGGTCTGTGTGCTTTTCTGTTAGTTGTTGATGTGGGTGTGGTGTGTATGTCTGGATATAGTGGAGATGCAGGTGTGTCTGGTGTATGTTTGGATGTATGTGTGTTTTTTTTGGTGTACCTTGGTGATTGTGAGCATGTTGCTTTGGTGGGTGTTGTGTTATGTGTAGGGATGTGTGACTATGTGTTTGAATGAGTATTATGTTTAGGTAGAGGTTGTGGTGGTTATGGGTGTGCTGGTGGTTGTGGGTGTGGTGGTGGTTGTGGTTGTAGCAGTGCTTTTGGTACATTTGGTTGTGGGTGTGGTTGCTGTGGTTATGGGTGTGGTTGTTGCGTTACAGGTGTGGTGGTGATGCTTGTGAGTGTGGTGGTAGGTGTGGTGTCTGTGGGTGTAGTGTCAGTAGTGTGTGTCTGTTGGATGAGTGTATGGTAGTGTTTCGTATTGTTTTGTGTTCATGCATGGGTGTAGGTGTGCTGCTTTTGTCTGTTAAAGTGGGTGTGTGAAAGAAGGTGAGTGTACTTGGGGTTCGCGGTCACAAAGCAATCCTACATCGCACTGCGAGCCGCAATTGGGAAGGGAACACCCCTTCCTAATTGTGAGTCACAAACCCGTTTTGCGATTCGGTAACAATGTTACTGAATCGCAAAACTGGGTTTGTGCATCGGAAGTGCTTTTTGCACGTCGCAAACACCAAATTCGCTGTTTGTGAGGTGCAAAAAGCACGTACATGTGGCCCTAAACCCCTGTTGTTATTCACAATCACTGTCTGGCTTACAGAGACGCTGTATAACAGGATAATGGCCTCTTCACTGAGCACAAATGGGGGACAGAGGCAGCCGGAGGTGTCTGTGGCAAACAAGATACTAACCCGTTAGGGGGGTGGGTTTGGTCAACTTGGGGGTGGCAAGAGGGAGGGTTGAGATGGGAACCTGGGTGGCAGACAAGGATGCAGATGGAACAGGTCCTGTAGGGTTTGCTGCCACTAGGAACTAGCCACTTGTAGAGGTGTCTAAAGATGATGATGAGCTGGTGACTTCCCTGCCAGTCCCCTCACCCTCCATTCTACTGTGTCCTTCAGTGTCCAATGATTCTCACCGGCACACTGTGGCCAGCTGCTTTCCCACCTTCCTGGTCAATGTTTCCTTCACCTGCTCATGATGATGCTCAAAAGAAACATCAAAAATTTGCATTATGTCTGTGAAAATCCAAATGCTCACAAGGTTATTTTACAAAAAGGTTCCTATATACAAATTTTCACCTACGTAGCTACACTTTACCATTACCTCATGCATGTAGGAAACAGAATATGGACCATTTGCTCATAGTTTTTTAAATTATCATCATTAGTCCCATTTAATTTTATATCATATCTCTTAAAAACTTTGAATTTCTCATGGAATTATTCAACACCTGTTGGAAAATGGGTTATTGGTAAGGGCAGGTAGGTACCTACACTTAGCAATAGGCCACTAACCTCCACTTAGGTCCTGTTAGGTCTCAGTAAATTAAACCCAGCTCAACCCTTGGTAGCTTGGCAACGAGCGTCAAGGCTTAACTTAGGAGATAGAGTGTAAAGCATTCGAATATCAAAAAAACAGTAACTAAATAAAACACAGGAAACAGTTTAAAAATCCAAAACCAATTAATGAAAATAGATTATATTTTTATCTTTAAAATGACACAAAAACGAATAAAATCGGATAAGGGGAACCGGAGATATGCATTTTTAAAGAATTATTGTTTATTTAGCACCTAGAAACAAAAAGCGCCAATCAGGTCATTTGTTTGCACCTCGACCGGGGCAAAGTCAAAGTTTCAGGCCAACCACGATGGAGCCCTGCTCGGCTACAGCCCGTGGGAGGCCTCGGTTAAAAGTTTACCTTCACACTTAGGCCCTCATTACAACATTGGCAGTGCACGGGCCATATTTATACTTTTTGCGCCGGTGCAGTTTTGCGTCAAAAAATTTACCGCCGGCTGACGCCATTTCGTTGCGCCGTGCGGGCGTCATATTTATACTTTGACGCACGCCTGCGCAATCAACAGGTGGGTGTCATTATTTTTGCCGCACTGCAGAGTCGAGTCGTAAAGGAAAACGACGTTAACGCGGCAGAAATGACTGTGGGTCGATTTACGACACCACAACCCGGATATGCGCCGTTTTTTAACGCAATAGCATCAAAAAAACCTGCAAACACTGCCAGTTCACCAGAGGAGAGCCAAAATGGATCCCAGATGCCACTACAGACCCCAGGAAGATGACAGCAGACTAGGAATCAGCCAGGATGATCCATACAAGAACCAGGACACTTATAGAAAGAAAAGAAAGTGTCGCTTCAGTGCAGAGGAGCAGGAAATCCTGGTTAAAGAGGTGACGGAACACCAGCACCAACTGTTTATCACCTCAAAGTTGCCAATCAGTAGGAGAGAGGCCATATGGCAACAAATTGTTGACGAGATTAACAGTGTGGCTGAAGTACGCAGAACAGTCACCGAGTGTAAGAAACGCTGGCATGACTGCAAACGCAGGACCAAGGAAAAGCTGGCCAGGAACAGGAAGGCAGCACTGCAGACTGGAGGGGGGAGTCCAGCACACCAGGAGGCCCTGGACCACATGGAGGAGATGGTCGCAGCTGTCATCCCTGAGGAGATCGTCACAGGGATTCAAGGACAGGACAGCGCAGACTACCACGAGACAACGCACATGCAGGGTAAGTCGCATGGGGATATATAATGCAATAATGTCAACTGTAAGCAGGGGGGGAAATACCTACTACACATTGCATGTAAGTCATCATATACATGGAGTGGCATCGGTAAAGGGGCACGGCAGGGGGGCATGGCCTGCACAAAGATAAGCTGGGGCACAACATTACACTACACCAACAACAGTCCCATGGGGGCATGCTGTCATGCCAATGATGGAGCAAAGGGAAAGCCTCGACAGGAGGGAAGGCCACTACGTCAAACTTACATCCTGGCACTCGTCAGCCAACATATCTCCTACATTAACTAGGGCCCTATTAGCACTCCTCTAGTCAAACCGACAACTGCAATGTAACTGCAACAACAGTTGCCACTACCACCTCTGATCTGTGTGCAGCTCAAGTAGCCAATGGCAGTAACCTCCCCATGGAACATACATACCTAAATTAGGGGGTGAGGATGACATCTGCAACAATCTCCTGAAACAAGACAAAGGCCCCAGTACACTCATATGTCAATGCCCATAGGTGTCACAAACATCAGCCAATGTAAACAACAATAGGAGTGACACAGCACTAAGGACACACCCATGCTGCATATGTCAGGGTCCATCCCGTGCCTGGCTAACAAGGCAACATCACAAATGTCATACTGCTCAGACAACAGCATTGAGGAGGGGACACATGGAACTGGTCACTGAAATATACCTGCACAGTCAGAGAACAAAATAAGACACTGATAAGACTATCAGGGCAATCCAATGTAACACACATTACCCAACATCAGCAGGACACATCAACAATGTCAACATCCATATCACATCATAACATTACCATGCATAGGATATGCTACATGTCAAGTAAAATTAAGTCGATGTGAAAGATCAGGGATTAGGGCAGGTCCTGATAGTTAAGTGTGCTGCCAGGGCCATCAGAACCCCTACAGCCAGTGAAAGGTCTCACCATGAGAATGGATATACACGGAGGGTCGAGTAGGACAAAAAGGTGGCTATTCTCTATTTGGCATAAACCAACACCTAGAGGCAAAGAGGCTGACAAGTCTGATAACTCAATAACATACATGTGACACACAGGTGGACCATAGGCCTGAACCAATGCCCATCTGAAGGACTGCAGATATTAATACAAAACAAGATCACAAAGTGAATTCATCAAAAGGCAGGCACGTCACGTCAAAATTGTCACAACACAGACACACTAATTGTACCCTGTTTCATTGCAGAGGAAGATGGATCTCCTGCCGATATGCCTGTCCCAGATTTCCCTGATGACATGGAAGATGAGCCGATAAACATTCCCCAGGAGACCATCCAAAAGGTCCTTGAAAGCCTCCAGACCCCACCTTCACTCACAAGGAGGAGCACAGAACAAGCAGCCATCGCAGAGGATCCACCCACCACCCCAATTGTAAGACCTGCCAGCTCCAATACAGCTGAGGACTCAGACGACACTGGAACCAGCTTTGAGAGAACTGTACTTGGAGTACAGCGGGAGCTGGCCAAGGAGGTGCGGGTGGGGATGCAAAATATAGCAGCCAGCCTTGAGGGGGTGCGCTCGTGCATGATGTCATCTGCAGATCAGGCAGCAGCTATGCAAGCCCTAACATCCAAACTGCAAGGACTACAAGAAACTGTCAAGGAATTCACCACTGCAGTAAGGGAGTTGCCACAACACCTCGCACCCCAAACCTTCCACTGCATGCACGAATGCAATCATCACTCCCTCAGGGCCGACCTGGCTGCCTACCATTGTGATGTGGCTGCTATTCTCAGGAACCAGCAGATCCTCCTTGCTGCAGTACTGCCCTTAAGACCTTCACAGGGAGCAGCGACCGGGATGTCTGACTCCACGTCTTCTAACACTGAGGTGTGTGTTGCCCCTTCACAACCAACAACAAGAAGGACGAAGCAGGCAACACACACATCAGAAGAAGAAGACATGGAACAGATCACATTCACACGGAAGAGTACCCGAAAGAACTAGATCCTGCACCATGGCCTACTTTGACCAAGGTCCAACGTTTTGTCAAATGCCAGTCTTACAACAACTATACTCAATGACTGTTCTGCTAACCACTGTATAACTTGTCAGCATGCCCAGTTAATGTCTCTCTCCTACTAATTGGCAAATCCTGTCCCTCTGCACTGTCTGTAACATAACCCCAGCATGTCAGTAGCATTACCTATACCCCTTCTGTAAGATCACCATGTAAGATTTCACTAGAACGGACTCAGCAAACATGGACAATGTACATATTGCACTACAGCACCTATCAATAAATAGCACTTGCACAACAAATGTGTCTCTGTGTAATTTGACACATCAACTGTGCAGTAGATAACACAAATGTGCCTGTGTGCCAATCATGTAGCTTGTCAATACAACTGTCCTGACATCATGTAGTCAGAACCATCTGCACAGTGGCCAGGATTGCATCATAGCCTGCCCATCCTGAGGAGAATAACTGATGAAGTGAAAAACCACATACCATCATGCTGTGTTGGACAGAATAATGCTTCCTCAAGAGATGTCAAAGTCAACTAATAGTGGCTGATAAATGTTGTCACCATGCAATACTAACACATTGAACTGTGCAGTCTAATCTAAGCAAACACTACAAAACACAGCATGAATCAATCTTTCTGAGTTAACATCCAAATAGGTAATCATGCTGAATATTAACACAAATGATCTATGTCAGTTATGAATACAAGAAGACAAGAGTGTTAACAAGAACTCATCTTCGAAGGTGTCCCTGAACATCACACTGCAGTCAGACCTAAAACTGTCCCCACAATACCAAGTCTGGAAGCACACTTTGTGACGTAGAAAACATACTCATCGACAAAAATCCTTTGTGATCCATGTCAACTCCGATCGGTGGTTCTAACAAATGGTGGATTCTTACCAAGGTAGCACTGGGGTAGCTGCCATTTTACACCTCAGTTTGTATTTGTTTGTAGCATAGGACACAAATGTCATAGAACAACAATCAACTACACTGATGCCAAGGCCATGATCAAGTAGCAGTTAACACATAATGTAAAGGGTTATCTATATATTTATTCAAAACTAATCACACCAGAGGCAACTAAGGGAAAAGTCATACCTACCCTAATCTAACCTGACTACTCATTACCCACAACTGTCCCTAACTAACCTTAGCTAAACTTACTCTTCACATATAACGAATTGTTCTAAACATCAACCCCCCACCCACCATTATGAGACAGGACACATGGAGGACAACACATACTAACCTACACACATACTATACTATCCTAAACAATCATATATTTTTTTGTTTTTTTTGTTCATATTTTTTTTTAAATGTTGTATTTTTTTTTTTTTAAACACACAGGAACCCCAACATTGCCAACACACATAATAAGGAAAAGTAGAAAGAATCAGGACCCCCCACCCCCCTCCCTAACACTAACTAAACTAACAACCTATACTAACCTAACACTAATCCCCCAAGCCAACTAATCATGAGAACAAGGAAAGAGGAGGGAGAGGAGGGAATTATGTCCATAGAAAAAATATATTCCTAGAGGTTGGCCCTCCGGAGGGTCCACCTGACCGATTTGACCCGCTTCTTGATGTAGCTGACATCCTGGCTAAGATCGTTCACCTTCTTTAGAACTCAGTCCATCTTATGTTCCAAAGCCAGGAATGCCGCAGGGTCGATTGTTGGTGCTGGTGCCGTTTGTGTCCCGGCTGAGGTCCTCTGTGGCCATGTGGAGCCTAGCCCACTGGACTGCCCTGCAGCTGTCACACTGCTGGGGCCTGGGTGTGCTGCAGATGTAGGGACAACTGTCCCCGCTGTGGGTGGGGCCACCTGGGGAGAACCGGTGGTTGTGGTGGTGGTGGCTGTAGTGGGCAACCTTGGGCCACCCTGCGGTGAAGCCCACCATGTTCCGGAGGCCCGATCAGACTGGTATGTACGGGCCATCCTTCGGAACCCCGACTGCACCTGTAGGATGTGTCTGTATCTCATGGCCTGCCTCTCAAATTCATGCTTCTGGGCGGTTGTCATGTTTGCAGCTGTGAAGACAAAGGGCAACTATTTACCATAGGAACTGCATTGTGTGGAATAGCACAAGTGGTCAATCTGACAATACATCTACTGTACTTGTAACAGCTCATATCACCATACAGATCATTGAAAGTCTCAGAGGAAGTAAATGGAAACCCTGCCTGCAAAGGTCATCTCACACATAGCACATATAAAATCTACATGATGGGTAACAACTGGCAATAACTTGTCATCAAAGTACTGACAGTTGTCAGCTAACAATCATGATGCACCTCCTCCGCCTATTGCCTCGACTACATATGTCAGTGTATGTGATGATAATCACAAACCTCAAGGTCTGCGATTTGTAATGGGATTTGCTAGTACAGTACTCATGTGCCATACCTGAGTGTGTACACTAGGTTCAAAACTAATTTTCAAATAGTCACAAGTATGTGTAACATACTGGTTGCTTCAGTCCTAGGTACCCTATTCACAAACCCATGTCTGTGTTTGAGGGGGGGGGAGAACAACAAACAATTCCAAACTACATGCACACCCAGGAGTGTATAAAAAGCTCAACATGTGTTTGGCTCTACACACACACCACCAGTAAGGGCTATCAACAAATTGGAGTCAGCTGAACCTTGTCCTATCCAAGGCCCACATATGTCCGAATGTACTGACCTAGATCAACATCACATACTTCCAGTGAGGCATAATTTGCAACAGACACAGAGGAGCAAGAACACCCATGATCATGAATAGCATGCACACCTAGGCTTTTGCACTCTAGTTCCACACACTTGTAGTACAACTTGTGGAAGTACATGCTCCCAGAAGGTTCAACCTACAGTGTACTCAGTACATCGGTTAATAGGGAAGCAGCAGTCTTCAGAAAAGCCATTTTCAGAAGCTATCTGGGAGAATGTCAGTCTGACATGCAGACTCAGTCCGAGACGAGTCCCAGTGCAACTCTTATTGTAACTAGTGTATTCCACATGACTCACCCCAGTTCTCATAGCGGGCTCTACAGGAATGGCCTACAAACCCAAGATCAGACAAATGGATAAGCATTGGTCAACTCAAAATATTCTAAGAACTGAATTCCCACTAATGGAACAAGACTAATGATTGGGCAGCGCATCACACCTTGCAATGTGTTAAACACACAGGAGTCCATCACACATCACCAGCAAACACAAAACATAACACACATGTCAACACTCACTGTAAGTGTCGGGGTCCTCAAAACGAGCCACCTCTCCCACTGTGTACGGTGCAGGTCCATCTGTAAAGCATGGAAGGAAGAATATGCTCAGAATCAGTGCAGTGACAAACAATTTCAAATAAAAATACAATGTGTAAGCTGACATGAGTAATGAAACACTTTCAGACATGCTCATACTGCATGGAATATTTCATGGCCAACATTTACATAGGATGGGTCTCCTGCTACAGTTACACACACTTCTACACACATGCAGTGGCCCTGACTGTCATGTGGTGGCAAACATGCACCTCCATTAGTGAGCAGCAAGAATATTGGTGTGTATTCGTCTCATCATGTGCATCCAAGAGAGACATCCAAAGGCTGGTTACTTGAGGACTGCATGACCTGTCAAACAGCCTATGTGGTCATGACACATTTGTGACAGATAGGTACATGGTACAGAGGGGCAGGGACTTTGGCAATACCTCATGTTGTAAACGTTTCATAAATTGATGTGTCCCAACAATGGTGATTGGCACCAAACATAGATGTTTGTACCCTAGTCCATACCTTTGGACTGCCATCCCTAATCGGATTTTGGCACAAGAAACAAAAAATACCTGTCTAAGATGTTAGCTGAGGGCACCTGACTCCTTTCCAAATATGGTTCATGTTCAGATCTGGCATGTATCAATAAAATATGAAGGAGCACAGTAATCCCTAACAGGCATAGCACTTCTGTGAACACTTTCCTTACCCACTCACCAGACACACATGAGACATATGTCTGGGCCACATTGCTATCATCAATTGACGTGAAGGCAGCACTCATTTTCTGCATCATGTAGGGTTTCCAATGTCAGTCTAGCTATAGCCTCTACATATGTAGGTATGATGTTAGTACATCCATACTTCACTGGCAATTGTGACCTGTAGAGTCCTGATTGCCTCATTGATGTTTCGCTTGTCTGACACAAAGGCGGCACTAAATTACATTCAGCAACAAGCAACCTGTAAGTGTGCAAAACATGAGCTGCCTGACTGCTAGCATTTGTCATCCTTCACATAGTGCATCAATTACCCTGTATGTTTCTTCAGCATTACACACAGTCAGCTACTTATCTGGCAGATTGTGTACCAATCATCTCATGTCACTACACAGCTTTTAAATGCGCACATTTACATGATCTGTACTCACCAACATGGCCACCAATCATGATTCCCAGGTGGTCCAGGAGATCTTGCTCCCTGGAGATCAGGTCAGCCCAGCTGTGCTTCAGCTGGTGCTCATTGCGTTGGCTCCCATACAGACGCACCAAGTGATGGCGCACCTTCCCCCACTGGACTTTTCGGCCCTCAGTGTGATACCCCTGTATCACCCTACTCCCAGCCTCCAGCATCAGTGGGAGGAAATGGCACACCAGCCATATGAACCCCCCCTATTCCTCCTCACCCATCCTGGAAAGACGTGTCCTACCCGACATTTATGCACAGAAAATGGGAAAATGTAGTGGTAAAAAAAGAAGAAAGGGGAAAATGGGGAAAGTTGGAGTAAGGAAATACAAAGCAAACTTAACAAATAGAAGAGCCCAACTATCCCCTATATAACAGTACCCACAACAGACTCCCACAGACAATAAGTACAACACTGGACTGGACAAATGTAAACAACACACACTCAGACAGTATTCTAAAACAATATTTAAATGACAAAACAACAAGTAAGATGGCACTCTGGACACAAAAGCACAAAATCACAGGACAACACTCTGCACACAGCCACACAGTCTAAAATAATCACAGACTGCAAAGTGAAAGTGCAAATAATGCTGAATCCAAATATTTTTAATAATTGGTAAATAATATTTGGTTGCGGCATAATTTACACTTCCAGAGCTGAAAATTAAGCCTCATCCAAATATTATTTACCTATTATTAAAAATATTTTGATTCAGCATTATTTGCACTCCTGAGCATCAAAAAATATGACGCACAAGCTGTATGTGTGAAAATATGACGCATAATGAAAAATATGTATTTTATATGTCCAAATGAGTCATGAAAATTTCCTTTACCAAACGGTGCTAAATGATAAATACTGGGGTTAGCGAAAGCAAATGTGCCTTACAGGCTGTATGGAAGGTATTCACAGTGCAATAGTAATGATTGGCCAAAATGGAGATTACTCATAATTGCGCACACATGTAGATAATTGCTGATTGCGACTTTCTAAATATGAAAGAGCTAACAGGAAGTCTTTATTAGCTAATTTGTGAGCACATGTATCAAGCTTTTCCAAATTGCAAAATGGCCATTTAGGTAATGCAATTGATGCCTAAACAATTTTGGGGGGTAACCATGTGCTAATTACGAGTTAATGTAGCAAAAATATGTTTCATTATAGACATGTAGCGCACACATGCCCCTTAAGCATGTGTGTGCTTCACGTGTCCGTAAAAAGTGTTTAATTGGGGTGCAGCAGAGAGGGACTTAGGCCCCCAGCACCCTGTGATTTGCTGTTCCTGACTTGTGAATTAATCAACGGTTTTCCCAATTTCTGTAATGCTAAACCATTGGCAGCAAGCCCATAGATGCAAACTGAGTATGATTCTCTTTTTTTCAAATCTGTAATACCATTTGCCCATTTGAAGTTTGCCCTATTACTTCTTTAGAGTATTCAGACATACCATTTAGCATTGATTTAACAGCAAATTCTCAAAGTTCCTTATGTCATAATTGCAAATAGGTTTTTGATGTATGTGGCCCTTTATGCATTACCTGGTTTAGTGGCATGTTTCAATCTTCATGCTAGGTTACAATTGGGACACTACTGTGATAGGCTGCTTGCAACCTCTTTGGTGATCGGATGGTACATGTACATTTGTGTGGTCCAATGTTGATCCTGTATCAACTGTTAAGGTGTATGTTGTCACTGTTACGTCCAGGTCTCATCATGAATTAGTGGCAGCTAATTGTGTATCTAATGTGTATCCTTTGGAGATAAATGTGAGTAAAGTCATTGAGGACATGGTAACCTACACGTGTTTGGTCCCACCCTGTCACTGAAGACGTGTAATGAGACTTTCAACTGGGCAACCTTGGTGTGCTGAGTGAAAGAATGTCTCAGGTGTCAGGATCCGGCATGTGTCATTGCAGCATTTGTACTCAAGTTGGCCTCTGTGGATGGAAATGCATCTGGGAACATCATAGCCTCTGTGCAGAATAATATGGCTGGTATTCACCACACACGAGCCACCTCTATTATTTGGACAATGTTACTCAGCGTGTGAACTGTCAGGGTCCTCAAATGTGTTGACTTTTCATGGACATTATCTGAGGTTGCTGGTTCTGCTGGAGGCCACGTACACCATCAAAGGCTATCGCCCAGGTTCACTGTCACACTTTGTAGTTGTCTGGGCCATGATTTAGCTATTCAAGGGCACTGTAACAAATATGATACAAATAAAAGTCAGATGATGCAATACAATGTATTTGAGTATACATTGATGAGGCAAAAGACAAATTAGCCTCTGAGGAAAGAGAGGTTTTGAACAGCAAGTGTGGTCCATATGTGGCCACAGGGTATCTTTAGGGTGACCCACGGACAGGTGCCAGTCAGGCTGACATGATGCTGGGTCAATCAAGATCCAGCTCTTTCACAATTGACAAGATCAGTGGTCTGACTAAGACTGGTCAGAGGGAGCAGTAGACAGTTGACATGTCAAACTGTGTATGTCCTGTGTTGTTTTGAAGGTGACACATGAACCCAGATACAGTGTTACTCGGCAACATTAGTAGCAATGCTTAGTGGTGTAATTGTCAAAATGACTACATCTATGCTGTAGGAGGCATCAGCAGGGATGGTGCATGTTAATTTGGGTGGTGTGCATGGAGGTGATCACTGGTGTGGCCTCCATCAGTGTCTCACAAGTCCTGTCGGATGAGAATTGCTTTCAAATGGCCTACAGTACCTTTCACACGGGAAGCAATCTACAGGTGATACCAGGCCTTAAAAACTCCAAGGCAGTGTATTATTTGAGCTGACTTCCATGCAGTCAGATAGTACTATGACAATGGTATACCATGGGAAAGGGTGTGGCACACTGGATGACTCTTGTTAGTGTGTGTGTGTGTACATGAGGGAATATCAGGGTACACATATTTGTATTCCAGGGACCTCTTCAGACAGGTGGGGTGTGACCAGGCGCTTGGGTGTGTCAGGTTTTTAGAAAAGGGCTGACATGTAGATGGGATGTGATGTGCTGGATGCTTGTCATATGTGTGGCACTTGTGCTGTGTATATTCTGCTTATGTGTAACTCTAGTGACAGATAGTCTTTGCAAAGATTGTATGTAGTTGGAATTACTGCTGGCAAGGGTCTGGTCACACTTTCCTGTTCCTGATGTAAAAGCATGTCAACTGCCTGATGTATGAGGCCTGTTTTCCCCTAGTTGAGTGATGGTGTTTTAGTTGTTTGCCATATGCTGCGATGAACCATGTTTCCAACATGAATGTGTGTAATAGGTGTGGCCCTCAGCTATTGCCCTTCAAAGGTGAACTGTACAGGATGACAGTCATTTACATTGTGTGTGTATGTGACCGTTGTATGATAGGCATCACATTTGTAGTGGTATTTTCTGTGTCCTTATTGTTATATCATCAATGCTCCATGAGGTGACACTCTTCTTCTGATATTTAGAGCTAAAGGTGTGCAGAAATGATTAGCCAGACCATGATGTGGTGTTTCTTATCAGTGTTTATTTACAGTAGTTCATTAAGTGGTGATGGTGATAATATTTTTAAAAAATTGTTCACAATGTGTTGGCGCCTACGCACTCCAGCAGCCGTGTTTGGTTGTTCCCCCTCATGTTGCAGGGCAGCATCCTCCTCTTCCTCGTCTTCAGGCATGTATGGGTCTGGTTCCAGGAGGGGAATGTTCCTTTTGATGCAAATGTTGTGCAGGATGGAACATGTTAGTATGATCTTACAGACCATCTTGGTGGAATATAGGAGGCCACCACCAGTGATGTTGAGGCAGCGGAACCTTGACTTGAGGATGCCGAAGGTCCGCTCGACAATGCTGCGAATCCTCTTATGGGCCTCGTTGTATGCACGCTCTGCAGCTGTACTCGGGTTGCCAAATGGTGTCATTATCCATGGCTGGATGCCATACCCCTGATCAGCTGAAAGAGAAAAAGAATGGGATCATGTTGATGTAGCTGGCACTATTGAAAAGACCTTTAATGGCGGTAGTTGTCTTGTGTTGTCTGTGACTCTTTTGTGTACTGATGTGACATCCTATACTTGTAGGCTATACCATCTGCATTGTGTTGTTTCCTTGGCTAAGCAAGTGTTTGTCTGCTAACCGTTTGTCATCAGTATGTTTTGGGATTCGCAGTACAGTGTGCCCTCCCTAGCATTGTGACTTGTGATACAGGTGTCCATGTGTCTTCACTTGGGGTGAGATGATAGTTCCATGCAGAGTTAAAATTGAAAGTGTTGTTAACACGTTCATATCAACGTACCCTGGACATCCCATACCTTTAGACTTATGCAATGGATTAATGTAAAGGTCATTGGGACACTTACAATTTGCAAGGTGACATTTCGGCAACCACACTCATTAATGTCTTAACATTAGGCTGTACAGTAAATTCCGATGTGTGACAGGTTCAATGGTGACTTAAGAAACATGGCTAGTGATGTCAGGATCTCAGTGTGTTCCTGTTGACATGTTGCTGTTGTGGTGTATGTGTTGTGTGTCCTAGAGGGTTGCTGTGCAGTGTATATATAAGTACGTTTTAGTACTTACCAACAAGTAGTCCATTGCCATACCGTCCATCCTGGAAGTGTTAGTTGATGGTGCAGTGACGGAAGATGAATGAGTCATGTACACTCCCAGGATATTTAGCCACGATGTTGGTGAACATTCCTTGGTGATCGACTATGGCCTGCACGTTGAGTGAATGTGTGTGCCTCCTGTTGCGGTAGAGGTGTTCAGTTGCAGCAGGTGGCACAAGGCGTACATGTGTGCAGTCGATTGCACCAAGGACGTGAGGGAAGCCACTGATTGCGTAGAACCCCTGTTTAGTTTCCTGCTGCTTCTGCAGTGTGTTAGGGAAGCAGATGTGGCGGGTGTCAGGCGAATGATGGCATCTAGTACTTTGGGCAGAAATGCGGAGAATGATGGTTGTGATATTCCACCTACCAGGGCACCAGTTGTTTGAAATGAGCCACTTGCCAGCATGTGAAGTACGGCAAGCAGCTTTGTTTCTGTTGGTATGGTGTGGGTTGTCAACAAAGTGGGGGCCAACTGCTGTTCGATATTTCACAGCAGCTGCTGAATGACCTGCCAGTTCAACCGGTACCTCTGTATGATGTCGTGTTCCCAGAGGCCCTGAAGGGTTGTTCTGGGGCGGAATATCCTCTCCTGCCTTCTGCGCTGCCTTTGGGGTCCCTGCTGGTGTTGTTGTAGCTGCTGTTGTTGCTGCTGGGCTCTGCGTCTGCATGCACGCTGGATTAGAATGACCTCCATGGCTCCCTGTTGCTGCTCTGCTGCTCTGCTGTTTGTTCTGTGTGTTCTGATTAAATACAGGTGTGTTTGCCCCATTTTAACGCCTGCCCTGACCCAGGCGTTATTTTTTGATGCAAATCGGGCTGTGCGTCATTTTCTGGCTCCGCCTCCCGGCCGTGCGTAATTTTTGCCCAAAAGCATATATACGACGCACAGACGTTTAAGCCATTTTTTGGACGGGAACGCCTACCTTGCATATCATTAACGCAGGGTGGGTTGCCGCATCCCAAAAATTACGCACACGGCGGAATTCTGTTGTCTGTGGGCTCAGGCGTCAAAGTTTAAATACGGGGCAACGTTTGCATTGATTCTGCGTCAAAATTTTTGACGCACAATCGGCGCAAACGGAGTATAAATATGGCCCTTAGTCTCTTTTTCGAAGATTTTCTTCAGCGGGACGAACCTGCCAGTCCAATCTGACCTCCTGGAGCCCTTCCCCGGACACGTGTCGCGGGAATCCTTGGTGGAGATTTTTACCTTCGGACTTAGTCGTTTTTTCAAGGTGAAAATCGTTCGACCGGGGTAAACCTGGATCTTGATCCGATGTCCCTGGAGCCCTCCTCGGATACGCTGGCTGGAAGGTCCGGGTCAACTTTTTACTTTCGGACTTAGGCGGTCATTACAACATTGGCGGTAAAAGCCGCTTACCGCCGTGCAGGAGACCGCCAACACACCGCCGCGGCCGTGGAAATCCGCCACAGCCATTATGACCCACATTTCGGAATCCGCCAAAAGTCAGATACCCACACAAGTCTACCACACCAAAGGTCAGTGATAAACTGGCGAAAACAAAACCTCCACCGTCACGCCAACAGAAATACGCCCACACTATTACGACACACGAATCTACGCGGCGGTCTTTGAACCGCGGTATTCCATTGGCGGTACACACCACCGCGCTCAAAATACACACACTCTTACAAAACACAACAACATTGGACAATTCAAAATACACACACCTGATACACATACAGACACCACTCCCACACACCCAATACAATATAAAACACACACCCACATCACCCACAAACCCCCACAACCAAAAATTCTGAAAGAAGGCCAGAGAGAGACACCACCAGCAAGAACAACAGCATCCACAGGCACACAACACCATCACCCACACAACTTCCACGCACCTCACACAACACACCACTACATATCACCACACTTATCACCACACACTCCAACCCACACATCACCTACACCACCCCATGGCACGGCAAAGACACCCCAGGTTCACGGAGGAGGAGCTCAGGGTCATGGTGGAGGAAATCATCCGGGTAGAGCCACAGATATTCGGATCACAGGTGCAGTACACCTCAATTGCAAGGAAGATGGAGCTATGGCGAAGAATAGTGGACAGGGTCAACGCAGTGGGACAGCACCCATGAAATCGGGAGGACATCAGGAAGAGGTGGAACGACCTACGGGGGAAGGGGCGTTCCGAGGTCTCAAGACACCACCAGGCGGTTCAGCGGACTGGCGGCAGACCCCCACCTCCTCCTCCACAACTAACAACATGGAAGGAGCAGGTCTTGGCGATTCTGCATCCTGAGGGCCTCGCAGGAGTAGGTGGAGGAATGGACTCTGGTAAGTCAAAGCTTTACTATTACATCCCCCACCCTACCTGCATGCCATCAAATACCCCCACCCTCACCCCCAGCACCCCAACTCCTCACATATGTCCAAACATCACAAACCACACATCCCAACACCAAGCCCTGCATGCAACAACAAAGCATGGACACCCATCACCAAAGCATGCCCACTGCACATACCCATACACCCCCCTAAACCATCACCACACAAGCTCCCTCACAGGAATGTTAGCACTGGGGTACAGGGTCACCCACCCATTGCACACCATTACACACACAGATTTAATAAACATCCTTTTATACCCCTGCAGGACCCCTACCCAACGTCACCGGACAGGAGGGTCCACACATGTCCACACCACTAACAGAAGAGGCCCACAGTGATGACAGCACCTCTGTCCAACTGGATCTAGATGACCAGCCCGGACCATCGGAGACCTCTGGACAGTCGGTTCCCCTCACACAGGCACAGACCACCACAGACCTTCCCCCCTCTGGAAACACCAGCACAACACCTACCCAGTGGGCCCATACCTCTGTCCCCAGGACACGTCAATCAGCAGTGTGTTCACCACTACAGGGAACCCAGGATAACCCACCACCCCAACAACAGGGACCTGGGGGCAGTGGTAGTGGGCACACGGTCCAGGGGACGGAGGCACAGGAACACAGGGAAACTAGGCGGGCTGCTATGCGACAGGGAGCGGACAGGCAAAGGGAAACCACTCTCCACGAGTCCCTCTCCTCCTCATGGGAGCCTACCACCACTCCCAGGAGACAATGGCAACGGTACTGGCCAAGTTTCAGGAGTCCCAGCGCATGCAGGAGGAACAGTATATGGGCTTCAGGGAGGTACCCAGAACCATCAGCTCCCCCCTGGGCACCATCGTAGGGGTGCTGAAGGAACTACTCAACACCAGGAGGGACACTGTGGCACTACAAGGGTCCCCTGACACTAGAATGGACGATGAACTGCCCACCACCTCTGCCGGCGCTAGTGGACAGGACGCCCCGCCACAGGACCACCACACTAGCACCCCACCCCCTGCAGAGGGAGAACCACCCCTTAAGTGGTCCCTGAGATCCAGGACAAAGACAGAGCACGATGCCAAGACCCCCCCCAAGAAATTAGACCACCCTGATTGTCATCCTACTGTCCCACTTTGCCACCCTGTTGATAATTTAACTGCCCCAGCTCCACTTCCTATGTCCATATGGGCAATGCACCAGTGAGACTAATAGACTGGACTCTGCCATGGACACTCCTCTGCCATCACTCCTCACCATTTCACTACCCCCTCCAATATTGAGCATTTAAATAAACACACCTAAAGCACAAAACGATCTGGAGTCTGTCTGTGATTTCGAAATAGTGTATTAGCAATTATAGTGCTAACATGTTTTTAAAAAAGTAATGTCAACATACCTATGTCACACAGCTCTAGTCCATGAGGAATCTAAGCAGATGTCACACAGTGGGACCCACATCTGTGAAATCGTAAGGGAAAGTGTTAACTCAGTTACCATACACTGGGTGAAAACGACAGACAGGAGAGAGGTAGTAGTGTTAAAGTACATGTAGTAGGCAGGTTTGTATTCCTACCTGTATCTCACTGGAAATATTGCAGGATCACTGAGTCCCTGTTTTGCATGTCTTCTTCCTCTGCTTCCTCCCCATCACTGACCACAGGCTCCACAGCTGCCACAACACCGCCATCTGGACCATCCTCCTGCAGAAAAGGCACCAGTCGTCACAAAGCCAAGTTGTGAAGCATACAGCAGGCCACAATGATCTGGCACACCTTCTTTGGTGAGTAGAATAGGGATCAACCTGTCATATGGAGGCACCTGAACCTGGCCTTCAGGAGGCTGAAGGTCCACTCGATCACCCTCCTAGTTCGCCCATGGGCCTCATTGTAGCGTTCCTCTGCCCTGGTCCTGGGATTCCTCACTGGGGTCAGTAGCCATGACAGGTTGGGGTAACCAGAGTCACCTGCAAATGGTGAGGGACAACTGTTAGACACACACTAACCTGTAGGGATAACCCCAGACCCAGACAACCATTCCCAATGACTTGCTTCCAGGTGCTCCCCTAATAGCCACACACGGTGCCTCTGGAGTTGACCCATCACATAAGGGATGCTGCTATTCTGCAGGATGTAGGCATCATGCACTGAGCCAGGGAACATGGCATTAACATGGGAGATGTACTGGTCTGCCAAACATACCATCTGTACATTCATCGAATGATAACTCTTCCGGTTTCGGTACACCTGTTCACTCCTGTGGGGGGGTACCAAAGCCACATGGGTCCCATCAATGGCACCTATGATGTTGGGGATATGTCCCAGGGCATAGAAATCACCTTTCACTGTAGGCAAATCCTCCACCTGATGGAAAACGATGTAGCTCCGCATGTGTTTCAGAAGGGCAGACAACACTCTGGACAATATGTTGGAAAACATAGGCTGGGACATCCCTGATGCCATGGCCACAGTGCTTGAAATGAGCCACTTGCAAGGAAATGGAGCACTGACAGCACCTGCACTTGAGGGGGGATTCCTGTGGGATGGCGGATTGCTGACATCAGGTCTGGCTCCAACTGGGTACACAGTACCTGCATTGTGGCACGGTCAAGCCTGTAGGTGATAATCAAATGTCGCTCCTCTATTGTCGACAGGTCCACCAACGGTCGGTACACCGGAGGATGCCGCCATCTCCTCACATGTCCCAGCGGACGGTGCCTATGAAGGACAACAGCGAGCACAGAATCAACCAACTCGGAGGTACGTACCCACAGTTTACACAGAACACCATCCATACACAAAAGGTGGCCTGTATGTGTGTTGAGTCTAGGCCTAGGTCTGTGTGACGCAGTTGAAAATGAAGTCATGTGGGCCCCTGAAATGGCGGCTGCCTGTCCTCTAAAGTGGGACAATGGGATGTCGTTGTACACCGTAGCGGTAGGCGGTCGAAGACCGCGGCGCAATGCTGCATTGGTTAACATTGGACCCTATGGGTCCCAGGAGCCAATGACGATGTACGCCGGCGGTGACGGTACGTGGATGTGACCGCCATTTTCTATCTGTTCAATCACTCGATACCTGATCTTCGACAGGAGAGGACCTACACTGCAAGTGCTGCTGTGACCTCGGTCTGGAAGAGACAATGGCTCTGGGGAAAGGGCCCCTGCCTTCACATCGGAGGAGTTGGAGAAACTCGTGGACGGGGTCCTCCCCCAGTACAAGCTACTCTACGGTCCTCCAGACAAACAGGTAAGTACACAGGGAGCATGTTGTATGGGCTATGCCTGTGTGGAGAGGGCTGGATGTAAGAAGGAAGGGGGCAGAGTGCTGCGTGCATGAAAGACGGTGAATGCATGTGCCACCTGGCAAGGGTAGGGATGGGGGCCAATCACTTTGACGCTGCAGTTGGTAATGACTTCTCTTTTTTCCCTGTACATTTCATGTAGGTCAGCACCCACCAGAAGAAAGATATTTGGTGTGCCATCGCCAAGGACGTCCGGACCCTGGGGTCTACCACAGACGGAGCACACACTGCCGGAAACGATGGGAGGACAGTTGCCACTGGAGCAAGAAGACGGCAGAGGCTCAGCTGGGGATGGCCTCCCAACGTGGGAGGGTTGCCCGTCGCACCATGACCCCCCTGATGTTCAGGATCCTGGCGGTGGCCTACCCGGAGTTGGATGGGCGCTTGAGGGCATCACAGCAGACACAAGGGGGTGAGTACACTCTCATTCTTCTGAATTTGCACGCAGTGGAGGTGTCTGGGTGGGGGAGGAGGGTTGTGGGTTTCCCTAAGCCATGGCGAGTTCCGTAGGCAAGGCCCCTCCGTAAGGCAGGACATGTGGCAACCCACCCCACCTCTGTAGAGTGCCAAGTACAGCTATTCATGCCCCTGTGTCATCTATGTGTGCAGATGTCGTCCATAGCCTTGTAGGCCAATTCCCAGGATTTGAACAGTGGAGCCCAAGAGCGCGGCGTAGTGCAGGGGGCTTCTGTGTCTGTCGTGTCCGCCAACGGTAGCGGTAATCCATGCACTCAACATGTCTTTCTTCTGTTCACCCCCTTTTTGTGGTCTTCCTGTTCTTGTGTGCATTAGCATCATCAGGCGGAGGAGCAGTGGCACCGGAGCACGAGGGAGCTGCATCCCACATGGCCATGGAGGGTGACACTATGGAGTCTGAATTCACCAGTGGGTCGGAGGGCGAAGGGAGCTCCACGGCGGGGACAGGAGCTGAGACCAGCGACGCGGACTCGTCCTCTGATGGGAGCTTGTGGTGGCGGCAACATCTGTGGCCCCCCGCTTCTACAGGTACAGCTGCCCCCCCTACCAGCACCGCCCTCCTAGCAGCCCCTCAGCCTTCGCCCCATGCCCGCTCACCCATGAGGATGGGTATCACCTTCGCCCAAGGCACCTCAGCCCCTGCTCCTGTCACCCCTGCTGCCCAGTGAGGAGGCCATTGACCTCCTCAGGTCCCTCACTGTTGGGCAGTCTTCCATTTTGAATGCCATCCAGGGTGTAGAGAGGCAGTTGCAACAAACCAATGCATGCCTGGAAAGCATTCATTCTGGTCAGGCAGACCATCACCGAGCTTTTCAGACTCTGGCCTCAGCACTGATGGCAGCCATTGTCCCCGTCTCTAGCCTCCCCCTCCAACTTCCTCCACCCGACCCAATCGCCTGTACCTCTGCCTATCCCAAGCACACCATCAGACCAGCCTGTACACACCGCAACACACAAGGGAAGCTCAGGAAAACATCAGCACCACACATCCCACAGGCATTCACGCAAGCAACACACACATGCAGACACACCAACATTCACTGCCTCCACTGTGTCCCCCTCCTCATCATCTCCCTCCTCCCTCCCAGTCTCGTTTACACTCACACCTGCATGCACTACCTCTACAGCCACTACGTCCCTCACCAGCACACCCACCAGCACACCCCGCTCACGTGCAGTCACCACCCACACTACCATTCACACGTCCCCTGTGTCCTTTCCCAGTGTGTCTGTGATGCCCCCTCCCAAGATACACAAACGCAGGCACACACCCACCCAATAGCCATCCACATCACAACAGCCTCCAGCGCATGCACCTTCACCCAAAGTCACCAAATGTACACCTCCTACTACCACCACCTCTTCCTCCACTCCCAAACCCCCTCCAGCTACCCGTCCCAGTGTCTCCCAAAAACTTTTCCTGTCCACCCTTGACCTTTGCCCACACCTCCCCCACCCCGTCCATCTCATAGGTCCCGAAGTAGCACCTCAGCCACAACATCTCCGGGACCAGTGGTGCCTGTAGTCACCGGTATGTGGAGTGCACAGGCCACCAGGACAGCCAGTGTGGCACAGAGCCACATCACAGACAGTCACCCACCTGTGAAGCATCAGAATTTGGCCAGTGCCCGGCGGGAGGGGGGAAGTCTCCAGCCACCAAAGCCACTCCCAGGGGTCCCGTTGGGAGTGTGGAGTCAGCTGTGACACCTTCCAAGGTGGGGAAGGGCCACAAGAAACCCGGCAAGTCTGGGAAGAGCAGCGCAGCGGAGAAGATAGCCATCATCCCCGCTGCCCAGGAGGCCACCGCCAGCCCCAGCCCAGCTGCCCAGGACGCCACCGCCAGCCCCAGCCCAGCTGCCCAGGAGGCCACCGCCAGCCCCAGCCCAGCTGCCCAGGAGGCCAGCGACAGCCCCAGCCCAGCTGCCCAGGACGCAACCGCCAGCCCCAGCCCAGCTGCCCAGGACGCCACTGCCAGCCCCAGCCCAGCTGCCCAGGAGGCCACCTCCAGTCCCAGCCCAGCTGCCAGGACACCACCGCCAGCCCCAGCCCAGCTGCCCAGGAGGCCACCGCCAGCCCCAGCCCAGCTGCCCAGGACGCCACCGCCAGCCCCAGCCTAGCTGCCCAGGAGACCACCGCCAGCACCAGCCCCGCTGGGCCATGAAGGACTGCCAGCACAAGCCCCACTGGGCCATGAAGGACCGCCAGCAAAAGGCCCGCTGGGCCATGAAGGACCGCCAGCACAAGCCCAGCTGCCCAGGACGCAACCGCCAGCCCCAGCCCAGCTGCCCAGGACGCCAATGCCAGCCCCAGCCCAGCTGCCCAGGAGGCCACTTCCAGTCCCAGCCCAGCTGCCAGGACACCACCGCCAGCCCCAGCCCAGCTGCCCAGGAGGCCACCGCCAGCCCCAGCCCAGCTGCCCAGGACGCCACCGCCAGCCCCAGCCTAGCTGCCCAGGAGACCACCGCCAGCACCAGCCCTGCTGGGCCATGAAGGAGTGCCAGCACAAGCCCCACTGGGCCATGAAGGACCGCCAGCAAAAGGCCCGCTGGGCCATGAAGGACCGCCAGCACAAGCCCCGCTGGGCCATGAAGGACCGCCAGCACAAGCCCCGCGGGGCCATGAAGGACCGCCAGCAGCTGAGACCCTGCAATGTAGACCGCCATCTGAAGCACCGCTGAACAGGGCACCGCCATCTGAAGCACCGCTGCACAGAGCACCACCAACTCAAGCACCGCTGCACAGGGCACCGCCATCTCAAGCACTGCTGAACAGGGCACTGCCATCTCAAGCACCGCTGTACAGGGCACCGCCATCTCAAGCACCGCTGAACAGGGTACCACCATCTCACGCACCGCTGCACAGGGCACCGCCATCTCAAGCACCGCTGAACAGGGCACCATCATCTCAAGCACCGCTGCACAGGGCACCGCCATCTCAAGCACCGCTAGCCCATGAGCAGCAGGGGCACTGACCCAACTGGGTCCGTCACGGGGTGAGTGAGGCACTCTGAGCATCGGTCCCCCTCCAGAACCAGTGGGGAGATCCATCCACTACCTCTGTCCTTAACAGGATGAAGCACTCTGGGCACCAGTCACCCTCCAGAACCAGTGGAGAGATCCATCCACTACCTCTGTCCTTAACAGGATGAAGCACTCTGGGCACCAGTCCCCCTCCAGAACCAGTGGAGAGATCCATCCACTACCTCTGTCCTTCACAGGATGAAGCACTCTGGGCACCAATCCCCCTCCAGAACCAGTGGAGACTGTCATCCACTACCTCTGTCCTTAACAGGATGAAGCACTCTGGGCACCAGTCCCCCTCCAGAACCAGTGGAGACTGTCATCCCTTACCTCTGTCCTTAACAGGATGAAGCACTCTGGGCACCAGTCCCCCTCCAGAACCAGTGGAGACTGTCATCCACTTGAGAGACTGTGGCTTTGCACTCCCGAGGATATGGCAGTGGGCAAGCCACCCACTGTAGAGACTTGAGAGACTGTGGCTTTGCACTCCCCAGGATATGGCAGTGGGCAAGCCACCCACTGTAGAGACTTGAGAGACTGTGGCTTTGCACTCCCCAGGATTGAACAGTGGGCAAACCACCCACTGTAGAGACTTGAGAGACTGTGGCTTTGCACTCCCCAGGATATGGCAGTGGGCAAGCCACCCACTGTAGAGACTTGAGAGACTGTGGCTTTGCATTCCCCAGGATTGAACAGTGGGCAAACCACCCACTGTAAAGACTTGACAGACTGTGGCTTTGCACTCCCCAGGATTGAACAGTGGGCAACCCACCCACTGTAGAGACTTGAGAGACTGTGGCTTTGCACTCCCCAGGATTGAACAGTGGGCAACCCACCCACTGTAGTGACTTGAGAGACTGTGGCTTTGCACTCCCCAGGATTGAACAGTGGGCAACCCACCCACTGTAGAGACTTGAAAGACTATGGCTTTGCAATCCCCAGGATTGAACAGTGGGCAACCCACCCACTGTAGAGACCTGAGAGACTATGGCTTTGCACTCCCCAGGATTGAACAGTGGGCAACCCACCCACTGTAGTGACTTGAGAGACTGTGGATTTGCACTCCCCAGGATTGAACAGTGGGCATGTGGCCCCCTCGTGGATTTGGCATCGTGCACTCAAGCGGCTGAGGTGCCCCCCCTTTCCCTCCCCCTGAGGTGCCTGTTTTCTTGCTGTCTGATGCCCCTGCAGTGTTCTCTCCATCATGGTCGGGGATCTTGTGTGGGCCTCGCCCATACCGTGTGGTCCCAGTGTTCCACGGACTTTCTTTGTGCAGTACCTGGACTACTATGCCTGGTATTTATTTTTTACATTGTGTATATATATATATATTTCTGCCTACTTGTTTTTAATATATTCCGATGGTTACACTCATTTTCTTTGGTCTTTGCATTTTTCCGGGGTGTGGGGTTTGGGGGTTGTAACTGTGATGTATTGATATGCATTAGTGTGTGTGTTGTGGTGGGTGAGGGTGGGGGTGTTGCGTGTGTGTGTCCCTGTTTTTTGCCTCCCCTGTGTCGTAGGTGCTGTACTCACCGTGGTCTTCGCCACCGGCATTCGTGCTCCTGGTAGAGGAGCAGGAAGACTATCGCAGGGAGAATTTGGAGTTCTGGTTCCATGGTGTCCTCGTTCCTCGTGGAGTGTGTAGAGGTGAGCGTTTTCCCTTCGAAATTCCTGTTTCCGCCGTGTTTTTATCCGCTGTGAAACCGCCCCGGAAAAGGTGGCGGATTGGCCTGTCATAATAGTGTGGGCGGTACATTGTCTCCCGCCTGTCTGTTGGCGGTGACCGTCGCGCTGTTTGTTTGTACCGCCATGGCGGTCTGAGTGTTAAAGTGGCTGTCTTTGTTGGCGAATTCGGCCACGGTCGTAATTGCAATTTGTTTACCGCCGGCCTGGTGGCGGTCTTACCACTGCTTTAACACCGTCCGCCATGGTTGTAATAGCCACCTTAGTCTCTTTTTCAGAGATTTTCTTTACCGGGACGAACCAGCAAATCAGGCCGGGTCACGGTTGAGGCAAGCCGGCTAGAGTTGCCGTGGCGGGTCGGTCCCTCTATGGTGCTTTTTTTCAAAAGTTCTCCAAACTTCTCCAAACTGCTGGGGCTTCTCCCAGATGTCCTTTTAAGGTTCTTTTGAGGTCCACAGCTCACCCCAAGGGTCCAGACGTTCTGAGATGGTCCTTGGGGGTGCGGACTACAACTCCCAGAATGCACCTTGCGCAAACTCCTTTTTGGCCACTGGGCAGTGGCCAGCTGGTTGATTTCTTTAGGAGTTGGTGCAGGGGACTCTGGTTAGCAATTGTTCACCTGTAGCAAACAAGGAGTCCCTCCTTGAACCAGTTGGTGCCAGGCAAAGTCCTTCTTGTGGTGAAGCCCAAGTGTGCAGCTGGTGCAGTCCTTCTGAGTGCAGGTTCCAGGTGCAGGCCAGGGGTCCAGCAGGGCAGTCCTTCTTCTCCTTAGGTTCTTCCTTGGTGGAATCTGATGGGGATCTGAGGTGTGGGTGCAGGTCTGCCAGTTTTATCCTTGCTCCTGGGTGAAAAGCAGGGGGGTTCTGGTTCTCCAATTAGGTGCAGGGTCCTCCCCCCTGTGATGACAACTTCCTGGGAAGTGTGGCAAAAATCAATCCCAGGAGGCAACATTCTCCAAAAATCCATCATGGCTGAATCTGATTTTTGGAGGTTACATCTGGCTGAGACCACCCACTGGTGTGGCTAAAAATCATAAACATACCCCTCTCCGGTCCTCTCCTAATATAATAAAGGGGGCACCTAGTTGTCTGGGGTTGCAGGATGTGGGGGTGTTGCTGGTTGCTCCAAATGTCCTTCTCTGCCTTTGAAGACAAGTTTGGCAGCCCCCCCCTTCCTGCGTCACCATCTGCTGAGGGGAGATTCCCTCCCACAGGCACATTCCTTTGTGTGAAGCCAGGCCACATCACACCTCATCAAGGCAGCCTGGCCAGGCTGCTAGAGGCTGGCCAATCAGAGCACAGCAGCAAAGACAATGCAGGGCTGAAATTGGCAGCTTTTCAGGTAAAGTTTAAAACTCTTTACCTGAACACGTTATATTAAATCCAACAACTGGAAGTTGTGGTTTTTTTTTATAACAATCAATTTGATACCAAACTCTTGGTATCCATCATTTAAGGGGACTTTAAAAATTAAAATAAAGTCTCCCCATTCTAGCCTGTGAAGGCCATTTACTACAATGAGGGAAAAATGAATTTGGCTGTTTTTACCTCACCAGGGCTTATAAAACTATTTTTATAAGGTCCCTGCTTATAGTTACATGACACCCAGCCCTAGGGGCACATAGGGCACACCTTAGGGGTGACTTATATGTAAAAATAAGGTAGTTTAAGACTTTGGAAATACTTTTAATTCCAAAGATGAATTTGCATATAGCAATGATAAATGTTGTCACCATGCAATACTAACACATTGAACTGTGCAGTCTAATCTAAGCAAACACTACAAAACACAGCATGAATCAATCTTTCTGAGTTAACATCCAAATAGGTAATCATGCTGAATATTAACACAAATGATCTATGTCAGTTATGAATACAAGAAGACAAGAGTGTTAACAAGAACTCATCTTCGAAGGTGTCCCTGAACATCACACTGCAGTCAGACCTAAAACTGTCCCCACAATACCAAGTCTGGAAGCACACTTTGTGACGTAGAAAACATACTCATCGACAAAAATCCTTTGTGATCCATGTCAACTCCGATCGGTGGTTCTAACAAATGGTGGATTCTTACCAAGGTAGCACTGGGGTAGCTGCCATTTTACACCTCAGTTTGTATTTGTTTGTAGCATAGGACACAAATGTCATAGAACAACAATCAACTACACTGATGCCAAGGCCATGATCAAGTAGCAGTTAACACATAATGTAAAGGGTTATCTATATATTTATTCAAAACTAATCACACCAGAGGCAACTAAGGGAAAAGTCATACCTACCCTAATCTAACCTGACTACTCATTACCCACAACTGTCCCTAACTAACCTTATCTAAACTTACTCTTCACATATAACGAATTGTTCTAAACATCAACCCCCCACCCACCATTATGAGACAGGACACATGGAGGACAACACATACTAACCTACACACATACTATACTATCCTAAACAATCATATATTTTTTTGTTTTTTTTGTTCATATTTTTTTTTAAATGTTGTATTTTTTTTTTTTAAACACACAGGAACCCCAACATTGCCAACACACATAATAAGGAAAAGTAGAAAGAATCAGGACCCCCCACCCCCCTCCCTAACACTAACTAAACTAACAACCTATACTAACCTAACACTAATCCCCCAAGCCAACTAATCATGAGAACAAGGAAAGAGGAGGGAGGGGAGGGAATTATGTCCATAGAAAAAATATATTCCTAGAGGTTGGCCCTCCGGAGGGTCCACCTGACCGATTTGACCCGCTTCTTGATGTAGCTGACATCCTGGCTAAGATCGTTCACCTTCTTTAGAACTCAGTCCATCTTATGTTCCAAAGCCAGGAATGCCGCAGGGTCGATTGTTGGTGCTGGTGCCGTTTGTGTCCCGGCTGAGGTCCTCTGTGGCCATGTGGAGCCTAGCCCACTGGACTGCCCTGCAGCTGTCACACTGCTGGGGCCTGGGTGTGCTGCAGATGTAGGGACAACTGTCCCCGCTGTGGGTGGGGCCACCTGGGGAGAACCGGTGGTTGTGGTGGTGGTGGCTGTAGTGGGCAACCTTGGGCCACCCTGCGGTGAAGCCCACCATGTTCCGGAGGCCCGATCAGACTGGTATGTACGGGCCATCCTTCGGAACCCCGACTGCACCTGTAGGATGTGTCTGTATCTCATGGCCTGCCTCTCAAATTCATGCTTCTGGGCGGTTGTCATGTTTGCAGCTGTGAAGACAAAGGGCAACTATTTACCATAGGAACTGCATTGTGTGGAATAGCACAAGTGGTCAATCTGACAATACATCTACTGTACTTGTAACAGCTCATATCACCATACAGATCATTGAAAGTCTCAGAGGAAGTAAATGGAAACCCTGCCTGCAAAGGTCATCTCACACATAGCACATACAAAATCTACATGATGGGTAACAACTGGCAATAACTTGTCATCAAAGTACTGACAGTTGTCAGCTAACAATCATGATGCACCTCCTCCGCCTATTGCCTCGACTACATATGTCAGTGTATGTGATGATAATCACAAACCTCAAGGTCTGCGATTTGTAATGGGATTTGCTAGTACAGTACTCATGTGCCATACCTGAGTGTGTACACTAGGTTCAAAACTAATTTTCAAATAGTCACAAGTATGTGTAACATACTGGTTGCTTCAGTCCTAGGTACCCTATTCACAAACCCATGTCTGTGTTTGAGGGGGGGGGGAGAACAACAAACAATTCCAAACTACATGCACACCCAGGAGTGTATAAAAAGCTCAACATGTGTTTGGCTCTACACACACACCACCAGTAAGGGCTATCAACAAATTGGAGTCAGCTGAACCTTGTCCTATCCAAGGCCCACATATGTCCGAATGTACTGACCTAGGTCAACATCACATACTTCCAGTGAGGCATAATTTGCAACAGACACAGAGGAGCAAGAACACCCATGATCATGAATAGCATGCACACCTAGGCTTTTGCACTCTAGTTCCACACACTTGTAGTACAACTTGTGGAAGTACATGCTCCCAGAAGGTTCAACCTACAGTGTACTCAGTACATCGGTTAATAGGGAAGCAGCAGTCTTCAGAAAAGCCATTTTCAGGAGCTATCTGGGAGAATGTCAGTCTGACATGCAGACTCAGTCCGAGACGAGTCCCAGTGCAACTCTTATTGTAACTAGTGTATTCCACATGACTCACCCCAGTTCTCATAGCGGGCTCTACAGGAATGGCCTACAAACCCAAGATCAGACAAATGGATAAGCATTGGTCAACTCAAAATATTCTAAGAACTGAATTCCCACTAATGGAACAAGACTAATGATTGGGCAGCGCATCACACCTTGCAATGTGTTAAACACACAGGAGTCCATCACACATCACCAGCAAACACAAAACATAACACACATGTCAACACTCACTGTAAGTGTCGGGGTCCTCAAAACGAGCCACCTCTCCCACTGTGTACGGTGCAGGTCCATCTGTAAAGCATGGAAGGAAGAATATGCTCAGAATCAGTGCAGTGACAAACAATTTCAAATAAAAATACAATGTGTAAGCTGACATGAGTAATGAAACACTTTCAGACATGCTCATACTGCATGGAATATTTCATGGCCAACATTTACATAGGATGGGTCTCCTGCTACAGTTACACACACTTCTACACACATGCAGTGGCCCTGACTGTCATGTGGTGGCAAACATGCACCTCCATTAGTGAGCAGCAAGAATATTGGTGTGTATTCGTCTCATCATGTGCATCCAAGAGAGACATCCAAAGGCTGGTTACTTGAGGACTGCATGACCTGTCAAACAGCCTATGTGGTCATGACACATTTGTGACAGATAGGTACATGGTACAGAGGGGCAGGGACTTTGGCAATACCTCATGTTGTAAACGTTTCATAAATTGATGTGTCCCAACAATGGTGATTGGCACCAAACATAGATGTTTGTACCCTAGTCCATACCTTTGGACTGCCATCCCTAATCGGATTTTGGCACAAGAAACAAAAAATACCTGTCTAAGATGTTAGCTGAGGGCACCTGACTCCTTTCCAAATATGGTTCATGTTCAGATCTGGCATGTATCAATAAAATATGAAGGAGCACAGTAATCCCTAACAGGCATAGCACTTCTGTGAACACTTTCCTTACCCACTCACCAGACACACATGAGACATATGTCTGGGCCACATTGCTATCATCAATTGACGTGAAGGCAGCACTCATTTTCTGCATCATGTAGGGTTTCCAATGTCAGTCTAGCTATAGCCTCTACATATGTAGGTATGATGTTAGTACATCCATACTTCACTGGCAATTGTGACCTGTAGAGTCCTGATTGCCTCATTGATGTTTCGCTTGTCTGACACAAAGGCGGCACTAAATTACATTCAGCAACAAGCAACCTGTAAGTGTGCAAAACATGAGCTGCCTGACTGCTAGCATTTGTCATCCTTCACATAGTGCATCAATTACCCTGTATGTTTCTTCAGCATTACACACAGTCAGCTACTTATCTGGCAGATTGTGTACCAATCATCTCATGTCACTACACAGCTTTTAACTGCGCACATTTACATGATCTGTACTCACCAACATGGCCACCAATCATGATTCCCAGGTGGTCCAGGAGATCTTGCTCCCTGGAGATCAGGTCAGCCCAGCTGTGCTTCAGCTGGTGCTCATTGCGTTGGCTCCCATACAGACGCACCAAGTGATGGCGCACCTTCCCCCACTGGACTTTTCGGCCCTCAGTGTGATACCCCTGTATCACCCTACTCCCAGCCTCCAGCATCAGTGGGAGGAAATGGCACACCAGCCATATGAACCCCCCCTATTCCTCCTCACCCATCCTGGAAAGACGTGTCCTACCCGACATTTATGCACAGAAAATGGGAAAATGTAGTGGTAAAAAAAGAAGAAAGGGGAAAATGGGGAAAGTTGGAGTAAGGAAATACAAAGCAAACTTAACAAATAGAAGAGCCCAACTATCCCCTATATAACAGTACCCACAACAGACTCCCACAGACAATAAGTACAACACTGGACTGGACAAATGTAAACAACACACACTCAGACAGTATTCTAAAACAATATTTAAATGACAAAACAACAAGTAAGATGGCACTCTGGACACAAAAGCACAAAATCACAGGACAACACTCTGCACACAGCCACACAGTCTAAAATAATCACAGACTGCAAAGTGAAAGTGCAAATAATGCTGAATCCAAATATTTTTAATAATTGGTAAATAATATTTGGTTGCGGCATAATTTACACTTCCAGAGCTGAAAATTAAGCCTCATCCAAATATTATTTACCTATTATTAAAAATATTTTGATTCAGCATTATTTGCACTCCTGAGCATCAAAAAATATGACGCACAAGCTGTATGTGTGAAAATATGACGCATAATGAAAAATATGTATTTTATATGTCCAAATGAGTCATGAAAATTTCCTTTACCAAACGGTGCTAAATGATAAATACTGGGGTTAGCGAAAGCAAATGTGCCTTACAGGCTGTATGGAAGGTATTCACAGTGCAATAGTAATGATTGGCCAAAATGGAGATTACTCATAATTGCGCACACATGTAGATAATTGCTGATTGCGACTTTCTAAATATGAAAGAGCTAACAGGAAGTCTTTATTAGCTAATTTGTGAGCACATGTATCAAGCTTTTCCAAATTGCAAAATGGCCATTTAGGTAATGCAATTGATGCCTAAACAATTTTGGGGGGTAACCATGTGCTAATTACGAGTTAATGTAGCAAAAATATGTTTCATTATAGACATGTAGCGCACACATGCCCCTTAAGCATGTGTGTGCTTCACGTGTCCGTAAAAAGTGTTTAATTGGGGTGCAGCAGAGAGGGACTTAGGCCCCCAGCACCCTGTGATTTGCTGTTCCTGACTTGTGAATTAATCAACGGTTTTCCCAATTTCTGTAATGCTAAACCATTGGCAGCAAGCCCATAGATGCAAACTGAGTATGATTCTCTTTTTTTCAAATCTGTAATACCATTTGCCCATTTGAAGTTTGCCCTATTACTTCTTTAGAGTATTCAGACATACCATTTAGCATTGATTTAACAGCAAATTCTCAAAGTTCCTTATGTCATAATTGCAAATAGGTTTTTGATGTATGTGGCCCTTTATGCATTACCTGGTTTAGTGGCATGTTTCAATCTTCATGCTAGGTTACAATTGGGACACTACTGTGATAGGCTGCTTGCAACCTCTTTGGTGATCGGATGGTACATGTACATTTGTGTGGTCCAATGTTGATCCTGTATCAACTGTTAAGGTGTATGTTGTCACTGTTACGTCCAGGTCTCATCATGAATTAGTGGCAGCTAATTGTGTATCTAATGTGTATCCTTTGGAGATAAATGTGAGTAAAGTCATTGAGGACATGGTAACCTACACGTGTTTGGTCCCACCCTGTCACTGAAGACGTGTAATGAGACTTTCAACTGGGCAACCTTGGTGTGCTGAGTGAAAGAATGTCTCAGGTGTCAGGATCCGGCATGTGTCATTGCAGCATTTGTACTCAAGTTGGCCTCTGTGGATGGAAATGCATCTGGGAACATCATAGCCTCTGTGCAGAATAATATGGCTGGTATTCACCACACACGAGCCACCTCTATTATTTGGACAATGTTACTCAGCGTGTGAACTGTCAGGGTCCTCAAATGTGTTGACTTTTCATGGACATTATCTGAGGTTGCTGGTTCTGCTGGAGGCCACGTACACCATCAAAGGCTATCGCCCAGGTACACTGTCACACTTTGTAGTTGTCTGGGCCATGATTTAGCTATTCAAGGGCACTGTAACAAATATGATACAAATAAAAGTCAGATGATGCAATACAATGTATTTGAGTATACATTGATGAGGCAAATGACAAATTAGCCTCTGAGGAAAGAGAGGTTTTGAACAGCAAGTGTGGTCCATATGTGGCCACAGGGTATCTTTAGGGTGACCCACGGACAGGTGCCAGTCAGGCTGACATGATGCTGGGTCAATCAAGATCCAGCTCTTTCACAATTGACAAGATCAGTGGTCTGACTAAGACTGGTCAGAGGGAGCAGTAGACAGTTGACATGTCAAACTGTGTATGTCCTGTGTTGTTTTGAAGGTGACACATGAACCCAGATACAGTGTTACTCGGCAACATTAGTAGCAATGCTTAGTGGTGTAATTGTCAAAATGACTACATCTATGCTGTAGGAGGCATCAGCAGGGATGGTGCATGTTAATTTGGGTGGTGTGCATGGAGGTGATCACTGGTGTGGCCTCCATCAGTGTCTCACAAGTCCTGTCGGATGAGAATTGCTTTCAAATGGCCTACAGTACCTTTCACACGGGAAGCAATCTACAGGTGATACCAGGCCTTAAAAACTCCAAGGCAGTGTATTATTTGAGCTGACTTCCATGCAGTCAGATAGTACTATGACAATGGTATACCATGGGAAAGGGTGTGGCACACTGGATGACTCTTGTTAGTGTGTGTGTGTGTACATGAGGGAATATCAGGGTACACATATTTGTATTCCAGGGACCTCTTCAGACAGGTGGGGTGTGACCAGGCGCTTGGGTGTGTCAGGTTTTTAGAAAAGGGCTGACATGTAGATGGGATGTGATGTGCTGGATGCTTGTCATATGTGTGGCACTTGTGCTGTGTATATTCTGCTTATGTGTAACTCTAGTGACAGATAGTCTTTGCAAAGATTGTATGTAGTTGGAATTACTGCTGGCAAGGGTCTGGTCACACTTTCCTGTTCCTGATGTAAAAGCATGTCAACTGCCTGATGTATGAGGCCTGTTTTCCCCTAGTTGAGTGATGGTGTTTTAGTTGTTTGCCATATGCTGCGATGAACCATGTTTCCAACATGAATGTGTGTAATAGGTGTGGCCCTCAGCTATTGCCCTTCAAAGGTGAACTGTACAGGATGACAGTCATTTACATTGTGTGTGTATGTGACCGTTGTATGATAGGCATCACATTTGTAGTGGTATTTTCTGTGTCCTTATTGTTATATCATCAATGCTCCATGAGGTGACACTCTTCTTCTGATATTTAGAGCTAAAGGTGTGCAGAAATGATTAGCCAGACCATGATGTGGTGTTTCTTATCAGTGTTTATTTACAGTAGTTCATTAAGTGGTGATGGTGATAATATTTTTAAAAAATTGTTCACAATGTGTTGGCGCCTACGCACTCCAGCAGCCGTGTTTGGTTGTTCCCCCTCATGTTGCAGGGCAGCATCCTCCTCTTCCTCGTCTTCAGGCATGTATGGGTCTGGTTCCAGGAGGGGAATGTTCCTTTTGATGCAAATGTTGTGCAGGATGGAACATGTTAGTATGATCTTACAGACCATCTTGGTGGAATATAGGAGGCCACCACCAGTGATGTTGAGGCAGCGGAACCTTGACTTGAGGATGCCGAAGGTCCGCTCGACAATGCTGCGAATCCTCTTATGGGCCTCGTTGTATGCACGCTCTGCAGCTGTACTCGGGTTGCCAAATGGTGTCATTATCCATGGCTGGATGCCATACCCCTGATCAGCTGAAAGAGAAAAAGAATGGGATCATGTTGATGTAGCTGGCACTATTGAAAAGACCTTTAATGGCGGTAGTTGTCTTGTGTTGTCTGTGACTCTTTTGTGTACTGATGTGACATCCTATACTTGTAGGCTATACCATCTGCATTGTGTTGTTTCCTTGGCTAAGCAAGTGTTTGTCTGCTAACCGTTTGTCATCAGTATGTTTTGGGATTCGCAGTACAGTGTGCCCTCCCTAGCATTGTGACTTGTGATACAGGTGTCCATGTGTCTTCACTTGGGGTGAGATGATAGTTCCATGCAGAGTTAAAATTGAAAGTGTTGTTAACACGTTCATATCAACGTACCCTGGACATCCCATACCTTTAGACTTATGCAATGGATTAATGTAAAGGTCATTGGGACACTTACAATTTGCAAGGTGACATTTCGGCAACCACACTCATTAATGTCTTAACATTAGGCTGTACAGTAAATTCCGATGTGTGACAGGTTCAATGGTGACTTAAGAAACATGGCTAGTGATGTCAGGATCTCAGTGTGTTCCTGTTGACATGTTGCTGTTGTGGTGTATGTGTTGTGTGTCCTAGAGGGTTGCTGTGCAGTGTATATATAAGTACGTTTTAGTACTTACCAACAAGTAGTCCATTGCCATACCGTCCATCCTGGAAGTGTTAGTTGATGGTGCAGTGACGGAAGATGAATGAGTCATGTACACTCCCAGGATATTTAGCCACGATGTTGGTGAACATTCCTTGGTGATCGACTATGGCCTGCACATTGAGTGAATGTGTGTGCCTCCTGTTGCGGTAGAGGTGTTCAGTTGCAGCAGGTGGCACAAGGCGTACATGTGTGCAGTCGATTGCACCAAGGACGTGAGGGAAACCACTGATTGCGTAGAACCCCTGTTTAGTTTCCTGCTGCTTCTGCAGTGTGTTAGGGAAGCAGATGTGGCGGGTGTCAGGCGAATGATGGCATCTAGTACTTTGGGCAGAAATGCGGAGAATGATGGTTGTGATATTCCACCTACCAGGGCACCAGTTGTTTGAAATGAGCCACTTGCCAGCATGTGAAGTACGGCAAGCAGCTTTGTTTCTGTTGGTATGGTGTGGGTTGTCAACAAAGTGGGGGCCAACTGCTGTTCGATATTTCACAGCAGCTGCTGAATGACCTGCCAGTTCAACCGGTACCTCTGTATGATGTTGTGTTCCCAGAGGCCCTGAAGGGTTGTTCTGGGGCGGAATATCCTCTCCTGCCTTCTGCGCTGCCTTTGGGGTCCCTGCTGGTGTTGTTGTAGCTGCTGTTGTTGCTGCTGGGCTCTGCGTCTGCATGCACGCTGGATTAGAATGACCTCCATGGCTCCCTGTTGCTGCTCTGCTGCTCTGCTGTTTGTTCTGTGTGTTCTGATTAAATACAGGTGTGTTTGCCCCATTTTAACGCCTGCCCTGACCCAGGCGTTATTTTTTGATGCAAATCGGGCTGTGCGTCATTTTCTGGCTCCGCCTCCCGGCCGTGCGTAATTTTTGCCCAAAAGCATATATACGACGCACAGACGTTTAAGCCATTTTTTGGACGGGAACGCCTACCTTGCATATCATTAACGCAGGGTGGGTTGCCGCATCCAAAAAATTACGCACACGGCGGAATTCTGTTGTCTGTGGGCTCAGGCGTCAAAGTTTAAATACGGGGCAACGTTTGCATTGATTCTGCGTCAACATTTTTGACGCACAATCGGCGCAAACGGAGTATAAATATGGCCCTTAGTCTCTTTTTCGAAGATTTTCTTCAGCGGGACGAACCTGCCAGTCCAATCTGACCTCCTGGAGCCCTTCCCCGGACACGTGTCGCGGGAATCCTTGGTGGAGATTTTTACCTTCGGACTTAGTCGTTTTTTCGAGGTGAAAATCGTTCGACCGGGGTAAACCTGGATCTTGATCCGATGTCCCTGGAGCCCTCCTCGGATACGCTGGCTGGAAGGTCCGGGTCAACTTTTTACTTTCGGACTTAGGCGGTCATTACAACATTGGCGGTAAAAGCCGCTTACCGCCGTGCAGGAGACCGCCAACACACCGCCGCGGCCGTGGAAATCCGCCACAGCCATTATGACCCACATTTCGGAATCCGCCAAAAGTCAGATACCCACACAAGTCTACCACACCAAAGGTCAGTGATAAACTGGCGAAAACAAAACCTCCACCGTCACGCCAACAGAAATACGCCCACACTATTACGACACACGAATCTACGCGGCGGTCTTTGAACCGCGGTATTCCATTGGCGGTACACACCACCGCGCTCAAAATACACACACTCTTACAAAACACAACAACATTGGACAATTCAAAATACACACACCTGATACACATACAGACACCACTCCCACACACCCAATACAATATAAAACACACACCCACATCACCCACAAACCCCCACGACCAAAAATTCTGAAAGAAGGCCAGAGAGAGACACCACCAGCAAGAACAACAGCATCCACAGGCACACAACACCATCACCCACACAACTTCCACGCACCTCACACAACACACCACTACATATCACCACACTTATCACCACACACTCCAACCCACACATCACCTACACCACCCCATGGCACGGCAAAGACACCCCAGGTTCACGGAGGAGGAGCTCAGGGTCATGGTGGAGGAAATCATCCGGGTAGAGCCACAGATATTCGGATCACAGGTGCAGTACACCTCAATTGCAAGGAAGATGGAGCTATTGCGAAGAATAGTGGACAGGGTCAACGCAGTGGGACAGCACCCATGAAATCGGGAGGACATCAGGAAGAGGTGGAACGACCTACGGGGGAAGGGGCGTTCCGAGGTCTCAAGACACCACCAGGCGGTTCAGCGGACTGGCGGCAGACCCCCACCTCCTCCTCCACAACTAACAACATGGAAGGAGCAGGTCTTGGCGATTCTGCATCCTGAGGGCCTCGCAGGAGTAGGTGGAGGAATGGACTCTGGTAAGTCAAAGCTTTACTATTACATCCCCCACCCTACCTGCATGCCATCACATACCCCCACCCTCACCCCCAGCACCCCAACTCCTCACATATGTCCAAACATCACAAACCACACATCCCAACACCAAGCCCTGCATGCAACAACAAAGCATGGACACCCATCACCAAAGCATGCCCACTGCACATACCCATACACCCCCCTAAACCATCACCACACAAGCTCCCTCACAGGAATGTTAGCACTGGGGTACAGGGTCACCCACCCATTGCACACCATTACACACACAGATTTAATAAACATCCTTTTATACCCCTGCAGGACCCCTACCCAACGTCACCGGACAGGAGGGTCCACACATGTCCACACCACTAACAGAAGAGGCCCACAGTGATGACAGCACCTCTGTCCAACTGGATCTAGATGACCAGCCCGGACCATCGGAGACCTCTGGACAGTCGGTTCCCCTCACACAGGCACAGACCACCACAGACCTTCCCCCCTCTGGAAACACCAGCACAACACCTACCCAGTGGGCCCATACCTCTGTCCCCAGGACACGTCAATCAGCAGTGTGTTCACCACTACAGGGAACCCAGGATAACCCACCGCCCCAACAACAGGGACCTGGGGGCAGTGGTAGTGGGCACACGGTCCAGGGGACGGAGGCACAGGAACACAGGGAAACTAGGCGGGCTGCTATGCGACAGGGAGCGGACAGGCAAAGGGAAACCACTCTCCACGAGTCCCTCTCCTCCTCATGGGAGCCTACCACCACTCCCAGGAGACAATGGCAACGGTACTGGCCAAGTTTCAGGAGTCCCAGCGCATGCAGGAGGAACAGTATATGGGCTTCAGGGAGGTACCCAGAACCATCAGCTCCCCCCTGGGCACCATCGTAGGGGTGCTGAAGGAACTACTCAACACCAGGAGGGACACTGTGGCAGTACAAGGGTCCCCTGACACTAGAATGGACGATGAACTGCCCACCACCTCTGCCGGCGCTAGTGGACAGGACGCCCCGCCACAGGACCACCACACTAGCACCCCACCCCCTGCAGAGGGAGAACCACCCCTTAAGTGGTCCCTGAGATCCAGGACAAAGACAGAGCACGATGCCAAGACCCCCCCCAAGAAATTAGACCACCCTGATTGTCATCCTACTGTCCCACTTTGCCACCCTGTTGATAATTTAACTGCCCCAGCTCCACTTCCTATGTCCATATGGGCAATGCACCAGTGAGACTAATAGACTGGACTCTGCCATGGACACTCCTCTGCCATCACTCCTCACCATTTCACTACCCCCTCCAATATTGAGCATTTAAATAAACACACCTAAAGCACAAAACGATCTGGAGTCTGTCTGTGATTTCGAAATAGTGTATTAGCAATTATAGTGCTAACATGTTTTTAAAAAAGTAATGTCAACATACCTATGTCACACAGCTCTAGTCCATGAGGAATCTAAGCAGATGTCACACAGTGGGACCCACATCTGTGAAATCGTAAGGGAAAGTGTTAACTCAGTTACCATACACTGGGTGAAAACGACAGACAGGAGAGAGGTAGTAGTGTTAAAGTACATGTAGTAGGCAGGTTTGTATTCCTACCTGTATCTCACTGGAAATATTGCAGGATCACTGAGTCCCTGTTTTGCATGTCTTCTTCCTCTGCTTCCTCCCCATCACTGACCACAGGCTCCACAGCTGCCACAACACCGCCATCTGGACCATCCTCCTGCAGAAAAGGCACCAGTCGTCACAAAGCCAAGTTCTGAAGCATACAGCAGGCCACAATGATCTGGCACACCTTCTTTGGTGAGTAGAATAGGGATCAACCTGTCATATGGAGGCACCTGAACCTGGCCTTCAGGAGGCTGAAGGTCCACTCGATCACCCTCCTAGTTCGCCCATGGGCCTCATTGTAGCGTTCCTCTGCCCTGGTCCTGGGATTCCTCACTGGGGTCAGTAGCCATGACAGGTTGGGGTAACCAGAGTCACCTGCAAATGATGAGGGACAACTGTTAGACACACACTAACCTGTAGGGATAACCCCAGACCCAGACAACCATTCCCAATGACTTGCTTCCAGGTGCTCCCCTAATAGCCACACACGGTGCCTCTGGAGTTGACCCATCACATAAGGGATGCTGCTATTCTGCAGGATGTAGGCATCATGCACTGAGCCAGGGAACATGGCATTAACATGGGAGATGTACTGGTCTGCCAAACATACCATCTGTACATTCATCGAATGATAACTCTTCCGGTTTCGGTACACCTGTTCACTCCTGTGGGGGGGTACCAAAGCCACATGGGTCCCATCAATGGCACCTATGATGTTGGGGATATGTCCCAGGGCATAGAAATCACCTTTCACTGTAGGCAAATCCTCCACCTGATGGAAAACGATGTAGCTCCGCATGTGTTTCAGAAGGGCAGACAACACTCTGGACAATATGTTGGAAAACATAGGCTGGGACATCCCTGATGCCATGGCCACAGTGCTTGAAATGAGCCACTTGCAAGGAAATGGAGCACTGACAGCACCTGCACTTGAGGGGGGATTCCTGTGGGATGGCGGATTGCTGACATCAGGTCTGGCTCCAACTGGGTACACAGTACCTGCATTGTGGCACGGTCAAGCCTGTAGGTGATAATCAAATGTCGCTCCTCTATTGTCGACAGGTCCACCAACGGTCGGTACACCGGAGGATGCCGCCATCTCCTCACATGTCCCAGCGGACGGTGCCTATGAAGGACAACAGCGAGCACAGAATCAACCAACTCGGAGGTACGTACCCACAGTTTACACAGAACACCATCCATACACAAAAGGTGGCCTGTATGTGTGTTGAGTCTAGGCCTAGGTCTGTGTGACGCAGTTGAAAATGAAGTCATGTGGGCCCCTGAAATGGCGGCTGCCTGTCCTCTAAAGTGGGACAATGGGATGTCGTTGTACACCGTAGCGGTAGGCGGTCGAAGACCGCGGCGCAATGCTGCATTGGTTAACATTGGACCCTATGGGTCCCAGGAGCCAATGACGATGTACGCCGGAGGTGACGGTACGTGGATGTGACCGCCATTTTCTATCTGTTCAATCACTCGATACCTGATCTTCGACAGGAGAGGACCTACACTGCAAGTGCTGCTGTGACCTCGGTCTGGAAGAGACAATGGCTCTGGGGAAAGGGCCCCTGCCTTCACATCGGAGGAGTTGGAGAAACTCGTGGACGGGGTCCTCCCCCAGTACAAGCTACTCTACGGTCCTCCAGACAAACAGGTAAGTACACAGGGAGCATGTTGTATGGGCTATGCCTGTGTGGAGAGGGCTGGATGTAAGAAGGAAGGGGGCAGAGTGCTGCGTGCATGAAAGACGGTGAATGCATGTGCCACCTGGCAAGGGTAGGGATGGGGGCCAATCACTTTGACGGTGCAGTTGGTAATTACTTCTCTTTTTTCCCTGTACATTTCATGTAGGTCAGCACCCACCAGAAGAAAGATATTTGGTGTGCCATCGCCAAGGACGTCCGGACCCTGGGGTCTACCACAGACGGAGCACACACTGCCCGAAACGATGGGAGGACAGTTGCCACTGGAGCAAGAAGACGGCAGAGGCTCAGCTGGGGATGGCCTCCCAACGTGGGAGGGTTGCCCGTCGCACCATGACCCCCCTGATGTTCAGGATCCTGGCGGTGGCCTACCCGGAGTTGGATGGGCGCTTGAGGGCATCACAGCAGACACAAGGGGGTGAGTACACTCTCATTCTTCTGAATTTGCACGCAGTGGAGGTGTCTGGGTGGGGGAGGAGGGTTGTGGGTTTCCCTAAGCCATGGCGAGTTCCGTAGGCAAGGCCCCTCCGTAAGGCAGGACATGTGGCAACCCACCCCACCTCTGTAGAGTGCCAAGTACAGCTATTCATGCCCCTGTGTCATCTATGTGTGCAGATGTCGTCCATAGCCTTGTAGGCCAATTCCCAGGATTTGAACAGTGGAGCCCAAGAGCGCGGCGTAGTGCAGGGGGCTTCTGTGTCTGTCGTGTCCGCCAACGGTAGCGGTAATCCATGCACTCAACATGTCTTTCTTCTGTTCACCCCCTTTTTGTGGTCTTCCTGTTCTTGTGTGCATTAGCATCATCAGGCGGAGGAGCAGTGGCACCGGAGCACGAGGGAGCTGCATCCCACATGGCCATGGAGGGTGACACTATGGAGTCTGAATTCACCAGTGGGTCGGAGGGCGAAGGGAGCTCCACGGCGGGGACAGGAGCTGAGACCAGCGACGCGGACTCGTCCTCTGATGGGAGCTTGTGGTGGCGGCAACATCTGTGCCCCCCCGCTTCTACAGGTACAGCTGCCCCCCCCTACCAGCACCGCCCTCCTAGCAGCCCCTCAGCCTTCGCCCCATGCCCGCTCACCCATGAGGATGGGTATCACCTTCGCCCAAGGCACCTCAGCCCCTGCTCCTGTCACCCCTGCTGCCCAGTGAGGAGGCCATTGACCTCCTCAGGTCCCTCACTGTTGGGCAGTCTTCCATTTTGAATGCCATCCAGGGTGTAGAGAGGCAGTTGCAACAAACCAATGCATGCCTGGAAAGCATTCATTCTGGTCAGGCAGACCATCACCGAGCTTTTCAGACTCTGGCCTCAGCACTGATGGCAGCCATTGTCCCCGTCTCTAGCCTCCCCCTCCAACTTCCTCCACCCGACCCAATCGCCTGTACCTCTGCCTATCCCAAGCACACCATCAGACCAGCCTGTACACACCGCAACACACAAGGGAAGCTCAGGAAAACATCAGCACCACACATCCCACAGGCATTCACGCAAGCAACACACACATGCAGACACACCAACATTCACTGCCTCCACTGTGTCCCCCTCCTCATCATCTCCCTCCTCCCTCCCAGTCTCGTTTACACTCACACCTGCATGCACTACCTCTACAGCCACTACGTCCCTCACCAGCACACCCACCAGCACACCCCGCTCACGTGCAGTCACCACCCACACTACCATTCACACGTCCCCTGTGTCCTTTCCCAGTGTGTCTGTGATGCCCCCTCCCAAGATACACAAACGCAGGCACACACCCACCCAATAGCCATCCACATCACAACAGCCTCCAGCGCATGCACCTTCACCCAAAGTCACCAAATGTACACCTCCTACTACCACCACCTCTTCCTCCACTCCCAAACCCCCTCCAGCTACCCGTCCCAGTGTCTCCCAAAAACTTTTCCTGTCCACCCTTGACCTTTGCCCACACCTCCCCCACCCCGTCCATCTCATAGGTCCCGAAGTAGCACCTCAGCCACAACATCTCCGGGACCAGTGGTGCCTGTAGTCACCGGTATGTGGAGTGCACAGGCCACCAGGACAGCCAGTGTGGCACAGAGCCACATCACAGACAGTCACCCACCTGTGAAGCATCAGAATTTGGCCAGTGCCCGGCGGGAGGGGGGAAGTCTCCAGCCACCAAAGCCACTCCCAGGGGTCCCGTTGGGAGTGTGGAGTCAGCTGTGACACCTTCCAAGGTGGGGAAGGGCCACAAGAAACCCGGCAAGTCTGGGAAGAGCAGCGCAGCGGAGAAGACCGCCATCATCCCCGCTGCCCAGGAGGCCACCGCCAGCCCCAGCCCAGCTGCCCAGGACGCCACCGCCAGCCCCAGCCCAGCTGCCCAGGAGGCCACCGCCAGCCCCAGCCCAGCTGCCCAGGAGGCCAGCGACAGCCCCAGCCCAGCTGCCCAGGACGCAACCGCCAGCCCCAGCCCAGCTGCCCAGGACGCCACTGCCAGCCCCAGCCCAGCTGCCCAGGAGGCCACCTCCAGTCCCAGCCCAGCTGCCAGGACACCACCGCCAGCCCCAGCCCAGCTGCCCAGGAGGCCACCGCCAGCCCCAGCCCAGCTGCCCAGGACGCCACCGCCAGCCCCAGCCTAGCTGCCCAGGAGACCACCGCCAGCACCAGCCCCGCTGGGCCATGAAGGACTGCCAGCACAAGCCCCACTGGGCCATGAAGGACCGCCAGCAAAAGGCCCGCTGGGCCATGAAGGACCGCCAGCACAAGCCCCGCTGGGCCATGAAGGACCGCCAGCACAAGCCCCGCGGGGCCATGAAGGACCGCCAGCAGCTGAGACCCTGCAATGTAGACCGCCATCTGAAGCACCGCTGAACAGGGCACCGCCATCTGAAGCACCGCTGCACAGAGCACCACCAACTCAAGCACCGCTGCACAGGGCACCGCCATCTCAAGCACTGCTGAACAGGGCACTGCCATCTCAAGCACCGCTGTACAGGGCACCGCCATCTCAAGCACCGCTGAACAGGGTACCACCATCTCACGCACCGCTGCACAGGGCACCGCCATCTCAAGCACCGCTGAACAGGGCACCATCATCTCAAGCACCGCTGCACAGGGCACCGCCATCTCAAGCACCGCTAGCCCATGAGCAGCAGGGGCACTGACCCAACTGGGTCCGTCACGGGGTGAGTGAGGCACTCTGAGCACCGGTCCCCCTCCAGAACCAGTGGGGAGATCCATCCACTACCTCTGTCCTTAACAGGATGAAGCACTCTGGGCACCAGTCACCCTCCAGAACCAGTGGAGAGATCCATCCACTACCTCTGTCCTTAACAGGATGAAGCACTCTGGGCACCAGTCCCCCTCCAGAACCAGTGGAGAGATCCATCCACTACCTCTGTCCTTCACAGGATGAAGCACTCTGGGCACCAGTCCCCCTCCAGAACCAGTGGAGACTGTCATCCACTACCTCTGTCCTTAACAGGATGAAGCACTCTGGGCACCAGTCCCCCTCCAGAACCAGTGGAGACTGTCATCCCTTACCTCTGTCCTTAACAGGATGAAGCACTCTGGGCACCAGTCCCCCTCCAGAACCAGTGGAGACTGTCATCCACTTGAGAGACTGTGGCTTTGCACTCCCGAGGATATGGCAGTGGGCAAGCCACCCACTGTAGAGACTTGAGAGACTGTGGCTTTGCACTCCCCAGGATATGGCAGTGGGCAAGCCACCCACTGTAGAGACTTGAGAGACTGCGGCTTTGCACTCCCCAGGATTGAACAGTGGGCAAACCACCCACTGTAGAGACTTGAGAGACTGTGGCTTTGCACTCCCCAGGATATGGCAGTGGGCAAGCCACCCACTGTAGAGACTTGAGAGACTGTGGCTTTGCATTCCCCAGGATTGAACAGTGGGCAAACCACCCACTGTAAAGACTTGAGAGACTGTGGCTTTGCACTCCCCAGGATTGAACAGTGGGCAACCCACCCACTGTAGAGACTTGAGAGACTGTGGCTTTGCACTCCCCAGGATTGAACAGTGGGCAACCCACCCACTGTAGTGACTTGAGAGACTGTGGCTTTGCACTCCCCAGGATTGAACAGTGGGCAACCCACCCACTGTAGAGACTTGAGAGACTATGGCTTTGCAATCCCCAGGATTGAACAGTGGGCAACCCACCCACTGTAGAGACCTGAGAGACTATGGCTTTGCACTCCCCAGGATTGAACAGTGGGCAACCCACCCACTGTAGTGACTTGAGAGACTGTGGATTTGCACTCCCCAGGATTGAACAGTGGGCATGTGGCCCCCTCGTGGATTTGGCATCGTGCACTCAAGCGGCTGAGGTGCCCCCCCTTTCCCTCCCCCTGAGGTGCCTGTTTTCTTGCTGTCTGATGCCCCTGCAGTGTTCTCTCCATCATGGTCGGGGATCTTGTGTGGGCCTCGCCCATACCGTGTGGTCCCAGTGTTCCACGGACTTTCTTTGTGCAGTACCTGGACTACTATGCCTGGTATTTATTTTTTACATTGTGTATATATATATATATTTCTGCCTACTTGTTTTTAATATATTCCGATGGTTACACTCATTTTCTTTGGTCTTTGCATTTTTCCGGGGTGTGGGGTTTGGGGGTTGTAACTGTGATGTATTGATATGCATTAGTGTGTGTGTTGTGGTGGGTGAGGGTGGGGGTGTTGCGTGTGTGTGTCCCTGTTTTTTGCCTCCCCTGTGTCGTAGGTGCTGTACTCACCGTGGTCTTCGCCACCGGCATTCGTGCTCCTGGTAGAGGAGCAGGAAGACTATCGCAGGGAGAATTTGGAGTTCTGGTTCCATGGTGTCCTCGTTCCTCGTGGAGTGTGTAGAGGTGAGCGTTTTCCCTTCGAAATTCCTGTTTCCGCCGTGTTTTTATCCGCTGTGAAACCGCCCCGGAAAAGGTGGCGGATTGGCCTGTCATAATAGTGTGGGCGGTACATTGTCTCCCGCCTGTCTGTTGGCGGTGACCGTCGCGCTGTTTGTTTGTACCGCCATGGCGGTCTGAGTGTTAAAGTGGCTGTCTTTGTTGGCGAATTCGGCCACGGTCGTAATTGCAATTTGTTTACCGCCGGCCTGGTGGCGGTCTTACCACTGCTTTAACACCGTCCGCCATGGTTGTAATAGCCACCTTAGTCTCTTTTTCAGAGATTTTCTTTACCGGGACGAACCAGCAAATCAGGCCGGGTCACGGTTGAGGCAAGCCGGCTAGAGTTGCCGTGGCGGGTCGGTCCCTCTATGGTGCTTTTTTTCAAAAGTTCTCCAAACTTCTCCAAACTGCTGGGGCTTCTCCCAGATGTCCTTTTAAGGTTCTTTTGAGGTCCACAGCTCACCCCAAGGGTCCAGACGTTCTGAGATGGTCCTTGGGGGTGCGGACTACAACTCCCAGAATGCACCTTGCGCAAACTCCTTTTTGGCCACTGGGCAGTGGCCAGCTGGTTGATTTCTTTAGGAGTTGGTGCAGGGGACTCTGGTTAGCAATTGTTCACCTGTAGCAAACAAGGAGTCCCTCCTTGAACCAGTTGGTGCCAGGCAAAGTCCTTCTTGTGGTGAAGCCCAAATGTGCAGCTGGTGCAGTCCTTCTGAGTGCAGGTTCCAGGTGCAGGCCAGGGGTCCAGCAGGGCAGTCCTTCTTCTCCTTAGGTTCTTCCTTGGTGGAATCTGATGGGGATCTGAGGTGTGGGTGCAGGTCTGCCAGTTTTATCCTTGCTCCTGGGTGAAAAGCAGGGGGGTTCTGGTTCTCCAATTAGGTGCAGGGTCCTCCCCCCTGTGATGACAACTTCCTGGGAAGTGTGGCAAAAATCAATCCCAGGAGGCAACATTCTCCAAAAATCCATCATGGCTGAATCTGATTTTTGGAGGTTACATCTGGCTGAGACCACCCACTGGTGTGGCTAAAAATCATAAACATACCCCTCTCCGGTCCTCTCCTAATATAATAAAGGGGGCACCTAGTTGTCTGGGGTTGCAGGATGTGGGGGTGTTGCTGGTTGCTCCAAATGTCCTTCTCTGCCTTTGAAGACAAGTTTGGCAGCCCCCCCCTTCCTGCGTCACCATCTGCTGAGGGGAGATTCCCTCCCACAGGCACATTCCTTTGTGTGAAGCCAGGCCACATCACACCTCATCAAGGCAGCCTGGCCAGGCTGCTAGAGGCTGGCCAATCAGAGCACAGCAGCAAAGACAATGCAGGGCTGAAATTGGCAGCTTTTCAGGTAAAGTTTAAAACTCTTTACCTGAACACGTTATATTAAATCCAACAACTGGAAGTTGTGTTTTTTTTTTTTATAACAATCAATTTGATACCAAACTCTTGGTATCCATCATTTAAGGGGACTTTAAAAATTAAAATAAAGTCTCCCCATTCTAGCCTGTGAAGGCCATTTACTACAATGAGGGAAAAATGAATTTGGCTGTTTTTACCTCACCAGGGCTTATAAAACTATTTTTATAAGGTCCCTGCTTATAGTTACATGACACCCAGCCCTAGGGGCACATAGGGCACACCTTAGGGGTGACTTATATGTAAAAATAAGGTAGTTTAAGACTTTGGAAATACTTTTAATTCCAAAGATGAATTTGCATATAGCTTTAACTTAAAAGCAGCCAGCAAGGCAGGCCTGCCTTTAAAATGACACTGGGCACCTCAGCGGTGCACCTATGGGTGCACTACCCATGCTGTGGTCCCTAAACCTACATGCCCTACCATATACTAGGGACTTATAGGTAGGTTAACTTAGCCAATTATAATTAGCCTAATTTGCATATCCATTTTACACAGAGCACTGGCCCTGGGACTGGTAAGCAGTACCCAGGGCACAGCCAAGAGTCAGTAACCACCAGTACCTGTCCAAAAAGTGTGGGGGTGACCAGGGCAAAAAGGAGGACTTTCCTACAACACCTCTGAATGGTACAGATTGGTTGTTTGAATAGTGAACTCGTGTCACAAAAATAAATACCATGTCATTGTCCACCTGCAAAAGTCCCGTTCCATAACTCCTTTGCTTAAACATTGATTTTTCATCTGCACATAGCAATGACACAAAAATGTTGTTTGGGATACATGTAACTCTATCACAAATGTGTACACATTTGTGTCTGTTTCAAATAATAATGTTTGTCTACTAAATTCATGTTTTTTGAAACAGACTGGCTTACATGCACATTTGTGAAGAAGTAAGGCTTCATGTCAATCTGCAACTGTTGATAAGAACTGACTTGAAAAATACAGTGAAAAAATATTTCTGAAATATTTTTGCTAAGAAATGTTGCCATTGGTATCATGTTCCTAGTCATTTTGAATGAGATGATCAATATTGCTCGGTCATTAAACCAACTCACCAATGTGAAGTCAGAGACATCCACTGTATTACAGGTGCATTGTATACCATGTCACCTGTAATAGGGCCAACGTAGTATCCTCATAATTGTAATGAAGCATTGCTCCTGACCAAATAATAAATTGTGGCATGCTTGGTACAACTGTCCCTCATAACATAGATGAAATCCAGGTGCATCTTTTTTCATAGGCAGGTATGTGTCTGCTAAAATAGTCCTTTTGTTGTGAGAATGGATCTAGTGGCAACCTTTAATACAGATCAATACACCATGCACATCATCATATACCTTGTGCCAAACTTGCACCTTCCTGAACTCTTCTTGTGCGTGGGATGTGTGTCAACCTTTATGTTGTTGCCAGAAATCATTGTAATAAAATACTGTATAGTTAGCTAACATTAAGAGGGGAAAACATATTTACCCCCTTGATACTGCTGTTGGGCTCTCAACTGCCATTAAAGTTTGGCTAGGCCACCACAAGTATGTGGGCCATTAGGGAGGGATTGGGCAAACTGGACTTGAGATGACTTTCGAGTCCAGTGTTGTAGGTCGTCCCACCTCTTGTGGCAATGGATGCTATGATGCTTTGTACAATCCATCACAAACATTTCTAAAACGTTACCACAGATTATAATTCCTAGAGAATGCTAATTTTAAATGGCCTGTTGAGTACCCTCATATCCTCATTTCGAAAATCCAGGCCACAAACACCATCTAGGCTAGGGTCTGAAACATTTCCTGTAGTAAGAGCTACTGAAGGCTAAGCAACTTGTACATTGTAAGCACACACCCCCACTCCCAGCTTCATTAGCTTAATACCTAATGTTTTTAAACCTGATACTATGGTTAGAAGCTCATACTTTGACAAGGGGCACTATAGAAGGGCTGACATGTGTGTCAGTGAAAGCATGGTTTTGGTGACAAATGAACAATTGTGTGTAGAAATGGGACATATTTGTATGGGTGACTGAGAGCCTTTGTTATATGTCCTTGCAGCACAGGACATACTTTTCCCCATATGTAGCACCATTACATGTACCATACATAAAGACACTCATTACCCAGACAAAGGGATACAATTAAAGTGCAAAACAAATTAGACAAGTTCATAACCTGAAACATTTTCCTGCACTTTACATTTCTCTCATTTTGAAATAAGGCTGTAATTTGTGATTGTATTTATGGTACATTTTCTACTGGCCAGAGGAAGTAAGGGACATCTAGGTTGTGAATTGTGAGTAAATTGAAATGAAAAGTCACCTTATTCAATCAGGTAACTCTTCATTTTAATTTATAGACATTTAATAATATTGATAAACATCATTTTGTTTCCAGCCAAATCATTGAGTTTACTACACTCCAAGCACAACACTTCACTTAAGGACTAAGGCCCGTATTTATACTATTTTAGCGCCGCATTTGAGTCACTGTTTGACCCAAAAAGCGGCACACATTTACAAAACCGCTTTTGCATCAAAAATGACACAAATGCGGCGCTAAAAAAGTATAAATATGGGCTAAAAGGGACAATTTAGTCTGTTTCATTCAAAAAGCAAGTTAGTTAGAAATATATTTCCCACTCAAACATGTACCTGTTCCTGTGGGTTCTCATACAACTGAATGAACAGAGACAGGACCTCCGATGTCAGCAGTTCTAACTCTACAGCTGAGAAGTTAGGGACCCTGTCACCAGCTTTGCCCTGCATTGTGGCACCCAGAGGTCGATAACACCAGCAAAAGTGGAGGAGGTGTTGTTGGCTGCAATGTTAAGAGGCAAGTGAGCTTTTTTGTAACACTGCATACATGTTCATGAGATACACAATCGTCAAAGGAGACAGCCATTGGCTTTTGTATGTTGCTGTCACTCTGTTGTTAAGCAATTTTACTCATGTTTTAAATACATTGTTTTAGCTAACTAGGCCTGCCACTGTGCACTTTAACCCTATTAACTTTTATATGGCATTGCTTTATTTTTCTAGCAATAGCTTCATGTGCAGTGCTGTTTTATTCTCTCTATATCTTATTATCCTTTCACCTAGGAAAGTATTGTGTTCTTAGTAGGACATGTAGTTCACTTTGTGCTTTCTCCAATGCTACAGTCAGATAGGGTTGCCGACAAACGTGGTATCCTGTGTCTCCAGCATTCACAGAAATGCACTCATACGTGGGGACTGATTCTTAGAGTGTTAGCTGTTTTATTATATAAACACCACTTCGTCCCTGACACATAAGAGGGAAATCCCAGCCAGATGACCACAACTGTATGTTGATTGCTGCAAGCTTCGCTACAGCTACTTGCTTAGACAACCGCGCCCTGAACCAGATAGGGATTGTGTCTCTTTAGACCTCAGACCTTTTCTTCAGATATGAGGGATGATGTTCTCCAAGGGAGAAACCCGAAGGGCAGATTAAGCTTAGTATGCTGTGCTCATACTTAGCAGGGGTGAGGGGCTATAAATCCATTCCCATTTTTAGACATCATGCTGGGACTGTTTTTGTGTTTTACATTTTTAGTCACATGCCTGCTCCTATTGTTTTTATTATTCTCATTATTGATATGCACCTGGTTTTACTTAAGATGCAGATATTTTAATAAATGCTTACTTAAATATATTCTGCCTATGTTGGCTTTGCCTGAGTGAGATCTTGGTAACCGATAGAACGGGATGCTATCTGATGTACCACGACTCCCTTGGGAGTCTATTTTACCATGAGCTCGGTTGCTACAATCATCTCGGTCAGAGATGGGGCACTGCTAGTTAGCCGGAGACCCCGGATTAGGCTGACAGTTGTCACCTGCTGTGGAATTGTACTCAGTACCCATGATCCAGGTAATCCTATCGCCAAATCCAGTAGCCTTATGACCCTAATGAGAACCTATGCGACAACACGTGTTATCCTATTTCTGCGTCAGTCATGGAGTATCACACCTACTATGCCATCGACTTCCACCGACACCCATGGCATTGCTAATGTTCTGACGGCAAAGTCATGTGAATGGCATTTTAGAATATGAAACAGTGTTTTTTTATGTTAAGCGCACCACCGTCACTGAAAATTGTGGCTAGTTTGTTTACATATACAAAATGTGTACATTACTGGTTTTGTTAAAATGTAAAAAGTATAATGCAATGCATCACTGTATTTAAATATGATAGTGAAGTGGTATATTGTACACTTCCATTGATGGAATTTTAGAAAAAAAAAATGTGTAGGCAATACGATTAAGATGCATTATTTACGCATTATTATTAGATAAATATCAGACATTCTAAGTTACATCACTAAAAAAGGATTTGTACATATATGTAACAAAACATATGAAATTTCACAAAGACATGAGATGTGTATTGATTAGCATAGATTTGCTTGCCCATTTAAAGTGATATTTCTCTTTTTTCTTGCATGCAGACAAATGAACCCAGGGAGAGATAGAAGACGACAGCCTCAAGTGTTAAGACCATTTCCAGACCTTACCACCATTGATGTAAGGGATATTATCAAAAAAAATAAATTGAATAATCAAACTATTCTTGGTTCATGTCATCAGCTGGAGCCAGCTCTTCTGCCTCACAAAAGGAATCCCACATCAATAACACCACAATGTCTCACTTAGCAGTCTCCACTCCACCAGGGATTCCTGTGAAGCCTTCAGGATGTAGGATCAGCAAGACTTTCTCCTCCCAGGGAAAAAACCACCACCAATCCCATGGGCCTCCAGGTGATGTTTGGAGGCCAGGGAACTGACTCTCTCCCACAGGTCATTCCACCTCTTCCCAATTTCCTCCTCTGTGCACATGTTGTTTGCTACTGCATTCACTCTGTCAACTATTGTGGTCCACATTTGCCTTTTCTGAAATATGGTTGTATTTTATACTTTGGCTACAAATAATTGGGGCTCCACCCTAATGATTTCATCCACAATGACTGACAATCCTCCCTCTGTAAAATGCAGATTCCTCCTCTATGCCATAGTGAGTAAAATACATTAAATAGTGGCCCATAGGTTGATGACAAATTTTAAAAATTAAACAGAGGGAGTTACAAAAAAATTACCACACCTTCTGACTGGCAAAATCATTAGAAACATTGTGTTTTGCAGTGGAATGGCAAACGATCTTGGTCTGAAATGCAATATATGTTTTTGTGTGATATGCAGGTGTTCACAATTGGCCAATATACATCAAGGATGTGCTGCTGGCATTCATCCAATGGCCAGAGCTATTGTACAACATTGAGCAAGTCCCACAGTGGACTTCCCCATCAGGAAATTTGCTGCCAGAAGAATGCCAGCACGCCTGTAAAACCTAAATATGCTTGGCGCAATCCCACTGCCCTGACGGTGATGGAGTACTGTTAGCCAGTATTGGAGTCCTCTGCTTTGGCATCGGTAGACCGCTTACACGGCGGACTCAACTCTGTTGGCGCAGACGGAGGTTCAACCGCCATACATCTGAATACAGATGTTGAAACTCCATCAGCTTGATGGAGTACTTGAAACTGCCGTTACAGCAGGATGACAGAACTCCTGCCATAATGTAAGTCAGGCCCTTGGTCTGTGCCTCAGTTTTGGGCTTGCCAGTGTCTAATTAGTTGAAGAACAGGAGCCCCATTATTTGACCACCTTACACAGTGGAAAATTGTTGCTTTAGATAGGGGACATTAAAATAACGCGCTGTTTTGACCAGAAATGTAACAAATCTAATATAAAAAAGGGAAGAAAAAAACACAGTAACATAGACAGAGCAATGCAGAACACATCAACACAATTAAAAACATAACACCACAACAAAACCAGCAAAACAGAATGTAACACAACTACTACAGCGCAATACTACAAAACCATAATAATACAGCACAAAAACACAGCAGCATAAAAAAAACAATTCACATCAGAGCCCCAACAAAATACCACACAGCCATTATGCGCTAATGGCTTGACACACATTACCATTTCCACAACCATGTTTTCATAATACTGTGGTAAAAGATGGTTGGGACAACACTGATTTAACTTACTACCAATAACGTGAAATAGTGCAATTCTTAAAATATTCGTCTTCAGTTCCCAGAGTTTATTTGAGTGCGAACTTGAATAGTTATATTTTCAGGCCTGATTAGTAAGTATATAGTCTATGGGGGTCATTCTGACTTCGGCGGGCGGCGGAGGCCGCCCGCCAAAGTTCCCCCGACAGAATACCGCAGCGCGGTCAAAAGACCGCCGCGGTAATTCTGAGTTTCCCGCTGGGCCGGCGGGCGACCGCCAGAAGACCGCCCGCCCGCCCAGCGGGAAACCCCCTTCCACGAAGATGCCGGCTCCGAATGGAGCCGGCGGAGTGGAAAGGGTGCGACGGGTGCAGTTGCACCGGTCGCGATTTTCAGTGTCTGCTATGCAGACACTGAAAATCTTTGTGGGGCCCTGTTAGGTGGCCCCACGACACCCGTTCCCACCAGGAAGGTTCTGGCGGTCAAAACCGCCAGAACCAGGCTGGCGGGAAGGGGGTCGGAATCCCCATGGCGGCGCTGCCTGCAGCGCCGCCATGGAGGATTCCTCAGGCCAGGGGAAAACCGGCGGGAAACCGCCGGCTTCCCTTTTCTGACCGCGGCTTTACCGCCGCGGTCAGAATTGGCCTGGATGCACCGCCAGCCTGTTGGCGGTGCATCCGCGGTCCCCGGACCGCCAGGGTCGGAATGACCCCCTATGTCTGGCTGCATATAAAGTAAATCTGACATAAGTACTTATGCTTGCTATAAATCAATCGAATGGAAAATACACCGACAATGCTGCTCTGATCCGACTGCAAGAACAGCGTTTTTATCTGCTCTGGCAATATCCAGGTATTGGCTTTCATTTATCTGTAAATTTCCCAGATCATATTCAATTGATTATTTATAAAAGGATGGTAACGGCCCTGGTGTTTTAAAACATGGATTTTTCTTCAGTTTTGTAACTTCAAATTAGGTCCACTTACAACGTTCCCAGGAGCATTTCTGGCAGAGAAATGCGAAAGTTGTTCATTCTCTCTTGTAAACGCAGGAAGCACAAAGCGGCAGTTACAGTTCTTGTTTCTTTAATAAACAACATCCCTGCATGCCAAGTAGAAAATGTACCACCGTGCAGGCTGACTAATTAAATACTATTGATATAACAAAATAATGATCTGCAGTTACCAGTGAAACCATGGCAACTAACAGAACTGATACCTAATGACAATCACACAGTGATTAACGCGGTAATTAACCCGAAGTGGCAGAAGCAAGCACCACTAATATTCTAGTAAGCAAGTCTGTATAATTGTAAGATGCATAACAAGACAAGCTCTATCACATGCAGATGTGAAAGCAGCACACTACACATTCCAGTTTTACTTCATGAAGATGCTTCGCCATGTACTACTTCAGCGTAACATGTAATGGGACCTCTACATCTAAGCGAACGATAAACAGATGCATCAATGGGTAAAATATTGTTGAAATGTACTCTATGTTAGAATGAAGGTATAAGACATATCTGTGTATGGCCACCGTGTTCTCGTTCTCAACAGAGAGTAAAGCGGCTTTTAAAGGAAGAGCAAGACTGAAAATGTGGAGTGGCAATTTGGGTTCGAGAAGTGCAATTCCAGGCAGCCCAAGAGACTTGAAAAAGAAGCAGAATGCTGGCAGTGTGAATTGGGACTACGCTGGGCATCTCATTTAGGATTGTCATTATTCAAGATCCCGTCAGGCAGGTATGTGTATTTCAGTGCTTAATTTGAGCCGGTGGCGGCAGGTGGGCACCACCAGAACTCATTTTTTGGGGACTGCCACAAATTTTTGCTCAACAGACTTTGACCTAGAGCAAGAGAAAGAAAATTAAAAAAAGGAGAAAAGAAGGAGCAAAAGACAGTAAAGACAGTAAAACAGAGACAAAGCAAGAAAGAAGAAATGAAAAAGAGCCTAGAAGAGTGAGGTAAATAAGCAAGGATGGTCATGCCAGTGGACTGTCTACGTGCACATGGGCCCTGATTTATACTTTTGGGTGCAAACCTGCACTAAAGCAGTTTTGCACCAAAAAGTTTAGCCCCGGCTTGCACCATTTCTGATCACCAGCCGGGTACCATATTTATTGAATTGTGCAAGACGGTGCAAAGGGTAGGCTAGCGTAAAAAAGGAAATTACGTTAGCCGGGTGGTGCTGGGTGATATGGAAGAAGGGGCTTTTGCACAAAAAAATGATGTTAGGCAGATTAGAGTAAAAAAAAATTACCTAACCAACCTAGCATCATTTTCTGACACAAAACTATCAATACCACATGACTCCTGTCTTAGAAAAAACAGGAGTCATGCCCACCACACCAATGGCCAGCACAGGGGGCCAGTGTACCCTGGGCAGGGCCATTGCACCCAGTGCCATGTAGGGGAGCCCATTTCAGGGCCCCCACTTTAAAAATAAAATAAAATACTTACCTGCACTTACCAATACTTACCTGGAATGGGGTCCCCCATCCTCCGCTGTCCATCTGGTGTGGGGTGGGGGTGACCCTGGGGAGGGCACCTGTGGGCTTATTCCATGGTGTTCCACCATGGAAATAGCCCCACAGGTCCCCTAATGCCTGCCCTGACCCAGGCGTTAAATCATTATTTGACCCCTTCTCCGCCATATGTGATTTGAGCCTAGGGGGATAAATATGGCGCTAAGGCTATAGAGTCATTTTTGGCACTATAACGCTTACTTTGCATCTCACTGACGCAAAGTAGGTTTCCCAGTCCAAAAAATGACTATAACTCCATAAATTTGGCGCTAGACTGGTCTAGCGCCAAAGTATAAATATGGAGTTAGTTTTGCTCTGGATTTGCGTAAAAAAAATGACGCAAATTCAGCGCAAAACATATCTAATATGCCCCCTGGAATTGTGAGTCCCAACCTTCCACAACGCAGGCTGCAGGCTTCTGAACAAAACTTTTTGTAATGCACTTACTGGTTTACAGATTAAGCACTGTACTCTTACAGCCAAATGAGTATTGATACTCTTCTGTGATTGTTATGAGACAGATGAGCTCCAAAATCTCTCGGACAATGGGAGGGGAATGAAGAAATAGGGATCTATATGCTGACATTTTCCTTCATTCTCTTTTTAAAAAAAGAACATTCACATTTTGAAGCAAGACATTGAAGCATACGTTTTTCGAAGCTTGCTTATAAATCATCCAGGAGTTTATGCCCTCAAGCCAATTTCATGAACTTTGTGAGGTTAAAAGACATTTTGTTGGTAGGCAAGTGAATAACCTTACAAAGTCATTTAACAAACATAGGGAGGACAGTGAATTGTGAAAACATCGAAAGGAAGTAAGGAATTGATATGATTAGGAAGCCATAAGGGCTCAGAAGGAAATGTATCCTCCTTCATACAATTAACCACACAATGCCGAACATGAGGTCAGAATATGGTTGTAAACCAGATTATTGTTGGCAAAAATATCACCTGACAGAAATATTGTGACCTGAATATCGTTTCCAAAAATATCATCTCTTCTGGTGTAGATTTTCTATTTTAATGCCATAGGGCAAGTTTATCATAAACAATATTTTTTGGGCACATTATTTCTGTCAGATAGATCAGATTTCTGATTATTAACCCCTTTGCCGCCAGGCCTTTTCCCCCTTGGCTGCCAGGCCTTTTGTTGGGTATTTAGGGCAGTTTGCCCATAGGCCCTAATGCCTTTTTGTCCACATAAGTTACCCACGCCATATTTGTGTCCTTTTTTCCAACATCCTAGGGAGTCAAGAGGTACCTAGAGTTTGCGGGTTCCCCAGGAAGAGACCAAGATATTAGCCAAAATACAGCAAAAATTCAGTTTAAAAAAAAAATAGGAAAAAAGGGCTTTTCTTTTTTTCCCTGAAAATGGCATCAACAAAGGGTTTATGGTGCTAAAATCACCATCTTCCCAGCTTTCAGGAACAGGCAGACTTGAATCAGAAAATCTCATTTTTCCACACAATTTTGGCATTTTACTGGGACATACCCCATTTCTACCAGTTTTGTGCTTTCAGCCTCCTTCCTGTTAGTGACAGAAATGGGCATGAAACCAATGCTGGATCCCAGACAGCTAAACTTGTCTGAAAAGTAGACAACATTCTGAATTCATCAAGGGGTCATTTGTGTAGATCCTTTAAAGTTTTCCTGCAGAAAGTAACAGCTAAAATAAAAAAATATTGAAATTGAGGTGAAAAAAGAGCCATTTCTGTCCACGTTTTCTTCTACAACTTTTTCCAGCATTGGCAGATTTTTTAAAGCAATATACCGTTACGTCTGCTGGATGCTTCAGGTGGCGAGGATATATAGGGCTTGTAGGTTCATCAAGAACCCTAGGTACCCTGAGCCAATAAAGGAGATGCATCTTGCTATGGGTTTTCATTGTATAGCGGGTATACAGCAATTCATTTGTTGAAATATAAAGAGTGAAAAATAGGTATCAAGGAAACCTTTGTATTTCCAAAATGAGCACAAGACAAGGTGTTGAGAAGTAGTGGTTATTTGAACATGTCTGAATTCCGGGGTTCCCGTACTAGCATGTGAATTACAGAGCATTTCTCAAATAGTCATCTTTTTTACACACTGTCTTACATTTAGAAGGAAAAAATGTGGAAAAAGACAAGGGCAATAACACTTGTTCTTCTATTCTGTGTTTCCCCAAGTCTATCAAGAAAAATGGTACCTCACTTTCATGAGTAGGCCTAATGCTCGCGACAGTAAACGCAACATGGACACATCACATTTCTACATTGAAATCGGAGGTGTTTTTTGGAAAGTGCCTAGCTGTGGATTTTGGCCTCTAGCTCAGCCGGCACCTAGAGAAACCTACCAAACCTGTGCATTTTCAAAAAATAGACAGCTAGGGGAATCCAGGATGGGGTGACTTGTGTGGCTCTATTTCCCAGAATCCTTCGCAAACCTCAAAATTCAGCAAAAAAACCAAAAAACGTTTTCCTCACATTTCAGTGATAGAAAGTTCTGGAATCTGAGAGGATCCACAAATTCCCTTTCACCCAGCATTCCCCTAGGTCTCCTGATAAAAATGGTACCTCACTTGTTTGGGTAGGCATAGTGCCTAGCTGTGGATTTTGGCCTCTAGCTCATCAGGCACCTAGGAAAACCTAGCAAACTTGGACATTTCTGAAAACTTGTCACCTGGGGGAACCCAGGATGGGGTAACTCGTGGCGCTCTCACCAGGTTCTGTTACCCATTATCCTTAGAAAACCTCAACATTTGACAAAAAAACTATTTTGGTGCTGCAAAGTTCTGGAATCTGAGGGGAGCCACAAACTTCCTTCCACCCTGCATTCCCCCAGGTGTCTTGATAAAAATGATACCTCACTTGTGTGGGTAGGCCAAGTGCCCGCAACAGGAAATGCCCCAAAACACTTTGTGGACACATCAAAATTATCAAATACAAAACTACCTGTTTTTGTGGGGGGGCACCTGCGTTTTTGGTCCTGGGCTCAGCAACCATCTAGGGAAACCTACCCAACCCAGACATTTCTGAAAACTAGACACCCGAGCGAGCCCAGGGAGGTGCGACTTGCATGGATCCCCCAGTGTTTTATACCAAGAATCCTCAGCAAACCTCAAATTTAGCTTAAAAAAATCAAACTTTTACAACATTTCTGTGTGGGATCATCGCACCGGCATACATTTCCTACCACCCAACGTTCCCCTCAGTATCTCGATAAAAATTATTCCTCACTTGTGTAGGTGGGCCAAGTGCCTGTGACAAACATTTTGAAATTGAGGGGGAACCAAAGAGGGTCCAAAAGGGCAGTTTGAGAAAAAATTACTTTTTAGGCTGACAAGTGGGGCAACATTTTTATTGGTATAGATGCGACAATGCAAACAAATTTTGTGGATTCCTGCAGGTTCCAACACAAAAATGTGGGAACACTGTGTGATTTCCCACAGGGCATTGTGGGTAAGAAAAAGGTGCGGGTGCATGGGAAGCACACCACCCTGGACTCACCCAGATGTTTAGTTTTCGGATGTGTCTAGGTCTCGTAGATTTTTCTATATGGCAGCCTCCTAAAGTCCAATAAGTGCAGCCCTCACCATTCCAAGTGGGCCGATTTTATTTTGAGTGTTAGTCAAGCTCTCATGGCCCAAATGTAAAACCAAAATCCCAAATAATCAAATGTCCTATTGCTTGACATTGGGATAAGATATTTTAGTGTGTGGAGGGAGAGTTATAAGACTGTTACTCCCTTCAGCTGGGGTGGGGGCATAACCATGCCCATACTGGTTGGTAGCGACCATCCACTATTTTTATTTTTTTTTAGTTCCCTGGCATCTGGTAGGATTTCTGACCTCCCCCACCCCCCCCCCGGGAAGTGGATCTGGGGTAATAGCCCCATAAGCCCACCAGTGGACAGAACAACTTTGTCCCCATTTATTTGGGGTAGGGGTATGGCCCCCTAAGGTGGCAGAAATGGCCTAATATAAATTTGCCTAAGGGGTCACTTCCCCTGCGTGAAAGTGATGTGACAAATAAAATCCCAGGTGCCTAGTGGTTTCTCCCTCCCTTGGGGGAAGATTGAACTAATAAAAATAAGCTGATCTGCCCCCAAGGGGGGCAGAAATGGGCTAAACTAAAATTGCCCCCCAGGGGAACGACCCTTCCCTAACGCCATGGATCCCTAAAATCAAGATCCCACTTCAGTTCTCAATTAAATAGAGTGTACATGGTTTCAATTGTTTCGTGGCACTATTAGAGGTGGCTAGTGACAAATTCTGGATGAAATTAAAATCCCCGCCCCATAAGATTGGGCTGGTTGCTACTATCGCCAGATTGTAAATTTGGGTTAACAGGTCTATATCATCAGAGACAGGATCACAACAGTTGACTAAGTTCATCAAATTGCCATCTGCCGCAACTTTAAGCCACAACCAGCGTTCCATGAAATCCAGTTTAACATCTTGTATTTGACAGTTAACCATAATGACCAAATGAATGGCAACCCCCTAGCTGATGTCCCACAGATGCATAATAAGCGTATGAATATTCTTTGGGGATACTAAATTTAGGAGCATTGTCACTGGAGTGAGTTTCTTGTAAAAATATCACTGCTGGTTTAAACGTCTTCACCCAGCTTAAAATTGCACTGCTCTTCCAATGTTTCAAATAAACATTGCTCATTTTACCTATTCTCCCTCTCCGCTAACAAGATGCCCCACCTTCTGAAGCTCGACCCCCAAAGAGCTCACCATTCTCAGCCCCTTTGCGCACTTCCCCAAAACCTTCTGAGAGAGAGGAAAAACACCCACCGACCCTGAATTTGGTGGTGCCCTGATCTTGGACCCTAATTCACCCTTGCCCAACCCCACCTTCAATTAAGATAGAAAATCACTAAGGCTCTCATTATGACATTGGCGGTAAGTGCCGCTCACAGCCATGCTGACTGCCACCAACATCCGGCGACCGCGACGGTATACCGCTACCCGTATTATGACCCACACATAGAAATCCGCTACTATACAGACACACACACAAGTCTGCCAGCCCAAAGGTCAGTGATAACCTTGCAATACCAAAACCCACACCATTACGCCAACAGAACTATGCCCACAGCATTATGACCCATGAATCACAGCAGCGGACATTCAACCGCGGTAAACGATTGGCGGTGCATACCGCTGAGCTCAAAACACACATACACATACAAAACAACACCACATTGGACAATTCAAACTACACACACCTTGCACACATACACACACCACACCCACACCCACACCCACACACCACTATAAAACACACACACACATTACCCACAACCCTTTACTACTACAAAAAAATTAAAACAGGGAGAGAGCCACACCAGGAGCACCCACAAAACCAGAACCATCACCCATACACCATCCACGCACCTTACAGCACACTCCCCAACACATCACCCTACACACACTCACACACACCACACACACAACACCCATGGCACCACAAAGACACCCCAGGTTCTTGGAGGAGGAGCTAAGGGTCATGGTGGAGGAAATAATCTGGGTAGAGCCCCCCAGGCACAGTCTCATCCCACCACAGAGCCTCCCCACTTAGGAAACACCACCACAGAACCCATGCAGCGGGCCCATACCACTGTCCCCAGGACAGGTCAATCAGCAGTGTGTCCACCACTACAGGGACCCCAGGCAACCCCACAAACAGAGGACAATCAGGAACCTGGAGTCAGTGGCAGTGGGCACACAGGTCAGGCGACAGAGGCACAGGACAACAGGGAAGCTGGGAGGACTGTTATGCAACAGGGGGAGGACAGGCCCAGGGAACTGATTCTCCACAAGGCACTCACCAACATCCTGGGAGCATACCACCATTCCCAGGAGACCATGGGCCAGATACTGGCCAAGTTGCAGGAGACCCAGCGGCTGCAGGAGGGACAGTACCGGGGGATCAGGGAGGACCTGAGGGACATCAACACCACCCTGGTCACCATTGCAGGGGTGCTGACAGACATGGCCAACACCATGAGGGAGGAAGTGGCACACCAACGGGCCCCTGAACTAGCCACGCTGATGAACAGCCTTCCACCTCCTCTGACGCTAGTGGACAGGAGGCCCTGCCACAGGAACAACAGGCCACCAGCACCCCTCCCCCTGCAGAAGGAGAACCACCCCGCAAACTGTCCCTGCGACCCAGGCAAAAGCCAGAGAACATTGCCAAGACCCCCACCAGGAAATAAGACTCTCCTGATTGTCACCTTTGTGTCCCACTCTGTCATCCTGTCCACCTTGAACTGCCATTGCTCCACGTCCCTTGCCCCATTGGACAATGCACCTGTGATACCAATAGACTGGACTCTATCCTGGACTTTCCTCCACCATGGCCCAAGCCCATTGCACATCCCCATTTACTTCTCAGCACTGAAATAAACACACTTGGAAAAAACAAGTATGGGGTATCTAAAATGATTTAAGGATGTAGTTGTTTAACAATCTGTAGACATTGTAAATAGATTGTACTGTTATGTATACATAGGTATGACTTGTAATGTGCTGCAGTCAATACACCAGGAGCCACAGGGGGGCACAGGTATCTGCAAATAGACATGTCAAAGGGTACAATATGTGGCCATTGTAGTGGGAACAGCAGCCAGCCAGAGAAAATTCACTTCACAAAACAGCAATGGAAGGTGAGGTTACAGTGTCTTACCTGTTTGTCACTGGAAGTACTGCTGTATGATAGTTGTTCTGTTGTCCACATCCTCTTCCTCTGCCTCCTCTTCATCTCTGTCCACAGGCTCCACCGCTGCCACACAACCATCTCCATCCTCATTCTCCTGCAGAAAAGGCACCTGGCATCTCATGGCTAGGTTGTGCAACATGCAACATGAAACGATGATCTGGCAGACCTTCTTGGGTGAGTAGCACAGGGATCCACCTGTCAGATGGAGGAACCTGAACCTGGCCTTCAGGAGGCCAAAGGTCCTTTCAATGATCCTCCTTGTTCACCCATGTGCCTCCTTGTCACGTTCCTCTGCCCTTGTCCTGGCATTCCTCACTGGGGTCAGTAGCCATGAGAGGTTGGGGTAACCAGAGTCACCTGCAAATATCGAGGGATACCTGTTAGCCAGACACTCACCCTTAGGGACCACCCCACACCCATAGACCAACATACACTTGGTGGGGACCATGGGCTCACCTATTAGCCACACCCGGTGCCTCTGGAGTTGAGCCATCACATATGGGATGCTGCTATTCCTCAGGATATAGGCATCATGCACAGACCCAGGATACTTTGCATTCAAATGGGAGATGTACTGGTCCACCAGGCACACTATCTGCACATTCATAGAGTGAAAGCTCTTTCACTTTCTGTACACCTGTTCACTTCGCCAGGGGGGACAAAGGCAATATGTGTACCATCAATAGCAACAATGATGATGGGAATATGTTCCATTGCATAGAATTCAGCCTTCAGCATGGCCAAATCCTCCATCTGGGGGAAAATGATGTAGCTGCACATGTGTTTCGTCAGGGTAGACACCACTCTGGTCAGCACATTAGAGAGCATAGTCTGTGACATCCCTTCTGCCATGGCCACTGTCACTTGGAAGGAGCCACTTGCCAAGAAATGGAGCACTAACAGGACTTGCACAAGAGGGGGTATCCCAGTGGGGTGATGGATAGCTGAGATCAGGTCTGGCTCCAATTGGGCACACTGCTCTTGGATTGTGGCCCTAACAAGTCTGTAGGTGAGGATTATGTGCCTGTCCTCAGATTGTTGCCAGGTCCACCAGGGGTCTGTACAAGGGGGTATGTCTCCATCTCCTATTCATCCTCGGCGGTTGAATTCTAGGGTGAAAAATGGTGAGCCACTGGTCATATTCAAACATATCCTCAGAGTAAAATGCCTTGCATGTTGTGACAGAAACAGTATGTTAATGTGTAGTCCCGTAAATGTGCCTGTGTCTGCTGTGAGCAGTTATGTGCCATGTCCTGCTCCCCCCTGAAATGGCGGCCACCTGAACTGTGCGGAGGGACGAGTGGAAAATAGGTAATTCCGCTGACGTTGTGCACCATTGTGGGAGGCAGACGAGAACCGCTATGCAACTCCTCATTGGTTAGCATTGGGCCCTATGGGTTCCAGTAGCCAATGGTGATGTACGCCGGCAGTAACGGTACACACCGCTGCCGACTTGACCGCCATTTTCTATCTGTTCACTCACTTACTACCTGACCTTCAACAGGAGAGGCCAAAAAAGTGAAAACAACCCAACTTCATTACAAGGGTTCTGAAATACCAAAATCCCTATGAAACACGAGTAAGAAGCTAGCCAAAAAAATTACCCAATGGGCCAGAAACAATCCTTCATATGAAAAAAATAAACAAATAGTACATTTTATTGGTTAATACACTAAATATGTATACTTTATATAATCAGACAATAGAAAAAATGAAGAAAAAACATAGACAAATACCCCCTCTGCCAGAGCAATGGCAAATAAAAACATGCATTCATACAAACTCAATCACACTATAAAAATAAGCCAAAGCACACCTAGCACCAAGACAGGTCGGAAAAGAAGAGGAACAACAATCTCCTCCTTCTGTAGTTTGATCAAAGAAACAAATTACAGCAATAAAATAATGTTCTTCAAATGTCTATATACATATCCAGAGGAATCAATATCATGCCATATTATATAGGCCAGCTCCTCATATGTAGGGACAATTGTAAATGATAGAACAGTCTTTCCTTGTATATTGATGTATTGTCTCTTAAGTCAATCTCCCTTGTGGAAATGGTGGAACACAAATCCGATCCAAAGTCTTGGTCCCGGTGTAAAAGTGCCGACGTACGTTTCAGTGAAGAGTGACCTCAAGGGACACTCACCTTCATCAGGGCAGACAACTTATTGAAATGTCTGTAATAATTCCAAGGGGGGACTATAATAGTTCTCAATTCAAATGCCTATAACAAACAAAATATTATAATTGGAAAAGACAAAACTGATGTATATTGGCTAGACAGACAAGACAAACACAAAGAAGGAACAACAACAACAAAATGAGAAAGAATGAAGACGAAAATAAAAAAAGAAAATAAATAAGTGAGCAATACAAATGAAAGAAAAAACAGGGAAATTCTAATAACAAATCCACAAATTAAAATCGTGTTATTTACTGTTACCATGATGTACGTACACCTTAAAAAGATTACACTCAAGACACCAGTCTCTAGGGTGCATATAACAGCAATGCCTAGTACGCCCATGATAAGCATGCATGTGCAAAAACATGGTACTCAAGAGACCAGCCTTGTGGTTGCATATATATGCAATCGTGTTCTGAAAAGATCAAGAGAAAAAAAATATAATGTACCATGATGGCTCCCTCAGCCCAGATGAGTATTTCTAAGTGGACATGCACACCAACAGATGAAAATCCCAAAGCAAAAACCAAAATTCTTACTTGGTTGACTACTTACAACTCCATGGTGAGTGTAACACATATTGATTAGGGTGTCTCATGATCAGAGGACTTGAGCTATATGAAGTAGGGAAAGTATAATACCAAAGAGAGTTATACATATTCTCCACCCTATTCTCCCAAAAATTCACAATATAGTCCAGAAAGAACGCTGTCTCACCCAAGCCACAGTGCATTCCATCTATGTTCCAGGGGCCCCACATATGATTCGAGAAAGAATAAGCACGTAGAAAATAGATATTTCAACCGAGGGAGGGGAATGTAATGGCCTCGCCTGAGGATACAAAGAGAAAATACCAAAACATTGGGGACTCTCACACAATATAATCATATCGTAAGAAAAAAAGGAAAAAAGAAAGAAATAGCGGCCAGCATTGACTTGCTTACGTTCACATACCTATCAAGGTGTATCGGATTTAGTTGGCCCCGTCCGTGGAACTCCACCATGTTCGTCAGAATCGCAGTGCAATTTCAAAAAGACGAGTCGGGGAGTGAAAAGCTTATAAAAGCGTTGCCAAGCTGCCGAAGCAGCTAACACGCATCCGATGTACGATCAACTTAATGGAAACCGAGGACTGACTGCACCGTCCTATCAGGGAAATGCATAAAGACTGAATGGCCGCCATCTTGAAGAGGATAAGAACCAAAAAACATTATAACCACACCGTATCCATTTATAGTGAATATTAATTGAAACGGAGGAATCTAAAGAATTTTTTTTTTTAAATGAATGTGACATACAAAACAAAAAAACACCATCTAGAAAAATAAACAGTAAACAATGGGGTATACTATAGCTCCATCAGGAAATGGAAAAAGACCAGGAGACCAGCTTCCAATACGTTTTTTCCAACCACGGAAAAGAACAGCTCTTAAAAGAAAGCATTCTCCCACGGGATCCTCTCATTAAGTCCTCGATTGACAGTATCCAACAAATATATTCAAAAAAACTCTCTTTTCTTTCTATATTAGTCAAAATCACCATGGGGCATTTTGATCTTTTCGAAGATGGTCCACTTCAAATCGTCATATTGATGACCCTTCTGCCAGAAATTGTCTACCAACGGGGCTTGAATGGCTGACTTATGCTCACTAAGCCATTGCCTGTACATAATCTTGTGCCCACATTTCCAAGCCGGCAGGGGCACAAGATTAAATATATAATATTGGCACTGTGGCAGTTAGTCATGCTCTTGAGTTTTATAATTTTTTTATTGTATTGTAAAAAGTCTGATACTATGGCATGAGCACAAGCATGACATACACCACAGCAGTGATTTCCTAGAATGGGATTAGCTCCTGAAATGCTTTTTTGTAAGAATTCGTTCCCTTTGTTGGGCCTCGCTTGGATCAGCTTGTCCCGAAGGTTGAAATTTATTTTGTAGGCAAACATATGTCTCAAAAGAGGGGCATGTTCCTTATTAGTATTCAGGATGTTCCAGTGTGTGTTAATGACACTTTGGGCCAGATGTATGAAAGCTTTTTGCATTTGTAAACGGTGCGAATGCCCGTTTGCGAATGCAAAAAGCCATTTCAGAATGTATGAAAGACATTCTGAATGCAATTTTAAGGAATCGCTAGAATAGTGATTCCTTAAAATTGCGACCCTGTTTAGAGAGTCGCATATTGCGACTCTCTAAATAAGAAATCGCAAATAATGAGTCATTATTTGCGATTTCTAAGCACATGTAAGAAGCAATTCCTAAATGCGATTTGGGCATTTAGGAATCGCTATTTACCACCAAGTTGATCTTGGTGGTAACCATGTGCAAACTTTAAAAATGCATTCAAAATGCATTTTTAAAATTTACGTGTAGAGCACACATGCCCTTTTGGCATGTGTGCACCTTACATGATGCAAAAAATGATTTTGGGTGCAGCAGAAGGGGCCTTAGTTAAGAAATCGCAATTTGGGAAATGCAAAAAAATCGTAGATATGGGCCTACAGGCCCATAGGTGCGAATGTGGCCGGTATAGCCATTTGCGATTCGGTAATAGCATTTGAGATTTTTAAGAAATCGCTATTACCGAATCGCAAATGTGATACATTGCATTTTGCGATTCAGAAATAGCAATTTCTTAAAAATCGCTATTTCCGAATCGCAAAAGGCATTCTTGGTACATCTGGCCCTTTGTATCTTATTGTTGATGTTAGAATGTCTAATGACACAAACCATTCTATTTGGTTTGTCTTTCTGGTGAGGAACAAAGAGGGCATCTCGGTTGTAATATTTGGCCCTTTTATATGCATCATGAATGACCCTATAGGGATACCCCCGCTGGAGATAGTTATCCTTCATGGTCGCAGCATTCCTGTCATATTCGCTTATAGTGCTACAGTTCCTACGAATCCTGAGGAACTGGCTAAACGGAATGTTCTGTCGTTGACAGCTCGGATGATAGCTGTTAAAATGAAGGAGAGTATTTCTGGCTGTGGGCTTAGTATATAATGTGACCTGAAGATGTTGCTCTCTTTCAAATATAAGAATATCCAAAAATCCCATCTTTTTATTGTTAACATGCGGAGTGAATTTAAGGTTATTATTGCATGCTTTGAGCCACTCAATATATTCTTGAAGGAGGTCTGCCTTGCCTGTCCAAATGAAGAAGTTGTCATCGATGTACCGGCGCCAGTGGGAGATATGTTAAAAAAACTGAGCTATTTCATTATATATATATTTGGTCTCAAATTGGCCCATCTATATGTTTGCCACACTGGGAGCACATGCCGCTCCCATACTTACTCCTTTGATTTGTCTATATATAGTTCCATCAAACTCAAAGACATTTTCTGAAAATAATCTCAAGACAGTTGAGAACAAAGTCTACAGTGGCAATAGTACTGGTCTCTGTCAAAAGTTTTCTGACCGCTTCGTAAGCTTCCTGTTGTGGGATGTTTGTATAAAGCGCTTCCTCATCCAGGGTAATTAAAAAAGAACTCTCAGGGTTAAAAACAAGTCCTTCTATTCGTGTTATCATGTGGCCAGTGTCTTTGACATATGAGGGAAAGTTTGTAATCATTGGTTTAAGAAAGAAATTGATATATTTAGATAAAGGTTCAGTGGCCAATCCTATAGTAGAGGAGGAGGATCATGGACTTGTTTATGGGTTTTCGGTACCCCATATATCACCGGTAATTTAGGCTTACTGACTATCAAAAAATCAGCTTCACATTTGGAGATGCTGCCATCTCTGATACCCCTTTCGCATACTGTCTGGATTTTACGGCTAATACGCGTGTGAGAGTTATCACTTATCTTTTGATAATGTTCCAGTATTGCCATCATCGTTCTCATCTTCTGTTTGTATTGTTCCGTATCAATAAGTACAATGCCCCCTCCCTTATCACACGGCTTCACTGTAATATATTTATTCAGCTGTAGATTCTTCATGGATTCTCTTTGTGTGTCAGTGAGGTTGTTAGCAGGAGCTGGAACATATCTAAGTACCTGTTTGATTTTGTCATAGATGATTCTTTCAAAAATGGCTACTTCGGGGTCTATTTGATCTAAACTGGGAGTAAATGTGGAGCGATGTTTAAATGTCGCCAGACTGTGATCATCTGTGGCCTCTCTGTTTTGAAAAAACTTAATGAGTCTGATTTTCCGGCAAAAAGCTTGGATATCATTCAACAGGAGAGGACCTACACTGTAAGTGCAGCTGTGACCTGTGTCTGGAAGCGACCATGGCTCGAGTGTCTTGGGAAAGGGCCCTGGCCTTCACTTCGGAGGAGTTGGAGAGATTAGTGGATGGGGTCCTACCTCAGTACCGTTTACTTTATGGTCCTCCAGACCGACAGGTGAGTACACTGTGAGCATGATGTATGGGGCATGAATGCATGGAGTGCTCTGTGTGTAAGCCTCGTGTAAGGGGGGGGGGCTGAGGGGTCTTGGGCAGAGTGCTGCATGTATGGTGGTCAATGTCTGTGTGTAAGGGGATCGGAGGGATATGGTGGGCCATGAGTGTAACAGGTGTGACTGATACCTTTTTCTATGTATCTTTCTCTGCAGGTCAGCACCCATCAGAAAAAGGGTATTTGGCGTGCCATCGCCAAGGATGTGCGGACCCTCGGGGTCTTCGACAGGCGGAGCACCCACTGTTGTAAATGGTGGGAGGACCTGCTCCGCTGGGCAAGGAAGATGGCGGAGGCCCAGCTGGGGATGGCCTCCCAATGAGGAAGGGGTGCCAGTCGAACCCTGAAACCCCCTGATATTCCACACACTGGCGGTGGCCTATCCGGAGTTGGATGGGCGCTTAAAGGCATCAGAGCAGCCACAAGGGGTGAGTACAGTTACAAAATTGGAAAAATGCGTGTGGTGGGTGGGGGATGAGGTCCTGTGGGTGTCCCTAGGCCAGGACGAACATGGCAGGGTAGGTTCCATGTTGGGCAGGGTCTGATGCACTCCAAACCCAAATATGCTAATGGGCATCTACTACTGGTCAAGGTCCTGTGGGTTTATGGTGTGCTGCTATTGGCATTAGGCATTGTACGCCATTGCCTGGTGACTAGCATTGTAACTGGTAGTGCATGGCCTAGTGCATAGGCCTGTTTCCTGTGTGTTGTGTATGCCAACAGTGGTGTTGTTGTTGGCATTGGCCAAGTGTATCCTCTGTCTCTTCCCCACCACTTTCTGTTTTGTCACCCTGTCCTTGTGTGCATTAGCATCATCTGGCGGAGGAGCAGAGGCACTGGCGACGGAGGGAGCTGCATCCCACATGGCCCATGAGCCCGAATCCACTGACAGTGAAGGCACCAGTGGGATGGTGAGGGGAGCACCACAGCGGAGACTGGAGGGGACAGTAAGGACAGTGACACCTCCTCCAATGGAAGCTCCCTGGTTGTGGCGGACAGCTATGTGGCCACCTCAACTACAGGTACAGCCACCACCCCGTACCAGCACCGTCCTCCCAGCAGGCCCTCAGCATGTTTCCTGTGCCCGCTCACACAGGAGGGTGGGCATCTCCTTCACCCCAGGCACCTCAGGCCCTGCCCCAGTCAGCCCTAGCAGCCCTCAGTGAGAAGTCTATTGACCTGCTGGGCAGTCAACCATAGTGAATGCCATTCAGGGTCTGGCAGGGCATTTGCAACAAACAAATGCATTGCTGGAGGGCATTCATTCTGGTGTGGCAGCCCAACAGAGATCATTCCAGGCTCTGGCCTCCTCCCTGATGGCAGCCATTGTTCCTGTCTCTAGCCTGCCCCCTCCAACTTCCTCTCCCCAGTCCCATTCCCCTCAACCTCAGCCTATCCCAAGCACACCATCAGACCAGCATGCACCCAAATCAACACACAGAAGTGGCTCAGGCACACACAAGCACCACACTTCATCCCACAGGCACTCACACAAGCACCATGCAGATGCATACACTCCAACATCCACTGCCTCCACTGTGTCCCCCTCGTCGTCGTCATCCATCTCCCTCCCAGTAGCGTCTCCACTCACACCTGCATGCACTACATCCTCATCCACTACCCCCATCACCATATGCCCTCACTGGCAGTCACCACCCCACATCCATGCCCACATCCCCTGTGTCCTCTCCCACTGTATCTGTGCCCCCTCCTCCCAAAGTACACAAACACAAGCACTCAGACACCCAACAGCCATCCACTTCACAACAGCATCTAGCCCATGCACCTGTACCAAAACACAGCAGACAGACACCTCCTACAACCACTCCCTCTTCCTCTACTCCCAAACCTTCATCCTCTTCCAGCCCCAGTGTCACTAAAAATCTTTTCCTCTCCACCCTTGACCTATTCCCTGACCCTCCCCCCGTCCTTCACTTTGGGCCAGGGTGGTCAAGACCCAGGCTAGCAACTCAGCCACCCAGTCCAAGGCCACTGTAGTTTCTGCAGCCACTGCAGTTGTGAGAGCCTCCAAGGAGACACCCGTCAGTACAGCCAGTGTGCCTGCACCAGCTGCCAAGGGCAAAAAGGGACCACCATCTAGCAAAGGCAAGGAGGCACCACCGGCTGGCAAAGGCAAGAAGGGACCACCAGCTGCCAAGGGCAAGAAGGGACCACCAGCTGCCAAGGCAATGACAAAGGCACAGATGCAGCAGGCAGGATGGATATGGAGCATGGTGCTGGAGCAGCATCTGAGCAAACAACACTAGCCATGGCACTTCAGCCGTACGAGGCTGCAGGGGATGGCCTAGAGCCTCCCTCCACCACAGGCAGCACCGCCACCAGCATCACCACATGCATCTCTGCCAGCACCACCGCCAGCACCACCACCTGCACCGCCACCTGCACCACTTCCAGCAGCAGCAGCCCCAGTGGGTAGCCATCTGAGGCTGCAGGGGAAGGGCTGGAGCCTTCCCCCACCACCGTCAGCACCGGCCACATGCACCGCCACCAGCACCACCACCTGCACCGACACCTGCACCACCGCCAGCACCACTGCCAGCAGCAGCAGCCCCAGTGGGCAGCAGTCTGAGGCTGCAGTGGAAGGGCTGGAGCCTCCCCCCACACCGGCAGCACCGCTGCCAGCACTGCCACCTGCACTACCACCAGCACCGCCACCTGCACCGCCACCAGCATCACTGCCAGCAGCAGCAGCCCCAGTGGGCTCCGTCCGAGGCTGCCGGGAAAGAGCTGGAGCCTCCCCCCACCACTGGTAGCACCTCCACCAGCCCTGTCACTGCCGCCACTGCCACCACTGCGCAGGCGTCACCGCCAGTGGGCAGTGTGTATTCGTGCCTCCATAGGCTGTAGAGCGTCCTGGCCCCTGCAAATCCTGTAGGTGTGACACACAGGTGAGAGACTGTGACCTTGCACTCCCCAAGATCTGCATCACAGGGCACAAAGCCCCTTCAGAACCAGTTGAAGAAGGCATCCACTCACCCCCTCCTTGCCAGGATGAAGTACATTGGGCACAAAGCACCCTCCAGAACCAGTGGAAGAAGGCATGCACTCACCCCCTCCTTGCCAGGATGAAGCACAGTTGGCACAAAGCCCACTCCAGAACCAGTGGAAGAAGGCATCCACTCATCCCCTCCTTGCCAGGATGAAGCACACTGGGCACAAAGCCCCCTCCAGAACCAGTGGAGAAGCCATCTACTTGAGAGACTGTAGCCTTACACTCCCCAGAACCAAGCAGTGGGCAGACCACTCACTAGAGAGACTGTGGCTTTGCACTCCCCAGGACCAAGCAGTGGGCAGCCCACCCACTAGAGAGACTGTGGCTTTGCACTCCCCATGACCAAACAGTGGACAGACCACCCACTAGAGAGACTTTGGTTTTGCAGTCCCCATGACCAATCAGTGGGCAGACCACCCACTAGAGAGACTTTGGCTTCGCACTCCCCAGGACCAAGCAGTGGGCAAACCACCCACTACAGAGACTGTGGCTTTTTACTCCCCAGGACCAAGCAGTGGGCAAACCACCCACTAGAGAGACTGTGTCTTTGCATCGCCAGGACCAAGCAGTGGGCAAACCAACCACTAAAGAGACTGTGGCTTTGCACTCCCCAGGACAGAGTGATGGGCATGTGGCCCCCTCCAGGAGCAGTGGCGTTGTACCATCTTCCGGCTGAGGTGCCCCACGTTCCCCTTCCCCCTGAGGTGCCAGTGTATTTTCGATCTGATGCCCCAGCAGTGTTCTCTCCATATTGAGGCAGCAGTCAAGTGGGGCCTTGGCCCATGTAATATGGCCCTGTGGCCCACGGACATTATGGACTGGGCAGTGTCCCTCCATTTGTATATATTGTAAATACTGTTTTGTGCTTTGTGTACGTATTTCTAGTACTTTATATTACTACACTGACTTTAATCACTTCCTTTTGTCCTTGCATTATTCCTGAGGGATACGGGGTGGCTATGTAATGTTGTTGCATTTGTTTGTGTGTATGTTATTGGGGGTGGGGGTATTGCATGTTTATGTCACTCTCTTTTTCCCCCCCCTCCCTTGTGTGCTAGGGGCGGTACTCACTGTGGTCGTCTTCGACGCCGTTGGTATTCCTGGTGTAGGATGAGGTAAACCAGCATGGGTAACACCTGTAGTACAGGCTCCATGGCGTTGTGGTTCTTCCTTGAGTGTCTAGAGGTGAGTTGTTTCCCTTCTGTGTACTGTTTCCCCTGTGCTTTTGATGGCGTTGGTACCACCTCAAAAAAGGTGGCGGATTGGTGTCTTCTAATACAGTGGGTGGAACTATCTCTTCTGTTTGGCTGTTGGCTGTTACCGCTGCGGTGCTTGTTGCTACCCTCGTGGCGGTCAGTGTGTTAAAGTGGCTCTCTGTGTTGGCGGTTTCCGCTGTGGTCATAATTCAATTTTTTTTATCACCGGCCTATTGGTGGTATTACCGCCGCTTTATCACCGACTGGCAGGGTTGTAATGAGGGCCTAAATCTTTCTGGCAATGAAAGCAGAGGAAAAACAAAGTATACAAAACTGAGCCACAATCCCTGCAAGAAATCAACATACAAATATCCCACCACTGAAACATCAAGATTTGACTCCTAATTAAAATGCTAATCATTCTTTCAACAAAACTTATGCCTCATCCTCCCATCGCCCCATAGGCATTGTCTAAAGTAGCAAACAAGTGTAAGTGACCCTTAAAGAAGACTTTAAGCTTGGATTGTTGAACAACTGAGGTCTGAGCCCGTGCACTCTTGCATTGGCCCACCAAACCCATAAATTTCTTGAGTCAATGGGCTAAGGTAACAGACATATCAGAAAATACCCTGATTTGGGGAAAAAGATTTCTTTAGAAACCCCTGGACAAATTATTCTCCTTAATATGATAGTCTACGAAATTTGCCATCATATTTCAGGAATATTTAACAATAGGTGGTCGCTGGGTCAAAACCCGATGGACACGCATTATTGTGAGGTCAGTGGGAGCTTTATCAAGCAAATGGTTATTGATCAAATAGCCTATATATTGGTATGCGTTATCACTGGCTTCGCTGGATTCCGCCTCCTCAGGAATTCCCACAAAGCGAAGGTTGGATCACCATGCATAATTCTCCATATCTCCAATCTTTGTTTGGGAAGCCTGAAGTCTTTTCTATAATGATTCAATGATCGTATCTCGATGAAGCATGCAGTCTCCAGGTCAGAGTCTCCCTGTTCAAGTACCTCAATTTACTCAGGAATTTGCTGAAGGACTTCCACGATTTTGTTGAATCTTTTATGAATCAATGCAGTCTCATGACTCTCATAGTTCTTACAGTCACGAACTTCAGAAAGGATAGTCTACAGGTAGCTCTGAATCTGGAGTGTTGAAGGCTGAGATGAGTTAATATTAGCTGCACCTAGTGTCACTTTTCCAGATGTTATGATGTTTGAGTCAAAGTTTGCTGGGCCCAGCGGAATGGAATCCCCCTGATGAGGCAAGGTATTCCTGCTCTGGCCTTAGAACATCGTCTCCTTCTAAATGGGACCTGGCAGGTCTGACCAATCACAAACTTTAGACTGTGCACAGCTAGATGAGAAATGCAACAAATCATTATATTCCGGAGATGACCCCATCAGAGGCTGAACAGTAGTCTTTGTTGTGGTTAACTCTGTACTATCAGATCTGAGCATGTCCTATGTTGGCAATATTGGCAATGACCTTCAACACAAGACTCTGAAGGTAACTGCAAACAAATAAATTACTAAAGGAGCACCACCCTAAACAGTATTAAAAAGTCCCATTTATTAATATCAATCCATTTCAAATCTTCTCTTTATTCTTCTTTTCTTTTTACAATAGGCAAACATTCACTGCAGAAACAGCCAACGTGTTCATACAACAGGACTTCTTCGGGGCTGTAATACAATATATAAAAACATTTCTTATAGCACAAACATAAAATTATATGCGCAAACATAAATATATATACTTTAACACTGAGAATACCACACATAAAATGTACACAATACCTATTAAAATACGATAAAAACAAGGGAGAAGACAAAAGGAAAAGCACAAACATGGAAATATACATAAATATAATATGCATAGGACCAATTTTAAACATGAACGAGAGTATTAATGTTGAATATATCTGCAAGGATTGACCATCTAGGTCTGAAGCCTGTCATTCCGGAGAACCACTGTTCGTTCCGACACCTGGAAGCGAGGGATGCATGGCCACTCTCCCACCCCCAACGTCCATGCCCAAGCCAGTGCAGGCATTGTGCAAAGAAGACATACTGGTCAAATTATCTGTAACAATCCTGGCAGTTGGTAGAGCAGGGCCCATTGAAGGGAGAGTATTAAATGACTTCTAAGCTTGAGCTATTAAAGTTTTCTCACTTTTCATCAATACCAGGCTCGCTTGTTCTGCATGTTCTTTTACTTGCTGTCCATAGGACATTAAATTTGATGCGGCCAGGCCCTGTGCCTCTGGAATGTGTCTGTCACATTCCTGGCCCCTTCAACAGTCAACAGTCAATTAGTCAACATTCAGGGCCCAGCAGAGGCCCAATAAAGGCTTGGCACCTTATCAGTGAGCAGTCTCCAAACTCCCAACCGGACCAAAACATCATAGAATAAGCAGGGTCCAAGAATCAGCCTAATGTCTAGACTATGGACCAGGGACCCCTTCACCAGAGAGAAGGGAAAAAAGATCTGACTCCTCAGCCCACCTGCCCGCTTACCTCAGCGAGGATGCTGCCCGAGTACCTGCTTTGCATTCAGCTCCACGTCCTCGGGCTAGACCATCAGTTACAGAATTGTTTCTAGAAGACCCTAGCTCCCAGCTTCATCGCAGCCACATGCCTCCATCAGCGAGCGTGGAGAATCCCAAATTAGACTAATTTGAGGTCTTCCACTACGGCCCATTGTGGCCTGTAAGTCTTACAGTGCAGCAGTGGCCGACAACATTCCGCTTTAGAGAGAAACTACTGATTCAAGGTAATGTATGTGGAGGGCGGGGCAATCTGGAGTGCTCAGGTCAGGAGGGCTGGACCCAATGGCCTGCCCCCACATTTTGTCGAATTTTCCTTGGGTTCTGTTGTGCTCTGTTTTGATCATTTTGATGTGCTGTACCCTGTTATGTTATTCTAGTGTGCTCGATTATTATTTTAGAGATGTCGACAAAACCTGCTACATCCCGAGCTAAAACAAGCAAATATACTTAAATTACAGTGGCAAATAACCATTTACTCCTTCCTAAGGTGATAAAATGCCACTGCTCCAGCACTGCAACTATTTCTTTAAGACACCAGTCAACCCAAAGCTGTGGTAGAGACCTTTTATAAATTAGCACTTCTTGCGGTCACTTCAGGTGATAAGGCCAAGAGTATTTCTTAATTTTGTTCACTATGCTTTGTTGTAAGTTTTTTTAATTTTTATTGAGGTCCACACACATTAACCTTTTTGACATGCATATTTCCCTCATACAAAATCAGCTTTGCAGAGGTCGATGTCAAATACAATGAAGTGCTGGCGATAATTAACAAGAAGTACAGATGAATCATACTGATTTTAAAATAATACAAACTGGGCGTTTTCATTTACTTTAACAGAGTCCTTCATTTGTGTTATTCCGGCACGTTCACATAATATACAAACACTATTAGCTATGTGTTAGATTATCCCATGCATTCCTTTATCAAGTTTCAACAAACATGCCAACCTCTACCGAACATAATGACAAATTGGGTGTCAGAGACAGGCAAACCTTCCCTTAATTTTCTTTCAACAAACAAACCATACATTAAACGAACAAGGTATATAACTCATGCAGTCCAATTTCACATGTGGATTTGAAGTCAGTAAAGAGAAATATTTAACTTTTCAGCCTATATATTTCTATGTAGGTAACTATTTTGACATTTCATTAACATCAGCGGTTGATTCCCCCTCACAAATCATTCACACTTTGAAAGAAATCACTAATTCCAAATAAAGGATTTGAAAGCACACTTAAAGAGAGAACTTTCAACCAATTGCTGTCATCTGCAGTGGGTAATATACCCGTAATCCACCATGAAAATAAAAAATCAATGGTACAAAATTAAAATTGAAAGTATTGTTTAAGCAGTTAAAACATGCTTGTCAACGTTTGAAAAAAAGAAAGAGGGCGAATTTGAAGACAAAATTGTGGGACTGTATTTTACATATTTTACATATTGTCTCACCCTAACGGGAAAAAACTTAAAATAAAGGCATTTTGGCATAAAAAATCAGAAGTCTTCCCCATGAACTGGGTGTGTTCACCTATCTGGTTGAAGACTTACCATGCCTTTTTTAACAATTCACTCTAACTGCAGAGATCAGTAATTCTAGAAATAATTTGTGATGGTTCAGTATGTGGACAGTTTTTGACTGTGCCATTCCATATGTTGCAAGCTAGGATTTCTATCCAGTTGGTAGAGGGAATGGTTATTGTGTGATCTGCATAAGAACTGTTAAGTGCTACGCATAAGAACATAAGAGGTGGGTCTGTCTTGCTCCGGTACATTTGATGCTTTTTATCACAGACGAGTGTAAGTCGTATACCTTATGGAATCGAATTTTCATACCGTTGTGTTGTTGCTCCACGAGGCTGTGACCATTTCTATACTGTTTTCTTGTCCCGGGTAAGTTATACTTTGTCTATAATGGTTCACGTGCTTCATATAGGTGGAGGTAACATACTGAACAAGAGAGAGGAGTGAGAATGTTACTGGGAATGTGCAATTTCTCAGGGAAGCATATGCCTATCTGTAGTTGCCCAAGACAAGTGCAAGCTCAGGGACTTTATCCAGTTGTGCTCTACTGTATAGTAGACTTCTACTCACTGGTTCTACAGGTTGTTTGGGAGGGTGTATATGCTGGCAGGAAAAGAGACAGATCTACTGTATAGTAGACTTCTACTCACTGGTTCTACAGGTTGTTTGGGAGGGTGTATGTGCTGGCAGGAAAAGAGACAGATTGTTCAACCAAGTTGTAACAGTAATTCCTAAACAATATTAGATCTAACCTGGTTGGATGAATGTGATTAACTAAAGAAGAGTGCTAATATGTGGCAAAGAAGTATAATTCAGAGGGAATGGATCAACCTTTAAGGCACGATCATGCACAAGAAGAGGTGAAGTTACTTTGAGCCGTCTTCTGAAAATATCACATGGAGATTGCAATGTCAGCTCAAGGATAGTATGAGTGTAACCAATTTTGTCAGAGCTTCACCACACTAGGCTACAAAAGTGCTGCCCAGAAAACTATGAGGTTTACACAGGACTGTAAAGGGTGCCACCAAAGGAAGGTGTAGCTTTCCAAAAAGGCATGTTTGCACATAGGTTCTGAGGGTTATCGAGGAGTGGTGTGGTTAAAGTCAACTGCAGATACAGCCTCTTAAAACTTTGTTATAAAAGCATTAATCAGAGTCTAAGAATCCGTCCATAGAAAGGCATGGATGAAAGTAAAGAAGACATAGCTTCCTAGGTAAAACCACAATATTATTGTTACATTACATGGTCCACCTGGGTGTAGCACGAGTGCAAATACAGGTTTCCCAAACAAAAGGTGCAAACAGGACTGAGATGGATACAAATATACAGGTTCTGAGATAATTAAGAGTATTATTCGGATACTACACTAGTCCCCTCGAAGTGTAGCAGGTGCAATCAAAGGAAGATACAGCTTTCCTAACCCCTCTTACAATAACTAGCTCTAACGTTGTGTCAATGTTGTGACAAAGTAAAGTGTACATGCAAATAAAAAAAAAAAACTAGAATACAAAGAGGCAATAAGTTTGATATAGCCTGGGTATTGCGCAAAGATGTATTTTACGTAAAGCAATTGCAACAGTGTTGCCTAGAAAACTATGAGGCTTACCACAGCCAAATGCCTAATACAAAAAGGTATGTGTTTGCCTAACTCGAAATTACTGCAACAAGATTATTCATCAACAATATTACTCAAGCCATTAAGGCCTTGACATTTAAAAAAGTTGTGTATGGTAGAGTAACCCTAATAAACAAGTGATTGCAGGGTCACATATACACTATTGCATCATAATAATAATTGGTGTTACTAGAAAACACGCACAAACATATCAAGTGCCACCGAATTCTGCTGCAAGGTGTTTTGCTAATGGGCTCAGGTGAGGACATTTCCTCTGAACTCAGTAAATAGCTATGACCATAACTTGCATAACTTTCTGACCTGCCTTGGATCTAAACTAAAATTGTATACTCCTATTAGAAAACTAACCGTGGAAAAATATTGTTGTTAGGGCCACCTAGGGCGAGTGAGTGAGATCATCCAGAATAGTTTGCCAGGACATGTAGAACAGTAAAATTCAGAGAGCAGGAGCCAACCAAATTGACATTAGTTCAACGAACAGAAGGCGGTGCTTCCCCTGGTCCAGTTAAAGCAGCGCTGCCCAAATAACACAATGCACGAGTCTACAAGTTACACCTAGTAATGGCGTGGAAGCAGGGGGGCAGAAATGGTCTAAATACAATTTGCCCCCCAGGGAAGCGACTCTTGCCGAAGGGGTTGCTCCCCACCTCTAAAAAACAAAAACTAAAACAAAAAACTAAAACTAAAATTCCCTGGTGCCTAGACGTTTCTGGCCCCACCCTCGGGGGCAGATCGGCCTGATAACAATAGGCCGATTTGACCCCGGGGGGGCAGAAATGACCTAAAATAAATTTGCCCCCCCCAGGGAGCGACCCTTGCCTAAGGGGTCGCTCCCCTTGCATGACATTGGCACAAAAAAAGATCACCAGTGCCTAGTGGTTTCTGCCCCCTTTTGGGGGCAGATTGGCCTAACAAAAATGAGCCGATCTGCCCCCAAGGATGGCAGAAATGGTCTAAATACAGTTTGCCCCCAGGGGAGCGATCCTTGCCTAACGGGTCGCTCCCCATCTCAAAAAAAATAAAAAATAAAAAAAATTATCCCTGGTGCCTAGAGGTTTCTGCCCCCCCCCCCCCGGGGATCGGCCTCAGAAATGGCCTAAAATAAATGTGCCCACCCCGGGAGTGACCCTTGCCTAAGGGGTCGCTCCCCTTGCATGAAATTTGTGTTAAAAAAAAACTGCCTGGTGTCTAGTGGTTTCTGCCCCCCTTGGGGGCTGATTGGCCTCATAAAAATAGGCCAATCTGCCCCAAAGGGGGGGGGGGCAGAAATGGCCTAAATATAATTTGTCCCCTAGGGGAGCGACCCTTGCCTAAGGGGTCGCTCCCCACCTCTAAAAAACAAAAAAAAACTAAAAAAAATGATCCTTGGAGCCTAAAGGTTTCTGCCCCCTCCAGCCCCGCGGGCAGATCAGCCTAATAATAGGCCGATCTGCCCCCGGGGTGGCAGAAAAGGCCTTGAAAAAAATTCCTTTCCTTCCCTTTGAAGCCTCTCAGGGCCACCATCACATGATCGGAAGAGAAATGCAAAGCATTTCTCTTCCGATCACACTGGAAGCTGAGCTTCCAGCGCAATGGGAGGTGGCCTCTGTGAGGTCAGAGTGTGATCGCGTGCTGACATCACTGGGGGGTGGGGGGGTGTCGGGGTGGAAGGGGAAGGGCTTCCCCTTCCATCCCTGGCTTGGGGGGGTGGGTGAGAAGACCACAGAGGGAGCGCTAGCGCTCCCTCTGAGCTCTGTGCCCAGGACATAATGGTTACGTCCTCATCACACGAGCACTGTGCCACGGGACGTAACCATTACGTCCGCGGCACAGAAAGGGTTAAAACTGCAAGTTCCTAATTGCGATGTCCTGTGAATCGGAAATAGGAGATAACAATTTCAAATGTGTGAAACTTGTTTAAGTTTCATTTTCTATTCACAGTGGTTTGCAAATAGACCTATCTAATGAATATTAATGAGCTAGTTGTTGATTTGCGACCCATTGAGAATCGCAAAAATCACGGGGATGGTGGCCTGCTGGGGTCGTGCGGTCAGCAGACTACCATCTCTGAGGCTGCTTTTAAATAAAGCAATATATATATATATATATTTATATATATATATATAGTCTCAAAGGGGTCCACTCAAGGAGCGCTCTATTCTGTCTGTGCCCACGAAATCTCTGTAAAAAGACGTGGCACTCACAGGATACTTAATTTTTCGTTTTAATGTGCAGTTTGACACCCACAACAAGCACCAATGCGTTTCGACCTTCACGGTCTTGATCACCACTGTGAAGTTTGAAACACGTTGGTGCTTGTTGTGGGTGTCAACTGCTCATTCACAGCCATGAATAACCACACCTTTAGTAAATGTTTACTAAGTATATTTCCCTTCTATTAACAATACTAAAGTCATGTAGTTTAATCACCAAATCAAGTCAGACAAAATTAATAATGCTTGTTAGTCAACAAGTCGCAAGAAAGATGATCTAATCAAAGCTTGAATCAAAAGGCATTCCAAAGCATCAGCACAAATCATTATTAAAAACAATTTCAGCAAAGCTATAATATCCTTAAAGTTCAGCAAAATAGTCCGTCAACCATTTGTCCCTGCAATTCATCAGTCGTCACATGAATAACTTCAACTAACCCAAATTAGCATAATCATGTGGGGCTTCATGCAAAACAATTGAGAACACAAATTTGGAAAACATCTACCTGAAGAAAGTACTGAGACAGCGCAGTTGGTACCTAGAAAGAAAAGGCACAAAAATGCAATTCAGTCATTGTCATATCTACCTATCCATGGTATGCGTCAGCAATCAGAATCAGTCTTCGTCCTCAGGTCATCAATCGATCAGCAAAACATCAGGCTCTCAGTCAGAGAGTATGACCCCAATGTCAGAATCTCAAATCTCTTCTTCTCCCACCGTCACTGTAGATCTCTATTCTCGCAATCCCCCTAAGTTCACCCAAACTATCCCCTAATTTCTGATTGGTCAATTAATCATATGTTATTATTCCGTCCAATAGTGTCCATATACCAAATCAATGAATTCTAATATTTCACACTTTATGTGTCATTGATTGGTCCGCTTTACGATGTTCTCATCATCCGGCTCGTCAGGTATCGAATTTGTTGCATCTCCGTCTTCAGTCAGTGTCTTCATTGTTTGCGTCCTGGGAAAAAAACCTTTGCACATTTTACACACGATTTGTTACTTTGTGAGAGACCTCATCTCCTGTCCATTGGTTCCCATAAAAAGCATCTGCTAAGCATTTTATTAAAAGAATGAGCATTTCACAGTTAGTTAACTCTGTCAGCACTTTTCATTAAAAGCTAAGAAATACAGCTTCTGCATGAGGCCTGGCAAAACCAGGCCAAGACACTCGCTAAGTTAAGGCCTAAAATCAATAAAAAAGAACATATTTCATAACATTTAATATGACACATTACTACATTAATCTAATATATTTTCAATATTTTATACATATTAATAATTAATTTAGTACATTTTGTGAATACTGGTGGCCATTCTTCAAGATCACATTTCAAACGTGCACAATATTTTTCTATGTTATTCATTTTTCTACATAAGTCATTATTCAAAATACATAAGCATTCATTAATAATTTCTAATTAAGACATCTGCTTCAGCAGAATCGTGCGCCCACCCAGTTCAGGACCAATCAAAGGTAATTCAACTCCACCGATGTGAACGCTTATTTGATATTGAGGAATGCCAGGGAATAGGCGTCATCTGAAAGACATAGGGCATGGTACACATGGGAGAGTTGGCGCAAATTGCAGAGTGTATTATGCTTAGGAATAAATCCGCATTGGTCTGGATGTATCTTTGCTGGTAGGTAGCACAGGAGCCGGGCAGCCAGAACCTTGCTGAGGATTTGTGCATCTATGTTTAACATGGAGATTGGGTGACATGAGGAGGTCTCCTTCAGGACCTGGTTTAGGTATTATAACCTCAATCGGTTTAGGTATTATAACCACATTCGCCTCACATATTGTGTCTGGGAGTCTACCCCCTATCAGGGCTTCATTGTAAGTTTCCAACAGTTAGTCAGCAAAAGTGCCAACATTTTGCTTATAAGATTCTGCAGGCAGCCCATCTCCTTCAGGAGTTTCAGTCATCTCTAGGCCTTGCATGGTTGTCATAATCTCCTCATTGGATATGTGCCTCCAGTGTCTTTCGGTCTCTACGGTAAGCATAGGCATCTCAGCCTCTGCCAGATACTGTTTCACAGACTACCCTGCATCACTCGGCCTAGACCGCATATAATGTACGCAAGTGGGACACAAACACCTTATTGATAGATGTTGCGTACTCAGTAGCACCCTCTTTCATCTCTTAGTGACAATAGATGGGTACTCCTTGTTTACTCTTGAGTCAATCAAGCCATCAATGCCCCTGCTTTGACTCCCCCTACATATAGTTGCTGAAGGTGCATCCTATAAACAAATTTTCCAGCCTGCCCCAGTCCTCCAGGAGTTCCATTTTTGCCTATAATAATCCCACCAAGCAGCAGATCAGTTAGCATCACAACATGTGTATTCAAATAGGCCCCAACTGAATTCAACTCCCATCTCTGTACATAAAATGTTTGTGACCCCGTGCCTGATTCACAAAGGGACTTATGTGTAGTAAACCTACGAGTGCAGACTCTTAGCACTTGAGGGAGAATCTCAGCACTTGGTGCAGAATGTTATATGGCACTCTCTCTGCAGAGCACTGTGTGGAGAGTGCACCCCAAGAACAGAGATCACACCATGAGTGCAGAGACTCCACATTCATACATTTACTTCACATAAGCCCCTTTGTGAATTGGCCCAACCAGTCCAGCCCATTATAGTAGAACTAGCTTTTCATTTTGCAAATTGTGACTTCATATTGTGACTGCAGAAATGCCCCAAAGTAAATTTTCTTGAGGTAATCCAACTTTTCTTCTTAACTGAGACTTTTACTCAAGGTTGGAATTTTGAAGCATGACTTTATTTGCTTTGGAGTCTCATTTCCAGCAGACAGAATCTGCTAGTATGAGATGAAAGTAATACATTAAAGAACTGAAAGGCTGAAGGCTAAGATGCTCAGTCAGCAGGACCAAATTATGTTATAATGTTAATTTCAGGTCATCCAGTCATTGGAATACAATAGTTTGTGGCACTAAGATCAGGCAAGCTCTGCACTGTGACCTGAACCATCCTGCCTCCACACCTATTGGATAGCACATACCACAAATTCTTGCTATTAACTTTTATTTAGTTCTGCAACCATGATCCATATTTAAAACTTTTACAATTAAAATTATATTGTCAGAGTGGTCCAAATGTGAGGTTCTGTGGCTTTATCAATGGATGCTAATCAGCTGTCATTATGCAGAATGGATGAGAATGCTAAACAAGTACTGGCAAAGACAATATGGCTTGGCAATGAAACTTATTGGATTGTCAGCGCTTTGCTTTCCTTGAGATCCACTGTGCATTTGAATGGAGTCATAGGAGCAAATTGAAAATGAATTTGCTTGTGTTTGAAGATGGCAAGTGCATGTGATTGCACATATAAGGCAGCCCTCATTGAATGCTTTTTCTACCTTGAAAAAATACATTTATAGATGGAAAATTTGTGGACGGGTTCTGCACTGTGCCAATCTTCAATTTTGTGTCCTTAAAATATAATAAATACAGTTCAGAAATGGCTGCCCTGCATGTGTATGCCTGGATGGCAGCCATCTTTGTATGGTTTTCTTAGGACAAAGAAAAATTAATTCCACAATGGCCTCTATGTACAGGCATGGGTTGGCAATTTTGAAAGGTTGAGATCCATTCTGTGGATGGCCACTTGTTGACGCAGCAAAGGCCTGAGCTTAGAGAGCAACCAGGCATTGAGGAATACTTTTAATAAAGAGCACAGTGTAGGGAGGTCATGGAAAGAAGAGGAGAGCATAGGGATGGAGAGAAACTAGATACCAACAAGCAATATAATGCAAACTCTGATATTAGTAGTATAAAAATACATGCAATCCAATCAAAACATGGTGAGACCTATATGCGCCCTTGGTGGGTGTAGGAAAGTACCATCTTGCCTTGCATGTTACCCCCATATTTCACTGTATATATGTTGTTTTAGTTGTATGTGTCACTGGGACCCTGCCAGCCAGGGCCCCAGTGCTCATAAGTGTGCCCTGTATGTGTTACCTGTGTTATGACTAACTGTCTCACTGAGGCTCTTCTATCCAGAACCTCAGTGGTTATGCTCTCTCATTTCTTTCCAAATTGTCACTAACAGGCTAGTGACCAATTTCACCAATTTATATTTGCATACTGGAACACCCTTATAATTCCCTAGTATATGGTACTGAGGTACCCAGGGTATTGGGGTTCCAGGAGATCCCTATGGGCTGCAGCATTTCTTGTGCCACCCATAGGGAGCTCTGACAATTCTTACACAGGCCTGCCACTGCAGCCTGAGTGATATAACGTCCACGTTATTTCACAGCCATTTACCACTGCACTTAAGTAACTTATAAGTCACATATATGTCTAACCTTTACCTGGTAAAGGTTGGGTGCTAAGTTACTTAGTGTGTGGGCACCCTGGCACTAGCCAAGGTGCCCCCACATTGTTCAGGGCAAATTCCCCGGACTTTGTGAGTGCGGGGACACCATTACACGTGTGCACTATACATAGGTCACTACCTATGTATAGCTTCACAATGGTAACTCCGAACATGGCCATGTAACATGTCTAAGATCATGGAATTGTCACCCCAATGCCATCCTGGCATTGGGGAGACAATTCCATGATCCCCCGAGTCTCTAGCACAGACCCGGGTACTGCCAAACTACCTTTCCCGGGGTTTCACTGCAGCTGCTGCTGCTGCCAACCCCTCAGACAGGTTTCTGCCCTCCTGGGGTCCAGCCAGGCTTGGCCCAGGAAGGCAGAACACAGGACTTCCTCAGAGAGAGGGTGTTACACCCTCTCCCTTTGGAAAAAGGTGTCAGGGCTGGGGAGGAGTAGCCTCCGTCAGCCTCTGGAAATGCTTTGATGGGCACAAATGGTGCCCATCTCTGCATAAGCCAGTCTACTCCGGTTCAGGGATCCCCCAGCCCTGCTCTGGCGCAAAACTGGACAAAGGAAAGGGGAGTGAGCACTCCCCTGACCTGTACCTCCCCTGGGAGGTGCCCAGAGCTCCTCTTGTGTGCTCCAGACCTCTGCCATCTTGGAAACAGAGGTGCTGCTGGCACACTGGACTGCTCTGAGTGGCCAGGGCCAGCAGGTGACGTCAGAGACTCCTTCTGATAGGCTCCTCCAGGTGTTGCTAGCCTATCCTCTCTCCTAGGTAGCCAAACTTCCTTTTCTGGCTATTTAGGGTCTCTGCTTTGGGGAATTCTTCAGATAACGAATGCAAGAGCTCATCAGAGTTCCTCTGCATCTCTCTCTTCACCTTCTGCCAAGGAATCGACTGCTGACCGTGCTGGAAGCCTGCAAAACCGCAACAAAGTAGCAAAGACGACTACTGCAACCTTGTATCGCTGATCCTGCCGCCTTCTTGACTGTTTTCCTGGTGGTGCATGCTGTGGGGGTAGTCTGCCTCCTCTCTGCACTAGAAGCTCCGAAGAAATCTCCTGTGGGTCGACAGAATCTTCCCCCTGCAACCGCAGGCACCAAAGAACTGCATCACAGGTCCTCTGAGTCTCCTCTCAGCACGACGAGTGAGGTCCCTTGAACTCAGCAACTCTGTCCAAGTGACTCCCACAGTCCAGTGACTCTTCAGTCCAAGTTTGGTGGAGGTAAGTCCTTGCCTCCCCACGCTAGACTGCATTGCTGGGAACCGCGTGATTTGCAGCTGCTCCGGCTCCTGTGCACTCTTCCAGGATTTCCTTTGTGCACAGCCAAGCCTGGGTCCCCGGCACTCTAACCTGCAGTGCACGACCTCCTGAGTTGTCCTCCGGCGTCGTGGGACCTTCCTTTGTGACTTCGGGTGAGCTCCGGTTCACTCCACTTCGTAGTGCCTGTTCCAGCACTTCTGCGGGTGCTGCTTGCTTCTGAGTGGGCTCTTTGTCTTGCTGGACACGCCCTCTGTCCCCTCACGCAATTGGCGACATCCTGGTCCCTCCTGGGCCACAGCAGCATCCAAAAACCCTAACCACGACCCTTGCAGCTAGCAAGGCTTGTTTGCAGTCTTTCTGCACGAAATCATCTCTGCAAGCTTCTACACGACGTGGGACATCCATCCTCCAAAGGGAAAGTTTCTAGCCCTTGTCGTTCTTTCAGAATCTACAGCTTCTACCCTCCCGTGGCAGCTTCTTTGCACCCACAGCTGGCATTTCCTGGGCATCTGCCCACTCCCGACTTGATCGTCACTCTTGGACTTGGTCCCCTTGTTCCAAAGGTACTCTCGTCTGTAAATCCATCGTTGTTGCATTGCTGGTGTTGGTCTTTCTTGCAGAATTCCCCTATCACGACTTCTGTGCTCTCTGGGGAACTTAGGTGCACTTTGCACCCACTTTTCAGGGTCTTGGGGTGGGCTATTTTTCTAACCCTCACTGTTTTCTTACAGTCCCAGCGACCCTCTACATGGTCACATAGGTTTGGGGTCCATTCGTGGTTCGCATTCCACTTCTAGAGTGTATGGTTTGTGTTACCCCTATCCCTATGTGCCCCCATTGCATCCTATTGTGACTATACATTGTTTGCACTGTTTTCTATTGCTATTACTGCATGTTTTGGCATTGTGTATATATATCTTGTGTATATTTGCTATCCTCATACTGAGGGTACTCACTGAGATACTTTGGCATATTGACATAAAAATAAAGTACCTTTATTTTTAGTATATCTGTGTATTGTGTTTTCTTATGATATTGTGCATATGACACTAGTGGTACTGTAAGAGCTTCACTCGTCTCCTAGTTCAGCCTAAGCTGCTCTGCTAAGCTACCTTTTCTATCAGTCTAAGCTGCTAGACACCCCTCTTCACAAATAAGGGATACCTGGACCTGGTGCAAGGTGTAAGTACCCCTTGGTACCCACTACAAGCCAGGCCAGCCTCCTACAGTGGGTCAAACAAAAATAAGAAGGAAAGCCATTTTATCAGGAGTACGGAAATGAGATGGAGAAGAAAACGATCCTCCATAAGAAAGGGACACTGTTCACAATGCATTGTTGAAAATAGATAGCTAAACCTGTGTGTAGGTAAGACCTACACACACAAACAAATATGTGTAGTTCACACTTATTTGTAACAAAGTTTTAATTCTATTTATGTGAAGTTTTTGAGCTTCACATTTCCTAAAACAAAGATTTGGGTCCTAGTTGTATGAACATTGAGGCAAACGTTGTCCTCTATAATCAAATGGAAGAATGAGAAAGGTTGAAACATCAACATCGATGCACTAGAAGTACCATGAATGCCTCCACAAACTTCTGCATGCCTCCTTCCACATGTGTCGCTGCCAATTCAATGATTAAAGAATGAACGGAAAACCTATGTCCATGCCAGACCACAGAAGGAATACTGGAACATGGAATTGATCTGGTCTATCTTCAGAGCTTCTAGCAATGCATTACGTGAGAGTGGCATTGACAATGACAAGTAGATGTGAGATAGTGACATGTTAAGTCTGTAATTTGTGTACTTGTGTGTTCTTTTTAGCCCTTTCCACATTAAACACTGCTCTTTGGCTTTAAATGTGTATTACCAGCCCTCTCAGTGACTTGTTGAAGAATTTCAAGGGGCAACTGATTTGTTCATAGAATCATTCCTGTGAATGTAATCTTCTGCCCTTAAGTGATTACAAGTTAAACCAGCTGTAAATGTTTAACATATTTCTTATTGGTGAACCTGTGATCAAACCCTGCTTCACAGAAAATTACTTTCAGCTCAGTATTTTGGTAATCACCATAATATTCAAAGACACCACAATATTAGGGCAGGATATCACATGCTGAGGGGGAGCAAAGTCAAATATTTTTGTGAGCTATCCTGAAAAGTATGAACTATATGGTCTTAAAAGATATTTAATTGTCCATGAGCTGAAGCAATGTATCACTTGGACTTCCTCATCAATTAAGAAACCTGTGACTTCAATAGTCCCCCTTCTCTGGTAAGCTTTCAAGATATTTATTTTCCACCAACCTTGATCAAAGCTTCTGTGGAAATTCTGCCTTGATATAAATGCCCCTTCCTTGTGAATTCATGTCTTCAGCCTCTCTTTAAAGCTTCATGTATTTATGTGCCACCTGGTATGCTTCAAGATCATTTAGTTGCTAACGTACACCATACAATGTCATGCATATACGTGGCTTAAACACACGTCAATTCTTCCAATATGAGGGACACTTACATTCTCAAACAAAAATTATGTCTGCCCACAAGAATTGGCATTGCTTCTATTCAATTGCAAATGTATGTGATTTATTTTCCTGTAAATCTCTCTTTTGGACATAACAGGCTAAGTGCTTAAGGACCAACCCCAAATTGATACTTTGTGGCATACCTTCTTGTTAGAAATGGGGTCTTTGGTTGGCAGTCAGGTTACCCCGTGTCCAAGCAAGGACCCTCACTCTAGTCAGGGTAAGTCACACACAATTCAAATTATCCTGTGCCCACCCTCTGGTAGCTTGGCACTGAGCAGTCAGGCTTAACTTAGAAGGCAATGTGCAAAGTATTTGTGCAATAAATCATACAAAACACAATATAGCACCACAAAAATACACCACACAGTGTTTAGAAAAATATATAATATTTATCTGGATATTTGCAGGTCAAAACGATAAAACATGCAATATGGAATTGTAGAGATATCACTGAAAAGTGATATAAAGTGTCTTAAGTCTTTAAAAAGCAAACAAAGTCTCTTTCAAGCACAAAGTACATGGTTTGGAGTGAAAAATCTCTGCAAAGGGCCGCAGAGGAGGAGATGCATGGAAAAACGGTGTGTGCGTCAGTTTCGCCCCTTCACACACGGACTTGCGTCGTTATTTTTCACGCGGGTAGTTTTCCAGTGCGCGGACAGTCTCCTCTGTGGGTCGCGGGATTACCAGATGTCCCGGGGTCTTTGCTTGGAATCCTGGGATTGTTATACGGCTGCGCGTCGTTCCGGTGGGCTGCAAGTCGGGTGGCGTTGTCCAGGCGGGCTGTGCGTCGAAGTTCTGGTCGCACCACAGGTGTTGCGTCGTTCTTTTCCTTGCGGGGTCGAGCGGCGTCTTTCTGGGTCGGCGTGCAGTGAATTTTTCAGCGCGGAGCAAGCTGTGGGTCAAATTTTTCGTCGCACAAGGAGTCCAGTTGAAAAAGAGAAGTCTTTTTGGTCCTGAGACTTCAGGGAACAGGAGGCAAGATCTATGGCAGGATGCAGGTTCTGGTTCAGGTTTCTTCTCCAGCAAGTATCTGAGGTGGTAGGGCAGAGGCCCTGTTTCATACCCAAATGTGACTTTGAAGTGGGGGAGACGTCAAAGAGTGGCTAAGAAGTGCACCAGGTCCCCTTTCAGTTCAATCCTGTCTGCCAGGGTCAAAGTAGGGTGTGTGGCAGTCCTTTGTGTGAGAGGAGGCCCTCCACCCTCCCAGCCCAGGAAGACCCATTCAAAATGCAGATGTATGCAAGTGAGGCTGAGTACCCTGTGTTTGGGGTGCGTCTGAGTGAATGCACAAGGAGCTGTCAACTAAACCCAGCCAGACGTGGATTGTAAGGCACAGAAAGATTTAAGTGCAAAGAAATGCTCACTTTCTAAAAGTGGCATTTCTAGAATAGTAATATTAAATCCAACTTCACCAGTCAGCAGGATTTTGTATTACCAGTCTGACCATACTAAATAGGACCTTCCTACTCCTTTCAGATCAGCAGCTACCACTTCAATAATGTATGAGGGCAGCCCCAATGTTAGCCTATGAAGGGAGCAGGTCTCACAGTAGTGTAAAAATGAATTTAGGAGTGTTACACTACCAGGACATGTAAACTACACAGGTACATGTCCTGCCTTTCACCTACACAGCACCTTGCTCTAGGGGTTACCAAGGGCACACATTAGAGGTGACTTATATGTAGAGAAAGGGGAGTTCTAGGCTTGGCAAGTACTTTTAAATGCCAAGTCGAGGTGACAGTGAAACTGCACACACAGGCCTTGCAATGGCAGGCCTGAGACAAGGTAAAGGGACAACTAAAGTGGGTGGCACAACCAGTGCTGCAGGCCCACCAGTAGCATTTAATCTACAGGCCCTGGGCACATATAGTGCACACTACTAGGGACTTATAAGTAAATTAAATAGTCCAATCAGGTATGATCCAAGGTTACCATGTTTAAAGGGAGAGAGCATATGCACTTTAGCACTGGTTAGCAGTGGTAAAGTGCGCAGAGTCTAAAAGCTGGCAAAAACAGTGTCCAAAAAGTGGAGGGAGGAAGGCAAAAAGTCAGGGGTGACCACCCTAAGGCTGTCAGGTCTAACACTTCTTTAGTCTTAGAATTGACATAATAAACATTTAGGTGGTCATTAAGAGTTTGGCGGTCTTTTGGAAAGACTGCCTCAATGCCTGCTGCCAAAAGACCTCCGTGTTAGCGGTCATCCGACCACCGCATTAAGAGTTACACTGTGAACTCTGCCAAAAAACTGCCAAATATCCGAAACCACCAGGACACTGGAGGACAAAAAAGAGAAGGTCCCACCACCATCACTGCCAGGCCGACAAAAATCCTCCCACCATATTACGATCCATAAATCACGAAGGCGGTTCTTCCATGGTGGAAAACAATTGGCGGGGCGAACAGCGGTAGCCTCAACTCACATCACACTGAACACAACACCATATTAGATAGTTTGGAAATCACACACCTGACACACATCCACACACTCGACACACCTACACACTACACTGTAGAACACACCCCTATACAACCCACAATCCTTTGCAACCAGTACGCTACCCACAGTCACAGAGGAGAAATAACCATCACAGATTTACTACAATAACTGTTGCTACTCACACATATTTCAACATACATACATCACACACCTGCACAGCATACAGAACACACAATTTACTATCACCCACAACACACAACAACCATCACCCACACACATCACAGCATCTACACCTCATCTCTTACCTCTGGTACAATGTTATACTTTTTTAACATTACCACGCCTTTCCAAGTCTCCACTAAAACACCCACATTTCACTGATGATGAGTTGTGGGTCATGGTGGACACAATTGTCAGGGTAGAGCCACACCTGTATGGAGCACAGGTCTAGCAAATATCAGTAGCCAGGAAAATGTGGCAAAGAATAGTTGACAGGGTCAATGAGGTTGGCGCCTATCCACGCACAAGGGAGGACATCAGGAAGAGGTGGAACGAGTTTTGGGGGTATGTGCATTCCATGGCATCCAGGCACCAGCTGGCAGTACTGAAGACTGGCGGTGGACCCCACTTCCTCCCCCTACTTTTACATCTTGAGAGGTGTAGGTCTTGAACATACTGCATCCTGAGGGTATAACAGGAATACCTGGGAGAGTGGAGAATGGTAAGTCCCCACAAAATTCATGTCACCCAATTGTTTTGTCCTGCATGCTCCCTCACCACCTTACCCCACCTCAATTAACAAACCACCTCTCTGTCCAAATGTACTATCACCCCTTTCTGGCATGCTATATGTCCATTAAAATCATCTGACACCACAGCCGTTAGAAATGGCTTGTGAAGTAATGGGAACTGATAGCACTACAGCTCCCAGAAGGCAACATCTCACCATTAAGAAAACTTGAACAGTGCACCAAAAGTGAGATGTCATGCATGTGAAACTACCTACCAATCAAACCCATCATGAATGTCCTAGTGTGAAACAGTTTATGGCAATGACAGCAATGCAAAGGCCGACTCCCGCTATCATTACAAGCTAAACACAGCCACAGCTGAGTGCCCAATCAAACGGCCCTTAGAAGAAAGATTCCTTGTGGAAATCTAGATGCCAAAATGGATGCATATGCAGTACATCCAGATAGAGGTCATTTTCAATTGCTTACTCCCATACTGTGTTCCTACTCTGACACTACTGTGCATTGTCCAGCTTATTGTGTGCCATATATCATGCCACACACTTCACTAGACAACAAAAGTGAAGACCCATGCCAATAATCAGACAACTTAAGATGGTATCAGCAGTCTAATTACTACCAAAATAGTTTAACATCTTTAAGCATGGTGTATGGTATTGAAATTATATAGTCTCATGTTGTACTAAATAAGATTTTGCTGCAGCCGACTTTGCCATTTCTGGGGATCATGTAAAGACACTGTGTGCATCTCACACAACATCATTAATACTCTAAATTAAACATCAGTTGTTGTATCACTTACAGCAACTCTGAGTTCCACTTCTCCCACAGGCAACCTTACAATTGCCACCATGGAGAGGATACCAGAGACTGTCACTACACTGATAGATGAAGGCCCCAGTGAGGACAACACCCCTGAATGTGTGGACACTGAGGACGAAGCTGGCCCATCAGGGACACCTGGTCAGGCAACAACTGTCAGCCTCACCCTGCCCACATTGACTCCTCCCAGCCCTGTAGCATCAACATCACAGACAACCATTCGCCCTCCAAACCTGTGATCCAAGGACTGTCTCATCTATTGTGTGCCCCCCAGTACAGGTACCTGAGTCTCACCTTGTCACCCATGGCAATGATAGTCCTGCCACCAGTGGCAATGGGCAAAATGTGCTAGGGGCCCAGGCACAAGGGGGGAGGGAGCATGGGAGGGATGGTGTGTGCCAGAGGATGGGGGCTGTAAGGGACAATACTGACCAGGAAACCATCACCCAAGTCTTGGGAACCTACCAAAATTCCGAAGGTATGATGGGCCAGAGAGTCACCATGATGGGGAAAATCCAACAGCTGCAGAGGGGCAAACACCAGGAAGTCATGTAGCAGTGGCAGGTACAAAATGTCATCCTTGCGTCCAATCCTGGGGTGGTGCTAAAGGACATCAACACTACCCTGAGTAGGTCTGCCACACAACATCAGACCTCTTCCACTATTAATGACCTGTCTGGCCCTTCTACATCTGCAAGTGGAAAGGAGGCCCTGGCAGGAGAAGTACATTCCTCAGATACTCCGCCCTCTGTAGCAGATAAATCCCCCAGCAAACATGGACGTCCACCCAGACATCCAGGAGGGGCAGATGCCAAGGAAAAACCTGCTGCCAGAAAGTGAAGCTCACCTGATTGTTTCCCCTTGCGTGCCACAGATACACCCTTATGACTGTTCTGAAACACAAGTTCATTTTCCAATGTCAAAAGTAACAAGGACGTGTGTTTCCAAATGGTGTAGCTGCTACCCTGATGATTTCACACTCCATGACTGAATCATTCACTGTTTTTGTTCAGTTAGTTTTGTCCAAATTCACACATATTGTTTTGCACTCCCCGATAAATGCACTTTAAGCACAGGTTCTGAGTAACTATCATTTTTCAACTATGTGCTATTGTCATGTATGACAACAAAATTATCAATATGTCCCTATATATTGTGCATTCTTTGTTATGGACATCACACATGTACTGTATCACAGGAGACTCTTCACATTGAGATTGTAACATGTATCAAAGCAAAAACAGCTGCATTCAACATCTCACACAAATATTTCTAGATTTCCTAACAGCAGATAGAGTAGTACTGCAATTGACACAAGAGTTTCAGCTTTGTTGTCATACACTACCAACCTGCAGGGCACAGATCTGAGGGACACGCCACTCTTCCTACAAGCCTGCAGCCAGACAGATTGGTCCTTTGAATAACCAGGTAAAGCCTTATAACATACCCATAACTTAGCTCACAAATGGTCATTCCCCATCATACTAACAGAATCAGTACTGATGTCTCCTGTCCTTGGATCTTTCACTTACCATGGTCCCATACCTGTAGGCTTTCCACTCACCTTTGTCAGTCCACAGATACATGCACATTTGGTCTAAAAGTAGGAAGGCACTGACATCTATGTTTAAGGTAGTTCACAAACAACAGAAACCATTATGATGACAGAGGCTATGGTGCAACATTTTCACATGTATCAGACACATATGGACACACACATGACACCATTTGACCACTTCCAGTACCAAACAGGTCTCCTTGGTGGAAAAAACACTTCTACCCCAGTCTCCTGACAGTCTGGCCATATCATTTCCACTCCACAAATTCATGCCAATCTGTACCTGTATTCATCTGTGTTCACTTCTCATGTCTACCTGCAATTCCAATCTGTCTCTGACACTGTCTGTGACTTGCTAATGATGAAGAGCCAAACTGAAACTCAGCAAAACTCTGATTGACAGAGCTAAGTGATAGGACATAGCTGTAAACATAAATTAATTCTGAGAACTAATTTGGACAAATGTGACTTTGCATGTGCAGTAACATCTGAGGACACTGTATACCACAATGTACTGTACACAATACTAACTTACAATCTGCATGCATACCTGGCTCATTAGCATTGGAAACAACTAAGGGCATTCAAATTGCACTGGCTGGCCTACAGAGATCCTTTCAGGGTCTGGCCTCCACACTGACGGCAGCCAGTCACCCTTTGTGTCTCGCCCCCCCTCCACCTTCCTCTTCCCAAACCCAAACCCCTTTTCTGCGACCCAGCCAAAGCATGCAGCCAGACATGCATGCATCCATCTCAACATCCAAGGGTATCTCAGACAAACACAAGCACCACAAGACACACCACCAGCATGCCCACAAGCAACATACACTTGCACACATAGCAACAGTCACTACCGGCCCTGAAGACCCCTCCAAACCCCAGCATCACTGACAGCATACCTGATACACCTTCAGACACTACTCAAACATTAACAGATCCAGCCACTACACCAATTCTACCCACAGACAGCACAATAGACCCTCAGACATCCACCCCAGTCACCACACCTGCAGACATCACAACCACTCACACACCTACATGCAGCACACACACCATACCTGCAGTTACCACCCCAACAAACACTCACCCACCACAGCATCCCCATCACCTTCATCCTTCCATCTCCCTCAGTCCCATACACATAAATGCCCTCACACACCCACCCAACAGACACCAACCACCCACAAACAAACATCCCACACACACGCACCCACGACACCCACACCGACACGTCAGACAACCACACCCTCACCCTCCACTCCCAAACTCTCTTCTGATGACCGTTCCCATGTGTCTAAAAAACTGTTCCTTTCATGTTTTGACCTTTTCCCTACTCCTCTATCCCCTGTGAGACCCCTAGATGATCCATTTCCCTCCCCAGGCCTGTCCCTTCCATGTCCAAGGCCTCCCCTACCCCCTTGCAAGTACCCATGCCCTCCCCCTGCCAAGAAGTTTTCCCCTCCCAAGAAAACTCATCCCTCCCCAAGTTCAAACTTATACCACCCCCTCCCAAGCCAAATCCCAACGGACCCCTCCAAAGCCTAAGCTGAACCCCCCCCTCCACCTCCCTACCCCTGATAATCCCTGAGGTGTCTGAATGCCCCTTTGATGCCCCTACCTGTTGAGGTTACATGGCAGTCAAGAGTCAAGTTCAGGGCACACAGGTGTGCATCAAGTGCATGTTGCAATATTTATATTTGGACTGGCCTGTGGCCTTGGACATATTCATATTTATTCAAACTTTTGATAGATAATGGGACCAACCAGTTTTTGTTTTTGATGTTACATTTTTGTCCTGCATTTATTTTCTTGGGGTATATTTGGGAATGGCTGTCATTGTTAACGGGTGAGTATTTCTGTGTAAGTGATGCTTGTGTTTCCTTTTTTTGTCTGGGCAGCATGTGAGGTTGTGTGCAGTGCATTTGTCCCCTAGTGTTGGCTGTGTGTTGTGTGATGGGCATGTGTATGTTGGGGACATGTTGTTATCTTGGTATTGGTTGGTGTTTGTGTTGACATGTGTTTGTTGCAGTATTGTGTGGCTTTGTGTTCTTTGACTGTCTGCGAGTGCGTGTTTGGTGCATGGTATGTCAGATATGTTGTGATGTGTGTTTACTGTATATGTCGAGTGCTGCGTTGTGTGGTTGTGTGATTCTGTGGGTTTGCTCTCTGTTGGTGGTACATTGTGTTGTATGTGTGATTTGTCACTGGGTAGTGTCTATTGTGGGTGTTGCCAATGCAGTGATGATGTTGCAGTTGTGGTGTTGTAATGACACTTTGTGGTGTTGTGTGTTGTTGTGTGTGACTGTGCAGGTGCTGTGTTTCCAGGAGTCAGTGTGTGTGATGACCGTAGTGGGGTACTGTGTATGTGTGTGTTTGTATGTGTCTCTCTTTGACTGTGCGTGTCAGTGTCAGGTTACGTGTGTGTCGCCCTCATCCCCCCTTCCCGATTGGTATGTTGTGTGAACGCATGAACCTTGGAAATTTACAACAGTGACGGGTAAGTGTGTGTACTCAACGTTGCTGTCGTCGTCTTCGGCGTTCATTCCAGTGTCTCTAGGCGAGTAGGAGCAGCGGGATGACGTGTAGTTCTGGTTCCATGGCAGCTCGGAATGAGTATGGCTTCCTGAAGATGGGTGTCTCCTTTAATGAAGTTGGTTTCCACTTGGGTTTTCTGTGGTGGTGTGACTGCAGTGGAAACCTTGGCATTGTGCAACCTCGTAATCTGTCTTGTGGAAACATGGTCTCCACCAGCCTGCAGGTGGCTACTGTCGTTCGTGATGGCCAGACCGGTGTTGTGGTGCCGTTGGTGCTTACGCTGTTTTCTGTACTGAATACTGTCAATGTCATACTTTGGTAGTTTTCACCACCAGCCTGTTGGTGGCATGGTCACCACCGCCAAAATGGTGGTCCTAGGACTGCCAAACCCATAATGATGCCCTTAATCTTTATCAAATAGCCATGGATTTAAAGAAAGAAACCTCTGATAGCATTTATAAACAGGGACCATTTTGTGCAAAATACCCAGCTAATGACTCCTTAGATTACTGGCTTAGATCTACAGGCTGGTAAATTGTCCTCAGTAACCTTGAATCACGTGGTAAAAACATAAATAATATGAATTTGTTTATTATGTACTCTTCTAAATGTCAAGGTCAGAAAAAGAATTAGCTACCTAATTTCTCTGAATGTACTTTTGCACTTAATAAAATAAATAAAATGCATAGAGTTTAGAAATAGATGCTTTGTTTGGAAATTCATTTTAGAAGCAAATCCCCCACTAACCATCAAATCTTGAAAGTACTTAAGTGCACAAAGGCTTCAGTCAGGGTGTACATATACATTATTTTAGAAATCAAACTACCTTCCAATTGTTTTTTTTTAAATAAAATTGTCAACTGCATATCGCTGGTGTCTTTTCACTGGAGGAAGTCGCTATCAGGTTCTAGCAGTTGCACACTCTCAGCAACGTTTCCCCCTTCCAGCCTCTTCAAATTCAAAATCCTAAAATGTCAGTGATTTTGAGTTTTAAAACGTATGCTAATCGGGGCAAAACAGGTTTCTGCCAATCGTGTGTGAGTCCCACTGCCCCACTATCTCTCAATATTATACTGCCTGAATATCAAGTTTGAAATATTGTGCTAGAAAAGTGACTACCACAGTCCTGTAAATCAAATGCATCAAAGCACAGATTTACTATATTTGAATCCACATATATGTACCTTGAGATATATATGTATATCTTCAAGGTTCCTGCCACAGTGCTTTCAGGGCACAAGACCTGCAGCATGCTGCTACTGCTACTATACCAACAGACTTTCCAAAACCATGTGACCCAGCAGAAGGAATATTTCCTAGACTCAGAGGAAATTGCAGACATGTTTGATGCAAAATGTGCTTAACAGCCTTATGAGCTCTAAGTAAGAACTCAGTGCATGCAAATGAGTGGATGGGTGAAAGGCGCTAACTTAAAGCACCTCTCCATATGTCCAATGGGTCTGTGCAGCATTTTCCCCAATGGAGAGACTAGCATTGGTTTTAAGAAAAAGGATGTGAGAGATTAATTCCTGCAATAAGTAACTCTTGTCCACATTCAGCATCCTTTCCTGCAACACAATGCAGCACAACAACTTGCTAACTTGCAGCACTGTGCAAAAGGAAGAGGGCAGGAATAGGCCATACTTAAAAATATATGGAGCATTCCTGCTGTCTGCCTGTGCCGTTGCACGATCTGCTGTCCATGGTGCAAGAGTGCCTGAGATGCAGGCATGATTTTTTGTGCAGGGAGACACACCTTCCTGCACAAAAACAATCCTCTGAGGTGTTTTCCTCTTCCTAAGTGTGCTAAAGAATAACTGAGGAAACAGTGAGAAGAAATAAAGATATTTCCTCTTGTTGCACCTTTCCTGGGAAGACGTAGCATTTTGAGGAATTTCGATGTTTACCAGTGCGGGTAAATTTGGGACTGAGCCAAAATCCATGGGGCAGAGTAACCCAAGACAGTGACTGGAGCTGCCTTGTCACTACAGATTTACCAAACAATGCAGGACCACTCAAAGTGCCCTTGCACTGCTTGGTAAATCTTAGTTAATGCTTTGCCTTTGACACCCTGTATGATGAAAGGGCAATGCAATCCCTTGATTAATCTGGCCCTCTGTTTGTAAAACAATATTTTTAGAATTGACTCTTTGGTGGTAATTGTAACCTTAAAGCGAAGGACTGTGATGGTGGCCCCCTCTGGAAGGGAGATTATATTAGTAAAAACAGAGGGTGGTGGAGCAGCCACACAATATTTAGACAAGGAGCATATTTTTGTCGAGAAAGTACTGCATGACGTTTGTGAACGAGATTGTATCGACATTATACAAAGAATTGACTTAACATGCAGGATCATAGTGAATATATAGTTGTAATTTGTAGAGTTTCTTAAACTTAAGCATTTAGCTTATTGGTATGAACTAAAATTGCACCAAATTTCTTTAAACTGCATAAAGAGCTTATCTAGGCCAGTAAACGAATATTTGGAAGATTTTTTATAGTTAGTTGTGCCAGATTTTTTTAAAGCACTCCACAAAGAGTAGATCCTCGTAATGCTCCTCCTCTTGTATGTTTTGAAAAAAAACGACCACGCAAAAAGTAATGACATGAATTTTATTCGCCAAGCATTATCAGTGCTGATGTATGCTGGCCTTTGATTGGTCAAGATTTATCTGGGGGCATATAGAATGTATTTACTCCATCCCAGTGTTTAGGTTAGAAAGAATTTTAATTCCTGGTTAGAGAATCGATTCATTTGTAAATACACCTTGCTAAGCGTCAAAACATAGTCGGTGCAAGTAGGCCTCAGATATAATATTTAAAAATCAATTTAAATGCACACAATTTTACAATTTGTTGCTTTACTTTAAAACCAACCTTTTCGTTTCATTTTGTGATTCTAAATTTGTTCCATGTTGCATATTCGACTTCCTCTTCTTAAAGATGCAGAATGGATTTTTTTTTTGTTTTATATATAAATGGTGTCCAGTGAACATCCAGTGTCTGTTCTTGCCACCCTTCCCTATCTTCTGTAAATAGCTATGTGTAATTATTGTCCACCACAAATGGAAATAATTGAAATTGGGATAAAATAGTAATCCTTACAGAATCCGTCGAAAAGGCAACATGCACCTGATTTTCATTTTGTTTATTTCTCTTCCGGGGTCATATCATGATGGGCTGCCCTGGCTCACCACAGTGCCGAGCGTATGTTTTTATGTACATTCGGTATGTATATTGAATTAATTTAGCCCGATGGTTATCGGAGTTAGGTCGTGATTTTCAGACAGTACAGCTCTGGAACAGGGAGTGGGAGTTTCCTCTTTCTGGTTATGAGCTGTGCTATTTCTGGAATAATGTACCAATTAGGAGCAATATCGGGTTAAATTAATTCCTTTGCACCCTGTAGGGGCATGCAAGTAAGTGTTCGGCTCTGTGATGAGCCACCACAGCCCATCATGATACAGCTTATGAGTAGTCCCAAAGTATAAACACCACTTACAGGGCCTCAATTAAGCTAGTAAAGACATTGGCATCAAACAGAGATGACAGCATGTTGGCTGAGTGCTAATATACCTGAGTATCTAATCTGATGAAAGCATGTTGGAATCACAAAGACGTATGGGGTGAGTTGATGGCTGCATCTATAAAGAGTTTTCTGAGCAAACTATTTTTATTGTCCGACCTGGACCTTACCGTCACAGACCACACAGGTGTTACCTACTATGAGTTTTACCCCGTTTTTCTTGCTTAAATCTCTCCATAGCCCCTCTCTCACATTTATTTATTTTCTATACCACTAGTCATACCACTCTAGGATGTCAAAGTACTTTATATCACACATACATTGTATGGATTATACAAAAACACTGAATCACAGGTGTGCAAATAAGTGTACAGGAAATGTTACATAAGAGGAATATGTGGTGTAGGAGTCACATAGCAGCCAGACTGGTATGCAGAATATTTTAAGAGTGCTTGGACTGGTGAAGTACAAAATGAAGATTTAAAACTTAATATTGTGGTTGGGATTGGCTTCACTAATAAGAAATAACAAAAAATTATTTCTACCCAAATAATCTCTTTTACCAACATTAGGGCAATGAAAGTTTTAGGGAAAAACAAAAAATTCTAACCTATACTTTGTAGTTTGCATGCAGCTCTTGAAGACAGTTCATAGCTTACTGTGCTAATATTAAGATTGCAAATTATGAACTGCAAGTAAAAAACAAATTGGTGCGCCAAAAGCAGTAACCCATTGAGCTAGGTACATAAAAAATACAATCCCTTGGGTTATCTTGACATTTTAATTGTTATCTAGAAAGTGCTGAAAACACAAAAAACTCTGCAACAGGTTCATTTAAAGCTATAAAATAATTCAAAACACAGTGCTAACCCCAGAGCTCAGCCCCTGGTTCATTGCAGTCATTATACAGCCCTACGGCAGGCCCTGAATTTCAACATTCTTGTCGTGAACCATTGGGACCTTTAGTGCACCCCCAAAGATATATGATTAAGGACACATCATATTCACTTTTGAATTTACTAGTGGTGCTAGACGATTTTGCTGTCTCCAACAAGGCTATTGGGTTGATTTCTGCTGCAACATCAAAATACAGCTTAGCAGTAATAAAAACCCTTAAGCAAGGAATGGTCTCTCAGTCTAGCTGTGTGCCCTCTATAGTAAGATGTAGACTATAAAACATGTATTTTACATGAATAAGGAGGTTAAGAAAAGTATCACTTCAAGGTGATAAGACATGATGGCTCTCTTCAGGATACTAAGGGGGTCATTACGACCTTTGCGGTCTTCAGGATGCCAGGGTTGTGGTCTGACTGCCGCCAAAGTGGTGGTCCATCTGCTTTGATGGTGGTCTGACTGCCACATTATGACTGTGGCGGTCGTACTGAGGTGGGACCAACTGCACCGCCAGTTCTCCTCCAGATGAGGGAATGGTGGTCCTGGCAGTCCCAATCTTAGGCAAGGGTCGCTCCCCTGGAGGGGCAAATTGTATTTAGGCCATTTCTAACTGCTTTGGGGGCAGATCGGCCGATTTTAGGTCAATCTGCCCCCAAGGGGGACAAAAACCACTAGGCACCAGGGATCTTTTTTTTTGCGCCGTCACGCAAGGGGAGCGACCTTGTAGGCAAAGGTCGCTCCCCGGGGGGAGGGGGGGATTTATTTTAGGCCATTAGGGCAAAACCTCTAGGCGCCAGGGCAATTTTTTTGTTGTTGTTTTTTTTTGTTTTTTTAGAGATGGGGAGCGTCCCCTTAGGCAAGGGTCGCTCCTCTGGAGGGGCAAATTGTATTTAGGCCATTTCTGCCCGCTTTGGGGGCAGATCGGCTGATTTTAGGTCGATCTGCCACCAAGGGGGGCAGAAACCACTAGGCACCAGGGATCTTTTTTTTTTACGCCGTCACGCAAAGGGAGCGACCTTGTAGGCAAGGGTCGCTCCCTGGAGGGGGTGTGGGGGGATTTTATTTTAGGCCATTTCTGCACCCCCTGTGGGCAGATCGGCCTATTGGTATTAGGCTGATCTGCCCCCAGGGGGGGCAAAAACCTCTAGGCGCCAGGGCATTTTTTTTTTTTTTTAGAGATGGGGAGTGACCCCTTAGGCAAGGGTCGCTCCCCTGGAGGGGCAAATTGTATTTAGGCCATTTCTGCCCGCTTTGGGGGCAGATCGGCCAATTTGAGGTCAATCTGCCCCCAAGGAGGGCAGAAACCACTAGGCACCAGGGTTCTTTTTTTTTGCGCCGTCACGCAAGGGGAGCGACCCCGTAGGCAAGGGTCGCTCCCCGGGGGGGGTGGGGGAGCAAATTTATTTTAGGCCATTTCTGCCCCCCCTGGGGGCAGATCGGCCTATTGTTATTAGGCGATCTGCCCCCGGGGGGGCAGAAACCTCTAGGCGCCAGGGCTACATTTTTTGTGTGTTATTTTTTGTTTGTTTGTTTTTTAGAGATGGGGAGCGACCCCTTAGGCAAGGGTTGCTCCCCTGGAGGGGCAAATTGTATTTAGACCATTTCTGCCCCCCTTGGGGGAAAATCGGCCGATTTTAGGTGAATCTGCTCCCAAGGGGGGCAGAAACCACTAGGCACTGGGGATCTTTTTTTTTGCGCCGTCACGCAAGGGGAGCGACCCCGTAGGCAAGGGTCACTCCCCAGGGGTGGTGGGGGGCAAATTTATTTTAGGCCATTTCTGCCCCCCCCGGGCCCCGCTGAGATAGAGGCTAAAATCCACAGGTAGGCACTTTGCAAAAAAACCTCAGTTTTCTGTGAAAAAATGTGATGATGTTGTGTTTTGGGCCATTTCCTTTCGTGGGCGCTAGGCCCAACCACACAAGTGAGGTACCATTTTCATCGGGAGACTTGGGGGAACGCTGGGTGCGAGGACATTTGTGGCTCCTCTCAGATTCCAGAACTTTCTGTCACCAAAATGAGAGGAAAAAGAGTTTTTTTGGCCAAATTTTGAGGTTTGCAAAGGATTCTGGGTAACAGAACCTGGTCAGAGCCCCACAAGTCACCGCATCTTGGATTCCCCTAGGTGTCTAGTTTTCAGAAATGCACAGGTTTGGTAGGTTTCCCTAGGTGCCGGCTGAGCTAGAGGCCAAAATCTACAGGTAGGCACTTTGCAAAAAACACCTCTGTTTTCTGTTAAAAAATGGGATGTGTCCACGTTGTTTTTTGGGGCATTTCCTGTCGTGGGCGCTAGGCCTACCCACACAAGTGAGGTATCATTCTTATCGGGACACTTGGGCGAACACTGGGTGAAAGGAAATTCGTGGCTCCTCTCAGATTCCAGAACTTTCTATCACCAAAATGTGAGGAAAATGTGTTTTTTTAGCCACATTTTTAGGTTTGCAAAGGATTCTGGGTAACAGAACCTGGTCAGAGCCCCACAAGTCACCCCATCTTGGATTCCCCTAGGTCTCTAGTTTTCATAAATTCACAGGTTTGGTAAGTTTCCTTAGGTGCCGCCTGAGCTAGGGGACAAAATCTACAGGTAGGCACTTTGCAAAAAACACCTCTGTTTTCTGTTAAAAAATGGGATGTGTCCACGTTGTGTTTTGGGGCATTTCCTGTCGCGGGCGCTAGGCCTACCCACACAAGTGAGGTTTCATTTTTATCGGGACACTTGGGCGAACACTGGGTGAAAGGAAATTTGTGGCTCCTCTCAGATTCCAGAACTTTCTATCACCAAAATGTGAGGAAAATGTGTTTTTTTAGCCAAATTTTGAGGTTTGCAAAGGATTCTGGGTAACAGAACCTGGTCAGAGCCCCACAAGTCACCCCATCTTGGATTCCCCTAGGTCTCTAGTTTTAAAAAATGTGCTGGTTTGGTAGGTTTCCCTAGGTGCCGGCTTAGCTAGGGGCCAAAATCTACAGGTAGGCACTTTGCAAAAAACACCTCTGTTTTCTGTAAAAAAATGGGATGTGTCCACGTTGTGTTTTGGGCCATTTCCTTTCGTGGGCACTAGGCCTACCCACACAAGTGAGGTACCATTTGTATCGGGAGACTTGGGGGAACGCTGGGTTGAAGGAAATTTGTGGCTCCTCTCAGATTCCAGAACTTTCTATCACCGAAATATGAGGAAAATTTTTTCTTTAGCCAAATGTTGAGGTTTGCAAAGGATTCTGGGTAACAGAACCTGGTCAGAGCCCCACAAGTCACCCCATCTTGGATTCCCCTAGGTCTCTATTTTAAAAAAAAGTACAGGTTTGGTAGGTTTCCCTAGGTGCCGGCTGAGCTAGAGGCCAAAATCTACAGGTAGGCACTTTGCAAAAAACACCTCTGTTTTCTGTAAAAAAAATGGGAAGTGTCCATGTTGTGTTTTGGGGCATTTCCTAACGCGGGCGCTATGCCTACCCACACAAGTGAGGTATCATTTTTATCGGGAGACATGGGGGAACATAGAATAGCAAAACAAGTGTTATTACCCCTTGTCTTTCTCTAAATTTTTTCCTTCCAAATATAAGAGAGTGTGTAAAAAAGACATCTATTTGAGAAATGCCCTGTAATTCACATGCTAGTATGGGCACCCCGGAATTCAGAGATGAGCAAATAACCACTGCTCTTCAACACCTTATCTTGTGCCCATTTTGGAAATACAAAGGTTTTCTTGATAGCTATTTTTTACTCTGTATATTTCAGCAAATGAATTGCTGTATACCCGGTATAGAATGAAAACCCAAGACAGGGTGCAGGTCATTTATTGGCTCTGGGTACCTAGAGTTCTTGATGAACCTACAAGCTCTATATATCCCCGCAACCAGAAGAGTCCAGCAGACGTAACGGTATATGGCTTTAAAAAATCTGACATTGCAGGAAAAAGTTACAGAGTAAAACGTAGAGAAAAATTTCAATATTTTGTTTTTCAGTTGTTATTTTCTGTAGGAAACCCTTGTAGGATCTACACAAATTACCCCTTGCCGAATTCAGAATTCTGTCTACATTTCAGAAATGTTTCGGTTTCTGGGATCCAGCATTGGTTTTATGCCCATTCCTGTCACTGACTGGAAGGAGGCTGAAAGCACAAAAAATCATAAAAATGGGGTATGTCCCAGTAAAATGGCACAATTGTGTTGCAAATTGGGTTTTCTGATTCAAGTCTGCCTGTTCCTGAAATCTGGGAAGCTGGTGATTTTAGCACCGCAAACCCTTTGTTGATGCCGTTTTCAGGGAAAAAACCACAAGCCTTCTTCTACAGCCCCTTTTTCCCATTTTTTTGAAAAAAACTACATTTTCACTGTATTTTGGCTAATTTCTTGGCCTCCTTCTGGCGAACCCACAAAGTCTGGGTACCTCTAGAATCCCTTGGATGTTGGATAAAAGGACGCAAATTAGGCGTGGGTAGCTTATGTGAACAAAAAGTTATGAGGGCCTAAGCGCGAACTGCCCCAAATAGCACAAAAAAGGCTCGGCACAGGATGGGGGAAAAGGCCTGGCAGCGAAGGGGTTAAAGGAAACACCCACCTTCTGGAATATAGCGATGCCCGGAGCCGCCATGGAACCTGAACTCAAAGTCCTCCCAGTGCTCCTGCTCGTACAATGACTCTGGAATCAGTGACTGTGACGAAAACAACAACCGTGAGTACACGCACCTAGCACACATGGAAGGAAAGCCATTAGTACACTCCAACACACCACACACAGTAGGGACATCTTGCGATGGAGACACACACACGGAACCACACACCCATATGAACGCACACACACCTACATACACACGCACATACATACTACACACATGCACACACAAACTATACACACCAAGGCCAACACACACGTGCCATACAAACACCAACCCACACACAGACAGCCCCGCAGCTGTCAAACACAATCATACACAACACCCCTGAATCACACAATTACATCACAACCACAACTACACATATGCTTCACGTACCACTCTCACAGCACACCTCCACATGACAACACAAACATACACCAACATGTAACAACACCAGACAACCAATCAACACTATCACACAGCCATACAATGATCTATTTGTCACACGACTCCAACACCACAAACATGCATGCATACACAACAACGACACAAGGGCACACAACATGACACATGCCAACACAAACAATACACAATGTGGCTATACACATGCATGGAACAAGCACAAACTCATCAAAAACACAAAACTCACTAATGACAGTGGGACCAATGGCAGGCCCACACATGCAGGCCAGGCACAACATCTAGCACAACCAACATACACACAAGTCACACACACACAAACTAAAGGCACATTTATACTTTGTTTGCACCGAATTAGCGTCATTTTTTTTTACTCTAATTCGGTGCAAAACTAACTTCATATTTATACCTTGGTGCTAGACCCGTCTAGCGCCAAATTTATGGAGTTAAAGTCATTTTATGGAAGTGGAGACCTTCCTTGCCTTAATGTGATGCAAGGTAGGCGTTCCCGTGCACAAAATGACTCTATGGCCTTAACTCCATATTTATACTCCCATGCAAAAATGGTGCAAGGGAGGGAGGAGGGGTCCAAAAATGGGGCAAAGCTTGCATTTTTTAAAGCCTGGGTCAGGGCATTCCCCTCGCTCTCTGTCCCTGGATGCACTATCAATACTATGCCTGAATACACATCTTACCTCTCCATTCACCTACCCCCCATTGGAGGTGCAGCAGACACAACAGAACACTGCAGGCCTCTACAGTGACAACACCTGATTAGTCCATGTCCCACGGAATATGTCCATGACAGTGAAGACAACTCCATTCACTGAGCACACACCACCTACTTGTCCTTACACATGGCTGACCACTCACTATGGTGCTGTCATTATGGAGGACAACTTAGATTTAGCCAATGCCAGTCAGACACCAAAACTCTTCACATCACCTGAGTGAGTAGTCAGACCCCCATCACAGAGCCAAAGCTGCTAACACAAAACACAAATTTCACCACTCAGCATACTGCTAAATGGGCCATGTACCACATGTTAAACAAATTAACACATCCTCTGAGTGCACTGTCACAACAGATGTGGCTCTGGAACGCACATGGCACATTATGGACCACTTCCTGTGCCACCACACATGCAGTTACACCAGTTGGACTATGCACCAGGACAACTCCACCCTCACACACCATACAACAATTGGCAAAACCTGTCACTGAGGCCAGACAACACATTTCTCAGGTGGCAATTTTTTGCATGCATGAGGCACACTCAGACTAACACCACTGCCAGTACACCTGAGACACATCTCACTCCCACATGAGCAGCTTGAGGAGACTGATTGCAACATTTCTGTCACATCAGCACGCCATGTGTCATGCAACACCCAATCCACACCTTTGTTTCTGCAATGTGTTGCACTAAAACTTAGTAAATCTGAGCTGTAGCTTCTGCGGTAAATGTAACTTTGAGGCACCTTCTAGAACTGCATTATGAAATTCTAATCAGTTGGAACCGGTGCCATTGGCAGCTAATTTTATGCAAACAGCAATTCACAATGTATGTTGCACATTTAAATCTATTCATGTTTATGGGTGTAAATCTCTATTTATTTGCTATATTCCACCATGGCAGAGTTCTTTGTACAGAAAAGATAGGTGATGCAGAGATTGAGATCTTCGGCCATTGGTTTGTCAATTGCCTTTTGTAGTAAGTGAACTAGTCCTGCTGGAGTCTTGCCTTATGTAATTTAAAATTCCTTTAGGGAATCAGGCTCAAAGTGTCTGACATCCTTGAGGGATTGAAGAAAGACATTTGCAGATTTAGTCACATTGTTGATGTGAGGTATAAACTTTATGCTTATTCTAAGGCAAAGCAAGAGATTTTACTGTGAAAAATGTGAGTAAGAGAAGCTGTAAAGTATCTGAGAATCCAATTTTATTGTGAAAACTTTTGTTTATAGACAGTGAAAAGAGAATGAAATAGGGAACTGATTCAAAAAGACTTTCAGAATTCCTAGAGTAAGCCAATGTTAAGCTAGATATCTCCTGACTTCCTAGTTTCCTTTAGAAATTTATAAGTAAGCCAAGAGTACTGCAAGGGATAGTGACAGCTACTCGTGTACCAGCTTTTATTAATTGAGCCCACTGTGTCTTAATGGTAAAGCACCAGGCCGTTTTTCAGCATGCAATTTTTAAGTATGAAGATGTAGGATGATGATGGTAATGACTTCAATATTTGACATTTTGTGTCATATTTACATGTCTTTAGCATATTGGTAAAAAAGCATGCTTGCATTTTTAAGACTCAGACCCAGGGGCTTGAGATTTGGTTAAATAATAATGTAGCTAAAATTGTACTATGGAGTAAATCTCAAGGTATTTCAACCTGTCTTGAGATAAAATTCCCATTGCTGCCTGTTGTTAGAGAAATCTGAAGACCAACTGTGAAATATGGTCCTTGGTACAATGCTTATGTAGGCATCCCAGGAAAGTTTTACCCAAAAGTTAGAATAGAAGTCCCTTGAAGACAAAAGAATATTGATTTTTATGTGATGGACGTCAATAGGTTGTCCATGGGGGTTTTGTGAACACTGAGCAATAATTAGCCAACATGAGCCAATTCAGACCCATTGTGTAAAATATAACATTTACATGATTTGTCTCAGTCATATATTATCAATGAACAGGACCCTCAGACCTAAAGTGTTTCAGTTAAAAAAATCACTACAAAGAAAGATCTTTCAAAGTCCCATACAACAATTGACAGAGAGCAGGCTGGGATTTGATTAACTATCCCTTAAGTTTTCTCAGAGAAAAGTCAAAAGAAATATGATTATCTAGAGCATTTTAATTTGAGAGAAATTAATGCTATAGATTATATAAATCTAAGATGATGAGTCCATTTCCATTGAAATCTATAACTGTTGCAAGAGTATTGGGAGTAAATACATTTAATCAGTATCACAATTTGCATCTACTGACTACTCAGCAAGTTAATGAATGGACCTCAAAATGCTAGAAATGTAAATCTGAATCCCACTATATACACTTTTTCCAATGGTTTTAAATCAGAGGAAGGATAATAATTATTCTCTCCTTCTCCTGTGTGCACTTTTCCAATGTTTGTTAGATGGAGTCAGAATAGTAAATCTTCCCCCCATGTACGCAATTACCTAATGTTTGCTGGAATAAAGCTAGACTGTTACATTTCATCCCCTTGGCCCAATGTAGACACTTTTCAATCTTTGTTAGACTGGAATTAAAATAGAATATCTGTCCCAACCAATGTGTACTGTTCTCTCAACTTTTGTTGGATTGGGTTACGGCAGAAAAGTTCATTTTCCCTCAAGTCACATATGTTTACACTTTCTGCAGTGGTTGTTCGGTAGGAGTTGAAATATTAATTCTCACCCTCCCAATTATGGCATTGACCCAATGTGTGTTAGAATGTGAGTTAGAATGGTAAATCTTGCATACTCTCCCCGACAATATATGCATTTTGTCCTCTGTGTTAATCTGGAGCCGTCAAACTGCCCCCTCTAATATTTGCTGTCTTTCTTAATTATTTATTCATTTTTTGACTAAAGGTAAAATAGAAAGTTCCCTCCCCCTTGTCTGCATTTTGCCTAACATTTGTTTGACAGGACTTAGAATATTAACTCTACACTAAAGTGTATAATTCTTTCCTAAAGTTTGAAGGATTGCAGTTACAGTAGTATATTTGAATTGTTTCCTATTCAATTAAATCTTTTAGAGTTCTTTTTTTATTTAATCCAATATTACTAATTAAGTATTTGATGGCATTTTATTTAAAAGTATATATTTAAAAAATATTATTATATTTATTTTATTGTTTTAATTATGTTTTAATTTGTTTATGTTTTATACTTTTATTATGCATTTTCAATTCAGAAAAACCTGATTATACTAATATATGTTTACATTGTGTTCTTTACTGGTTTATTATGAATAATGTTTTTAAATGATAATGTCTAAAATATAGATTTTTCATTACTACTGTTATATTTTAATTTTAAACTAATTTTTCTAGTATGATACATGTACATAAATGTGTGATTATTAATTTGTTTATATTATTTGGCAATGATATTTTAAAATTACATATATTTGGTGGAACTCATTTTTTTAAAAGTTAATTATTCGTTTTAATGTATATATATTTCTAACAATCTTCCACTACTTTTAAATAATATAGTTTACTTTCTATTTACAATTTTGTAAATTACACTTAAATATATTTGCTTCTATTTACCTTTGTAATTAAGATATTTTGGTTCACATTATTTTTGTAGTCAAGATTTTTGGACTTTGTATTAAAAACATTTAAAATAATTTTTTAGGTCTCTTTTAACACAAAGCACTTCACTCACCTTTCAGTCAGCTGGGGAAACTTGAACTGGAGAAATGTAACATCTATCAACTTTTAACATGTGCCAACTGACCGTGTAACTCTACGTAAACTAATAGGAAGGGCATTTGATGTTAAAGCAGAGAAAAATAATATATATATATATTATATATATATATATATATATATATATATATACGTGCTAACAAAAACCCTGTTCTTGTCAAATGTTGTTAGGGGATGAGTCTATCATTCAGCACAGGTCATTGTAAAGTTGCCTGATGATCCTCTTTAAAAACAAAGAGACTTTCAAGAGTCACTTATTAGGTGCACTTATCTACACCTACTTTCCTTAATGTGACGGTACTTATTCTGCAATGCATAATTTGCAATGGTGTCTGCAGGTAGGGCCCGCCATTACTGATGATTTTTGGGGCTGACACTTATTTTTCCTCAATAGACTTTGACCCAGAGCAAGACAGAGAAATACACAATGGGGGAAAGAAGGAGGAAGTGAAAGACAGATTACAGGGACAAAGGGAGAAGGAAAACATGGCAAGCAACCTGCTGGAGTGAAATAAAGAGGCAGAGCATGTCTGGTGATGAATTAAAGACTATACAAACTTGGTATCCGGCACCTTGACCTTTGGTAACAATGACCTTGGGCTTCTGAGCAGAAAGTTTGATCCCCAAACTTATTCTTTTACAAATTAAGCACTGGTGTTGTATCTTCCAACATGGAAATGGGTGCTGGAGGAGGAACACACTGTTTTTCTTATTGGTATTCTATATGTTCCTAGGTGAGTCCATTGTATTGAAAACAAACTTGTTTCGCTATGTTTAACTGTGGCTTGTATCTCCTCTACCTCATTTTCATTGCTTTTCTTTTTGTGTCTGAACAGTACTGTGGATTAATGTCTTCCCCAATTAATATTTGAAAGTTCCTAATTGAGCAAGGTAGTTGAAAATGTGATAGTACGCAGCATAAAATAATCTGCATTTTATGAATGCCAGCGCAATGATTTCCTCAACTATTATAGCGTAAGGAGAACACATAGGGGGTCATTCTGACCCGGGCGGGCGGCGGACCAAATGGCCGCTCTGCGGTCAGAAGACCGCGGAGGCCATTCTGACTTTCCCGCCGGGCCGGCGGGCGCCCGCCAAGGGAGTGCCCGCCGGCCCAGCGGGAAAGGCCCTGCAACACAGAGGCCGGCTCCGAATGGAGCCGGCAGTGTTGCAGGGGTGCGACGGGTGCAGTTGCACCCGTCGCGATTTTCACTGTCTGCTATGCAGACAGTAAAAATCATGCTGGGGCCCTGTTAGGGGGCCCCTGCACTGCCCATGCCAGTGGCATGGGCAGTGCAGGGGCCCCCAGGGGCCCCATGACACCCATTCCCGCCATCCTGTTCCTGGCGGTCAAAACAGCCAGAAACAGGCTGGCGGGAACGGGGTCGGAATCCCCACGGCGGCGCTGCTTGCAGCGCCGCCATGGAGGTTCAGCCCAGCCAGGGGAAATCCGCCGCGGTCAGAATGGGCACTGAAGCACCGCCAGCCTGTTGGCGGTGCTTGGGTCGGAATGAGGGCCATAATGTTCTGTTTTAATGGCTCTTCACACAGTGTCGCTTGAAATAGAGAGTGTGGTCGGTGCTGCAACACCCCTATAAAATGTGAACGAGTTTAGACGAAGAATGAACAATAAAAGGGCCCTTGAAATGTTTTTCTTCTTACAGCATTTTTGTGTTTATACTACTGTCAAAACATCCTCTATGACTTTCGTGATGTGATATTATTGACCAGCCCACCCACAACATGATTCCATCTAGCCATCATCATCCATTCTCACAATGTAAAAGTCCTCTCCTATGCTGATGATATGCAACTCAATCTCTGCCTCACTGACAAGACGACCAGTACCTGGATCAAGTTCAATGCCTGCATGACTGAAATTACTCAGAGGATGAAGACCAACTGTCTAAAGCTGAACACCAATAAGACTGAACTCAGAATTTTGGGAAGAGCACATCTCAATGCAACTCCATCTGTTGCCCAACAGAAGTAGAATCAATACCCATCCCCCATCACCCTGGCCAAGAATCTCGGGATCAACATCAACAGCAAATTCAACAAACCTCATGCTTTGATACCCTGAAAAAGCTGAGTAACAATTTCAAATGACTCTCAATCAGCACCCAGAAAACCTTCACACACATCCTGCTCACAGGCAAGCTGGACTATGTGAAACCCTCTACGGCAGGATCAACAAAAAGCTCACCAGAAAACAGAAGGTCATTTAGAACTCGGTGACCAGAATCACTCTCCTCCGCCATTGCATCACTCACATCACACCACATCAGAACGGAATCCACAGGCTCCCCATTCACAAATGAGCACAATTCAAGCTCCTCACTCGCTTTCATGGCAGCACATAACACTGGCCTGGCATACCTCAACAATTACATCTGCGTTCACCAACATTGCAGACACTTTCACTCATCTGGACTCACGTCCCAGGAATATGGAAGACCAGATCTGGAGGTTGCGTCTTCTTCTGTATAACTCCTAAAGCATGGAACGACCTCCTGCTTCATATAAGTGCCTCCTTCTCACTTCTTGAATTTCACAAGAAGCTGAAAATCTGACTTTTAGAGAAATCCCACTAGGCTCTAGGTGTGACTAGATTCATACCTTCTCAGTGCCAGAATACCCTTACAGGTGATAGTGAGATCTACAAATCTGTATAACATTTGATACTATCACAGGTGATAGTGAGCTCTTCAAATCTGCATAACATAACTCATAATGGCATTCCACCACCACTGTTTGCACATGCACTCCATTTGCCAAAAATATAGCCTTTAATTCATCTCCCAATACTATTGTCTCCTTCCCTGCTAGCCTACTGGTCTAATTTGCTTCCACAGTTACTCCTCTGACCCTATTGCCTCCCTTCCGCTCTTTCATATTTCATTTTCTTAATTACCGTCCTTGCTTATTCTTTCCCTTTTAGCTTTGCTCCAGTCTTTCCTTTCCTTTATATTTTCACTGGTGCATGCAGTTTCAGCTATACCTTTGCACCTAACCTCTCTGGTCATTTGACTGCACAAATTGCATGATGGTGTTGTCAAGCAACAAGCTCATTAATTCACATTAGTTCCATGTTTAACTCTATCCAACTTTCTGTAGTATGATGGTGCATCCAGACAATTAAGACCATTAACTGTGGAAGAGTTAGTAGTACTCATCCCTGGATGCACCATCATTTGATTCTGTTCAAACATGTTAAACCGTATGTTTGGTCACTGTGGAGAGAGATTTTGTATAAATTTGCACACCTTATCCTCCTAGAGGACATTGGACTCCCGCTGTAAGCGCTAGCCCTTTCTCTACCACGTGAATCCTGTAATCATATGGTTGTCTATGTATTCACTCTATATTCCTAGTGCATTTTTCTTGTGTAGCGATCAGATCAAGCATTAGATGGCGATGACTCTAGGCCCAGCGAATGTGAAAGTAATGCGTCCTTGTGATGGGGAAAGAAAGCCCATTGTGCTGTATCTCCCACCACAGTTACAGGGGATATAGGTTGACTTCTGTTAACCCTGAACACTTTCGCCTTCTACTGAAAGTAAATATTTCAGTAAAGTTTATTAAAACACATCCTTTCAAAACCCACTGTTGATTAAATTATATATTTTAATAGTAATGGTATCTCTCGAAAATATTTTCGATTCAAATCTGCTCTCTTTAATTTCAATTTTCTTATTTGTCAAGCTTTTTTATTACAAATTAAAACATTAGAATTGGAATTCAGGTGCTTCGTTGTTATTATGCATAATAATATTTTCTCTAGATCATCTTCTGTCAGGGTCAATTTTTCAGAAGTGGTTAGTTCTGAATATTGTATATCTTCCTTGACTTACAGGCCAATCATTTTTCGTTTTTTTCGGATGAGCATTGAATATGAATCAGTTTCCTGTTTCTTCCCATTTTCATTTACGCTGGAAAAAAACGTGTCTAGGTCCAGAAAAAGTTATGTGATTTCAATGTGTTCCACAGGAATTGAAAAGCATAATGGACCCACATCATGTGCCATTCTGCAGTGTCCGGAAGTAAAACCAGACACTCCGCATAAAAAAGCATTTGCAGAAGTTATACGCACAAATCACATGTTTGCTTATTCCTGTCAGCCATAGAATTTTAGAGTTGCCCAGCCCTCTGCTGAGAGCATGACCTGCTTGTAATTTCTGACCAGCCTAACAAGGGGAAAGGTCAATTAATAGCTATTAACATATTAAAGCATGTGGGAGATACGGCTATTGACATCAGCTTCCTAATCACATTCAGCTGAAGAAGGTAAACATTCTTGGTGTGCCTGCCAGGTTCATGTCACTGCCTCTCATTGCACTGAACTCACAGTACGGGTAAACAACTGTCGCCAATGACAGCATTCTAAAGATTTTGATTGACTGAACCATTCTGATCGTTCGAGACAGTACTAATAACTGTTTTCAGCTTTACTATTAACATTGTTTTCTCTGTCATGTCACAGGGGTTTCGACTTGATAGGGTGTTGAAACAAAGGAATTGGCTTTTGGCCAGGGAACATTAATACTGTTGCTGGCATATTGGTTTCACTTTCGTTCTCCTGGCAGTCATTAAAGGTCACAGTCAGAACACACATGCTCGCATTGACTTTGTGAAGGTGATAAAGCTTCAGTGGCAAACGACCTCACTGAAGCTCAGCGGTTCTCCATTTAAAGCTTGATGTAGGAATCATTCAGCTCTGTTCAGCAGGCAGGCTTAGCTCGATACTGCAGGGGAAAGGTATTCTGCTTCACAATCTTTTGCTGGTAGCCCATTGATCAGTGGTTTTAAAATATCTGCGCGTGACACACTTGGCAAATTAATATAAATCTAAGTAGGAGGAAACTAACTTATCAGGGAAAACAATAATTCTCTTCAGTGTGCGTTTTTTACTGAGATTTATAGCTGAAAAATACATAATCCCAATTCTGGGGGTACTTTTATTGTACAATTTAGGGTATGCTCTGAAAATCGTTTTTTTGATATCCCACCCACGTGTAACTTAATTGTGATAGTAAAAAGTATAATTTCATCGACCCAGGTCGCTGAGACATTGTTCTGAAAGTCAAGGGTTTTGTAAATTAACCCATCATTTGTTTCCAAACAAATAGAAAAAAAACACTAATCTTATCAGGACAGCTGGCCCGTGAAATAACACCAGTGAGAACATTTCTGATAATTCATTGTAAAATATCCAATTGTCTCAAAGATAATTCGTTTCAAAGATCCGGTTTGAAACGCTAAACGAAAGGTAAGACCTGAGAACACGTTTACGACTAGCCACATTTCTTGGTGTGCAGGATTCACAAGATCAAAAGTTTTAGACACTTCTTAAGGCTTAGGACAAGGTGCTTTCTAGTTCTTGTATTTTTTTGTAGATAGTTGAACCTTTTATTGAAGGATAGTCCTAATATTATGACAACATAACCACCTCCCCACCACTAGACATATGTTTTCTCATTACCACACCACAACAGAAAAGGTTGTGTTGTAATGTAGATATTTTAGCACAATTTGCAGCAGTAATGTAACTCCTCATAAATAACCTTGTACACCAGAAATCTAGCAACTTAACTCAATGCCTCCTTGATCCTTTGCTTGTATGCAGTGTTACATAAAACCATTTAGCCAGCATGTTCAATTCATTGAAGGTTTACTCTGTGTACTAAGTATCCCTCTAGATGAGTAATGCGGCACCTCTGGTAAGGCTCCCAATAGTCAAATTGAAACCTAATAATTTTATTAACAAGTGAGAGAGTCTTTAAATTGAAAACTGTGATTGCCTTCAATGTTTAAAAGCATGCTTTGAACTTTACATAACCCTTGCAGCTTGAATTACAAGACTTGATAGGCTGGCAAATTCCTGAAGTTAAATGTTTCTTTCACAACCCTTCTTTGACTTAAAAGAAGGTACAAAACATTGTCCTAAAAAATGGAATCAGTATTAACTAAATCCTTTTCCACCTACTAACCTGTTTTGGATTGTGCTGACGTGTATAGAAAATAACCAATATTTTGAATGACCTAACATTGTGAAAGGATGGGAAAGGGCATCAGAAAATTCAACGTATGTATGCGATACTAAGGTATATGCGAAAAGAGGAACATGTATCCAAACCGTTCTGCTTGTCAAGACACTCATGTGAATCTGCAACTTCTCAAGAAAATGTTTACAAATGTAATAATTGTAATGATCAATGATGTATACAAAGGTGTCTGAGGGAAAGATATAACACACAGACATGGCCACATTGATGCCATAGAGAGATGCCATACAAGAGAAGCTGATGATTTGAACTGTAGCTGAGACTCCTGAGACACCACTATCGACTACCTCCTTCTCCTCGTAAGCTATCTTTCTCTTGATTTATTTGAGTATGAGAGTTTTTTTTTTCATTCCACTGCAGATTTAAGTATTGTACTGAGATAGAGTGGACTCAATAGTTGCAGAGTAGAATTATAGCAGTAAGCACTAGGAACTGACAGATGTAGAAAACTGTGTTAGAGTAGGAAAGTGAATAATTTTTAACCTATTTGCAAAATATTCCCAGTCTGAACCAGCTGTGACAATTTGATTTTATAAGTATTCTTTCCTTCGGTAAGGCAGAGATGAGCAGAATAGGGACACACTTAGGACACACTTTCTGCGTGTTCCTTCATAACTTTGTTGATTACTAAAAATCTGTTATTACTGAATTCTTACAATAAATATAATGATACCTCTTTAAAATGCTCTTTATTGAGTATTTCTGTTGCAGCTTATTAATACCTAATGCCCACCTAAAAGAATGATCCATGCAGAGGGCTCAAAGAATAGAAGGGTAAGTGGTAGCGGTAAAAAGTAGCTTTCAAACTATAAGTGAGATGGTGCTTCTTTAATGTGTGTGCACTCAGCGGTTCATCTGGCAGCAGAGTGATGGTCGAGTGCTAGGAATAATAACTGCAAAAATTAAAAATACTCTGAAAGATAGGAGGAGATAAGAATAAAGTACCCAGATGCCCAGATCCTGATTGCAGTAGCAGACAAGATGTTGTTGATGAGGCAGTCTCAGTCGCAGCTATAAGTTGCAGTACCGGTGGACGAATTCGACGAGTGCGAGTATTATTAGGGTTGATGCATCGATATATGTGAAAAATGAAATGTTTCTTTTCATTTCAATCTATAACACTGTTGAGTAAGAGGTTATCAGCCTAAGAAGTAGTCTATGATCCTGGGATAGATAAATAAGGTAAACAGAGAATTGTCTGCTAAGTGAAGTGCAAGTTGTGCAACGTTGTCATCATTACACCTGGATAGGAAAATAATAGAATGTTTGTGTGACTGTACAAACAGAAATAGGTGACTGGGAAACCTGGGGGCATATTTATACTCCGTCTGCGCTGAATGTGCGTCAAATATTTTGACGCACATTCAGCGCAAACTTTGCCCCATATTTAAACTTTGACGCCCGAGCCCGCGGACGGCAAATTCTGCTGTGTGCGTCATTTTTTGGATGCGGCAACCCGCCTTGCGTTAATTATATGCAAGGTAGGCGTTCCCGTCCAAACAATGACTTAAACGCCCGTGCGTCTTATTTATGCTTTCAGGCAAAAAAGACGCACGGCTGGGAGGCGGAGCTGGAAAATGAAGCACAGCCCGAGTTGCGTCAAAATGTAACGCCTGGGTCAGGGCAGGCATTAAAATGGGGCAAACACACCTGTATTTAATCAGAACACACAGAAGCAACAGCAGAGCAGCAGAGCAGCAGAGCAGCAGAGCAGCAAAAAGGAGACATGGAGGTGCTTCTCATCCAGCGTGCCCAGCAGCAACAACAGCAGCTAACACAACACCAGCAGGGACCCCAAAGGCAGCGCAGAAGGCAGGAGAGGATATTCCGCAGCAGAACAACCCTTCATGGCCTCAGGGAATATGACATCATCCAGAGGTACAGGTTGAACTGGCAGGCCATACAGCAGGTTCTGCACAACATTGAGCCACAGTTGGCACCCACCTTGCTGACACCCCGCACCATCTCAACAGAAACCAAGCTGCTTGCCGTACTTTACATGCTGGCAAGTGGCTCTTTTCAAACAACTGGTGCCCTGGTTGCCGGAATATCACAGCCATCATTCTCTGCCTTTTTGCCCAAAGTACTGGATGCTATCATTGAACTCACACCCTGCCACATCTGCTTCCCTAACACACTGCAGAAGCAGCAGGAAACAAAACAGGGGTTCTACCTCATTAGTGGCTTCCCACACGTCCTTGGTGCAATCGACTGCACACATGTACGCCTTGTGCCACCTGCTGCAACTGAACACCTCTACTGCAACAGGAAGCACACACATTCCATCAATGTGCAGGCCATTGTTGATCACCAAGGATTGATCACCAACATCGTGGCAAAATATCCTGGGAGTGTCTATGACTCATTCATCTTTCATCACACCACCATCAATCAACACTTCCAGGATGGACGGTATGGCAATGGACTACTTGTTGGTAAGTACAGAAACCTACTTATATACACACTGCACAGCAACCCTCTAGTACACACAACACATACACCACAACAGTAACATGTTGACAGGAACACACTGAGGTTGTTACACCACTAGCCATGTTTCTTAGGTCACCATTGAACCTGTCACACATCTGAAATTACTGTACAGCCTAATGTAAAGACGTCAATCCTCACAACGTTTGGAGTGGGTTGCTTAAATGTCACCTTGCAAATTGTAAGCATCTCAATTATGTTTACATCAATCCATTGCATAAGTCTAAGGGTATGGGATGTCCAGGGTACATTGATATGAACGTGTTAACAACACTATCAATCTTAACCTGTGTATGGAACTATCATCTCACCCCCAGTGAAGGCACAGGGACAACTGTATCACAAGTCACAATGCTAGGGAGGGCACACTCTACTGCAAATCCCAAAACATACTGCTGACAACCGGTCAGCAGCCAAACACTTGTTCAGCCAAGGAAACAACACAATGTAGATGGTACATCCTACTAGCCTAGGATGCGACATAATAACACAAAAGAGTCACAGACAACACTAGACAACTACTGCCATGCAAGGTGATTTCAATGGGTCTAGCTGCATCAACATGATCCCATTCATTTTCTCTTGCAGCTGATCAGGGTATGGCATCCAGCCATGGATAATGACACCTATTGGCAACCTGAGTACTGCAGCAGAGCGTGCCTACAATGACGCACATAGGAGGACACGCACCATAGTCGCGAGGACCTTCTGCATCCTCAAGTCGAGGTTCCGGTGCCTCGACATCACTGGTGGTAGCCTCCTATATTCCCCGGAAATGGTCTGTAAGATCATTCTAACATGTGCTATTCTGCACAACATTTGCATAAAAAGGAACATTCCCCTCCTGGAACCAGAGCCACACATGCCTGAAGAGGAGGAAGAGGAGGATGGTGGCCTGCAACATGAGGGGGAACAACTAAACACGGCCGTTTACGTAGGCGGCAACATATCGTGAACAATTACTTTTAAATATAATCACCATCACTACTTTATGAACTAATTTAAATAAACACCTATAGTAATCACCATATCATGGTTTGGCTATTCATTTTGGCACACCTTTATCTCTAACTTTCAGATTAAGAGTATTGCCTCATGGAGCATTGCTGAGATACCGATTAGGACACTGAAAATCCCAGAGCAAATCTGATGCGCACAATACAATGGTCACATACACACACACTGTAAATGACATATATCCTGTACATTTCACCTTTGAAGGGCAATAGCAGAGGACCACACCTATTTCACATGTCAACAGTCTAGTTCGTCCTCCAAACAGTCTTAGTCAGACCACTGATTATGTAACTTGTTAAATTGCTGGATCCTGATTCACCCTGCATCCTGTCAGCCTGGCTGGCATCTGTCTGTGCGTCACCCTTAAGTTTCCCTGTGGCTACATGTACCACACTCGCGTTAGCAAACCTCTCATTCCTCAGAGCGTATTTGGGCATGTGCTTCATCAATGCATACCCAAATACATTGTATAGCACCATCTGCCTTTTAATTGTACCATATGAGTTAAATCCCCTGTGAATACCAAAATTAATGGCCCATCCCTTGTCTGGGTCTCATTTATGCATGAATGACAAAGTGTGACAGTGTCCCAGGGCCGTATGCAGGGATTGGGTACGGGGCCTTCAGCAGAACCAGCAACCTCTGATAATGTCCATGAAAAATCCACACATGTCAGGACCCTGACAGTTCACACACAGAATTACATTGCTCACAACATTTTGATGGGCCGTGTGTGGTGAATAGCTGCAAGCATAATCAGCACAGAGGCTATGATGTTCCCAGATGCAGTGGGAATTGCAGAGGCTAACCTGTGTACAAATGTTGTAATGACACCTGCCGGAACATGACACCTGAGACATTATCTCACTTAGCACACCAAGGTTGCCCTGTTGACAGTCTCATTACACGTCTTCAGTGACAGGGTGGGACCATCCCCATGTAGGTTCCCATGTCCACATCCACTTTACTCACATTGATCAACAAAGGATACTCAGTAGATACAGGAATAGCTGCCACTGACTCATGATGAGACCTGGACCTAACTGTGACAAATTACACCCCTAAAAATATACAGGCTCAACATTGGACCACACACATGAACAAAACACCTCTGTGCAATTGATCACTGGAAATATGTGGACACGTGCTGCCTCGTCTGCTGGTCCACCACAGCCACTGGAGAGTTGTGGCTCAGTTATATGACCTCAACTGTGGTGTCATCACACATTTGTGGTTCACCTTTGGCTGTCTGGGCCAACTACATGGTACCCACTTCCTCAATGCATGTGTGTGACTCACTGTGGGATTCACCAAAAAGTGCCTAGGAAGCTGTTACCAAAAGTCTAGGACATAGGATGGTGAAAATGTGGACCATTGACATGAACAAGCGTCTGCCATCTAGCTGGTGCATGCTTTGTCATCTGTGGTGTCTACGTTACCCAAAATCTTGTAAGTGCACATAACGGATGTTGCTACATGTATGACTAACACATGTCCTCTCTCATTTCCACAATGACTTGCACCTAAGGTTTGGACACATTGACTTCACATTCATACAAGCATATGTTCAATAATGCATCATGTGATGCACACACACTTGGTCAACAACTACATTAGTTGCCACTGCACACACATTGAGCCATAGGCATTGAGGTATTGTACATATGTGAGTCACATTGCTATCCTCTCCTGATGCCAAACATGCCCAAATTATGCAATACAAATATGTAGGCCACACATATGGCCATCTAGTGCGTCAGCCAACTGTCAAAATCCTGTTAAGGAAGTAGCGGGTCATGGTCAGCTGCAGTATGATGTCTCACATGTGAACAAACACCATCAACAACATAGTGGGTGCCATCAGCCTATCTCTGATGCGTCCCAAATGTAACATAACATAAAAACAGAAAAAATGCCCAAAACCAGTTCATGCACTGAAATTTTGACGTTGCTAGCGTTGTGCGTAATTTTTTCCCCACAAATACAGATTGTGCGTCATATTTTTTGACGCACAGGAGTGAAAATTAGGCTGCATCCAAATAATTGTACAGACTATTTACTATTATTTGGATGCGGGCTAATTTTCACTCCTGTGCGTCGAAAAATATGACGCACAAACTGTATGCGTGAAAAAATATGACGCAGAACATGAAAAACGGCAGCCATTTTATGCAGAAAGTGATGTAATAGGATATCCTGTTTACAGATTATGTACAGTGGGTGTATTTTCACTTTCACTTTGCAGTCTGTGAATCTTCTAGACTGTGTGGCTGTTTTCTGAGTGGTGTCCAGTGATTTTGTGCTTTTGTGTCCTGTGTGCTATCTCAATTGTCATTTTGTGAAATAAATAATGTTGGTGTAGAGTGTCCTACTGTGTTTTGTTTACAGTTGTCCAGTATTCTAGCGTTTTTGTTGTTTGTGGGAGTCTGTTGTGGGTAGTGCTAGTTTGGGGATAGTTGGGCTCTTTTAGTGGTTAAGTTTACTTTTCATCTGTTTTTGTACCCCTACTTTCCCCCCTTTCCCTCTTCTACTTCTTTAACCCATATTCCCCTTTTCATTTGCAAGATGTCTGGTAGGCCACATCTGGGCAGGATGAGTGAAGAGGAGTTGGGGGGCTTTATATGGCTTGTGTGCCTTTTCCTACCACTGATGATCGAGGCAGGGGGCAGGGTGATACAGGGGTATCACACTGAGGCGTGCAGAATCTGGTGGGGAAAGGTGCTGCATCCCCTGCAGCGTGTGTATGCCAGCCAGAGGAGTGACCACCAGCTGAAGCACCGGTGGGCTGATCTCATCACCAGGGAGCAGGATCTCTTGGACCACCTGGGAATCATGAATGGTGGCCCTGTTGGTGAGTACTAATCAGGTAAATGTGCATGATTAAATGCTCTGTAGTTACATCAGATGATTTGTACAATATCTGCCAGCTAACTTGCTGACTGTGTGTAATGCTATGGAAACATACAGGGTACTTGATGCACTATGTGAAAGATCACAATTGCTAGCTATCAGGAAGCACGTGCTCTGCAAACTGACAGGATACTTTTCTGTTAAGTAAATTGGTGCCGCCTTTGTGTCAAACAACCACACAAAATAGGAGCCAATCATGTCTATATAGGCCACATTTGCCAGAGAAGTAAAGATGTACTAAAATATTGGCTAACTTTGTTGACGCAATAGCTAGACTGACTTTAGAAACACAGAAAATGAGTGCTGGCTTCACGTCAATTGATGATAGCAGAGTGGCCCAAACATATGTCTCATGTGAGTCTGGTGAGTGTGGAAGGAAAGCGTTCACGGAAGTTCTATGAATGTTAGGGATTATTGTGGTCCTTCATCTTTTTGGATACATGTCAGATCAGGATTTGAAAACATTGTGAAAAGGTGTAAGATCCCCTCAGCTAACATCTTCGACTGGTATTTGGAGTTAGTTGTGCCACAATACAATTAGGGATGGCAGTCCAAAGGTATGCACATGGCTTCACATCTCCATGGTTGGTGCAAATCACCATTGCAGGGCCACATCAAATGAAGAACCTGTAACAACAGGAGGGCTTACAAAAGTCCCTGCCCCTCTGTACATTGTACCTATGTGTATGTAATGTGTCATGGCCACATAGGCTTTTTGACTGGTAATGCAGTCCTCAAGTAACCAGGCTTTGGATGTCTCTCTTGGATGTATATGATTACATTCCATTATTATTTCTGATCACTAATGACGGGGCATGTTTGCCACCACATGATAGTTAGGGCCAATGCAGGTGCGCAGATATGTGTGTAACTGTCACAGGAGACCCATGCTATGTACATGTTGGCCGTGATATATCAGAAGCAGTATCATCATGTCTGAATGGCTTTCATTTCCTTATTCAGCTTACACATTGTATATGTCTTTGAAATTGTTGGTCAGTGCACAGATTTTGAGCACATTTCTTCCTTCCATGCCTTACAGGTGGACCGGCACCCTACACTGTGGGAGAGGTGGCTACATTTGAGGACCCCGACCACTCCAGTAAGTGTTGATATGTCTGTTATGTGTTGTGTTTGTGTTTGCTGGTGATGTGTGATGGACTCGTGTGTGTTGAACACATAACAAGGTGTGATGCACTGGCCAATCATTTGTCTTGTTCCATGAGTGGGATTTCAGTTTCTCAAAAGTTTTGAGTTGGCCAATGCTTATCCTATTGTATTATCTAGGGATTGTAGGTCATTCCTGTAGGCCCCACAATGAGTACTGGGGTGAGTCATGTGGATGACACTTGTATCAACAAGAGTCGCACTGGAAGTCAGCTCAGATTTAGTCAGCCTGTCAGACCCACATTCTCCCAGATTGGTACTGCAAATCGCTTTCCAACAGACTTCTGGTTCCCTATTCGCCAAAGTACTTATTAAAATGTAGGTAGAACTTCCTAGCAGCATGTACTTCCACATGTAGTGCTACAGGTATGTGGAACTTGAGTGCAATGGCCTAGGTGTGCATGCTAATCATGATCATGGGTGTTCTTGCAACTCTGGTATAAGTCATGCCTTACTGGAAGTATATGTTGTGTACCAAGCTCTGCATGTCCTGACATGTGTAGCGCTAACATTGGTCAAGGGTTTGCAGACTCCTAATTGTTGATAGACCCTACCTGTGGTGTGTGTGTAGAGCCAAACACTTGTGGAGTTTTCTATACACTCCTTGGTGTCATTGTTGTTTGGATTTGTTAGTTGTTTCTCCACCCCCCCCCCCAAAACACAGGCATGGGTTTGTGAATAGGGTACCTAGGACTGATGCTACCAGTATGTTCAACATACATGTGAATAAGTGACTGTTTGGTCGGAACCTAGTATACACACTCAGGAATGGCACATGGGTACTATACTGGCAAGTCCAGTTACAACTTGCAGACCATGTGGCTTTAGTTTTGCATTCTGTACACTGACATTTGTAGCCCAGGTATTGGCAGAGGATATGCAGCATGATTGTTAGCTGATAAATGGCAGAACTCAGATGGCAAGTCAATTGCAGTTGTTATCCATTTCGTAGGTTTTGGATGTGCTATGTTTGATGTGACCTTTGTAGGCTGGCCTGCCATGTACTTCCTCAGGGACATTCAATGATCTGTATGGTGATATGAGCTGTTACAAGTACAGTAGATGTATTGTCTGATTGACTTCTTGTGCCATTTCACACAATGCAGTTCCTAATGTAAATTATTTGCATTTGTCTTCACAGCTGCAAACATGACTCCCAACCAGGTTCCAGCGGCAGGCCATGAGATACCAGCATATCCTGCTGGTAGAGTCGTGGTTCAGGAGGATGGCCCGTTGATACCGCCATGAACGGGCCTCCGGGGCACGGAGGGCTTTCCCACTTGGTGGCCCTACTTTGCCCACCACAGCCACCACCAGCACAACCACCAGTTCTACCCAGGTGGCCCCACCCACAGCTGGGACTGTTGTCCCTACGTCTGCTGTACTTCCAGGCCCCAGCATTGCAACAGCTGCAGGACAGCCCACTGGCCTTGGCTCCACATGCCCACAAACCTCTTCCGCCGGTACCCAGACTGCCCCAGCTCCAACAGTTGACCCTGCAGCATTCCACGAAATGGAACGGAAGATGGACCGTGTCTTGAGGAAGATAAGCAATTTGAGCCGGAATGTTCGCCACAGTAACAGGCGAGTGAAGTCCATAAAGAGGGCCCTCCAGAGGGCCAACCTCTAGACTTTGGTGACAATGGACATGATTCCCTCCCCTCCCTCCTCTTTCCTTGTTCTCATACTTAGTGGGCTTAGGGGGCATAGTGTTAGGTTAGTATAGTCTGTTAGTTTAGTTAGTGCTAGTGGGTGGGGGGTCCTGATTCTTTCTATTTTTACTGTTTAAGTGTGTGAGTGGGGGGCTATGTTGGGGTTCTTGTGTGTTTCATAAAAATAAAAAATAAACAACAACAAAAAAGAAAATACAAAAATACAAAAAAATACATATTTGTTTAGGATAGTATAGTATGTGTTTAGGTTAGTATGTGTTGTCCTCCATGTGTCCCGTCTCATAAGGGGGATGGGGGGATGATGTTTAGAACGTTTTGTTACATGTGATAAGTAAGTTTAGCTTAGGTTAGTTAGGGACAGTTGTGGGTAATGAGTAGTCAGGGTAGATTAGGGTAGGTAAGACTTTTCCCTCAGTTTTATCTTCTGTGATTACCATTTAATAAATATATAGTTAACCCTTTACAGTATGTGTTAAATGCTACTTGATCATGGCCTTGGCATTAGTGTACATGAATTTTGTACTATTACATTTGTGTCCTGTGCCACGAACAAATCCAAACTGAGCTGTAAGATTGGCAGCTACCCCAGAGCTACCTTGCAAAGATTCCACCATTTGGTGCAACCACCAACCACAGTTAATATGGACCCCAACGTGTTTTTTTCATTAAGTATGTTTTCTACGTCACAAACAGTGCTTCCAGACTTGGTATTGGGGGAACAGTTTTAGGTCTGACTGCATTGTGATGTTCAAGGACACCCCTATAAGGTGAGTTCTCGTAAGCACTCTTGTAGTATCGTCTTCGTGACTCACATAGATCATTTGTGACACTGTTCAGCATGATTACCTATTTGGATGTAAACTCAAACGGCTTCATTCATGCAGTTTTTGTAGTGTTAGCTTAGATTTGTGTACACTGTTATATGTGTTAGTATTGCATGGTGACAACATTTTGCTGCCACTATTTGATGACTTAGATATCCCTTGAGGAAGCATTATTCTGTCCAGCACAGCATGATGGTGTATGGTTTCTCACTTCATCAGATATTACCCTCCGGAAGATGCAATCATGGCCACTGATTTATCTGACTACATAATATCAGGACAGTTGTATTGACAAACTACGTAATTTACCAGTAGGCACATTTCAGTTATCTGTTGCACAGTTGATGTGTCACATTACCCAGAGACAGATTTTTGGTGTGCTATTTATTGAAAAGTGCTGTAGTGCTATATGTACATTGTCCATGATTGTGAGTCCATTATAGTGACATCTTACATTGTTATCCTACAGAAGGGGTTAAGGAAATGCTTTTGACATGCTGGGGTGATGTTTCAGACAGTGCAGAGGGACAGGATTTGCCAATGAGTAAGAGAGAGACAATCACTGGGCAGGATGACAAGATATACAGTGGTTAGCAGAACAGTCATTGAGTAGAGTTGTTGTAAGACTGGCATGTTTCAAAACGCAGGACCTTGGTAATAGTTGGCCATGTGGCAGGGACTAGTGCTTCCGGGTACTTTTCCATGTGAATGTGATCTGTTCCATGTCTTCTTCTTCTGATATGTGTGTTGCCTCCTCTGTCCTTGTTGGTGGTGGTTGTGAAGGGGCAACACACACCTCAGTGTTAGAAGACGTGGAGTCAGACATCCTGGTCCCTGCTACCTGTGAAGGTCTTAAGGGCAGTACTGCAGCAAGGAGGATCTGCTGATTCTTAAGAATAGCAGCCACATCACGATGGTAGGCAGCCAGGTCGGCCCTGAGGGGTTAGCGCTTGCATAGCTGCTGCCTGATCTGCAGATTACATCATGCACGAACGCACCCCCTCAAGGCTGGCTGCCATAGTTTGCATCCCTACCCGCACCTCATTGGCCAGCTACCGCTGTACCCAACTACAGTTCTCTTAAAGCTGGTGCCTGTGTCGTCTGAGTCCTCAGCTGTATTGGAGCTGGCAGGCCTTACAATTGGGGTGGTGGGTGGGTCCTCTGTGATGGCTGCTTGTTCTGTGCTCCTCCTTGTGACTGAAGGTGGGGTCTGGAGGGTTCCAAGGACATCTTGGATGGTCTCCTGGGGAATGTTTGTCAGCTCGTAATCCATGTCATCAGGGTATTCTGGGACAGGCATATCCGCAGGAGATCCATCTTCCGCTGCAATGAAACAGGGTACAATTAGTGGGTCTGTGTTGTGGCATTAGTGATGTGACATGCCTGCCTTGTGATGAATTCACATTGTGATCTTGTTTCGTGTTCTTTGCTCCAGTCTTTCAGATGGGCATTCTCCCAGGCCTATGGCCCACCTGCATGTTACATGTATAGTATTAAGTTATTGGACTTCTCTGCATCATCTCCTCTAGTATTGTTTTAGGCCAAATTGTGAGTTGCCACCTTCTTGTCCTACTCAACCCTCCGTCTACATCCATTCTCATGGTGAGGCCTTTCACTGGCTGTGGGTGTTCTGATGGCACTGGCAGCTCACTTGACAATCTGGACCTGCCCCAGTCTCTGATCTTTCACATCCACTTAAATGTAGTTGACATGTAGCATATCCTATGCATAGCATTGTTATGGCACGATATGGATGTTGGCATTGGTAATGTGTACAGCTGATGTTGGCAATGTGTGGTACATTGGATTGCCCTGATAATCGTATCAGTGTCCTATTTCCTCCTCTGACTGTGCAGGTGTATTTTAGTGACCAGTTACATGTGTCCTCCCCCTCAATGCTGTTGTCTGAGCAGTATGACATTTGGGATGTTACATTGTGACCCAGGCACAGGATGGACCCTGAGATATGCAGCATGGGTATGTCCTTAGTGCTATGTAGCTCCTATTGTTTTTGACATTGGCTGATGTTTGCAACAACTATGGGCATTGACATTGGACAGTACTGGGGCCTTTGTCTTTTTTCAGGGGATTACTGGAGCTGTCATCCTCAACCCTCTAATTTAGGTGTGTATGATCCATGGGGAAGTTACTGCCATTGGCTACTTGAGCTGCACACAGAGCGGAGGTGGTAGTGGCAACTGTTGTCTCAGTTACATTCCAGTTGTCGGTATGGCTAGAGGTTGTTAATAGGGCCCTAGTTAATGTATGGGGTATGGTGGCTGACGTGTGCTGGGATGTCAGTTTGACGTTGTGCCCTTCCCTCCTGGTGTGGCTTTACCTTTGCTCCATCATTGGCATGGCAGCATGCCCCCATGGGACTGTTGTTGGTGTAGTGTGATGGTGTGCCCCAGCTTCTGTCTGTGCAGGCCATTCCCCATGCCATCCCCCTTTACCCATGCCACTCCATGTATATGATGACTACCATACATTTTGTGGTCAGTATCCCCCCCCCAGTTGTAGTTGACATTAGTGCATTTTTAATTCCCCATGCGACTTACCCTGCATGTGCGTTGTCTCCTGGTAGTCAGCTCTGTCCTGTCCTTGAATCCCTGTGATGATCTCCTCAGGGATGACGGCTGCGACAATCTCCTCCATGTGGTCCAGGGCCTCCTGGTGGCTGATGTTTGCGACAACTATGGGCATTTACATTTGACAGTACTGGGGCCTTTGTCTTTTTTCAGGGGATTACTGGAGCTGTCATCCTCAACCCTCTAATTTAGGTGTGTATGATCCATGGGGAAGTTACTGCCATTGGCTACTTGAGCTGCACACAGAGCGGAGGTGGAAATGGCAACTGTTATCGCAGTTACATTCCAGTTGTCGGTATGGCTAGAGGTTGTTAATAGGGCCGTAGTTAATGTAGGGGGTATGGTGGCTGACGTGTGCCGGGATGTCAGTTTAACATTGTGCCCTTCCCTCCTGGTGTGTCTTTACCTTTGCTCCATCGTTGGCATGGCAGCATGCCCCCATGGGACTGTTGTTGGTGTAGTGTGATGGTGTGCCCCAGCTTCTGTCTGTGCAGGCCATGCCCCATGCCATCCCCCTTTACCCATGCCACTCCATGTATATGATGACTTCCATGCATTTTGTGGTCAGTATCCCCCCCAGTTGTAGTTGACATTAGTGCATCTTAATTCCCCATGCGACTTAGCCTGCATGTGCGTTGTCTCCTGGTAGTCTGCGCTGTCCTGTCCTTAAATCCCTGTGACATTCTCCTCAGGGATGACGGCTGCGACCATCTCCTCCATGTGGTCCAGGGCCTCCTGGTGTGCTGGACTCCCACCTCCAGTCTGCAGTGCTGCCTTCTTGTTCCTGGCCATCTTTCCTTGGTCCTGCGCTTGCAGTCATGCCAGCGTTTCTTGCACTCGATGACTGTTCTGCGTACTTCTGCCACACTGTTGATCTTGTTGACAATTTGTTGCCATATAGCCTCTCTCCCACTAATTGGCAATTTAGAGGTGAAAAACAGTTGGTGCTGGTGTTCCGTCACCTCTTTAACGAGAATTTCCTGTTCCTCTGCATTAAAGCGACACCTTCTTTTCTTCTTAAAAGTGTCCTGGTTCTTGTGTGGGTCGTCCTGGCTGGTTCCTGGTCTGTTGTCATCTTCCTGGGGTCTGTAGAGGCATCTGGGATCCATTTTGTCTCTCCTCTGCTGAAATGGCTGTGTTAGCGGGGATTTTTGACGCTATTGCGTCAAAAAACACTGCATATCCGGTTTGCGGGGTCGTAAATCGACCCACAGTCATTTCCGCCACGTTAACGTCGTTTTGCTTTACGACTTGACGCTGTGGTGTGTGTAAAAAAAAAAGACTCACACCTGTGGTTTGCGCCGCCATGCGTCAAAGTATAAATTTGACGCCCGCATGGCACACCAAAATGACGTTAACCAGCGGTATTATTTTTGACGCAAAACTGCACCGGCGCAGTTTTGCATCAAAAAGTATAAATATGGCCCCTGATGTACAAAGGTGACTCATCAGTAATTGGGAAACTTCCCACTGGCCGAGAATTCACTCGAGTTAAATAGTGGATTCAAAATTTGGAAGGTTCTTAAACGCCTTGTTGCAATGGATTGGGAGAGTACCTTTGATTTATTTAGAAAAAAGCAGACACGACTGAATCTTTGTGTTTCTAGCTACTTGTTTTCTTTTTTATTTGTAACAAGAGAAAATAGTAAAGGAGGGTGAACGGCTGCAAGGAGTGAGTTTTCACGCAATAGTGCATCACGCTGCTATTGGTCAGTGGTGTAAGAATCAGATTGTGATTCAGCAAATGAAACACCTGGTTCTAGATCATTGTATTTCCAAGAAAAATATTAAATTGGACAATAGAGGAGTTTGTGTTTTACGTATATCTAATCAGATCTTTTATGAATTCTTCATAATCATGAAAGTTTTGAAAGCAATTAGAAGATTTATAAATGGATGCATAGTGATTCCAGTTAGAAAGATTGAAGAGGCTCCTTCAGAAGGAACACCAGCATACCATATGAGGGTTGAGCGATGGTTACATAGGTGTATTTGGCTTTGTCAGTGGTACAGGATTACTGAAAAAGAGGGCAATTTGAGAGTCCCAAAATGGGAAATGTTTAATTTGGCAATTGCGAGATAGCATGTGTGATTAAAAACCACCTGGTAGACCCACCCAATTTGAGGCATTATGTGTATGGAAGAGAATGGCTTTAAGGAGAGATTTGAGAAAATAACTAAGAGACCAGTGAGAAACTATGCAGATGCAATTTTAGATAACAGAGCACATGTGTGGAGGAAAATTATAGCTGATGGTACAAGATTGTATCCTATGCATACAAAGCAAGAGCAGAAAAGACCTAAGGATAGTGAATGACCACCTAGAAAAAAAATATCCATATGTCTGCCACCTTAGGCAGAACCCACCATGGTGGATACTGAGGATAATATGATAAATGACTCAGCTCCTGTAAATCCAGTGAGTCCACAAATCAATAAGTCAAGTGCAAACACTGATGCCTGTGAATGTATCACCTGCAGTGACACAACAACTTCCATCACAAGTAGTAATCTTCCAACTGATTTCAATACAGTCTGTTATTACACAGCCTTTGAGGCAATAGGCAGTTAATAGAACACCTGCTCAAACTGGAACTTCTCAATCAATGACACCAGTATAGGCACAGATTAATCAGGTCACAGTGATGAAAGATGCCTGGATTAGTTATGCAACAGACATGACTAACACAGGTTATACCAACTACAGAGATTCAACAAACTTCTGGGGTCACTCCGGTAACTAGGTTTGTCCCGACTTCACAAAATTCAGAGGTTGTTGTTTGGACATCACTGAAAGATATTATGGCTTTTGGAGAGGAAACTCAGTTTGTCTTTACAACAGAACCTTCTCCAAAAGAAGGGGCTGTAAGGGAAGGATGGATCCCTAAATGGATCAAGGAGGTCATTCAGACTTATGCAATAGTTGACGGTGTAAAAGGATTCAATACTAGTACAGGCAAAGAGACTAGTCTAGTCACTCAAAAATGAAGGCCAGTAAATGTGCCACAATCTAAGGTTGGAATTAGAAGAAACTCTGCAAAGGTGTTTAAATCTTGAACACATTCAACAGAATCAGAATAATAATGCAAGGAAATTATGAGAAAAGCAGAAGGGTGCATGATCAATTAACCAAATTGGCAAATGAATGTGATGTAGATATGTCTAAAAGTATAGCTTTGCAGAGATGTTTCAGAGTACAATTAGATGACAAATCAATTGAAAACATGCATTCTCCAGGGTTGCAGATACATCTTACTGAATTGATAAAATGTTTACGCAAATGGAGTGAGATAAAAAAAAAATCTAAACGGGCACAGAAAGAGGACAAGAAAAAGAAGTTAGTTGAGGAAGCTGAGTAGAAAAGGAAAAGAAAGGAGCAGTCAGGGGAGGAAGAAACTATCTACTGAAGCCTACCCTTTATGAGAAAAGAGAGAAAGTCCAATGCAACGGTATATGCAGATTGAGAGGTTTGTGAAACTGTTCAAGGTGCTGTGAATTGATATAGATACTTTCTTCGACATTGTGGTACCCAGTGATTTATGGGCTGAATGTAAGGCAGCAGTTCAGAGGCCAACCTCAGAACCCCCAAGAGAAACTGGTACAAATGCACCATCAACTGTGGTAATGACTAAATATAATGATGCAGTAGTATTTCTAAAGAGAAGAATTTCCCTTAAGGATTTAAACTATTTAAGATTGAACAGAATTAAGCAGGAAGTTAAAGAAACAGTAACAGCTATTCAGAATGTGAGAGGAGTGGTGTTGAGTGGAATACAGACACAAGTTCAGATGTTTCCTGGAAAAGGAAAGGGGGTTCCTATTGACTAAAGTACACGTGGTGATGTTGTGATTCTAAAGAAAATGATTGCTTGTCACGTGTGTAATGAGGTGGGGCATTGGGAGTGGGAATGTAGATTTTATCCAGATAAGAATCAAGTTAACCAGATGCATGATACCACTTAGGCACAAATGTCAAATGTTCCAGTGAGAAAAACACAAGCCCCAACACAGAATCAAAATCAAATCTTGCCTATGCCACAGGCCACTATGATTCAGCCTGTTGTGAATTGAGCTCAGTTTAATAAAAATAAGATGTCTAAGATGACTTGAAATGTGATACAAAATCCTGGGTTGATACAACAATTTCCAATGTTTGTTGAAAATGAGATCCTGAAGTTTGGCATGTCACAATGATGGTGCCTTAGAGGGGAGACAGGTTGCATGCTTGGTCAATCTTAGCTGTAAACCAGAGTGGACCATATTTAGATGGAAACGTAAATGGCCACCAAGTTGGGTTTTTAATAGACACAGGAGCTACCCGTTTCACTGTCAGAACATTGGAAGTGCCAGACCTGCCTCTATTAGGAAGAGTATTACAAGTAGTGGGAGAAGTAAACAAGCTAGTTACCAATACAGTTTCGGAAGCGTTCCTGTAGAAATAGAATTGCTTGGAGACAAACATCAGTTTGTAGACTGTGATTCTGCTCCTGTTGACCTGTTAGGGAGAGACCTACTGTGCAAGTTAGAGTTGCACTCCGGATGGAGTTGAGTTCCAAATACAAGATGATGAGGATGTAGAATTCAAATCTACATTGGGAAAAACAGCAGAATTTTTCCCTATGTTAGTGTTAAATCATTTTCCCAATGAACTAATTGCAAAAGTCAGAGCTGAAGTGTGGGTTTTAACTGGAATGGACATTGGATTAATTAAATAAGTTGAACCAGTGTGAATAAATGTAAAACCAGATGCAATTTTCCTAAAAGCACCTCCTTATCCAATGGTGCCAGAATAATAGCAGGGACCACATCATTAATAAATGAAATACTAGGAAAGGGAATATTGGGAGAACTGATTTGAGGCCCATGCAAGTCACCTATCATGGGATTACGCAAACTGAATAGCAAGTCCAGAATAGGTCAAGAGTCAAGAAAGATTAATGAAATCTTATTCTCATGCTGTCCTGTGTTACCAAATCCAACCATCATATTTGATCAAATTCTCTGCACAGCTGAATGGTTCACTGTAATCAACCTTTGTCAGGCATATTTTTCCAGACCCTTACATGAAGATAGTCAATTCCTATTTTCCTTCATGTTCAAAGAGAAGGTAATCTTGTGATGTTGTGTCCCACAAGAGTATACATACTGCCCACCCCTTTTTGACCAGATCTTAAAGAATTTGGAGCTTTTTAACCTACCAGGAAAATCAGTTCTGATCCACTATATTGACGATCTACTGATTGCTTTGAATACTGAGGAGAACTGTCAGGTAGACTTCACAGCATTGCTGAATCATTTAGGGAAGAATGGACACAAGGTGTCACCTCAGAAATTACAATATTATCAGAAAGAAGTATAGTACTTAGGACACATTATTGAAAAAGGTGTATGGAAAGTGTCCCAGGAAAGAGATGGAATGATTTTGAAAATGAACACCCCAAAAGTCACAAAAGGAGGTCAGAATGTTTCTTGGAATGACTGGCTATTATAGACAGTAGTTACCCAACTTCTCCTTGATGGCAAAATCTCTACTGAGGGTGATTCACAAAGATGTAACTGAACTGATTCCATGGGACAACAAATGCATAGAGGTATTTCGGAAGTTGAGAGAAAGTCTTTATTGTGCACCTGCCTTGGGAATGCCAGATTACACCAAAGAGTTTATTTGGTTTTGCAGTGAAAGGGAAGGGTGCGCTCTCTCAGTGCTAACCTGAATTCGTGGGGGTTACAAAAGATCAATTGCATACTTCTCTGTAACCCTTGACCCTGTAGTGGCCTCTTTTCTTGGGTATTTAAAAGGAGTAGCTGCAGTAAGTGCCAATCTTGAGAAGTTTGAAAATATTGTAATGGGGATTCCTTTGACTGTCAAGGTCCCACATGCAGTTGAGGTCTTGCTAACACAAACTAAAACTTAGCACCTCACGAATTTCCGACTTACCAAATATGAGCAGCAGATATTGTCTGGAAATAATGTGGTGCCCAGGAGATGTCCTGCTTTACATCCTAGCACATTGTTGCCAATACCTGAAGAAAATGGGTATAACCATTATGAACATGATTGACTTGATGTTGCAGATTTGTGCACCAAATTCAGACTAGACATAAAAATGAGCCTTTAATCAATCCAGATCACATCCTTTTTGTTGATTGTTCCTGCCTTATAACAAATGAGGGTTACAAGGGGTTTCATCACCCCAAGTTTGCGAACTGATTGCTCTTACTAGAGCTTGCAACTGCACTACTGGAACGAGAGTGACAATTTTCACAGACAGTCAATATTGGTTTGGTGTTGCTCATGACTCTGGGCAATTGTGGTCACAATTAGGTTTTATGACCTCAGTGGGCACATCCATTAGAAATGGACAGCAAGTAAAAGAACTATTGGAAGCCTTACAGGAACCAACAGAAGTAGTTGCTGTAAAATGAGCAGCACATAAGAGCGACTGTAGCTATGTCACAATGGGAAACAGGTATGCTGATGAGATGGCATGCTACTGTGCAACTATGTCATGCACTTACAATGATTCAGACTTGACCGGGAGTTAGGGGAAGTCTTCTTGCCATGATTCTGAAAACAACAGATGACTGGGAGGAATTAAATGGATGCAAGAAAATGCACCAATTGAAAAGAAGATAAGAATGTGTTGTGGAATTGATGACAACAATGTACTGGTCTCAATGGATGGATGACCAATATTACCAGACAGTTTACTTATCCCAATGACACAATACCTACATGGGCAGGCACATTTGGGTAGAAATGCCATGATCAGAACATTCAGACATTATTGGTATAACTTAAAATTCAGAACACAAGCAGAAGAAATGAGCAGTAGCTGTGTTGAATGTCAACAGATCAATGTGGGAAAAAAACACATGTCACCTCGAGTCATGTCAGCAGATCAAGAGGTCCCCTTAACAGGATGCAGATCGATGCCACTGGAAATGCCAATTTGCAATGGATGAAGGCACATTTTGGTGATCATCTGTATCATTACTAGATGGGTGAATGCATATCCATAAAGAAAGAATGATAGTATCATAGTAACAAATCTGCTTCTGAGAGAACAAATGCCTAGATGTGGTATGCCTGTCTCTCTGGAATCAGATCGAGGTACTAACTTCAATAGTGCCATTATAAAAATGATCTGTGTAGCATTGAGTGTTGACCAACAACTTCATTGCAGTTATCAACTGGAAGCTTCTCAAATTGTCGAACAAATGAATGGTACTATCAAATCAAGATTAGCAAAAGCCTCTGCATCAGCATCATTGAAATGGCCAGATGCTTTACCTTTGGATATAATGATTCTACGAAACGCACCCGATAGAATAACTGGGTTGCCACATGAAGTGTTAACTGGAAAGACTATGAGATTACTTGCGGTTCCAGAAAATGTACTGTGAATATAAAAAATGACATGATACGTGATTACTGCAAAGGTTTAGCTGATGTGGTACGTTTTATGTCTCGAAAGCTGTAACTTAACACCAAAGTCTAGATCAGTGCCACAGCTTAAACCCTGGTGATTAGATTTACATTAAGAAGCATGTGAGGAAGTCCTGTTTAGAGCCTAGATGGAAAGGCCCCTACCAGGCGATTCTGATCAAGAACACTACAATACAGTGTGCTGGAGTTCTAAACTGGTTTCATGCATCCTATACCCGGAGAGCATAGAACCCACATGAAGAAATAGAGACTAGAGCTTTGGTGTACGTACCACTGAACGCTGTATGAAAAGAAACTAGTGATCAGAGCAAGCAAGGAGATCATAGGGGTGAAGAAACTCTAACATGTGAAGTTGTTCAATTGCCAGACATCTTGCAGAGTGGCAATGATAATGAAATACTGACCATAATTGTGGTAGATCTATGTCCAGGAGAAAATATAGAAGCAATTGAACAAGTTGAGATCTAAGAGAGGGTGCAAATTCTGGAACCAACATAAAGTGGAGTAAATGAGATTTGGCCAAGAATTGTCAGAAAGTAACACAAATTGATGGTAACTGACAAAATAAAAACACTCAAAACTAGCAAGGAAGAGGAAGAATCATGTGGTGCCAGTGAAGTGGATAAAGAACTTAAATACTCAGAAGGACAAAAAGATCTTGCGTAACTGGCTGAAGATATATATCCCCTTAATGGACATACTATTTGAGTCAGATTCTAGACCTACCTATCTCTGACATACTTGACTGGGGCAAGGAACTGCCAAAAGCTCTTTGAAAGGAATAACATTAAAAGATATTGAATGAACTGTGAAATCAAAGTATAATAAAAAGATTACCTAGAGCCGAGATTAAGAGGAACAAACTTAGCAATAACAATTAAGAAGAACACGGAGTAAGTTAACGATTGTCTCCATGAAGATTTATAAACAATAACAATAAGAAAGTTTTAACAGCTGAATAACTGAAATAGAGAACATTTTGAAACTGTTCGTCCAGAAGAAGAGAAAGTTTAACTGCTGTCACTAACAGAATTATTGATAGTAGATCCGGTTGTAAAGACAACTGTGTCCTTTAACTAGAAGCATAGTTCAGATAATTTTGGGAACCTTACTTATCCTTACAATGTTGATAGCTATAGGAATCGTTTTGATGATTCACACATGCCATCTTCAGCTGATGAACAAATTTCATACCATCACACACCAATCACTTTTGCTACATTCTGTAGTATGTTGCTTCATTTAGTATATTGATTGCAACATTTTAAATATTATTTTTCAAACTCTGAAATTATACTTTCACAAGTTACAATAATGAAATACATTAATTTATACCAGAAAGCTAGAGAAATGGAGACTGCTTGGCATTATTTTAGAACATTTTTCCGGTGAAGGTAGTTAAGGCACATGAGAGGAATTTAACATGTGGAATGAATGTGCAAGAAAAAGTCTTCATACAGATGTTGGAAGAAATGAATGAGAGACCACAACAAGGGCTGAAAACAATGAATAGTATATACAAAAAAATGATTGAAAAAGAAGGGAAGATGAGTTCAGGAAAAAGGTAGCTGTACGTAATTTAAGATGTGAGGAAACACTGAAAGGGAAAATATGCATATTTAAAAGAAGAATATCTGGAAAGAAAATGCCAGTGGGCAATTGTTACTATCAACATACATTTGAATTGTCAGGGGGTGAATTGCAAATTTTACAGGAAGATGATTCTTTGACTGCATCACTTCTAAGTATTTTGAACTCAGAGGAGTTTGGGACGGTACCTGGGTATTATGTCAATGAGCAAAAAACCAAGATTATGCAATGGAACATTGTTTATAATAGCCCCCTGGTTATACAGGAGATACAGTACTTGGGGATCCAAAGAATGGCTAATCTGAATGAAGCTGCACAGGTCAACTTTAACAAATTAATGACAGCCACCAGAAACCTGTTAAAGATTTGGGCCAGGCTCCCGGTGTCCCTTATAGGTAGATCGAACATTTGGAAGATATCTATTCCAAAGTTCACCTTCATCTTGAATTTAAAATGGGCTGGTTTAAGAAGTTACATGGGGAGCTGAGCAGCTTTGTGTAGTCATCACAAGGAGTTTGAATCGCATGGAAGAAACTATGTAGAAAGAGAAAGCAGGGAGGTATCACACGTCCTGATCTTTGTAAGTATCACATAGCATTTCAGTTAAAAAATATAAGAGGGCTTCTGAGCGACAACTACTGCTTCACCCCCCATTTCAAGGTCGTGACAGGGCACTTCCCTAAGAAAGAGGATTACTTTTTATTTCAATTTGGTCACCCAAATATTATAAAAAGATTAGGCTAAAGATCTTGGGGAGGCCTGCAAACTTTGGTATCAGGACTGGCTGGCACTAGCCATACTTTATCATAGGAGATTTGCACCAATCTGGGATTCGCTGGCTACTCCAAAATATCTCCAGGATAAACTATTAACCCCCTTAGAGAAAATGGAATTGTTAAATGGGGTTAAAACTTGGAGGGTAACATGTTGCTCCCCTGCTACACTCACTGAATGCACAGAGGGAACAGTATCTATATTTAAGTACTATTAACTTGTAAACTGGGCAAGAGGCCTGCCCAAGGATGAGCAAGGGAACTATACCTGGGAAGAGAATCAGCTCCCGGGGCTCTACCCCTGTAAAGATATTGTACTGTGATACTGGATGAAAGTAGAGGCTGGGAAGGAGACGTTTCCCTTGCCATCAGGAAAATGGGAAAAGGACCTGCCATCGCTGGATGGCACCACCGTTTGGCAAGTATCACTGTCAATGCTATGGGTCCTGATTAAATCTGCTTCTTTAAGAAAGAATCATCTGTTTACACCACACAGGGCCTACTGGACTCCAAAGAGGCTGACGGTCATGGGGAAGCAGGATAAGAAAAAGTGTCCTAAATGTGATGAAGAGAGGGCAGGTGATGTCCACATGTTTTGGCAGTGTCCTATGATCCACCATAATTGGCAAGAAGTGGGTAAGGTGCTTATGGATGTGGCCAGCCCAGAGGCCAAGGTAATCCTTCCCTTGGTGATTTTTGGCATGCTAGACGGTGAAGGGCAACATATAAAAATCTGCAAGAATTAAAGGTTGATATTGTTTTTATTGGTTATTTTGGCTTGTCAGGAAATATATTTGAAAAGGGTGCTTCCCTCACCTCTGACAGTTTGTGAGTGGTTGTCATCAGTCACTAGGGTCAACTATAGACCAGTATGGCCGTCCAAACAAGAGTTCCAGGTTCTGGGTGTCAGGGTAAAATTGATGAAACTCACTGATGTAAGTTAAAGGTTCTTTGGTCCTTGCATTTTAGTCTGATGATGTCCTATGATTAAGAATTCTCACAGGTCAGACAGTTGGCCTACTTTTGTTGAATGTACTTGGCAGTAGCCTTTGGACGTGTGCAGCTTGCAAGCTTATAGGGGGGAGTGGTGCCCTCCTGTTGCTATAACTGCTCTTGGTACCCCCCTTTCGGTAGGGGTGTGGAGTGGCCTCCCGACAACCCACCCTTTTGAGCTCCTATAGCAACTTGAATTCTCAAATGAGGACAAAAGAACTAAGAAGATGATCCAACCATACCAGGAATATATTTTATTTGTGAAGGATACACATATTTTAGACTACCTGTCACTTGGGAGGTATGTTATTTATGATTAATATTTCCAAAGTTGTACCATGTACATATTTTCAATGCACTAATCATGATGCCAGCACACAAGAGGTATACACGAAGTGTGAATGAAGGAACATAAATGGTGGGAGACATATTTGGAACAATTATTCCAGCTATAGGTGTGATGTTGAATGATGAAAAGATAAGGCAACTATCCACAGTAGTAGACAGACCAGCAACGAGCACATCTGAAGCCATATTATTAGAAAACACAGAGCTTATTGATGTAAGATCAATGGTTTTACAAAATCATTATGCATTAGACATTCTTTTAGCTGAAAAGGGTGGAGTTTGTAAGATGTTGAGGATTGAAAACATCTATCCCCACATACCTGACAAAGCAGGGATGTAATAGATTATGATAATAACATAGCTAATTTAAAACTACACTTAAAACTTTTGGAGACTCCTACTGTAGCTGAGAATGTTTCCTAATAGCTTGCAAAAGAAAGAACCTGGCTGTAGGAAGAAGAAGGAGGAATGCTCAGTACTATATTAGTTCCTGTTTTAATGATAACAAAAAGGTATCTTAGCTATATATTGTATGTATAAAGTAGTAAAAATGCTAATTCTGAAAAGAAGAGAAAACAAAACTAATGAAAAAATGAAAAGCGTCATAGAAATGAGTGAAAGAGAGAATACAATTGAAACGAAAGAAACAAGGGTTTGATGATCTGAAGGTCTGAAATAATTGAAGTAGTTTATGATGGTTCCAAACCATCACGGGTGACTGATAAGGCACCCAGTAGTAAAATTAAAACTGAATAAATATTACTAACAAGTAAGAGAGTCAATAAATCAAAAAGTGCCATTGCTTTCACTATTTAACGCAAAACTCGTTAGGCTGGAAAATTCCTGAAGTTAAATGTTTCTTTCTTAACCTTCCTGTGACTTATAAGATGCCACAAATTGTTGTCCTAAACAATGGAATCAGTATTAACCATATCCTTTTTTACGTACTAACCTGCTTTAGAGTGTGCTGACGTGCATGGAAAATAAACAATGTTTTGCATGAATGACATAACATTGTGAGGGGATTGGAAAGGGCATCAGAAATTAAACTTATGTATGCAATATTCTTCTTGCAGAAGCAAAAGGCATTTGGGGAATCATGTTTTCAAACCCTTCTGCTTGTCAAGAAATTCATTGTGTGAATCTGTAACCTCTCAAGAAAATGTTTACAAGTGTTAATAATTGTAATGATCAACTATATATACAAAGGTGTCCAAGGGAAAGATAGAACACACACACACGTTCCCTAAAAGAGAAGTTGATGATCTGAATCATAACTGATACTCCTTAGATGCCACTTTCTCCGTGTAAGCTGCCTGGCTCTTGGGTTATTTGAGTATCAGATCGTTTTCTTTTTCATTCCACTGCAGAATAGACTTAAGCATTATAATGAGATAGAGAAAACTCACTAAAGTGTTGCAGAGTAGAATGATAGCAGTGAGCACTTGGAACTGTTAGCTGTAGGAATCTGTGTTAGATAGGAAAGTGAATACTTACAAATTGATTCTTACAATAAATATAGTAAAACTCTATGAAACTCTCTTTATTGACATCAGCATTGCAAACAATAATTACATTTGAAGCATATAAGGGTTTCTGTTCCAGCTTATCAATACCTAACAGCCACCTCAAAGAATGATCCATGCTGAGGGCCCAAAGAATAGTATTTGTCCAACTATAATTGAGATGGTGCTTCTTTAATGTGTGGGTGTGTGAGTAGCTGTGTGAGTGACTCAACTACAAAGGAACCTCACTTACCCTTTTATCTAACAAGAGCCCCCATTTTGCACTAATTAGCTACCCAAGTGGTGTTCTTTCTGGCTCCTTGGGTAAATGTCTAGTACATAAACACTTGAGCTTTGTACTGCAGTACAAGGAAATGTCACCAGTGACCTTGTATGCATTTTGGTAACTTGATTGTTCCTGGTGCATCTTTCTCTAGAATTCTATGATAACATGAATCTTCCTATAGAGAGGCCAACGAGACTACTAAGACGTAAATCCCCATCAAACCTGGGTCCTTACTTTTATCTTTATGAGGTAAGTGTTTTTTTTTTTTCATTTTTTGGTGGTGATGTCCTCATGTTCCTCTGTATCAAGAACGCTCAACCCAAATCGGTGGCAAATGCACCCGGGGGGCTTTGGTAAGCTGTCCACCATCCTGGCAAAATGTGGGAGACCTTTGCATAATACTAAGGTGGACAGGGCATGGCCAAGCAGGCAGAGCTTCCAAGTGATCTGCACATTTGCATACTCATAGCATTTTAAAGAGAGAACCAGGGCTCACTTTAGGGTGATGAGACCGGTGGACTGACGTTGGTGCGGGTGCTGCATAAATAACTTATGGGTTCAGAACTTCATGAACTTGCTTGTGCATCCAGCAGTTTTCAGGCAACAATAAAAATGTCACAATGACTTTGGTGATTACTGTTACTGCTTGTCAGAGATCCAAAGTTTGTCTAGTGGCAGTTTTTAATCATCATAAAGTATTGCAGCAGGATAATGTAACTGCTGCAAAGAACATGTAAAATGCAGATCACAAAACTGAATGAACTATGAGTAGCACTTCAAAAAAGAAAAAGAAATGTATATCATGCATGGGCTATGGAAAGGTGAGGGTCACTGTTGTAGAGTGGTAGTGAGGTAATTTGTGGAGAAGAAAGTCATGAGGGGGCACCAAAAAAGACTGTCACACCGGGCACCACCAGTGCTAAAGCCAGCTCTACGTTTGAGGCCCCCTTCATGTATTTTGAATTTTTTATTTACGGAGTTGTCTTATGATACTACGGTTGCTTCAAGATGCCTTTTATGAGCCATCTTAAATTAAGTGGATGCTATGACTCCAGGAGTAATTTCTTCTGGCTCAACAGCTACGGGAATTACACAAGATTCTACTTCCTTGGCAGAGCCTGAGGCTCTCGATCATGTCTGTTCCTTTGAATTTAGTGGTTAGGTTGTCTGCGTATATGGGATCCCTCTTAGATTCCATCTCCACTGATCATTTAAATGACTACATGGCTGCCTCCGATGACTTTTAAAATGTGCCCATTGTTATTTAAATTGTGTAGATTTTTTAACTGTTTGATCTGCTTGTTGGCATGAAACTTTGTATGCCTCTTATCTCTACATATAATTTTGCTTTTAGAATCTGACTTTCTCACTGGCAAGGGGGGTATTGTGAGGACCTCTTGAACCAGAGTTAGTTCCCTCTGTTTTTCGCTTTATTTTATATTTCATATTTTCTTTGTCTTAGCTATACTTCTTTTAGCAAAACCAGCAGAGGGCATTCCAGCCACGCCCATCCTGGGATGAATGATGTGTTCGACATACAGCTCTGCTGGCATTAACCTATAAGCTTCTCAAAAGGATTGCCATCTTCATCACAGGCCAATTCCTGATATTGTCCTTAGGTTTGGGGCTGGAGCTAATTCCTTAGATTGGGCTAGGCAGAAGAGTCCACCCACTATGCTCTCTGCATAGTTATATGGTTAGGTAAGAATCTCTAGAACCTCTAGAAAATCTAGAATCATAGTCATCAAGGTTGGATTGGCTATTTTTTTATCATGTTTACAATGCTGATTATTTTGATTTGTTTCATCTGCCTAATTATTTCAGCTCATTCCCTTTATGCCAGATTATAATTGTTTCAAATATGTATTGAAAACTTATCTTGCATCTCTTTTGTATTTCGCCTGGACATGCATAAGCAATACCACAAAGTGGTAAGATCTATTTCCATTACTTCCCTGAGGAGTTATTGCCATGTTTAGGTTGCTATAATCACCTTCCACTCCGGTTGGTTTAGGGGTTCAGGTGAAGCACTGCGAGCTAGCCAGGAATTGGGCCAACAGCTCCTGATGATGTGGATGGAGTTCATCCCCACATTGTGAAGTTCTGTTGTCCTAATATGCAGTTGTGTTACCTTAGTAGGAACCATATAACAATGCAAGCCCATCTTGAGTGTCCCTGTGGCGCTTGGTAAATCTGGACTAACGCAGGGCAGTACAAGTCGCTGCCTTGCATTATGCTGTTCAAGAGTGGCGTTTGATGTGTGGGGCTTGGGTGTTCCCATGCATTCAACAAGGGATGTTGAGGTGTTTATAGATTTACCATGAGTGGTAGACCTGGGAATGTGTCGCAATGCTACCCCTTCCCAGGAGAGGCATAACGAGGAAAAATATCTTTATTTCTTTTTATTTTTCCTCTTTCTACTTGTGCTGCATTCTGTGGCACAGGTAGAAAGAGGAAAATGCCTTAAAGTATTATTTTTATCCAAGGTGTCCCTTTTTCCACAAAACAAATCATGTCTGCACTGCAGGCATCCTTGCATGTGTTTGTGTAAGGCAACCAAACGGGGTCAGAGCAAGGAGGTAACAGGAATGCACCATATCTTGATATCTATGGTGCACTCCTGCCCTCTCCCTTTCACGCAGTGGAGAGCAGCTAGATGTCTTGCTGTGGTGTGTTGAGTGAAAAATGATAAATATGCCCCTGGATTTTTATTACCAAACTGAATGCAAATTATTGTAGTCACCTGCCAAATGATGGCCAGCCATGTCAGGAAATGAACATCCATTTAAACACTATTAAGATGTGTGCAACAAGGCTTTCCGCTGTAATCTAAGCAATATTCACATTCTTTATTTACTATTGTTTTTATATGATGCATAACACTAGTTTAGGAAGTAGATCCTTAAAGTCCGAGTGCTTTCTTCAGCAACTTGTCTTTGGATTTTTCATGTTGTTTCCTGCTACTTACTTGTCAGTTTTCTCAGAATACACAAGACTGCTGTGTGATTGAAGAAAACTAGCACTTGCTTGTTGAAAGCCTTGAAAATATGACTAGGCTTAAAGTATTTTGGGGAGAGTTTTCTTTAATCTGTGAATTACTGAAATGCAGCCAAGTCTGGTAAAATATGATAAAACATTAATGAAAAGGCACGAAGCATTTGAAGTGGATAAAACAATCACTCACATCTCATCAAAGAAGCAGAGGGATTAAACTGGGGCCATTCAATAGATATGGAGGAGATTTGTATCTAATTACAGATGTTTCTCCCAAGGCATTAGGAAGTTGCTCATTGAAGGTCAAGATTCAAGATGCCGAGATTCGAGCCGCATCTGCTGCCAGCTCTCTGCGCTGTGGGGAATGTGGAACACTGCTGTTGTAAACAGCATTGATTTGCAGCTTTCCGTTCCCAGAGGTATCTGCAGGAGATCAGCATAATGCCACAACCTTCTGAAGATCCACAGCCACTGCTGTAAATGAGAGAAACTGAAAGGGATAATGAGAGATGAGATGAGTGCTTTGCTTCATGCTAGACCGCAGAGTGCAGCAATTGCTTGGGATAGCAGCGAATAGGGTTTTGAGTGCAGTAAAAGTGTCTGTTATGTTTATTAGAGTGAAGGAAGCAGGGTACTCTCCAACCACACAGTGTATAAAAAGGTGTTTTAAATGCTGTTTACCTGAGGAGTACATACAGTACTTATTTGTTTTTACTTTCTGTGTATTCTGGGCTCCAGATTCCTCCTTCATTGGAGTGGGCAGGTTAAAGGGTGAGGTTTGTTTTTATGCTATTGAATCTAGTGCACTAATCACAAGTTTTGTGTGTTTTTCTGGTAATACCTAAAAAGTGTAAATGCACTTTGCACATTTTTAAAACATACAGGTACCCAGGACACGTGGTAGTATTGTGTCCGCCTTTGAATTTGGAAGGCATGAATTTACATGGTGGGATTCACCTTTTCCTATATGGCTATAGCCTTTTGTACCTAACAGCCAGCGCAAGTGAAGGGATATAGAAAGGAGCGCTTCAACTGCACAAATATTGTGGCGGAGTAAATCTCATGAATACAGAAACACTCCTTCAATGACCAACTGCAATGGGCTGCATATGCCTTTAAAGATTTCAGCTAAGAAGTCAGAAGGATGAATGGACCGGACTTCACACAGGAAGCATGCTACAAAGTAAGTGCATCTGTGAACGTGTTGAAGTTTTTTCGAACGTGCAATTTTAGGTAATTAATCATTTGTCATTACTAATGATTTTTATGACAAATATTGTCCGACCCGATGAACTCATGATGTTTCATTTAAGCGATTTGATTATAATGTTGGGAAGTGTGATTGTTAACGTAGTTTAGTCATGACACATTTTTGTCAAGACACCATTTTAATAAGATGGATGTAGTTTCCAGTGTTTAGCTCCTCTTGCTTCTTCTCATTCCCACTCCCAATCAGTGTCATCTGTGAGTCTTCTCTCTCCACAGTTTTTGTGGAGAACAGCAAACTGTGACACAATTGGTTATTTACCTTAGAGTGTATGTATTGTGAATGAATCTTTCCATAGCTTTACTGATGTGTCTTTCTGAAGGACACTTCTGCTGTAAGGTCCATTGCAGGATTGCTAGCATACTAGTGTATAAGTCTTTGTATTACAATGTTTCATGTAATGTTTTACATCTCCAGATTGCTGTTGCTCTAGAACCAAATGGAAGATTTCTTAGAAATGGGTTTGAGTTATAAAACCTTTATTTATGGCCAGACTTCCGATTTGTCCAAAATATGCTATCATGCTAGGCAGAATCTGAAGTTTTGCTCATCGTCTATGCATAATATGTTTTAAGAAACAAAACTGGTTTTGGGAGTGAGAATGAGACTTTTCATTTTCTTCCAAGTACTATCTACTCATCTTTAGAGATGTTTCATTTCCCTTAAGATGCTGTCAGTATATCTTATTTATCTGAAATTTAGATTTCAGAGAAACTTTACTGCCTATTTAAAAGATTTCGGTTCATGAGCCTTTATAGAATTTACTGCATTTTCCTGTATTGACCTTTTAAGGATTTTTGTAAGAAAATTCTTTAACCTATATGGACCTAGAACTCAGTCATTGAGTGGTCCCATTCATTGTATGATTTACTTCACTAGTTTTGTAGGGCCTTATGTTGTGGGAGGTGGTAACTATTATTGCTAAATCAAGGGTACTGAAGCCCAGGTGCCAGAGTTAATTTTTTGGCGTGTTCAAAATAGTGGGGTTCAGTCAATTATTGGGGTTCGCGCTCCCACAAGTTGTACTCCACTACCTGCAATATGCACTGGAAAAGCAATAGGTACTGTAATGTTGGTCACTGTGGACAACTTATAAACTTAGACATCTTAAAAACGTGAACCATACATGGTGCAATCTTAAACTTGTCAGAAGAATCAGCACTATATAAACAATCAGCATAGACGTGGAATCACTCCTTAGTGTCTTAAGGATTTTGTGGGCCTCTGGCAAGGCATATTGTGGGGGCTTCTGTTTAGAAAAGCTTTGAATTGCATTGGCAATTTCCTCCTTATGTTAGGAAGTTTCTCTGGAAGTGACCTTTATGTCCAATGTTAATGTGCACTATGAACTGATCTCCCCAAGCATGTTTTATTTGAAGCACTGCTTCCATTTCTCCTGTTGGTTGTTGTTCACTGTAATTTTATTGCTACAAAGCTGCAGCAAGATTTATCATTATTAATGCAGTGCAACACAGCAAGACAACTTTCTGTCCTGTGTCAAATGTGATAAGCAGGAATGCACCATATTTGCCAACATATTGTGCATTCTTGATCACCATCTGTGCAAGGATGCCTGCATTGCTTTTGTGCAGAAAAAGACACCTTCCTGCACAAAATAATCCTAAACCATGTTTTCCTCTTTCTAAAAGAGGAAATCATGAGATGAAATAAAGATAATTGTCCTTGTTGCTCTACTATCGAGAAGGTGTACAGTTTTGATGCATTACCAGATTTACCTGTTTTGGTAAATCTGGAAATGTGCCAACATATGTGGGTGGTTCGTGGAAACACCCACACTTCACCCATGTAACGCCTTCCCAGCACAGAGTAATGCAAGACAGCAACTTGTGCTGCCTTGCATCACTCCAGATTTTGATTTTACACATTTGGACATTTTACATATCATAGTTTTTAGAACATGATTGACACGTGTCTTAATTTGCCGTAATTAACTTCAACAGCCACAGCATGCTAATTTATAAAAGCTTAGTTTTCTGTTGTCACTTGATGGTTCAAAGTACCATGCTTTGTTCTGCCATAGTGCATTGCCAAGTATACTCAATGTTGACAAATTATAATATGCCATGCTTTCCTGGTTATGACTGTAACTATCTCAATGAGATAATTTAGTGTTTTAAAGAGTAAGGGGCTTGCCATAACCTAGTGGGGTTTCAGTCCCAGCAATCTCTCAGCACACCTGATTAATTTAAAAATGGGTAATATTCAGGGTATCTACCCATGAAGCCTCAGCTGCCTCAGCCAATGTAATCACTTTGCTGGTGGCCAGTGGCAAGCTACTGTTGGAAAATTGGTTATGGCCTATTTAAACCCTGGACATTTTGCTTTTAGGCTACCCAATTTTTCTTCTTTTACTGTCAGTTATTCTCACTAACTTAGTCTCACTTACTGTAATCTCTGTTAAAATGGAAGGGAATGATAGTCAACAGTGTTAGCCTTTTAAAAGAAGGTCTGCTTCTGGGCAGCTGGGGTAAAAGGCTCTGTGTTGACTACACATGTACACACATGTGTGCACGTATGCAGGTTGAACAAGATGGACTACCATCCTGCTCAGCCTGGTATCTGTACACAGGTAGCATGTCACAGAAGGGACAAGTGTTGAGCCGGGGCAAGCCTTATAATGTGAGTGGGAATTTGTACTGTAAGTCTGTAGTGTTTCACTGAAAATAGTGAGTGCTTTATTGAATTATACGTTACAAAGTACAGTTTACAATGTTTCCACCTGGAAGCTGTCATGACCCACGGATTCAAAGGTATGAATTGACATGGGTGCAGATTCAGTGGCAATTTTCTTATAACTACACTCCTTATGGCACTTGATGATTTGTCATAGTTCTCTGACTGAAATCCACATTAAATTCCTGGCTTTTGTACCGTCTTCTGGGCCACGTTAGCTACTCCACTGGCCAGCTGGAGGACCAAAGACCTCTCTACACAATAGGGTCATTTTCCAGGGATTGAGCCTACTATTGAGAAAGGAAGTGGTGCCTCATCTGGTGGTCATGGTCAGAAAAATCTAGTTATGTCTGGTGGAAGAAAGTGGGTTATTAGTTGGGAAGGATGTTGATCTTTCTGAAGCAATAATTCTGTAAATTTTCATCTACAGAGAACCAAATACCGTGCTGTAGTGTGTGACTCTCTCAGGATAATGAGGCAGAGTGATCAAAGCCTACTTAGGGAAGGTGATGTGTGCTAGTGCGCCAGTCTTAAGGTATGCACTAAACAACACCCAATATATCATACTATATCTAGAATAGAAAAGTACTTTATTACACACACAATACTCAATACCACACATTATTTTACAAATATCAACATGATGGCTGGTGGAAATACATATGTTGACACTCTACTAACAATTTACATCCCCCCAGAGATCCTTTATCACAATACAATAGAGCATCATTATCAAACGTCAGGCTGACTCACTTTGCCAGTATGTGAAAACATTAAGAAAAACAGAAATGTCTCATACTAAGCTAATGCAAAATCACCCAAATCACTGAATTTATTGTTGTCTTACAACAACACCCATTAGGGGCTGCATTGATACACTTTCAACTTTGTGATTGCCATTAAAGCATTTCAATGCCATTCATTAAGACTTGTATTTTTCAGTTGGTGCCACTACGCTCAATTGAGTACCACTATTATTGTATGCAAATTCCTGAAAGCCCAAACATGAGCTTATGGGATTCTCCTCTGTACAGTTCATTGGCTGCAGTGGGGTGATCACCTGCCCTGAAGCCATGTTTCTTCTTTTGTTTTTTCAAAATGGTGTGCCGTTCCCAAATGGGGGGCCATATTCTGCTATATTGGGGTTTGTGAGGGAGCCACCAGGGCCCTTGAAGTCCAGGTCACTCGCTGCTCTGGCACAGCAGTTCCTGGAAAGAAGACACAGGTTTTGTGCTTCTCTCCAGCCTGCACACTTGAGTAGAAAGAGAAGTTTGAGTGTGCTTGTCCCATCCAGACACAGGCAGTGGGGCAGGATTAGCACCTATCTCTACTGCCACAACACCAGTCTGCTCTGGGAGGCTCAAGTCCTTCCTCTTCAGTCCTCTTCAGCAATTACATGAGAGTAAGTTGGCATTCATGTTATTATTTCATGTTGGGCTTCACCTTCAATCATCTGAGTCATGAGGAAGATGGGGAGCCTCTGGGGACAATATGAATAGAAGATGGGGCATACTTTCCCCCACAAGGGATTTGATCCTCTCTGGGGAGTTCACAAAGCTCCAGGAGCAGAGCTCTGTACACACCTGGTCTAGCTGTTCCTCCTGGGTGTCAAAGCTTCTATTTTGATTTTCTCTATCCTTGATACACTGATTTTGTCACTGGAGTTCTCAACACACTCCTGGTGGTCACTCCCATAGTCATCAAGACTGTCGATGTTCAGCCTCTTGGTTTCTAATTTTGTTTTATTTTCAGTAACTTGTACTTTCTGCAGATTAGCTCTGTACTCTTGACATGTCTTCTGATCAGCACCTTGTGGTCTCCTCAGCCTGGGGTGCCCCACAGCTCTCAAGGCCGAATACTCTCTGAAAATGGATTGCTCATGCCCCATAACCTCTTAAGCCACTTGAAGGGAACCTTTGTGGTAGTAGGTGTCAGGGGTGGCCCTCAGATTAGGGTTACCCCTCTGTAGGCCCAGTCTGCAAAGGTTCCCCAGCAGGTTTATCCGTCTAATGGTCCTCAGATAATCAAAATGTGTAAAAAAATGCTGGTATGGAGAGGTGAACCCACAGACTCCCATCCAGTCTGCTATGGTTTCTTTAGGGACCTGCAAAACCATCTTTTGTCTTTCTCTTTTCCTTTCTCTTTCTCTTTCACTTTCCCTTTCCCTTTCACTTTCTCTTTCTCTTTCTCTTTCTCTTTCTCTTTCTCTTTCTCTTTCTCTCTTTCTCTTTCTCTTTCTCTTTCTCTTTCTCTTTCTCTTTCTCTTTTCTCCCTGCACAAAAACAATTTAGACAGGCCTTTTCCATTTTCTAAGTGTTCTCCACAATGCAGTACACGTAGAAAGAGGAAAAACAAGGAAAATAAATATATTTCTCCTTGTTATGCCTCACCTGGGGAGGCATATCTTTTTGGCACATACATAGGTTTACAATTTCTTGTAAATCTGGGAATGCGTCAAAATCATTGGATGCTGTGTGGGAATACCCATGCAACACCCATGGAAATGCCTCCCTGGCACAGAGTAATGTAAGCAGTAGTTTGTGCTGCATTACATTTCTCAAGATTTATGAAGCCACGAACGGCCACACAAGGTGGCCTTGTGTGGCCTCATAAATCTCACCTAGGTTTTGTATCACTCTTGCCCCACAATACAAACCATGCCATAAATATGGCCCTTAGTCTCTGACTGAATATTTCCATCATTGCAGTTTAAATATGGATACTTTCTGATTATCTTTGTTGTTTTTTTACAGAGATAGGGCCTGAATACGATCCTGGTGGATGGAATATTCCATCACAAACGTGTTGGATATTCTGTTCCCCGTATTATGATTTTCATAGGATATAATGGAATCATAATACCGCAGGCAGGATATCCGTCATGTTTGTGATGGAGTAGCTCTGTCCACCAAGATCATAATCAGGCAGATAGGCAAATGACCAGACCCTTTTATATCTCTCCCCCACTAACAGAAACAACTTCATTAAACCTATACAAATGTTATGTCCTGAGTAAGAGTTAGCCCCCCACCAATTTTTGCTAAGCACATCTCTATACTATACTGAATCAAGTCTACAGCTACACTTTATTCTATGCTATGAAACATACAAAGGCATAAAGAGAAGCACACCATACACTCTTCGAACAAAATGGCAGTGTTTTCCGGCCAGTACCAGTTCCAAGGACTTGGCATTTGGATACCATATAAAAACTACTCTTTGAAAAATCTTATAATTTACTATAATTGTAAAACCAATGCTGCATATCAATGTGATGTTCAGTTGAATAGACCGTAATCACTTTGTGAGTACTTATATTTAGCTTTACAACTTGTCTGATAAGCCTTTCTCTCATAGATTTGAAAGACTTTTTTGATATTTAAGGAAATTTGTTTTTAAGCTTCATGGTGTATTTCAACAAAGGACATGCAGGACAAGTTTGAATCCCCTTTCCCAACATATTTTGGGATTGTGAATATATTTAGCTTTTATGATTTTTCCATGGAGAGGCTTAACACATTAGCCAAAAATGTGTTTTATTTGTCAAAATGAAAATACATGCTGTCTAAGAACATGTATGTGTGTTTTGTTTGTAACAATGGCATCTACAAATGTTTTATTAGGGTCACCCTCTCCCCAGATTTAAAACAGGTACAGAGTGAAAAAAAACTTTTTTCAGGACTGTTCCTGCAAATATTTAAATCATGTTGGATGCTTTGTATTTGCCTTTTCTTATCTTCAATAGCCAAGGTTAGCAAGCAAGAAACCATGTATGAACCTACAAACTCATATATTTAAAAACACTTGATTGAAGGCTGTATTGATTTTGTTGTCATCTGTATAAAATGTCAATATTTTCCCAAAGAAACTAATTAGTGCTTTAAAAGTATTCAATGCAAGTTGAATTTTTTTTACATTTTAGGACAAGGTTTTCATCTGTAATGATTTGCACTTAATGCCAGACTGTCCTGGTGTCAGAGATATATAGGGCAAGATTTACAAAAAAGTGGCACAGAGCAGTGCTTCACCAAAATTTTCAACTCAGCGCTGCGTCATACTTACTAAAATACAGCGCTCACTTGTGTTTCCTCCTTCGCTAGCGTTAAATTTAGTGTCCAACGCAGACATCTCTGCACCATAGTGCAAAGGTGTCTGTGTTGAGGGAACTTATTGTTTACGTGCAGGAAGGTGTGCCTTCCTGCAAATAAACAATCATTTGTGGCCTTTTGCTCTTTCTATATGTGCTGCAGAATGCAGCACACATGGAGAAAGCATAAACAAGGAGGAATAAAAGAAATCCTCCTTGTTGCACCATGCTTACGCCACCCTTGGGGTGGCATTAGCTTTTGGCGCTGCCACAGATTTACACATTCTTGTAAATCTGGGGCAGCATCAAAAGCAATGGGTGTTGCAGTTAGATGCTCATAGCAACACCCACTGCACGCCCCTCTGACGCAGAAAAGTGCATTGGAGGGGCCCATATTTACAAGGTGGCATTAAGCCACAAAAAAGTGTCTTACTGCCACCTTGTAAATGTGGCACTAGGGCCTTATAAATCTGGTCCATAGTTTTTAGATTGTCCAATCACCCAGGATACCCAGAGCCAAAAACAACTATGGCTTGCAACACATTCTCATTGCAGACCAACTCTCCATCAGTGAATGATGAAAATCCAATTAAAAAAGCTGAATATGCAGGAATGCTATGTATTTTTGGAAAGCATCAATGAATTTAGAGATACAGTTCACTAGGACCACTCCAAATTTTGGATCCAGTAATGTGAATGTTGCAGGAGAAAAGTTAGCCCTAGGACTGCTGACAGCCATGCACTCCTAATAACTTCAGATATCTGTAAAAACTAGGGCCTGGAGAAACAATGAAGGATAGCTTACATAGATCCCATCATACATTTCTTCCTATAAGGATCAAGTGCCAGATTTACTAGTTTTTCACACAATGCAACATAGCAAAGCAACATGCTGTGCTGTGTTGCCTGAGAGAGAGAGAGCAGAAATGTGTCATAGATGGTAAGATATGGTGCACTTCTGTTCTGTCATAGCAGTTGAACACTTCAGGCAGCCTAGCACCAACCAATGCACCCTTGTGCCATGGCGCAAGGGTGCCTGCGTTATGGGCAGGATTGTATTTGCAGGAAATGAAACGATCTTGCACAACAACAATCCATAGTGGCAGGTTACATTTGTTTTGAACGCTGCAGAATGCAGAAAGCAACACACATGGAAAGAGGAACCAACAAGGAGAAATGAAAATATTTCTCCACATTATGCCTTTCTTACTTAGGCACTCCATTTTGGGACAAACCCAGGTTTACTATAGTATATCTAAGTTTGCGCTAAAACACATGGGTGAATTAATGGCAATGGCATCACACCTGTGTGATGCAGTGTAATGTAACGAGGCACAATGTGCTGCATTGTGTTACTTTTACAAATGTAAAAAATGCCAGCCTTAGGTTTGCCTGCCTCCCTCCACTTTTTGGACACTGTTTTTGCTGGGTTTTAGACTCTGTGCACTTTAACACTGCTAACCAGTGCTAAAGTTAATGTGCTCTCTCCCTTTAAACATGGTAACATTGGATCATACCCAATTGGACTATTTAATTTATGTATACGTCCCTAGTAGAGTGCACTATATGTGCCTAGGGCCTTTAGATTAAATGCTACTAGTGGGCCTGCAGCACTGATTGTGCCACCCACTTAAGTAGCCCTTTAACCTTGTCTCAGACCTGCCATTGCAAGGCTTGTGTGTGCAGTTTCACTGCCAATTCGACTTGGCATTTAAAAGTACTTGCCAAGACTAAAACTCCCCCTTTTCTACATATATGACACCCCTAAGGTATTTCCTAGGTAACCCATAGGGCAGGATGCTGTGTCTGCAAAAGGCAGGACATGTACCTATGTAGTTTACCGGTCGTGGTAGTGTAAAACTTCGAAATTCGTTTTTGCACTGCTGTGAGGCCTGCTCCCTTCATAGGCTAACATTGGGGTTGCCCTCATACATTGTTTGAGTGGTAGCTGTTGATCTGAAAGGAGTAGGAAGATCATATTTAGTATGGCCAGAATGGTGATATAAATTCCTGCTGACTGGTGAAGTTGGATTTAGTATTACTATTTTAGAAATGCCACTTTTAGAAAGTGAGCACTTCTCTGTAATTACATTTTTCTATGCCTTACAATCCATGTCTGGCTGGGTTTAGTTGACAGCTCCTTGTGCATTCACTCAGACACACCCCAAACATAGGATACTCAGCCTCACTCGCATACATCTGCATTTTGAATGGCTCTTCCTGGGCTGGGAGGCCGTAGGGCCTGCTCTCACACAAAGGACTGCCACACCCCCTACCGGAACGCTGGCAGACAGGATTGAACTGAAAGGGGACCTGGTGCACTTCTAAGCCACTCTTTGAAGTCTCCTCCACTTCAAAGGCACATTTGGGTATATAAACAGGGCTTCTACCCCTTCAAACTCAGACACTTCCTGGAGAAGAAACTTGTTACCAGAACCTGCATCCTGCCAAGAAGAAATGCCTGGCTGCCCAAAGGACTCACCTGACTGCTTTCTGTGAAGGATTGCTGCCTTAGTGTTGCCCTGCTGCCTTGCTGCTCTCTGGCTGTGGTGAAGAAGTGCTCTCCACGGGCTTGCATAGAGCTTGCTTCCTGTTCCCTGAAAGCTCAGGACCAAAAATACTTCATCTCTTCAAGAAGGACTCCTTGTGCGGTGAAATTTGATGCACATCCTGATAGAAACGACGCACAGCCTGCACAGCGGTGAAAATTTCACCACATGCTGAATCGGAACAACAAAGCCCGACTTCACAACGAGAAGATTGATGCAGCGCCAGCCTAGCAACTGGAAATTAGACGCACGGGCCACTGGATCGACGCATAGCTGAGTCGGAATCACACAGCCTGACTTCCAGAGAGGAATCGATGCAGCACCTGCCTGCGATAGAAAATTAGAGGCAACACCCACCGGATCGACGCAGCTCCTGTGACTTCATCCTGCCAGTGCAGGAAATCCACGCATCATCCCCGGGCGTCAGAAAACCCTGCAACCCAAAGAGGATCCACGACCGAGCGCTAGATATCAAAGCACAGCCGTCCCTGCGTAGAAACGAAACGACGCATCGACATGTGCAGCCCGAGAAATCGACGCACACCCCTTTGTTTGCACGCTTCTCCTCCTCTGCGGCCCTTTGCGTAGATTTTTCATGCAAACCAGGTACTTTGTGCTTGAAAGAGACTTTGGGGGTCATTACGACCCTTGCGGAAGGCGGAGAACCGGTGGTAAGACCGCCAACAGGCTGGCGGTCTTACCTTGTGGAATTATGACCATGGCGGTTACCGCCATGGTCATCGGCCGGTTCTCCGTTCTGCCCGCCAGGGCGGAGACGACCGCTGGGTTGGAGACCTGGGTCTCCAGCCCGGCGGCCGTCACTATACCGCCGGCGGTATTTGGACCCGGCTTACCGCCATGGATTTCCAGCGGTTTGAACCGCCATGAAATCCATGGCGGTAAGCACTATCAGTGCCAGGGAATTCCTTCCCTGGCACTGATAGGGGTCTCCCCCACCCCTCACCCCCACCCCGACACCCTCCCCTACACCCCCCACCACCCCTGCCACCCCCCAAAGGTGGCAGGGCCCCCCTCCCCACCCCAACCCCCAACATCACATAACTCACACACACCCGACACAGAAATACATGCCAACATCCACACACATGCATGCAGGCACCACCAACACACACACCCACACACCCCGACATACATGCCAACATCCACACACACAGTCAGACACGCACACCCACATTCAAACATACACGCACACATCCATACAGACATACCCACAGACATACACACACTCATTCCCATACACACATCACCCCCACAAGCATACACGCACTCACACACCCCCTCTACATACTCAGACGCACACCCCCATGCACGCACACACACACAACACCCCCCCACCCACCCCCCTTAACGAATGATCGACTTACATGGGCCGTCGATCCTCCGGGAGAGGACAGGAGCCATGGGGGCAGCTCCGCCGACACCGCACCGCCAACAGAACACCACCACGGTGAATCACAGGACGTGATTCGCTGGGCAGTGTTCTGTTGGCGTGGCGGTGGAGGTGGAGCAACCTCCACTTCCCCGCCGCCCGCCAGTATGGCTGTTGGCGGAGAGCTGCCAACGGTCATAATAGGCCGAGGGGCAAACCGCCTGCACCGACAGCCGAGGTCAAAATTACCCCCAAAGGGGGTCATTACGACCCTGGCGGAAGGCGGAGAACCGGCGGTAAGACCGCCAACAGGCTGGCGGTCTTACCTTGTGGAATTATGACCATGGCGGTTACCGCCATGGTCATCGGCCAGTTCTCCGTTCTGCCCGCCGGGCTGGAGACCTGGGTCTCCAGCCCGGCGGCCGTCACTATACCGCCGGCGGTATTTTGACACGGCTTACCGCCGTGGATTTCCAGCAGTTTGAATGGCGGTAAGCACTATCAGTGCCAGGGAATTCTTTCCCTGGCACTGATAGGGGTCTCCCCCACCCCTAACCGCCACCCCTACTCCCTCCCCTACACCCCCTACCACCCTTGCCACCCCCCAAAGGTGGCAGGGCCCCCCTCCCCATCCCGACCCCCAACATCACATAACTCACACACACCCGACACGCATGCAGGCACCACCAACACACACACGCACACACCCCGACATACATGCCAACATCTACACACACATCAGACACGCACACCCACATTCAAACATACACGCACACATCCATACAGACATACCCACAGACATATACGCACTCATTCCCATACACGCATCACCCCCACAAGCATACACGCACTCACACACCCCCTCTACATACTCAGACGCACACCCCCATGCACGCACACAACACCCCCCTACCCCCCTCCCCTAACGGACGATCGATTTACCTGGTCCGTCGGTCCTCCGGGAGGGGACGGGAGCCATGGGGGCAGCTCCGCCGACACCACACCGCCAACAGAACACCGCCACAGCGAATCACAGGACGTGATTCGCTGGGCGGTGTTCTGTTGGTGTGGCGGTGGAGGTGGAGCAACCACCACTTCCCCGCTGCCCGCCAGTATGGCTGTTGGCGGCTCTCCGTCCGTAAAGGGACGGAGAGCTGCCAACGGTCATAATAGGCCGAGCGGCAAACCGCCTGCACTGGCCGCCGAGGTCAAAATGACCCCCTTTGTTTGCTTTAAAAAGACTTAAAACACTTTAAATCACTTTCAGTGATATCTCCACATTTAATTATTGCATCTTTGATCGTTTTGACCTGTATTTACCCAGATAAATATTATATATTTTTCTAAACACTGTGTGGAGTATTTTTGTGTTGCTATCTGGTGTTATTGTATGATTTATTGCACAAATACTTTACACATTGCCTTCTAAGTTAAGCCGGACTGCTCAGTGTCAAGCTACCAGAGGGTGGGCACAGGATAATTTGGATTGTGTGTGACTTACCCTGACTAGAGTGAGGGTCCTTGCTAGGACAGGAGGTGACCTGACTACCAACCAAAGACCTAATTTCTAACATTGGTGATTAGTAGTGAGGATAGGACTTGTACTTGTGCAGTGACATACAGTAGCTACCTACCCACAGTTGAAGGTCAACTTGATTTCTATCTCTTTCTTTGCAATTTTGTTTTTCCTGTCAATTTTTTGACCAAAATCCTCACTCAACATGTCTCAGGCTGGGTCTCAAGCAGGACATTTTGACCTGGCCCTGTTGGAGACACATGCTGTCAAAGAGCTGAAAGGAGTCTGCAGGGATATGGAAGTACCCACCTAAGGTGCCTCCAGAAAGGAAGAATTTCAAATGGCACTGAGTGCCTGGGCAGAAGCCCATTCAGAGGAGGATCCTGAGGAGGAGGAGCCAGAAGATGGCTCCTCAGAGGATTTTTTGCCATCAGTGGATGATGTTACCACTGCAACTCTGCCCCTGTCAACCAGTTCTCTGTCATGTATTGACAGGTGAAGATGGGCCTGGTATTGCCCCGTTTATGATTTGGCGCTACCTGGGCACGACCTGCACTGCATGGCAAGTGAGCTCCTTTGCAAGTGCCTGACCAAAGTGCTGCTGAGCCTCCCTCTCTTGCATGCAGGACATTCTGGGGCTTGTAGTTCCGCCCTTCTCCTGTAGCATGTTTCTCACCATGGGTCAAGTGAGTTCCTTAAGGAGCGCCCAACTGGCACACTGCTGACCCTTCCTGCCTCACAAGCAGGTTATTCTAGGGCTTAAAGTTTTGCAGCCCCTCCTGCAGCATGTCCCTTTTTGTGGGGCAGGTGAGTCCCTTAACAAGCGCATCCAGTGCTCTGCTGAGCCTCACCGCCTCACAAACTGGGCATTCTGGGGCTTGTAGTTTTGCCACCCTTCAGCAGCATGTAGCAAGTACTCAAATTAGAAGGTAATGGCCAGTCATGGTAAGATGATTGTCCACTACTACTCAGAGCTTCTTTGCGAGTGTTGCCAGGAGGGGAGTGAGTCCGAGTTTGGCAGGCCACAAAATGGAGTACCAGAGCAAGATGTCTTTACTGAAGAAAACTACTTCTCTTTTGTCTGTGTTGAGTTTGAGGCAGTTGGTTTTCACCCTTCTGATTAATTTGATCATGCACAGAGAGAAATTGGTCTGAGTGTCTAGTATCTTGTTTGAGAGGGAGAGGATGATCTGCATGTCTCCAGCACAGGACTTGATGCTGATTCCATGGCAGTGGATGTTGCTTGTGAGTGGGGTCAAGTGGGTATTGAACAGAGTATGGCTGATTGAGGATCCTTGAGGAACTTTGCAGATGAGGTTGACTGTGTCCAAGGTAAAGGGGGCCAAACAGGGGCCAAACTGACTGACTGGATGTGGACTGCCAGGAAGAATCAAATCCAGTCAATTTACACACTTTATTGGTGAACTTTATTGGTGAAAAGGCCCCTATGTTTCCACTCTTGCTTATACAGTGCAGCACTATTGGTGCTCATTTATTATAACTACATAATACTTACATAATTATTAAGGTGGGCGGATCAAAACATTGACAATTTCCAAGCCTCTTATTGCTGTAGACGGTTGGAAGTGTTTGGACCATTTGAAACTACCAATATATGACAGACATTTTCTTGCCTTCTTATCACATTCTGCTGTGGTTAAATGCTGTATGGTGTTATCATCTATTGGTTAGTTCCTATTTAATAGTTATGTGGTCCACATAACATCTTCAACCTGGCCAGTGCTGCCAGTGCAACAAAGCTCTGCCAGACATTCAACCGCTCCATCAAAACTGCTACACACCCATCTGACTGTGAGCACACAGAGATCACCCCACTCCTAAAGAAACCCTCCACTGACCCAAGCGATTAGAAGAATTACTGACCCATCTCTGTTCCCCTTCCCAGCTAAGGTAACTGAAAAGGCCATCAACATGCAGCACTCCTTGAAGGAAACCAGGTCCTAGATCCCTCCCAGTCTGGATTCAGAAGCAACCAGAGCACCGAAACAGCCCTCCTCCCAGCCACCGACGGCATCCATGCCATACTCTATCATGGAGACACTGCCGTTCTTATCCTCCTTGACTTCTCCACTGCATTCAACACAGTGTCGGACTCCACCCTCTGCACCAGACTCAGCAACACCATCATCCACTGTAAAGCTCTGGAATGGATATGTTCCTTCCTCACCTGAAGAACCCAGAGAGTCAGACTCCCTCCATTCCCCTCGACACCCAAAGAAACATGCTGCGGAGTACCCCAGAGATCTTCACTAAGTTCGACTCTCTTCAACATCTACGTGGCTCGCTCGCTAAAATCATCAGACAGCACAGCCTAAACATTGTATTCTACGCAGAAGCTACCCAACTGATCCTCTCCTTGACCAACAACCCATCAACAGCCAAGAGAAATTTCTATGACGGAATGAGAGCAGTTGCCACCTGGATGGAAACCAGCTGCTTCAAACCCAACTCGGACAAGATATAGATCCTCATTATCGGCTCCACCACCTCTGCCTGGGGCGACTCCTGGTGGCAAACCAGCCTAGGAAACAACCCCACTGACCACGCACACAACCAGGGCATCATCCTGGACTCCACGCTCCCTATGACCCACCAGGATAATGCTGTCATGGCGTCCTGCTTCCACGCCCTGCCCCTAATTTGGAAGATTTCTAAGGGGCTCCCCACCGAGACAAGAAAAACGGCCACACACATGCTTGTTAGCAGCAAACTAGACTATGGTAACGCACTCTATGCAGGCATCATAAAGAGGTTCCAAAAACAACTGCAGAGAATCCAGAACACAGCAGCCAGACTCATCCTGGACATCCCCTGCCACAGCCACTTCTCCGCCCACATCAGAGACCTGCATTGGCTTCCCATTTGACACACACATCACTTAAAAGCTACTTACGCACACCTACAAGGCACTGCAGCCAACCTCAACCACCACCTGACATTCTACACCCCCATCAGGAATTTCTGATCCTCCCAACTAGCCCCCGCCACCATCCCCAGAATCAGGAAGAGCACAGCTAGAGGCAGATCCTTTTCTTATCTCACAGCACGGACATGGAACATGCTCCAACTCAACCTCAGACAGGCCAACTCGCTGAAGCAGTTCAGGAAGGATCTCAAGACCTGGCTTTTCGAGTAAGCAGCACACCCGCAGCAGCACCTTGAGACCCCATGGCCAAAAAGTCACACTTTTCAAGTGATTGATTGATTGGCCCTTATCCTTTTACGAAAAATTCCGGTATTACAAATTCTTTGATGCTGAGGCTGAATTCATTCCTTTTCTTAATATCTATGTCACAGAGCAGTGTGTAACGCCTTACCTTTTTTCTCGTTGTGTACTTCTTTAAGAGCCATTTACACTATTTGGATGCTTGTTCTCTTGGACTTCCACCATAATTACAGAGTGGATATATCTGCATGGATCACCTCATAATCCACTTGCATGGTGTGCTTAATGAGTTTAATCCTCTTTGACTACTATTGATTATGGAGTGCAGTTTTCTTCCTATCTTGACAGTTTTTTTATGCATGGATATATCCAGACACTCCTTGTATGGTTTGCCCATTGAGTTTACTCTACTCATGGTTCAGTATATATTACTTAATATAGTTTTTCCATGTCTCCCTTCCCTCTTTTTCTCTTTTTTTCCTTTCCCCCTTCTCAATAGGCTTCTGGGTTACATATATACAGTAACCCATTAGTGTTTCTCAGGCATAATTTCTGATGTCTTGATGTTGATCCTGATATTTGGTTAAGGGATGAAAATGTCGTTGACCAGAGTACCTTGACTTAATTTGCCATATTTGTTTATATGTTGACATGAGCATGGGTACTGCATGTTAGTAACTTTGCCACTGTGTCATTTAAGTCACTTGTGAAATGCCTGAGTACGGAAGTCTTTTGTGATCTTACTTGTGGATGTTTCCCCACTGTAATGTTTTTTTTATCTTGATCCAATAAATGTATAAAATAATTCTACAGATGTCGTTGTATTTCTATTTGTGATTGTTTACGCTCAAGGGATCTTTGTTCCTTTAGAAAAAGTTTTCACCTGGGTAAAGCAGCCTCAATAGACCAGTAGTAAGGAATGCAGTGGTCATAATAAACGTTCAATGGTATTGCAGATCACCGCAAACTTCTGTTCATGTCCTCATTTGCATACACTGAGGAGCATTTTGCACTTTGTTCACGTTTCCTTACGATGGAGATGTATATTTTTCTAGTAGGTGTTGGCCCCTCTAATACTTTAAATCACAACCTACACTTGATGAAGAGTATTGTCAGAGTCACCAGATCCTCGGGGTCTGTGCACGTTCCCAACACTTCCACCACAAGACAGCTCCAATACTCTGATTAGAATTGTCACAGAGTCTAAGAGAGTCCAAGTGGGGAAAAGGGGATTAGGAAGGGAACAGCTGGTAAGGAGACCTGTAGGAAGCAAAAAGGTTAAAACACACAATATAACGATTTTATCATATGAATCAATACTAGACTATGGCTCTAAACATTGTCATTCTGGAAAATCATCAACAACCTAAGCATAGACTTAAAATGGCTAGGCTTCAAGATGACTGGGTACCTGTGAGGGAATCAAGAAAGGTTAAATGCAACTTTCAAATTCAAGTACCATCCTTTGCCTGAGGATCAGGAAACAATCTGAATGATTTGTAAACCATCATATGAATCAGGTTTTGAGAAAACATGTTAGGAACACACAACATTGCATCTTGAACTCTGACTTTTTGTTCCCTCAAATTGCCAGAACATGAATTGCGCACATTACAGATTTTCACATGGGTGGAAAATACCATTGAATGATTTGTGCACCATGAATAACACAAATTAAACTCGGGAAATAAATCACGCAACTTGCTAACTCAAAAACCACCAAGTAAATGCCTTAGAATGGTAGCGCATAATAAACACCGTGATTTTTTAACACAGAAAACGGAATTTCGCTGCTTGCCGATTCGAAGGTCACCAAACGAATGTCAGGAAATGGTAGCGTACAACGAATAACATGAATTACACACAGGGAAAGAATCGCACATCTTGCCGATTCGAGTACCACCATATGAATGCTTAGGAATGGTAGCGCAGAATGAATTTCAAAGGTTAAAGCACAAGAAAATGAATCGCGCGTCTTGCCCATTCGAAAGCCACCATGTAACTGCCATCGAATGGTAGCTCACAATGAAGATCATGGGTTAAAGCACAAGAAAACAAATTGCGCGTCTTGCCGATTCGAAGGCCACCATGTAACTGCCAAGGAATGGTAGCGCACAATGAATAACATGAATTAAGCACGAGAAATGAATCGCGCGTTTTGCCGATTCGAATGCCACCATGTAACTGCCTTAGGAATGGTAGCGCACGATGAATGTCAAGGGTTGAAGTACAACAAAACGAATCGCGCGTCTTGCCGATTCAAAGGCCACCATGTAACTGCCAAGGAATGGTAGCTCACAATGAATAACATGAATTAAGCACGAGAAAAGAATCGCGCATCTTGCCGATTCGAATGCCACCATGTAACTACCTTAGGAATGGTAGCGCACAATGAATATCAAGGGTTGAAGTACAAGAAAACGAATCACGTGTCTTGCCGATTCGAATGGCACCATGTAGCTGCCAAGGAATGGTAGCGCGCAATGAATAACACGAATTAAGCACGAGAAAAGAATGGCGCGTCTTGCCGATTCGAGTATCCACATGTAAATGCCAGGAAACGACCAAGCGCACATTCACACGCACAAGAGTCAAATGGCTTATCAAGCAAAGATTAGGCCCAAGAACTCAAACGTCATTGATGACGGAGTCAGGAGCCTAGCCCGACCTCCGTCTTACCGCCCTGATCTAGGATCACCAAATGAAGTGAAAAAAGGGCGTGCCTGGAGGATCAAAGTAGGGTGCCGGAACAGGAGCTCAGGAAGTTGCTGCTGCTCTGCACCGGGACCTCTGAATAGTGAGCACGTGGAGCTGGGCTGGCTCCCTCATATAGAGTCTTGGCCCAGCCCACAAACCACACCCAGGCATGCTGCAGGGAAAGCTTCTAGAAGGCTCTGGAAGGGGACCACACCCTGACACAGTCTGAAAGCCTGCAGCAGTACATTACATGTGAACAGTATTTATATGTATGCTGAACATAAGTCTTCAAGATTAAACTCTGCAATGCAAAAGGTTAAGCTACATCATATCAGCACAATGCATAAATTATGTTAGCTTGAAACTGTTGGGTTTTTGCATTCTAGTCTCCCGTAGAGCGCGTACTGCCCTGATGTTGACAAGTATAACTGATGTGAAGAAATCATATTAGTCCTGCTCAGACTTCACAGTATTGCTTCACTTTCCCGGTATGTGTAAAGCAGGAGTATCTTTTCTAAATGCCAAGGGCATTCTATATTTGGGTAGCAAAGTTCAGTTAACATGATGGCATGCATATTATCTTTGCTGTAATGCTTCAATCCATTTTACACACTATGAAGACTTACCTTGCTGGTTTGTTCGTCCCTTCTCGGCCCATGTGGAATTCATTACTAGTGTCCCTAAACCAGGCTTCCCCAACAAGTAGCTTATGAGCTACTGGCAGATCACCAGCTACCTGTACGTAACTCTCCTGTGTTCAACGGAGCAGAGTAAATCAGAAGCTTTGCTTGGTTGAGTTAGCATATGTGTACTAAAAATGGAAAGCTTGTAATTGAGATGAAAATGTATGCATTTTCAGAACTCAGCTGGTGTTGGAGAAAAATCGTGAATTTTCCAAAATATATTTAAAGCTGATATTGACGGATCAATCATACAGAGCAGTATAGGCTTATTATTACTAATACTATTGCCTTGATTCCAAGGGCACTGCAGCTGTGGCTGTATGTAGAACCATTCCACATTGTCAAAGTCTTGTTTTTCACATTGCTGCAAGCAACCTGCCTGGTGAACTGAGGTGACAACTGCTCGCAGTCTTGCATTTGGTGGCTATAGGCATAATCATGGTCTGATGCCATCATGATTACAACAGTAATAACATTAGTAGCTCATGATAAGTTTAATTGAAAATAAGTACCTCTTATTACAGAAAAGGTTGGAACCCCCTACCCTCCACTATGCTAAGACTACTTAATTTTAAGGGGCAGATAAACTATTTATTTATTTATTTATTTATGTATATGTTTGTTTGTTTATGTTTACAGAATTCTATAAATCGCACACATGCCGCGAGGGTATCAGAATGCTTTACATGAGAAAGATATTGGTGAAAGAGGGCACACGATACACAGCTACTGCCTATGTCAGATCAGAACGTGGATTTCAGAGCAAGTTCTGTGGCTGCTAATCTTGCATGGCCAGGTCCATCATTACATAAGTTATCCTTCCATCAGCAGAGATTTTACTCTGTTCTTGAAGGCCCTATTGGAGGTGATTGTGCAGGTCTCCGGCGCCAGAGTTTTTCAGGTCTTCGGAGCACTAACAGTAAATGAGCGACCGCCTCGCTTTAGATTTCAGTGAGTTGTTCTGCACTGTAATAGAGTAAAGAAGCAAATGGTGCGAGGCGCACTCCAAACGCACACACATAAATAACTGGGCATTACTTCCCACACTCGAATTTGGGTTTATATTTGGAAACCTAAAGTTTTTGATCTGGGTTATTCACGTCTTTTATAAAGTTGCATAGAAGCCCGAAGATGCCTCTGGCTGATTTTTATTCGCTCACATTCCTGAGCTTTTTAGTGAATGTCCTTGTCTCAAGTTGCCAGCATTGCAGTTTCTTTAGGGGTATGCATTTATTGACACTGCTGACGTCATCCCTCTGCGTGCTGACTTCATAAATGGTTGACTGGAGAGGGAGAATCAGTTGTAATAAACCATCCAGGAGGCAGAGATACTTGTCCAAGCCGTATCTCTCTCATTATTGGCTACTTTCTGAGTTTAATGCACCAGTTGGCCCAAGATATACTTACACAAATCCTTCCCCGTTGCTCTTAGTCATTGTGTGAATTTTCTGCAGTGAAGTGCACTTGGCATCGAGGTTAGAAAGCATTGCATTAAAAAGGTGCATTTGGAGTCCAACCAAATACTTGCCTCCTGGGAAGGAGCTCCCGCGCATTATGAGTTCTCAACGCTGTCCATAGCGGCGAAACAAGTGCAATCTATGCAGCATTTGAATCACAAGGCATTCGATAATAGCAATGCAAATCGCTAATACGATAATCTGTAACGAGCTAATTGCATACATTTAGTCAGCATAACAAGGTCTCAAATTGCATCGTGCAACAGAAGGAATCCTCATCTAACCTCAAATTAGCATCGGCATGTGGGACTTCATGCAAAAACAATTTAGCAACATTAATTTAGAAAACTCCTAACTAGGGATCTTGTCAAAAATCAGCAGTTGGTTACCTAAAAGAAACACAATGCAATTGTACAATTTCCTTCCATATTTACCAATTACGATCAGCATACAAGGAAGTCTTCGTCTCACAGGTACCGTTTCTCGATCAGCATGGGTACCGTTTCGATCAGCATGGGACGGGGCAAAGGGGCCGGGGTGGACGGGGCAATTGCCTCACGGCGGCAAGGTAAAACTACTACTTCAAGCAGAGGGATCAAAGTTAAAGTCTCTAGGGCAAGAATCATTTAAAGTCTCTTTCTCTCGATTAGAGAAAGCATCAAAGTCTCTTTCAAAATGGCGTCGCAGCAAGATGGGCCATAATAGCTACGAAATGACGCAATGTCGGGCAATAGCCGGTAATGGCCGTAATGGCTGCAAAAGGCAACTTTCTTCTCGTGCACCTGGTTTTTATAGACAACAGTTCAAATCCAGTAGGGTCTTCCATTGGAGGGTTCATAGGTTAGCTTCAAATTGTCCAATCAAAAACGACAGTTCTCAAGCTTTTACTTAAGCATACATTATCCTTGGAGATGGGTACGCAAGTTGCAACATTTTATACCAATTAGCTCACTTTCAGAGCCTCCATTGTCCGCACCTGCAGATTGACCTTGGAGTAAAGAGAAAATATGCCAGGCTGGCACGAAACTTTAAGATAAGCATGTGAACGATCTCAGTGGAAAAATACAGCTTCAAGCAAAAGTACACGTTTAATAGCACATTGGAAAAATACGAGCATCTAAACCGTGGGACCGGGCAACTAGGCCGAAGCCTCCACTAAAGTAATGCTAAGCTAAAGCATTTCAAGCAAGCAAATCATAGCACACGTTTACGATTATGTCGGATTAGTGCAATTCTAATACATCACGTTATATAAAGCACGCTTATAAATGTTGGCAAACTACTCTGAGGGCACATTTTGACCCCGTACAATCTTTATTAGTTCGGTTAAAGTCACACATGATTATTTCAACACTACGTTTAAGCGCTAATAAATGTAAACCTTCATTTTCTGCTTCATCAATCCCTCCTCTGATGACTACTTGTCATCACACCAAAACATGCCCACAAATTTTATTCCATTAAAATTCTGTCAGTTCTCTTTTCCTTTTAATTCCCCTAGTTGTCGCTTTGTATTCTTCTGCCATTCTTTTCATTATTTTCTCTTCCTTCCTTCTTTTAATTCTTTCCATAATCATTATTATTCCCCTTTTTATTCCCCAAATTCCAAATATGCAAATCAGTACAATTAATATTCCCTCTATTATTTTTAGTAATATTCCATTCCAAATTCCCCAATCCAATTTCCCATTGAAGCAAGTCCTTTTCCAACCTTCTCCCACACTCCTGGTTCTTTCAATTCCTTCAAATCTGCACTTTCTTTTGGATGGAAACCAGCTGCTTCAAACCCAACTCGGACAAGATATAGATCCTCATTATCGGCTCCACCACCTCTGCCTGGGGCGACTCCTGGTGGCAAACCAGCCTAGGAAACAACCCCACTGACCACGCACACAACCAGGGCATCATCCTGGACTCCACGCTCCCTATGACCCACCAGGTTAATGCTGTCATGGCGTCCTGCTTCCACGCCCTGCCCCTAATTTGGAAGATTTCTAAGTGGCTCCCCACCGAGACAAGAAAAACGGCCACACACATGCTTGTTAGCAGCAAACTAGACTACGGTAACGCACTCTATGCAGGCATCATAAAGAGGTTCCAAAAACAACTGCAGAGAATCCAGAACACAGCAGCCAGACTCATCCTGGACATCCCCTGCCACAGCCACTTCTCCGCCCACATCAGAGACCTGCATTGGCTTCCCGTTTGACAAACACATCACTTAAAAGCTACTTACGCACACCTACAAGGCACTGCAGCCAACCTCAACCACCACCTGACATTCTACACCCCCATCAGGAATTTCTGATCCTCCCAACTAGCCCCCGCCACCATCCCCAGAATCAGGAAGAGCACAGCTAGAGGCAGATCCTTTTCTTATCTCACAGCACGGACATGGAACATGCTCCAACTCAACCTCAGACAGGCCAACTCGCTGAAGCAGTTCAGGAAGGATCTCAAGACCTGGCTTTTCGAGTAAGCAGCACACCCGCAGCAGCACCTTGAGACCCCATGGCCAAAAAGTCACACTTTTCAAGTGATTGATTGATTGGCCCTTATCCTTTTACGAAAAATTCCGGTATTACAAATTCTTTGATGCTGAGGCTGAATTCATTCCTTTTCTTAATATCTATGTCACAGAGCAGTGTGTAACGCCTTACCTTTTTTCTCGTTGTGTACTTCTTTAAGAGCCATTTACACTATTTGGATGCTTGTTCTCTTGGACTTCCACCATAATTACAGAGTGGATATATCTGCATGGATCACCTCATAATCCACTTGCATGGTGTGCTTAATGAGTTTAATCCTCTTTGACTACTATTGATTTTGGAGTGCAGTTTTCTTCCTATCTTGACAGTGTTTTTTATGCATGGATATATCCAGACACTCCTTGTATGGTGTGCCCATTGAGTTTACTCTACTCATGGTTCAGTATATATTACTTAATATAGTTTTTCCATGTCTCCCTTCCCTCTTTTTCTCTTTTTTTTCCTTTCCCCCTTCTCAATAGGCTTCTGGGTTACATATATACAGTAACCCATTAGTGTTTCTCAGGCATAATTTCTGATGTCTTGATGTTGATCCTGATATTTGGTTAAGGGATGAAAATGTCGTTGACCAGAGTACCTTGACTTAATTTGCCATATTTGTTTATATGTTGACATGAGCATGGGTACTGCATGTTAGTAACTTTGCCACTGTGTCATTTAAGTCACTTGTGAAATGCCTGAGTACGGAAGTCTTTTGTGATCTTACTTGTGGATGTTTCCCCACTGTAATGTTTTTTTTATCTTGATCCAATAAATGTATAAAATAATTCTACAGATGTCGTTGTATTTCTATTTGTGATTGTTTACGCTCAAGGGATCTTTGTTCCTTTAGAAAAAGTTTTCACCTGGGTAAAGCAGCCTCAATAGACCAGTAGTAAGGAATGCAGTGGTCATAATAAACTTTCAATGGTATTGCAGATCACTGCAAACTTCTGTTCATGTCCTCATTTGCATACACTGAGGAGCATTTTGCACTTTGTTCACGTTTCCTTACGATGGAGATGTATATTTTTCTAGTAGGTGTTGGCCCCTCTAATACTTTAAATCACAACCTACACTTGATGAAGAGTATTGTCAGAGTCACCAGATCCTCGGGGTCTGTGCACGTTCCCAACACTTCCACCACAAGACAGCTCCAATACTCTGATTAGAATTGTCACAGAGTCTAAGAGAGTCCAAGTGGGGAAAAGGGGATTAGGAAGGGAACAGCTGGTAAGGAGACCTGTAGGAAGCAAAAAGGTTAAAACACACAATATAACGATTTTATCATATGAATCAATACTAGACTATGGCTCTAAACATTGTCATTCTGAAAAACATCAACAACCTAAGCATAGACTTAAAATGACTAGGCTTCAAGATGATTGGGTACCTGTGAGGGAATCAAGAAAGGTTAAATGCAACTTTCAAATTCAAGTACCATCCTTTGCCTGAGGATCAGGAAACAATCTGAATGATTTGTAAACCATCATATGAATCAGGTTTTGAGAAAACATGTTAGGAACACACAACATTGCATCTTGAACTCTGACTTTTTGTTCCCTCAAATTGCCAGAACATGAATTGCGCACATTACAGATTTTCACATGGGTGGAAAATACCTTTGAATGATTTGTGCACCATGAATAACACAAATTAAACTCGGGAAATAAATCACGCAACTTGCTAACTCAAAAACCACCAAGTAAATGCCTTAGAATGGTAGCGCATAATAAACACCGTGATTTTTTAACACAGAAAACGGAATTTCGCTGCTTGCCGATTCGAAGGTCACCAAACGAATGTCAGGAAATGGTAGCGTACAACGAATAACATGAATTACACACAGGGAAAGAATCGCACATCTTGCCGATTCGAGTACCACCATATGAATGCTTAGGAATGGTAGTGCAGAATGAATTTCAAAGGTTAAAGCACAAGAAAATGAATCGCGCGTCTTGCCCATTCGAAAGCCACCATGTAACTGCCATCGAATGGTAGCGCACAATGAAGATCATGGGTTAAAGCACAAGAAAACGAATTGCGCGTCTTGCCGATTCGAAGGCCACCATGTAACTGCCAAGGAATGGTAGCGCACAATGAATAACATGAATTAAGCACGAGAAATGAATCGCGCGTCTTGCCGATTCGAATGCCACCATGTAACTGCCTTAGGAATGGTAGCGCACGATGAATGTCAAGGGTTGAAGTACAACAAAACGAATCGCGCGTCTTGCCGATTCAAAGGCCACCATGTAACTGCCAAGGAATGGTAGCTCACAATGAATAACATGAATTAAGCACGAGAAAAGAATCGCGCATCTTGCCGATTCGAACGCCACCATGTAACTACCTTAGGAATGGTAGCGCACAATGAATATCAAGGGTTGAAGTACAAGAAAACGAATCACGTGTCTTGCCGATTCTAATGGCACCATGTAGCTGCCAAGGAATGGTAGCGCGCAATGAATAACACGAATTAAGCACGAGAAAAGAATGGCGCGTCTTGCCGATTCGAGTATCCACATGTAAATGCCAGGAAACGACCAAGCGCACATTCACACGCACAAGAGTCAAATGGCTTATCAAGCAAAGATTAGGCCCAAGAACTCAAACGTCATTGATGACGGAGTCAGGAGCCTAGCCCGACCTCCGTCTTACCGCCCTGATCTAGGATCACCAAATGAAGTGAAAAAAGGGCGTGCCTGGAGGATCAAAGTAGGGTGCCGGAACAGGAGCTCAGGAAGTTGCTGCTGCTCTGCACCGGGACCTCTGAATAGTGAGCACGTTGAGCTGGGCTGGCTCCCTCATATAGAGTCTTGGCCCAGCCCACAAACCACACCCAGGCATGCTGCAGGGAAAGCTTCTAGAAGGCCCTGGAAGGGGACCACACCCTGACACAGTCTGAAAGCCTGCAGCAGTACATTACATGTGAACAGTATTTATATGTATGCTGAACATAAGTCTTCAAGATTAAACTCTGCAATGCAAAAGGTTAAGCTACATCATATCAGCACAATGCATAAATTATGTTAGCTTGAAACTGTTGGGTTTTTGCATTCTAGTCTCCCGTAGAGCGCGTACTGCCCTGATGTTGACAAGTATAACTGATGTGAAGAAATCATATTAGTCCTGCTCAGACTTCACAGTATTGCTTCACTTTCCCTGTATGTGTAAAGCAGGAGTATCTTTTCTAAATGCCAAGGGCATTCTATATTTGGGTAGCAAAGTTCAGTTAACATGATGGCATGCATATTATCTTTGCTGTAATGCTTCAATCCATTTTACACACTATGAAGACTTACCTTGCTGGTTTGTTCGTCCCTTCTCGGCCCATGTGGAATTCATTACTAGTGTCCCTAAACCAGGCTTCCCCAACAAGTAGCTTATGAGCTACTGGCAGATCACCAGCCTACCTGTACGTAACTCTCCTGTGTTCAACGGAGCAGAGTAAATCAGAAGCTTTGCTTGGTTGAGTTAGCATATGTGTACTAAAAATGGAAAGCTTGTAATTGAGATGAAAATGTATGCATTTTCAGAACTCAGCTGGTGTTGGAGAAAAATCGTGAATTTTCCAAAATATATTTAAAGCTGATATTGACGGATCAATCATACAGAGCAGTATAGGCTTATTATTACTAATACTATTGCCTTGATTCCAAGGGCACTGCAGCTGTGGCTGTATGTAGAACCATTCCACATTGTCAAAGTCTTGTTTTTCACATTGCTGCAAGCAACCTGCCTGGTGAACTGAGGTGACAACTGCTCGCAGTCTTGCATTTGGTGGCTATAGGCATAATCATGGTCTGATGCCATCATGATTACAACAGTAATAACATTAGTAGCTCATGATAAGTTTAATTGAAAATAAGTAGCTCTTATTACAGAAAAGGTTGGAACCCCCTACCCTCCACTATGCTAAGACTACTTAATTTTAAGGGGCAGATAAACTATTTATTTATTTATTTATTTATGTATATGTTTGTTTGTTTATGTTTACAGAATTCTATAAATCGCACACATGCCGCGAGGGTATCAGAATGCTTTACATGAGAAAGATATTGGTGAACGAGGGCACACGATACACAGCTACTGCCTATGTCAGATCAGAACGTGGATTTCAGAGCAAGTTCTGTGGCTGCTAATCTTGCATGGCCAGGTCCATCATTACATAAGTTATCCTTCCATCAGCAGAGATTTTACTCTGTTCTTGAAGGCCCTATTGGAGGTGATTGTGCAGGTCTCCGGCGCCAGAGTTTTTCAGGTCTTCGGAGCACTAACAGTAAATGAGCGACCGCCTCGCTTTAGATTTCAGTGAGTTGTTCTGCACTGTAATAGAGTAAAGAAGCAAATGGTGCGAGGCGCACTCCAAACGCACACACATAAATAACTGGGCATTACTTCCCACACTCGAATTTGGGTTTATATTTGGAAACCTAAAGTTTTTGATCTGGGTTATTCACGTCTTTTATAAAGTTGCATAGAAGCCCGAAGATGCCTCTGGCTGATTTTTATTCGCTCACATTCCTGAGCTTTTTAGTGAATGTCCTTGTCTCAAGTTGCCAGCATTGCAGTTTCTTTAGGGGTATGCATTTATTGACACTGCTGACGTCATCCCTCTGCGTGCTGACTTCATAAATGGTTGACTGGAGAGGGAGAATCAGTTGTAATAAACCATCCAGGAGGCAGAGATACTTGTCCAAGCCGTATCTCTCTCATTATTGGCTACTTTCTGAGTTTAATGCACCAGTTGGCCCAAGATATACTTACACAAATCGTTCCCCGTTGCTCTTAGTCATTGTGTGAATTTTCTGCAGTGAAGTGCACTTGGCATCGAGGTTAGAAAGCATTGCATTAAAAAGGTGCATTTGGAGTCCAACCAAATACTTGCCTCCTGGGAAGGAGCTCCCGCGCATTATGAGTTCTCAACGCCTAAAGCAAAATGGTTGAACGCTAGCAGCCGGCGTTCAAATGCTAAGTATGCTCAAAAGCAATAAAAGTTGCTCTCAACAGAGCATTACCAATTCAGAAATATATGCGTGTCGCGTTTACTCTTTCCCCAGGGAGCTCAGAGGCTATCTTCAGTAACGTCAGTGCCTCGGGATCCTAGCAGTCTAGTACGCATCATTAGAAGCACTGGCAGGAATTAGCTGGATTGAACAAAGTAAAAGGATGGGAAAATGGAGGCACTTAAATTCTCATAAATGTTACATAATGGAAGACCTAAAAGAGTATCATGATTCCTCTGGCAGCACTCCTCTGCGAAGCTGAACTTATGGTGATGACTATTTCTATCCAAAAGCATATTGCTAGGCATTTCTACCTTAGGTGCAAATTAAAACGCAAATTTTAACAAATCGAGTTGATAAAGTCCCATTTAAATAGCAATGAGGTACAGGAAGCTTGAAAGCAGGGCTTAATTTGTACATGCTTTGCTCAGACGCATGCAGCCGGGCTATGTCGGTGTGCCAGATACCAAGGCTACTCAGTTTTGATTTCACCTTATTCCTCTTTAATTTACATCAGAAACTCCATGCTCCTTTGTATCAATACTTTGTGCTCTTTTCCGTCCATGCTTTCTCCATTTGTAACAGTTTTTATTTTTAACTTTTTTTCAGTTTTTATATAGCGCGAACTCGAACAGAAGCAATTGGTCCGCTTTACATTAGCACCAGTTATATTACACAAGGACACATTCTTGTTTTGAGGCACAGTGAGATTAAGTGATTTGCCCAGGATCACAGGATGTTGAGTCAAGGAGGAGACTGGAACATGGTTCCCTAGTTAAAAAGTGGGCATCTGTGGCCGAAACGCCACGTCCTCTCTCCTTTCTCCTCCGTCTTCCACTTTTTCTGTGTTTTTCCATCTTTCTCTTCCTCCTTCTTTGCCTCTTTTGTGTTTGATTCTCTCTTGATCCGAGTCAAAGTTTAATAAGGAAAAAGAAGTGATGGTCCAGAAAAATGAGTTCCTGTGCTCCGCATCGGCAACTACCGCTGAAATTAAGCACTGCTTGGAAGTCTATGTATGACATAAAGTGATCAATGGCGGCAGTCTCAGTTTGATTGCTGCTTTAAGTAGTTGAGGAGCTGGAGCAGCAATATTTCACCACCTTAGAAAGTGGCAAATGGATGCTTGTCACAGGAACTTTCAAGGCGTGTGTTTCTTCTGACGGTGTTTGGTGCCATATCGAAACAAAACAAATAAACAAAACACAATAACACAGGATACCGTAGTAGATAATTAAAATACAAAAATGGCATATCACAACAAAACATTCAATAGAGAATACAAAAAAAATGAAATACACAAAGCTAAACAACATTGGGATAATGCAGCACAGAAGGCAACACAAAAACCAAAATACGATATATCACCAGTTCTACAAAGCAAATCTGCACAAACAGTTTTATCATATATTACCACCATCAAATCCTGTTTAAATAATACGGTGGCATCTGCTTGATGACTGCATACTTCTATATTATTTGTGTTATTTTATTAATTCTTTCTTTAATGCTAACACATTCCATGGTCACTTCATAGCACGAGAAATACATAAGGCATGATTTCAGTTTTTTAGGTCATGGAAATCCTCAGTTTTCTAGAGAATATACTAACCCCCGGATGAGAATTCGCGCATGAAATTCCCTCCCTAGTAAATATATTATAATGAAAGAAACTCCACCAGTGGATTATTCTATTCAGTCTACACATGTAGAAATGTCTTCAGAATTCAGAACATTTACGTTATCCCCCATCTCTCCCCCAACTAGAGTTTGATTTAGAGTTGGGTGATAATGCAGTATCTTCTGATTTTGGGGGGAATGCTATAGTTGGAGGATAATCCAGAAGTGGAATTTCTTCCCCTCTATATGAATTATGTTGATGACATTTTTTTCAGTGGCTTGTCTTTAAGATTTTTGCTTTCTAGGGATACAGGAGCGTTTTCTATTCCCGTCAATATTTAAATTTAGCTGATTAACACCTTTCAACCACTTCACCGCACTGGTGATTGTGCCCGATTTTAAACTACTTTGGGTACAAATGGCCAAGGTGAGCTTCTACAAAATATAGCAAGTTGATAGCTCCCATGTATTCTGATCACACAGCAATGCAAAGCTTTATAAATATTCATATAGTTGCACAAACTTCTATCTGGACTTATTATTTTTTGCACAATGAAGCACAGCACACAAAGTCATCCGAGTTGTATATTTGTGGAACATCCCCCCTATTCATTTCCTGGGCCTTGGAGCAGTGACAGTCGCGTAGGCCATCTGCAGCAACAGTGACATCAATTAACTGTTGCTGCTGACTGGGTAAAGGTAGGCAAGCCAGCAAATTACGAGGGGGAGAAGAGCCAGAACGAAGCCAGAGATCTAGTTTGTCTCTACAAACCCATTTGTGAGTCAATCCATGAATAGCGTTTCAACTCAGCACATCTGATTATGTATGGAAAGTGCTAACGCTTTGAAACATGAATTTATGAACAATCATGTACCTTGCCATGACAACAATTCCACTATTGAACTCAGAGGCAAGTCCTTTGGCAATTGTACCCATTATGTGATCTAGATTCGTATTACAGATAAAACAACATTAGAGTTTGTTAATCACACAAAACATTTTTGTACAGCACATTTTCTGAACTCATGCATTTGAAGGTTCCCTTATTTGTGATAATGAAAACAAGAGGCTCAGTGAAATAAATTTGCCTGGGATCACGCAAGTTGTTAGAGCAGGGAAGCAGTGATTGATGCCAAGTTTTCTAGTTCCACGTTATGCAATTCAGCCACTAAATGAGTATCTTTTTCCCTTGTTAGTTTTACATCAGAGGTCACTACTTTGTCAATAATTCGGAGCACCTGAGAATAGGACATGGGTGAATACAAAGCCACATGGTTTGGGGCTCTAGGGTCCAAAAAGAACTCGGGATTAGCCTCAGACAGGCATCTAACTGAATTCTAAGTCAAGCGTTCATGACTCACTCACATCTAAGACCGGATATGTGATGTTAGAGTGACCTATAAATATGTGTGTGATGCTCAGGCAGGACCGAGGTCACTCACTTCACATCAGTGTTCTATATCCCGGCTTTAAGTGGATTGAGGCCTGCCAGGTCTTAGATGCAGCAGTAAATAAAGCATTACTTTGAAATGGGTCCAGTTAGGGTCCTCAATTCATGTATTTTACAGGCAAAAAATGCTCAAATTTCCTATGCCTGTAGAAAGCCTTGATAGAATCCATAACTGCAATGCATTTCCTCTTCAAAATTCATTTTAAATTGACCTTGCAGTTGATAGAGCAGTCCGTACTAATAATTTACCTGTATTCGGACGCTCTTTAGGCCGATGAATCTTTTGACTAAGTGGAACTCTCCGTACTCTTATATCGATCAATTTCATCAAATCAATAATCAATAACGAACATAAGCAATACCCTGAACAACATAACACTTAACAATTAATCCAGAATACATTTCGGCGAACCCTGACCTTCCAGTCAGGAATAACCACACCAGTTATTCAAAGTTAGTGAATTTATTTCCCTATATTAACAAAGCTAGCACAATATAAATGTGTCTCAACACCAAATGATAAACATAAATGAACATTAATAGCTGTCCATAGCGGCGAAACAAGTGCAATCTATGCAGCATTTGAATCACAAGGCATTCGATAATAGCAATGCAAATCGCTAATACGATAATCTGTAACGAGCTAATTGCATACATTTAGTCAGCATAACAAGGTCTCAAATTGCATCGTGCAACAGAAGGAATCCTCATCTAACCTCAAATTAGCATCGGCATGTGGGACTTCATGCAAAAACAATTTAGCAACATTAATTTAGAAAACTCCTAACTAGGGATCTTGTCAAAAATCAGCAGTTGGTTACCTAAAAGAAACACAATGCAATTGTACAATTTCCTTCCATATTTACCAATTACGATCAGCATACAAGGAAGTCTTCGTCTCACAGGTACCGTTTCTCGATCAGCATGGGTACCGTTTCGATCAGCATGGGACGGGGCAAAGGGGCCGGGGTGGACGGGGCAATTGCCTCACGGCGGCAAGGTAAAACTACTACTTCATGCAGAGGGATCAAAGTTAAAGTCTCTAGGGCAAGAATCATTTAAAGTCTCTTTTTCTCGATTAGAGAAAGCATCAAAGTCTCTTTCAAAATGGCGTCGCAGCAAGATGGGCCATAATAGCTACGAAATGACGCAATGTCGGGCAATAGCCGGTAATGGCCGTAATGGCTGCAAAAGGCAACTTTCTTCTCGTGCACCTGGTTTTTATAGACAACAGTTCAAATCCAGTAGGGTCTTCCATTGGAGGGTTCATAGGTTAGCTTCAAATTGTCCAATCAAAAACGACAGTTCTCAAGCTTTTACTTAAGCATACATTATCCTTGGAGATGGGTACGCAAGTTGCAACATTTTATACCAATTAGCTCACTTTCAGAGCCTCCATTGTCCGCACCTGCAGATTGACCTTGGAGTAAAGAGAAAATATGCCAGGCTGGCACGAAACTTTAAGATAAGCATGTGAACGATCTCAGTGGAAAAATACAGCTTCAAGCAAAAGTACACGTTTAATAGCACATTGGAAAAATACGAGCATCTAAACCGTGGGACCGGGCAACTAGGCCGAAGCCTCCACTAAATTAATGCTAAGCTAAAGCATTTCAAGCAAGCAAATCATAGCACACGTTTACGATTATGTCGGATTAGTGCAATTCTAATACATCACGTTATATAAAGCACGCTTATAAATGTTGGCAAACTACTCTGAGGGCACATTTTGTCCCCGTACAATCTTTATTAGTTCGGTTAAAGTCACACATGATTATTTCAACACTACGTTTAAGCGCTAATAAATGTAAACCTTCATTTTCTGCTTCATCACAGTCTAACAGTATTTGTTTTTTCCATAGGTTGTGTGTCTGTAATTTTTTCATGTAACTTATAACTCCTTTATGTGATTGAGTCACCGCTAGGTGTCTTAATGAGTTCCCGTTGTGGGTGAGTGTTGATCACGAGGCATGAATGGGAGCACTGAAGATGAGTAGTGTGAATGTCTCACAGTGCCTGTCAGCCAGTCATAAAGTTGTTCGTATGTCATGCAGTGCAATTTCTGACCGCTTTAGAGAGTGCACAGAGCAATGGTCACATATGTTCCAATTGCAATTTTGATTTTAAATGAAACTAGCTAAAGAAGGTAGAAAGCTGTCAAGATGTTTATAGCTCCAAAGAGAAATAAAATAACTGAACCCTCTTACATAGATGAGAAGTATCAGGCATCAAATCCACAGCCCATAAGTGTTTCAGGTGCTGTTGGGTATTACAAGGTTCAAATCGGGTCTTCAAAGACCCGCTGCTTTTTCTTAAAAAATATTTTTTCAAACATACTCAACAGGGATCACATCCCAAGGTGACGCCTTCAATTGTTAAATGGGTTACTACAAATGTTTAGTTGGTGGTAAAGTGTGAAAGTTTTTTGTCCTTATTTTGATTGCACAACATTAGTATGAACCACTCAGATCCCCTATTTGGAGGGAACACTCTAAAGACGCACCTTCCAAGCAGAGATGCTGTTTTGTTTGCAAATCGAAACTGTTATCGAATCACAATTTGGTGTTTGCACATTACAAAAAGCATTATTTTCCCACAACCGATCCAATTCTTCAGATCTGGCCATTTGTGAAAACAAAAATCCGCCGTACATCTAGCCCTCCGTATTCTTTTTCTTTAACAAGGGGGTTTGCGTCTATTAATGATAAAAATATTAAGGAATCATCTAGACAGCTATAAAATATGTTTAACCTGTTTTTCTCTTGTAGGTGCTGCTTTATGTTTATTTTTGAAAGAGAAAAAATACTGGAATTTGATGGATTTGCATGTTTTTTCATCTGTTTTGGCATGAAGATACTAGACAGACCAATGGTCACAGGTTCAATCACCTTAAAATAGGTTAGATATTTAATATACCTGTGCAGGAGCATTACATCTGATGGCAGATCTCACATTTGTAGTCTAATTAAGATAAGGTAGTCAGTAATGCTTTTGTTACAGATATCCTTGTGTAACCTTTGCCCCAGTTGCTTCCTTCCTGTTGTCTACTTAAAGGCCCCTTGACATCTGTTGTACATGTGGTGGTGATGGGGTGTGGAATTTGAATCGGTGTCTCCCACCATTTTCCTGTCTCAGCTTGGTTCCACATACCTTTTCTATTGTTATCTCCCTTTAAGTCATTGCATCATGCTGTTCTGCTACATTTCAGTAGCCCAGATGCTTCAGTGTTTTCTAAACCAGAAGTCCTTCCATCACAAGCCACATTTATATATCACTGTATAAAAACAGTACATATTAGACACAAGTCATATCACCATTATATGCTCAATACAGGTCCAAGCTATACAGTTGCTCAAGTGTTTAGCCCCCTCTGTGGTACATTCTTTCAAGGCAAATGGTTATCCATCATTATTCTACGTATCCCTTGTGAAGAGTTAGATTAATCCTACTACATCCATAGGCACTTTATAATGGCATCAAACCCACATAGTAAGGAATGATAGCTCACGACTTGTCAGCCATTTGAAGCTGAACAATGGGCATCTGTACATCCCAGTAGTATGAAACAAACTGCAGTATCCTCAGCACAAAAATCTGAGACTGTAGTCTGAATACAGTGGACAGCATAGTCTTGCTAACAACATTAATAGCAATAATAATAAACACGTCTGCACTTACTGAGACTTCTTCCAAAATGTGGGCCATTGCGGGGTCATGGTGCGAGGGGTAACCCGTCCTCATTGGGAGGACAGCCTCAGCTGGGCCTCTGTAGCCTTATGGGCCCAGCGTCTCAGATCCTCCCACCTCCTGCAACAGTGGATGCTCGGCCGGCTGTGGACCCCAAGGATCCACACTTTCTTGATGATAGCTCTCCAAATCCACTTCTGATGGGCGTTGACCTGCATGGATACAAAGGACAAGACAGCATATGATGTCCCATACAAAATGGCTGAGTCACATACTTGTCAGTGCACCAAGTTAACTACATCCTGTCTTGACTGTCCTGTCCACCTGTGGCACATAGCAGTCATTGGAAACAGGAACCTGACTACAAACACTCTCCAATAGGGTGTCCAACACACACCCAAGCTCAGGCCATGACCTGACCAGGAAGGCCATCTGTTACTTTTGTGGGACATGAGCTAGCCACATTACATTGACCGGGAGCACAATGGAACACATCACACAAAGTGGCATGTGACATGTGCACTACCCATGTGCTCTGTTTCCATCTCAAATATTATAAGGGAGTAGTTTACTTTGATTTTAGCACCCATGATTTAATTTACTGACCCACTGACTTCACTACAGAAATTGGCCAGAATTTGATATTCCATAAACGTATGTTTATCGTCAGTGTCCACCACACCACATGTCATGCACCTTGATGTTCCTCATGTGATTTTGGTCCAATATGCCCTATAAAATGTAAACATATGGTTGCATTTTAGTGAGTTAAGGACTGTTTTAAAAAGTAACTCTAAGGATACTTGCCATAAATCCTGGGACTCTTCTCACATTAGCTCTCATTGTACCAATGAGGTTTCTGGATTTGGGCAACAGCAGCACCTGAAATCATGTGGAACTGAGTTTGATCCCACACTATGTGACAATTTTCAGCCCAATCTGTTTCCTGCCAGCTAGCAGCGACTCACCTATGCCCAAGAGCAGGGGTGATATGTGACAGCTGGGCGCAATGACACTGTGACCTCTCATGGAAATCGTGGTGGATCAGATCTTATCTTTTTCTCCCAGTTACATTTGTCCCACACATGTAAAGACAAACAGAAGCAGAAAATTGTTCAATAAGTTTTATTGAATCAGCTGTGTTGTGGATAAAAAGACATGGACTGCAATAATAAGGATGATAAAGCATACTAAAAACAGAATGGTGACAAGAAAGTTGAAACACAATTCCCACCATACTGTCTCTATGCAAGATGTATGAATCCTACCTATGTCACAAATGTTTTATGTTAGAGCACAGCAGGATAAGCTCTAATCCGCCCTTCAGGATCCACTGGGAAGGCATCATACCCCATACCTGAGTATGGCAGTAATGAAGAAGCCTGTTGTCTATTGAGACACCTTCCCCATATAGATCAGGGAACAGGCAGTCTCAGAAAGCAGCTGTGGCGAAGTCAAACAGCATGCATGGCAGTCATCTGGCTGAAACCTACCTCTATCATACAGGGGGCAGAGAGATGTTTTATAACAAAACAGCTAGTCTTCTGAGAAAAGTGTCCATGTAGAAATATGTATGTTTCTGTGAAATGTTAGAGACTCGATGTACGAGCGCCCATATAAAACTAGAGATATTGCCTGGTAGCCTTCCTGTTTTGCCAGAAATCACAATAGTATGGTGTTACAAGAGGCTGTCACCTTCAGAAGAATCATCATTTTAATGAAGTTGACCCTGCCATATGTACCTAGTGGCAAGTTTTCCCACATTAACAGAGATTTATCAATTTCCTTGCATCCACTAGCTAGGGTATGCTCTGGCAGTTCATCTAAACTGTGTGTGATTTGGTCCCCTAAGTATCTAATCCGATTTTTCAATGGAAAGTTACGACTTCAACGTGCCCATGCAATCACCTCCATCTTGTCTTTATTAATCAGATACCAAGATAGCTCCCCAAATCTTACAGCATGTTGCAACAGCCTTAGTACTGAGGTTTCTGAATTGACTGTATACAGAATCAAATCATCAGCATCTTTATTGAAAACCCTTGGTGCCTAAACAGAAGTATAGACCGATCCTACCCGTTTGCCTACACCAAGGGTACATTTTATAATTTAAATAATAGTGATTCAATATATAATTCAAATAATAGTGGTGTCTAGATCCACCCATTAGCGGAAAAGGAGATGTAAGTTCCCTGTTAAATAACACTCTTGCTAGAGGGGCCATATATAACATCTGGAATGGTTTTACCACATTTGAGGTTATCCCAAAAACCTCCAATACCTCCCAAAGACACGTCCAGTTTAAACAATCAAAGGCTTTCACCATGTCTACGGTGTCTACAGCCAACAGGGAATTAGAAGTTCCTGCTAAATCAAAAGCACCTATTGTGTCGACTCGTGGAGGTGTCTCCCTATGATAGAAACCCTTTTGAGCGGTGTTCACCACTGTATGGCTAACCCTAGACATCCTGTGGCCTACAATTCCAGCAAAGAACTTCTAGTTGCAATTCTGTAATGATAGTGGCCTATAAGATTCAGCATTTTTATGGTCTTTTTGCGATTTCTTGATTGGAACCTCTATTGCCTCATACCAGGAAAGGGGGACCTCCTTGTTATTTGAATTGATCTGATTAAGTAACACCTGATTTCTGCCTTGCTTATCTCTGCCTGCAAATGCTCTCTATGTTCCTGGGCAAATCTAGGCAGCTCCTTGCTTAACAGCAACCCTTAATTTCTCGGGGATCTGGATCTAGATCTTCATAGTAAACCGAGCTCAGAGATCTCAACAGCTTGTGTCTGAGGTCATGCTCAGCCCTCAATTCCCTTCCTATTTCTGGCTATCTATTGATTCCTAATCACCTCTGTCTTTGTTTTTAGGCCAGAAGGGCTCCACTCTTTTCCCCATACAAGAAATGTTGTAAACAACTAGTACTCCACCTGTCTTGCACCCTTTGCTGAAGAGTAGCCTTAAATTCCTCTTGCAACTTCTCCAGCTCATCCCTAAGTCTTATGTTGTGTTCTAAAGAAGTCTGAATCCTAAATATCCTTTTTCCTCTGTCCAATTTTGTCGAACATCTCCCCCAGTCACCTTTTGAGACCTCAATGTTTTGTGTGAGAAGCCTTTTTTATACATCCCCTCAAAATGATTTATATGTATAAGATATCTGGTCACTAGACCTCCAACTGTTATTCTGAAAAAGGTCCTGGATTCCTGAGCTAGACTTGTAATTATTTATTTGTCTTGCAATAATCAGGGATGGGAGGAGCTAACGGAGTGTTTGGCACTCTGCACTCCACTTGGAGCATGGAGTTTGCCCAAAAACTCCACTAGCCCCGCCAGCAGAGTGGAGCTCACCTAGTGCGCACTGCAGCCCCGATATGGACTGCACAGCGCAAGCGCAGACAGTCTATGCTTGTGCTGTGTAGCCCTTAACTGTGCTGCAGTGCACACTGGTGATGGATCCAGGGCCAGGCCTCCCTCTGCCAGCAGCCAGGGACCAGGGGGCAGAAGGAGGCAGAGAGCCAGGCCACTGCGGAGCATTACTCAGACCCCCCTGGAGGACCCAGGTAGTCCTTGTTTCATTTCCTTTTTGTCCTTGTTTGTGCACACTGGTGCACAAGAGGCCTGGCAGCTTCTGCTGCCTTTGGCCCTGGCCTGAATTCAGGCCAGGGCCATAGGCAGCAAAAGAAAGCTGCCATTTCAGGCCTCTTGTGCACCGGCCTGCGCTGTGTACAGTGCACACAGGACAGGTCACTGCATAAGAGGCCTGAAACGACAGCTTTCACTGCCTACAGGCCCTCTCCTGAAAGAGGCCGATCGTGGAAGCGTTAATCAGTGTCAGGCCTGGCTAACCACTTTGGATTTGTTGCACATGAAATGAATGACCATTTCAAATGCAACACCATGTGTATTTCTCACTCTTGTCCTACCAAACAGTACTGTGCTTACAGGGGAAGTAACCTAAAGTGAGAATATCAGAATCACAATCAGTAGGTGTGGAATTCTAACTGGGTTTTATGTTTTTAAGTTTAAAGCTTTATTGGAAATAATATCCAAGAATTATATAGAAAATGAAAATGATTTACATGAAAGGACTACTACAGTAGCATACTACAATTATGTTATTGCTAGTTTTTCTGTTTTCATGAATGTACTTACCACCAGACATTTGCTGAAAGTAACATGCCACTGATTTGTAGAGTAGCAATTTGGTTTTACTGCATATTAGTAATGTGGCATTATTACTTTACTGAAAATCTGTGGAAATCGGAAAATGTCTGGTAAATCCTTTCCATGGCAATCTAAGTCAGGCCAGTATGGAGAAAAATGAATTTCTCGAAGCGTGCAGTTTTTTGCTGCTTTTACTTTGACAAGAGCACTCTCTCTCCTATACCTGCAAAGAACATGTAGCATCACTTTACAAATCGGTCTCAGAACACTGCTTGTGTCCTTCCTCAATAATTGTCAATTAAAGTGTTCTAAATTCGGATGACTGTTATTATTATTATTATTATTGTTATTATTATTCATAGTAACAACAGGAATAACCAAGTATTAGAACAATAATATAATGAATGTAATAATAAAAATATATATATATATAAAGATAATCAAATAAACACATAATTAAACGCATAAATCAACAAATAACTATAATGTTTAAAATTCTTTCGTGGCAATGTTGAAAATATCTTCTGTGGAGGGTGCAACTTATGGTTAGACTGCAAAACAAGTTTATAAGCGGAATTAAAACAAATGTAAGTTGTATATAGTAATGTTTTAATGTAGAATGTGCTGCAGAGGAACACTGTTAATTTCAATCTGTGCTACTAATTAGTTGTCTTTTTGCAGTCTGTATCACCATCTGGTTTGAAACGAATACATCAGCTGACAGCAGCCATTCTATACATGACATGAGACCACCCGCAAACTGGAAGAGCTATATTAAATTTTTTGAATGACAAATAAACTCAAATCATTTATTTTTCATGTATAACTGTCCATTTTCACTTTGCTGTGATCATACATGAAAGTTATTGCTATTGTCATAAAATATCTAAAAAAATACGTCTTCTTTCAAAAACATGCAGATTGCTTTCAGAATGTTCCAGAAAACAGCTACTTTCAATACAATTAGGAATTGCAAATCTAGTTAAATTAATTAGCCGAGGAAAGCAATGAATGTGTGATTATTTGCATACTTTCTAGTGCAGAGAACAGTTAATTAAAAGCACTATGCATAAATAAATGCATTTGGCACTTAAGCTGTAAATCATACATGACACTGCATTGGATTATAATGTTAACAAGATGCACATTGTCTATGTGTTACATTTAAAACTGAAAAAATATTATTACTGTCTGCAGAGTATTGATTGTTCATCGTTAGAAATAGTGAAACTATGACAACATAAGAGTCTTTTTAAAAGAAGCACATTTCTTTGGCGGTCCCACCACGGGACTGCCAAACTCACAGGGAGGACACCACCGCCATAGTGGTGACATTCCCCCGAGCATATTACAACATTCCCGCTGGGCTGACTGGCAGAAACATTGCAATATGTGTTTCCGCCGGGCTGACTGGTGGGAACAGTGTTAGTATATTGGTGAGGCCAATATCCTAACACTCCAGTACCCTCGGAATGTGCACTGTCTGCAAAACAGGTGCTGGGCAGGGGGGGCCCCTGCATTTTCTTCCTGCCAGCCTTTTCTTGGCAGGCTCCCCGCCATGAAAAGTCTGTCAGAAAGAAAGGTTGTAATCAGCAAGGCGGTGCTGAGTTTAGAACCGCCATGGCTGGTTGCAAGACCAACTGCCGTCATGCTGTCGGGAACTAAGTTCCCAGCGGGGACCGCCAAAGTTGTAATTTGGCAGTGGACCGCCAAAGCAGAAGCAGAGGTCAACCCCCACCGCGAGTTTAGGGGGTCTCATGATGACCAAACTCATTATGAGGATTATGATTATGAGTGCATTGGCACACAAACTGCTGCTTAGTGCCAATGCAGGCTCCCTTGTGCCATAGTGCAAGGGTGTCTGCATTGCAAGGATGATTGGTTATGTGCAGGAAGGAACACCTTCTTGCACAGAAACAATCATTAATGGTGTTTTCCTCTTTCCATATGTGCTGCAGAATGCAGTACACATAGAAAGAAGACAAAATGCGGAAAAATGTTGTGTCTTATCCCCGTTTTGCCACTTTAATGTCAGCTCTACGGTGGATTAGGAAGCTGATGCATTCCCAGACTTGTAAATCTAGGAATGCACCAGATTCCATCGGTTTCCATGAGTGTTGTGTGCTAACACCCGTGGAATGCCCTTTTCACACAGTCTTATGCATGAAAGAGGTTCATATTTACAAGGCCATGATAAGCCATGCAAGGTGGCTTTGCGTGTCCTTGTAAATGTGGGCCATCACAACGTGCAACCAGAGCAGAAGTAAAAAACTACTCTCTGGTGTTGCAGTGTACCACTAGGAGGACCTGAGTGTTTTTCTCCAAACCCTGATGCTAGACTGGGGCAACCCAACAGATTGTACATTGACTATGGGCCTGATGTCCAACCATTTTGCTTTGCGACTCACAGTTTGCGATTTGTCACAAAACAAAATGTACAACAGTGTCAACCACACTGCGATTCGCAAATGGGTTGCAAGGGACTTGTCTTATCAATATTAATGAGGCAGGTCACAATTTGCAGCCCATTTGCAAATGGTAACAATCACAGGGATGGTGGCCGAATGGGGTCAGCAGATGACCATGACTATGATTGCTTTGGCAGTAAAGCAATTTTTTAAAATGCATCCTATTTTCCTTAAACTACACTAGTGTGCTCTGCTACTGTGACCATTCGCCAGCTAGTCAGCCATACAACTGTATTCACCTGAGGGGATCACAACTGTATAGTGTGTATGTAGTATAGGCAATGACAGGACTTCTAAGGCCAGGAGGCATTGGGACTCTTCCTACACTCTGCCACAACTGTGTGCTCTGCTACTATGACCATTCTCCATCTAGTCAGACATACAACTGTACTGACCTGAGGGGATCACAACTGTATAGTGTGTATGCAGTATAGGCAATGACAGGAATTCTAAGGCCAGGAGGCTTTGGGACTCTTCCTACACTCTGCCACAACTGTGTGCTCTGCTACTATGGCCATTCTCCATCTAGTCAGTCATACAACTGTACTCACCTAAGGGGATCACAACTGCATACTGTGTGTGCGTAGTATAGGCAATGAAAGTACTGCTAAGGCCAGGAGGCACTGGGACTCTCCCTACAATCTGCCACAACTGTGTGCTCTACTACTATTACCATTCTCCATCTATTCAGCCATATAACTGTACTCACTTGATGGGATTACAACTTTAGAGTGTGTGTGTAGTATAGGCAATAACAGGACTGCTAAGGTCAGGAAGCACTGGGACTATCCTTATAGTCCACCACAACTGTGTGCTCTGCTACCATGACCATACTTCATCTAGTCAGCCATACAACTGTACTGACCTGAGAGGGTCACAACTGTATAGTGTGTGTAGAACAGGCAATGACAGGATTGCTAAGGCCAGAAGGTGCTGGGACTCTTACTACACTCTGCCACAACTGTGTGCTTTGCTACTGTGACCATTCTCCACCTAGCCAGCCACACAACTGTACTCACCTAAGGGGATCACAACTGTATAGTGTGTGTGCGTAGTATAGGCAATGAAAGGACTGCTAAGGACAGGATGCACTGGGACTCTCCTATACTCTGCCACAACCAGGTGCTCTGCTACTGTGACCATTCTCCAGCTAGTCAGCCATACAACTGTACTCACCTGAGAGGATCACAACCGTACAGTGTGTTTGTAGTATAGGCAATGACAGGACTGCTAAGGCCAGGAGGCATTGGGACTCTCCCTGCACTCTGCCACAACTGTGTGCTCTGCTATTATAACCATTCTCCATCTAGTCAGTCATACAACTGTACTGACCTAAGGGGATCACAACTGTATAGAGTGTTAGAACAGGCAATGACAGGATAGCTAAGGCCAGAAGACACTGGGACTCTCACTACACTCTGCCACAACTGTGTGCACTGCTACCATGACCATTCTCAATCTAGTCAGCCATACAACTGTACTCACCTGACAGGAGAATAAGGGCCTCATTATGAACTTGGCGGGATGCCCTGCCGCCAACCGTGCTGGCGGTCAATGGAAGCCTTCCAGTGGCGGCGGCCAGCATCCCGCCAAATAATGACGCATAGAGCGGTGAGGGCTGCCATACTGGCGGTCGGTGGTGCGGATGGATGGTGCTCCACCCTCAACGCCATGTAGTACCATACACTGCCACGCCTATATTGAAGCAGTTATAGGCGTGGCGGTGTATAGAGAGGCGACAATGGCGGCGGAGCAGCATCCAAGGAGCCTGTTCCCTCCTGGAGCAGTGCGACAGAAGAGGTAAGTGCTGTCCAAAAGGGAAGGGGGAAGGGGTGTGTGTGAATGCATGGGGGTGTGCGTGAGTGTATATGTGAAGGGGATGTGTGTCTGAGTGCTTGTATGCGTGTGTACATGTAGGTGAATGGGTGCATGTGGATGTGTGGGTTTGGGGGACCTGTATGTGGGACTGGGGTGGGGGATGGTGAGGGTCAAGTTGGGGGATCTACATGGGGTTTTGGGGGTGGCGGGTCGGTTTTCAGGGTTCGGGGTGGGGTTGGGTGCAGATCTAGGGGTTTGGGGGGGTGGGAAGGTATAGTGGTAAGGGGGGGACATGCGTGTCACATACAGGTGACAGGAATGATTAGTTCTGTCACCCGTATGCTTTCTGCCAGGGATTACCTGGTGCAGTATTTCTTTCAGAAATTCTTGGTGGAAATGGGATCAAATCTGGCCTGGCGGTGGGTGGTAGTGAACTGGCTGCACTCTGTTGAAAATATGGCAGTCTGGACCGCCATGCTGTTGGCAGCAATGACCGCCACCACCGGCATGGCGGTCCAGACCGCCATGTTCATAATGACCACCTAGATATACAGTGTGTGGAACGCAGGGTTTGAAATGGTCAGTACTCAAAATAGGATCCCTCACTCACAATCTAAGCAACAGTACACTGTACAACTGTAAAAATACCTTTACCTGAAAACACACCTATGATGGATACACACCTGGGAGAGTCTCACTGAAAAACTGCATGCAGTACAGTGAGTCACATGACTGCTAAGGTCAGGAGGCTCTGGCTACCAAATTCAATTACCCAAACCACTCTGTATGTGGTTAATCATCCCTTTTGGTATACTTGTTATGTAAGCCCACACACCTCAGAGGACAGACAATGTGAACTGTGTCTTGTGTCAAGAGCAATGTCAGAATACATTCAAGGAGGACCAGGACATGAAACCCCAAACACCAGACCACTGTCCAGATGATATTGTGCCACAGTCCTGCAACCCACAATGAACATGATGCACCTGGGATTGACAAGCTACAGGTCATGGTACAGCGGGTGATGTGGCAGCACACCCAGATCCATCTAGTGCTGACATGCCAAGAATACAATAGTGTAGGCAGGATCGACAGCTCAAATTGTCTTTTAGGAACGTCCTTGTACAGATCAAAGGCCCCAAAATGTGCCTGTGGTATTCCATTGGCAGCACTCACTTCCACAATGCACTGACCACAGAATGACAACTATCACACATCATCCAAGGTTCTGAAAATGCCTGCATGCCAAATAAATAGCTTTCAAAATGACTTAAACTTAAACAACATCCAGACCAGCAAATGTCCTGTCTGCACTGCTGGCGACACATGAGTCTATTACCATCCCACCAACAGCTAAGGATTCCATACAGTCTAGGGGAGGTCACATGAGGGAAATCAGAAATTACAATGTAACCATGGCCCTAGCCCAATGTCACTGTCAACTATCGGAGGTAGATGTCACAATACAACCACTAACATAAGCGCTCCACATCAACAGGTTGTGCTGCCACTTCAAGTGGAAATGCTATCACTGACACCATAGAGTAGACTGCCACTACCCCCATGGATGAAGCCCTCTGTGTAACAACACTCCTGGACCACTGGATGTGGAGAATGGTTCTGGCCCATCGGGCCAGCCTGGGGAGATGATATCAGTCAGCCCCAGCCTGACACATCAACTCCTCCCATCCCTGTGGCTTCAACATCGCAGGTAGCCAGTCGCCGCCAGACCTGTGTCTCTACAATAGTCTCCTACATCTTGTGCCCCCAGTCCAGGATCCTGAGTCTCAATGTGTCAACCCTGACAGTGATGGACCTGGAACCAGTGGAAGGAGACAGACTGCACCAAGGGCACATGCATGTGGAGGTATGGTGCTTGGGACGACTGGTGTGGCCCAGCAGCAAGAGGCTGCTGGCAATGCCCATGACCAGGATACAGTCAGCCATGTCTTGACTGCCTACCAACTTTTCCAAGGCGTGATGGGCCAGGTACTGAATGAACTCAAGGAAATCAAGGAGCTACAGAGGGATTTCCATTGTGAGATGCGGGAATAGTGGGAGGCCCAGAATTTCAACATGGCCTCCCTAACAGGGGTGCTGAGGGACAATAATAGTACCATGAGCTGGGGTAGGAAACAACACCACACCCTTTCCTTTGGCTCATCCACACTAGGCCCTTCATCGATGCCAGCCACTGAAAGGGAGACCATACCAGGAGAAGCACCTGCCTCAGACACCCCTTCCTCTGCAGTTACTAAGTCCCCCACAAATGGGTATATTCAGCCAAGCATCCAGGAGATACGGGTGGCAAAACACCAACCACTGCCAACAACTGATCACTTCCTGATGTCACTCCTTTATGTGTGGCGGACTCACTCTGTTAGCCGTTCCTTAACCACTTTCCATGTTCCATGCTAGTAGGACACTGGACTCCGGACCCCAAATGTTGTGGCTTCTACTCTATTGATTGCATCCACCATGACTGATCCTTTCATGTAAAATATAGTATTTTATCCAGTATCACTATTCGTTTTTGTTTGAATGTAAATAAACACACCCATCACTAAAAAACTGCCTACTGCCTCTCTTTGTTATCTGTCCGGAATGTTGAATGCTAATCACATGCAATGTACATGCTTTAGACATTAGGAGACAATGGATGGAGGGAGATGGTTCAGGTAGTGTCATGCTGAGGATGACTAACAACACAATGTCACAGCTGCCTGGTTACATCAAAAGTTGTATTGTACTGTATTGCACATAAGTTGTGTAGAATGTCTGCTCAGTCATAGCCAAGAATGCCCCAGCAATATGGAGTCAGTCAGGATAGCCAGTTACCAATGTACACCAGACCACACCTGAAAGGGTCTGAAAGACCTTGTCTTATATATTAGACAAAGAGAGTTTGGGATTTTGTCTCTGGTTTTACCCTTGTCACATACCAAAACCAGGCATGCCAACTTAACAGATGCCATGGCACAGACAGAGGGCAGTACAACAGAGCCTAAGCCCAGGCCCTTCCCATATCAATGAGAAAGCACCTGGTGGAATGTCAAAAACCTATTTTAGTGTTGTGGTGTATGCACACTGGCCTGCAATAAGGAAACACATTGACAGCCACTAACAGGCCATACAGGATCAATGTCATCACAATGCAAAGGTAGAAGAAATGGATTGCACAGGATGACATGTTACAAGGCCACATGATCACAAACATGAGACCATTGGACCAACAGGCCACGGCAAACAGGTCTATTGTATAGCTCATATTCCTGTCCTCCCACTGTCCAGGCAGCATAGCCAAAGCACTCATACACCCCAAATCCGCGACCAACAGTACCTTGATCAATCCTTGTCCACTTCACCATGTCAGACCAGAAACAGCCACCTGCCAGTGACACAACTCTGAAATGCCCACATGAGGATGACATGGTGAAGACATCTGCAAGGAATAAGTGACACACAGGGCATTTAGGCAGGTAAATACATACATAAGACACAATCATGATTTCAAACTTCAGTTGTTTCACTGACAGTGCAATGTGTCTGCCCCAAACAAAGGAGATCCTCAAGAGAGCCACATGTTCAAGACGGATATAGCCAGCAAATCAGGGCTGTATGATGCATAGCATGAGATGCCCTGTCTCTTGGTGACAGAGATACCCTTCTAATCAAATAGTGACCCCTACAGTACCCATGCAGTCACACTAATCACAGAACATCACATACTTACCCTCAAGTGAAATACTAATTTAATAGATATGCATGCATGTCTCCACTTTCCTCCTAATCACTGTCATCCTCACTTGGTATTTCAGGAGGCCTAGCCGGTGGCACTGCTAGCTGCCCCTCATCAGCGATGTATGGGATGTTTCTCCTTAGGGAAAATTTGTGAAGCATGCAGCAGGCCACAATGATCTTACAAACTTTTGCGGGTGAGTAGAGGAGGGCTCCACCGGTTTTGTCAATGGCCCAGAACATTGCCTTCAGGAGCCCAAAAGCCTGCTCCACGATAGGTTGTGTTCTTCTATGTGCCTTGTTGAAGCTAACTTCCCCTGGCATAGTTGGGTTCCTCACTGGTGTCAACAACCAGGGATGGCTTGGGTATGCAGAGTCCCCTGTAAGAGAATACAACATGTGTGCTCCCATCAGTTCAAAGCATTGTCTCACTAGCAGCAGACATAGAATACAAAAACACATGACATATGTTACTTACCAACCAGCCAGGCCCTCTCTGGGTACAGTCATGTCATCAGCTGTGGAATTGCACTGTTCCACATGATGAAGGCATTATGGACTGAACCCGGGTACTGGGCACAAACTTGAGAAATGTAGAGGTCCACCAGAAAAAATAATTGAAAACTAAAGGAATGATAGCTCTTCTTGTTATAATAAACCTGTTCATTGCCATGTGGTGGAACCAAAGTTACATGGGTACCATCAGTGCCTCCCACAACATGTGGGATGTGTGCCAAACCATAGAACTCTGCCTTTACATGGACAAAATCCTTAAATTGAGGAAAGCAGATGTAGGTGTCCCGGTGTTTCAACATTGCTGAGAGATCATCCTTCAAGACTAGACTGAACACAGGCTCGGACATCCCAGTAGTTAGTGCCACATATTTAAGAAGGACCGTGTGGCCAGGAAGTGCAACACTGACATGACTTGTGCAATGGGTGGTATGCTAATTGGATGACGGAACGCTGTCATCAGATCTGACTCCAACTGACAACAAAGATCCATGATTATCTGCCTATCCAGGCGGTAAATCTGGATTATGTGTCTGCCCTCAATGGCCTGCAAATATGCTAGTGGAGGGTACACAGGAGGTTGTCTGATCCTTCTCCTCCCATATTCTTTCTATGTGGGATAAAAGGAAGTTGTGGCCATCTTTCATTGTGTATATTACATTATACATGTCATGTACGAACTATGACATGTCATGTGAGTCACTGAAAACATTATACACAGCACTCATGAAGACTAACATTGTCTCATTTTTGTAACATCTTGCCTCCTTGCTTTTAAACATATGTGTACACATCCTCTATCTGGGCAGCAACAATATGTGTATCTAACTTGCATCTATGACTTTGATTCAATGCCCAAAATCCTGAAATGCCTGTGGGGGAGATGGTGGTGGCTATTCCCCTTCTATTCTGTTGTCATATGTGCTGGAACTTACTAATATGTGCACTGAAACAATTGACCTACAAGACAGGGAAAGGCCATCACTCAAGATTATCCAGGACGTCACTTCCCAAGCTTGTGACGCATCTAAATTTGTGTTACATTACATTGTATGCCTCTAAAATTGCAGTTGCCTGACTTACTCGATTGGATATTAGGAACCACCCACTACTGGCGACGGAAGTCGTCATGGTGGTAGGTGTATGCTACATAAGCAGACCTTGTCATTGGAAAACATTGCTGCCTGTGGCAGTTTTGGGCCACTGGCACTGACCCCCGGTAACAACAGTCAAGGATGTGGCAGATGGGACCACCATCTTCAGCTGAATCCCTCACTTGACTTCTGACACTTCTGTCAGCAAGACCTCCACTGCTTGAGCTGCTGTGTATTGCCTCAGGAAGTAATCATGCCTCATTCAATGTGTGATTGGGCCCTGCCTTCTCACCAGAAGAACTTGAGAAGCTGGTGGATGAGGTCCTAACCCTGTACGAACAGCTCTATGGTGCACCAGAGGAGCAGGTTAGTGCCCCATGTGCAAAATTTCCTCTGTACCTCTACTCATCTTAGCTTTAATCAGCCTAGGCTCAGGCCTAATTTGTCAGATTGTGTCCTCAATGCCCTGTAGGAGCTGACAGTTTGTGATATTTGTTGAGTCTATGGGCATGTATGTATGTCAAGTGACAGGTTTGGAGTTCAAGACATTGTGGGTGTTCCCACATCCCAAATTGTGTTGGATGCACATGACTAGGTGAGGTGTCATGACAGCCATCCCCAGGCAACTATTGCTATAAAATGTGTATCATGTGTGGTCATATGTGATTGTTTGACAGCAGGAGGTGTGGATGCATGTTGTATGTGTCAGATGATCACTGTTTGAGCTCTTTCTGTGTTTGCACAGTGATCTCTAGCCACACCTGGCCTTGTTGTACTGTTCTTCTGCAGCCAGGTAATGACTTACAATGCCCCTTAGCTCTGCGTATAGACAACCAATGGCAATTGGCTGTCATTACAGGACGTACTGTGATGCATGTGATTTGTCTGAAATTGTGTTTTGTTTAGGTCTTTCTGCTCAGCCTGCAGAAACAGAGGCCTTTCTGTTGCTACTCACACAAAAGTTCAAATTTGGTCTGGTATTGATTCCTTTTTGCAATGCAAGTGTGGCACTACCCACACCCTGAACCCCTGCACAGCATGTGATGTTGCTAAATAATACCTCACTGCCAATATACAGCTTACTGAGCCTCTGTACACAGATTAATATGGGAATGGCATTCGGGCAGGATGGTAATCTGTGAATGTTATGCTCTTTTCAACTCTGACAATATGTGTCATATAGCCTCGACAGATCCGGTGATCACACAGCCCTGTTGTCTCATTCATCCAGCTCTGATGTATCCTGTGTTTGGACATTGTACATCTGCAAACAGAGTGTTGTTAACTGATTTGACATGATGTCGAACTCTGTGGTTTGGGCATAAAGCTTGATATGTACAATGCATGGCCAGGTTTCGCTTAAAGTACTCTAGGATTCGTGAACACACATGTGTTGAAGTGTGTACTGTTATTTTGATATGACACCACCCCCTGAAGTAGCAGGGGCCTGCATCTGTAGCTGCAAATGTTCACATTTGGACAGGCTTGACTCTTTGTGTGCTCAACATGTCATTCCCTTCATTGTAGTCCAAGCACAGTGGGTCAATATTTAGGTCGGCTGTGACCTGTAGGACTGCATGCAGCGAGTGACATTCATAGTTAGTAGATGTTTGTGAATGTTCTTTGCTGGGTGGTGCACATGTCACTTGTTACTTTGTGTGATGTGTTCCATTGTGCTCCCGGTCAATGTAATGTGGCTAGCTCATGTCCCACAAAAGTAACAGATGGCCTTCCTGGTCAGGTCATGGCCTGAGCTTGGGTGTGTGTTGGGCACCCTATTGGAGAGTGTTTGTTGTCAGGTTCCTGTTTACAATGACTGCTATGTGCCACAGGTGGACAGGATGGTCAAGACAGGATGTAGTTAACTTGGTGCACTGACAAGTATGTGACTCAGCCATTTTGTATGGGACATCATATGCTGTCTTGTCCTTTGTATCCATGCAGGTCAACGCCCATCAGAAGAAGTGGATTTGGAGAGCCATCATCAAGAAAGTGTAGATCCTGGGGGTCCACTGCCGGCCGAGCATCCACTGTTGCAAGAGGTGGGAGGACCTGAGACGCTGGGCCCATTAGGCTACAGAGGCCCAGCTGAGGCTGTCCTCCCAATGAGGACGGGTTACCCGTCGGACCATGACCCCACAATGGCCCACATTTTGGAAGTGGCCAAATCTTCTGATTTACCTACTCTGGTGGGTGTTAGTTTCCAACAACAGATCACTCCTTCCAAATGTCAAAGTCCAAAGGTAGGTAGGATGTGACTCACTATCTAATGCCATGTGTCTGGGGATTTGTGTAGGCTGACATCTGCAAACCATGTGCAAATGTTTTCCATTGTATGTTGGGTGCTGGTGCCTCACAGCAGTCTGTCATGCACAGGTGTCCATCACACATGTGACATGACTTTAATGGCAAAATCATAGTTGTTGTGACATGCTGCTTCCCCTTGGTAAATGGGGAATGTGCATTGCCATGGGTGTTGTGTCATCAGTGTAGCCAACAATACAGTTGCCTACGTGTCTTCATGTGTTTCATTCTGACTAGTATTCATGATAATGCATTAGATGTACGAATGTGCTGTGTGCTACCTATGCAGATGGGATGATGTCTGGAATCTCTAACATATATGCCTATGGTGTCCTGTTGCCATAAAGGTACATCTGCAATGATTGTTGTGATGGCCCAAACAGGACCATGTCATTATCATACATTGTCAGACAGATACATTCATTCCTTTTAGCATGTAATTTGTCATGTGCATCTGCAGTAGCCATGGTGGACATGACAGGTAGGGCCAGGGTGTGGATCTACTTTGTGATCATTTGTACCCTTGATGTGGATTGTTGGTTGTAGGTGCACAGCACCTGTGTATTGTTTTAGAATTGTTCATTGTCTTTTGGGATGCATCATGGATTGACTTGCAGTTATGTTTGCATCAACTGTGTTTGGGCTGAAGGATTCATCCACAGACAGATGCCATACCTGCCATGCCTGATATGCGGGTAGTGATGTAGCTTCTCATTGTACAATTTTGTGTCCTTGAGTTAGTGGTTGCAAAGTTTGTGTCCCTTCTACTACAAATACTCTCAGAATAAAGCATGGAAATGGGTGTGAGACCTTGGTGGGGGCTGTCTTGGACCTTACAAGACCATCTTTGTGTATTCAGGAGACATCTTTCCATGATGGTTTGGACCGGACTTCATTGTTGTTCGTTGTAATACCACATGTGGGGGACATCTGGGTGGTCTTGCTACTGCCTCCTGGACTCATTTTGGGCAGGTGTCTCTCACAGGACTGTACATTGTTGGGATGTGTTGATAGTGACATGGATGTTTCCATGTCTCCTAATCCAGGTATGGCATGTTTGTACCAGTGTTGTCAGCATTTCCTTAGCAACACCTGTTATTGTTGATACATTCCATCAGTGCAAGTTTGGATGTGTGCATAGGCTTGTCTCTGTGTAATTGGTAGGGTACCTTACAATGAAATCTGGTTGTTGGCTACTAGTTCACGGGGGTGTGCTGTATGTGGCACATGTTTCGGGTGTAGTGGTCACCTAGTTGTGTTATGGTTAGTGTGGTAGGTAGACTTCATCCATGCTATTGTAGTTGCCTGAGACCAAGGTTTTCTCATGTGTTACATTTGTAATTCCAGATGGCATGCATGGTTTGGTATTGGCACATGATGGTGCCACTTTGCTGGCACTTCATGCGGTGGGCCACTTGACGTGATGTTATGCTGTGTTTCTCAGAGTTGTGATTAAAATGTTTTCAGGTCCATGTCATGACCCCACTTTACTTTCTTTTGGCAGCATCATCACTGGCAGGAGAAGGAGATGGGGCTGCACCGAGCGTATCTCACCACGGGACCTTGAGTCATGACACGACTGACAAAGAGGGACCCAGTGGCCAGGAGGGCGAGGGGAGTGCCACGGGGAAAATGAACATTCTTTATCATCATTGGATTCATCCTCTAGTGGCCACTCCCTAGTGGTGGTGAACCCATCAGGGACCATCCCAGTACCTTCTTTGTCTGCCACCCCCTGTTCTATTACCGCCCTCCCTGTTGCTCTCACCCATTGGGCCATGCCCGCTCAACCAAAAGGGTGGGCATCTTGTTTGCCACAAGCACCTCCTCCCCAGTCCCTGTTACCCCTGTTGCCTTTAGTGAGGAGGTTATTGACTTCCTGAGGTTGATCTCTGTCGCTCAGTCTGCCGTTGTGAATGCCATCCAGGGACTGGCAACCCAAATCCAACAAAGCAATACATTTCTGGAGGGCATCCATGGTGCAATGGCTGGCCTACATAGATCTTTTTAGGCTCTGGCCTCCACACTGACAGCAGCCAGTCACCCCTTGCCTACCGTCCCCCCTCCACCTTCCTCTTCCCAGTTGAAATCTCCCCTTCCCTGACCTACCCAATTCACACAGACAAACTTCCATGCATCCACCTCAACAGACAAGGGTAGCCAACGCAAACACAAGCACCACAAGACACACCGGCATGTACATATACAATATCCACCTGCAGCCACAGCAACAGTCACAACCTACCCTGACACCCCACAGCACCCAGCATCACACACACAACAACAGTCACTGATATACCTACAACACACACACCCTACCAGCAGACACCACCCTAGCAGACCCTAGGACATCCACCCCAGTCACCACAAAAACAGACACCACACCACAGACATACCTGCATGTAGCACATCCACCATACCTGCAGTAACCAACACACCAGACACCCACTTACACACCATGGCATTCCCCTGCACCTTTGAAAGTAATGCATTTAGACATTCGGAGCCAGTGCAGCTCTTGAAACAGATGAGAAACGGATGCAAATTTTGTCAAGACGAAGAATGGCGGCCACTTTCTGTACCAATTGCAAATGGCGCATCGATGCCTTGTCTATGCCCAAGTACAGAATGTTTCTGTAATCCAGCCAATACAACACAAGGTCCAAAATCACAGTTCTCAAAGCAGAAAAAGGAAGCATCCACCTTACATTCCTGGCTATTTAAGCACCATAAAACAAGTAGAGGTTACTTTCACTAATTGTATTTAAATGAGGATGTCCATTCTGTTGCACAAAGAGACCGAAGAATTGCATTTCATTTATAGGAAGCTGTAGAAAAGGAGCCCAAAACTTTACTTAAAGATGATATCATTGAGCATTCTACTGGTTCAAAACCTTGGCTTTCTTCCACAGTGGTAGTACCGAAAAGGATAGTGAAGTAGCTGGACACATCTGTGTGGATGTGCATCAAGCGACCAAGGCAATTGAAAGAGAGCAACATTCAGGCCTGCACATTGCTGACAATAACACAATTGACTGTGGTGAAAGTCTTTTCTCGCCTTGATTAAACTAACAGAAATCATCAGTTGGAACTTCAGGAGAGATGCAGGTGCATTGCAACCTTTTCTACACATATTGGTCTAATTCAATAAAAAAGAGTATGTTTTGATGTGTCATCAGCTGCAGAGATTTTCAAGATGTCATTTGACGTATCATACAGCCTGTCATTCATGCTTTTAACTATAATGATGACATATCAGTTTTCGGAGCTACACAGAAGGAGCACGATAAAGCTCTCAAGCAAGTGTACTTCTTGATGCTGGTTTAACTTTTAATGCTGAGGAATGTTAATTGAATTAAACAAAGATAAAGGTCTTTGGCCACATCTTTTCTGCTGTGGGTATGACACCTGATCTTGCTAAAGTTCAAGCATTGTCAACTTCAAGTCGCTCACAAGATGTTTCCATATTACTTTCATTCATTCATTTTCACATTCATTCATTGGCATGGCCAGTTACTGTCCCAAATGCATGCAAGCCTTTGCCACTATGATTGCTCCATTGAGAGACCTGATGGAGAAGATTTTTTTCATTTTCATTGGTCACATGAATGAGAGCAAATCTTTAAGAGAATTTAACAAGCTATAGAGAATGCTACTGAAAAGGCATATTTTTATCCAAAATTTCATCCAGAAGTTGTTGTTGACACTAGCCCAGTTGGGTTAGGCACAATTTTTGCAAGGCACAGCAGACACCCACATGCTTAAAGCCATATTGTGGCATATTTAAGCAAAAGATTGTCCCAAACTTAACATGTTTATTCACAACATGAAAAAGAAAGTTTAGCAGTGGTGTGGGCTTGTGCACATTTCCACATGTTCTTATATGGAAAGCCTTTTGTGCTTGTTACAGATCATGAACCATTGTTGACCATCTTTAGCATTCAAAAAGACAAGATGCCTCCTCACATTGAATGTTGGGGTCTACGATTACAAGAGTACAACTGCATCATCAGGGGCCTGATGGCTAGACAGCTGAAGCATACATAAACTTAATTGTGAAGTCAAACACACCAGCTGCCATATCGCTGGAGAAAATTATCACTTTCATGATTCAAGATAGTGACATGTTAAAACTGAAAGACATTATTACACATCAGTCTTGGAACCAGCACACACAACCGCTTATCAAAATTGTCCATGACTCAAGAAGGTATTATCCTGAGAGGTTCAAGTAATGTTATTCCAGATAGTCTACTATAACAGATAATTTAAGTGGCCCATGAAGGTCATTGTGGAACCATTGCTACTGAGAGGGCTCTGCAAGATCGCATTTGGTTTCCTCATCTAGGTGAAAGAGTTGAAACAGAGTTGAAGGTCTGTCATCTATGCAACTGCCTGTCATCAAAAACCACTCAACACTCCTCAAGCATTTCAGAGTTGCCAAAGCATGCATGGGAAATAATTGCTGTTGATTTTTTCAGTCTGTGTGACAATGGACATTACCTGATGCCATGATTTTTGATGAATACTCCCATATTCCACTTGTAGAAGAGCTCCCATCTGTCACTCAAGAGAGAGTCATCAAGAGATTTGACAATATCTTTGGGACATGGGGTATTCCTGTGATATTAAAATCTGACAATGGCCCACCGTTCAACAGTCGATAAATTCAGAGACTTTGTCAGTCATCCTAATGTGAAGCATCAGAAGATCACTCCTCTTTGGTCACAGGCTAATTGCATTGCCAAACTGTTCTTGAGTAAATTAAAGAAAGCTGTTCAGCATGCAATATTGGAAAAGCTCGATCTTAAAACTGTCTTGAATTTTATCATAAGAGATTACTGTTCAACTCCTCACTCAACCACAGGTGAAAGCCCTGCAACTTTGTTGTTGGGGAGAGCAATGATGACCAAGTTACCTCAATAGACCAACACAAGATCAAGTACTGAGGAAGAAACACTTACCAAAGACTTTGGTTGTAAAAAGAAAATGAAGCATATGCAGAAAAGGAATGACATGCTTTCACAAGGGGAGATCAATTGCTTGTCCATCAGCCAAGAAAATGTAAGCCTGATGCTCCATTTGATGCTGAGCCATTCCATGCCATAAACAGCCAAGGACACATGGTGAATGCCCAATGTCCTGGGAAGTCCATTATGTGAGACTGATTCCTCCCATTTCAGACATCTGGCTCCCCACTCGTCAGATACTTATGTCAACGTTAGGGGTGGGCGGAACTCCCCAAAGTTGTAAAAATACTCTGCCATGCTACGCGGAGTTCCATAAGTGGGCGGAGTTCTCTGAAGCACCTGTTTGCATTGCAGTTGACGTCAAATACAACGTGACATGCGTATTCGCGTTGAAAATTGCGTGCGAACAGCATCACACAGTTCGCAAGGGCGAGGCAATCTTGTTTTGCACTCTGCTTGTGGTGCTGGGTCTTTTTTTTCATCCCTTTTTTATCCATTTAATCCTTCACCCTCCTAAACAATCTACCCCATTTTTATTTATTTTATTAGCATCTCCTATGTTGAATCTATACTTTGACTTTTTATTTTTTTCCTGTTTTTGCTGAGATTTTGTAGTTTTGTTTATTTTTCCTATGTCTGGCTTCCTTCATTCTCTTATCTCTTTACCCTTCCCCACCCAGCACCACAGCAGATCACGGCAGCAGCAGCAGCTTACTTTGCGGGTGGGGCCATCAAGGGTTGCAGCCTCACCCCATCTTCAGTGAGGAGGAAGGCAACACTAGTTTTATTTGTGCAGTGCCACCTCCTCTCTATGCTGACAGCAGGCCTACTTTGTGTTACCCCCTTCCGGAGCATCAACTGATTTGGGGGAGGGTATGTTGGCTGGTTCATCAGCATATTGGGAGCCAACGCACCCAACAGCAGTTGATGCACTGTTGGGTAGACATCATCAACCGCAAACAGGACCTGCTTGACCTGCTGGGAGCTGAGGTGTTGAAGCTTGGTGAGTAATAGTTATTTATTTTCATTTATTTATGTGTGTGTGTTCTACAATGCAAGTCACTGTATTGACTCACCTTGTGACAGGGAGGCCTGCCATGGTAATTAAGGTTGGAAACTCCTCCTGCAATTGTTTTTTTGCACGATGGTGTCTCTTCCTTGACAACAACAATCATCCCCTCAATGCAGACACCTTTGCAGCTTAGTGCCGGGTGCGTGCATTGGCTCATGGCAGACCACTGTGCGCCAACTGAGGGGAAAAGGAGGACAGGAATGTGCCATATCTATTGTAGATGCAGCACATTCCTGCCCTCTCCTTTTGACGCAGGGCAGCGCTGCAAGCAGGCTCATTGCTCTGCCCTGCGTCAAAAAGTTTGCAAATAATAATATAGCTTGTAGTTTAGGAAATATGGAGTAGGGATGAGGTGTAGGAATTAGGAAAGTAAAAGTGATGGGTCATCTTGAGTTCATCATGGTAGGCAATCTGAAATAGAAAAGTACAACGTTACTGTATTTGCTCCCACATGTAAATCAAAAATATTTTTGAGAAGACTAACTGTAACACTAATCTTTTACTTTTATCTTCTTTATTTCTTACCTCAGCACCCAAGGGGAAGTAGAAGGCAACAGTGTCCACAGGTCAGGAAGGAGAGGGTGCCAGTACTTCCAGTACCACCTCCAGTGAGGATGCTGGTGGATCAGCTGACTCCAGAAAGTCTTCCTGTTATATTATTTTTATTCCCCTACTTTTATTTTTATTTTTCACCTCTCCTCATTTCAAATAATTTTTCTTTTCGTTTCACAATACCTGTCTATTTTTTGTACTTATTTTCGTTCTATGTAAGCTTTGTTAAATTTTTGTTATCCCACCATTTACATATTTATTTATATGTTTCTTCTGTATCTGACTTCCTCCTGTCTGCATTCTGTATTAGCTTTCCTCTGCTTTGTTACTCTCTATTAAGCTTAGCTTTCCCTTCTTCCCTTATAGATCTTGTAGACTGCTACTTAATACTAAGAGGACAGATTTTTAGAACAGGTACCCTACCAACAAGATTACATGTCCAAGTCAGCTTTTCTACACATGTATGTGAAGGTTTTCATGCATTTGCCAACCAAGATCTCATCATAGGTTCTCCTGGATTGACCAAAGCATTCCACCCCTTTATTGCGCTTCAGTGACTTAGCTTGGCTCTGTGCCTCCATTACAACATGTTTGAGGTAGATGATTTGTCTACCTTGCTTTTCTAACCAACAAAATTCCTATAGTGAATGATAGAAGAAGATAGAACTGTAATGATCTATTGTCGCTGTATTTATTTTGTTGGAGCAAAATTGTGTACATTTGTTGACAGCCGCTCCGACCACCAGTGCCGGGGCCAGCAACAGCACCAATGACATGGATGTGGCAGCCATTGGAACGAGAACTAGTGGCAGCAGGGACGGGCACTAGTAAGTCATATTGCTCTTGCTCATTGACAGTTACTAAAATACTCACTGCAGAGGTGTTGCTTGTGAAGTAGCTGGATGAGCAGCTGCAGTGAGGACTGAGTTATTAATCTTAATTTCTTCTTCTCTCTGCAAATCAGCAGACAAAAGCACATCATAATGATTGAATGGAGGCTAAAAATGATGGCGTGATGGAAAAGCAAAAGATGCATGGCTAGAAGAAATAATGGGTGAAATGGTATATGAGTGAAAGGATGTGTGGGTGAAAGGAAAAGAAGAATGCATAGATGAATGATAGGAGATTCAGGGGGTGGGTTAAGACAGATGAAAGGGGTGAAAGGATGTGTCAGTGGGTGATGGAAGGGTGAAGGAGTATGCTCAGGTGGGGAATGGGTGGATGGTAATGAACAATACATGGGTAAATGCCGGACAGATAGGTGAAAGTAGGGTGTTTGAAAGGGTAGACACTAGATGGGTGAGTCTATGGATGGACGCATGGATAAAATTGAATGGCTTGATTGGAATAGTGAAAGACTGGATAAGAGAGTGTAAGCTTCAATCAAATGGTGGATATCAAAGGGTGAATAGATTAGATGACTGAAAAGATGAGTGTATAATTGCTTGGATCAAGAAGAAACAAGGGAGCAGTTGTGGACAGGGATGTATCTTCTGTTCACCTAATTTGCTTGCTTGTTTTGCATGGGCATCAATGTTATGGCTCAAATTGGTGGTATTTAAATTTTCTTTCTTCTCCCTTAACTCCATGTAGCTGTATCAAGGCAGATGTATCCTCCCACCCATCATGGTCATACCTCCCTCCCGATTAGTCACCAATGCTGCTATGAGTACGTAACTGCAGTGTGGCACTGCACCATAGTGTTTTGTGTGCAATCTGTGCATTTGCTTCAGTCAATGCAGCATATACAAAGTTGTCAATGCATTGAAACTTAAAAAAAGGTGCTTACATTCCTCCTCAGTGCCTACTCTGTCACCTCCTAGTACTCCAGTGCTTTATTTTATTCCAAGTTCTGTCCCAAGCCAACAAAAAAAAATCCCTTTTGGCATGTGCAACATTCATGCATTTAAGTTAATATTATGTCATGGCTTCCATAATAGATTCATGCCAGTTCATATTTTACCCTTTTGACATTCGGATGTCAACTCAATTACAGTGGGATATGTGTGGGAAAAAAATGGCCTTGTAACTTGTCATAAATAATCTGCCACATAAAATTCCAATGGCCCTAAGGGACCAGCAATTTACTGCTACTGTGCCAATGTACTATTTAAAACATTGTTTGAACAGAGCATAGTTTAGAATTTGCAATTTTCCTTTTTCTTTCCTGCTATAGCTACACCTGGTAGACATCGTCATCCAGCCCCCCAAAAGATAGCAGCAAGGCTCTGGCAGTAGAGGCTGGAGGGCATCAGGAATGAAAATTGGCAGCTGGTAGCCCCCCAGGGGGAGAAAGAGGAGGCTGAGGCAGCACATATGGCCCCTTACCCTAGCTCCTCCAGCCATCCACCAGCACCTCCAGCCTTCCAGCAGTGCCACCAACACCACTGCAGCTGGAGACTAACCTATCCCAGTACTACCAATGCTGCCCCCTCACACCAGGACCAAGACCACATACTCCAACACTGTGCCTTACAAAACCTTGCACTACTGGACTGCTGTGTGTCATGCATTGAGGCGGCCCTCAATTATATCCCAACCCTAATCTAGTAAACTTCAACGTGCCTTCTTCTGACCCTTTTTTCATTTTTTTGTTTTGGTCGGTGGGACACTTGTGGGTGGAGAGGGAGGAGGGAGTTGCGATGGGGTTTGAAACTTTCTCTGACTTTTCATTGGACTTTTTGGGGACGGGCTATTTGTTTGGAGAGGGGGTGAGACTGTTGTGGTGAAACAGGTGGGTGTTGTTCTATATGTAAAAAATAAAAGGGCATCATTTATTTTACTTTATTCACCGTCACGCCAACAAAACAATATTGTCACATTATGACCCACGAATTACCATGGCGGACATTCAATGGCGGTAAACCATTTGCAGTACATACCGCCATGCTCAGAAGGGACACCGACAAACAAAACAACACTACATTGGCCAATACTAAAAAAACACCTACCTGACATTCATACACACACCACACCACACCACTATAAAACACACACCCACATTACCAACAACCCTTTGCCAACACCAAAAGACTGCAAGAGTTAGCCACCGACATCACAGAGACAACTACACACACTACTTATACCCATAGATCCCTCACGCACCCTACATCACACACCCCACCACATTACTCAACAGACTCTCACCAACACACAACATACAACACCCATGGCACCACAAAGGCACCCCCGTTTCACTGAGAGGGAGTTAAGGGTCATGGTGGAGGACATTGTCAGGGTAGAGCCACAGCTGTTTGCAGCACAGGTACAGCAGATTTCAACTGGTGAAGATGGAGCTATGGCGGAGAATTGTGGACAGGGTGAATACCATGGGACAGCACCCAAGAACAAGGGATGATATCAGGAAGAGGTGGGACAACTTACGGGGTAAGGTACATTCCATAGCAGCAAGGCACCAGCTTACCATACAGAGGACTGGTGGTGGACCCCTGCTTCCCCCCCACAGCTCACAGCATGGGAGGAGCAAGTACCGACATTACTGCATCCTGAGGGACTCGCTGGAGTAGCCGGAGGACTGGACACTTGTAAATCAACATTTATTACCTATCACCCCCCATACCTGCATGCTATCTCACACCCTCACCCTCACTCCCATCACTCCACTCCATCCTATGCACTGCACCTACACATTTGAATAACCCCAATGCCAACCCCTGCATGCTATACCAATGCATGGACAACCCTCCCATCCCTGCATAGGCACCCATCACCAAAGCATGCACAGTATAGGGGAACTAACAATCCCACAATATATCACCATACACAAAAGTGTGGCAGGGCAACTGCAACCATACAGAGGAAGTCAGGGATGTACAATATGTCATACTCATGAAGCAAAATACATCACTTACATCGCCACTGGTACCCCCAGCCAATGTCACTGGAGAGGAGGTGCCAATGCTATCCATCCCCCAACAGAAGATGCCCCCAGTGATGACAGTAACTCTGGACGTCTGGATCTGGAGAACCTACCTGGCCGATCAGGGACCACTGAACAGCCGGTCACCCAAGTCCACTCACAGACCATTATAGAGCCTCCCCCATCAGGATCCAACACCACAGCACCCACCCAGCATCCCCACACCTCTGTTCCCAGGATACGTCAATCAGCAGTGTGCCCACCTGACCAGGAATCCCATGCCACACCTTACCCCCAAGGTAATCAGGGACCTGGGGTCAGTAGCAGTGGGCACACAGTTCAGGGGACAGAGGCACAGGCCCACAGGGACACTGAGAGGACTGCTGTGCACCAGGGGGAAGACAGGACCAGAGAACCGACTCTCAAGGAGGGACTCTCCGAGATCCTGGGAGCCTACCAACATTCCCAGGCCAGATCCTAGACAACATGCAGGAGAACAGGCGGCTGCGGGAGGGACAGTATCAGGGGATCAGGAGGACTTTCAGGCCATCAACACCACCCTGATCTCCATAGCAGGGGTGCTAGCAGACATGGCCGACATCATAAGGGAGGCATCAGCACACCAGCGGGCCTCTACCACTAGCCAGTCCATCAACCAGCCCTCCACTTCTGCTGCCGCTAGTGGGCACGAAGCCCACCACAGGACCCACAGGACACCGGGATTCCTCCCCCTGCAGAAGTTGAACCACCCCGCAAACGTTCCCTGCGACCCAGACAGAAGCCAGAGACACTTGCCAAGACCAACACCAGGAAATGAGACTCTCCTGATTGACCCCCTTGTGTCCCACCCTGTCACTTTGAACTGCCATTGCTCCCCTTCCTATGGACCCTTGGACACTGTACCTGTTCTACAAACAGACTGGAACAATATCCTGGACTTTTCTCCATCATCACCTCATTCCATTGCACTTTCCCCTCAATTTCTTAGAGCTACAATAAACACCCTTGGAGACAACTCAACTAATTGTATGCCATGTGTTGAAAATGTGTATTCATGGAAACCGTTTCATCCATTGCAAATGTACTGTACATTGTGAGTGCATATAAATAATGACCTGTAGCTGGCTGTAGTCAGCACATCAGTACACAGTTGTTATATCAACAACATCTGCAAAATGACAAACCATAGGTGACAGTAAGTAGAGGTAAAAGGAAGTGAATGCTATCATGTCACAGCCACACAGCATGCACCAATAGTCACAGAAATGTTAATCTGCACTGTCTCACCTGTGTGTCATTGGACGTACTGACAGATAATTGATGTTCTGTTGTCCTCATCCTCATCCTCAGCTGTGTCTACAGGCATCTCCAGTCTCCTCCTCCTGCAGAAAAGTTACATGGCGCTGAAGGGCCGGGTTGTGTAATATGCAGCATGCCACTACTATCTGGCAGACCTTCTCGAGTGAGTAGCACAGGGATCCACCTGTCATATGGAGGCACCTGAACCTGGCCTTCAGGAGGTCGAAGGTCCTCTCGATGATCCGTCTGGTTCACCCATGTGCCTCACTATAACGTTCTTCAGACCTTGTCCTGGCATTCTCCACAGGGATCAGCAGCCACAATAGGCTTGGGTAGCCAGAGTCACCTGCAAGTACTGATGGGCAACATTTATCCACACACAATCGTATGGGGTTGACACCAGATGCATACACTGACATACAGTGGGTGGGGACCAAGGCCCACCTATTAGCCACACCCCGTGCCTCTGTATTTGGGCCATCACATTTGGAATGCTGCTATTCCTCAGAAAAAAAGCATCATGCACCGACCTAGGATATTTAGCATTGACGTGGGAGATGTACTGGTCCGCTAGGCAAATTCATTGAGTGGAAACTCTTACGATTCCTGAACACCTGTTCATTCTGGCAGGGGGACAAACGCAATATGTGTCCCGTTCATTGCACCAATAATATTGGGGATATGTCCCATTGCATAGAATCCGGCCTTCACAGTGGCCAATCTTCCACCTGGGGGAAAGCAATGTAGCTATACTTGTGTTTTACCTGGGCAGACAAAACTCTTGCCAGCACGATTTAAAACATTGTCTGTGACATTCCTGCTGCCAAGCCCACTGTCACTTGGAAAGAACCAGTTGCCAGGAAATGGAGCACTGATAGAACTTGCACAAGAGGGGGAATCCCAGTGGGATGACGGATAGCTGATATCAGTTCAGGCTCCAACTGGGTACACAGCTCTGTGATTGTGGCCCTATCCATGCTATACGTGCGTATTATATGCCTTTCCTCTAGTGAGCAAAGTCCACCAGAGGTCTGTACACAGGGGTTTGTCTCCACCTCCTATTCATCCACAGGGATAGGTATCTAAGGGACACAAGAGTGAGGAAGATTTCACAATTGGAACAGCAAAACCACAACTGCAGTCCACATTGTGCACTTATGTATTGGGACAGTGTAAATGGCGAAGTATGTGTCAATCTAATCTGTGATGCAATAATTGTAGATAGGCCTGTTCCCCCGCTGAAATGGGGACCGCCTATCCTGTACGGAAGGACAGCTGGAAGTGAGGTAATTCTGCTGATGTTGGGCACCTACAGCTAGGAAGGGGAAGGAGCCCACAACACCTGCAGAAGGCAGTCTTGCACCGCTGTGCTATTCCTTATTGGATAATATGATCCTCTATGGAGTACAGTGGCCAATGGGGATCTACGGCGGCGGAGACGGTGCCCTCCTCCGTGGACGTGACAGCCATCTTCTGATTCCTTACTTGTTTCCTGACCTTCAACAGGAGAACACCTACACTGCGTGTGCTGCTGTGACCTGTGTCTGGAACCTATCATGGCCTGTGGGACCGGGGAAAGGGGCCCATCCTTCACTTCGGAGGAGCTGGAGCTCTTGGTGGATGGGGTCCTACCCCAGTACGGACAGCTGCATGGGCCTCCAGACCAACAGGTGAGGACATTTTGGGCATGATGCATGTGGGAAGGATACATGGGGGTGTGCGTACAAGCATTGTGTAAGGGGGATGGGGGAATATCTAGTGGCAGTGTACATGTTGTACGCTGGGCTATGTGCGCGCCAATGGTGATAGAAACGGGTTTGGTGGGCCATTTGTGTGACAGGCTGGACTGTTTGTCTAATGGTGTTCTCCTGTCTGTTTTGCCTGTGCAGGTCAGCGCCCATCAAACGAAGGGAATATGGTGTGCCATCGCCAAGGACGTGCACACCCTGGGGGTCCATTACAGGCAGAGCACCCACTGTCGGAAACGGTGGGAGGACCTGAGACGCTGGGCACAAAAGACTGCAGAGGCCCAGCTGGGGATGGCCTCCCAATGAGGAAGGGGTGCCCGTCAGACCCTGACTCCCCTGATGGCCCACGTACTGGCAGTGGGCTACCCCGAGCTGGATGGGCGCTTGAAGGAATCACAGCAGCCACAAGGAGGTGAGTACAGTGGGTGTCAATACATATTTTAGCTGGTGGGGTGGTATCCGGGTGGTGGATGTGTGGTAGTGGGTGCCCCTAAAGCCAGGGCAGACATGGCAGCGACTACTGAAGGGTAATGGGTGTATGGCAAATATAGGTAACCAAGCTTGTTTGCAGTCCATTTCAGCCAGGAATGCTGCAGCTTGTGGTGTGTGGTACTCATCTTGCCTTAGTGACTAACTATATCATTAGCAATGCAATGCATAGTGCTTAAGCCTGTTCCCTGTGTGTGACGGTGATGTGCATGCCAATAGTGGTGTTGGTGCAGTCATTGACACAGTGTATCCTTTGTGTGTCCCCCCTTTCTTGTTTTGACATCCTGTCTTTGTGTGCATTAGCATCATCTGGCAGAGGGGCAGGGGCACCGGCGACAGAGTGAGCTTTATCCCACAGGACACAGGATGCAGAGTCCACGACGCCGAGGGAATCACTGGGACGGAGGGCGAGGGGAGCACCACAGCAGACACTGGAGGAGACAACACAGACTCTGATACCTCCGATGGAAGCTCCCTGGTGGTGACAGACACCTCTGTGACCACCCCAGCTGCAGGTACAGCTGCCCCCGTAACAGCACTGCCCTCACAGTAGCCCCTCAGCGAATAGCCGTGCCCACTCACCCAGGAGGGTGTTCATCTCCTTCGCCCCAGGCACCACAGGCCCTGCCCCAGTGAGCCTTGCTGCCATTAGTGAGGCTATTGACCTCCTGAGATCCATCTCTGTAGGGCAATCAACCATTGTGAATGCCATCCAGATGCAGCAATGCAATGCATTCCTGGAGGGCATTCACAGTGGATTGGTGGCCGAACAGAGATCGATTCACGCTCTGGCCTCCTCACTGATGGCAGCCATTGTACCTGTTTCTACCATCCCCCCTCCAACTCCCACTTCCCAGTCTCATTCTCCTCAACCCCAACCCATCCCAGGCACACATACAGATGAGCATGCACACAAGACAACACACAAGAGTGGCACAGGCAAACACAAGCACCACACTTCATTCCACAAGCACTCACGCAAACACCTTACAGTTGCAGACACGACAACATCCACTGCTTCCACTGTCTCCCTCTCCTCCTCTTCCACCTCCCTCCCAGTCATGTCCACACACACACCTGCAGGCACTACATTAACGTCTACCACCAACATCACCAAACCAACCAGCACACACACCTCACTAGCAGACACCTCCACAACATCCATCCACTTGTCCCCTGTGTCCTCTCCCACTGTGTCTGCCACCCTAAAGGACACAAACGCAAGCACTCAGACACCCAACAGCCATCCACCTCACACACGCACACTGCCCATGCACCTGCACCCAAGTCCAGCAGACGTACACCTCCAACAACCACTGCCTCAACCTCCACTCCCATCCGTCCTCCCACAACCTGCCCCACCGGCCCTAAGAAGATTTTCCTTGCCCAAATTGACCTCTTCCCTGCCCCTCCCCTATTCTGTCCATAGAACCAGGGTGCCAATCATCCGGCCCAGTACCTTATTCAAACAGTCCACGGGGACAGTGGAGGCACCTCCTAGTTGTGGAGGCTGGACTTGTGGGGGATTCCACTCCAACAGCCAGAAAGAGGAAGGAGCCTGCAGCACCTACAGGGAGGAAGGGGAAGGAGCCCACAACACCTACAGCCAGAAAGGGGAAGGAGCCCACAACACCTACAGCCAGGAAAGGGAAGGAGCCTACAGCACCTAAAGCTAGGAAGGGGAAGGAGCCCACAGCACCTACAGTCAGGAAGGGGAAGGAGCCCATAACACCTACAGCCAGGAAGGGAAAGGTGCCTGCACCTCCTGCCTTGGAGGGAATGAAGCCTTCAACTCCATCAGAGGCTGAGAGGGTGAAACCACTACCACCACTACCACGGTGCCCTTACTGCCAGCAGAGGCAGGCCAGGAGACACCATCACCTGTTGCCACAGAGCGGCCCTCACCACCAGCTGGGGCAGTGCAGCTATCACCGTCAGCAGAGGCAGGCCAGGAGGCACCTCCTGCCTTGGAGGGAATGAAGCCTTCAGCTCCATCAGAGGCTGTGGGGGTGAAACCACTACCACCCCTGCCACAGAGCCCTCACTGCCAGCAGAGGCAGGCCACGAGGCACCATCACCTGTTTCCCCAGAGCAGCCTTCACCACTAGCTGAGGCAGTGCACCGATCACTACCAGTGGAGGACATTTAGGCCACCCTCCAGGGACTGCTGCGAAAGGGTCCCCCTCCAGAACCAGTGCGCATGTTCCCCAGCTCAGAGACTGTGGTCTTGCAAACCCCAGCAAAGACAAATGGGCATGGAGCCCCCTCCAGAACCAGTGGGCATGTTCCCCAAGTCAGTGACTGTGGCTTTGCACTCCCCAGCAAAGACAAATGGGCATGGAGCCCCTTCCTGATCTAGTGGGCATGTTCCCCAGCTCAGAGACTGTGACCTTGCACTCCCCAGCAACGACAAATGGGCATGGAGCCTCCTTCAGAACCAGTGTGCATGTTCCCCAGCTCATAGACTGTGACCTTGCACTCCCCGGTACAGAAAAATGGGCATGGAGTCCCATCTAGAACCACTGGGCATGTTCCCCAGCTCAGTGACTGTGGCCTTGTACTCCCCAGCAAAGACAAATGGGCATGGAGCCCCCTCCAGAACCAGTGAGCATGATCTCCAGCTCAGAAACTGTGACCTTGCACTCTCCAGCAAAGACAAATGGGCATGGAGCCCCTTCCAAAACCAGCGGGGAAGTTCCTGTATTTGGCTTGGCTGAGGTGTCCCCCCATCCTCCTGAGGTGCCTGCTCACTTGCAAAATTATGCCCCTGCAGTGTTCTCTCCGGATGATGTCAGGATACAAGTTGGACCTTGGACTGTGCCCTATGGTCTTATGTGCCCTTATGACTTTGGACTGGGCATTGGCCCTTTATGAACATTCGTATATATATATTGCTATGCTAATACATTTTCTGTAGCCGTACTCAGGTCCTTGTGTTATTCTGCTGTGTGTCGTGTGCCATTGGTTTATGTCTGCAGCTGGTTGTGTGTATGGTGTGTGTGTGTCACTCTTGTTTCCCTCCCTCCCTCCCCTGTGTGCTAGGTGGCTGTACTCACTGTCGTCGTCTTCGTCGGCAGTGGTATTCCAGGTGGAGCATAACATAGAATATCATCGGGAAGACTTGCAATTCGGGTTCCATGGCAGCGTTGTCCTTCCCTGTGTCTTCGATGGTGAGTCCTTTCTCTTCTGAGCTCTGTTTCTGCCAGGCTTTTGATGGAATTGGCACTGCCCTGGAAAAGGTGGCGGATTCATGTGTCTTAATATGGTGGGCGGTACTTTGTCTTCTGCCTTGCTGTTGCCGGCTACCGCCATGGTGAGTGTTGTTTCTGCCCTGATGGCTGGTGTGGTACATTGGCTGTCTATGGGAGTTATCACCACCATGGTCATAATTTGGAGGTACTGACAGCCAGCCTGTTGGCAAGTGTGCAGCTGGTGCAGTCCTTCAAAATGCAGTGTCCAGGTGCAGGTCAGGGGTCCAGCAGGGCAGTCCTTCTTCTGATGTTCTTCCTTGTAGGGATCTAAGGTGTGGCTGCAGCTCTGCCATATTTATCCTAGCTCCTGGGTGAAAAACATGGGAGGTCCTGGTTCTCCAATCAGATGCAGGGTCCCTCCTCCTGTGATGACCACGTCCTAGGAAGTGTGACAAAAATCAATCCCAGGAACAACATTCTTCATAAATCTATCATGGCTGAAAATGATTTTTGGACATTAGATCTGGCTGAGCCCATCCACTGGTGTAGCTAACAATCCTAAACACACCCCTCTCCTGCCCTCTCCTAATCTAATTAAGAGAACACCTAATTGTCTGGGGTTGCAGGATGGGAGGGAGCTGCTGGGGTGTTCCAAATATCCTTCCCTGCCTTTGAAGACCAGTTTGGCAGCCCTCCCCCTTCCTGCTTCCCCATTTGCTTAGGCAGTTCTCCTCCCCCAGGCACAAATATTTTTTGTGTTCAGCCCAGGCCACTTCACACCTCATCAAGGCAGCCTGGCCAGGCTGTCAGAGGCTGGCCAATCAGATAATCCCACTCCTGTCACAAAATAAAAAGTAAGGAGGTCCAACGCTAACATTTTTGCTAGCTTGCCATTGTACAAATGTGGCAATGGGTGGTTGTGGTTGTAAGGACCCTCCTGCCTAAACATGTCTGTAATTGTAGCCTCAATTTTTTTCTTTTGTGGGGCCTTTGACGCAGGTGGTTTTTGAGAGGTAGGTGGTGGTAGACTCAATGTGTGTCGTGGTGCAGTCACTATATGCTGTGGTGTCTCCATCTAATGCTCAGACTTCCAGTTCCATTGTGTGGTCACTGAGGCAGGTGACTCTGGCACACTGCCGGAGACAGGGCTGCTTTGCATGTGGATGATGTCACCCTCTTCTTCCTCACCTTCCACCATGATTTGACCAGGTGTAGCTGATGTTTCCTGGGCCTCCGCACCTTCAGAACCACGACCATGTTCAGCCATTTGTTTAAGGAGCTGCTCCCACTGGTTTGCATGATACCACATCAGGAAGAAGAGGAACAACCTCAGGGGGAAGGTACATTCAGTGGCATCCAGACACCAGCTGCATGTCCAGAAGACTGGTGGAAGGCTTGACATGAATACCTGGGGGAGTGGAGTCAGGTAAGTCACAACCATAAAAATAGTGCAAAAATGTATTGGCATGCATGCTCACTGCTCACCTTTTGCCACCCACACTGTCACCCCATTCAGCAGTCCAGTGTCCACCTGTCCACACACCCCTGTCTGGCCTCCAACATGGGAACAGGACTCACCTGGGGGAACTACACCTCTGTATAGTGGGTGTAGTACAGGGATTGACAGCACTACAAATCCCAGGGAGCACTCCTACGACATTGCTAAAACCAGAACAGTGTAGCATACTCAAATTTAGCATTTAGTACAAACTCCACAATGGAGTGTACTCCCCTGAGAAAATGCTATATGTATAGTCTGTGTGTAGGCACTGACAGCAATACTAAGGCCATGAGACCCTACTACTCTCACTCCACTCAGTCACAACACTGTTGTCTGCCACTATGACCTTCGTCCGTCTACTCATCCATTAAACTGTACTCACCTGAGAGGATGGCATCTGCATAGTCTGTGTGTAGGACAGACACTGACAGTAATGCTAAGGCCAGGAGTAACTGTTAACTTAATGTTAAACATCAGCCCACTGTGCATCTGTTCAAGTGTCCCTATGTTTGAACTTGCAATAGAAATGTACTCACCTGAGACAATGACCCATGTATATTATGTATACATCGTGAAGTAACATTAATGTATATCCTAGGAGTGCCTGTCCCTGTAACTCCAAGAACCAAGCCAGTGTCAATATTAAAATGTGCATCTGCCTACAAACTCACGGATTAAGTTTACCCACCTGGGAGGGACCAAGATACAGATGATGGTACATTTTGTGATGTGACTAACCGCCTATATCCATTTTGCACAGCTTTGCCAATATGGCAACAATGTGGACAGGAAGGGCAGCTCCAACAGTGTGCCAAAAAACATTAAAGACAGATCAAAGGCACCAAAATGCATAATTTGAATGGTATTGGAAGCAGATATATTCCCAAAGCACTGACCAAATGATGACAGTTATCACATATACAACAAGGTTCTGGATCTGCCTGCATGACAGTCAACTATGTCTTAAGCTGACCTAATCCACATCCTGTCCAGCCACTGTTTTCACTGCACTGCAGGCAAGATATAACTCTATGATCATCCCTCCAAGTGTTAATAAACTCAGACAACCTGAAGCTGGTTGACTGAAATGCAATTGGTATGTTACCCAATGTCAGTTTGACACAGTTGATAGCATGTGTGCCTGTCATATAAGACAAATCGGCAAATCCAATGTGTACATGGCCTTATTCAAATGCCCCTGCTATCTATTGGAGGGAGATGTCACAATACAACCTGAAACATTCTGCCTCTCACATCAACAGGTCTACCTGCCACTTGGAACACTGAGACCACCCAAGAGACTGCCACGTCCCCCACAGATGAAGCTCTGAATGAGGACAACACGCCTGGATGTATGGACGTTGAGGACTGTTCTGGCCCATTTGGGAAACCTGGTCAGATGACACCTGTCAGCCTCACCATGACCACATCAGGTCCTCCCAGCCGGTTGCATCAACATCTCAGGCAACCAGTCGCCCCCAAACCTGTGTCCCAATGGCAGTGACAACAATCTTATGCCCACCAGGCCAGGTTCCTGAGTCACAGTAAGACACCTCTGACAATGATGGTCCTGGAACCAGTATTAGGCGGCAAGCTGCGCCAAGGGAGCAGACATGTAGGAGTAGGGTGTGTGGGAGAGATGGTGTGGGACAGCAGCATGTGGCTGATGGGGATGGTTCTGGCCAGGACACCATCACCAAAGTCTTGGGTGCATACCAACAATCCCAAGGCATGATGGGCCAGGTATTTGCTGAACCCAGGGAGATCAAAGAACTACAGAGGGATATGCATCAGAAAATATGTGAGCAGTGAGAGGACCGCAATACCAACATGGCCTCCCTAACAGAGGTGCTGAGAGACATCAATACCACCCTGAGCAGGGATTGTTAACAAAACTAGACCGCTTCCATTGGCCAGTCTATTCCAGCCCCTTCTACATCTGTAGTAGCCACTGGAAGGGAGTACCTGCCTCAGACATCTCTGCCTCTGTAGCTTAAGAACACCACCCCCCACTAGCAGGGACATCCACCTAAGCATCCAGGAGGTACTGAAGGCAAGACACAAATTACTGCCAGGAAGTGAGCCCTTCCTGATGAAACTCCTTTGTGTGTCACTGATTGACTCTGTTGAGTATTCTCCAAACACTACATTTTCCATGCTAGTAATACACTGGACTTTGGACTTCAAGGGGCTGATTTAATAGCCCCTAGCACCATCCTAATAAAACATTAGAGTATTTTCTTTTACGCTAATGTGGTGTTAGATGGGCAAAAACGCTGAGTCATATTTACAAAGTGGCGCAATGCATGCATTGTGCCACCTTGTAACCCATTGCGCTTCATTATGCCTGCACCAGGAATAATGTATGCAAAAGAGGTGTTCCCTGTTAGGGGGGCCAAAAAATGCATAATTCTTTTCTGCACTTTTATCGTCTGCTCAGAGCCGGCATTAAAAGGAGGCACACCATTCTTTATAATGGGCCTCAATGGGCTTTGCAGGATCAGCGTCAACATTATTTACACTAATCCTACAAAGCTCAGAACTACTGTCAAACATTTTGTTGCTAGTTCCCCTAACTAACGCCATGATGCGCCTTATGTTAGATACGGCGCCAACATGGTGACATTAGGGGATGCTAAGGGGTGCAAGAAAAAGGCCATCGAACTCTGCAGTGCCACTTTTCTTAAATCACACCCTAAAACTTGTGGCATCTACTATAATGATTACGTCTACCATGACTGATTCATTCACTGTCAATTTTCTTTTTAGAGTTTTACCTTTATTTTGTCTGCACATGTAAATAAACACACCTAACATGAAAAGAATGCCCACTATTAATTTGTCATCATTGTGAGAATTTGAATGTTAAATCTATGTGATGCCAATGATGAATACGTAAGATGGTAATGGGAGGAGGGATATGTCATAGGTAGTGGCATGCAGAGGATTACTACCAACACAATGACACAAGTGGCTAAACATTGTATTGCACTCTAGAGCACATAGGATGCCAAAATGACTGGACTGTCATAGCCAAGAATGAAGGAACCAAATTGAGTCAGGCGATATATCTCAAGATACCATCCCCTAGACCACTGGAGAAAGGGCTGTGTCAGACCATGTCCCGTAGACTAAGCTAACAGCTTAATGGATGTTGTCACCAGCTTCAGCCTGATCACATACGAAAACCAAGTCTACCAACTTGACATCTGCCATGACACAGACTGAGGGCTGTACAACAGTCCCTAATCATAGGTCCATCCTATTACAATGGACAAGCATCTGATGGTATGATACAAATCTATGTCAGTGTTGTGGCACAGTCACTGTGGCCTGCAGTGAAGAAACACTTTGACAGCTACATACAGGTCATATAGGATCATTGCATGATGTGAAGGAAAAATGCATGGATTTCACTGGATGACAACATGTATCAAGGCCAATCGATTACACACATGAGACAATTGGATCAACGCACCACATCAAACAAAGTATATTGTGCACTTCAGAATTCCACCCACCTACTGTCCTAGCTCCTTTTAGCAAATGAATTATACATGCCAAATCATCATCATCATCAAAATCTGCTTTATTTCGGTAGGTATATACCATAAAAGCACAGTACAAAAAGTTTAAAAAAATAAAATATAAAATCAGTGGCTTTCAGATGAAACTTTTAAAATACAATAACATTTCAAAGTAAGGCAGAGTACATGATAGTTTAGATAAATATGCAAAAATGGTCAATAGCTTGCACTGTAAATAATACATGATCTAAAATATGTTATTGTTCATGCGTTGTGTCGCTCAACTATAAAATTACATTGCCTGTTATCGATGTCTGTGGCTGAGAATTACCTTATAGAATTCTAAGGCGGAAGTGCCAGATGGATTCAAAACATTTTGCCAGGGAGCATGCCAATAAAACAGATGGATCCGATTTAAGTATCCTGAAAGCTGGTAATCAATTCCTAAAGCCCATATGTTTACATAGAGGAATAATCCAGTGGATCCTCTGTTTGGAATATGCATGGCATTGGAAGAGGACATGAATCATAGATTCTTCATTCTCTCAACCCATTGGACATGACTTGGACTTGTCAGCTGAATTGGGCCATTTATAAGTTAAGGTAAGCAGGGGAAGGGACCCTATTCTAAATCTGGTATACAAAGCGCGTGCAAATGGGGAAAGTATTGTGTCCATGTAGAGCTCGAGCTCGTAATGTCATTTGGTTTGCAAGAAGCTGCCAGTCATGGTAGAGAGAGAAGCTTCTGCCAGGTGCGATGTTTGGACATTCAGCCAGTATGCACCCTTCAAGGTCTGGATAGCATTTTTCGAATGGAAAGGGGATCTGTCCAGTAGTTCCCCAACCCAAGGGAGGAGAAGGTCCGCTCTACATAGATTCACCACTTGATTTTAGCAGTGGAGCAGGTGCTCACCAGATTGCTCAGCCCAAGTCTGTAAGGGGTGTGAGAGTCTGATGTCCAGATCTGGATCCAGTACAACAATGGCCTTAGGGCTGCAATCTGGCTGATTGAAAAGAGATTTCAATCCATTCGGTTTGGCAAAGATGGAGTACTAGTGGGAACCCTTAACAGCATCTTTAAAAAGGAGTTTTCCACTTTTTCTAAGTCGTCCAGATTGCAATAGCCCCATAATTCAGCTCCATATAGCCCCCCCCAGTTGGGATTTATATATTTCTACTGCAGGAGTAATGGCAAATCTGGGGGACCTAGCTGCAAATCTCACAATGCCACCCGCCCTTTGTTTCAGGCACACTGCTGATTTCTGTAGGTGGGCATGTCATTTATGGGAATCTTCCAGTTTTAATCCTAGGTAGTCAAAGGCACCTACTCTTTCCAATGTGACACCCTCCAAGCAAATGCATCTCCTCATATTGTGCCTTGCATCCCCAAATACCATGTATTTGGTTTTAGTTGAATCAATTTCTAGGCCATGGTCTTTGCAAAAGGCCACAAACATCGTGAGCAAATTGGAAAGACCAATTGGCGTTTGTGATATTAGCAAGATATTATCTGCAAATAGCAGACATGGAATCTTTTGCCCTCCCAGTCTAGCGGCATCATTAGAACATTCCAGAAGGTAAGGGATGCATGCATTAATAAATAAAATAAATAGTGTGGGAGCCAGCATGCATCCCTGCCTCACACCACAGTTTGTGGGAAACTCCGATGTTAGTTCGCCATTCGGGCCCCAGTGGATTCCAGCACAATTGCCAGTATAAAGATCTCTAATTATATTTAGCATAGGACCCCAATTCTGCTCATGACTACCCACACGCCAAATCTGTGACTGACATTACCTGGACATTACCTGGATTATTCTGTGTTCTCTTCATATGTCAGGACACCAACAGTTACATGCCAATGTCTCAACTCTAAAATTCCTATATGAGGACGGAATGGTGAAGAGATCTGAGATGAAACACAATTAAAATGTTTAGGCAGGAAAAATGCATACATATGACCATAATCTCATATTAGACTTCAGTAGATCCATTCACATTTCCATGAGACTGTCACAAACAAAGAAGATAATAATGCTCTTAGCTTATGTTCAGTCGGAATTTACAATCACACCTTGGATGTACACTGCATGGTGTGAGATCCCCTATCCTTTGTGGAAAAAGTTGTCCTACTCAATACATCCTGTCAGCTACAGTTTGCCATACTAGCCCCAGAATCACATATTGCCACATACTTACACTCAAGTAAAGTATTGATTTATGAGATCTGCCTGCAGGTCTTCACCTTCCTCCTCATCATTATAATCTTCACTTGGCATTTCAGGATTCTCACCTGGTCGCACTGCTATCTCCCTCTCATCTTGTGTATGTGGGATGTCTCTTGTCAGGGCAATGTTGTGGAGCATGCAGCAGGCCACTATGATCATGCATATGTTTTTGGGTGAGTAGAGGAGGGCTCCCCAAGTCTTGTCTATGCTCCTAAATCTTGCTTTCAGGAGCCCAAAAGCCCGCTCCACGACACATGTTCGTCCATGGGTATTGTTGAAGAGGACTTCCACTGGCGTAGATGGGTTCCTCACTAGTGTCAACAACCATGGATGGTTTGAGTATACAGAGTCCCCTGTAATGGAATGGGACATATGTGCAACAATTAGTCCCTCTCATTGTTTGTTCTGCAGCACACATTTTATTCAAACACACATGGCATATGTGACTTACCAACCACACAGGCCCTCTCTGGTACAGTCCTGACATCAGCTGTGGAATTGCACTTTTCTGCATGATGAAGGCATCATGGCATCTGGACATACTGTGACAAAGCATGACAAAGCATGCCATGACTTGATGATATGATGCCCAGTACATGCCACCAATGTCAATTCCACAGAAGTAACATGTTTCCCCATTGATTTACCACAAATGTGTATACATCATCTATCTGGATAGCAACAACTTTTTCCATGAAACATGCTACTCAGAATTACAATTTACTGGGGGGAGAGCTTCCTGTGGCCAAAATAAACTTGCCATTTGTGCCTGACAATGTATAAAAAAGCTGCCAAAGCAGAAGGACATACATGAGAGGACAAGACCAGCACTTATCATTTGTTTAGACCATTATTCGGAGTTGTGACACATTTATTATTAGCCAACTACCACATAAAAAGCTTTTAAAATGGTGGGTGCCTGACCTACTCCACTGGACTCTAGGAACCGCCCATGTCTACTGGTGGAAGTCGTCATGGCAGAATGCAGTTGCAACCACGGTGGACACAGCCATAGGCTAATGTTGCCAGTGGCGGTCTTGGGCCAATGGCTGTGTCAGCCAGTGGTGACGGCTGCGTATGTGTCGGATGTGACAGCAATGTTCTGAAAATCCTCACTTGAATCCTGACTCTGATGCCAATAGACCTTCATGACCTGGGCTGGTGAATACCGCCTCTGGGAGCAATCATGCCACATCCAACAGGTGATAGGGCCCCTGCCTTGTCCCTAGAGGAGTTGGAGGTGCTGGTAGAGGAGGTCGTACTCCTGTATGCACAGATCTATGATACACCAGAGGAGCAGCTAGGTGCCTCATGTCCACTTTGTTCCCTGTACTTCAACATACATTCCCCTCTCACAGGCTAGATTGTGCTCATGTGTACTGAAATTTATAGTGAAAGCCATGGATCTGCAGTCGCTGTAGCTTAGGAAAATACAGAGTTGTGTTGTGTCCCATACTTTTTGAAATCTCTGTTGGAATGCCAGGGCATATCCCACAGAATGTCAGTTGATCACCCTAGTTAGTGGAGGTCCTGAGCAGGGTGATGGTTTCGTCTACAGATTGGGAAATGTTTGTAGTCTTGTCTATGTACTCATTTACTGGTACGTACCACACTTGGGCATTTTGGGCTGAACAGATTGATCATTGCAATGTGCACTGACATATATGTGACTCTGCCATTTTGTATGTGATCTTGTGACATAATTTCCTGTCTTGTGTTTGTGCATTCATGCAGGTCACCGCCTGTTAGAAATGGGGTCTTTGGTTGGCAGTCAGGTTACCCCCTGTCCAAGCAAGGACCCTCCCTCTAGTCAGGGTAAGTCACACACTATCCAAATTATCCTGTGCCCACCCTCTGGTAGCTTGGCACAGAGCAGTCAGGATTAACTTAGAAGGCAATGTGTAAAGTATTTGTGCAATATATCATACAATAACACAATATAGCACCACAAAAAATACACCACACGGTGTTTAGAAAAATATATCACATTTATCTGGATATTTGCAGGTCAAAATGATAAAAGATGCAATATGAAATTGTAGAGATATCACTGAAAAGTGATATAAAGGGCGTCATTCCGACCCTGGCGGGCACCGGGCGGAGACCGCCGAAAGACCGTACCGCGGTCAAAAGACCGCGGCGGTCATTCTGACTTTCCCGCTGGGCGGGCGGGCGACCGCCAAAAGGCCGCCCGCCCGCCCAGCGGGAAAGCCCCAGCAACGATGAAGCAGGCTCCGAATGGAGCCGGCGGAGTTGCTGGTGTGCAACAGGTGCAGTGGCACCCGTCGCGATTTTCAGTGTCTGCTTTGCAGACACTGAAAATCTTAATGGGGCCCTGTTAGGGGGCCCCTGCAGTGCCCATGCCAGGGGCCCCACAACACCCGTTCCCGCCAGCCTCTTCCAGGCAGTGTAAACCGCCAGGAACAGGCTGGCGGGAAGGGGGTCGGAATCCCCATGCAGCGCCGCCGTGGAGGATTCCCTGGGGCAGGGGAAAACCGGCGGGAAACCGCCGGTTTCCCTTTTCTGACCGCGGCTTTAACGCCGCGGTCAGAATTGCCCCAGAAGCACCGCCAGCCTGTTGGCGGTGCTTCCTCCGTCCCCGGCCCTGGCGGTCCATGACCGCCAGGGTCGGAATGACCCCCAAAGTCTCTTTCAAGCACAAAGTACCTGGTTTGGAGGGAAAATATCCGCAAAGGTCCGCAGAGGAGGAGATGCGTGGAAAAATGGAGTGTGCGTCCGTTTCACCCCTTCACTCTCGGACTTGCGTTGCTATTTTTCTCGTGGGGAAGACGTGCGTCGATTTCCGGTGCGAAGACAGGTCTCCTCTGTGGGTCGCGGGGTTTTCAGACACCCCGGGGTCTGTGCTTGGAATCCTGGGATTGTTGTCCGGCTGCGCGTCGTTTCGATGGGCTGTGCGTGGAATCTTTCTTCCTCATGGCAGGCGCTGCGTCAGTTTCCTCTCTGGAAGTCGGGCGGCGTTGTCTAGGTGAGCTGTGCGTCGAAGTGCCGGTCACACTGCAGGCGTCGTGTCATTCTTTTTCTTGCGGGGTCGAGCAGCGTCTTTCCGGATCAGCGTGCAGTGAATTTTTCACCTCGGAACAAGCTGTGCGTCGAATTTTTCGCCGCACAAGGAGTCCAGTTGAAAGAACAAAGGGCCTCATTATGATCCTGGCGGGCGGCGGAGGCCACCCGCCAGGATGCCGCCCTCCAAAATACCGCGCCGCGGTCAAAAGACCGCGGCGGGTATTACAAGTTTTCCCCTGGGCTGGCGGGCGGTTGCTGAAAAACCACCCGCCAGCCCAGGGGAAAACGACCTTCCCACGAGGATGCCGGCTCGTAATCGAGCCGGCGGAGTGGGAAGGTGCGACGGGTGCAGTGGCACCCGTCGCGTATTTCAGTGTCTGCAAGGCAGACACTGAAATACTTTGCGGGGCCCTCTTACGGGGGCCCCTGCCGTGCCCATGCCATTAGCATGGGCACGGCAGGGGCCCCCAGGGGCCCCGCGACCCCCCCCTACCGCCATCCTGTTCATGGCGGCTTTCCCGCCATGAACAGGATGGCGGTAGGGGGGGTCAGAATCCTCATGGCTGCGGAGCGCGCTCCACAGCCATGGAGGATTCAAACGAGCAGCGGAAAGTCAGCGGGAGACCGCTGACTTTCCGCTTCTGACCGCGGCTGAACCGCCGCGGTCAGAATGCTCGTTGGAGCACCGCCAGCCTGTTGGCGGTGCTCCCGTGGTCGGTGGCCCTGGCGGCCACCGGCCGCCAGGGTCAGAATGACCCTCAAAGTCTTTTTGGTCCTGAGACTTCAGGGAACAGGAGGCAAGCTCCATCCAAGCCCTTGGAGAGCACTTCTGCAGCAAGGCAAGAGTTCAGCAAGGCAGCAGTCCTCTGTAGAAAGCAGTCAGGTGAGTCCTTTGAGCAGCCAGGCAGTTCTTCTTGGCAGGATGCAGGTTCTGGTTCAGGTTTCTTCTCCAGCAAGTGTATGAGGTGGTAGGGCAGAGTCCCTGTTTTATACCCAAATGTGCCTTTGAAGTGGGGGAGACTTCAAAGAGTGGCTTAGAAGTGCACCAGGTCCCCTTTCAGTTCAATCCTGTCTGCCAGGGTCCCAGTAGGGGTGTGTGGCAGTCCTTTGTGTCAGAGCAGGCCCTCCACCGTCCCAGCCCAGGAAGACCCATTCAAAATGCAGACGTATGCAAGTGAGGCTGAGTACCCTGTGTTTGGGATGTGTCTGAGTGAATGCACAAGAAGCTGTCAACTAAACTTAGCCAGACGTGGATTGTAAGGCACAGAAAGATTTAAGTGCAGATAAATGCTCATTTTCTAAACGTGGCATTTCTAAAATAGTAATATTAAATCCAACTTCACCAGTCAGCAGGATTTTGTATTACCCTTCTGGCCATACTAAATATGACCTTCCTACTCCCTTCAGATCAGCAGCTACCACTTCAACAGTGTATGAGGGCAGCCCCAATGTTAGCCTATGAAGGGAACAGGCCTCACAGTAGTGTAACAACGAATTTAGGAGTTTTACACTACCAGGACATGTAAACTACACAGGTACATGCCCTGCCTTTTACCCACACAGCACCCTGCCCTAGGGGACACATTAGGGGTGACTTATATGTAGAGAAAGGGGAGGTTTAGGCTTGGCAAGTACTTTTAAATGCCAAGTCGAAGTGACAGTGAAACTGCACACACAGGCCTTGCAATGGCAGGCCTGAGACAAGGTAAAAGGGGCTACTTAAGTGGGTGGCACAACCAGTGCTGCAGGCCCACTAGTAGCATTTAATCTACAGGCCCTAGGCACATACAGGGACTTATAAGTAAATTAAATAGTCCAATTGGGTATGATCCAAGGTTACCATGTTTAAAGGGAGAGAGCATATGCACTTTAGCACTGGTTAGAAGTGGTAAAGTGCGCAGAGTCTAAAAGCCAGCAAAAACAGAGTCCAAAAAGTGGAGGGAGGCAGGCAAAATGTTAGGGGAGACCACCCTAAGGCTGTCAGGTCTATCACCGCCCATCAAAAGAAAGGGAATTAGAGAGCCATAGCCAAGAAGGTGCAGACTCTGGGGGTCCAAAGCTGGCAGAGCACCCACTGCAGAAAGACGTGGGAGGACCTGAGATGCTAGGCCGGGAAGATCATGGAGGCCAAGCTGGGGCTGTCTTCCCAATGTGGGCAGGGTCCCATTAGACTATGACCCACCCTAATGGTTTGCATTCTGACGGTGGCCTACCTGGAGTTGGATGGGCATTTGAGGGCAGCCCAATAGCCAAAAGGGGGTGGGTACACAGAGAATTCCTGCGTGTCCCATTGCCAGGTGATTGTGTGGGGTACTGACTGTTCCCCCTGACAATTATGCATGAGCCATGTGTCACACAGTATTTGGGAGATTATATTGACATGTCATATGTATCTAACTGGTGTACCTTGTCTTCTGAACCTGGGATCTAGTACAAACCTTGAAGAAATTCACAACCCATTTACTCTGCAGGGTCCAAAAATGGCTGTGTCCACTCCTCTTTTACATACAATTTTTGTTGTAGTGGGTGTTATTTGTGAGCCAATAATCACTTCCCTGAATGTCACTAGAAAAAGGTAATTGTATTGTGGATCACTGTCCTCTGCCATGTGTCTGGGCATATGTGTATGTAGACATCTAGGGAGTTATTCTAACTTTGGAGGAGTGTTAATCCGTCCCAAAAGTGACGGTAAAGTGACGGATATACCACCAGCCGTATTACGAGTTCCATAGGATATAATGGACTCGTAATACGGCTGGTGGTAAATCCGTCACTTTTCCGTCACTTTTGGGACGGATTAACACCTCCTCCACAGTTAGAATAACCCCCCTAATGTCCAAAAACAAGATATCCTCAGTGTATGATGGGTACTGGTACCTCACTGCAGTCTGTGCTGTGTTGGTGCCAATCACATATGTGACATGGCTTACCTGAAAAATTGTTTTCAGATGTAACAAAATACTTTCCCTTTGTAAGTGGGGAATATCCATTGAGATGAATCGTGCCCCGTGACTGTTGCCAGCATTCATTGGGCCTGCATGTCAGCATGTGTCCTTTTCCCTTTAGGAAACTTTAATTATCTGAAATTCCAGGCATGTCCTAGCCATGTTGATGGTATGATGCCTGTATCCCCTCACATACATGTGCTAGGAAAACTGTTAGTGGAATGGTATATTTACAAAGGTGGTACAGTCCATGTTGTGTCAAAGATAGGAGTGTGTTGGAATTGTGTATTGTCAGACATGTACCTTCATGCATCATAGTATGTCATTTGGCATGTAGAACCCCTGTGGCAATGAGGGATATGGCAGGTGGCCCAAGATTGTGGGACCAATCTGTGTTTATCTATGCTCTTGATGTGGCATCTTGTTGAAGAGTTTACTGCACATGTGCATTGATTGAGGATTTTTCCCTGACTATTTCCATGCATCATGGAGTGTCTTACATTGATGTTGACACCACATATGTTTGGGTTTGTGCATTCATCCACAGATAGCTACCATGTTTGACATGTCCAAGATGTTGGTAGTGATGTTGCATCTCATTGGACAACAGGTCGGAGTCCTGCTTGTGACTGTGAGTTCTGTGTCTCTACAATGTTCAAGGGACAGATGTGTACTACTGACACACTCAGAGACTGTCATTGTCATGGGTGTCAGACATTAGTGATGACTATTCTGCAGCTTACTGATCCTTTGTTGTGTGTATCCTTGAGACAATACTCCCTGATATGTTGAACCTGACATCAATGGTGATCTTTTCATTGACACATGTAAGACCTCTCTGTGTGACACTGATAGTACCTCCTTGACTCTATTGTGACAGGTGTCACTTTTAGATCCATACTTTGTTTACATGTGTCCATTATGGCCTGGGTATTTCAATTTCAAATACTCTAGGATATTGCACTTTTATATACAGAGTCGGCTGGGTGTCATTGGCTTCATCCTAAATTGTTGGTACACCATAATAGTGCAAAATAGATGTGTGCACAGACTTGTGTGTGAAAAATGGGTGTGTACTTTACAATAGGATACGTTTGTTGGCTACAAGATAACTGGAGTTTGCTGCATGTGGCGCAGCATTTGGGATGGAGAGGTCATCTAGTTGAAGTATGGTTGTGGGATTTGCCAGACTTCATCCATGCAATTGCAGTAGTATGACATCCTGATTTTCTTGTGGGTAACTTTGGAAAAGATGGCATGCAAGCATATGCTATGGCACCTGTATGTGCCACTAAGGTGTAAGTTTTAGCTGAGGCCTACTTGACCAGATGGTATTCTTTGTCACTCAGAGTTGTGGTTGAAGTGTTATCAGGTACAGTATCAGCACGGACAAGTGAAGGAAATGGGGCACAGTCGAGTGGGGAAGCATCTGGCCATGGGAGGTCAGGTCAAGATACCACTGACACAGAGGGACCCAGTGGCCTGAAAGGTGAGGGGAGTGCCACGAGGGAGACCGAAAATACTTCCTCATCATCAAATGCCTCCTCCAATGGCCACTACCTACTGGTGCCTGTCCCATCCTGGGGCCCCCAGTAACATCCTTGTCCAATACCCCGTTATATCAACACCCTCCCTGTTATTCCCCACCTAGTTGGTCATGCCTACTCACCCAAGAGTTTGGTTGTTTCCTTTGCCGCAGGCACCTCCACGTAGCCCCTGTTAACCCTGCTGACCTTAGTGAGGAGGCTATTGACCTCCTGAGAAGTATCTAGGGGTGAGTCAGTTCACCATCGTGAATGTCCTCCAGGGATTGGCAGGCCAACTCCAAACAGACCAATGGATTCCTTCAAGGCATGCATGGTGTAATGGCTGCCCTACAGAGATCTTTTCAGGCTCTGGTCTCCACCCTGACGACAGCTAGTCACCTCGCACCTTACATCCCCCTTCACCTCTCTCTTCCCAGTCCAAATCCCCCCTTCCCTACCCAAACCACACAAACAGACCCTCAGGCATCCACCTCACTAGACAAAGTTAGCACACACATACACAAGCACCACAAGACACACCTCTGGCATGCACACAAATAATATCCACCTGCAGACACAACAACAGCCACTACTTTCCCTGACACACCCTCTACCCTGAGAATCACACACACAACATCAAGCCTACGTAGAGACACAACCACAACAGTCACAGATTCAGCCACCACACCCATCCTACTCACAAACAACACCCCAGGAGACCCGAAGACATCCACCCCAAACACCACAGCTGCAGACACCACAGCTACTAACACACATGCATCCAGCACATCCACCACACCATCAGTCATCACCCCAACAGACAGCCACCCACCACGGCATCACTCAGCACCTCCACCCTCATAAGCTTAAGACACATAAATACCCTCCCTCACCCACCCAACAGACACCCCCACACGCAAGCATACCTCCCATAAGCACACACTCAAAACATCCACAACTACATGTCAAACAAGCACCCCTCAAACTCCAAATCCCAACCTCCTTCTGATAACCATCCCAGTATGTCCAAAAAACCATTTTCCTTTGTGAACTAGATCTTACCCCTGTTCTCCCCATACCATACTGAAAAGGTCCTCATCCATTCCTAAGGTCATCCCTCCACTTCCAAGGCCTCCCCCTGCCCCCAGCAAAAACCCCTACCTGTTCCCCAAGAAGAAGCCCACCCCTCCCAAAAATAATCCCCCCTCCCAAGCCCAAACCCAACCCCACTCCCAAATCAGATTCTCCCACCCCCAGATAATCTCTGAGGTGCCTGCCTGCCCCCTTGATGCCCCTTACTGTAGATGATACGTGACAGTCAGGAGTCAAGTAGTGCGATAACACTGTGCCATCATGAGGACATTTATTGGACTGGCCAATGGCCTTCGGCCATTGTTTTTGCCATAATTGTTGTTGACATTAAAGCCAAATAGTTAATTTTGTTGGGTATACCTTTGTCCTGCAATTCCTTTCCTAGGTTAATGCTGATCCTGGGTGACTTTGGTTGTGTGCCTCCAGTTGTGTGTGTTTGTGCCTCCTTTCTGCTCCATGTGCTGTTTTCTGCAGTATATGAGTTTGTGTGCAGAGCTGTTGTCCCCCAAGGGAAGGGTATGTGTTGTGTGTATGTGCAATGTTGGTTTCATGGCATTGTGCACTGTTTGGTATGGTAAGAATTTATTTTTGTGATGTCCAATGTGGGCATGTATGGTGTTGGACTTGTCGCCCTAATATTGCTATTGTATACTTGTGATGTTTGTCTTCTTTAGTTTTGTTATTGCAGATATGAAGTGTGTTAAGTTGTGCTAGGCTGCTTAGCATTAGGGTGTGAATGTGTCCATTTAGGTGTATGTCCCTTGCAGCTAGTTCTTGTCAAGGTATGTTCCATGGTGTCAGAGTTATATTTGCTTTGTTGACTTCCCCATTGTGTAGCTGTGTATCTCAATTGGTTTTGATATTGTTTTTCACTGCGATCCATTAAGTCCATATTGTTTGAGAGGGCTGTTCAACCTGATATGTGTCCGGTGCAGCCTTCTTCCATGTATGCTCCTGAGGGTCACATCCCAACTGTGCAGGTATTGTTGGTATGGTGCACTTTGTATATTTTATCTATTTGTCGCTCTGTCTATTGTGCATGCCATTGTGCTTCCACTGTGATGTGTGTAATGTGTGTGCCCGTTGTAGGGTTGTTTCATGGTGGTGTTCATGTATTCCATGCAACATCGATAGATATCTATGTTGTACGTGTGGACAGTCCTTGGCCAGTGTTGAGTGTGAGTGTGTAATTAATATATGTGTATATGCTCTAGGTGTGTTGTTCTTGCTGTGTGCGACTATGTTGTGTAGCCTTCAGTGTCCCTGTGCTTGAGCTGTGTGGCTGTGTGTATTTGTGTATTGTTGTAATGCAGTGTGAGTGTGCTGGCCAAACTGTGTGTATTGTGAGTGTGTAAGTGTCCATGTTGCTGTATCTCAGTGAGTGTGTGTGGTTTGAGACCTGCACCTGCTGCTTGTGGCGTCCCCCCTTATGATGTGTTTGCCAGCGCGACAAACTGTTTTGAAGTTAATGATACAGGTAGGTGTGTGTACTTATGGTTGTTGTCGTCTGTCGTCCACGGCAGCATTTAATTCATTGTCTTTCAGCAAGAATGAGGAGCAGTATGACGTTTGCAAAGGGCTCCATGGCGGCTCCGGACCTGTAAAGCTGTATGTAGATGAGTGTCTCCCTTTATATTGTACGTTTCTGCCAGCTTCCCCCTGGTGGTTGGACTGCCATGTTCATATTGGCGGTGTGCAACCTAGTAAAGACTCAGGTGGAAACATAGGCTCCGCCGGCCTGTTTGTGCTTCAGGGTGATGGTGGTGTACTGTGATGGTTGGCGTTTCTGGGGACCACTGGTAGTCTTCTGTTTCTACAACCGCCACATTTGTAATACAGCAGTCCACTCTGTCAGACCATTGATGGTCAGACTGCCACCACCAACATAGCGGTCATAGGACCATCAAACCCATAATGTAGCCCTAAGTAATAAACAGTGGTTGAAAGTATGTGAAAATGGTCAAATATCAAAGTAGGATAATTATGACTAACAATCTTTTTGTGTTAAACGTATATCCTTGAGAGACAGTAGATACCAGTTTTAGTGCAGGAAATAGACATGACTCGACTGTGCCCCATTTCCTTCACTTGTCCGTGCTGATACTGCAAAAATAAAGAGAAATAGGGTATCAGCATGTACCTGATAACACTTCAACCACATAGTCTAGAAGTGACCAAATAGGTTGTGAATGGATGCGAATTGTCACCGTATTTGATTGATTTGGTGGAGCATCAATGTATTGTAACACTAGTTTTTGCAAAACTTTCAAATGATAAGTATCACAGTGCGAGGAGGGTATAGCTATCGGTAATACACAGTGGGCTTGAAGGGAGATGCCAGAGTATAAAAATAGGCTCAGAGAAAGAGAATGAGAGAAAGAGATACAGAGAGAGATAGAAACAGAGACAGAGAGAGAGAGATATGAGGTCCTGTCACTGGAAGAGAAGCAGGAAGGTTTATGATTTAAGGACAGAATGTATCAGGTATAGTTAGAATATTCCTGATGCTGGTATTACTTGGAGAAACTGTGTCAGCATTTATGGGATGACATGGTCCTTGATTCCAATATATCAAAAGGAAAACTCTGATAATAAACATCAAGCACAACCATATTCTTCTTTCATTGATAAATGCTGATCATAACAAGTCAACCAGACACAGCAATTGTTTTATTAATACAGTGCAATAAGAAAAACTAAAGGAAAAAAAAATATTTAAGAAAGAAAGAAAGTCTTCTGAATCTGAGGAAGGAGGAAGACTGCTACCAGGATAAACGTATACGCCAATACATATAACTTTTGTGAACGTAATAGCCTTTCCATTACCAGTTCCTCCTTCAAACAACAGCATCATGAAATCATTCCAAACAAATTGTTAGCTCTGAAGTATAGTAATAATGTTGGTCTTGTAGATCAATCTAAACTCATTATGCAATCTACGTATTATGTAAACATATAGCTAGTAGATACAGACTTGCATGTATTGGCATCCATGTTCGTAAACTTTCAACAATTAATCTATCCGTCTGGCTGTGTGTATTTTATTGTACTGTGTCTACTGAAGAGGCATCCAGCCAGCAAATTGGCAAGAAAGCCAAATGTGAACATCAGAAATGGGCAACAGAGTTTATTTGTGGTTGAGATACAAATGTTAACCATACATATGATAGCAAATGCACAAGATTATTTACCAAGATTATTTGGCCAACTAATCTTTAATCTTTCTCATTCAAACGTAACCTGAACTAAGTCTGCCTGGGACTTGGCAGGTTGAAATTTTAGACAAATTGTGCTTTTGCTTATCATTATTTATAGATCATAGATCTCTTACCCCTTTGCCAAATGGTACTGTATGCGATCTTCTGTTGGGGCTGCTTTTGCAGGCCTTACAGTTATTGGATGAAAGTCACTTAGCTCCTGCTCTTTACATGTCTGGTAGTAATTTCACTCTTGACTAGGAAGTACCCAGTATTTTCTCTCTTTTGAGGGCGAAACTGTTTTTTTTCTTCAATTGAGAGCTTGGAATGGAGTTAGCAGTCAGAATATCCCAGTATTTTTTCACTATGTTTGAAACTCTTTTGATGAAAGTGCTGGATGTGGTAATAAGTCTAGTAGTGGGCTTGTTCTCAGTGGTAGCTCTTGGGGGGGTTGTTCTTTGAACAGAATGTTGTCACTGGTCAGTGCCCTGACACGTGTCTTAGCTTTGTTGAGAACCCAGTTAGGGTAGCCTCTCTCCTTAAAACTCTCACACATGCACCACTCCTCCATCATGGATGAGGAGGAATCACTGCAATTGCATTTCACATGGATAACGTCCTCATGGTGTCTGTGAGTGGGTATTTGTCTGAGTGGGTCTGTGAGTTGGTTCATGAGTGTCAGTGCATCTGTGTGTTGGTGCGTGAAGGTCAGAGTAGGTCTGTGAGTGGGTGCATCAGTTTGCAAAATTCACAAATATTCACAATATAATTGCGAGCCCAGATATCCAAATTTGGATTTTCTTTACTTCTCATAAACCACTGAACAGATTTACACCAAATAAGATAAAGGGGGTCATTCTGACCTCGGCGGTAAAAGGCCCTTACCGCCGGTCAGAAGTCCGCCATTCTACCGCCGCGGCCGCGGTAAACCGCCACGGTCATTCTGACCACCAACTGTGAAACCGCCAAAAATCCGACATCCAAGCGGGCCGCGGAAAACTGGAGATGACCAAACCTCCACCGTCACGCCAACACAAACACGCCCATGCCATTCTGACCCACGAATCCACGCGGCGGTCTTTCAACCGCGGTATTCAATTGGCGGTACACACCGCCGCGGTCAAAATACACACACAGCTCCAAAACACTGCCACATTGGACATTTTGAAATACGCACACCTGAGACACATGCAAACAACACACCCACACATCCAATCAACTATAAAACACACACCCACATCACCCACAAACCCCCACTAGTTGGAAATTGGAGCGAAGGCGAGAGCGAGAGAGATAGAGATAGAGAGAGCGAGCACAGCAATAGAAAACCCCAACACACACAGGAACACAACTTCATCACCCACACCACATCTACGCACACATCACTACATATCACCACGCACATCACCACAAACACCACCCCACACCTCATCCACACCACCCCATGGCACCCCAAAGACACCCAAGGTTTTCGGACCAAGAACTATGGGTCATGGTGGAGGAAATCATGAGGGTTGAGCCCTAGCTCTTCGGCACACAGGTGCAGCACACCATCATAGCAAGGAAGGCTGAGCTATGGCAAAGGATCGTAGACAGGGTCAACGCTGTGGGACAGCATCCCAGAAATAGGGAAGATATCAGAAAGCGATGGAACGACCTACGGGGGAAGGTGCGCTTGATGATCTCCAGGCACAACATCGCTGTGCAGAAGACTGGCGGCGGACCCCCACCCACTCCACCCCAATTCACAGCATGGGAGCAAGAGGTGGTAAACATCCTGCATCCTGAGGGCCTCGCTGGAGTACACGGAGGAATGGACTCTGGTAAGTCGGATCTCAACTACTTCACCCCCCCCAACCACCAGCATGCCAACCCCCCCCTCACCCCCAATCTCAACCCCCCAGCACACAACCTCCCTGCCAATGTCTCACCAGCACAACCCACCCTTAACAACACCAACCCCTGAATGCCAACACAAACCATAGACAGCCACCACCAAAGCATGACCATTGCACATACCCATACACCCCCCCCCCAAACCCTCACAACACCTCCCACAAGGGAATGCCAGCACTGGGGGACAAGGGCACTCAAAATGCACGCCATGGCACACACAGAAACAATAACCATACTCCTTTACCCCTGCAGGGCCCGAACGCCAACACACCGCCACGGAGGGTCCAGATTTGTCCATCCCACCCCCAGAACAGGCCCCCAGCGAGGACAGCAGCTCTGTCGACCTAGAACCTGACGACCAGCCCGGACCATCAGGGACCTCTGGACAGTCGGTTCCCCACACACAGACACAGGCCACAGCAGACCCAAACCCCTCTGGGAACACCAGCACAGCTCCCACCCAGCGGGCCCATGCCTCTGTCTCGCGGACGCGTCAATCAGCGGTGTGTCCGCCACTACAGGGCACCCAGGCTGACCCAACACCCCAACAACAACAGGGACCTGGGGGCAGTGGTAGTGGGCACACCGTCCAGGGGACAGAGGCCCGGGGAAACAGGGCAACTGGGAGGGCTGCTGTGCGACAGGGGGGGGAGGACAGGCCCAGGGAACCGACTCTCCAAGAGGCCCTCACCACCATCATGGGAGGATACCATCACTCCCAGGAGACGATGGCGACGGTACTGGCCAGGTTCACCGAGATCCAGGCACAGCAGGAGGAACGGTACATGGGGTTCAGCAATGAACTCCGGAACATCGCTACCGCTATGGGGACCATAGTCCAGGCCCTCAACCGGATAGAAACCACATTTCGGGACCATGTGGCACCGCAAAGGGCCCCTGTCACTAGCCAGGAACAGCCTACCACCTCCGCCGGCGCTAGTGGTCAGGAGGCCCCCACAGAACGACGGGCCACCAGAACCCCACCTCCTGCTGAAGAACAACCACCCCGCAAGAGGAACCTGAGATCTCAAAGGAAGACAGAGTAGGATGCCAAGACCCCCGCCAGCCTAATATCCCCCCGGATGTCATTCCACTGTCCCACAGTGTCACCCTGTCCAACCTTGAACTGCCCCTGCTCCATCATTCCACAGGCATATGAACAATGCACCTGTGCGACCGAGAACTGGACTCTGCCATGGACATAACTCCACCCTCACCCATCACCGTTTTATTATCATGTACCAATATATAGCACAAAAAATAAATCACTCATTGCACAGAAATCATTCTGGAGTCAGCCTGTATTATTTACAAATGTATAACACATTACTTATCAATAATGTTCTGTAATTTATGTGTGGACAACATACCGATGTCAATAAGCATAAGTCCATGGGCTAACCAAGCAGAAGTCACGCAGTGGGTCATACAGCACTGAAAAGGGAAGGGAAAAGCAAACTTCAGTTTAAAAGAACTGGGGGAAATACACAAAGCAAAGATGCAGGGGGCATTCAGTAAATGTTAAATGGCGTGGGTGATTCCTACCTGTGTGCTACTGAAAATACTGTTGGATAACTCTGTCCCTGTTGTCTGGGTCGTCCTCTTCGTCTTCCTCCTCTTCACTCTCCGCAGGCTCCACAGCTGCTTCAACACCACCATCTGGACCATCCTCCTGCAGGAAGGGCACCTGACGTCGCAATGCCAGATTGTGAAGCATACAGCAGGCCACGATTATCTGTCACACCTTCTTTGGTGAGTACATCAGGGATCCCCCTGTCATATGCAGGCACCTAAACCTGGCCTTCAGGAGGCCAAAGGTTCTTTCAATGATCCTCCTAGTTCGCCCATGGGCCTCATTGTACCGTTCCTCTGCCCTGGTCCGGGGATTCCTCACTGGGGTCAATAGCCAAGGCAGGTTGGGGTAACCAGAGTCACCAATTAGCCACACACATTGTCTCTGTAGCTGTTCCATCACATAAGGGATGCTGCTATTTCGCATCACATATGCGTCATGCACTGACCCAGGGAACATGGCATTCACATGGGAGATGTACTGGTCAGCCAAACAGACCACCTGGACGTTCATCGAATGGTAACTTTTCCTGTTTCTGTACACCTGCTCATCGTCTTTTGGGGGTACTAAAGCCACATGGGTCCCATCAATGGCACCAATTATGTTGGGGATATGTCCCAGGGCATAAAAATCACCCTTCACAGTGGCCAAATCAACCTCCTCAGGGAATACAATGTAGCGCCGCATGTGTTTCGTCAGGGCAGACAACACTCTAGATAAGATTTTTGAAAACATAGGCTGAGACATTCCAGATGACATGGCCACTGTTGTCTGGAATGAGCCACTTGCCAAAAAATGGAGGACTGACAGAACCTGCACTAGAGGGGGAATTCCTGTGGGTTGGCGGATGGGGGACATCAGGGGTGGCTCCAGCTGGGCACATAGTTCATGTATAGTGGCTCGGTCAAGTCGGTATCGTAGTATGATGTGGCGTTCTTCCATTGTCGACAGGTCCACCAGCGGTCGGTACACACGAGGATTCATCCTTCTCCTCGCAAGTCCCAGCGGACGGTGCCTAGGAAGGACAACATGGCGCACAGAGTCAAGCAAATCACAGGTACGTTCACCACTGCATGCATAGCACACGATTATCTATGTATTGAAAGACGTGTATGTGTGGCAATGCAAGGCCTATGCCTGTGTGACGCAGTACAAATAATGCCATGTGGGCCCTTGAAATGGCGGCTGCCTGACCTGTGAAGTGGGACAATGGGATGTGAGGTCAATGCGCTGGCGTGGCACACCGTGGCGGTAGGCGGTCGAAGACCGCTATACGAAGCCACATTGGCTAACATTGAGGCCTATGGGTTTCAGGAGCCAATGACGAGGTGCGCCGGCGGTCGCGGTACGCACCGCCGCGGTACGCACCGCCGCGGGCGTGACCGCCATTTTCTATCTGCTTAATCACTCGAGACCTGATCATCCACAGGAGAGGACCTATACTGCAAGTGCTACTGTGACCTCGGTCTGGAAGTGACAATGGCTGCTGCGACTGGGGAAAGGGCCCCTGCCTTCACGTCTGAGGAGTTGGAGAAACTTGTGGATGGGGTCCGCCCCCAGTATGCGTTACTCTACGGTCCTCCAGACCAACAGGTAAGTACACTGGGTGCACATTGAATGGGCTATGCCTGTGTGGAGTGGGGTGGATGCTAAGTTGGTGGGGTGGGGGGCGAATGAGGATTGCAACGCACGACAGATGAGAGCATGTGCCATATGGCAAGGTTGGGGAGGGGGGGCCAATCGCATTTAACATGCAGAAAAATTATGATTTTTCCTTCCCACCCTGTACATGTCAAATAGGTCAGCGCCCTTCAGAAAGTGGACATTTGGCGTGCCATCGCCAAGGAAGTCCGGGCCCTGGGGGTCCACGTCAGACGGGGCACCCACTGCCGCAAGAGGTGGGAGGACATCCGCCGGGGGACCAGGAAGACCGCCGAGTCACTGCTGGGGATGGCCTCCCAACCTAGGAGGGGTGCCAGTCGTACCCTGACCCCCCTGATGTCCCGGATCCTGGCGGTGGCCTACCCTGATTTTGATGGGCGCTTGAGGACATCACAGCAGACACAAGGGGGTGAGTATCAGCACATTCTGCTATCTCTCTGCGCAGTGGAAGCGTCTGGGTGGGGGAGGAGCGTTGGGGGTGACATTAGGCCAGGTCGCTTTCTGTAGTGTAGTCCTCTCCTTTAGGCATGGCCCTGTGCTCCCGGCCCCCACCTCTGTAGGGTGACAAGTACAGCTATCGATGGTCCAGCATCACACATGTGCGCCTTTGTCGTCTCTAGACCTGTTGTCCTAGTCCGAAGTACTGAGTAGTGTACCCCGAATGCGCGGCTTAGTGCATGAGGCTCCTGTGTCTGTCCTCTCCGCCAACGGTGTTGACATTGCATGCACTCAACCTGGTCTTCGTTTTTCTCCCCCCACCCTTCTTCTTCGTCTTCTTGTGCATCTGTGCATTAGCATCATCAGGCAGAGGAGAATTGGCATCGGAGCACGAGGGAGCTGCAAGTCACAAGGCCCCGGTGGGACCAGGAACAGACACCGAGGGCACCAGTGATCTGGAGGGCGAGGGGAGCACCACAACGGGGACCGGTGGTGACACCAGCGACACGTCCTCGGATTGGAGCTCCCTAGCGGTGGCGGCAACATCCGGGCCCCCCGCCTCTACAGGTACAGCCGCCACCCAGCGCACCAGCCCCGCCCTCCCAGCAGCCCCTCAGCCTACGCGCCGTGCCCGCTCGCCCAGGAAGGCGGGCGTCTCCTTCGCCCCAGGCACCTCAGCCCCTGCCCCTGTTACCCCTGCTGCCCTCAGTGAGGAGGTCATTGACCTCCTGCGGACCATCATTGTTGGGCAGACTACCCTTTTGAATGCCATCCAGGGGGTAGAAAGGGAGGTGCATCGGAGCAATGCCTACCTGGAGGGCATTCATTCGGGTCAGGCTGCCCATCAACGATCGTTCAATGCTCTGGCCTCAGCACTGATGGCAGCCATTGTCCCTGTTTCCAGCCTCCCTCTTCTGACTGCCTCCAGCCTGTCTCTGTCTCCTGTTCCTCAGCCTATCCCATCCACACCATCAGACCAGCCTGCACACACCTCAACACCCAAGGGCAGCTCATCCAGACACAAGCACCACAGAACCCACAAGCATTCACGCAAGCAACACCCAGATGCAGACATTCCAACAGTCACTACCACCTCTGTGTCCCCCTCCTCCTCGTCTCCCTCCTCCCTCCCTGTGACGTCTACACTCACACCTGCATGCACACCACCATCAGCCAGTGCTTCCATCACCAGCACACCCTCCAGTCCAGTCCACACACGTGCAGTCACCACCCCCACTACCATTTACACGTCCCCTGTGTCCTCTCCCACTGTGTCTGTCACCCCCTCTTCCAAGACACACAAACGCAGGCAGACACCCACCCAACAGTCATCCACCTCACAACAGCCTCCAGCACAAGCACCTGCACCCAAAGACAGCACACCTGACTCTCCTACAACCACATCCTCTTCCTCCACTTCCATCACCACTTCTCCTACCTTTTACCTTGGTCCTAAGAAAGTTTTCCTTGCTAATCTTGACCTCTTTCCCTCCACTGACCCACCCCCTCCATCTGCAAAGAGTCCCAAGAGCACCTCAGCCACCACCAGCCCAGCTTTGAGTGTCACTGTGGTGCATGGGTTCTGGAGCCCACCCTTTGCCAGCAGTGACACTTCAATCAGCAGCCAGCCCCCCACCAGGCAAGAAGACCAGGAAGCTAAAGGGCCGCCGTGAGAGGACTGACACGGCTGCCCCCAAGGAGCAAAGTTCGCCCACTTCACCAGCCACAACATCTAGGGGAGGCAAGGGCCCGAGAGCCCCATCTAAGGAGCGAAAGGGCAGCAGGGCGGAAAAGTCAGCCAGCAGGAGCGCGGAGCAGGAGGGGCCCACAAGCCCCATCCCGGGTGTTAGGAAGGACACCAAAGGGCCCAGGACTCCGTCACCAAAGGGTCCAGCAACAGCACGGTCGGAGGGCGACTGAGCAGGGAGCCCAGGCCAGGTCTGGCTCCCTTGACCTACTGGACGAGCACCGCTGAACAGGGCCCCGCCGTGCAGAAGAGCACCGCTGAACAGGGCCCCGCCGTGGAGAGGAGCACCGCTGAACAGGGCCCCGCCGTGGAGAAGAGCACCGCTGAACAGGGCCCCGCCGTGCAGAAGAGCACCGCTGAACAGGGCCCCGCCGTGCAGAAGAGCACCGCTGAACAGGGCCCCGCCGTGCAGAAGAGCACCGCTGAACAGGGCCCCGCCGTGGAGAAGAGCACCGCTGAACAGGGCCCCGCCGTGCAGAAGAGCACCGCTGAACAGGGCCCCGCCGTGCAGAAGAGCACCGCTGAACAGGGCCCCGCCGTGCAGAAGAGCACCGCTGAACAGGGCCCCGCCGTGCAGAAGAGCACCGCTGAACAGGGCCCCGCCGTGCAGAAGAGCACCGCTGAACAGGGCCCCGCCGTGGAGAAGAGCACCGCTGAACAGGGCCCCGCCGTGCAGAAGAGCACCGCTGAACAGGGCCCCGCCGTGGAGAAGAGCACCGCTGAACAGGGCCCCGCCGTGCAGAAGAGCACCGCTGAACAGGGCCCCGCCGTGGAGAAGAGCACCGCTGAACAGGGCCCCGCCGTGCAGAAGAGCACCGCTGAACAGGGCCCCGCCGTGCAGAAGAGCACCGCTGAACAGGGCCCCGCCGTGCAGAAGAGCACCGCTGAACAGGGCCCCGCCGTGGAGAAGAGCACCTCTGAACAGGGCCCCGCCGTGCAGAAGAGCACCGCTGAACAGGGCCCCGCCGTGCAGAAGAGCACCGCTGAACAGGGCCCCGCCGTGCAGAAGAGCACCGCTGAACAGGGCCCCGCCGTGCAGAAGAGCACCGCTGAACAGGGCCCCGCCGTGCAGAAGAGCACCGCTGAACAGGGCCCCGCCGTGCAGAAGAGCACCGCTGAACAGGGCCCCGCCGTGCAGAAGAGCACCGCTGAACAGGGCCCCGCCGTGGAGAAGAGCACCGCTGAACAGGGCCCCGCCGTGCAGAAGAGCACCGCTGAACAGGGCCCCGCCGTGCAGAAGAGCACCGCTGAACAGGGCCCCGCCGTGGAGAGGAGCACCGCTGAACAGGGCCCCGCCGTGGAGAAGAGCACCGCTGAACAGGGCCCCGCCGTGCAGAAGAGCACCGCTGAACAGGGCCCCGCCGTGCAGAAGAGCACCGCTGAACAGGGCCCCGCCGTGCAGAAGAGCACCGCTGAACAGGGCCCCGCCGTGGAGAAGAGCACCTCTGAACAGGGCCCCGCCGTGCAGAAGAGCACCGCTGAACAGGGCCCCGCCGTGCAGAAGAGCACCGCTGAACAGGGCCCCGCCGTGCAGAAGAGCACCGCTGAACAGGGCCCCGCCGTGCAGAAGAGCACCGCTGAACAGGGCCCCGCCGTGCAGAAGAGCACCGCTGAACAGGGCCCCGCCGTGCAGAAGAGCACCGCTGAACAGGGCCCCGCCGTGGAGAAGAGCACCGCTGAACAGGGCCCCGCCGTGCAGAAGAGCACCGCTGAACAGGGCGCCGCCGTGGAGAAGAGCACCGCTGAACAGGGCCCCGCCGTGCAGAAGAGCACCGCTGAACAGGGCCCCGCCGTGCAGAAGAGCACCGCTGAACAGGGCCCCGCCGTGCAGAAGAGCACCGCTGAACAGGGCCCCGCCGTGCAGAAGAGAACTGCTGAACAGGGCCCCGCCGTGCAGAAGAGCACCGCTGAACAGGGCCCCGCCGTGGAGAAGAGCACCACTGAACAGGGCCCTACCGTGGAGAGGAGCACCGCTCCGCTGGGCCCCGCCATCTCAAGCACCGCTCCGCTGGGCCCCGCCGTCTCAAGCGCCGCTTCGCTGGGCCCTTCATCTCAAGCACCGCTCCGCTGGGCCCTTCATATCAAGCACTGCTCCGCTGGGCCCTTCATCTCAAGCACCGCTCCGCTGGGCCCTGCCGTCTCAAGCACCGCTCCGCTGGACCCCGCCGTCTCAAGCACCGCTCCGCTGGGCCCTTCATCTCAAGCACCGCTCCGCTGGGCCCTTCATCTCAAGCACCGCTCCGCTGGGCCCCGCCGTCTCAAGCACCGCCGGCACAATGACTGTGCCGGATCTGTCTCGAGCTACTGTTCACGGTTCACTGTGCCCACCATGCCTCCTCCTTGACCGGTGGAGACTGTTATCCACCTGATGGACTGTGGCTTTGCACTCCCCAGGATGGCCGAGTGGCCAAGCCACCCACTGTAGAGACTTGAGAGACTGTGGCTTTGCACTCCCCAGGATGGCCGAGTGGCCAAGCCACCCACTGTAGAGACTTGAGAGACTGTGGCTTTGCACTCCCCAGGATGGCACAGTGGGCAAGCCACCCACTGTAGAGACTTGAGAGACTGTGGCTTTGCACTCCCCAGGATGGCACAGTGGGCATGGTGGCCCCTTCGTGGATCTGGCGTCGTGGACTCATGTGGCTGTGGTGCCTCCCCCCTTCCCTTCCCCCTGAGGTGCCTGTGGTTTTTTCATCAGATGCCCCTGCAGTGTTCTCTCCAAAGGACTCAGGTCTCCTGTGTGGGCTTTGCCCTTCTGTTGATACACTTTGGCCCACGGACACTTGGAATCTCGTTAGATGTGCAGGACTTATTGCCTCGGTTTATCGTATGCACTGGATATTTCATTGGTATTTTTGATTTGTTATTGCTATTTGACCGTGACTTATCAGTGTTTTTTATTTCCCATAAATTTCGAGTCACAATTTAATTATGTCCTTGCTTTTTTTACGGGGGTTTGGGTGGTTTCACTGTGACTTGTTGCTCTGCATTGGTGTGTACATGGTTTGGGGGGATGGGTGTATCGCGTATGTGTGTGCACGTAACCTTTCGTCCTCCCCCCTCCCCTGTGTCGTAGGTGCAGTACTCACCGTTGTCGTCTGCGCCGGCGTTCGTACTCGTGGTAGATGAGCAGGTAGACGAGAGCAGGTAGGATGTTTAATTCGGGTTCCATGCTGTCCTCCTTCCTCGTGGAGTGCGTAGAGGTACGCGTTTTCCCGTTCGTAGTCTGTTTCCGCCGTGTTTTTATCGGCGGTGCTCCCACCCCGGAAAAGGTGGCGGATTGGCCGGTCATGATAGTGTGGGCGGTACATTGTCTGCCGCCTGTCTGTTGGCGGTGACCGCCGCGCTGTTTGTCGGTCCCGCCGTGGCGGTCGGAGTGTTAATGTGGCGGCCTGTGTTGGCGGTTCCCGCCAGGGTCAGAATTCCATTTTTTGGACCGCCGGCCTGTTGGCGGGTTGGCCACCGCTTTATCACCGACCGCCAGGGTTAGAATCACCCCCAAAGTGTAATCTGTGTACTGAAAACTGCCTTTCTGCCAAATTAGGTGTAATTCCATCCAGTGGTCCGGGTTGTAGTCGTGTCTAAAGGTCCTAAGGAAATTAACAGGGGAAACACAACTGTTTTGACCCCTCCCTTTTTCTTTGGCCCTGCTTGATGGATCACCCCGAAATTGGTTGTGCACAACAAGAATCACCAGGACACTTTTCTGGGAAAATTTGGTGAAGATTCGTCAAACGGTGCCAGAGATACAGGCAAGTCAATAAAAGTTTTTTCTATTGAAACATGGTCCAAACTATAACTTTCTAGTAGCGGTTGTGACATCTTTGATAACATGATTGACAATATCAATGTAATATTTAGCAGTAACATTTTTGATGAAAAAACTGTGTCTGGTGGAGGACGCGAGTTATAGCTGCCTTATAGTTACTTGAGATAATTATAAATATAACAGGTGAATTTATATGGTTTTGTGTGTTAACCTTACTTTGTTCCACAAGAAACCGCTTCAGTCACACAATGTCTCTTCTTGAAAAAATTCTTTTAATACGGCAAAACAAACAAAACCATCACCCACCCGATGCGTTTTGGGAGTCGAAGCTCCCTTGTTCACGGGTTAACTATTGTCCATATTTCCATTTCTATTTAACACCAAAAACGTTTCAACAACACAAACAATGGGCACAATACATCATTATTTTCGCCGGCCATCTTTAAACATGTTTTTCTCCCATTTAACCAATAAATATATACTATATGTTACTGTCCATTGTTTTATCATGACAACTATATTTTTAATGCTTAAAAATATATAAAATATATTATATATTAATTATATATTTTTCACTTTCATATTATGTTTGCTGACCATTTTATATTTTCTATTTTTATCCAAACTAATATCATATGAGATTTTTTTCTATGAGATTTTTTTCTCTATTGTAATTTTAACAACCAACATATTCACATATCATTTGAAATATCAATTAAATTATAATCTTCATCACAATATCACTTGATTTTTAAGGATAATAATCGTAATATGAACTACATCCCAAGTGGGCATTTCAGCAAACCTAATATGTGTACATCTCTCTTATTATATCCATATACAGTATATAAAATAACAAATATTATTGGAAAGAAAACACTATTTACTGTCCTGCTTTTTCATCTTCCAAATGGCCTTCATATAATGTAATAGCTCCTTTGCTTTACGGTAACCATCGTTATCTATTTCTATGAAACAAAAAGAAAAACATATATTAAAACGCACACATTAGAAAACATCAATACAAACCTACATCAAAATCTAATATGAACATCTTCCTGAATTTAACTCTCAGGTCCTCATAGTGCATTTACTCTAAACAGCTCTAATCTCTCTTATCAAACAAATTATCGTTCTAATACAAATGAACAGCCAGTTCTTCATCCTTGTTTAATCATCCAGGTTCTATGGTATTACGGTCAATAATTAAACGGCATTCCAGTTTTCTTAACTCTAATGTTCTATATCCACCTCATTAATTCATCACAATTTAATCCAGTACCGCAAATTGTAGTTTATTCACATTATTCTCATGATACTTTTTAAAATGTTTACCTACTGGATATGACTTACCCTCATTTTTAATTGCTCTATTATGTTCTAATACTTTTTTTTAGCTATATATATATATATACACATAAATATATATATATATATATATATATATATATATATATATATATATATATATATATATATATATATATATATAAAAAAAAAGAGAAAGAGGCACAGGCACTCATATCTATCTATCTATCTATCTCTCTCTCTCTCTCTCTATATATATATATATATATATAGATATATATATATATAGATATATACCACCAAAGAAAAGAAGAGGTTTTGGAATTGCAAAAGAAATGCAAGTCTTGTCCCTATGCTCACAACAAGACACAGTTTAATACACATTGGCCCTCATTACAACATTGGCGGTCAGTGCCGCTTACCGGCATGCTGACTGCCGCCAACACACCGTGACCGCGGTGGTTTACGGCTATGGGTATTATGACCCACACATAGAAATCCGCAACTATACAGACACCCACACAAGTCCGCCAGCCCAAAGGTCAGTGATAAACTGGCAGTACCAAACCCCACACCGCTATGCCCACAGAAATATGCCCACAGCATCATTATCCACAAATCACCGCTCAGAATACACACACAATAACAAAACAACACCACATTGGACAATTCAAACTACACACACCTGACACACATACACACACACAGACCCACAACACTATAAAACATACACCCACAATACCCACAACCCTTTATGAGCCAAACATTTTGGCAAGTGAGAGAGAGACAAGCCAGGAGCACCCACTGAATCTGAGCCACAAAACACCATCACCCTTACACCATCCACACACTTCACAGCACACACCCCAACACATCACCCCACACACCCTCACACATACCACTCACACTACACCCATGGCACCACAAAGACACCCCAGGTTCTCTGAGGAGAAGCTAAGGGTCATGGTGGAGGAAATCATCCGGGTAGAGCCGCAGCTATTCGGATCACAGGTGCAGGAGACATCTATTGCAAGGAAGATGGAGCTATGGCGGAGAGTCGTGGACAGGGTCAACGCCGTGGGACAGCACCCAAGACAAGGGATGACATCAGGAAGAGGTGGAACAACCTACTGGGGAAGTTGCGTTTTCGTGGTTGCAAGACACCAGGGAGCTGTACAGAGGGCTGGTGGTGTACCCCAACCTCCTACCACACAACTAACAATATAGGAGGAGCAAGTCTTGGTGATCTGGCATCCTGAGGGCCTGGCAGGAGTAGCAGGAGGACTGGACTCTGGCAAGTCTAATATTTACTACTTTATCACCCACCCTACCTGCATGCCATCACAAACAACAACCCCTACCCTCAACCCCATCACCCCACCACCTCACATATACCCCACCATCACAACCCACCCATCCCAAAACCAAGCCCTGCATGCAACAACAATGCATGGACCCCCATCACAGACCTGCATGGACACCCTTCACCACAGCATGCATACTAGTGACAATCACTTAGCCAAACCAAGCACAACTCACACAAGCTACAGCTGCCTTTGCTAATAACAATCATAGAGGGAAACTTATCTATGCACAAGATGGCACATGCATATACAATAACACTGCATTTACATCCCCACAGGACCCCCACTCAAACTCACTGGAGAGGAGGTGCCAGCCACATCCAGTTCCCCCTTGAAGAGGCCCACAGAGATGACAGCAGCTGTGCACGCCTGGATCACGATGACCAACCTGGCCCATCGGGTACCTCTGAACAGTCAGTGACCCAGCCACAGTCCCAACCCACCACAGAGCCTCCCCCCTCAGGAAACACCAGCACAGCACCCACGCAGCGGGCCCATACCTCCGTCCCCAGGACACGTCAATCAGCAGTGTGTCCACCACTAAAGGGACCCCAGGCAACCCAACAAACACAGGACAATCAGGGACTTGGGGTCAGTGGCAGTGAGCACACAGTTCAGGAGACAGAGACACAGGACAACAGGGAAGCTGGGAGGACTGCTGTGCGACAGGGGAGGACAGGCCCAGGGAACCAACTCGCCACAAGGCACTCACCAACATCCTGGGAGCATGCCACCATTCCTAGGAGAACATGGTCCAGATACTGGCCAAGCTGCAGGAGACCCAGTGGCTGCAGGAGGGACAGTACCTGGGGATTAGGGAGGACCTTAGGGACATCCACACCACCCTGGTCACCATTGCAGGGGTGCTGGCAGACATGGCCAATACTATGAGGGAGTCAGTGGCAGACCAACGGGCCCTTGACACTAGCCAAACTGATGAACAGCCCTTCACCTCCGCCAGTGCTAGTGGACAGGAGGCCCTGCCACAGGACTAACAGGCCACCAGCTCCCCAAGCCCTGCAGAAGGAGAACCATCACACAAACGGCCCCTGTGATCCAGACAGAAGACAGAGAACATTGTCAAGACCCCTGCCAGGAAATAAGACTCTCCTGATTGTCACCCCTCTGTCCCACTCTGTCACCCTGTCCACCTTGAACTGCCATTGCTCCCCCTCCTATGCCCCCTTGGACAATGCACCTGTGATACAAATAGACTGGACTCTACCCTGGACTTTCCTCTATCAGCAACCTAGCTCATTGCAATACCCCTTACACTGACTAGCACATAAATAAACAACCTTGCAACAAATTCAAGTATGGAGTCTATGAATTCTATGACAAATGTATTAGTTTCACAAACTGTAAACATTGAAATTCAAATGCACTGTAATATTTATATAGGTATTACCTGCAGTGGGTAGCAGTAAACACACCAGGAGCCAGAGTGGGACATAGAGATCTGAAAATAGAGATGTCAAAGGGTACAGTAAGTGGCCATAGAAATAGGGAAATTAGGCTGCCATGTTCAATGTCAAGTTACAGTGTCTTACCTGTGTGTCACTGGAAGTATTGTTGAATTAGTGTACTTCTGTTGTCCACATCTTTGTCCTCTGCCTCCTCTTCGTCACTGTCCACAGGCTCCACCGCTGCCACACGACCATCCCCAGGCTCATCCTCCTGCAGAAAAGGCACCTGACATCTCAAGGCCAAGTTGTGCAACATGCAACGATGATCTGGCACACCTTCTTGGGTGAGTAGTACAGGGATCCACCTTTCAGATGAAGGCACCAGAATCTGGCCTTCAGGAGGCCAAAGATTCTCTCAATGATCCTACTTCTTCGCCCATGTGCCTCATTGTAACGTTCCTCTGCCCTTGTCCTGGCATTCCTTATTGGGGTCAGTAGCCATGAGAGGTTGGGGTAACCAGAATCACCTACAAATATTCAAGGAATACCTGTTTGCCACACACTCACCCTTAGGGCCAAACCCACACCCATATATTTACATCAAGTGGGCGGGGACCATGGGCTCACCTATTAGCCACACCCTGTGCCTCTGGAGTTGAGACATCACATATGGAATGCAGCTATTCCTCAAGATAAAGGCATCATGCCCAGAGCCAGGATACTTGGAATTCACATGGGCGATGTACTGGTCCACCAAAGACACCATCTGCACATTCAGAGAGTAAAAGCTTTTCCTATTTCTGAACACTTGTTCATTTCTCCTGGGGGGTGCAAATGCAATATGTGTACCATCAATGGCACCAGTGATGTTGGGGATATGTCCCAGTGCATAAAAGTCAGCCTTCACTGTGACCAAATCCTCCACCTGGGGGAATACTATGTAGCTGTGCATGTGTTTCAGCAGGGCAGACAACCCTCTGGTCAGCACGTTTGAGAACATTGGCTGAGACATCCCTGATGCCATGGCCACTGTTGCTTGGAAGGAACCACTTGCCAGGAAATGGAGCACTGACAGGAACTGCACTGGGGGGGGGACATGTCTAGTGGCAGATAGCTGAAATCAGGTCTGGCTCCAATTGGGCACACAGTTCTTGGATTGTGGTCCTATCAAGTCTGTAGGTCAGGATAATGTGCCTGTCCTCCATTGTCGCCAGATCCACCAGGTGTCTGCACATGGGGGATGTCTCCATCTCCTGTTCATCCTCAGCGGTTGAACTCTAGGGTGAAAAACGGTGAGCAGAAGGTCATATTCACACATATGTCAATATTAATATGAATTTCTTCCTTTACAGAAACAGTATGTGAACTCGTGACTCAGTTGATGTGCCAATGTCTGCTGTGATGCAGTTAGGTGCCATGGCCTGTGCCCTCGTGAAATGGCGGCTGCCTGATCTGTGAGGAGAGACAAGTGGAAATGAGGTAATTCCGCTGGCATTGTGTGTCGTTGCGGTCAGCGGTCGACCACAGTCGCGCAAGATCACATTGGTTATCATTGGGCCCTATGGGTTCCAGGAGCCAGTGGCGATGTACACCGGCGTTGACGGTATGCACCACCTTGGACGTGACCGCCATTTTCTGTCTGTGCACTCACTTGCTACCTGACCTTCAACAGGAGAGGACCTACCCCGCAAGTGCTGCTGTGACCTGTGTCTGGAAGTGACAATGGCTCGAGTGTCTGGGTAAAGGGCCCCTGCCTTCACTTTCGAGGAGCTGGAGAGACTAGTGGATGGGATCCTACCCCAGTACACTTTACTCTATGGTCCTCCAGACTAACAGGTGCGTACACTGTGTGCATGATGCGTGAGCCATGAATGTATCGAGTGCTGTGTGTGTAAGCCCCGTGTGGGATGGGGTCTGAAGGGTCCTGGGCAGAGTGCTGCATGTATAGAGGTCAATGTATGTGTGTAAGGGGATGGGAGGGATATGGTGGGCCATGAGTATGACAGTCCGGACGGTATGACTAATCCCTTTTTTGCTGTATTTTTTCTGCAGGTCAGCACCCATCAGAAAAAGGGTTTTTTGGCGTGCCATCGCCAAGGAGGTGTGGACCCTGGGGGTCTTTGACAGGCGGGGCACCCACTGCCGCAAACGGTGGGAGGACCTGCGCCGCTGGGCAAGGAAAACGGCAGAGGCCCAGCTGAGGCTGGCCTCCCAACGAGGAAGGGGTGCCTGTCGTACCCTGACCCCTCTTAAGTTCATCCTGGCGGTGGCCTATCCGGAGTTGTATGGGTGCTTGAAGGCATCAAAGCAGCCACAAGGGGGTGAGTACAGAATCAGAATCATGACTTTGCAGGTGTTAAGGTTTTACCTGGGTGGGTGATGTGGGCTGTGAGTGCCCCTAGGTCAGGGTGAACATAGCAAGGTAGGTTCAATGATGGGCAAGCTCAGATGCACTCCAACCCCAATAGTGTTAGTGGGCATCTCCTACTGGGCAGGGTCCTGTGCGTTTCAGGTGTGCAACTAATGGTGTTAGGCATCGTACCCCATGGGCTGGTGACTAGCATTGTAACTGGTAGTGATTGGCCGAGTGCATAGTGCTGTTCCCTGTGTGTTCTGCACACCAACGGTAGTGTTGTTGCTGGCATTGACCAAGTGTATCCTCTGTCTCCCCCCCTTTTTGTTTTATCACCCTGTCCTTGTGTGCATTAGCATCATCTGGCGGAGAAGCAGAGACACAGGCGACGGAGGGAGCTGCATCCCACAAGGGCCTGGAGGCCGAATCCACTGATGGTGAGGGCACCAGTGGGATGGAGGGCGAGGGGAGCACCACAACGGAGATAGGAGTTGACACTACCAACAGCGACTCCTCCTCTGATGGAAGCTCCCTGGTGGTGGCAGACACCTCTGTGCCCAAGTCAACAACAGGTACAGCCGCCACCCCATGTTAGCACCGCCCTCCCAGCAGTCCCTCAGCGTGTTTCACGTGCCCACTCACCCAGGACGGTGGGCATCTCCTTCGCCCCAGGCACCTCAGGCCCTGCCCCGGTCAGCCCTGCTGCCCTCAGTGAGGAGGCTATTGACCTCCTGAGATCCCTCTTGGTTGGGTAGTCAACCAAACTGAGGGGGTTATTCTAACTTTGGAGGAGTGTTAATCCGTCCCAAAAGTGACGGTAAAGTGACGGATATACCACCAGCCGTATTACGAGTTCCATAGGATATAATGGACTCGTAATACGGCTGGTGGTAAATCCGTCACTTTTCCGTCACTTTTGGGACGGATTAACACCTCCTCCAAAGTTAGAATAACCCCCTGAATGTCATCCAGGGTGTAGTAGGGCATTTTTCAACAAACAAATGCATACCTGGAGGGCATTCACTCATTGATGGCAGCCATTGTCCCTGTCTCCAGCCTCCCCCCTCCAACTTACTCTACCCAGTCTCAATCCCCTCCATCCCAGCCTATTCCAAGCAAACCTTCAGACCAGCAATCACCCAAAACAACACACAGTAGTGGCTCAGGCAAACACAAGCACCACACTTCATCTCACAGGCACTCATCAAGCACCATCCCCATGCAGACACAACAACATCCAGTGCCTCCACTGTGTCCCCCTCCTCCTCCTCATCCACCTCCCTCCCAGTAACATCTCCACTCACACCTGCATGCACTACATCCTCATCCACTACCTCCATCACCAGCACACCTATCACTACACGCCCCTCACTGGCAGTCACCACCCGCATATCCATGCACACATCCCCTGTGTCCTCTCCCACTGTGTCTGTGACCCCTCCTCCCAAAGTACACAAACGCAAGCACACACACTCCCAACAGCCATCCACCTCACAACAGCATCCAGCCCATGCACCTGCACCCAAACACAGCAGACTGACACCTCCTACAACCACTCTGTCTTCCTCCACTCCCAAACCTTATACCTCTTCCCGCCCCAGTGTCCCTAAGAAACATTTCCTCTCCAACATTGACCACTTCACTACATCTCCCTCCCCCCAGTCCTTCAACTCGGGCCAGGTTGGCCAGAACCCAGCCCATCACCTCAGCCGCCCAGTCCACAGTTACTGTGTTTTCTGAAGCTGTGAGAGGCTCCAAGGGGACAGCCGTCAGCCCAGCCAGTGTGACAGCACCTCCTGACAAGGCCAAGAAGGGTTCGCCACCTGGCAAGGGCAAGAAGGGGACACAAGCCAAAAAGGGGAAGGAGGCACAACCAGCCAGCATGGGCAAGACAAAGACTCCAGCTGCAAGAAGCAAGGAGACATCACCATCTGCAAAGGACAGGAAGGGGCACAGAACACCAGCCATGGCACTTCAGCCATCCGAGGCTGCAGGTGAAGGCCTGGAGGATACCACCACTGCTGCCAGCACTGCCACCTGCACTGTGGCCAGCACCGCCACCTGCCCCGCCGCCAGCAGCACCACTGCCAGCAGCAGCAGCACCAGTGGGCAGCCATCGGAGGCTGTAGGTGAAGGCCTGAAGGCTTCCACAATCACTGCCTGCACCGCGGACTGCACCGTGGCCAGCACTGCCACCTGCACCGCGGCCAGCACCGCCACCTGCCCCGTCACCAGCAGCACCACTGCCAGCAGCAGCAGCCCCAGTGGGAAGCCATCCGAGGCTGCAAGTGATGACTTGGAGGCTACTACCACCACTACCTGCACCTCCACCTGCAGCACAACTGGCATCCACTGAGCACCCATCACCGCCAGAGAGCAGTGTGTAGTGGTGACTACATGGGCTGCAGTGCGTCCTGGACCCTGCAACACCTGTCGGTGTGACACACAGGTGAGAGACTTTGACCTTGCACCATCCAGGATGAAGCACACTGGGCACCATGCCCCCTCCAGAACCAGTGGAAGAAGCCATCCACTCAGCCCCTCCTTGCCAGGATGAAGCACACTGGGCACCATGCCCCCTCCAGAACCAGTGAAAGAAGCCATCCACTCAGACCCTCCTTTCCAGTATGAAACACACTGGGTACCATGACCCCTCCAGAACCAGTGGAAGAAGCCAACCACTCAGCTCCTCCTTGCCAGGATAAATCACACTGGGCACCACACCCCTTCCAGAACCAGTGGAAGAAGCCATCCACTCAGCCCCTCCTTGCCAGGATGAAGCACACTGGGTACAAAGCCCCCTCCAGAACCAGAGGAAAACTGACACCAACTTGAGAGACTGTGGCCTTGCACTCCCCAGGACCAAGCAGTGGACAAACCACCCTCTTGAGAGACTGTGGCTTTGCACTCCCCAGGACCAAGCAGTGGGCAAACCACCCACTTGAGAGACTGTGGCTTTGCACTCCCCAGGTCCAAGGAGTGGGCATTGAGCTCCCTCCAAGACAGTGGGGTTATACCATCTTTCGGCTGAGGTGCCCCCCCACTCCCCGTCCCCCTGAAGTGCCTGTAAGTTTTGGACCTGATGTCCCTGCAGTGTTCTCTCCATATTGAGGCAGGAGTCAAGTGTGGCCTTGGCCTATGTGTTTTATGCAAGTGGGCCACGGACATTTTGGAGTGGGCATTGTCCCTCCTTTTGTATATATTGTATACGTTGTACATATATTTCTCAACATTTCTAATATTACACTCATTTTACTCCATTCCTTTTGACCTTGTGTTGTTCCTGAGGGTTACGGGGTGTATGTGTAATGTTGTTGCATGTGTTTGTGTGTTTGGTGTTGGGAGTGAGGGTGGGGGTGTTGTCTGTTGCGTGTGTGTGTCACTCTCTTTTTCCTCAATTTACAAAACAAGAAATGACTCTTTTAAATAAAGGCTTAACTTTTTGTCTGGAAAAGCATTATGATTATGTGGAGACTAGAATTGAGCTATACAAGTTTGTACGGAAATTGAAATTGGCAAAATTATTTTCTAAACATGCCTCTAAGTAACGACCACAGCATGAGCATAGACCTATGACAACCAATTTGATTATTGAACAAAAATCAGATCTCAAAACAGTATATGACTTGATGCACGATCTAGAAGGTCATGAGTTATCTGAAACTCAAGTATTGGAAGAATTAGAAATTAATACAGAAGGACATCATTACACTAATTTCAAGCCAAGATCTAAATTTTGTCCAGCGCTGTCACCAGGCAACAGGATTGACATATTTCATGATCTTGTTATGTAAGAACTAGAGAAATTAGAAAATATCAAACAGACAAAAACAGAGAACATCACTCTGCAAGAACAAGAGGCTCTAAAGGGGCTCATGAGTAATCACAACTTAGAAATTAAACCAGCTGATAAAGGTGGCAATATTGTAATTATGGAGAAAGAAAAATATATGGTGGAAGCATATCGCCAACGTAATGTAAGAAATCTCTACTCAAAACTCAAGACTAATCCTACCAATGAGCTGACAATGGAGTTGAATATATATCTGGACAAGTGGTACAATGAAGGGCTGTTAAATGATGGTGAATGATCATTCTTGAGGAATGATGGCCCTATTGTACCCACAATATATTTTCTTCCCAAAATACATAAGTGTCTTAAGAAACCTCCTGGGCGACCAATAATATCAAGTTGTGGATCCCTGTGGGAGAAGTTTTCAATATATGTGAGTTACTTCCTAGCCCCTCTGATATTGAATCTCAGCTCGTACATAAAAGACACTGGTGGCTTCTTGAGAATACTAGCTGGAATAGGATGGGAAGAAGGATACTAGTTAGTAACTATTGATTCAGTATCCTTATACACATTGATAAGTCATGAGCTAGGCCTAACAGCAGTACAATATTTTTTACAACAGAGAGATATGAAGGAATTAAATCATTCACAAATGCTATTGAAGATGATTGAATTGTGCTTGAGTAACAATATATTTCTTTTCAATCACCAAATCTATGCACAAATATGTGGGACAGCGATGGGAGTTTCTTTCTCACTGAGTTACACCAACCTTACTTTGGGTTGGTGGGAAAAACACATAGCCTGGGGGGGGGGGAGAATAAGAAATATGCAGAAAAAGCAATAATTTGGTTGAGATGTATAGACAATTTATTCATTGTCTGGAATGGAACAGAGACAGAGTACATGCAATACTTTGAAAAGTTGAATAAGAACGAGGTGGGACTACAATTCACATATAACATGAGTACCAATAATGTTCAATTTTTGGATGTACTAGCATATGTAGAAAACAGTAAGATCGAGACCACACTATCTCAAAAAACAACATCAACAAACAGTATATTGCATGGAGGGAGTTTTCACCCAAAATCATGAAAGAAAAGAATACAATATGATGAGTTCATCAGGATGAAACACAAGTGTTCTACAGAACAGGAAACAGAGGTGAAATTCGCTGAAACAAAACAAAGATTCATCCAGAGCAAATACAAATATAAAGATTTAAAATCTGGTGAACAAAAAGCAAGGTCTCTAACAAGAATTGAAATATTGTTCAGGTCAGTGACAAAGAAAATGAATAAAGATTCTAATGTAAGAATGGTCATGACATATAGTAAAGAAAATCATTTAATTCTCAACATTCTCAATAAATATAGGGATATGATAAAGAAAGACCCAGATGTTGGAAAACTGATTGGAGGTAGGTCCATGATCACATATAAGAAGGTACCATCCCTGCAAGATCTCCTGGTAAGGAGCCATTTTCAAATGAATAAACCATTAAATTAGCTAATGATTAAGGGAAATGGTTTTATATGCTGTGGGAAATGTAAAGCCACACAGGTACAAACACAAAAGAATATAAAGACTCCAAAGGCATCACGGTGGTGATCAACAAAAGGATTACATGTAATACAACTCATGTAGTGTATATAATTGAATGCTTTTATGGATTACGATATGTGGGAAGTACGATATGCCCCCTAAAGAAACGAATCTTAGAGTATATTGAATTATTCCATGGCAAGACATTTGATAGCACATGATGGAAAGGATTGGACAAATATGAGATTTTTTGGTATTGCAAGTATTAACAAGAATGAACGAGGAGGAGATTGGGAATTGAAATTAAGGCAACTGGAATCATGATTAATAATACAGTTATAAACTAAGACTCTGAAGGGGCTAAATGGAGATGAAGAACTTTACAGTCACTTATAAAAGGAGAATCTGCTAATCATAATTAAATACATGGGACATTTGAGATACCAATAATTCAGGGTCAAGATATAACATGGATTAGTAATATAGGGGATGTTGATATGACCGAGAAAAAACAGAACACAAATAAATATTCAAAATATTGGACAGTTTAATTGTCAAAAGAGATCAGTGAACTCAAAAGAATAATATTGAGAAATATAGAGAAAATATGTTTGACAATATTATGGGATCCTCTAAATAGAGACAAATAGAGCAAGCAGAAAGAAATTAAAAAGAGAGTGTCACTGGACCAGGATGAACATTATATGACGAAACATGTCTGTAGATTACCTAGTGTAACCAATTATTGGACAGACTGGTTATATAAGCGCTGTATTGGGGGTACCAATGAAAAATGAAAAAGGCTAAGTTGATGAGCAGTTTCATAAAAAAGGGTTACTGAATATACTATTATTAATAAGTTTACTGAATACAATATCATCAATAATTCTCTGCACTATCTCATGTTGAAAAACATACTGCTCTTATACTGAGGATGCACGAAATGCTTGGATTGACTCAATAGTTTTTCATTATTATTATTTTTTCACTATGTTTCCCATAATGCATTGCTATGGTTATTTGAAAAACAGTATAAAAGTGATACATAGAAAATGCACTTACAAATTGTGAACAAGACCTTTTGGTTGAAACGCGTCCATGGTGGCTTTGGTGTTGTACATTATTACAATAAAGTGAATAACTCTCCATGGAGTGCAACAAATTACAATTGTCTACAATTGTTTGGTTTGGCAAAATGAAGAAGGGAAGGTCAGTCCCTTACGTGTGCACCAGCCTTTAGAAGCGTGCCACAATTAGGACCGCTTTGTTTGGACATATATATATTTATTCATATATACATATATTCGTTTTTGAACATCTATTTTGACTTGATTCATTGATGTGACCATGTGGAGATCACACAATGGCGGTCATTACAACATTGGCGGTAAAAGGCGCATACCGCCGTGCAGAAGACCGCCAACACAACGCCGCGGTCGAGGAAATCCGCAACAGCTATTATGACCCACAGCTCGGAATCCACCAAAATTCAGACACCCACACAAGTCCGCCACACCAAAGGTCAGTGATAAACTGGTGAAAACAAAAACTCCACCGTCAAGCCAACAGAAATACGCCCACACTATCACGACACACGAATCCACGCAGCGGTCTTTCAACCGCGGTATTCCATTGGCGGTACACACCGCCGCGCTCAAAACACACACACATTTACAAAACACATCCACATTGGACAATTCGAAATGCACACACCTGATACACATATACACACCACTCCCACACACCCAATACAATATAAAACACAAACCCACATCACCCACAAACCCTTACGACAACAAATCATGAACGAAGTCCAGAAAGAGACACCACCATCAACAACACTAGCATCCACAGACAGACAACAGCATCACCCACATAACTTCCATGCACCGCACACTACACACCACTACATATCAGAACACTTATCACCCCACACACCACCCCACACATCACTTACACCACCCCATGGCATGGCAAAGACACCCCAGGTTCTCACAGGAGGAGCTCAGGGTCATGGTGGAGGATAATCGTCCGGGTAGAGCCACAGCTATTCGGAGCACAGGTGCAGCACACCTCAATTCCAAGGAAGATGGAGCTATGGCGAAGAATAGTGGACAGGGTCAACGCAGTGGGACAGCACACAAGAAATCGGGTTGACATCAGGAAGAGGTGGAACGACCTACGGGGGAAGGTGCGTTTTGTGGTCTCAAGACACCACCTGGCGGTTCAGTGGACTGGCGGCGGAC